>NC_058377.1:30860036-32161295 GCF_018350175.1 Felis catus
TAGTTTTAAAGAAACTGCCAAATTATTTTCCATGACAATCCCACAAGCAATGTACGGGTAATCCAACTTCTCCATATCCTCACAAGCATTTGCTGTTGCTTCTATTTTTTAAATTTTAGTTATTTTTATAACTGCATAATATTTCATTGTAGTTTTAATTTTCACTTCCTAATAAATATGATGTTGAACATTTTTTATGTGCATTTTTGCCATATATATCTTTGTTAAATGTCTCTTATCTAATTGCATTGCTTCTTATTTTGAGTTTGAGAGTTCACTATATATTCCAGACACTAGAAGCTCATTGGAAATGTGGTTTACAAATTCTTTCTCCTAGTCTGTAGTTTATCCTTCCTTCAGCTTAACAGGATCTTTCAAAACAGACTCTTAATTATAGAGAAAAAAACTAACGGTTATCAGGGGTAAGGGGATGGATGAAATAGGTAATATGGATTAAGGAGTGCACTTGTGATGAACACTGAGTGATGTATCGAATTGTTGAATCACTGTATTGTACACCTGAAACAAATATAACAGTGTAGGTTAACTATATTGGAATTAAATATATTTCACAGAGCAAAGGCTTGTCATTTTGATGAAGACCAATTTATCTATTTTTCCTTTTATGGATTATGCTTTTGGTGTTAAGTCTAAGAACTTTTTGCCTAGCCCCACATCGTGAAAATTTTCTTGTATGCTTTTTACTAAAAGTTTTATAGTTTTATGTTTAACATTTAAGTCAGTGATCCATTTTGAGTCTAGGTGTCTTCCTCAAAGGCTATACCAAACTTTTATACTGTCCCTACTGTCCCAGAACTGAAAGCCAATTCAAACTAGATATTCTAGTGTTTTCAGTTTGCAACATCTCTCTCTTAGAATTTATTTTTATATTACTATTAATCATAATTAATACTGATAACACTAATTATTATATTAGCATTTGCATTAGTATTACTAATTATATTTTATATAATAGTATTTTATATCAGCATTATGACTACATTTGTGGGATGAAAATATATTATTATAGGGGTGCCTGGGTGGCTCAGTTGGTTAGGCGGCCGACTTCGGCTCAGGTCATGATCTCGCGGTGTGTGAGTTCGAGCCCCCATCGGGCTCTGTGCTGACAGTTCAGAGCCTGGAGCCTGTTTCGGATTCTGTGTCTCCCTCTCTCTGACCCTCCCCTGTTCATGCTCTGTCTCTCCCTGTCTCAAAAATAAATAAAACGTTAAAAAAATTTTTTTAAAAGAAAATATATTATTATAAAATCTGGCATATAGATAAATATTTACCAATTTTGACTTATTTGGTGTCTCGATTGTCAACTGGGAGAAGAGTCAATATTTTCAAAAAAAATATGCACACTAAATTAATAAAATACGATTATTAAATATTTAACCAAATAATAATATTGATTTAACCAAAATCATGGTATAACTGTACTGGGAGGATAGGTAGAGAGAAAGATTAGAGTAGAGGAAAAGAGTAGCAGGAGTGCAGGAGCCATAAATACTAATTTTTTATAACAAGAAATAATAAAATGATTCAAAATTAAAAATCAATACATAGGAATTTAAGCATGTTATTTAGAAATTGGGATAATAACTAGAAGACGTAGATGAAATTTTTGAAAATGACTGTCGAACTGTGGAGAGAAATGGGAAAGAGGGTTACACTTTTCGTTAAAATCCTTGTGGAGGGGCAATTGAATGGCTCATCTGGTTAAGAAATAGACTTGATTTCAGCTTGGGTCATGATCTCACAGTTTGTGAATTTAAGCCCCATGTCAGGCTCCACCCTGAGCATGGAGCCTGCTTAGGTTCTGCCTTTCCCTCTCTTTCTCCCCCTCCCCAACTTGGGCATGTGCTCACGCACACTCTCTCTCCTACTCTCTCTCAATAAAAAAAAAAAAAAAAAAAAGCAAACAAGTTGCCAAAGGCAGTTCTACATCACGTCGGGCTATCTTCTGATAATTCACCATCAATGTTAAGAACAGTGGCTACTCTAAGGGAAATGGACTGGAAAATAAAAGTAGTCACCAGACCAAAGAACACTGCATGCTCCCATGCTTCAGTGGACACACCTTCAGGTGTGCATGTGTGGAAGAAAAGAGCAGCTATCTTCTGGTGAGTTTGGAAATAACTTATTAGTTAGATCCCGCATGCCCAGGAATGTGTGGAAACTGATACCTGGAGCTCTCCACACAAATGGAGATGACATCAGGTGTATATGCAGTACTAAGTGACCCACTAAAGAATTGGTGGCCTGGAAAAGACCTGGCCATGGGTAGATCTGATTTGTCCCATAGATAAGCTACAGGACCTTAAAATAACTTGCATCCATTTTTATGGGGGAAAGGACTCAATTCTCTCTGAGGTTGACCTGTTAACATTTGAGGAAACAGAATGCTTGTTTCAAGGCAAAGAAAGAGGTTCTGAGAGCCTGCAGGTGCTTGAGGTAGCTCTGGTTGGGTTGTTAGCTCCCATTCAGAAAGGTCAGGCACCAGGGATAGGTGGCAGAGGGCTGGTGAGGGCACAGGATGTCTCAAATTTGGGAAACTTTTCCACTGGGCCCTGTGGACTTCTCTTCTGCAACTTCCAGAATATGTCTACTACAAAAGTGGCTCTGTGCAAATCTTGGCCAGCCATGCTCACTGGGGGCAGCATGTGGCACCAAGGACCCAAGGGTTATGATCCCAACTCAAGGAATTAATCCTTAGGGATGGCAAGTGGAAAGTTCTTTCATGCCAAAAGCCACCTTTTAAGCATTCAATTTTTTTTAATGTTTGTTTATTATTGACAGACAGAGAGACAGAGTGTGAGCAGGGGAGGGGTAGAGAGAGGGGAGACACAGGATATGAAGTAGGCTCAAGGCTCTGTCAAGCACAGAGCTTGACGTGGGGCTCGAACTCATGATCTGTGAGATCATGACCTGAGATGAAGTCAGTTGCCTAACCAACTGAGCCACCAGGCACCCCTCCTTTTAAGCATTTTTATGTCCCTAACTTCTCTCCCCACGCCATGGCAAGTGCATGAATTTCCTTCATACAGCACTTATTCAACAGATAGACAAGTGTTACTTTCAGTTGAAAATGCAAGTGGTAGTCTCTTAGACACCAGTTTGTATGTCACAGAAAATACTCTATTGTATTTTGTATCAACGAGATTTTCTCATCTTGGGAAAGTAAGTTCGTGTAATGAAGTAGCTATTACTTCAGTTGGGAACATCCCATACAAAAATCCTTGTCTTTTAATCAAAACCTCAAATAGAATATTATTATTTTCCCAAGTTACTAAATTTGTCAAATTTCTAACAATAAGAAAGAGGCAGATTATAAGAATTCATATTTGTTATGGGGGACATTTTTTAAGTTGTTGTTTCTGAGAATTAGTCAAATCAATGGAAAATTGACACAAATATCAAAGATTAAGTTTTTAAAAAGTTAAAATAAAAATCAACTTGTGGAGACCAAATCATTGGCCTAGATTAGTGTGCTGGGCCACTATGTAAAAACACTTAACAATGAGAGAGAGAGAAAGAGAGAGAGAGAAAGAGAGAGAGAGAGAGAGATAAGTAATTCCAAAAGTATTCATCAAGAAGAGATTTAGAAACCCAGAGCCTCTCAGTACCATACTTCCTCACTTCATATTATTTTTTTCAAAGATATTACTTTTAAAAAAAAAAAAAAACAATTTCAGGTTCACAGCAAAATTGAGAGGAAAGTACAGAGATTTCCTATACACCCCCTGCCCTCTTCCACTATCAACATCCACCAGCAATGTGGTACATGTGTTGCAAATGATGAGCCTACACTGACACATCATCATCATCACCCAAAGTCTATAGCTTACATTAGGGTTCACACTTGGTGTTGTACATTCTGTGGGTTTGGACAAATGTATAGTTACATGTGTCCATCATTATACTATCTTGCAGAGTATTTTCTTTTTTTCAATTTACTTAGTTTTTAATTTGCATCCAAGTTAGTTAGCATATGGTGCTATAATGATTTCAGGAGTAGATTCCAGTGATTCATTCCCTATGTACAACACCCAGTGCTCATCCCAACAAGTGTCCTCCCTAATACTCCTTACCATTTGGTCCATCCACCCACCCACAATCCCTCCAGCAACCCTCATTTTCCTTTCTGTATTTAAGAGTCTCTTATGTTTTGTTCCACTCCTTGTTTGTATATTATTTTTGCTTCCCTTCCCTTATGTTCATCTGTTTTATATCTTAAATTCCTCATATGAGTGAAGTTATATATTTGTCATTCTCTGACTGGCGAATTTTGCTTAGCATAATCCCTCTAGTTCCATCCATGTAGTTGCAAATGGAAACATTTCATTCTTTCTGACTGCCAAGTAATATTCCATTGTATATATATGCCACTTTTTTATCCATTCATCCATCAGTGGAATTTAGGCTTTTTCCATACTTTGACTATTGGTGATAGCACTGCTATAAACATTGGGGTGCATGTGCCCCTTTGAAACAGCACAACTATAGTAATGCAACTGCTGGGTCTTAGGGTAGTTCTATTTTTAATTTTTTGAGGAACTTCCATACTGTTTTCCAGACTAGCTGCACTAGTTTGCATTCCCACCATCAGTGCAAAATAAATCTTCTTTCTCTGCATCTTTGGCAATATCTGTTGTTGCCTGTGTTGTTTATTTTAGTGATTCTGACTAGTGTGAGGTGGTATCTCATTGTGGTTTTAATTTGTATTTCCCTGATGATCAGTGATGTTGAGAATTTTTTCATGTGTATGTTAACCATATAGATGATGTCTTGTTTGGAGAAGTGTCTATTCAAGTCTTTTACCCATTTCTTCACTGGATTATTTGTTTCTGGGGGATTGAGTTTGACAAGCTCTTTATAGATTTTGGATACTAAACCTTTATCTGAAATGTCATTTGTAAATATCTTCTCCCATTCCGTCGGTTGCCTTTTAGTTTTGCTGATTGTTCCCTTCACTGTGCAGATGCTTTATAATTTCATGAGGTCCCAATAGTTCATTTTTGCTTTTGTTTCCCTTGCCTCTGGAGATGTGAGTAAGAAGTTGCTGCGGCCAAGGTCAAGAGGTTTTTGCCTGCTTTTTTCTCTAGGATTTTGATGGCTTCTTGTGTTACATTTAGGCCTTTCATCTATTTTGAGTTTGTTTTTGTGTATCGTGTAAGAATGGTTCCAGGTTCATTTTTCTGCATGTTGCTGTCCAGTTCTCCCATCACATTTGTTAAAGAGACTGTCTTTATTCCATTGGATATTCTTTCCTACTTTGTCAAAGTTTAGTTGACCATATGTTTTTGGGCCCATTTGTGGGTTCTCTATTCTCTTCCATTGATCTGAGTGTCTGTTTTTGTGCCAGTACCATACTGTCTTGATGATTTTAGCTTTGTAATACATCTTGAAGTACAGAATGGTGATGCCTCCAGCTTTGATTTTATTTTCAGGATTCCTTTGGCTATTTGGAGTCTTTCCTGATTCCATACAAATATTAGGATTGCTTTTTCTGGCTCTGTGAAGAATGATGGTGTAATTTTGATAGAAATTGTATTGATTATGTAGATTGCTTTGGATAGTATTGACATTTTAACAATATTTGTTCTTCCAATCCAGGAACATGGAATAAGTTTCCATTTTTTTTGTGTCTTCTTTAATTTATTTCATAAGCTTTCTATAATTTTCAATGTATAGATTTTTCACCTCTGGTTAAGTTTATTCCTAGGTAATTTATGTTTTTTGTGCAATTGTAAATGAGGTTGATTCTTTGATTTCTCTTTCTGTTGCTTCATTATTGGTGTATAGGACTGCAACCGATTTCTGTGCATTGATTTTATATCCTGTGATTTTGCTGAATTCATGGATCAGTTCTAGGAGTTTTTTGGTGGAATCTTTAGGGTTTTCCATATAGAGTATTATGTCATCTGCAAAGAGTGAAAGTTTGACTTCATCCTTGCCTATTTGGATGCCTTTTATTTGTTTGTTTTGTCTGATTGCTAAGGGTAGGACTTCCAGTACCATGTTGAACAACAGTGGTGAGAGTAGACATCCCTGTCATGTTCCTGACCTTAAGAGGAAAGCTCTCAGTTTTTTCCCTATTGAGTATGATATTAGTTGTGGGCTTCTCATATATAGTTTTTATGATCTTGAGGTATGATTCCTCTATCCCTACACTCTTGAGGGTTTTTATCAAGAAAGGATGTTATATTTTGTCAAATGCTTTCTCTGCATCCATTGAGAGGATCATGTGGTTCTTGTCCTTTCTTTTATTGATGTGATGAATCACATTAATTGTTTTGTGGATATTGAACCAGCCCTGCATCCCAGGTATAAATCCCACTTGGTCGTAGTGAATAATTCTTTTAATGTATTATTGGATCTGGTTGGCTAGTATTTTGTTGAGGATTTTTGCATCCATGTTCTTCAGGGAAATGGGTCTGTAGTTCTCTTTAGTGGGGTCTTTGTCTGGTTTTGGAATCAAGGTAATGCTGGCTTCATAGAATGAGTTTGGAAGTTTTCCTTCCATTTCTATTTGTCGTAGACTCTGGTTCTGGAGTTCTCTCTTGTCCAGCAAGAGAGTGGACACAGGATTAAAATTTGAGAGAGGCTAATGTCCGGGAGGAGACAAGAGACCCCAAAAGGGTCCTTGCTCCGTTTTTATTGGGATCAGAAGGCTTGCAAGCATGATGGACATGCACAAAGAGACAATGAAACCATGAACACTAACTCCTGTATGTGAGGGAAAGGGGATTTCAAAGATATGCAGTGAGAGTTTGGGTCAATACAAAACAAAGTCCTGGCATGCAGCAGATGGTTGTTTATGGCAGGTATGAGGCGCCATGTCTGTTTACTTTAGCTAGCCTAGGGAATAAGACAGATACAGCATGCTACTTCAGGGTCAACAAGGCACCTTTCTTTTGCTAATTAGCTCCGCTCCTGGCAACTTTACTCTGCTGAGGTCTATAGCCCTGTTTACCAGTTTACATACTGGTCCTTCCCTCCTCTGAAAGCAGCTTTCTGCTACTGTACTAAGTTGGGGATCGCTTCCACCCTGAATATCTAATCTTGATTACCTAATCTTGGATGCGTTCATCCTGAGGCTTCTTATTCCTATATGCCTTGTTAACCCATGGGTGCAAGCGCAGGGAATTCTGAATCTTATTACCCACATCTATTTTTTTGGAACATCTTCAAAAGAATAGGTGTTAACTCTTCTTTAAATGTTTGGTAGAATTCCCCTGGAAAGCCATCCCCCCCCCACCCCGACTCTTGTGTTTTTGGGAAATTTTTGATTACCAGATTGATTTATTTACTGGTTATGGGTCTGTTCAAATTTTCTATTTCTTCTTGTTTCAGTTTTGGTAGTGTATATGTTTCTAGGAATTTGCCCTATTCTTCCAGATTGCCCATCTTATTGGCGTATAATTTCTCATAATATTCTCTTATTGTGCTTGCATTTCTGCTGTGTTGATTGTGACCTGATCTCTTTCATTATTGATTTTATTTATTTGAGTCCTTTCCTTTTCTTTTTGATCCAACTGCTTAGGGTTTTATCAATTTTGTTAATTTTTTCAAAGAACTAGCTCCTGGTTTCATTGATTTGTTTTTGGTTTTGGTTTTGGTTTTGATAGCATTGATTTCTGCTCTAATCTTTATTATTTCCTGTCTTCTGCTGGTTTGCGGTTTATTTGCTGTTCTTTTTCTAGCTTTTTAAGGTGTAAGATTAGGTTGTGTATCTGAGACCTTTCTTTGTTCTTTAGGAAGGCCTGGATTGCTATGTACTTCTCTCTTATGACCGCCTTTGCCGTATCCCAGAGCTTTTGGGCTGTGGTGTTATCATTTTCATTGGCTTGTATGTAATTTTTAATTTCCTCTTTAACTTTTGGATAGCCCATTCATCCTTTAGTAGGATGTTCTTTAGTCTCTGAGTATTTGTTATCTTTCCAAAATTTTTTTTTGTGGTTGATTTCAAGTTGCATAGAGCTGTGGTCTGAAAATATGCATGGTATACTCTCAATCTTTTTGTACTTGTTGAAGGCTGATTTGTGTCCCAGTATGTGATATATTCTGAAGAATGTTCTATGTACACTCGAGAAGAATGTGTATTCTGCTGCTTTAGGATGAAATGTTGTGAATATATCTGTTAAGTCCATCTGGTCCAGTGTGTCATTCAAAGCCATTGTTTCCTTGTTGATTTTCTGTTTAGATGACCTGTCTATTGCTGTGAGTGGGGTATTGAAGTCTCCTAATATTATGGTATTATTATCAATGAGTTTCTTTATGTTTGTGATTAATTGATTGATATATTTGGGTCCCTCCACATTTGAGGCATAAATGTTTACAATTGTTAGATCTTCTTGGTGGATAGACCCTTTATTTATGATATAATGCCCTTCTTCATATCTTGTTACAGTCTTTATTTTAAAATCTAGATTGCCTGATATAAGTATAGTTACTCTGGCTTTCTTTTGGTGACTATTAGCATGATAGATGGCTCTCCATCCTCTTACTTACAATTTGAAGGTGTCTTTAGGTCTAAAACGGGTCTCTTATAAACAGCATATAGATGGATCTTGTTCTCTTATCCATTCTGTTACCCTATGTCTTTTGATTGGAGCATTTAGTCAATTGACATTTAGAGTGAGTACTGAAAGAAACGAATTTATTACCATTATGTTCCCTGTAGAGTTGGAGTTTTTGGTGGTCTTCTCTGGTCCTTCTAGTCTTTGTTGCTTTTGGTTGGTTTTGGTTTTGTTTTCATCTTTTCTCCCCTCAGAAAGTCCCCCTTAAAATTTCTTGCAGGCCTGGTTTAGTGGTCACAAACTCCTTTAGTTTTTGTTTATCTGAGAATGTTTTTCTCTCTCTCCTAATTTGAATGACAACTTGCTGGATAAAGAAATCTTGGCTGCATATTTTTCTGATTCAGCACATTGAATATATCCTTCCACTCCTTTCAGCCTGCCAAGTTTCTGTGGATAGGTCTGCTGCAAACCTGATCTGACTTCCCCTGTATGTTAAGGACTTTTTTTCCCCTTTCTTCTTTCATGATTCTTTCCTTGCCTGAGTATTTTGTGAATTTAACTATGATATGCCCTGTTGATCATTGGTTTTTGTTGAATCTAAGATCTCTGTGCTTCCTAGATTTTGATTTCTGTGTCTTTCCCCAAGTTAGGAAAGTTTTCCGCTATGATTTGCTCACATAAGCCCTCTACCTCTTTTTCTCTCTCTTCATCTTCTGAGACCCCTATGATTCTGATGTTATTCCTTTTTAGTGAGTTACTGAGTTCTCTAATTCTTCTACCGTGCTGTTTTGCCTTAGTTTCCCTCTTTTCTTCTGTTTCATTATTCTCCATAAGTTTGTCCTTTATATCATTGATTTGCTGCCCTGCTTCATCCATCCTTGACACTGTGGCATCCATTCAAGATTGCAGCTCAGTTATAGCATTTTTAATTTTGTACTGACTGGATTTTACTTCTTTTATCTCCACAGAAAGGAATTCTATGCCCTTTCTCAACCCCAGCTAGTATTCTTATTATCGTGATTCTAAATTCTGTTCAGACATCTTGCTTGTATCTGTGTTGGTTAAGTCCCTGGCTATCATTTCTTCCTGTTCTTTCTTGTGGGGTGAATTCATTTGCTTCATCATTTTTAAGGAAGGAAAAGAATTAACAAAAAAAAATTAAAAAAATAAAAATTAAAAACAACACAAAAAATCAAATAAAGGATGCTAGCTCCTAGGTGTGTTTTGGTCTGTTGTTGAAGGAAGCTTGATAGAATAGAGAAGAAGGGGAAAGAAAAGAAAAGGAAAACATTTGAAATTTTTAAAAAATGAATACAATAAAATAGAATAAAATCAAATGATGAAAGTAAAATAGGATTTAAAGAACTTACAAAAAGATTTAAAAAATAGTAGATAAAATTAAAGAAAAATCTTTTTTATAAAAATGAAAAATAAAAGAAATTTTTTCTCTTTCTGTATTCAAGAATAAGAAAAGAAAAAGAAAAGAAAAAAAATTGAATAGATGGACCAGCAAACAGAATGAAATACGATTGAAATTACATCCAGTGTCCCTAGAAGTCAAACTATGACACACTTTATAGTCTATAAACTAAGCAGGTAAAGAGATTTGTGGTGTTCCTCTAAAGCACAGTTGGCCCAGTTGGGTGGGGCTTGGTGTAGTTCTTCACTACATGGCACTGCTTAGTTTACTGTGGTGGATTGTTGTAGTGCATGTAGGCGTGTATGCGCATGTGTGGGAGGGGTGAAAATGGTGTCACCCAACTACCTAGTCTCTAGTGTCAGAACTCAGTGCTCTTGCCCACTGATAACCAAGCACCCCTCCTTTGTCTCTGGCTTCCACCCACTGCCCACTTCTACACCGTTAGTGACCAAGTCATCACCCTGCCAGTCGACATCTCCCTTCAGAGTTTTGTCTCAGATGTGGCTATGTTTCCAAACCCCTCATTTCTGAGAGTTCTGCAGCTTTGATCCACTCAGACCCTCTGGGGGAGCATCTCTCTGAGCAATGGCCACATGCTGGCCACCCCAGTACATTCACACAACCATGTCCCTCCAGATGCCCAGATTGTAGCCGGGTGCCAGTCTGCCCCCAAAAAAGTTTGCACAATTGTGTAGCATCAGAATTTCAGGGATTATGGTAAATTACAACACCATCTGGTGCCAGGTTACACCCTTAACATCCTTGTTCCAACGTCAGCGAATGTGGCTGTTCTCTGGGGTCCTCTGGGACCTTTGCCTGTGGGGAGGCCGCACAGCCTCTACCAAATGTCCTCCTAGCAGGAAAACCGCCCTTCCCTGTGTGGCCTGAGGACCCCTCGGAACTCACTGTCTGCTCCTGGGGATTCACTCTTCCCACCAGAGCTCTGCCAGGTATTGAAGCTGCAGAATTTCAGACTCTGTGCTCCCCTGTTTATAGTGTCTTAATGGAATTTAAACCCCCTCTTTCTCCTTTCTCCTTCCTCCCATATTTTGTTGAGTCCCTTGCAGTCCCTTTCTCCTACCTCCCCCCCCTTTTTTTTCAGTCCTTTGCAGTCCCTTTCTCCTTTTTTCCAGTCCACTCTTTCTCTTTCTCTCCAGCTTCTTTCCAGGGTGGGCATGCTTTTCCTATGCCCTCCTCCCTGCCTCCATCTCTCTCTGTAAGCAAAACAGCTCCCTACCTTCCATAGCTTCTAGCTCCTCCAGGTCACCTCTCCACGCCATGTACCTGTTGAGCTCTGTGGTTCAAATTGTGCTGATTGTTGTGTTGATTCTCAAATCAGTTTTCTAGGTGTGCAAGATGGTTTGGCATTGATCTAGCTGAATTTTAGGGATGAGAGAGGCAAAAAAAAGTTCCATGCTGCTCTGCCATCTGGGCCCCTCCCCCTCATGCAGAGTGTTTTCACCTGCCTTAAAAATTCTCTGGGCTCCACCTATTCATGACCCCTCCCTCCCCCCACCCTTTGCAACCACTCATCTTTTTTTGTCTCCATACCTTTGTCCTTTTTAGAATGTGGTATAATTGAAATTACACAGTATGTAGCCTTTTCAGATCGGCTTCTTTGACTTAGTAATATGTATTTCAGTTTCTTCCATGTCTTTTCACGGCTTGATAGCTCATTTCCATCTCATCCTATATATTCATATATGAATATGTATGTATATATATGTTTGAGGCATATGAACAGGTTTAATTGACTTCTATACCATCCAGATGCAAATATGTGGTAAATGGATGGAAATATGTTTCATAAACATAGGAGAGAAGCAGACATTTTTAGACCAATTCAGATTTAGACGTTCACCAGACTGGACTATTTTTCAGGATTTAAAACAAAACTTTTTTTTACCACCATAAACAAAATAATGTATTCAAACTGACTTTCAGAGATACCCAAATTATACTTTAAACATGATTTACATTTTTTTGTCATTTCTTAAAATGACAAGTTTACTTTGGCAAATTTATCCAAAATGCTAACTTTTCATTTTAGAACTTCGCTTATATTTATATAACAGAGTGCCCTAAACTTATGTCCATCAAGATACCTTTCTCTAAGCCCTGATTGTTTCTGCCTTCCTTTTTTTAAAATATAATTTATTGTCAAATTGGTTTCCATAAAACACCCAGTGCTCATCCCAGCCAGTGCCCTCGTCAATGCCCATCACTACTTTCCTCTCTCCCCCACCCCCCATCAACCTTCAGTTTGTTCTAAGTATCTAAAAGTTTCTTATGGTTTGCCTCCCTCCCTCTCTGTAACTTTTTCACCCCTCCCATTTGCTCCATGTGGATATAAACCACATCTTTATCCATTTGTCAGTTGTCCATCTTCCTTTTAAAATGTATTAAGCATCTTTTAAGTTGGCATTTTCAAAAATATTCTGGAGGAGGAGCCAAGATGGTGGAACAATATGGAAGTTTTTTGTGTGTCTCACATCCATGAAATACAGCCAGACCAACACTAAACCATCCTACACACCTAGAAAACTGATTGGAGGATTAACACAACAATCTGCACAACCTGAACCACACATTAGCAGATACTCGGCATGGAGAAGTGAACTTGGGGAGTGAGAAGGTGCAGGAAGGGAGGTGCTTTTGCGAGCAGAGAGAGGACAGAGACTGGGGAGCAGGGGAGAATACGGGAAAAGCACCGCTCCCCAAAAGCAGCTGGAGAGAAATTGGAAAATTGGAAACAGCTGCAGGGACTAAACTAAAAAGGGAGAAAGGAGAAAGGAGAGGTTTAAATTCCATTAAGACTGTAAACAAGGGGAGCACAGTCTGAAACTCTGCAGCTCAATACCTGGCGGTGCTCTGGTGGGAAGGGTGAATCCCCAGGAACAGAGTGGGGTCTGGGAGGATCTCAGGCCACATGGGGAAAAGCGGTTCCACTGCTGGAAGGACATTTTGTAGAGACTGGTGAAGCCACCTGGTCCCAGCAGACCCCAGAAAATGGCTACATTCGCTGGTGCTGAAAAAAGGTCGTTAAGGGTGAAGACTGGTGCCAGATGTGTGTTGTGATTTTTCCATAATCCCTAAAACACGGCTGCTACACTATCTCATGAACTTTTTCTGGGGCGGGCTGGCATCTGGCTGCAGTCTCGGGGCACCAGCACCAGCAGGGTCCAGCAAGCGTTCCAGGGTGCAGCTGACATTCGGCCATTTCTCATGCAGCCATTGCTCAGTGAGACCCTTCCACAGAGGGGTGGAACAGGTCAAAGCCACAATTCTTCAGAAGTAAGGGGCTGGGAAAACAGCCACATCTGACACAAAACTTGGGAGAGAGGTACTGCCTGGGGTCTGGGGAGTGGATGAAAGCTGAAGACAGAGGACGGGTGAGTGATTGCTGACCCAGGAAAACAGACTGGGTAACTGGGTGGCACCATTTTCACTGATCCTGTGCATGCTCCTACAAGCGCCACAACACTACACCTCAGTATACTAGCAGCGCCATCTAGAGGAGAGCGGAGCCATTACACTGAGACCAGCCCAGCTGAGCCAACTTCTCTCTTCAAGAACACAAGTCTGACCATAGGCTTAGTTTATGGATTATAAAGCACTATATTGACTGATTTCTATATGAAAACGAAATAATTTCAGTCCTACTTCAATCTGTTACCAGGTCCATCTATTCAATTTTCTTTTCATTTTTTTTCTCTCTTTTACAATTCTTTTTCTTGAATACAGAGAAAACAATTGTTTTTATTTTCAATTTTTATTAAAAATATTTTCTTTATTTTTATTACTATATTTATTTGTGTGTAAATTTTTTCAAATTCTATTTTACTTCCATCATTTTATTTTAGTCTACATCTGTGTATTCACCTTTTCAAATTTTCAAACGATCTCCTTTTTTTCTTTTTTTTTCATTTCTTTTCTTTTTCTTGAATGCAGAAAGAGAAAAACTTCATTTATACCTTCAATTTCTATTAAAAATATTTTTCTTTAAATTTTTAATTTAATTTTTTATTTTTAAAAATTTACATCCAAATTAGTTAGTATATAGTGAAACAATGATTTCAAGTGTAGATTCCTTAATGCCCCTTACCCATTTAGCCCATCCCCCCTCCCACAACCCCTCCAGCAACCCTCAGTTTGTTCTCCATATTTATGAGTCTCTTGTTTTGTCCCCGTCCCTGTTTTTATATTATTGTTGTTTTCCTTCCCTTATGTTCATCTGTTTTGTCTCTTAAAGCCCTCATATGAGTGAAGTCATGATTTTTGTCTTTCTCTGGCTGACTAATTTCACTTAGCATAATACTCTCCAGTTCCATCCATGTAGTTGCAAATGGCAAGATTTCATTCTTTTTGATTGCCAAGTAATACTCCATTGTATATATATACCACTTCTTTATCCATTCATCCATCAATAGACATTTGGGCTCTTTCCATACTTTGGCTATTGTTGATAGTGGTGCTATAAACATGGGGGTGCATGTGTCCCTTCAAAACAGCACACCTGTGTCCCATGCATAAATGCCTAGTAGTGCAATTGCTGGGTCGTAGGGTAGTTTTATTTTTAGTTTTTTGAGGAACCTCCATCCTGTTTTCCAGAGTGGCTGCAACAGCTTGCATTCCCACCAACAATGCAAAAGAGATCCTCTTTCTCCACATCCTCACCAACATCTGTTGTTTCCTGAGTTGTTAATGTTAGCCATTCTGATAGGTGTAATGTGGTATCTCATTGTGGTTTTGATTTGTATTTTCCTGATGATGAGTGATGTTGAGCATTTTTTCATGTGTTGGTTGGCCATCTGGATGTCTTCCTTAGAGAAGTGCCCTTTCATGTCTTTTGCCCATTTCTTCACTGGATTATTTGTTTTTTGGGTGTTGAGTTTAGTAAGTTCTTTATAGATTTTGGATACTAACCCTTTATCTGGTATGTCGTTTGCAAATATCTTCTCCCATTCTGTCAGTTGCCTTTTAGTTTTGCTGATTGTTTCCTTCTTTGTGCAGAAGATTTTTATTTTGATGAGGTCCCAGTAGTTCATTTTTGCTTTTGTTTCCCTTGCCTCTGGAGATGTGTTGAGTAAGAAGTTGCTGCGGGCAAGATCAAAGAGGTTTTTGCCTGCTTTCTCCTCAAAGATTTTGATGGCTTCCTGTCTTACATTTAGGTCTTTCATCCATTTTGAGTTTATTTTTGTGTATGGTGTAAGAAAGTGGTCCAGGTTCATTCTTCTGCATGTCGCTGTCCAGTTTTCCCAGCCCCGCTTGCTAAAGAGACCATCTTTATCCATTGGATATTCTTTCCTGCTTTGCCAAAGGTTAGTTGGCCATATGTTGGTGGGTACATTTCTGGGTTCTCTACTCTGTTCCATTGATCTGAGTGTCTGTTTTTGTGCTAGTACCATACTGTCTTGATGATAACAGCTTTGTAATACAGCTGGAAGTCCGGAATTGTGATGCCTCCTGCTTTGTTTTTCTTTTAAAAGATTGCTTTGGCTATTCGGGGTCTTTTCTGGTTCCATACAAATTTTAGGATTATTTGTTCTAGCTCTGTGAAGAATGCTGATGTTACTTTGATAGGGATTCCTTTGAATATGTAGATTGCTTTGGGTAGTATCGACATTTTAATAATATTTGTTCTTCCTATCCAGGAGCATGGAATCTTTTCCCTTTTTATGTGTCTTCTTCAATTTCTTTCATAAGTTTTGGTTAGATTTATCTCTAGCTATTTTATGTTTTTTTGTGCAACTATAAATGGGATCGATTCCTTGATTTCTCTTTCTGTTGCTTCATTTTTGGTGTATAGGATGACAACTGATTTCTGTGTATTGATTTTATATCCTGTAACTTTGCTGAATTCATCAATCAGTTCTCTCAGTTTTATGGTAGAATTCTTTGGGTTTTCCATATACAGTATCATGTCATCTGTGAACAGTGAAAGTTTGACTTGCTTGTGGCTGATTTGGATGCCTTTTATTTCTTTGTGTTGTCTGATTGCAGAGGCTAAGACTTCCAATACTGTTTTTTTTTCTGTGTTTTTTTAAATATGAAATTTATTGTCAAATTGGTTTCCATACATCACCCAGTGTTCATCTAAACAGGTACCTCGTCACTACCCCTGACCCACCGTCCCCTTACTCCCACCCTCCATCAAACCTCAGTTTGTTCTCAATTTTTTAGAGTCTCTTATTTTTTGGCTCCCTCCCTCTCTAACCTTTTATTTTCTTCCCCTCTCCCATGGTCTTCTGTTAAGTTTCTCAGGATCCACATAAGAGTGAAAAAATATGGTATCTGTCTTTTTCTGTATGACTTATTTCACTTAGCATAACACTCTCCAGTCCCATCCACGTTGCTACCAAAGGCCATATTTCATTCTTTCTCATTGCCACGTAGTATTTCATTGTGTATATAAACCACAGCTTCTTTATCAATTCATCAGTTGGTGGACATTTAGGCTCTTTCCATAATTTGGCTATTGTTGAAAGTACTGCTATAAACAGGGGGGTACAAGTGTCCCTATGCATCAGCACTCCTGTATCCCTTGGGTAAATTCCTAGCAGTGCTATTGCTAGGTCATAGGGTAGATCTAGTTTTAATTTTTTGAGGAACTTCCACATTGTTTTCCAGAATGGCTGCACCAGTTTGCATTCCCACCAACAGTGCAAGAGGGTTCCCATTTCTCCACATCCTCTCCAGCATCTATAGTCTCCTGATTTGTTTATTTTAGCCACGCTGACTAGCATGAGGTGGTATCTCAGTGTGGTTTTGATTTCTATTTCCCAGATGAGGAGTGACGTTGAGCATCTTTTCATGTGCCTGTTGGCCATCCGGATGTCTTCTTTAGAGAAGTGTCTATTCATGTTTTCTTCGCAGGATTATTTGTTTTTCAGGTGTGGAGTTTGGTGAATTCTTTATAGATTTTGGATACTAGCCCTTTGTCCGATATATCATTTGCAAATATCTTTTCTCATTCCGTTGGTTGTTTTTTTTACTTTTGTTGATTGTTTCCTTTGCAGCGCAGAAGTTTTTTCTTCATAAGGTCCCAATAGTTCATTTTTGCTTTTAATTCCCTTGCCTTTGGGGATGTGTCAAGTAAGAAATTGCCACAGCTGAGGTCAGAGAGGATTTTTCCTGCCTTCTCCTCAAGGGTTTTGATGGTTTCCTGTCTCACATTCAGGTCCTTTATCTATTCTGAGTTTATTTTTGTGAATGGTGTAAGAAAGTGGTCTAGTTTCATTCTTCTGAATGTTGCTGTCCAGTTCTCCCAGCACCACTTGTTAAAGAGACTGTCTTTTTTCCACTGGGTATTCTTTCCTGCTTTGTCAAAGATAAGTTGGCCATACTTTTGTGGGTCCGATTCTGGGGTGTCTATTCTATTCCATTGTTCTATGTGTCTGTTTTTGTGCCAATACCATACTCTTGATGATGACAGCTTTGTAGTAGAGGCTAAAGTCTGGAATTGTGATGCCTCCTGCTTTGGTCTTCTTCTTCAAAATTACTTTGGCTATTCGGGGCCTTTTGTGGTTCCATACAAATTTTAGGATTGCTTTTTATAGCTTTGAGAAGAATGCTGGGATTGCATTCTTTGGGATTGCATTGAATGTGTAGATAGCTTTGGGTAGTATTGACATTTTAATATTTATTCTTCCAATCCATGAGCACAGAATGTTTTTCCATTTCTTTATGTCTCCTTCAATTTCCTTCATAATCTTTCTATAGTTTTCAACATACAGATCTTTTACATCTGTGGTTAGGTTTATTCCTCGGTATTTTATGATTTTTGGTGCAATTGTGAATGGGATCAGTTTCTTTAGTTGTCTTTCTGTTGCTTCATTGTTAGTGTATAAGAATGCAACTGATTTCTGTACATTGATTTTGTATCCTGTGACTTTCCTGAATTCATGTATCAGTTCTAGCAGACTTTTGGTGGAGTCTTTCGGGTTTTCCATGTATAATATCATGTCACCTGCAAAAAGTGAAGCTTAACTTCATCTTTGCCAATTTTGATGCCTTTTATTTCCTTGTTGTCTGATGCTGATGCTAGCATTTCCAACACTATGTTACACAACAGTGGTGAGAGTGGACATCCCTGTCGTGTTCCTGATCTCAGGAAGAAAGCTTTCAGCTTTTCCCCCTTGTGGATGATGTTAGCTGTGGGCTTTTCATAAATGGCTTTTATGATGTTTAAGTATGTTCCTTCTATCCGACTCTCTCAAGGTTCTTTATTAAGAAAGGATGCTGAATTTTATCAAATGCCTTTTCTGCATCAATTGACGGGATCATATGGTTCTTATCTTTTCTTTTATTAATGTGATGTATCACGTTGATTGACTTGTGAATGTTGAACCAGCCCTGCATCCCAGGAATTAATCCCACTTGATCATGGTGTATAATTCTTTTTATATTCTGTTGAATTTGATTTGCTAGTATCTTATTGAGAATTTTTGCATCCATATTCATCAGGGATATTGGCCTGTAGTTCTCTTTTTTTGCTGGGTCTCTGTCTGGTTTAGGAATCAAAGTAATGCTGGCTTCATAGAATGAGTCTGGAAGTTTTCCTTCCCTTTCTATTTTTTGGAACAGTTTGAGAAGGATAAGTATGATCTCTGCTTTAAATATCTGGTAGAACTCCGCTGGAAGCCATCTGGTCTTGGACTCTTATCTTTTGGGAGATTTTTGATAGCTGATTCAATTTCTTCACTGGTTATAGTTCTGTTCAAGCTTTCTATTTCCTCCTGATTGAGTTTTGAAAGTGTGTGGGTGCTTGGGAATTTGTCCATTTCTTCCAGGTAGTCCAGTTTCTTGGCATATAATTTTTCATAGTATTCCTTGATAATTGCTTGTATCTCTGAAGGATTGGTTGTAATAATTCCATTTTCATTCATGATTTTATCTATTTGGGTCCTCTCCCTTTTCTTTTTGAGAAGCCTGTCTAGAGGTTTATCAATTTTGTTTATTTTTTCAAAAAAACAACTCTTGGTGTCATTGATCTACTCTACAGTTTTTTAAGATTCTATATTGTTTATTTCTGCTCTGATATTTATTATTTCTCTTCTACTGCTGGTTTAGGCTGTCTTTGCTCTTCTGCTTCTATTTCCTTTGGGTGTGCTGTTAGATTTTTTATTTGGGATTTTTCTTGTTTCTTGAGATAGGCCTGGGTTGCAATGCATTTTCCTGCAAGGACTGCCTTCACTGCATCGCAAAGTGCTTGGATTGTTGTATTTTCATTTTCGTTTGTTTCCATATATATTTATATATATACATATTAATTTTTTTAATGTTTATCTATATTTGAGACAGAGAGAGACAGAGCATGAATGGGGGAGGGGCAGAGAGAGGGAGACACAGAATCTGAAACAGGGTCCAGGCTCTGAGCTGTCAGCACAGAGCCCTACATGGGGCTCGAACTCACGTACCGCAAGATCATGACCTGAGCTGAAGTCGGCTGCTTAACCGACTGAGCCACCCAGGCGCCCCTGTTTCCATGTATTTTTTATTTTTTTCTCTAATTTCCTGGTTGACCCACTCATTCTTTAGTAGAGTGTTTTTTAACCTCCATGCTTTTGGAGGTTTTCCAGACTTTTTCCTGTGGTTGAGTTCAAGCTTCATAGCATTGTGGTCTGAAAGTATGCATGGTATGATTTCAATTCTTGTATACTTATGAAAGGCTATTTTGTGACCCAGTATGTGATCTATCTTGGAGAATGTTCCATGTGCACTCGAGAAGAAACTATATTCTGTTGTGTTGGTATGCAGAGTTCTAAATATATCTATCAAGTCCATCTGATCCAATGTATCATTCAGCGCCCTTGTTTCTTTATTGACCGTGTGTCTAGATGATGTATCCATTTCTGCAAGTGAAGTGTTAAAGTCCTCTGCAATTACCACATTCTTATCAATAAGGTTGCTTATGTTTATGAGTAATTGTTTTATATATTTGGGGGCTCCCGTATTCGGTGCATAGACATTTATAATTGTTAGCTCTTCCTGATGGATAGACCTTGTAATTATTGTATAATGCCCTTCTTCATCTCTTGTTACAGCCTTTAATTTAAAGTCTAGTTTGTCTGATATACGTATGGCTACTCCAGCTTTCTTTTGACTTCCAGTCGCATGATAAATAGTTCTCCATCCCCTCACTCTCAATCTGAAGGTGTCCTCAGGTCTAAAATGAGTCTCTTGTAGACAGCAAATAGATGGGTCTTGTTTTTTTATCCATTCTGATACCCTATGTCTTTTGGTTGGCTCATTTAGTCCATTTACATTTAGTGTTATGATAGAAAGATACGGGTTTAGAGTCATTGTGATGTCTGTAGGTTTCATGCTTGTAGCGATGTCTCTGGTACTTTGTCTCACAGGATTCCCCTTAGGATCTCTTGTAGGGCTGGTTTAGTGGTGACAAATTCCTTCAGTTTTTGTTTGTTTGGGAAGGCCTTTATCTCTCCTTCTATTCTAAATGACGGACTTGCTGGATAAAGGATTCTCGGCTGCATATTTTTTCTATTCATCACATGAAAGATTTCCTGCCATTCCTTTTTGGCCTACCAAGTTTCAGTAGAGAGATTGGTCACACATCTTATCAGTCTCCCTTTATATGTTAGAGCATGTTTATCCCTAGCTGCTTTCAGAATTCTCTCTTTATCCTTGTATTTTTCTAGTTTCACTATGATATGTCATGCAGAAGATCAATTCAAGTTACGTCTGAAGAGAGTTCTCTGTACCTCTTGGATTTCAATGCCTTTTTCCTTCCCCAGATCAGGGAAGTTCTCATCTATTATTTCTTCAAGTACACCTTCAGCACCTTTCCCTCTCTCTTCCTCTTCTGGAATACCAATAATTCATAGATTATTTCTCTTTAGTGCATCACCTAGTTCTGTAATTTTCTCCTCATACTCCTGGATTTAAAAAAAAAATTTTAATGTTTTATTTATTTCTGAGACAGAGAGAGACAGAGCATGAGCAGGAGAGGGGCAGAGAGAGAGGGAGACACAAAACCCGAAGCAGGATCCCGGCTCCGAGTTGTCAGCACAGAGCCCGATGCGGGGCTCAAACTCACAGACCATGAGATCATGACCTGAGCCGAAGTCAGATGCTCAACCTACTGAGCCACCCAGGCGCCCAGACTCCTGGATTTTTTTTATCTCTTTTTTTCTCAGCTTCCTGTTTTTCCATAATTTTATCTTCTAGTTCACTTATTCTCTCCTCTGCCTCTTCAATCCAAGCCGTGGTTGTTTCCATTTTATTTTGCAGTTCGTTTATAGCATTTTTTAGCTCCTCCTGACGGTTCCTTAGTCTCTTGATCTCTGTAGCAATAGATTCTCTGCTGTCCTCTATGCTGTTTTCAAGCCCAGTGATTAGTTTTATGAGTATTATTCTAAATTCCCTTTCTGTTTTATTGTTTAAATCTTTTTTGATCAGCTCATTACCTGTTGCTATTTCCTGGAGATTCTTTTGAGGGGAATTCTTCTGTTTCATCATTTTGGATAGTCCCTGGAGTGGTGTGGAACTGCTGGGCACTTCCCCTGTGCTGTCTTGATTAACTTGCATTGGTGGGCGTGGCCACAGTCAGACCTGATGTCTGCCCCCAACCCACCGCTGGGGCCACAGTCAGACTGGTGTGTGCCTTCTCTTCCCCTCTCCTAGGGGTGGGATTCACTGTGGGGTGGGGTGGCCCGTCTGGGCTACTTGCACACTGCCAGATTTGTGGTGCTGGGGATCTGGCGTATTAGCTGGGTGGATCGGCAAGGTGCACAGGGGCAGAAGGAGCAGGCTCAGCTCGCTTATCCTTTCGTGATCTGTTTTGGGAGGGGCCCTGAGGCAGCGGGAAGAGTTAGAACCACTGCCAGAGGGATGGATCCGCAGAAGCACAGCTTTGGGCATTTGCGTGGTGCAAGCAAGTTCCCTGGCAGGAACTGGTTCCCTTTAGTATTTTGGCTGGGGGATGGGTGAGGGAGATGGCGCTGGCGAGCACTTTTGTTCCCCACCAAGCTGAGCTCTGTTGTCTGGGGCTCAACAACTCTCCCTCCCATGGTCCTCCAGCCTTCCCGCTCTCTGAGCAGAGCTGTTAGCTTATAACCTTCCAGATGTTAAGTCCCTCTTGCTTTCAGAACACACTCTGTCCAGCCCCTCTGCTTTTGCAAGCCAGACTCAGGGTCTCTGCTTGGCCGACGGGCTGCCCCTCTCCCCCGGCTCCCTCCCGCCAGTCCTTGTAGCACGCACCGCCTCTCTGCCCTTCCTACCCTCTTCCATGGTCCTGTGGGCCTCTCATCTGCGCTTGGCTCTGGAGAATCCATTCTGTTAGTCTTCTGGAGGTTTTTTGGGTTATTTAGGCAGGTGTAGGTAGAATCTAAGTGATCAGCAGGACGCGGTGAGCCCAGTATCCTCCTATGCCTCCATCTTCCCCACCATCTCCCCTATATACTTTTTAATTTCCTCTTTAACTTCTTGATTAGCCCATTAATTCTTTAGTAGGATGTTCTTCAGTCTCCAAGTATTTGTTACCTTTCCAAATTTTTTCTTGTGGTTGATTTCGAGTTTCATAGCATTGTGGTTTGAAAATGTGCACGGTATGATCTTGATCTTTTTGTACTTACTTAGGGCTCATTTGTGTCCCAGTGTATGGTCTATTCTGTTGAACATTCCATGTGCACTGGAGAAGAATGTATATTCTGCTGCTTTAGGATGAAATGTTCTGAATATATCTGTTAAGTTCATCTGGTCCAGTGTGTCATTCAAAGCCATTGTTTCCTTGTTGATTTTTTGCTTAGATGATCTGTCCATTGCTGTGAGTGTGGTATTGAAGTCTCCAACTATTATGGTATTACTATCGATGAGTTTCTTTATGTTTGTGATTAATTGATATATGTATTTGGGTGCCTCCACATTTGGTGCATAAATGTTTACAATTGTTAGGTCTTGGTGGATAGACCCCTTTATTATGATATAATGCCCTTCTGCGTCTCTTGATACAGTCTTTATTTTAAAGTCCAAATTATCTAAGTATGGCTACTCTGGCTTTCTTTTGTTGACCATTAGCATGATAGATGGTTCCCCATCCCCTTACTTTCAATGTGAAGGTGTCTTTAGGTCTACAGTGGGTCTCTTGTAAACAGCATATAGATGGATCTTGTTTTCTTATCCATTCTGTTACCCTATGTCTTTTGATTGGAGCATTGAGTCCACTGACATTCAGAGTGAGTACTGAAAGATATGAATTTATTGCCATTATGATGTTTGTAAAGTTGGAGTCTCTGGTGGTGTTCTCTGGTTGTTTCTAATCTTTTGTTGCTTTTTGGCATTATATATATATATATATATATATATATATATATATAATTTTTTTCATGTTTTCTCCCCTCAGAAAGTCCCCTTTAAAATTTCTTGCAGGGCTGGTTTAGTGGTCACAAACTCCTTTAATTTTTGTTTGTCTGGGAAACGTTTTTATCTCTCCTATTTTGAATGACAGCCTTGCTGGATAAAGAATTCTTGGGGCGCCTGGGTGGCGCAGTTGGTTAAGCGTCCGACTTCGGCTCAGGTCACAATCTCGCGGTCCATGAGTTCGAGCCCCGCGTCAGGCTCTGGGCTGATGGCTCAGAGCCTGGAGCCTGCTTCCGATTCTGTGTCTCCCTCTCTCTCTGCCCCTCCCCCGTTCATGCTCTGTCTCTCTCTGTCCCCCCAAAAATATATAAACGTTGGGAAAAAAAATTTTAAAAAAAAAGTTAAAAAAAAAAAGAATTCTTGGTTGCATATTTTTCTGATTCAGCACACTGAATATATCCTGCCATTGCCTTCTGGCCTGCCAAGTTTCTGTAGATAGGTCTCCTGCAAACCTGATCTGTCTTCCTTTGTTTGTTAGCGACTTTTTTTCCTTTGCTGCTTTCATGATTCTCTCCTTGCCTGAATATTTTGTGAATTTGACTATGATATGCCTTGTTGATGGTTGGTTTTTGTTGAATCTAATGGGTGTCCTCTGTGCTTCCTGGATTTTGATGTCTGTGTCTTTACCCAGGTTAGGAAAGGTTTCCGCTATGATTTGCTCACATAACCCTTCTACCCCTATTTCTCTCTCTTCCTCTTCCAGGACCCCTATGATTCTGATGTTGTTCCTTTTTAATGAATCACTGATTTCTATAATTCTTAAATCGTGCTCTTTTGCCTTAATCTCCCTCTTTTTTCTGCTTCATTATTCTCTATAGGTTTGTCTTCTATATTGCTGATTCTCTGTTCTGTCTCGTCCATCCTTGCTGCCACTGCATCCATCTGTGATTGCAGCTCAGTTATAGCACTTTTAATTTCATTCTGGCTATTTTTTACTTCTTTTATCTCTGCAGAAAGGGATTCTAATCTATTTTCAACTCCAGCTAGTATTCTTATTATTGTGATTCTAAATTCTGGTTCAGACATCTTGCTTGTATCTGTGTTGGTTAAATCTCTGGCTGTCATTTTTTTGTGCTCTTTCTTTTGGGGTGAATTCCTTCGTTTTGTCATTTTGAAGAGAGAAAAGGAATTAATGGGGTAGAAAAATTGAAATTAAAAAACTTAAAATTAAAAAATATTAAAATTAAAAATTACACACACACATACACACACACACACAAATCGAATAGATGATGCTAGATCCTAAGTGTGTTTTGGTCTGGGTGTTGAAATGGTTTGATTAGAGAAAAAAAAGGGGGGGGGTGAAACATAAATGGAAATCGTTTGAGAATTTGAGAAATGAATACACTGAGGTAGACTAAACTGAGATGTGGGGGTAAAATAGAATTTGAAAAAAATATACATACAAGTAAAGAATATAGCAGAAAAAAATTAAGGAAAAATATTTTTAATAAATATTAAAAATAAATACTATTTTTTTCATTTTATGTAGTTAAGAAGAAAGAAAAGAAACAAAAAAAATTTAAAAAAGATTAAAAAAGAAGAGAAAAAAGAAAAATATCATTTGAAAATTTGAAAAAGTGACTACACTGTAGTACACTAAAATAAAATGATGGAAGTAGAAGAGAATTTGAAAAAAATTACATAACAGCAAAAAATATAGTAATAAAATTCAAATAAAAATATTTTAATAGAAATTTAAAGTAAAAATTGAGTTTTTCTCTTTCTGCATTCATGAAAAAGAAGCAAAAAAGAGAAAAGAAAAAGAAAGAAAAAAGTTAATTGTTTGAAAATTTGAAAATTTGAGTACACTGAAGGAGACTAAAATAAAATGATGGAAGTAAAGTAGAATTAGAAAACATTTACACAAAGGTAAAAGATATAGTAATATAAATTACAGAAAGAGGGGCGCCTGGGTGGCTCAGTCAGTTGAGCGTCCGACTTCAGCTCAGGTCACGATCTCACGGTCTGTGAGTTCGAGCCCCGCATCAGGCTCTGGGCTGATGGCCCAGAGCCTGGAGCCTGCTTCCGATTCTGTGTTTCCCTCTCTGCTCCTCCCCCGTTCATGCCCTGTCTCTCTCTGTCTCAAAAATAAATAAACGTTAAAAAAAATTAAAAAAAATAAATAAATTACAGAAAGATATTTTTAATAAAAGTTGAAAATAAAAATGAATTTTTTATATTTCTGTTTCAAGAAAAAGAAAAGAATTGTCAAAGAGAAAAATGAAAAAGAAAAAAAAAGAAAAAAAATTGAATATATGGACCTGCTAACAAATTGAAGTAGGACTGAAATTGCTTCGTTTTCTCCTAGAAGTCAGTCTATGTAGCTCTTTATAGTCCATAAATTAGCAGGCGGTGAGACTTGTATTCTTGAAGAGGGAAGTTGGCCCTGTTGGGTGGGGCTCAGTGTAACAGCTCCACTCTCCACTAGATGTCACTGCTAGCCTACTGGGGTGGATTGTTGCAGGGCCCATAGGTGCATATGCGCATGTGCAAGAGCGTTGAAAATGGCACCACCCAGCTACCCAGTCTGTTCTCCTGGATCAACAATCACGCATCCATCTTCCTGCTTCAGCTCTCATCCACTCCCTGCTTCTTCACTCTCTGTGACCAGGTCCCAGGCAGTACCTCTCTCCCAAACTTTGTCTCTGATGTGGCCATTTTCCCCAGCCCCTTACTTCTGAAGGACTGCGGCTTTGACCTGTTCCACCCCTCTGCAGGAGGGTATCAGCAAGCAATGGCCACATGAGAAATGGCCGAATATCAGCTGCACCCAGGTACGCCTGCTGGACTCTGTTGCTGGTGCCCCAAGACTGCAGGCCAGGTGCCAGCCCGTCCCAGAAAATGTTTGTGGGACAGTGTAGCAGCAGTGTCTCAGGGATCATGGAAAATCACAACACACATCTGGTACCAGGATTCACCCTTAATGACCTTGCCCCAGCACCAGCAAATGTGGCTGCCTTCTGGGGTCTGCTGGGACCAGGTGGCTTCACCAGTGTCCACAAAATGCCCTTCCAGCAGTGGAACTGCTTTTGCCCATGTGGCCCAAGAACCTCCTGGACCCCACTCTGTTCCTGGGGATTTGCCCTTCCCACCAGAGCACCACCAGGTATCGAGCTGTGGTTGCAGCCTTTGCACTCCCCTTGTTTACAGTCTTAATGGAATTTAAACCCTCTCCTTTCTCCTTTCTCCCTTTTTAGTTTAGTCCCTGTGGCTGTTTCCAATTTTCCAATTTCTCTCCAGCTGCTTTTGGGGAGCGTTTCTTTTCCTGTATTCTCCCCCACTCCCCAGTCTCCGTCCTCTCTCCCTCTGCAAAAGCAGTTCCCTACCTTTCATGGCTTCTTGATCCTCAAGTTCAGCTCTCCACACTGTGTATCTGCTGAATTCTGTGGTTCAGGTTGTGCGGATTGTTGTGTTAATCCTCCAATCAGTTTTCTGGGTGTGTAGGATGGTTTAGTATTGTCTGGCTGTATTTCATGGATGGAAGACACTCAAAAAGCTTCCATACTGTTCCACTATCTTGGCTCATCTCCTAATTCTCTGCTCTCTTTTATGACTTTTTTCAAGCCCAGCAATTAATCTTATGACTATTATTCTAAATTCTTATTCAGTTATATTTCTTACATCTGTTTTGATCAATTCTTTAGGTTTCACTTCTTTCTGGAATTTCTTTTGGTGAGAATTCCATCATTTCATCATTTTGGCTAGTTTTCTTTCCCTTATGAATTTTAAAAGCTTGTTATGTGCTCTGCACCTGGGAGTACTGCTATATTAAAGAGGGGTCATACACTGTCCAGGGCCTGGCCTTTCAGGAGGTGTTTTTTGAAGAGTGTTACTTGCTCTCTGTTGTGATTTGGTTATTTTATTTCCCTACTTGTAGTGATGTTTTGGACCCTCCACTACGTGTGTTTTAGTTTGTTCCTTGAAGTAGCACTGGAAAGGAAAACAGACAAAAAGGAAACAAAAACAGGCAAACACACAAACAAATGAAACAAACAAACAACAACAAAAATAATCCAAAAACAAAAGCCCAGACACACCAGCTACATGTGAAGAACAGGGTAGAGGCAGTGTTGATGGAAGATCACATACAAAGAGAGAAATGACAGGGGTGGAGAAAAAGAAAAAATAAAAATAAACATTGACCAGACAGAGAGACTGAAAGGCTTAATCCAGAGAGAGAGAAAGGAAAATAAAGGAGACAGGGAGAAAGAAATAAAGATAAAGTTACCCAAACAGAGAAACTATACAACTTGATTACTCCAGAGAAAGAGAAAGTAAAGAAGGAGGTGTAGAACATGTATCAAGAGAATGGATTAAATATGCCTGCTTAAACAAACCAAGAACCAAAGTAACCAGCCTACAGGATGGAAGAGGTAAGAAGAAGAAATGGAAAGAAGGGTATATCTAAATAACAAAATTGTCCTAGAATTTATCCAGGCAATGCAGCAGTTCTGGTCTGGAGGAGGGGGCCTTCTGGTCCCTCAGTGTCTATCCTGCTCTAGTACATACACAGTTACCCAGTACAGAGGGGTGTGGTTTGGTGTAGGCGGGTCCCACCTCCACTGTGGGCCCCACTGTCAGATTGCTGGAGTCCCCTCTTGGTGGTGGAGGGGAGAAAAATGATGACCCCTAGGGTCTTCTCCACAGACCCGGTGTCCCAAATCACTCCATTCAAGCCGTCCTCACTGTGCCATGGATGCAGATGAGGCGGTTTTCTAGCTCTGCTGACTCTCATGCCTTGGAGTTTGGCTGGGCCCAGGCACTGGGGAAGTACCTGCCTATGCCCCCCGATATGTTGTCCTGGCTTGCTTTGCCCTGTCCTCCAGCACTTCAGGGAGGGGACCAGTTTCTCAGGGACTGCACCCCTGACCTACCACCAAACCCAGGGGTGGCTCCCCTCCTTCCCAGGTACACAAAAAGGGCAGCCAGTCCCAGTCAGAAGAAAGTCCTGCAGTTAGAAATGGGATCCCTCTCTGTCCCAGTCCAAGGTTTTTCTCTTGTCCAGATACAGTCCTATGTTTCCCCAGCCACTCGTTCTCTTCCCTTTGTCTCTCTGCAGAAGGGGATCCCTCTCCTCCATGCCTACGAGGCCTGTTTTATCTCCCCAGTTTGCAATCACCTACCGATGGGTTGGTGGCCCATCAGGTTGTCTCGGTGTCTCCCTGGTCGACTCAATCTCTTTTCCTCCCAGACTCTTGGGGTTCAAAGTCCTTTGACTTCAACCTTTCATTGTTTGAGACATGCAGGAAGTACAGATCCCCCTACTTCTCCACCATGTTGGCCCCTCTTCCCTCAAGGCCAATGTTTCTTTATTGATATTCTGTCTGAATGATCTATGGATTGATGAAAGTGGGGCATTAAAGTCTCCTACCATTATTTTATTGCTATCTATTTGTCCTTTTTGGTCTTTTAATACTTGCTTTGCATATTAAGGTGCTGCTATGAGGGCATGAATACTTACAAATGTTACATCCTCCTGTTAGATGATCCCTTTATCATTATATGATAACCTTCTTTGTTTCTTATTACAGTATTTGTCTTAAAGTCTATTTTGTCTGATAGTATAACTATCCCAGTTTTCTTTTAGTTTACATTTGCATGGAATATCTTTTTCCATCCCTTTATTTTCAGTCCATGTGTGTCCTTATATTTGAAGTGAGTCTCTTATAGGCAGTATATAAATTGGTCTTGTTTTTCTGAAACCATAAAAATCCTAAAAGAGACCATAGGTGGTAATGTCTTTGACATCAGCCATACATAGCCACATTTTTCTAGATATGTCTCTTGAGTCAAGGAAAATAAAATCAAAAATAAACTATTGGGACTGCATCAAAACAAAAAATCTTCTGCACAGCAAAGGAAACAATCAGCAGAACTAAAAAGCAACTTATTGATTGGAAGAAGATATTTGCAAATGACGTATTCAATAAAGAGTTACTATCCAAAATATGTAAAGAACTGGTACAATTCAACACCCCAAAAGCAAATAATCCAATTAAATATGGGCAGAAGACATGAAGAAGAGATATTTCTTCAAAGAAGACATGCAGATGGCCAACAGCCACATGAAAAGATGCTCAATATCATTCATCATCAAGGAAATACCAATAAAACTACAATGAGATATCACCTCACACCTGTCAGAATGGCTAAAACAAAAAACACAAGAATCAGCAAATGTTGGTGATGATGTGGACAAAAAGGGACCCTTTTCCACTGGTTGGAGTGCAAACTGGTGCAGCTACTGTGGAAACAGTATGAGGTTTCTCAAAAAGTTAAAAATAGAACTACCCTATAATGTAGTAATTGCACTACGGGGTATTTACCCCCAAAAATACAAAAATACTAATCCTAAGGGATACATGTACCATTTTTATTTATTATTTATTGCAGCATTATTTACAAAATCTAAATTATGAAAGCAGCCAAGTGTCCATTGATAGATGAATGCATAAAGAAAAAGTATGTACAATGTATATACAATAGAATATTTTTTGTCCATAAAAAAAGAATGAAATCTTGCTATTTCCAATGACATGGATGGGGCTAGAGAGTATAATGCTAAGTAAAATAAGTCAGTTGGAGAAAGACAAATGCCATATTACTTCACTCATTGTAGAATTTAAGAAACAAGACAGATGAGCAAAGGAAAGGAGAGAGAGAGAGAAGCCCAGAGAAACTATAGAGACCAAACTGTTACCAGAAAGAAGGAAGTGGATGGATGAAATTGGTGATGGGGATTAAGGAGTATACTTGTGATGAGCACTAGAAGATTATGGAAATGTTGAATCACTACCTTGTACACCTGAAATCAATATAACACTGTATGTTAACCATACTGGGATTAAAATAAAATAAAATAAAATAAAGTAAAAGGATCTTGTGTGTGTGTTTTTTTTTTTTTTAATCCATTCAGCCACTGTTTGTTTGGAGAACTTAGTTCATTTACATTAAAAGGAATTATCAGTAAGTATGGACTTGTTACTTTGTTAATATTTTTCTGGATGTTTTATGATTCTTTTGTTTCTTTCTGATTTGATAATTTTCTGTATTGTTATGCCTAGATTCCTTTATATTTATCTTTTTTGTTTCTACCCTAGGATTTTGCTTTGTAGTTACCATAAAGATTATATAAAACAGCATATGTAATAAAAGCTTATTTTAGGTTGATAACGATTTCAGTTTGAATACATTCTAAAGCTCTACATTTTTACTACAAACACATACTATGTTTTTGATGTCATAATTTACATCGTTTTATCTGTATATCCCTTCATAAGTTATTGTAATTATAGTTATTTTTACTACTTTTTATTTTAACCTTCATACTGGTTTATAAGTAATTAACCCACCACCTTTACAACATGAGATTATTCTGAATTTTGCTACATATTTACCTTTACCAGTAAAATATATACTTTTATATGTTTTCTTCTTTATTCATTAGTACCTTTTGTTTCAGCTTCAAGAAGCCTTTTCTTTAATCCTTATCTTGTAGGGTCCATCTAAAGGGGTGATGAACTCCTTTAGCTTTTACTTATTTGGAAAACTCTTCATCTCTCTTTCAATGTGAAGGACAACTTTGCTGAAATATTCTTACTTTTTGTATTTGTGTTTATCTTTCTTTCAGCATTGTGAATATATCATGCTACTCCCTTCTGGCCTGCAAAGATTTTGCAGAAAATCTTCTGAGAGTCTTATGGAGGTTCTCTTGTATACAACAAGTTGTTCTTCTCTTGCTGCTTTTTTATTCTCTTTTTTCATTTTAGCTTCTGAAACTTTAATTATAATGTGTCTTGGTGGAGATCTATTTTGGTTTCATCTTCTTTGGGACTCTCTGGGATTCCTGGATCTAGATGTCTGTTTCTTTCCCCAAGATAGGAAGGGTTTCTTCCATAAAAATTTGGCCCCTTTCTCTCTATTTTCTCTTTCTGAGACACCTACAATGCAAGTGTTGGTCAGATTGATATTGTCACATAAGAACCTTTAGATATCTTTGCTCTTTTCACAAGGTAGGGAGATTTTCAGCCATTATCTCTTCAAATAAATTTTCTGCCCCCTTCTCTCTTCTCTTTCTGGGACCCCTATAATGCCAATGTTGGTTTACTTGATATTGTCATATAAGTTCCTTAAAGTATCTTCACTCTTTTGCATTCTTTTTTCTTTTTGCTGCTCCTATTAGGTGTGTTCTACTACACTGTCTTCAAGTTCACTGATCGTTTCTTTGCTTTATCTATTCTGTTATTGAACTACTCAATTGCATTTTTTTTTTCAGTTTAGTTATTGTGTTTTTCAGCTCTATGACTTCTATTTGGTATTTCCTTTTATTTTCCTTTTTAAAAAATGTTTATTTACTTTGAGAGACAGAGAGAGAGAGAGAGAGAGAGAGAGAGAGAAGCAAAAAGAGAAGGAGACAGAGGATCCCAAGCAGGCCCTGTGCTGTCAGTACAGAGCCTGACATGGGGCTCAATCTCACAAACCATGAGATCATGACCTGAGCCAAAATCGAGTCAGACGCTTAACCAACTGAGCCACTCAGGCACCCCCTTCCTTTTATTTATATCTCTGTTGAAATTTTTACTTTGTTCACTCATTCTTCTCCTGAGCTTGGTGAGCATCTTTATAAATTTTATTTGAACTCTCTGTCAGGTAAATTATTTTATCTCTATTTCATTAAGATATGTTTCTGGAGTTTTATCTTTTTATTTTGGGGGATATATTTCTCTGTTTCTTAATTTTCCTGGACTATGTTGTTTTCTGTCTATTATATGAAACAGCCCCTTCTCCTGGTATTGAAGGAGTGGTCTTGTGTAGGAGACTGATGTGACCATTAAACCTTGCCATAGCTTTGGTTATCACTCCAATTCTTGTTATTGTCCAAGAAGCTTACTTTATTTTTAGTAGCTCCCAGTAGTGAAGGTGTATCAAGACCTGTCATTGCCCCAAATGGGAAGATCTCAGCCCCAGATGCAGGCTGACTAGGAGCAAGACACTCAGGCATCAGCTTTTAAAGTATGCAAATATACCTCTTTCAAGGGGAAGACTGGTGATTGGAGTTTCTGATTGCTCACTCTGCACTGAGTCTTCTGGCGATAGCCTATTAGAAACTGTTTCTTTCTTTGCTACCATGCTATTAAACCTGTGAACACAAGCCCTGGCATTCACCAGAGTCAGGCTATCAAAGGATGTATCCTCTAGGTGGCCACCACAAAGGCCAGGGTGCCAGATGTGTACACAGGCTCCTTTTTTGGAGACACGAATAATCTCACAGGAGACAGATGGAGAGTGTGAAGTTGGCACCTCCAGCCTCCTCACTCTCTGGAGATGATGGTAGTCAGCCCCTAGATATTGCTTAATTAGAAGCCTGTACTTCAGGCCACAGCTATGAAAAGAAGCTAATAGGCCTCTTTGACAGATTCTAGTGACCTAGAATAAGGCAGAGGAAGAACCTAAAGATAGTACACACCAGCTATGTCCCCAAAGAGCACCTTAGTAGGCTCCTAGTTGTGTACCAAACCAGAAGCCTGCCCCTCAGTCTAAAGTTCCAGGGTAAGCAAATAGGCCACTTTCACAAAAACACTGGGGGCACGTTTCAGTCTGCCTTCTGCATTGTGCCCTGAGAGTGGTAGGATACTCAGAAATCTCTCTGCATTTGTTATAGTCTTAAGAGTCTCATGAATGCAAGCCCGACTAACCATCAGAGGTAGGTAGATCAGAGGTAGGACATTGCCTGGGCAGCAACCATGAAAGCTGAAGTAGCACATGTATAAACTTGGGCACCAGATGTTTGTACATCTCCCTCCTGGGAGATATCAGATCTCTGGAGCATGGCAGAAAGAGAGTGACGATAGCAACCACCCTCTGAGAACTCTGGGGAAGATTAAAGTCAGCCCTTTGATGTGTGTTTAATTAGAGGTTTACCCCTCAGGCCACAGCTAAGGAGATAAACTAATGTGGCTCTTAAATAATGGATGGGTGTCTTAGTCTGCTACCTCTCTGTTCTGCCCTTAGGGATATTAAGACTCTTTCTCCATTTGTTACAGCCCTGTGGGACCCAGAGCATAGCTCTACTAGTTGCCAGAACCAGATAATCTAGAGGTGTCCCCAGGCTAGCAGCCACAAAAATTGTAGATGCAGACAAGAGTACAAGCTGCTTCCCAGGAGCTTCCAGTGAGCTGGAATGAGGCAGAGTGAGAGCACTAAAATGGCACCTGTCAGTCTCCATCTTTGGAGAATATTTCAGAAGGCCACTAGATAATGTGTTACATTAGATGCCTGTCTGCTCCTCAGGCATTCAATGCTCTAAGATAAGCAAGTAAACATTTTCCACAGAAGGTCTGGGAACTTTTCGGTCATCTAGCAGCCTCTGTGCTAACCCTAACCCTGGGGTGATGAGCCCACATGTTCGAGCCCGTGAAGAACTGTTTCACAGTTTGCTATAGACTTGAGGGTCTCATGGACATAAGCCCCTTTGGCTTTCAAAGAGATGGTAAGGGGGCTCATCTCTCCACTGCAGGTCTTAAATGTTGAAGCGCCAGAAGTGGGGTTTAAACACTTTGCTCCTCATGGCGAAGCTTAGGGTATTGATTTCACTTCTGATTGTGGATTACCACAGTGGGGACAGGGTTTATGGCGAGATTGTGTCTTAGCTTCTCCGGTTGACTTTGATGTGTTTTTTTGTTTTTTTTTCTCATTTGCTCAATTTGTAAGAGTTGCTCAGCTACTTTTGTTCCGTTTTGTTTGTTTGTTTATGATTTTTTTTCTTAGAGGAAATTGTTCCAAATGTATATATAGATTTTATACGGCCATGGGAGGATATGAGGCCAAGATCTTTCTATGTTGTGACCTTGAACCAACCTCCATTCCTCATTTTTTCAAAAGGTTCACTCACATATTACTTTCGTTTTTAAATTTTATTTTATTATTTTTTTAATATGAAATTTATTGTCAAATTGGTTTCCATACAACACCCAGTGTTCATCCCAACAGGTGCCCTCCTCAATGCCCATCACCCATTTTCCCCTCCCACCAACCTCCCATCAACCCTCAGTTTGTTCTCAGTTTTTAAGAGTCTCTTGTGGTTTGACCCCTTCCGTCTCTGCACTTGTTTTTTCCCCTTCTACTCCTCCATGGTCTTCTGTTAAGTTTCTCAGGATCCACAGAAGAGTGAAAACATATGGTATCCGTCTTTCTCTGTATGACTTATTTCACTTAGCATAACACTCTCCAGTGCCATCCACGTTGCTACAAAAGGCCATATTTCATTTTTTCTCATTGCCACGTAGTATTCCATTGGGTATATAAACCACAACTTCTTTATCTATTCATCAGTTGATGGACATTTAGGCTCTTTCCATAATTTGGCTATTGTTGAAAGTGCTGCTATAAACATTGGGGTACAAGTGCCCCTATGCATCAGCACTCCTGTATCCCTTGGGTAAATTCCTAGCAGTGCTAATGCTGGGTCATAGGGTAGATCTAGTTTTAATTTTTTGAGAAACCTCCACATTGTTTTCCAGAGTGGCTGCACCAGTTTGCATTCCCACCAACAGTGCAAGAGGGTTCCCATTTCTCCACATCCTCGCCAGCATCTATAGTCTCCTGATTTGTTCATTTCAGCCATTCTGACTAGCGTGAGGTGGTATCTGAGTGTGGTTTTGATTTGTATTTCCCTGATGAGGAGTGACGTTGAGCATCTTTTCATGTGCCTGTTGGCCATCTGGATGTCTTCTTTAGAGAAGTGTCTATTCATGTTTTCTGCCCATTTCTTCACTGGATTCTTTGTTTTTCAGGTGTGGAGTTTGGTGAGTTCTTTATAGATTTTGGATACTAGCCCTTTGTCTGATATGCCATTTGCAAATATCTCTTCCCATTCTGTTGGTTGCCTTTTAGTTTTGTTGTTTCTTTTGCAGTGCAGAAGCTTTTTGTCTTCGTGAGGTCCCAATAATTCATTTTTGCTTTTAATTCCCTTGCCTTTGGAGATGTGTCAAGTAAGAAATTGCTGGGGCTGAGGTCAAAGAGGATTTTTCCTGCTTTCTCCTCTATGGTTTTGATGGTTTCCTGTCTCACATTCAGGTCCTTTATCCATTTTGAGTTTAATTTTGTGAATAGTGTAAGAAAGTGGTCTAGTTTCATGCTTCTGCATGTTGCTGTCCAGTTATGTCCAATGCTATCCTGCTGATCCCTTAGATTCGACCCACATAGTCTAAATAACCCAAAAAGCTGCCAGAAGACTAGCAGAACAGACTCTCCAGAGCCAAGCATAGACAAGAGGCCCAAGGAAGAGGGTAGGAAGGGCGGAGAGGCAGTGTGTGCTACACAGACTATCAGGAGGGAGCCGGGGCAGAGGAGGGGCAGCCCACCAGGCAAGGCAGAGCCTCCAAAGTCTGGCTGGCAAAAGTGGAGGGGCCAGACTCCATGAGTTCTGAACAGCCAGCAGGACTTAACATTTGGAATTTTAAAGGTCAACAGCTCTGCTCTCAGAAAGCAGGGAGGGCAAGTGGATGCCAGGAGGGAGAGTTGTTGAGTCCAAGAAAGACAGAGATCAGTGGGGGAACAAAGGCACTGGCAAGCACCATTTCCCTCTACAATCCCCCAGCTGAAATTCCAAAGGGAACCAGTTCCAGTCACAGAACTTGCTTGCACCAACTTGCAAATGCCCAACGCTGTGCTTCTGTGGCTCCAACCCTCCGATAGGCCTGCCTCCCTCCTGGTGCTGCAGGGCCCCTCCCAGAGGGGACCATCAGGGGAAAGTGAGCTAAGCCTGCCCCTCCCACCCCTGTGCATCTTACGGATCCACCGAGCTAATATGCCACATCCCATCAAAGCAGCACCACAAGCCTGGCAGTGTGCAAGTAGCCCAGACAGAAGCCACACCATACCATATTGAGTCTTGCCCCTGGGGGACAGGAAGATAAGATACACAACAGTCTGTTGTGGCCCCAGCTGTGGTCTGGGGGCAACATCGGGTCTGACTGCCGCCCTACCCACCAACACAAGTTACTCCAGACAGCACAGGAGAAGTGCCCTGCAGTTCCATGCCACCCCAGAGACTACCCAAAATGATGAAACAGAAAAACTCTCCTCAGAAGGAACTCCAGGAAGTAGCGACAGCTAACGAATTGATCAGAACTAATTTATGCAATATATGGAATGAGAATTTAGAATAATAGTCATAAAATTAATCGCTTGGCCTGAAAAAAGCATAGAGGACAGCAGAGAATCTACAGAGATCAAGGGACTAAGAAATAGTCATGAGGAGCTAAAAATGCTATAAATGAGGTGCAAAATAAAATGGAAGTGACCACAGCTTGGATTGAAGAGGCAGAGGAGAGAATAGGTGAATTAGAAGATAAAATTATGGAAAAGATGAAGCTGAGAAAAAGAGAGATAAAAAAAATCCAGGAGTATGAGGGGAGAATTAGAGAACTAAGTGATGCAATTAAATGGAACAATATCTGTATCATAAGAATTCCAGAAGAGAAAGAGAGAGAGAAAGGGACTGAAGGTACACTTGCACAAATCATACTTGAGAACTTCCCTGATCTGGGGAAAGAAAAAAGCATTGAAATCCAAGAGGCACAGAGAACTCCCTTCAGATGTAACTTGAATCAATCTTCTGCACGACATATCATAGTGAAACTGGCAAAATAAAAGGATAAAGAGAGAATTCTGAAAGCAGCTAGGGATAAACATGCTCTAACATATAAAGGGAGACTAGTGGCAGACCTATCTATTGAAACTTGGCAGGCCAGAAAGATATGGCAGGAAATCATCAATGTGATGAACAGAAAAAATATGCAGCCGAGAATCCTTTATCCAGCAAGTCTGTCATTCAGAATAGAAGGAGAGATAAAGGTCTTCCCAAGCAAACAAAAACTGAAGAATTCATTACCACTAAACCAGCCCTACAAGAGATCCTAAGGGGGATTCTGTGAGTAAAATGTTGCAAGGACCACAAAGTACAAGAGACATCACTACAAGCATGAACCTACAGACATCACAATGAGTCTAAACCCATATCTTTCCATAATAATACTATATGTAAATGGACTAAATGCTCGAACCAAAAGACATAGGGTACCAGAATGGATTAAAAAAAAAACAAAAAACAAGACCCATCTATTTGCTGTCTATAAGATACTCATTTTAGACCTGAGGACACCATAAGATTAAAAGTGAGAGGATGGAGAACTATCTATCATGTTACTGGAAGTCAAAAGAAAGCTGGAGTAGCCATACTTATATCAGACAAACTAGACTTTAAATTAAGGTTTTAACAAGAGATGAAGAAGGGCATTATATAATAATTACAGGGTCTATCCATCAGGAAGAGCTAACAATTATAAATGTCTATGCGCCAAATACGGAAGCCCCAAAATATATAAGACAATCAATCACAAACAAGCAACCTTATTGATAATAATGTGGAAATTGCAGGCTTTAATACTCCACTTACAAGAATGGATAGATCATCTAGACACAGGGTCAATAACAAAAAAAGGGCCCAGAATGATACATTGGATCAGATGGACTTGACAGATATATTTAGAACTCTGCATCCCAACGCAACAGAATATACTTTCTTCTCAAGTGCACATAGAACATTCTCCAAGATAGATCACATGCTGGGTCACAAAACAGCCCTTCATAAGTATAAAAGAATTGAATTCATACCATGCACACTTTCAGACCACAATGCTATGAACCACAGGAAAAAGTGTGGAAAACCTCCAAAAGAATGGGGATAAAAGAACACCCTACTAAGGAAAGAATTGGTCAACCAGGCAATTAGAGGAGAAACTAAAAAATATATGGAAACAAATCAAAATGAAAATACAACAATACCAACACTTTGGGATGCAGTGAAGGCAGTCCAGAGAGGAAAATACATTGCAATCCAGGCCTATCTCAAGAAACAAGAAAAATCCCAAATACAAAACCTAACAGCACACTTAAAGGAAGTAGAAGCAGAACAGCAAAGACACCCCAAACCCAGCAGAAGAAGAGAAATAATAAAGATCAGAGCAGAAATAAATAATATAGAATCTAAACAAACCATAGAGCAGATCAATGAAAACAAGGGTTGGTTTTTTGAAAAAATAAACAAAATTGATAAACCTCTAGCTAGGCTTCTCAAAAAGAAAAGGGACAGGACCCAAATAGATAAAATCATGAATGAAAATGGAATTATTACAACCAATCCCTCAGAAATACAAGCAATTATCAGGGAATACTATGAAAAATTATATGCCAAGAAACTGGACTACCTGGAAGAAATGGACAAATTCTCAAGCACCCACAACTTCCAAAACTCAAACAGGAAGAAACAGAAAACTTGAACAGACCCATGACCAGCGAAGAAATTGAATCAGTTATCCAAAACCTCCCAACAAATAAGAGTCCCGGACCAGATGGTTTCCCTGGGGAATTCTACCAGACATGTAAAGCAGAGATAATACCTATCCTTCTAAAGCTGTTCCAAAAAATAGAAAGGGAAAGAGAACTTCCAGACTCATTCTCTGAAGCCAGCATTACTTTGATTCCTAAACCAGAAAGAGACCCAGCAAAAAGAGAGAACTACAGGCCAATATCCCTGATGAATATGGATGCAAAAATTCTCACTCAGCTACTAGCAAATCAAATTCAACAACATATAAAAAGAATTATTCACCAGGATCAAGTGGGATTCATTCCTGGGATGCAGGTCTGGTTCAACATTCGCAAATCTATCAATGTGATACATCACATTAATAAAAGAAAAGAACCATATGATCCTGTCAATCGAAGCAGAAAAAGCATTTGACAAAATTTAGCATCCTTTCTTAATAAAGACCCTCGAAAACTCAGGATAGAAGGAACATACTTAAACATCATAAAAGCCATTTATGTAAAACCCTCAGCTAATATCATCCTCAAGGGGGAAAAACTGAGAGCTTTCCCCCCTGAGATCAGGAACACGACAGGGATGTCCACTCTCACTGCTGTTGGAAGTGCTAGCATCAGCAATCAGACAACAAAAGGAAATAAAAGGCATCAAAATTGGCAAAGATGAAGTCAAATTTTCACTTCTTGTAGATGACATGATATTATACATGGAAAACCCGGAAGACTCCACCAAAAGTCTGCTAGAACTGATACAGGAATTCAGCAAAGTTGCAGGATACAAAATCAATGTACAGAAATCAGTTGCATTCTTATACACTAACAATGAAGCAACAGAAAGACAAATAAAGAAACTGATCCCATTCACAATTGCACCAAAAATCATAAAATACCTAGGAATAAACCTAACCAAAGATGTAAAAGATCTGTATGTTGAAAACTATAGAAAGATTATGAAGGAAATTGAAGGAGACATAAAGAAATGAAAAAACATTCCGTGCTCATGGATTGGAAGAATAAATATTGTTAAAATGTCAATACTACCCAAAGCTATGTACACATTCAATGCAAACCCAATCAAAATTTTACCATCATTCTCCTCGAAGGTAAAACAAGCAATCCTATACTTTGTGTGGAACCACAAAAGGCCCCGAATAGCCAAAGTGATATTGAAGAAGAAGACCAAAGCGGGAGGCATCACAATCCCAGATTTTAGCCTCTACTACAAAGCTGTCATCATCAAGAGCATGTATTGGCACAAAAACAGACACATAGACCAATGGAATAGAATAGAAACCCCAGAATTCGACCCACGAAAGTATGGCCAACTAATCTTTGACAAAGCAGGAAAGAATACCCAATGGATAAAAAGACAGTCTCTCTAACAAATGGTGCTGGGAGAACTGGACAGCAACATGCAGAACAATGAAACTAGACCACTTTCTTACACCATTCACAAAAATAAATTCAAATGGATAAAGGACCTGAATGTGAGACAGGAAACCATCAAAACTGTAGAGGAGAAAACAGGAAAAAACCTCTCTAACCTCAGCCGCAGCAATTTCTTACTTGACACATCTCCAAAGGCAAGGGAATTAAAAGCAAAAATGAATTATTGGGACCTCACGAAGACAAAAAGCTTCTGCACTGCAAAGGAAACAATCAACAAAACTAAAAGGCAACCAACAGAATGGGAAGAGATATTTGCAAATGGCATATCAGACAAAGGGCTAGTATCCAAAATCTATAAAGAACTCACCAAACTCCACACCTGAAAAACAAAGAATCCAGTGAAGAAATGGGCAGAAAACATGAATAGACACTTCTCTAAAGAAGACATCCAGATGGCCAACAGGCACATGAAAAGATGCTCAACGTCACTCCTCATCAGGGAAATACAAATCAAAACCACACTCAGATACCACCTCATGCCAGTCAGAGTGGCTAAAATGAACAAATCAGGAGACTATAGATGCTGGCGAGGATGTGGAGAAATGGGAACCCTCTTGCACTGTTGGTGGGAATGCAAACTGGTGCAGCCACTCTGGAAAACAATGTGGAGGTTTCTCAAAAAATTAAAACTAGATCTACCCTATGACCCTGCAATAGCACTGCTAGGAATTTACCCAAGGGATACAGGAGTGCTGATGCATAGGGGCACTTGTACCCCAATGTTTATAGCAGCACTTTCAACAATAGCCAAATTATGGAAAGAGCCTAAATGTCCATCAACTGATGAATAGATAAAGAAGTTGTGGTTTATATACCCAATGGAATACTACGTGGCAATGAGAAAAAATGAAATATGGCCTTTCGTAGCAACGTGGATGGCACTGGAGAGTGTTATGCTAAGTGAAATAAGTCATACAGAGAAAGACGGATACCATATGTTTTCACTCTTCTGTGGATCCTGAGAAACTTAACAGAAGACCATGGGGGAGTAGAAGGGGAAAAAACAAGTGCAGAGACGGAAGGGGTCAAACCACAAGAGACTCTTAAAAACTGAGAACAAACAGGGTTGATGGGGGGGGGGTGGGAGGGGAAAATGGGTGATGGGCATTGAGGAGGGCACCTGTTGGGATGAGCACTAGGTGTTGTATGGAAACCAATTTGAGAATAAATTTCATATTTAAAAAAAGGCAATAAATGGATGCTCAGCATTACCTGAATAATTTCATTATGTAAGCGTCTTGTGCAGTTATTACACTTGGGTGGAAGGATTGAACAAGTTAACTTGTCTTCTGCTTTTACCTAAGCACTTCCACCATGCACATTCATTATCTGTTTACAATCTTGGAAACTGCCCGCTTGAACCCTTTCAGGATATTCAGATACAACCATCTTTTATTTGAAGACAAATAGCAAAGATGTGGAGAAGTTTTCTATGGAGACTGAAAGGTGTTAGCTGAGAGTGTGGATGTTTAGAGTTTAGGGTTTATGGGTTATGTTTACCAACAATGAACACTAGTATATCCGTGTGTGTATATGTGTGTGTGTGCGTGTGTGTGTATAGTGTCAGGTTTACATACATTTTATGTATATGTTTATGTATGTATATATACCATGTAGGATTATATATATATATATATATATATATATGCCCATGAAATGGATCCCTACTGCCTGGTGCTAAGTTTGGTTTTATGATCTTACCTATTTCACCTCATCAGCTCAGGGCAAAGGAAAGAGAAACATTGGTTTGTTACCAAAATGTGAGGTTTAGCAAAGTAGGAATGTGTGAGGTTAAGGAAAGAACAACTTCTTACAAGGAAGAAAGCATCTATTTGAGATAGCAGAACACAGGTGAGGCCAGAAGGAGTGTGATAAACTGAAGAAAAAGAGAGTAGGATGTCAGCAGGGAACCTTACTTCCTGTCTTTAGTTCTTTTTTAAAAAAAAAAGAACTTTTTTTAATGTTTATTTTTGAGAGAGGGAGACAGAGTGAAGTGGGGGAGTGGCAGAGAGAGAAGGAGAAGGAATCTGAAGCAGACTCCAGGCTCAGAACTCAGCCATCAGCACAGAGCCCCAATAGTGCTAGAACTCACAAACCGGGACATCATGACCTGAAGTGGTGGTCCCTTAGACTGAGCCACTCACGTGTGTCCTCAGTTCTTGAATTTGGCTCAGAAAGAATTCACAGCCCAACTCTTCAGTAAGCAAGCATTTATTAGTAGCCATAGTGAAAGTGCACTGGAAAGGAAAGGAAGGTGGAGCAGTCTCTGAGAGGGGGAGGGGAAGAGGAGAGGGACAAAAAGAGGAAGAGGGACAAGAGAAAAGGGAGAGAGAGAAACCCATTGTGTAGGGTACTTCCACCTTTTTAGCCACAATTTCTTCCTGGATCTTTGGTCCCATCCTTCCCTCCCCTCCCCCCCCCCCCAACCCAGGTTTCAGCATTTAGTCTCTGAACATTTAGGGTGTTTCCCATCAAACCTCCTGAAAATCCATGGGGTGGGGGCATGAAACCCCAATGTAATAGTTTTATAATGAAATTAAGGGTCCTTTGAGGACTCAAAGTCCGCAGTCCTCCTGAGGGTATAGGGAGTGTGCATGTGCTTTTCTTTCAGTAATTTCCCCAGCTATTTGTGCTCTGGAGATGGGTGGTGGACTCCAGCTTTTTTCAATATTTGGAAAAACCCCTTCCCTGCTCATGTCTGTCTGCCTACCCTATCAAGAAGACTGGAAATTCTTCCCTGAGGAGGGATCTAGGTGATGCAAAAACAAACACAAACAAACAAACAAACCCCCCCCCCCCAAAAAAAAAAACTAGAATTTTAAAGACTGAGGAAGAGCAAGCAAGTTTGGGGGATATGGTGAAAAAAATTACTGTGGCCAGAAAGCAGAATTTTAGAATCTTACACCTTAGAAATGAAATATATTTTATTGCAAATGAGGATATACAATTTGATAGATGAAACAGTAGGGGTATGATGCCTGGCATTAAAAGGGTCATTGTCTTGGATGGAGATGTCATCAAGGGTAAAGTCTGGGAAGGAAAAGAGAAGGCTGAATCTCCTGCTGAAATAAATTAAGTAGGCAAAAAGGAAGTTAGCAGTGAAAAAGAAAGAATAGTCTCTGCAAATTATGGATAATAACAAGTAGGAAAGACGTTGTTGGGAAACAGCTGGAAGCAACAGGCTAGTTGTAAATTAAGAAAACTATGTAAAAGTTCAGATGAACATTAGTGGAGTGGATTTTAAAAGGAATTTTTTTTTCTTCTGATGTATTTGGGTGGCAGTAGCGAGAGTAGAAAGGGGTTTTAAAAGCAAGGAGTAAAGACAGGGGAAAAACAAGTGCAATTATGCAATTAAGAAAGTAATATGAAAGGGAAAGAATCAGTTGCAAAGCTCCTGGACATCAATCGAAGCTCCGGTTGGTTACTGGTAGAGGCAGAGCAATGAAAGATCCACCAATATAGTCAAGAGTAGATTGCAGTAAAATACAGCCTTATTCAAAATGTAGACACCGCAGGGGGCGCCTGGGTGGCTCAGTCGGTTAAGAGTCCGACTTCAACTCAGGTCACGATCTCGCGGTCCGTGAGTTCGAGCCCCGCGTCGGGCTCTGGGCTGATGGCTCGGAGCCTGGAGCCTGCTTCGGATTCTGTGTCTCCCTCTCTCTCTCTGCCCCTCCCCCGTTCATGCTCTGTCTCTCTCTGTCCCAAAAATAAATAAACGTTAAAAAAAAAATGTAGACACCGCAGGCACCGCCGCCTCTGGAGAAGTTAACCCCCCGGGGAATGCAGCTTGCAGGACATCTGTGGTGTTCTCTTTTCAGTTCCAGATAAATTTGCTATAAAAGGGAGAGTTTAACGACTCTTGTAGCCTGGATCTGGATTGTGGATAGATCCAGCTGTGAGAACTAAAAAAAAAAAAAAAAAAAAAAAAAAAGTTTTAATGTTTATTGATATTTGAGAGAGAGAGAGAGAGCGAGCGAGCACGCAGGGGCAGAGAGAGGGAGACCCAGAATCCGAAGCAGGCTCCAGGCTCTGGGCTGTCAGTATAGAGCCAGATGCGGGGCTGGAGCCCATGAACCACCAGATCATGACCTAAGCTGAAGCCCCAGGCTTAACCTACTGAGCCACCCAGGAGGTCCTGAGCCGTGAGAATTTTAAATACAGCTATGTCTCCCATCCAAGAGGGAGCCTGGTTGCCCACCCCAAAAGCTGAACGAAGGGCCATGGCAACCACACAGGTGTGTCTGCGCTGGTGAAATTAATTTAGACGCTCCGCTACCTGTACTTCTAACCCCCTACCCACTCTGCCTCCTCGGGGTCTTCTCCAGGCTCTGCTGTGGAGAAAAGGGCAGGGGCGGAGAGGGGAGCTCCACGTTAGCGTGCTTTGGAATTGGCGGCTCAAACACGGAATGCGGAGCCTCAGAGTTTCAGATTCTGTAGGGCTGAAATGGTACAGAACATCTGCATGTAGACCAGTTTCACCTAGGCCACGTGGGCCAGTGCCGCGGGCCGAGTTAAGTTACCAGCTTGAGGGTGGGTACGGTAAAGGAAAACGGTCCACCTCCCCCAAGATGTAGATTGGCCTTGCTAAGCTTTCCTTACTGGGGTAAGAGGATATTCCTTATCCGTGTCCTCAGCACCCAGGAACAGGGCAACTGCGGTTTGTGAACACGTGCTGAAGCAGCACAGAGAGAGGAGTGGTGGTCGGCGTGCAGAGGAGGGAAGCTCCTCCCCCAGCCCGGACACTCGGGGACGGTAGGAGGCGGGTGGGGAATGAATCCCCGCTGCTGCCGAGAGTTCGCCAATCGCTGGGTTGCGCGGGCTCCCAGACCCCGGAGGTAGCTCAGCGCGGGGCTGCGGAAAGGGAGAGTCTGTGCGCCTGTGCGGATCTCACACTCAGTAGAAAGGCGGAGAGGCAGGTCTCGGGAGAGATCCCTGGAAGTTAGCCCCGCAAGTCTGCGGAGGTGGGGTGGATGGAAAGCTCCCTGCACTCCGCAGAGGGGGTGCCCAGAAACTGTTAGCTGTCACAACTGATGGAGTCCCAGGGGCGTCTGGGTGCCTCAGCTGGTTAAGCTGAGACTCTTCGTTTAGGCTCAGGTCATGATCTCCTGGTTTTGTGAGTTCGTGCCACGCATGGAGCTCCCAGCTGACACTGCGCAGCCTGCTTGGGATTCTCTCTCCCCCTCTTTCACGGCCTCTCCCCTGCTCACGCTGTCTCTGTCTCTCTCAAAAAATAAATAAACTTAAAACAAACAAACAAAACTGTTGGAGTCCCTGAAAGCCAGAGCCAGCCTCCGGGACTCCGAGGACCAGAGGGACGGAGAGGGCCAGCTGAACTCACAGCAGCTTCAGAGTTCCGCCCCGCGGTTCCTGCGCTTCGGACCCACAGGCGCCAGGCGCGTGGACGTGGAGGGGTCTGCTAGCCAGCGGGTCGGCCCAGGGGTCTGGGGTGGGGGCGGATCAGCGGAAGGGAGAGAGGATAAGCTACCTGGGGAGGGAAAGGGGCTACAAGGGGAGTGGCGCGCTTGGAGGCTTGGGGGCAGTTCTGCCGCTGGGAGGGGGTTGTGTGGAAAGGTCTGTCAGGGGCTGGGTTGAGAACAGGTCGGCGATGGGGAGACCTGCAGGGGCGGGGTGGTCCCCAGGGTTGGGGGAGGGCTCGTGTGCGGTGGGGGCGGGGCACCGGAAGGTGGGAGGTAGTCCAAGGTCCTGGCTGCCCGGGGGACGGAGCGCGGTGCCGGCTAGTTCCCGCTGTCCCCCGCCTGGCGGCTGCTGCCCAGCCACCTCTGCGAAGTTGGCGTTGGAACCCCTCGGCGCCGGGTAAGGTGGGTTCCGGCCCGGGTGACTGCCGAAGCACTCACGCCCGCAACAGCCCCGGGACCTCTCCGCACCTCCCGCGCTGTGGCCTCTTGACCAGCACTGGGTCGGCCGGGCAGCCCTGGCCCCTCGGGTATTCTCATTTTCTTGAATTTTTCTCTAGGACCTTTATTCAGGTTCCCTCGAAGTTCTCCGTCCTTTCTGTCTTCCCCCCGGAAATCTCTGATTTCCCCCCGGAAATCCTTTGATCTTTTTCGGTCTCCCGGGACTCTTCACGCCCACAGTGAGGAGACGAGTGGTGTCCAGAGGGTCGTGCGCGCATTTCTTCCCCGGTCTGTCTTCTCTAATCCCTGAGCCCCATTCTACTTTTCATCCGATTTCGCTACAGAGAACAGTTGCGTTCTACCTTCTCGACTCTGCCTAACGGAACACTCATGAAGCCCCATGGTAAAGCTTATGAAGTTTATGGAGGCAACGAAGATGTTTTACTGATTCTGGCAACTGCTGCATTTGTTCAGAAAACATTTGTTGAGCACTTGTAATTCAGGCGCTGCTCTGGGGAGTGAGGACACAGCCATGCCCCATGCAGAGTGCTTCCAGGCTTAGAAGCTGTGCGCCCCCCACCTCCACCCTGGCTTTGCTAGGCCGCCCTGGTTCTGCCTACCTCGGACTCATAGAACTTTTAATATCTGAAGGAAAGAGCAATTGTCCCAGGGTGAGCAGTGTAAAGAAGACCAAGGGCCACACAAAGATGAGTGTGTTCTGGGAGCTAATTCGATGGTGTCCTGCAGTAGCAGAGAAGTAGAAAATTGGGTTGGGGATAGAAATTGGGACCCCGCTACAGAGGAAGTCCTACATTCCAGCCTAGTTCTCTGCTAAGCAGCAGATTATTAGGGTTCATCCCTTAACAATAGAAGGTCTCTGGAAAATTTCCCAGAAATTATCCTCTATTTTGTGAAACTTACTCGACTGAGGCTTGCTCTTCTTTAAAATGTAACTGGTGTCAGAAAACCCAGTTATTATCAAGATGCTCTTGGTGCTGCTGCCCTCCCTCCAGTCAGTAGACATGGCCTTAAGGTGCTGTCTGTTGTGAGTCCAAGTGGTGCAGAAGCCAAGATACAGCTATGCAGAATTCTGCCTTCCAGTCAGGCCACTTCTATCTTCCTCACCATCCTCCTTGGCCAAGACCTCACTCAGCTCTGCCTCCTTCTCTGCCTCCAGGGTGTCTGACTTCTGTTCTGTCTTCTCTGTTTAGCATGCTGACCTTCTTGTTGAGACCTGTGGGCATTCTGTGCCTGTCTTCAGGGTTATTGGTAATGGCTCAATTTGGAGGAGACCTCTCACCCAGGTATGTTTGAGAGGGAAGGGGTGGGAAGTTTCTCTTTGCACTGGAAGTGTGCTTAGGCCCCTGAAGGAAAGACCTTCTGATTTGCCCAAAATGTGTGCCACATGGGGAACATCTTTAGGACTTCATACACCTCCTTTGTCCTTGCAGGATGAATCAAGCTTACCTGACTCCCTTCCACATAAAGAATCGCAATGTGGGTCTGAAAGTTGAAGGTTCAAGCTTCACACTAGATGGCTCTCCTTTCCTGATCATAGCAGGCACTATTCACTATTTCCGGGTGCCCAGGGAGTACTGGAGGGACCGCTTGCTGAAGCTGAAGGCCTGTGGCTTCAACACTCTTACCACGTGAGTGCTAGCTCCTAAGTAATTATTTCATGAATTTATAGTTTGAATTTCTAGCTCTGAGACTTTATTAGACCAGTCTAAGGGTTGACCCTTTTAGTACCTTCTTCATTGTTCTTAGGATGTCTGAGTCTCCACTTGATAATCTCTAGAATATCCTATTGATAGAGCCTGCTCTGATTGCTCTGAAAGAGTTCCTTCTAAACAGGGTCCTTGTGGCCTGCACGCAAGAGTCTAACTTTCAGAGGCAGTGGTCAGTACAGGTGGCTGTGGGTCAGTGGTCCCTAACTACTGAATAAGTTCAGTACAGCAGGCCTCTCTCCTGCTTGGATATCCTCACTTGCCATACGAGTCATAGCCCCAGTGATGATTCCTAGGATAGAATACTGCTCCAGAAAATGTGTTTCAAGTTGGGTTTCATTGAGAACCAGGCTTGGCAAGTAATGTAATTATCCTCATCCTAAAAGCTGAAATTAACAAAAATTAGTAATTTCTTTCTAGGCTTCTAAGCTTGGAAAGTGCTTATCCATTACCGTTTGGATATCAGTTTTAGTTTTGTTCTCTTTTTCAATGGTTTGGTGTTTAAAATATAGGTTTAGAAGAAAAAATATTTAATTGGAATTTGACGTGGTGAGTGACATGAGTAATGCTTTAAAGTATTTACCCTCTAAACTGTCATAATGCCTTTTACACACCACATTATTTTCCCTCTTTCTTCCTAATTAGTTTGTTCCTTTGTATAGCAGTGAACTTACAAAAATAAGTAAGTAAGCAGTTGCTTACAAAAGTAAAAAGTGCCACTATTATTTCATAAGCTATAAGATATTCTAAGTCTCTCAAAGAGGAAGAGAACATTATCTCAAAATCAAAGCAGGCTTATACATTGGATACATTAGAATATAAAGACTGAATTGTCGTAAGTTTTTTTTTTTTTTTTTTTAGAAAGAGAGAGAGAGAGAAATTAAGCAGGCTCCATGCCCATCCCAGAACTGTGAGATCATGACCTCAGTTGAAATCGAGAGTCGGACATTTAACTGACTGAGTCACCTAGGCTCAATCTTTTTAAAAAAGTTATTAAAAACAAATCAGCCAGTCTTGCAGGAACAAACCTAGAGTCTGACAAAATCAGATTTGCTGACGTTCAAGGAGGGAGTGTGTTCCAGAAGAATGGTGGAATGTCAGTCTCAACAAAGGGGAAGAGAGAAGAGACTTTGCAAGGTTAGGCTCCAGGTGAAGGACTCTGAAGGGAGTCTGAGAAAAGCAGGGACAACTTCTGGATTTGTTATTGTGTCTGATGCAAGATTAGAGGAAGTGGGTTAGTCAAGGTTGGGTGCTGGCATGAGGTGAGGATAGTTTAATATTTTTTTCATGTTTATTTATTTTTGAAAGAGAGAGAGAGAGAGACAGAGCATGAGCAGGGGAGGGGCAGAGAAAGAGGGAAGCACAGAATCTGAAGCAAGCTCCAGGCTCTGAGCTGTCAGCACAGAGCCTGACGTGGGGCTCAATCCCATGAACCATGAAATCATGACCTCGGCTGAAATCAGGTGCTTAATTGACCGAGCGGCCTAGGCACTGTGGTGAGGGGAGTTTAGCAATTAGGCCTCCCTAGAAGTAGATGGGTAGAGCAGAGAAGCTCTGGGGGTGTGTTTGGTGAGAAAGCAATAATCATTCAAAGAGGTGACATTTTACAACTGCTACACTGTTTTGGGAGCAACACTGTTTCTTATTAACTTTTCAGGGGGCTTTAATCTGTGTCTGCCTTCCAGTCTGAAAATTGCAGGGCTCGTTTTTCTTTTTCAATTAAGCTGATTTCCATTCTTAAAATCTTAAACACGTTTTCAGTCTTTAAACATTTTTACTATGGATTCACAAAAACTTCGGTATCAGATCTTGACCAATGTTTGAGAATGCAATGATGGGTTTTAGTTCCTGGCTACCACTGGTCACATTGTATTATCTATTCATTCTTGCACTATCACAACACTTAATAATTTTATCTTTCTGTTATAGTTGTGTTTGTTCCCCCTTTTTCCAAATATGATAGTGGGTTTCTATCTGTTTTAGTATCTGATAAAACAGTATATTCTGTTCTAGTATTTGCTAGGCTAGGTTGCTTTCTCAGCCTTTTATTGCCTGCCTTAAGGAATTATTTACTTTGCTATTTCTAAAAAATATTGTCTTCTTTTGGGATGCTGGAGTATCTATTTCCTTTCTTCTGTTAGCTTGAGAGGTATTTACTCTTTTACTGGATGCTCAAGAATTTATAACATTCATCCTTGATTTATCAACTAATACTCTCATGCTTTTACCCACTCTATAATACGAAGACATTAGAATGCTTAATGTGTATGTTATTGTTATGTATTTTAATTCTAAATAACTGAAGACTATTATTGCTGTTCTGGAATCTTCCTGCACGAAGAACACATTTTTGAATTTTCTGTAGTGTAAATTTGCTGGTGACAAAGTTCTCAGTTTTTGTTTATCTGAAAATTTCTTCATTTTCTTTTCGTTTGTGAGGAGTATTTTCACTAGTATAAAATTCTAGGTTGGCAGATGTTTTAGCATTTTGAAGGTAATGCTGCTGCCTCTGGCCTTCATTATCCCTGTTGTAAAGTCAGTTGTCCATTTAACTGAAACTCTTTAGAGGGCCATGTATCCTTTTCTGTAGTTACTTTGAGGACTTGAAAAATTTCCTTTTTCTCCCCAAATTTTGTCTATTGTCTTTTGTGTATTTTCCAAATAGACATTATTTTTTAGAGGAGTTTTAGGTTCACAGCAAAATTGAGCAGAGAGAATAGAGAGTTTTACCTCAGGGGAGGGGAGAGGTAATTACCAATGGGAAGGTTGAGTTAATTACCAATGGCCATAATTTAATCAATTATACCTATATAATGAGGCCTCCATAAAATGCTAACTGAAGGGATTTGGCGAGCTTCCAAGTTGATGAAAACATTCAAGTGCTGGGAGAGTGGTGTGCTCAGGGAAGCCATGGAAGCTCCCTGTATTTTCCCTATACTTGTCCTATGCATCTTTTCTATCTAGCTGTTCCTGAGTTTTATCCTTTAAAATAAACTGGTAAAGCTAAGTGTTTCCCAGAGTTTTGTGAGCAGTTTTAACAAATTATCAAACATGAAGAGGGGGTCATGGGAACCCCTGAATTGTAGCTGGTTGATCAGAAATAAAGATGACAACATGGAACTGGTATCTGAAACGGAGGAGTGAGGGAGCCATCATGTAGGAATGAGCCCTTAACCTGTGGGGCCTGTGCTAACTCTGGGCAATTAGTGTCAGAATTGAGTTAAATTGTAGGACACTCAGTTGGTATCTGCTGGAAATTGGAGAATTACCTGGAGTGGAAAAACCTACATATCTGGTTTGTATGACTAAAGGGAGATAAGTTTTTCTTGAAGCTGGCAATTCTTTTCTTGCAGCACTTGAAAAATATTGTGCTACTTCCTGCTGGTCTCTATAGAGTAGGGTTGTACTCCATGCCTCATAATTGACTGTAATTCCCAGTGGGGTTCCTCTATAAATAATACATCATTTCTCTCTGGCTGCTCTCAAGATTTTTCCTTTTTTTTTTTTTTTTTTTAGTGTTTCAATGAAAAAAGACTTTAATTTTTAGAGTACGTAGTTTTAGGTTTATAACAAAATTGAGAGGAAGGCATGGAGCCCCCACCCCTGCCAGAGCCTCCCTCACTATCAACATCCTCCATCAGAGTGGTATATATGGATCTACACTAACACACCATTAATCACCCCAAGTCCATAGTTTATGTTACAGTTCACTCTTGGTGTTATATATTGCATGCATTTGGACAAATGTATAATGACACATATCCACCATTAATAGTATCACAGAAAATAGTTTCAATGTCCTAAAAATCCTCTGTGTTCCTTCCTTCTCCACTAACTCCTGGCCACCAATGATTCTTTTACTATCTCCATGGTTTTGCCTTTTCCAGAATGTCACATAATTGGCATCATGCGCTATGTGGCCTTTTCAGATTGGCTTCTTTCATTTAGTAATATGCATTTAACTTTCCTCTATGTATTTTCATGGTTTAATAGTTTACTTTTCAAAAAAAAATGTTTATTTTTGAGAGAGTGAGACAGAGCGTGAGCAGGGAAGGGGCAGAGAGAGGGAGACACAGAATCTGAAGCAGGCTCCAGGCTCTGAGCTGTCAGTACAGAGCCCGACACGAGGCTCGAACTAATGAATCATGAGATCATGACCTGACACTCAATGGACTGAGCCACCCAGGTGCCCCGATAGTTTACTTTTTTTCTGTGCTAAATGATTTTCTGTTGTATGGATGCACCATGCTCACTTACCCATTTACCTACTGAAGGACATCTTGGTTGCTTCTAAGTTTGGGCAATTATAGCTGATATACACATCTGTGTGCAGGTTTTAGTGTGACCATGTGTTCAACTCATTTGGGTAAATACTGAAGATCACATGGTAAGGATATGTTTAGTTTTGTAGGAAATTGCCAAACTCTTCCAAAGTGGCTGTATCATTTTGCATTCCTACTAGCAATGAATGACATTCCTGTTGCCTCATTGCCTTGTTAACATTTGCTATTGTCAGTATTCTAGGATTTGGGCATTCTAATAGGTGTGTGGTGGTATCTCATTCTTGTTTTAATTTGCAATACCCTAATGACATATCATGTTGAGCATCTTTTCATATGGTTATTTGCCATTTGTATAGGCTTTTGAAATGTCTGTTCAGATCTTTTGCCCATTTTAAATTACATTGTTTTTCTCTTATTGTTGAGTTTTAAAAATTTTTGTATATTTTGGATCATGGTCCTTTATGAGATATACCTTTTGTAAAGATTTCTCCCAGTTTGTGGCTTGTCTTTTCATTCTCTTGATAGTGTCTTTTGGAGGGCATAGCTTTTTAATTTTAATGAAGTTCAACTTAATTATGACATGCAATGTGCCTTTAGTGTTGTATCTAAAAAGTCATTGCCAAACCCTAGCTTATCTAGATTTTCTATGTTATCTTCTAGGAAGTTTGTAGTTTTATACTTTACATTTATAAATCTATGATCCATTTGCGTTCATTTTTGTGAAGGGTATAAAATATCTGCATCATCTTTTTTGTGCATGTTGCTCTAGCACCATTTTTTAAAAAGACTATTTTTTTTCTTTACTGTAGAGCTTTTGCTCCTTTGTCAAAAATAAGTGGACTGTATTTGTGTGGGTCTATTTCTACTCTCACTATTCTGTTTCCTTGATCTATTTGTTTTTTCTTTCACCAGTGCCACAGTGTCTTGATTACTGTAGCTTCATGATGAGTTTTGAAGTTGGATAGTGTTATTCGTCAATTGTTCATTGCTGTTAAATAAGGAAAAGATTGACTTTTGTATATTAACCTTGCTTTCTGCAACCCTGCTATTGATTGCTTGGTAGTTCCAGGAGGTTTTTTGTTTGTTTGTTTGTTGTTGTTTTTCTGTCAATCCTTTTGAATTTTCTAATAGACAAATTATATCATCAGCGAGCAAAGAAAATTTTATGTCTTTGTTCCCAATCTTTATACCTTTTATTTCATTTCTTGTCATATTGCATCAACTAGGCTTTTTAGTACAATGTTGAAAAGAGTGGCAAGAAGGGACAACTTGCTTTGTCCCTAATCTTAGCAGGGAAGCTTCTGGCATTAGCTGCAAGTTTTTTATAGATGTTCTTTATTAAGTTGAGGCAGTTCTCTCTTCCTAGTTTACTGAGAGTTTTTGTCATGATTGGGTGCTAGATTTTCTCAAATGCTTTTTATGCATCTATTGATAAAATTATGAACTTATTTTTCCTCTTTAGCCTGTTGATGTGATGTATTATATTAATAATTATTCAGGTCTGACTGAATAGACAAAATTGACTGGATGAGTCCTATCCCATTAGGGAGGGCAATTTGTGTTAGTCTGTCAGTTCAAATGTTAATCTCATCCAGAAACACTCTCAACTGCTGTTTGACCAAGTGCCAGAGCACCTGATTGCCCAGTCAAGTTGATGTATAGAATTAACCATTACATCAGTTGTCTCTCACTCTACCTTTTGGGGCAGCAGTTTTTCCTGTGACTTCACTTCTTTGATGGATAAGAAGAGTTGTTGCTTTTTAACAACTTTCAGCTTTTCAGCTTTATTCTTGTTGTGAAGATAGGAGTGACAACTTCCATGCTTTTTACTTCTTGGATCAGAGAGTGGAAGTCCTAATGATGCCTTCTGTTAATGAAAAACTTGCTCACTTTTTCTTGTTTTCCTCATTAGGAGGTTTGGCCCAAATTGCCTACTACTCTGCTGGTAGTAAATATTCTCAATTATTTTTCCCCCTTTTGATTTTAGTCTTATTTTAAAGTAATATTTTATTAAAATTTAACATGTATATAGTATATAAGGGTTTAGCTCAATGAATTTTGATAAAGTGAACATACTCCTATAACCAACCCCCAAAACTCTGTAGTACACCAACATCTCAGAAGCTCTCCTGTCCCTTGTACAGTCATTACTTCCCTCCAAAAGATAACTACTACTCATGATTTTAACACGTAGATTACCTTGGCCTGTTTTTGAATTTTGCATAAATGGAATCATACAATATGTACTCTGTTGTGTCTGATATTTTTTGTTCAAAATTTTCTTTATGATATTCATCCTTATTACCAGATATTTTAGCTTGTTCATTCTCATAACTATATGGAATTCTATTGGTAATCATACCAAAATGTATTTGTCTTGTGGGTAGACATTTAGGATATTTTTGGCTTTAGCCATTAGAAATAGTGGGGCTATGAACAATCTTGTACTTGCCTTTTGTTGAGAATATGTAAACATTTCTGTTGAGTACACATCTAGGAATGAAGATGATGGACAATGAGGTAGGTGTATGTTTAGTTTTAGTGAATAATGTCAGCTTGCTTTCACAGATTCCAAAGACTTTACAAAGTCAGTGGTATTCTATAAATACACATTGTTTTGCTACCATCTGCACTATCAATACTCAAAACTTTTTCATCATTCCATACTATTCTGTTAAAAAACAACTCCCCATTCTTTTCTCCTTTCATTCTCTGATAACCACTGTTCTTTCTTTCTCTGTGAATTTGACGTTTTTAGGTACCTCATATACATAGAATCATATATTTGTTATTTTATATCTAGCTTATTTCACTTAGCATAATGTACAGAATTCATTTATGTTGCAGCATGTATCAGATTTCATTTCTTTCTAAGGTTGAATAGTATTCCATTTTATGTATATGCTATATTTTGTTTATCCATTCATCCATTAGGCACTTGGGTTGTTTCTGCCTTTGGGCTATTGTGAACAATGCTGCTATGAACATTGGTGTATAAATATCTATTTGTGTTCTTCACTTCAGTTCTTTTGTATATGTACCCAGAAGTGAAATTGCTGGTTCAAATTGTAATGCTTTTGTTTTTTACAGGAGCGGCACTGTTTTACATTCCTACCACAAAGCATAAGCATTCCATCCTAATGATGGTATCTCATTGTGATTTGGATTTGCATTTCCCTAATGGTTAGCAGTGCTAAGCATCTCTTCATGTATTTACTGACCATTTATATATCTTTTTTGAAGAAATATCTATTAAACTACTTATCTTTTGCACATTTTTCAATTGGGTAGTTTCTTTTTTTATTGTTGATTTGTAGGAATTCTTCATGTATTCTGAATATTAATACATCATTGGATATGTGATTGCAAATATTTTCTTTTATTCTGTGAATTATGCTTTGTTGAAAGTGTCCTTTGATGAACAAAAGTTTTAAAATTTCATGAAATTCACTTTGTCTATTTTTCTTTTTCTTGCTGTACCTTTGTTGTCCTATCCAAGAAATTATTGCTATATCCAATGTCATGAAGCTTTCCCCCAACATTTTTTTCTAAGAGTTTTATAGTTTTAGTTCCTAGAATGTGAGCTTTGTGAGAGCAGGAATTTTCTTGTCTGTTTTGATGATCTTTGGTGCTTATAATAGTACCTGGAACATAGTAAGTGCTCAAAAATTTATGAATGACTTCTATTTTTTTTCAGTTTTTTTATATTAAGTTCATAAAATGAATTTACTTTGATTTGACATGGATTACACAGCATGGTATCTTGGAATTTGACTTTTATAATTGAGAAAATAATTTACTAAAAACGTCATTTTTGATGACGGTGTTGGTACAAGGGTTTGTATCTTTAGAGTTATTGTGGTTTTCTTCCATATTTTCTAATTTATTCAAATTTTCTACTTTTATTCAAATAAGTAATTTCTATTTCTCAACAAAGTTTTCCACCAACTAGAGAGTTCTACATTTATTTGTATACAATTTTGGCATTATATTCTATAAGCTTTTTAACATCCTTTACCATATTATTTCTATTTCTTTTTAATTTCCAATTTCCCATGCAGTATTTTCCTGCTTTTTAAAGTTCTATTTATTTAATTATTTGTGTGTGTGTGTGTGAGAGAGAGAGAGAGAGAGAGAGACAGAGAGAGAGAGAGAGAGAGAGAGAGCAAGTGAATGAGCAGGGAAGGAGCAGAGAGAAAGGGAGAGAGAGAATTCCAAGCATGTTCCCCACTGTCAGCCCCAATGTGGGACTCAAACCCATGAGTAGTGAGTGATATCATGACCTGAGGTGAAATCAAGAGTTGGATGTTTATCAACTGAACCACCCAGGTGCCCCTCCTGTTTTTTAAATCTTTTTCTTTTTTTCTTTTTTTTTTTGGCTTGCTGAGGTATAATTGACTAATTAAATTATAATTGATTTATTAATTTTTTTTTTTTGTAGAGCATAGTGAACTTTAATGTCTTCCATTTGGTGTGGGGATGTTACATTCCCCACTTTTGGAGATGGTCCTTAGGTTGTCTGGCCCTTTGGTACAGAAAGGATTAGGTCCAATATCTTGTTGGCTTAAGACACTGATAGGCACATAAAATTGGTGGCTCAGACTCCTGTGGCCTGGGGTGGAGCAGGAGGTGGACAAGGAAGTGATTTGTAACAAATGAGTAGAACTTGGATGTGGGCTCAAGTTCTTGTTTACAGAGGTAGTTGGTCCTGGGAAGATGCTGGGGCAGCTGAAGTCACCTTTAGTGCTCAGGATGGTTGAATGCTGCTGTGGTGGCTCTCATCTGCCCAATTCACCAACTCATTGCTTTGGAACCTCAGCTGGATCTTTCTCGGGGTCCCTTCTACAGAGTTTCTGGTGTGGATGACACTCTTGCTGATGTGGACAATAAAGTCTCCACAGTGGTGCCAGGGGTGACCTCAGCTGAGTTGGTGTGGACCATGTTGGGGTCTTCCCAGACCATGGCCTTGCAGGCCATGACCACTGTGGGGCCAGAGCTCCTGTAGCTGTTGAACAGTAGGTAGGAAGTTTTTCTCTGCAGGTTTTAGGCCATGGTAATGCTCAGCAAAGATGCTGTCTGGCACCTGCAGCATCTTCATTTCCAGCCTGAAACCCTTCCTCTCAAAGTACTAGATCCTTTCCCTGATAAGTTATCTCTGCACCTCATCTGGCTTCACTGTGACCAGTGTCCACTCTCAGATCCAAGAGGACCCTCCTGAACTGGGGTGCACAAGTAGGCTCAGGTGGGCAGGTAGGCCACACAGTTGCCCCACAGCAGGATGCCCCTGAAGAGTCCACCTGAGCCTCTTGGCCATTAACTGAGCACTGATAGCAGCACTCCTTCCCCTCCCCCAGAGGGAGTCACTGTAATATATTTAAAATATACCATGTGATGATTTGATATATGTATACATTGTGAAAGGATTCCAACCTATAATCCAGTTAATTAACACATCCATCACCTCACATATTTATCTTTGTTTGTTTGTTTGTTTTGGTGAGAACAATTAAGTCCTACTCCCTTAACAAATTTTAGTTCTACAATACAGTGTTATCAACTATGGTTACATTACACATAAGATCCACAGATTTTATTCATCTTATAATTGAAAATTTGTACCCTTTTACCAATCTCTTCCCCTTTCCCCCACCCCTCAGTCCCTGGAAGCCTCTATTGTGTTCTGTTTCTATGAGATCATTTTTTCAACTTTTATTTTAAGATCCCACATATAAGTGATACCATATGGTATTTCTCTTTTGCTGTCTGGTTTACTTCACCTAGCATAATGCCCTGCAAGTTCATTTATGTTGTCATAAATAACAGGATTTCCTTCTTTTTTAAAAAACTAAAAATTATTACTCTGTGTGTGTGTGTGTGTGTGTGTGTGTGTGTGTGTGTGTGTGTATCACATTTTCTCAATCCACTTATTTGTCATTGGACACTTAGGTTGTTCCCACACTTTGGTTATTGTGAATAATGCTGCTATAAGCATGAGAGTACAAGTATTTCTTTGAGATAATGATTTCATTTCCTTTGGATGTATACCCAGAAATAGGATTGCTGCATCATATGATAATTCTATTTTTAATTTCTTGAGGAAAGTCCATATTGTATTCCATAGTGGCTGAACCAATTTATATTTCCACTAACAGTGCAACAAGTATACCTTTTTATCCATATCCTTACCAACCTTTGTGATATATTGTCTTTTTGATATTAGACACCCTAACGGCTGTGAGGTGATACCTCATTGTGGGTTTGATTTGCATTTTTCTGATGATTAGGAATGTTGAGTACCCTTTCATGTACCTGTTTATACAGGTTCTTTGCCTGTTTTTAAATTGGGTTGTGTTTTGCTATTTAGTTGTATGGTTTCCTTGTATACTTTGGATGTTAACCCCTAATCAAATTTTCAAATTTTATTAGATTTTCAGGTTTGCAAATATTTTCTGCCATTCAATCAAGGTTGCCTTCTCATTTTGCTGCTGGTTTCCCTGGCTATGCAGAAGTCTTTTAGTCTGAAGTAGTCCCACTTGTTTATTTTTGCTTTTGTAGCCTTTGTTTTTGGTGTCAAATTCAAAAAAATCATTGCCAAGGCTGATGTCAAGGACTTTACCCTTGTTTTTTCCTAGGACTTCTGTTGTTTCACATCTTAACATTTATGTCTTTAATCCATTTTGAGTGACTTTTGTGTGGTGTAAGAGAGCTAGTTCTTTCATTTGTATATGGCTGTCTTGCTTTCCCAACACCATTTATTGCAGAGACTACCCTATCTCCATTGTATATTCTTAACTGTTTTGTCTTAAGTTAATTGACCATATGGGCATGGGCTTATTTCTGGTCTTTCTATACTGTTCCATTGACCTATATGTCTATTTTTGTGCTAATTCTACACTATTGTGATACTGTGTAATATAGTTTGACATCAGGAATTGTGATACCTCCAGCTTTGTTCTTTTTCAAGATTAATTTGGCTATTCAGTCTTTTGTAGTTTCATACAAATTTTAGGATTTTTTTATTTTTGTGAAAAATGCCATTTTAATGTTTGTAGAGATTGAATTGAATCTGTAGATTGCTTTGGGTGGTATGGCATTTTAACGATATTAATTCTTCCAATCCTAGAGTATGGAATATCTTTCCATTTTTTTATGTTGTTTAATTTCTACATGTTTGTGAATTTTACAGTTTTTTCTTATAATTGATTTCTAGTTTCATACCATTGTGGTCAGAAAAGATGATTGATAGGATTTCATTCTTAAAATTTTTTTAAATTTGTTTCATGGCTTTGCATATGATCTATTTTGGAGAATGTTCCATGTGCACCTGACAAGAATGTGTGTTCTGTTGCTGTTGGATGGAATGTTCTCCATATGTCTAATAGGCTCATCTGGTTTAATATATAGTTAAATTACAGTGTTTCCATATTGGTTTTATATATGGATGATCCATCCATTGTTGAAAGTGTGGTATGGAATTAAGTTAGTTTTTAAAGATCCTGGATTTTTTCCCAAAGTTTTTATGTAAAGTTCTGTATTTAAATTCTTAAATTAAATTCATGATTTGCTTCCTTTCTTTTCTGCAAATATAAAGCTATTAGTATAGAATCTTACAGTGGTATGCTTCCATTTCACTTTCCTCAACTTTTGTGCTGTATTGTGTCATGTACTTTGTGTTTTATAAGATATAAAATTCATAATACATCGCTATTTTCTGCTTTGAACATCTACTTATATTTGAAAGAAATTTATAGTGATAAAATACCTTTTTCATTTATGCACATATTTACCATTTTTGGTGCTCTTCATTCCTTTGCATAGATTACAATTTCCACATTGTATTATTTCCTTCTGCAGAAGAACTTTCTTTGGAATTTCTTATAGTACAAGTCTGTTGGTAGTGAATTCTCTTAGCTTTTGTTTTTTTAAAAAGTTGATTTTTTCCATCTTCTATTTTGAGGGATAAATTCACTGAGTATAGAATTCTAGGTTGACAAGATTTATTTTTGTTTTTGTTTTTAATTTAAGTACTTCAAAAAAAAATACTTCTTCATTGTCTCCTGACTTGCACATTATCTGATGACAAATCTGTTGTATTTCTCATCTTTTTCCCCCTCCTTTGGCTGATTTTAAGATTTCCTCTCTTCCAATGGTTTTCAGCAATTTGATTCTGATGTGCTATGGTGTAGATCTACTTAAAAATTCTGCTTGTGGTTCACTGAAATTCTTAGAACTGTAGGTTTATAGTTTTCATCAAATTTTGTAAAATTGTGGCTCTATTCCTGCTAATATTTTTGCCTGCCCCCCCTTTTTTCCCCAGGACTCTAATTCCATATATGTTAGACTTCTTGGTAAGAAACCACATATCCCTGATGCTGTGTTCATTTTTATTTTTAGTCTTCTTTTTTTCTATTTTCCATTTTGGATAGTTTCTTTGATCTGACCATTTATTCTATTGTATCTACTCTGCTGTTTGTCTCAGCCAGTACTTTTCATTTCCTGTTGTTGATAGTATCCAGAATATTTTTTTATTCCAGATACTGTATTTTTAAATTTTTAAAAGTTCCATTTGGGTCTTTTTTATATCTTCCATTTTTTTCCTCATCATGGTTATGCATTCCTTTTACCTATTAAAGATATGGTAAATATTTGTTATACTTTATAAGTATTTTTTTCTGCTAGTTTTATCCTATATGCCATTTCTGTGTTTGTTTCTATTTCTAGATATTTTTTTTCTGGTTTCCGTCACATTCTCCTGTTTTGTTTTGTTTGTTTGTTTGTTTTTGCATGCCTAATAATTTTCTTAATGGATCCTGGGTATTATGAATCTTGTATTGTTGCTTGCTGGCTTTTATTTTATTCATTTAAAGAAAACTATACTCCAGTTCTATAAACTTTTCAGCTCTTTCTGGTTTCTGTTTTATGGCTAGTGATTTTCTTCTTTTGCCATTATAGATATGGATTTAAATTTTTATATGTTTTCATTAGTGTTTTTTAAAATTTGTGGTTGCACCCCAGATGACATTACATACAAATCTGTCTTACCTGAAGTTCAGAATCAAGGAGCAATATTGGCTGCTTAGATCTGCAGTGGCATTTAAAGGAGGAAATTTTGAAGTTAATACAAAGTGCATTCACACAGAGGATTGGCTGTTGAAATCTTCAATTTCCTTCACAGTAGAGATAGCTCAGCTGCTATATTAAAACTGGAGGAATCAGTATGGAATAAGGGCAAATAAGGTAAAAGATTTATATATTTCTTTTTTTTCCATTGCAGGCATATTCCCTGGAACCTTCACGAGCCAAGAAAGGGCTGGTTTTATTTTACTGCAAACCTGGATTTCATGTATGTCTTAATGTGGAGGCCCTATCTATGGCCTAAAGATAGGGGTTTGACTCTACGGGATCAGATGAACAAAACCACCTTATTTTCTGTTTGGAGAATCATCAGGAAGCTCTGATAATTTTGTTCCCTGGTTTGAAACCCTCTAGAGCAGTGAATCTATTAACTTGCAGTAGAGCTTAGACCTTAATATCTGTGGTGCATTTTACTTACAGTGTGATTTAGAAGGTCCACATCTTGAGTGCTGTAGTTTTAATCTATCATGAAGAACCTGCTTTCTCAGTTATTAGAGGATATTTCTGGGCTATAGTTTACAGTGTTTCTAAGATATGACACAGCAGAGTACAGTCTCCAGCTTAAAATGGTGTTTTCACTTTATGATGGTGTGAAAGTGACATGCATTTAGTAGAAACTGTACTTCAGATTTTGAATTTTGATCTTTTCCCAGGCTAGCATTATGTTGTACTATACACTCTTATGATGCTGGATAGCAGTATCCAGCTCACCCTCCCAGTCAGCCTTGCAGTCATGAGGGCAAACAGCTGATATGCAACCATTCTGTACCCATACGACCATTCTGTTTTTCATTTTCAATATAGCATTCAATAAATTACATGAGATATTCAATATTTTATTATAAAATAGGCTCTATGTTAGGTGATTTTGCCCATCTGTAGGCTAATGTAAGTGTTCTGAGCACATTTTAGAGTATGTTAAGCTAAACTGCCATGTTCAGTACATTATATGTATTAAATGCATTTTTGACATAATATTTTTAACTTATGATGGATTTATTGGGATGTAACTCTATCTTAAGTTGAGAAGGTCTATAATTGTTTGCTAAAACATACGTGTTTACTATCTGCTATAGTTAAGACATTGTCTTTGGTGCAGGAGATATACAGATAATACACTTTGTGCTGTCAAGACTAAGGATTGTCTATAAGGAAAGAGACAAATAATATACTAAGAACACACAACCCAAACTAGGGGAACAGATCAGGGAAGACAACAGTGAAGTTATAGCTGAAATAAATTAAAATGTTGAGCAGAAGTTTGCTAGAGGGGGGTGAATGGTATTTCAGGTAGAGGGTCCCATGAAGGCAAAGTTAGAAATGTGAGAACATTTTACATTAATTAAGGTGATGTTAGCTTCTGTAGCAAGTCTCAACATCTTTATCAATAAAGGTTTATTTTCATTTAAGTAAAATCCAAAATCACTATTCCTGGTAAGCATTATGTCTCTTTCAAGAAATAATTGAGAGATTCAGGGTCTTTCTGTCTTGTGACTTCACCATCTTCATCACATAGCTTCCAGACTGCTACTCTTGTCTGCATCAAGCCAGCAAGTGGAAGAAAGAGCATGGAGAATCTTTTTAGGAAATTAGAATGCATCCCTCCTGTTCATCCTGTTGGCTTGAAGTTAGTCACATACGAATACTTCAGTGCATGGGAGGCTAGGAGATGTAGTCGATCTGTGAGCCCAGGAAGAAAAGGGAATGGCTTTGGTGATTAACTGATTATATTTTCTGGAAACTGCAAACAATATGTCTGGTTGTCCTACTAATTTAAGTAGAAAAAGTGCCAAAAAACAAAGCTGGAGATATAGTAGACCACATCTTGCCTTTATATTTACCATGTTGCAGAATTTGGAATCTTTTCTGAAGGCATTGGGAGTCATTTGAAGAATTTTAATTTAGGAAATTTGTGTGTTTAGAACGATTGTGCCAGGAGCATTTTAAAGAGGCAGAATAATATTGTAGTTGATATTTCATTTCTGGAAGCTCTCTGCCTGATTATACTTTTAGCTCAAAATGTCACATGTAGGAAGCTTTGACTCATTTGAGCTTTTATTTTCCTATCTGTAAAATGGAGATGATATTGATACCTAGTTCACAGAATCGTCAAATAAAATAATAGTCCTAAAGAATTGAACTGTATGCGGGATGGTGATATGAGGTAAAAATTAACTCCTACTTTTGTTGTTGATGATTATGGACATAACTGAAGAAGCCTGGAAGAAGGTAAGAAAAAGGAAAGAAAGCAGTCAGAAAACCATTGTAATAATGCACATGTGAAATGTTGAGTTATTTAACAAATGTGGTAGCACTAGAAATTAAGAGGAGTTTCATGTTTGAAAACATTAAGTAGGAGGAATAAACAGGATTTGGTGACTAAAAGTAGGATATGAAGAAGAAGGCAGAGCAAGATTTGTAGGAGTCTGCCTTAGATGGCTTTCTTTTGTGGTGGTGGGAGATACATGGGGAGGAGTGGGTTCAGGAGGGAAGGTGGGTGTCTGGTTTAGGATTTTTGGACTTTCACTTCCTGTCCTGCTTTCTAGCACCTTGAATGAGCCCCTTTCCTGTCAAGTGTAGGGCTCCATGTCCCTTTGGTTCATGTCACCTACAAAGACTTTTGTAGACCAGGCTGGGAGTTCCTCCCATTCTGACCTCAAGCAGAGACCTCAGAGAGCAAAATAGCAGTGATTCCAGGCCTCAGCCTAAATAATAAATTATCTTTATTGCTTCACTTCCCAGGACTTTTATATCCATTGTTTCAGAGGTGGGGCTGTGGGTCATTCTGTGTCCAGGCCCCTATATTGGTAGCGACTTAGACCTTGGAGGCTTGCCTAGGTAAGTAGTAGTCTGAGGCCCCTGGCCATGACTCCATGTGGGGCCCTACCACATTCAAATGGAAGTTAGAGCAAAGGGTTTGGCTGGTTTTCAGTGTACATTTTTAAACTACACTATTCTTTTCCATTTAGTAACATAGAAAATGAACTTCAATATACTGGGATTTACATAGTATGTATTTGTTTTATATAAATCTCCATCTCATTTCTGCAGTGTAAATAAGATAGAGCATGTTTTTTTATTTTAGTAAAAAGTAATGGCTACCACTTAAGTAATACCTTTTTAAGTTCTAGTTTTTGTGATGGCTGTACAAATGGTAATAAATTGAGTTGATTATCTCTTTTTAAAGAGAGGTTTTCCCTTTTGCTAGCTTCCAATTGTTTTCTAACTGTGGTAAAATACACATAGCATAAAATTTACCATTTGAAAGTACACAGTTTTGTGGCAATTAAGTACATGAAAAATGTTGAACAATCATCACCACTTTCTAGTTCTAGACTTTTTTGTCACCCAAAGGGTGTATATTTCATATAAGTGGAATTATACAATATGTGACCTTTTGTAACTGACTTCTTTGCTTAGCATAATGTTTTCAAAGTTCATCCATGTTGTAGCATGTACAGGTCTTCATTCCTTTTTTATGGCCAAATAATGTTCCACCAAAGAGCATTTTTTAAAAACTTTGAAACTGCTTTATAAAAATCTCACTCCTGACTAGGAGTTGGCAAACCTTTTCTGTAAAAGGCAAGATAATAAATAGTTTCAGCTTTAAGGGCCACATACACTGTCTATTGTGACTATTCAGTCCTGGTGTTGTAGCAGGAGCACAGCTGTGACAATAAATAAACAAATGGGTGTGGTGTGTTCCAATAAAACTTTATTTACAGAAGCAGACAATGGGTCTAATTTATCCTGTGGGCTGCAGCTTGATGACTCTGGTCTGGATCATTTCATCATTACACAGCTCTTATGTGTATTTTTGAGAAAAGAGGTGGCTAAAGTGCTGAGCTATTTATAACTGGAACATAGATTGCTTTTTCTTAAAGATGGATTAAGATCTCAAAATATACTGTTCCAGTGTGACTGTCCATGTTTTCCAGCCAAATGCTTGAACACTTCTTACTGCTATCTGCTACCTCAAGAATTATTCCCATGTTTTTAATTCTAGCTGGTTACTCCAGGATCCAAAAATGAAGCTGAGAACAACTTACAAGGGCTTCACTAAAGCAATGAACCACTATTTTGATGAGCTTATTCCCAAGATAGTACCACTCCAGGTAAAACCCAATTCTCCATTCCTATGACCAAGGGAAGTAATTACCTGAATTGATTTCCTAGATAGGGCTAGCCTATTTTCTATCACGCAGAAACAGGAGTGTATATAGCAGCTCCTTCTAATTCCTTATTTAAGAAATATTAGATTTTTATTATCCTGATTTTATGCATATTTCCTATCTACTGCCCCACCGGAAGCCTTGTCCCTGGCAGTGCACTTGATATTGCACTCTGTATACTTTTGTTTTCTCTTCTCCTTTATATCTTTGCCCTTAGTCACCATAAATAGGAAATTAATGATAATCCTCAAAATGTCTTAATTTAGCTGCTAAAGTAGCTACTTATCAGTACTTCACACATAATAATAGATTAGATGGGTGATCTTAGGTCAGTGATTTTGTAGAAGTTGTAATTTATTTGTTTTTTAATATCCCTCCACCAAAATAAAACGATGGTTCCAAACATACTCATTGGTTAGTGCTACTATTTTTCTAAAATGGTTGGAAAATATAAAAAGGACTGTATACTAGGTAGAAGATGAATAGGGGGAAGGAACAAAAGTATAACATTTACTAAGTATCAAGCTTTCTGTGAGGTAATCAACATTTACCTAGCATGTTTCATTCTCATGGTAATTATTTGAAGGAGATAATATTGTAGATTGAATTGAGGCAATGGCAAACATGTTCATGTCTAGGAGAGGGCTTCACAGAGTGTGAATTTGAATTTACTATGGACAGAATTGGTTCCTAACATTGTCAGTATCTCAGAGCTAATCATACTCAGAGAAGCCAACCACTACATGACTGAAGAGTGTGAATCAGTGTGTCATTTGGGAAGAGTAGAGATAATTGTCTACAATGATTAGAGTCATGCTGTACAGTATGGCAGCCATAGCCATATGTAGCTATTTAAACTTAATTAAAATAAAAATTTATTTCCTCATTTACACACATTTTTAGTGCTCAGGAGCCATGTCTGGATGGTTGCTACCATATTAGTGCAAATACAGAGCATTTTCATGGGCATGCTGGGCAGCATTGAATTAGAGTACTCAGCCCACCCCAAATCAGACTTCTCAGTCTTGAACCTCTTGGAAAACTAAATTAGTAATCAGAACCTTGCTTAATGAGCACAAAATGAAGGCCTGAGGAGGTTGGGAGGTCTTTGAAAACATTTTATCATGGCCTTATCACTTGTACCTGAATAGCCTTCTTTTAGAACTGTCAATCCAGTTCAGGGTCTCTTACGGATCCCAGGTACTGTCAACTTCTGGATCTTCCCTCTTCCTTATCTATTCTCTAATCTGTGAGATTCATAATTGGATGGATGGGAAAGGGGAAGACAGAATCAGATTTTGAAAATGTTTTTCTACATTTGTCAGCAGAGGATAAGATTTAAAGGTTTGGGAAACATTCTTTTGGGCCTTGTGTCCTCTTTTTTCCCAATATCAGTGTACAATGCAGTTATTTCTTGATTGCTAAAAAATCTTCCATTTCAACTCTACACCCAGCTGCTCCTGGGCCATGATGATCACAGGTTTTAATGAGCAAACACTTCAGTGGCCCTTATACATAGTCCTGGGTGTTGCCCAGATTCCTATTTGCATGGTTTGTATGACTTCTTAGAAGTCAACACTATTTGTTTCTGTATGCTGGGAGGAGTACTTCATGGTTGCCCATGTATTTACAAGAGTAGGTTGAGGAGATGCAGATGTCAGCACTATGAAGCTTGACTAGGGTGTGGCAAGTGGAAGATATGGAGAGGAAATACATTGGCTGGACTGGAGAGGACTATAAAGATAAAGGATGACTGAGCATGTTACCATCAACAAACAGGAGTCAGTAGGGATGGGAAATGTGAAGACGTTTGTAAGAGAGCATAATTAGGGGAGAAGAAGGGGATGTGATCCAGCACAAGAGTTGGGATTAATAGAGAACCATGAGAAACAACATTTAAAAGGTGAGTAGGGCAAGAGGATCTCACAAAACAGACTGAAGAGTAGAGACCAGAAGGCAGGCCAACAACTAGAAGAGAGCAACAAAAGACCACAGAAGAGAGGGTTTCAAGAAGGAGAAGGTAGCCAAGATGTCAAATATTGCTGAGAATGATAGTAAATTAGGATTAAAATTTATTGTTTGAACTTAGCAAAGAGAAGATAATGTTAATGGAAAGGTGGAATATAAAGAGTGGAAGTGAGTAAAAGAGTAAATGAAAGGATAAAAAGTCAAGAGTGAGTGCAGAAATATTTCAGGCTTTGTCCATGAAGGGGAAGAGGACAAGATAGTGGGAACTGAAGGGGGAAGTGGTCCAGGCAAGTTATTTTAAATGGAGGAATTTGAGTCAAGTTAATGATGACGTGCAGGGTTTAGTAAAGAAGGAGGTGAAGATACAGAAGACAGAAAAGTACTCCAGAAAAAGCGAAGTTCCTGAGAAGTGGGAAGGAGGTGAGACAACCTTTATATGGGATGAGAGACCCTTGACTCATTAATTGTTGCTAAGGTAGAAAGGATGGAAGTAGAGGTGTGAAGCATCACACTTAATGCATTGAATTAGGAGAGAAATGGGGTAGGAGTCTGTTAACAGGGCATACTAGAAAAGGTAGGATTTTAAGAGCAGTTGACCTCCCAGAGGGGACTACTGACTTTGGAGTGAGAGAAAATGCCTGAACTATATAGTGTAACTTCGAGTTGAGTTTAGGAATAGGTTATTTTTATGACACTCTAAATATGTGTGTGCAACAGCAAATTGAGAAAATCCAGCCTTTCCCCACCAATAGCTTCACTTGCAAACTCTTGTCTCCTTGACCCTCAGTACGGAAAGGGAGGCCCCATCATTGCTGTGCAGGTTGAGAATGAATATGGTTCATATCATCGGGATAAAAGATACATGTCCTATATTAAAAAGGTAGGTGCTCCTTTAATTTTCCTCCATATTTACATACTTCTTTTCTCACTTTGTTAGTTTGTGGAGCAAACATATCCTGAGTAGCTATAGTTTGCATGATATGAAGATGAATAAGGTCCAGTTTGATTTTTCCATGCATTTATATCCTAGAGAGGGGACAAGAAACTACCTACACAACTCTTATGTAAAGTAAAGAGTGATGTTAAAATATTTTTCTTTTCTGTGAACATCACAGCTGTCTTTTGGTTAGTGTTTGTATAATACATACTTTTCTATCCTTTTACTTTCAGTTATTCTGGATATGTTTAAGATACAGCACGATATAATTAGAATTTATTTTTGTTAGCCCATTATGAAAATTATTTCTCGTAAATGAGGTATTTGGCCTGTTTACATTTAATACAATTAATGACAGTTGCATTTAAATCTATCATCCTGTTACTTTCTATTTGTCCTACCTGTTCTATGGTCTTTTTTCTCTTCTTTTTTTTTTCTTCTTTTGTATTGACTAAGTATTTTTTATTTTTCCATTTTCTTCTGTATTAACTGGTTAAAATTTTCTCACTTTTCTTTTCATATTGACCATAGTGACTATAGTATTCATACTGAATTATTTTTTTTTTATTTTTTTAACGTTTATTTATTTTTGAGACAGAAAGAGACAGAGCACGAACGGGGGAGGGTCAGAGAGAGGGAGACACAGAATCTGAAACAGGCCCCAGGCTCTGAGCTGTCAGCATAGAGCCCGACGCGGGGCTCAAACTCACCGACCGCGAAATCATGACCTGAGCCAAAGTCGGCCACTTAACTGACTGAGCCACCCAGGGGCCCCTCATACTGAATTATTAATGTCTAATATAAATTAGTATGCTTGCCAATTCCAAGGCAAAGAAAGCACCCGAGAACAGTTTAATTGCATTTCTTTCCTCAGTACTATTATTTCTCTTAATTCTCTATATATTTTTAAAAAAATTTTTTTTTCAACGTTTATTTATTTTTGGGACAGAGAGAGACAGAGCATGAACGGGGGAGGGGCAGAGAGAGAGGGAGACACAGAATTGGAAACAGGCTCCAGGCTCTGAGCCATCAGCCCAGAGCCTGACGTGGGGCTCGAACTCACGGACCACGAGATCGTGACCTGGCTGAAGTCGGACGCTTAACCGACTGCGCCACCCAGGCGCCCCAATTCTCTATATATTTTATACCCTCAAGATATTATTATTTTTATTATTGTGTGGAGTCAATTAGATTTACTCACATAATTTACTTTTTGTGTCCTTTCTCTCCTCTCTGCATCTCTGAGCTTTGTCTCTGTTACATTTCCTCTGCCTAAAGAATATCTATTTGTATTTTCTTTACTGCAGGTATGCTGTTAACAAATTCTCTCACTTTTTGCTTCTTTGAAAATGTGCTTAGCTCACCCTCATTTTGAAGGATATTTTTACTGTATGTAGAATTCTAGATTGACAATTTATTTTCTTTGGTGATTCCCTGGTGTACATTGTTTCTATTAAAAAGTCAATTATTGATAAAGTTATTGTTCCTTTGAAGGTAAAATGTCTTTTTCTTCTGGCTTCTTTGAAGATTTACTTTTTGGTTTTCATCAACTTTACTGAGATTTGGCTAAGTGTGGTTATCTTTCTACTTTTATTCTGCTTATATGTGTTTGCAATCTTCAATATGTGGCTTGAAGTCTTTAATCAGTTTTGGAAAATCTTCAGCAACTGTCAACTCCATTTTCTCTCTCCTCTCCTCTAGGACTTCTGTTGTACAAAATTATATATTTTCACCATATTCCACATAGCTGTTTTGTTCTTTTTTGAATAGTTTTTTCTGAGATGTCTTGTAATTTATAAATTTTCTCTTCAGCTTTGTCTACTTTGATGTTAAACCTAGTTTTTAATTTCAAAAATAATGATTTTTTTAGTTCTAGAATTTTCATTTGATTCTTTTCTATAGTTGGCTTCATTTGGCCCAAATTATCCATTTTTAAAAAATTCCTTGAACATATTAATTATAGTTATTTCAAAGTATATGTTTAAGGGACCTAATATCTAGTTCCCTATGTATTTATTCTGTTGTCTTTTTGGCTCATGGTTTTAAGTAAAATAATATCCTGTGGTACACCTAATTATTTTTCAATCAAATTTATTTATGAAAACATGGCTGAAATCATTTGAAGCTATTGGTAATCTTTCAGATGGAATTACTTTTGCTTCCAGAAGGTAACTGAAATGATTTGGAGCTGAGCTTCAATTCTTTCTCTTCTAGGGTATAGCCCTTTGGGTCCCAGCTGAAAACCTAGAATTGTCATGGACCCTCTTCCACCTTGGCAGTCTATGAACTACAATTTATTTCCCCACATCTCATAAATTGCTGGGAAATCTGCTCAATTTTTTAACCTCTCAATTGATGTTTTGGAAATTAGACAATGTCTCAAGAAAAAATACATAAGACATGCTAGCTTCACCTCTCTAAGCTCCCTGACTTTCTGGAAACTTGACTCCCCAAGTCTTGCTTTGGTATATACCTAGTATCTTCAAATAAGTTAAAAAAATTTTGTTCCAGTTTATCTAGTTGTTATTAGCAGGATGGTTAGTCTGAAACAAAGTTGCTCACCATCCCTAGAAGTGGAATCTGTTGCTGTCTCTATGAGCAGTGGTCCATGAGTCTTGGTTAACACCTTTTTTCATTATCAAGAGTTCTAGTTTAAATGAGAAGCTATGTGGTTACCTACCAATAAGCTATATTGCTCACTGGAGCTAGAGCTTTGAAATGTTGCATCTAATAAGACCTATGGTAGTGGAAGTTTTACTGTAATTCGTATATGACATGGTGTTTCTTCTCACTCATTCTATTCACCTCTCAGCCTTTCCAGCTTTTCAGAAGAGTTTGGTAGAAACAAACATCTTCTCATAGCCAACAAGTAGCCTTAGAATAATTGCAGGAATAGTTCCACCTTCAGGATATTGTGATCCACAGGCCCAAGAAGGCATACTTTTGGCTTTTCTTGGAACTTATGGCCATAGTCTCAGTATTTTACCTTTCAGGTAGATAAGTTTATTAGCCTCTTCTCTCTCTCTTTGATTTAGAATCTCCTAGATTTATTTCTAGTTGAAGTAGAGATATTAAAGTCTCACAAGGCAAAAAGTGTGACCACAGATTGACTAAACCAGAATTTACCTGAGTTTGCCATTGCCCAAAGGAAAACCAGCATTTGTGTGTGTGTTCGCTAATCTGTACTGTGAGTTGGGTCCACAGTGTGTGGTTAATTTGAGCACATGTGTGGAGGAGGTGCTCTCTGATGCACTAGACAAAATGCAGGATTCAGGTCCTTAAGGGAAGACACTGTATTAAGGTGAATGCAAACAGTCCCACTGCATCTTCCTTTAGGTCTGACATTTTTTCTTTTTTTAGGTCTGACATTTTAATCGTCAGTTTGGCCTTCCTGAGTGTGGCTGAGGCAGGAATGATGTTTTTGTTCTAATCTACTAACTTACAAGTAGTTGGATGAGGGAATTAGACTTTTCCTCCATTCCTCAGCTTCATTCTAGTATTTTTTTTTTTAATTTTTTTTCAACGTTTTATTTATTTTTGGGACAGAGAGAGACAGAGCATGAACGGGGGAGGGGCAGAGAGAGAGGGAGACACAGAATCGGAAACAGGCTCCAGGCTCTGAGCCATCAGCCCAGAGCCCGACGCGGGGCTCGAACTCACGGACCGCGAGATCGTGACCTGGCTGAAGTCGGACACTTAACCGACTGCGCCACCCAGGCACCCCTCATTCTAGTATTTTTATTGCCATCATTTTTTTTCTAGAGAGAAGTGATCCCATGGGACCAGGGACAGTTCATTTACCTTACCAAATTTCTCCATAGGCCCTGGTCACAAGAGGGATCAAGGTGCTGCTTATGACTGCTGATGATGGAAAAGAACTGAAAAGAGGCCACTTAAAACATGGTACTTTTTCTCTTTACCCTTTTTGTAGTAGTGAAGTCTGAAACAGAACAAGAGTCCTTCTGGTGCTTTATTTCTCCCATTTCCCATGGATGAGGCCCCATAGATTTTAGGGAAAAGTGGTGGGGCTGAGTTAAAGAACCAGTCCTCACCTTGTTACTGTACCAGCCATTACCCCCAGAACACAACAATGCAGGACACTTCCTCCATCCTCTTCAGTCCCTGGTGACAAGATGGGGCTTGGCTGGGACCAGAGTAAAGACTATCTTCATTGTTGTGAAATGGCTATGACTGAACAACATGAAGGAGAGGCAGTGTCAGAGAAATGGTATTGTCATGGACTGAGCCCCAGGAGCACAGGGGGTAGAAAAGTTTGGAGAATAGACACAGTAGGGAAACATGGAATAGAATTATAAGGAGGAAGTACGGATTAATACTTAAGAAAATGGAAAAAGGCTATGTGCAGACAAGTAGAGCCAGAGAACAGTGCTATTTGGAGTTCTTTCACCCAGCAGCCTCTCAGGCCTATTCTCCTCTGCCAGCCTCCCCACTGTCTTTTGGCATCCTGCATCTTGTAGGAGAGGCAGGATAGTGTTCTGAATTAGAAGTCAGGAGATCTATAGTCAAGTTTAGGTCTTAGGTTATTCACCTCTCTGGGCTCAGTTTCATTTATTCACCAGCATAATGTAGTTTATTTTAACTGCCCTTATTGTCTGGGTAATTTATTGTAAATGCTAAGTGAAGGGATGTATGTGAAAGCACTTTGTATGGAGCAGGTACAGACCCACATGCAGGATCATATCTTTGTTATTAACCACAATCCATAAAGTGTTCATGAGAACTACTTGTGAGGTGTATGTGCAAGAGTGTCGAGTCTCAGCTCTTCATTGCGTATCTGAGAGCCCATTCTCCCCTCTGTCCTACAGTGCTTGTAGCAGGACTTATGCATAGTGTCTCCTTTTCCTCCACAGTACTTTCCACTCTCCACATGAAAAATATAAAGAAAGAAACTTATGATACATTCTTTTCAATACAGGTAAGGATATTTCAGAGATGGAGATGTTTTGATCTTGTTCATGCTAGGACCTGATAGATCACTTCTCAATAGTAATTAGTTCAGTTAAAACTTGGATCCTTTATGCCCTTGAAATGCCTTCTCCAGGTAGTTTGGGGTATAAATAAATTAAATTCAAATGCTTACAATGCCTGGCCCGTAGCCCCTTAGAAGGATACAGGATGAGAAACATAACATACTAGCAGGGCAGCATCAGTGGGAATCTCCACAGAAGTCCAAGGGCTGTACCCCCGCCCCAAGCGACAGATCTGGTTTCAAGGAATGGGAGCCATTCTGGCAAAGAATCCTCAGTCTCAGGAGAAGAACCAACCACTATCCTTTTTCATAGCACTATAGGCATAAATTTTGCGTTGCAAGCACACAAGAATCTATGGCTTCATTAGGAATTTATACATCATTCATAGTTTTCCAATTCAGATACTATTTGCTAATCAGAGGGCATTTTAACCATACCAATCTACCTGATAACATGGATAACATCCTGCCTTTATGAGGTTTCCAGGTAGACCTAAAGTCACCTTGCATGAGCAAAGAGAAAAATTTTATTAACCCTTTACTCGTGCCCCATTAATCTTTACTTATGATCCAGTGAGAAAGATAAGGTATGTAAATAACACAAGATAGGAAGTGCTAGTTGCAATAAAACTATTATTGAGTAACTGGAGATCAGAGGGTGGCATAGATATCTGCCACCGGCTAGATCCATGGTTACATGTTTCCTTTTGCATTGGATTGAGATATGTGGTATTAGGAGCACAAGAAGCATCTATTAATTAACATCACTATAAAACAATGCCTGAAATTCCTGTTTCTGCTCTCATACACTCCTAGAGTCTGAGATAGCACTAAGATTTAGGGAAGAGTACAAAGGAATGTGTATCTAGCATAATGACTGGGCCAACATCAGGAAATGGTGCAAGTAGCTCAGAGATGTTGGGGTGAGTGCATCCCAAAAGAATATGAAAAGGGAGTATAATTCCCAGGGCAAAGTAAACACTCAAATAGATGCTAACATCATGATGATGAGGAGGAAGAATTGGCAGGGGGAAATCAATAAAACCGACGAAATCAGGAGTCAATGTGATATGCTATTATTAGCAAAGTCCTGAAAATGAATGACCTCATTTTGTTTATTCATGGAGTAGTCAGTGAATGTTTTTAGCACCTACTGTGTTCCAGTTAAGTACTTTTCAAGGCATTGTATATAAAGCAGTGAATGAAGTCTATAAAAGCAGAATTTTTGGAGTTTATATTTTAGTGGTAAGATAGGTAGACAACAAACAAAGGCAGATATAGAGTATGAAGTACTAACAAGAGCTAGAAAGACATTAGATGATATTTATATACACAGCTTTTAGTTTGTATAATCTTCCCTTTTTTTCATGTTTATTTCTTAAATCACCATGTACAAAACTATTAGTCTTATTCCCACTTTGGAGATGAGGAAACCATGACTTAGAAAGGGGAAATTACTAATTTGAGATAACACATGGATGATCAGATCATGCAATTGAATAATCCAGGCTTAATTAAACTCCAACCTTCTGCCTCCAAGTACCATGCTCTTTTTACTGTCTTATATCATCCACCATCTAAACTCCTCTGGTGAGAAAATGCTTTGATATAGTAGTGGAGCAATCACAGGAATTAAATAGTGAAAATGAGTACCAGTAGCTTTAGAAAGCTCATTGTAATTTGTCTCCACTGCATTTCTTATGTGAGAAAGTGAACATGCGAGAAACACAATTCTTAGGGACAGATGTTGTAACTGAATATGGGAAGAAAGCAGAGATTTTGAGCCTCTATTTTGTTTTTGTGTTCTCTATCAAACATATTTCTTTCCAAACTGGACAAGATAGAACCTACATAGACTGGGGGAGGGGGGGAGCTAACACTTGAACTGGAAGAGAAGTTAAATATTTCAAATTTAGATCGGAACGAGCACATTATTTTGAGTGGGTACCTTGTGCCAGGTCCAGTGCTAGGCTGTAGGTATATACTAGTGATCTATATATAGTATAGGCTCTAGGTATATATAGTGATCTAACAGATACCGTCTTTGCCTTTGTGGAGGCTATATCCAGGTTTGTTCACTGAATATGGGGGCTCCGTTGTTGGTTTTGTTCTGTCTGATCCTCTCCTGAGGGAAAATACAGAAGCTGTGCTTGTCAAGATTCCAAATAAGATAGCTAGAAAGGAGTGCTCACCCACCAAATGAGGGAATCTGCTGTGTCACAGTAGGCTGAAGTCAATACATAGTAATTACAAAGTCTCTGCATTAAAATTAAAAACAAAACAGGAACAAAACTGAAATACCAAAATGCAGATAGGAAGAAATCCATCCTGATAGCAGTCTATATGAAAGAGATTTAGGATGCTTTTGATGGCAGCCTTCACTTAAGTCATATCAGTAACATATACTGCCAATAGTTTTGAAAACTTGGGTTTTACTACTCTGACAGACATTACCACACTTCTCCTTACTGGTAGGAGCACATTTGAAGTATTTGCTTTTGTTTTTCTGCTCAGGCCATTGTGTCTCCCACTTAACAAAGTGGAATGCTTCCAGGAAATATAATTTAGAATTTTTCTAAAAATAAATGAGGGGCACCTGGGAGGCTCAGTCAGTTGTTTTTAGCTCAGGTCATGGTCCCAAGGTTGTGGGATCGGGCCTTGCTTCAGTCCATGCTGAATGTGGAACCTGTTTAAGATTCTCTCTCTCTCCCTATTTGCCCCTCTCCCAGGCTCATGTGCTCTCTCTCTCTCTCAAATAAAAAATAAAGACAAAAACAAATGAAAGGAACTGAGAATTTAGTTTGGAGTTGACCAAGATGGTGATACAGGAGACTCCTGAGCTTCCTTGCTCCCACAGATGCCCCAAATATACAGACACATGTGAACACTTCCCTCTGAAAGAGGTCCAGAAACTAGCTGAGTGGCTCTAGAGATTGTGAGAATGAGCAAATAACCACATCAAAATGGGTAGGAAAGTCTGAGACACATTGTCACCATAAACCCCACCCCCTGGTACAATGTCACAATCAAGATAGAACCTTCAACTCCTAGCTACTCCCTGAAGAGTGAAGAGTTTGGACTCCACATCTAGTGCTCCAACTTTTAAGACTTTCACTGGAGGTATGGGCCTCCAAACACCTAGCTCTGAAAGCTATGTCCATGAGACCCACAAGACTATGAAAAAAAGAAACTGCAGTGGCACAGAAGGACAGACAAAATCCCAGTCTGTCCCTGAAAAGATTTATCTACATACTTTAAAAGTTGCTGCCTGTGGGCCAGGCTTCTAATTTACCAGGCAACTAGAGGCTGGCTGCAGTCTTCCTAGTTCTGGGAAACTGATGGTCACTTCTCATACCTTCTTTCAGTTCACTCCAATAATAAAACCAAGTCCCCAGTATCTCCCTAGAAGGAACTTGTGCATACATTTAGTGCCTAGCTTTTGCAGTAGCCAGCCAAGGAACAGGCTACTGGATCATCTGGTTCTAATAGCCAAAGGGGCCTGCATTTACAAGTACCACAGCACCATAGCAAAGAGTCCTTAACAAGCACAGAAGCACCTCCTTCCCCAACTATAAATCTGGGCCCAGTACAGGGGAAGCAAGCTAAAATTCTCATCTCCCAGTTTCTCCCTGGATGGGGCTTAACAACATATTTTCCTTGCTGGTGGCTGAGAGTCCAACCTCTAATCAGCTTGCATTTGATTGCTGACTGTGACTCTTTCCTCTGGGACACTGTCAGTTCTTGGCACACACTCAACTACTGTGAGCCACTAAAAACAAAGAAGATAGCTTAGACAATCACAAAAGTTTGAGAGACAGGTACATGGGCCAGGCTGATCAACAAGGTTCATCTCTTATATGAGATCATTCTATCAAGATGGGGAGAAATGGCTGTTTTATCTAATGCACAGAAATTAGCAGAGAATCAAAGAAAATGAAACAAACAAAAAAACCAAAACAGGAATAAGTTCCAAACAAAAGAAGAAGAAATTCCAGAAGCAAATCTTAATGAAATGTAAATAAGTGATTTGCCTTATAGAGAGTTCAAAAATAATCATCATAGAGATAGTTATTGAGGTCAGGAGTGTAATACATATGCAAAGTGAGAATTTCAAAAAAGAGATAGAAAATATTAAAAAAAGGCCAAACAAATCATAGAGCTGAAGGATAAAATAATTGAACTGAAAAATCCAATAGAGGGGCTCAACAACAGACTTGATGTAGTGGAAAAAATGGATCTGAAGATTCAAAGACAGGGCAGTGGAATTCATCCAGTCTTAAGAGAAAAAGAGAAAAGAATGAAAAACGTGTGAGGATAGCTTAAGGGATTTATGGGACAACATATGGGACACATTAAACAGAACAATACACACATTATAGAGATCCTGGAAGGAGAAGAGAGAGAGAAGGGATTAGAAGGCTTAATCAAAGAAATAATGGCTAAAAACTTACCAAGGGAATGAAACAGACATTCAGATCCAGGAAGCCCAGAGAATGCCATATAAAATGAATCCAAAGACACTCATACTGGGACACATATAACTAATTTGTTAAAAGTTAAAGACAAGGAGAAAATCTTAGAAGAGCAAGAGAAAAGCAACTTGTTACATAGAAGGAAAGCCCCATAAGGCTATCACAGATTTTCAGCAGAAATCTTGCATGCCAGAGGGAGTGGGATGATATAGTCAAAGTGCTGAAAGAAAAGAACTGCCAACCTAGGATAACCTACCCTGTGAAGGTGTCCTTCAGAATTGAAGGAGAGGTGGAGTTTGCCAGACAGACAAAGCTACATGAATTCATCACAACAAACTAGCATCACAAAAAATGTTAAAAGAAATTCTTAAGCTGAAAAGAAATAGAAACTAATTAGTAACAGGAAAAGCTAGTTTGTAACAGGAAGACATGAAAATATAAAGCTCCCTGGTAAAGGTAAATGTATGGTTAAATTTAGAATAATATTGTGACGGGTAAATCACTTTTAACTCTAGTATGAAGGTTAAAAGACAAAAGGATTAAAAATAATTCTAACTACAATAATTTTTTAATGACACACAAGGTAAAAAGATGTAAATTGTGATATCAAAAATATGTACGGAGAGAATTAAAAATGTAGAGCTTTAATACATGCTTGAAGTTAACCTGTGTTAGTAGAATAGACTGCTATCAATATGAGATGTTTTATATAAATCTCATAATAGCCACAAAACAAAATCCTGCAGTAGATATACAAAAGATAAAGAGACAGGAATTAAAGCATACCAGTACAGAAAAATCATCAAACCACAAAAGAAGAGATCAAAAGAGGAAGAAAAGAACAAAGGAATTACAAAACCATAAAAGAATTAACATAATACCTATCAATAATTATTATAATGTAAATGGACTAAATCCTCTAATAAAAAGAGATAGAGTGGCTGAATGGATTAAAAAAATAAGACTCAAGTATCTGTTGGCTACAAGAGACACACAGCTTTGAGGACACAGACTGAAATTGAAGGGATGGAAAAAAGATATTCCATGCAAATAGAAGCCAAAACAAAGTAGAGAGTAGCTGTATTTATATCAGACAAAACAGACTAAGACAAACTCTGTATCAACAGTCAAAGAAAGTCTTTAAATGATGATAAAGGGGTCAATTCAAAAAGAATTGAGCAATGTATATCAAATGTGTATATAATAATTGTAAATATTATGCACCCAATGTAGAAGCACCTAAACACATAAAGGAAATGTTAATAGATCTGAATGGAGAAATAGTGATACAATAAATGCAGGGGACTTAATACCTCAATTCCATCTAGACAGATAATATCACCCAGGCAGATAATAAAGAAGGAAACATAGGACTTAAATTATACATTAGTCCAGATGGACCTAAAGAATATTTACAAAAATTCTAACCAGCAGCAACAGAATGTACATTCTTCTCAAGTACACATGGAACATTCTCTAGAATAGACCATATGTTAGGCCACACAACATGTCTTAAAAAATTTAAGAAGATTGAAATCGTATTTTCTGACCACAGTGGTATGAAAGTAGAAATCAATTACAAGGAAAAAACTGGAAAATTCATAAATTTTTGGAGATTAAACAGCATGATACTGAACAATCAATTGGTCAAATAAATAAAAAAAGAAATTAAAAAAATCATGAGGCAAATGAAAATGGAAACGCATCTCAAACTTATGAGACACAGCAAAAGCAGGTGTAAGAGGGAAGTTTATAGTTATAAATGCATACATTGATAAAGAAAAGATCTCAAACCAACAACCTAACTTTACACCTCAAGGAACTAGAAAAAGAACAAACTAAGCTCCAAGTATTAGAAATAAGGAAATAACAAAGATCAGAGCAGAAATAAATGAAACCAAAACTAGAAAGATAATAGAAAAGATCGATGAAACCAAGTTTTTTTAAGAAGATGAAACTGATAAATATTTAACTATACTAAGAAAAAAGGAGAGATAAGACTCAGTAAATAAAATTTTAAGTGGAAGAGTAGAATTACAACTGATACCACAGAAATATAAAGGATCATAGTTTCTACTAGTATGAACAATTATATACCAACAAATTAGACCACCTGGAAGAAATAGATAAATTCCTGGAAGCATACAGACTACAGATAATGAATCATGAAGAAGTAGAAAATTTGAACAGACCAACCAAATATGAGTAAGAAGATTGAATCAGTAATCAAAGACCTCCCAACAAAGGAAAGTCCAAGACCAGATAGCTTCACTGGTTATTTCTATCAAACATCTAAAGTAAAACTAGCACCAATCCTTCTCAAATTCTTCTAAAACAAAGAAGGGAGGAAACACTTCCAAACTAATTTTATGAGGCCAGCATTACTCTGATACCAAAGCTAGACAAGGACATTATAAGAAAAGAAAATTATAGCCCCAGTATAGATTCATGAACCCTTAATAAAATATTAGCAAACCAAATTCAGCAATACATTAAAAGGATGATACACCACGATCAAGTGAAATTTACTCTGGGGATACTAGGTGTTGGGAAAACTGGATATACACATGCAAAAGAATGAAACCAAATTCTATCTTATGTCATAGACAAATATCAACCCCAAATGGATTAAAGACTTGGACATAAGATTTGAAACCTTAAAACTCCTAGAAGAAAGTATACATGTAAACTCCTTGATATTGATCTTGGTGATAGGGTTTTGCATTTGACATTAAAAGCAGAAATAAACACCTGGGACTATATCAGACTAAAAGGTTTCTGCACAGCAAAGGAAACCATTAATAAAAGTAAAAGACAACCTATGGAATGGGCAAAAATATTTATAAACCACATATCTGATAATTGCTTAATATCCAAAATGTACAAAATCTTGTACAATGCAATAGTAAAACAAACAACAACAAAAACCCCAAATAACCCAATTGAAAAATGGCCAAAGGACTTGCATAAGTATTTTTCCAAAGAAGACGTACAGATGTCCAACAGGTACATTAAAAGCTGGTCAATATACCTAATCATCAGGGAAAGGCAAATCAAAATACAATAAGATATCACCTCACTCCTGTATAGCTGTCAATTATCAAAAAGACGGAAGATAACAAACACTGGAGAAGAGGTGGAGAAAAAGGAACCCTTGTATACTGTTGGTAGAGATGTAAACTGGTCCAGCCACTATAGAAAATAGTATAGAGGTTCATAAAAAAATTAAAAATAGAACTGCCATATGATCTAGAAGTCTTATTTCTGGGTATATACTCAAAGGAAATGAAATAGTTATCCTGAAGAGATATCTGTATTCCTATGTTCATAGCAGCATTATTTACATAGCCAATATGGAAACAGCCTGTGTGTGATAATAGATGAATAAAGAAAGTGTGATTGTTTTATATGTACATAAATACTGTATATGTACTTAAATAATGTATATGTATATAAATGTGATTTTTTAAATATGTATATGTAATATTCCATGGTGCGGGTGTGGAATATTACATGGGCATAAAAAATAATGAAATCTTGCCATTTGCAACAACATGGATAGATCTAGAGTGTATAATGCTAAGTGAAATAAGTCAGAGAAAGACAAATACCATATGATGTCACCCATGTGGAATTTAATAAATAAAACAAATGAGCAAACAAAGAAAAAAAGAGAGACAAACACAAAACAGACTCTTAAATACAGAGAACAAACTGGTAGTTCCTAGAGGGGAGGTTGGTGGGGGGATGGGTGAAATAGGTGAAAGGAATCAGGCTTACATGATGAGCACTGAGTAATGTATAGGATTGATGATCCTGAAATGTACACCTGAAACTAATATAACACTGTATGTTAATGATACCTGAATAAAAACAAAACACAATTCTGGGATTTGGAAATTCTTACTTAATTGGATTCAACATTTTTAGCAGTCATTTGTTGAACGTTTTTAGTGCTTCCCCTGGGTCAGGTGCTTCTTTACTAGACCTCTAATCTGGTCACTTAAGGGAATGAAGAGATTCCATTGTTCCAGAAAAGGAAATGTGGCAATGGCAGTTGATTTTACCAAAGCTCGAAGAAGTCCATTGAAACCCCAAGCGGAGTAACAAGACCAGGGAAATTATCTGAGAGTGGAGAGTAGAACTCAGTTTGTGGGCAGTTAGAGGATGCTCTGGATTGTAAAGGGGGGTTGTGAGAACTGAAAATTACAGTTCCCTCCTAAGCAATACACGGATTTTAAATTGCAACAAAATTTACTAAATTGACACTTCATTTTTCTCAGGGTCATACCCCCATACTGATGATGGTGTATACAGCAAGCTCTTTGGATGGATGGGGTGCTGTCCACAATACTTTGGACTCACATAGTGAGTATTCCTTAGGTCCTTTCTCAGGAGAATAGATGATACAGATGACACTGGCCTGTTTTTTTGTTTTGTTTTGGTTTGTTTTTCCTTCTGGTTAGAGTACTTGAGATTTAGGGGACAAGGCTGCTAGGTCTTATAGCTTTAAAAGTATCAATGTGATTAAGTAATCACCTTAACAGATATCTCTGCAGGTCATTGTAACTGAAATTCAAATTAGCAGGATCAGATTTTATTTTATCGAAGCTATTAAAGTAATCATAGTTCTGAGTTGTTCTGAGAGGGCAATTCAATTAGAGTGTATTGGGTGAATGTAGAATTTTCTCTGGTCCCACAGTATCTGCCATGTGCTTTCAGGAGAGTTGGCAAAGATCATTAAAATGTAGTTTATGGATAACAGGTTATGGAGAACAGGTAAATGTTCCCGTTACCATGATTTTAGATTATGCACTGTGAGAAGTCACTAAGTGCTTCAGCAACACTGAGCTGGACATATATTTACCTAAGACTATGATGAATAAACAAATGTTTAAAACATGCAGTTTGAACATCCCTCAAAGGGCTATTAATTCTTTCAAACTTTAATTTTCTCCCCCATTTCTCCTTTTCTTCCTACCTATGTGGCAGTGTTAATGAAAGAGATACGTGATATGTTCAACTACAGTTTCTCCCTCAACTTCTATATGTTCCATGGTGGCACCAACTTCGGCTTCATGGGTGGATCTGCAGTTTTGGACAATTACCTCCCTATGATCACAAGCTATGGCAAGTACTTGTCCCCCACAACTGTCTCCAACCTAGCCATCCCACCATTTGAGACTGGAGTTCCTAAGGTGGGTCTCTGGAAATAGTCACTGGGACTGTTCATCTGTTTTGCCTTTAACAAATGCTGGAGATTGAGGGTTTAATATTTATTCTTCTTGATGGTATTAGAATTTACCAACCCCTAGAATGTAGGCTGTCTGGGACTTTGCAGGCAGAGGCATTGGTTGTTTAATCTTGTCTATCCACTGTGCAGACCCTAATTTTTAGAAGTTCACTGCAAAACCAGTTACTTTGGATCTCTTGATAATACCAGGGAATTGATTAGTAGGTCTTCCCCAGTCTATAACTCTACTGAGAGACCAAGTGAAAAGTCAAGAGTGAAAGAAAGGAAGAAGTTTAATTAGAAATTGAATAGAAGAAGCCAGTGGATTGGAGTAGTCTGGGCTCTTATACAGGACTTACTAGATATCCAGGGAATGGTGTTATTTGCCTTCAGTTGAAAGCCTTAGAGAGTATGGCAAATGTCTCCTGGTTTGGACTAATTGGGACATGGTATTTTCTTGTCTAATGCCAAAAGTTTTTTCTTCCTTTTTTTTTTAAAGTTTGTTTATTTATTTTGAGAGAGAGAGAGAGAGAGAGAGAGAGAGAGAGAGCTCACTGCCCCTCTGGGGAGGAACAGAAAAAGAGGGAGAAAGGGAGAGAGAGAGTATGTGTGTGAGTAGGGGAGGGGCTGAGAGAAAGGGAGAGGGAGAGAGAGAGAAAGAAGAAAGAGAGAGAGAGAATGAGAAGGGGAGGGAGAGAGAATCCTAAGCTGGCTCTGCACTGTCAACACACAGCCTGACTCAGGGTTCGATCTCATAAACTGTGAGATCATGACCTGAGCCAAAACCAAAATTGGACACTTACTTGACTGAGCCACCCAAGCACCCCAAAAGTTTTTCCTGCCAAAACTTCTATATTAAGGATCCTTTTGCTCAGTGCTAATTTCTTATATCTTCCTTTGCTGAAGCTGGAGCTTTCCTGGGGAAAGTGACAAATTTCTTTATATTTTTCAGGGTATGGGGCACTGCTAACAGAGAATGGAGAATATACATCTGAGTACCTCGTATTTCAAGAGTTTTTTACCTCTTCTTTTGGTATCTAGCAACAACCTCAATCTGAAGGATAACTCAGCCTCTCAATTCGTCTCTGTCTTGTGAAGAGGAGATTGAGGGAATGGATAAAGATGTGTTTTTTGGGAGATGTCCACTTTATTTTATCATTAGGCACTGGGGATTCAAATATACACAAAATACAGGGCCCACCCTCTAGGTGCTCAACATCTAGGCCTATGTTTCTTAGTCTTGATTGTACATTGGAGTCCTCTGTGGAACTTGTAAAAGCCAGAGGTGCCAGGCCCTTCCCAGAGCTGTTAGATAAGTATGTCTTTGTTGAAAAGGGGCGGGGGGAGGGGCAGAATCTGAGCATATTTATTTTCCCATTGGACTTTAGCAGATTCTGATGGGCATCCAAGGGTTTAGAGCTACTGGTCCAGCAGTGGACTTGATGTACCACCTCCTTTTCCAGGACAGCAGGGCATCCTGCCTTAGAGCTGAAATAGATATGAAAGGAATCTCACTCAATTACTGCCTACCTCATGGTTCTTTCTGGAATTGGGAAGAACTGGGCCCTTCATTCTTGGTGGTTTGGGGATAGCAGGGTAAATGGTGCCCTTGAATGAGTTGGAGGAGGATCTCAGAATGGCCCAATCTCCTATTTTTCATTGCAGGGGTTCCCATGCCTCAGCGACCAGATTTAATACCTAAGGCAATATATAAGTCACTGCTAACACCATACTACATTTCACTGTGGGATGTCATACCCTACCTAAAGGAGGTAAGCTTTTTCTGGGTGTAAAAGCATGGGATAGCCTTTGGACAGAAGAGAGAGGAGGGAAAGGCTTAGCTCAAAGAATAGGAAGTAAATTACTAGGGAACCCAAAACAATCCTTAGCCATTTTAATTCCTTCTCCTAATTTTACAGTTCAGAATAATAAACCTAGAATAATAATTCGGGAACATACAGAAAATTTAAATTTGAAGAAACAGTATAAACATTACAGGATATTAGGAAATGTCCTTTCAATAGTGTAGTCAAGAAGAGATCCCTGCCTTCTGAAGATGGTTACAATAAAGGCACACTGATTGAATCTAAGGCAATGATTTTTAAACTTTTGGTTTAGTAGGGGGACTCCTTCAAACTCACTGCAATATTCAGTACATAAGGCATGTACTGGTTAAATCAAGGGTGGTAATTCTAAGGCTCTGTACTTACATCCTATGAGTCAGCCATCCTTTCCCTAGGATGGCACATATTAGGATGGCCCATGTGCCACTTCTGACTTACCTGTAGGGTTTGAAGGAGCACAGTTTGAAAACTGTTGGTCTAGAGGAAAACCTGCAGAGTTATTCGCATAATACTTAGTAAACATTGGTGTTTGGAGAATTGTATTGTCAAGGTGTTGTTTTGGGGAACTTCCAGTCTAATAGGGAGGAAAGGTGAGTACAGTAGCAATTAGGGAGTCATGGGTCCTATAGTAGAGGAATGAAGGCAGCACAGCATTGTCAAGGGAACACAGTGTTGTGTTAAAGAGTCTAAGCTCTGGAGTCAGACTAGGTTTGAATCTTTGCTCCAATATTTACCTTGGGGTGCTCATTTAACCTCATTCTAAGTTTCCTTATCTGGAAAATGAGACTAATAATTGCACTGACCTCACAGGAGTGTGGTGTGGATTAAGCCACTAATATCTGAACCTGGCACACAGTAAGTGCTGTGTGTGCGCTAGCTGCTGTATTATTATTTAGAGATATGGTCAGCATGCTGGACAATCATAGGACCCAAGATTATATCCCAGTTGAGGTGATTTTGAGATCCAAAGGATGATTAGGGGCTTAATGTGAGGAACAATGGAGTAGAATAGAGGAAGGAAAGAAATTTGAGGCATAGTGGACACCATTTGCAAAGACATGGAAGGAACTGCATGCTTGGGGAACTGCAAATAGGACTGGAATGAAAAGTATTTGTGGGACAGCACCAAGTAAGGAACCAGGTAGCATATGTTGGAGGGCCTTTGTGTTTTGTTTTAACCATTTTCTTATGGAATTTTGAAGATATGAACAAATGGCAGAAAAAAAAGTAATGAACTTCTATGTGCTCAACACCCAGCCTCAACTTTATTAATATATGTTTCATGTAATATTGTTAAATGAAATTAATATTGTTTCATTTATACACTTGTCCCCTTCTTCTACTCTTTTTAACATTTTTGAGAGAGAGAGAGAGAGTATGTGTGTGAAAGGGGGAGAGGGGCAGAGAGAGAGAGAGAAAAAGAGAGAGAGAGAGAGAGAGAGAGAGAGAGAGAGAGAGAATCCCAAGCAGGCTCCACATTGAGCTCAGAGCCCGATGCAGGACTTGATCCCACGAAACTGGGATCATGGACCACAGCTGAAATCAAGAGGCAGATGCTCAACTGACTGAGCCACCAGGCCCCCCAAGATTATATAATTTCAGCTACAAATAATTCAATATGTATCTGAAAAGATAAGAACTCTTTCAGTGATTTACTAGGAAATATTTTTTAATACTTTTTTTTTTTAATTTTGTTTATTTATTTTGAGAGAGAGAGAGGAGGGGCAGAGAGAGAGAGAGAGAGGGAGAGAGAGAGAATGCCAAGCAGGCTCTGTGGTGTCAGCACAGAGCCCTACTCCGGGCTTGATGTCACCAACTGTGAGATCATGACCTGAGCTGAAATCAAGAGTTGGAAGCTTAACCTACTGAGCCACCCCTGTGCGTCTCCTGGAAAATATCTAGTAATAGGCTCTCTAGAAGAAAAAACTCTGATTAGTAGTGTTTGCCAATTCCTGTTGTCTAAGTACTCCCACTATAGCTCATTTTAAGCCTCTAGCATGACAACACTGAATACAGAGGTAAAATACAGGGTTGGGAAGAGATGTGCACAATTGGCCCTCATGAGCTGGTCCAGACTGGCACTGCTGAAAATCATAAAATATCCAGGGTTCAGATTTTCTCAATTATCTCAAAATTTTTTTAGCATTTAGTTGTTAATATCAGGTCCAATTGAGGTCAGTTACACATTGCATTTAGTTGATAGTCTCTTAAATCTCTTTTAATCTAAAGTTGTTTTTTCCATCTGTTTATTGCATTTATTTGTTGAAGAAGCTGTAGAATTCCCCACTTTCTGGATTTTGTTGATTAGGTCCCCATGTATCTGAGAACATATCTTTATATTCTCTACATTTTCTGTAAACTGATTTAGATGCTTGATGAGATTTAAGTTAGGTGCTTTTTAAAAAATGTTTATTTTTGAGAGGGGGTGGAGGGGCAGAGAGAGAGGGAGACACAGAATCCAAAGCAGGTTCCAGGCTCTGAGCTGTCAGCACAGAGCCCGACATGGAGCTCAAACCCACAAACTGAGAGATCATGACCTGAGCTGAAATCAGATGCTTAACTGATGAGCCACCCAGGTGCCCCTAGCTTAGGTGCTTTTTAAAATATTGTTTGTAAGTATACTTCATAGGTGGTGCTGTTATATTTTTTATGCATCATATTCCAGGCACATAATGGTTGGTCATTTCTGTGTTCATAATTGATCAGTGGGGTTCAGGAGTAGTTAGCCCAGTCTATCCATTGTCAATGTTCCCATCAGCCTTTTTACCTAATGGTTTTAGCAGTCATTAACAATTATTACCTACATCCAATATTTCATTAAGGCTTTTAAAATAGTATAATTCTAATTCTATCATTCCTTCTGCATGTATACACGTGAAGTCTTCTACGTAGAAGAACTTCCCTTCACTAATTTTCCTGTCACCTTGATGTACAGTTTGTAAAGAAAAGTTAGGACAGAAATTCAAATATTTTCTTTTATCAGAAACTGAATTTATTCCTGGATATCCTCCAAAGGTGACCAATGGCGTGTTTTGCTGTTATTGTCTTTGATTATAACTCACAATTAAAAATATTATTTTTAATTGAAGTATAGTTGACATGTAATATTATGTTAGTTTCAGGTGTACAAGATAGTGATTTGAAAATTATGTACATTACAAAATGCTCGGCACAATGAATACAGTTACTGTCACTGTACAAAGTTATTATAGTATTACTGACTATATTCCCTATGCTGTACTTTTTAATCCCCGTGACTTATTTATTTTATACTTGGAATTTTTACCTCTTAATGTCCTTCACCTATTTTCTTCAGTCTTGCCACACCCTCCCATCTGGCAATCATCAGTTTGTTCTCTGTATTTATGAGTCTCTCTGTTTGTTTGCCTTGTTTTTCAGATTCCAGATATAAATGAAATCACATGGTATTTGTCTTTGTCTGACTTATTTCAGTTAGTATAATACTCTCTTAGGTCCATCCATGTTGATGTGAATGGCAAGACTTTATTTTTTATGGCTTTATTTAAAAGTAAATATTTATTACTTCTTTGGCCATTCATCTATCAGTGAACATTTAGGTTGCTTCCATATCTTAACTATTGTAAATAATGTTGCAATAAACATAAAGGTACATATATCTTTTCAAATAGTGTTTTTGTTTCCTTCAGGTAAATGTCCAGTGGTGGAATTATTGAGTCATATGGTGTTTCTATTTTCAAATTTTGAGGAATCTCCATAACTGTTTTCCACAGTGGCTACACCAAATTCCCACCAACAGTGCATGAAAGTTACTTTTTCTCCACATCTTTGCCAACACTTGCTATTTTTTATCTTTTTGATATTAGCCATTCTGACTGGTGTGAGGTGACATTTCATTGTGGTTTTGATTTGCATTTCCTTGGTGATTAGTGACATTTAGAACTTTTTAATGTGTGTATTGACCATTGGTATTTCTTTTTTGGAAAAAATGTCTATTTAGGTCCTCTGCCTATTTTTTTTTTTGATTATTTGTTTTTTATGGTATTAGTTCTTTATGTGTTTTGGATACTAACCCTTTATTGGATATATAATTTGCAAATACTTTCTCCAAATCAGTAGGTTGCCTTCTCATTTTGTTGATGGTTTCCTTTGCTGTGCAGAAGCTTTTAGTTTGATGTAGTCCCAATTGTTTATTTTTGCTTTTGTTTCCCTTGCCTGGGGAAACAGATCCAAAGAAAGATTGCTAAGGGTGATGTCCAAGGGTTTATGGCCTGTGTTTTCTTTTAGGAGTGTTATAGTTTGAGGTCTCACATTGAGGTCTTTAATCAATAAATTTTAAGTTTATTTTTGTGTTAAACATGGTCCAGTTTCATTCTTTTTGTGTGTAGCTATCCTCCCCAACACCATTTATTTTTTTTAATGTAATTAATTAATTAACATTTAAGTTAGCATATACTGCAATGATGATTTCAGGAGTAGATTCCAGTGATTCATCCCGTATGTGTAACACCCAGTACTCATCCAAACAAGTGTCTTCCTTAATGCCCCTTACCCATTTAGTCCACCCCCCCACACAATACCTTCAGCAACCCTCAGTTTGCTCTCTGTATTTAAAAGTCTCTTATGTTTTGTCCCCTTCCTTGTTTTTATATTATTTTTGCTTCCCTTCCCTTATGTTCATCTGTTTTGGATCTTAAATTCCACATATGAGTCAATTTATATGATATTTGTCTTTCTCTGACTAATTTCACTTAGCATAATACCCTCTAGTTCCAGCCACAATGAGAAATACTCCATTGTGTATATATACACCACATTTTCTTTATCTTTCCATACTTTGGCTATTGTTGATAGCACTGCTATAAACATTGAGGTGCATGTGCCCCTTTGAAATAGCACACCTGTATCCCTTGGATAAATACCTAGTAACCTCATCACCATTTATTGAAGAGACTCTTCCCCATTGTATTATTGCCTCCTTTGTAATAGATTAATTGTCTTATTGTGGGCAAGATTGACTCTCTCCTCCTCAGGCCAGAAGTTGCTTTGAAGGGACACTGGTGTAGGCCAGAGCTGCCCAGAAAGTATGTAGTGGGGCAGTTGTCACTCTGAGGGGACTCTGGTCCCAACTGAGGCTGTGCTTTGGGACCTGCTTTGGAAGGGTGCCTGCCAAAGCTGGTCTGTAGGAGAAATCCAGGGTGGATCAAAAGGTGCTAGTAAGGTAGATGGATAATGTCAGAACTGGCTTGCTTAGAAGGACCAGGAAAATGGCTCCTATCAGTGCTTCTGTTCTGGGAGAAATCACCTACAGATCTCTGACCCTCCTGAGGCACATGCCCTAAAATCAAACAATAAATCTCCTTTTGCATAACCCAGCTGCTTTTCAAACTGCTGCCTCTGTGCTGAGTCTTGGACCAAGTGATACATCATTCTAGCTCTTTAATGGCAGACACTTTGTTTCCTATAGCCCTGTGATTCTCCTGCAGTTAGGCCCTGCGTGACTTTCAAAGCAGATGTCTTCCTGGTATAGGTCTACAGGACTAAAGGTGCCTGATGTAGGGCTTGATCCCCTCATCCCTCAGGGATGAGGAGTAATACTGTAATACTCCTGTAATTGCCTGTAATACTCCCCCTGCTTATGAGATGGTGTGCCAGGGGTTTGGTTCCGTTGCATCTTGGCCTCCTCTTTATGTTTCTAGCTATGGAACATCAGTTTTGCCAGTCTTTTGTTTTCAGAATGAGCTGTACAATGTTCACCTGTAGCCTTGATGTATCTGTGGTAGGAGATGAGGTCAGAATCTTTATCTGCCATCATGTTTCCAAGATCCTCCTGAAAACTCGCCCTTCTCTCTTTTTTTTTAACGCATTTAACATATTTCTACCTCATTGCAGTCATTCCTTTTTTCCCCCCAATGGAAAGATCATTTAATGTTTTGACCCCAATCCATGGATAGATATAAGCAAGTTACAATATTCCCTAAGGCTTAAGATAACAATGTTACCCTTGAATTACACAATTTTTATAGCTAGTTTTTGACCATGGATAATTTATGGATTCTGAATATTATAACCAGAGCCTAGCCTAAAAATCATAGGGTATTGCAAAAAAGATGCATATTGGGTTGATCTGCAATCATTAGAAAGTTAAGGGGTGTTTTCTTTCATTAGCATTGTTGCGAGTAGTTTCTTCTTCCACTGGTATTGCTAAAAATTGCTGTTTAAAATTTTCTATGCACCACTAATTTAAGACAACTATGCTAGATTAAGTTGTTTCATACTAGTTCATTTAGAGCTTCCATTTGCACTCCTCAAAGGTTTTATGTATTTCTCAAATGCTTCATGACTCATTAATTTATCCAGTTCTGAAGGATTATTGAGTGTTACCTTGATCACTACATAACCATCTTTGAAACAAGATTTGTTGACAAATCCTGGATTTTCTGCAAGACTTCATTAATTTCAGTTACTTCTCCTGTTAGAGGAGAATAGAGTTCACTAGCAGTTTTCACACTTTCCAAAGCACCAAACTTCTCTTGTTTGTTCAATTTTGTCCCAACTCAGACACACTACAGTAAACAACATCTCCTAAAGCTTCCTGTACAAAATTGCTGATTCCCACTGTTCCAATACCATTTTCTGTTGTTATCCATTCACATTTCTGTGAATTTACTCTTGGAAAGCAGAGCGGGTGCCTGCACTCAGCCCCTGGCCCATGGCAGGCAGGGCATGGCAGGTACAGAGAGGGTTTCCAGGCTGCAGGCCGCATGCTCTGCACCGCTCCTAGTGCCCTGTGCCTGCAGTCATTCCTTTTGATACTCAAATTGTCCCATCTCCTTTAGGCTGGCTCCTTTGCCCTCTTGACAGGAGTCCAATAGCTTTGGATATCTTCTTTGCATTTTGGTCCCCCAGGATGTTTCAGGCTGTGTGGCTCCACAGACTTGAGTATTTCTCCAAGGCAGTCTGAAGGGCCATGTTTTTATACTGAGAAACTTGAACATTTCCCTGAAAGTTGTAGGAAGCTATTTTATTTTATTAAAAAACTTCTAATGTTAATTTATTTTTGAGAGAAAGAGAGAGAGAGAGAGAGAGAGCAAGCGAGCATGAGCTGGGGAGGGGCAGAGAGAGAGAGAGGGAGAAACAGAATCTAAAACAGGCTTCAGGCTCTGAGCTGTCAGCACAGAGCCCAAAGCGGGGCTCAAACTTGGGAAGGGAGAGATCATAACCTGAACCAAAGTCAGGCACTCAACCAACTGAGCCACCCAGGTACCCCTGTAGGAAGCTATTTTAAAACTTGGTAATTTGATGACCAGCTTTGCATTTCAGAATGATATCTTTGGTAGCTCTATGGGGGAGGGAGTAGACTGAGGCCCTGTCAGAACACTGAAATTGAGTAGAAATCTACAAAAGTGGAGTTTAGATAATGGGAGTGAAGGATTAGATATTTTGAGTCAGACTCTAAAAGAGGTGATGACTCGTTGATGGGAGATATTGGAGAGGAAGAAGAGGGGGAGACATTGTTCATGCTTTTTACCTTCTTGACTGGGTGGTTGGTGTTGCTCTTTTGGGAAAGGAAAAAGAGTAGGATGGGTCAGTGTGGTGAATACAGTTTGGGAGATACTGTGTTAGAATCATCTAAGCATTTTCAGATGAGGAAGTCCAGGGGTGCCTGGATGGCTCAGTTGGTAAAGCATGTGACTCAATCTTGGGGTTATGGGTTCGGGCACCATTTTGGATATATAGATTACATTAAAAAAACATTCACTTAAAAAAAATTTCCAGATAGAGAAATCCAACAGATGTGGGGGTTAATAGACATTAAGTGCTTTAGGTCAGTGTTAGATAAGCAGATTCATGAATAGAATAGTCATAGTCAGACCATGGGTTAGGATAATTTCTCTTAAGTAGGCTTCACGCCCAGCGTTGGAGCCCAATGTGGGGTTTGAATACACCTGAGATCAAGACCTGAGCTGAGGTCAAGAGCCAGAGGCTTAACCAAGGGAGCCACACAGGCGCCCCAGGATGATTTATCTTAGTGTATGAAGGTACAAGAGGAGAAGGCCAAGGGTAGACAGAATCTGGACCTGGAATGGAGTTCCTGAAATCTGGAGTCTAGTCCAGACTCTATTATGAATTGTTGAGCAAGTTCAACAGATCAGTCTCTTTCCTTGATTTCAGCTTTTCCATCTGAAAAATAAGAATACATTACTGTCTAGCACATGCAGAAATATATGATGCTGGTTTGGAAAACAAAAGGGCATTTATATGTGACACTTAAGCATGATTATCATTACATATTCCTTTGTTATACTCCTGTCCTTGAGACTCTTGGGGTGATTCCTTTGGAGAAGTGGGCTTTGGGTTCAGGTTTCTGAAATTTTTCTCTCCAACCTGATCATGCAGCCTGGTTTTTGTTCCTGTTTCTGCCACAGGCCATCAGCTCTGTCAAGCCCATTTGCATGGAGAAGCTGTCTGTGAACCAGGGGAATGGTCAGTCCTCTGGGTACATACTTTATGAGGTTATGATCTCCACTGGTGGCCTCCTTACCACAAAGAATCATGTTCAAGACCGAGGTCAGGTAGGGGCCAGTGGATGGGTCCCCCAGTGACATTTCTCTGCTGGTAAAATCCAGTGGTGTGGCTAAGGTGAATTTCTAAATGATAGTCAAATCTTTTTGACCTTCAAAAAATCATCACTATTTCTTAACCTCTGTCGCTTCAGTGAAATGTTTGATATGTAAGCTACCGCTGTCATAGGTCTAAGATATGTAAACATTCCCAGGGTGGGAGTACTCATTGAACCCTTATAGGAGTTGATGGGATTCTTTAAGGAGACTTGGGAGGAGCTTCAGAAGTCCCAGTTCTTATTGTACAGCAATCCCTACATTTAAATAACACATTAAAATTGGCTCTTCTCATTTAATTCACAAAACACTCATCTAAGATATTTATTACAAATGACACGTCAGAGAAGTTTAATGGTTGTTGACTAGAAAACAGCAGAGCTTAGTGGAAAGGCTTCAACATTGCACTCCAAGTTAAGAGCTGGCGGAGTTTCCTCAGGTCTTGGTGAAATTCTCCTTCTCTTACCACCTCTGTGCCATTTGTGTCATCTTTTTCCAAAGGTGCTGGTCCTCCTGAAGGTGACACCCTTCCCTCCTTCACCTGAGCTGCAGACCCAGATTCCCTGTTTGCTGAACATTTTTCTTCACTTAGATATTATGTGTCATTGACTTTTCAAACTCCTCACGTCCAGCACCAGATTCATTACCCTCCTCATCCTGTGCTCCTTACATCAGTCCACAGACTTGTAGCCTCCCAAACTGAAAATGCTGCTTCCTTCATTCTCTCTTTATACCTTGTTCTCACCTGGCTCCTGCATGGTGCAGTATTACTCAGTGGGTCTTTCTTTCTTCTTTCTTTCTTTCTTTCTTTCTTTCTTTCTTTCTTTCTTTCTTTCTTTCTTTCTTCTTTTTCTTTCCTTCTTTCTTCCTTCCTTCTTTCCTTCCTTCCAAGTTTATTTATTTTGGGTGGGGGAAGGACAGAGAGTGAGGGAGACAGGATCCCAAGCAGGCTCTGCAGAGCCCTACTTGGGGCTTGAACTCAAGCACTGCAAGATCATGACCTGAGCCAAAATCAGGAGTTGGATGCTTAACCACCTGAGCCACCCAGGCAGCCCTCAGTGGGTCTTCTTTCAAACTCCATGCTGACATTGCCTTAGAAGCACCCTTGTATCTTTCCTATACTACCATTAGAGCCTCATAACTCTATTTCAGATAGCTCACTTTTCCCCTCTTCCTTGCTAAATCCCTCCCTCACAGTGCCACCCATTTCCTTCCCAAGGTAAAATCCTCAGCATTCCACCTGTCCCGCCTACAGTCTTCCATTGATTTTCCCAGTCACTTGCCCATATGTTTGTAAATAGCCTGTACTCTGCTGGGGGTCAGGACTTGTTACTGCCTCCTCTGTGCATCTGTGGCATTCTGTTCTTAGCTTCATGTTAGCTATTGTGAAGTGTTCTAATCATTTCTTTGTGTCGCTCTCCAAGTTTCTCAGTGGCTGGGGTTCTGTTTTAAGCTTGGTGACTCCTTGCCCAAGTTATTCAATAAATACTTACAGAGTATATACACCTTGTAATTAGACTCTAAATAGCTTAAAGAGTGAATTCTGTGTTCTGTATAGTATTAACATTTGTGTTTTTAATATTTGTGGATTCTAATTTTTATAGTTTCCTAGTCCAATTTCATTTGAAAATTATAACCTAACTCAAATAATCTCAGAGGAAAATTATGTATCCTTCTGTGGTCCTGCATGGCTAGAGCAGATTCTTGAGGGTGACTTCATCTGAATCTGAAGCAGTATAACAGGTAATAGAAAAGAAATGGAGTATGGAAACCAATTTGACAATAAATTTCATATATTAAAAAAAAAAAGAAATGGATGTACATCCAGATCATTCTTAAAATGAGAAATAGTGGTGGCAGAAGCCTTTCCAGATTAGGATCTGGGGAAACCTGGAAGATTGGATTTATTATGAGAATGAACCATGCAGGCCAGACAGGTGGATGCCTGCTGTACTTGTAGCCCCTGACTCACCTTAGGCCACCATTTCTTTTACTTTTTTTTAAGAGAGAGAAAGAGTGCTAGCCATAGAGCGGGAGAGAGACACAGAAAGAGAGAATCCCAAGCAGACTGTGTGGATCCATCCAGGTGACCCTGACCACCATTTCTTTCACAATATCCATTAATTCTATACCTTCCTTTTCTCCTCATTCCTTGAAGGTCTTTTGAGTTTCATTATTTCCCTCCTTACCCTGTAGTATAGCCAGGGCCCATATTTGGCACCAGGACATTTTTCTTTGGACTTTTCCTTATATATCTCATGGCTCTATTGCTTTGAATATGTTTTAGGTTTGTGAACTTGTAGTCACCTTGTAATATTATGGGAGACAAAGTTAATCATTCTCCTAGAACTTGCCTTCTTTGCTTTTCCAAGGATCATTTTGTCCCTTTTCTTATGAGGACCTAATAGTGCTCTTCTCTTTATTTGGCAGGTGTTTTTGAATGAGAATTATCTAGGGGTCCTGGACCATTTCACTAACCAGCTGACTATTCCCACCAAAATGGTATATAATCCAATGTTAATATAATCCATGGACTAATAGTTCAATGCCTGCCCAGGCCGCAGGCTCATTGTAAGCATGACCTGGCCCAGTGATAGCCTGTTTTCTCTTCCACTTTGGAATGTTCCTTGCATAAGAACTCACCAAGGATGAGGGAGAGTTGTATGTGTTTCTAAATTATAGGTATACATGCTTTGGGTGAACAGAACTTCACCACATTGGATATTTGCTGCTCAAAAAAACTCTAGGTTTGTTGCCAGCCTCAAGAGTCTCTTGTAAAATATCCAAGTGACTATTTTCTGAAAGGTTTGCTATGGGGTTGGGGGTGAGAGTGGGGGAATATGAAGAGCAGGAGCCCAAAGGTTTGCCTCTAGAGCTGGAGGTCTGCATGTTTCTGAGGTCTGCTGTCTGTCTGTCACCCTGCATATGACCTCATCTGAGTTTCAGAGGATTCTTAAGAGATCTACAGAAGAGTGCTTGAGTGGTACCCATTCTAACTGGTCTGTCTTGGACAGGACTACAAGGATATCCCAACACTGAGGATCCTGGTGGAGAATCAAGGCCGCCTTGCCTATGGGCAGGACATCAATAAGGAGAGAAAAGGTGGGCCCCCTTCCTTCCAAGGGTGGAGAAGGTTGAGACCTTAAGGCACTGAATTCCTGTCATTCTGAGGACAGTCATGGCCAAGTGCATGGTTTGGAAGACAGCAGGATTTCTCAGCCAATGAGACAGTCATGTGTAGAAACAATGATGAAGTCTTGCTTTGCTAGGAGAGGATGATGGTGCTTTCCCTTAAGTGTGTTCTCTCATTACCAAGCCAGAGGAAGTCTTTCCTCTTCCAGAAGGGTTTTAAGGAAAGCTGTAAAAAATATGATTAGAATCACTCACTGGGACCTTTGATTTTTTCCTTCCCTAGAGCTCAGTGTCTGCATGCTGGCCTCCCCCTGGGCTCCTGGACGCAGAGTCACACACACCTTCCTTCCCCTGCTCCAAGTGCTTTAAAGTACTTGGGAGTTAAAGGCAGCCTGAACTGCTGTGCTGGCCAGACCTGGCAGGAAGTGCAGTGACTTTGCACTGTTAATATAGGAGATACAGGTACACTTGTGTAACTGAAGGAAGAATTTATGTAGGATTTTGCAGAAATCTTCCATATGATGAGGCCAGGAAAGCATTCTCCTTCAGGCAGAGCCCTAGTCACAGCCTATTCACATCTCTGTTCACATCCCTGCTAGTCTTCTTTGCGTTCCCTTTATTCCCCTCCTACAGGATTAATTGGGGATATATATCTGAACAATTCTCCATTAAGAAGATTTAAAATCTACAGCCTGGATATGAAAACTAAATTTCTAAAAAGGTGGGTGCCAGACCATTGACTCAAGGTGATTAATCAAAGTTGTTTCCCATTTAGAGATGGAAAGAAGCTCTCTGAGCTTCTAGACTAACCTTCTTGGTTTTCAGATAAGAGAAGGCAAGATCCAGAGTGTTGAAGGAAATGACCCCAAGTTTCACAGTTGTCTGGGGCAGAGTGGTGACCATCCCTTCATTCACCTAACTCCTGGTCGGGTGGGTTTTTTCCTCCATCATGCCCCCTGAGAGGCATATGATTGTGCTATAAAGGGGATTCCAGGCTCAGGTAGAAAGGAGCCTTACCTCAAAAGTCACAACTGACATAAAGAAGGGCATGACCTTTCCACTGGTGTTTGACTCTCTCTTAGGGACCTTCCTAACATTTGGAAACCAGTCTCATTCAAACCTCGGGGCCCTGCCTTCTCCCTTGGTATCCTGCGAATGGGTAATTACCCCAAAGACACCTTCATAAAAATGGAGGTTAGTGATATTTCTCCCCTGCCTATGTTCTCCTACCCCCATCCCAAAGGAACATTTGAGAAAAAAGCTCCTTGGTGCATGGGCCCTGCTCTGTGAAAGGAAATGTAAGCTCTCTGGGACCTCAGCTACTCCATAGCCAGCTGGAGGCTGCCCCTCCCTGGTGTTGATGAGGGTGAGAGGTGGATACTTAACACATGTGACGGAGACATAAGTAGTGTGTTCTAGTGGGAACAGTTGTAGAATCCACTGCATGAAGAATTTGGTGAGCATGATCCACCTATCCCCAGACATAATCCAAGATGTTGAGTCCCTCAGCCCCTTCAGAACACACATCCAGTCTGTGGTGGGGATATTGAGATTCTAATGCACATTTACTGCCATCCTAAAATTCTACAACTCAAACTATGCTTTGGGCCCAGCATGTTTTGATGAATATCTGATGGTAAATGGAAATACCCTTCCCTGCCTTTGGGCAGATATAGGGAGATGAGTTAGAAATAAATGCCTTCCGGGGCGCCTGGGTGGCGCAGTCGGTTAAGCGTCCGACTTCAGCCAGGTCACGATCTCGCGGTCCGTGAGTTCGAGCCCCGCGTCAGGCTCTGGGCGGATGGCTCAGAGCCTGGAGCCTGTTTCCGATTCTGTGTCTCCCTCTCTCTCTGCCCCTCCCCCATTCATGCTCTGTCTCTCTCTGTTCCAAAAATAAATAAACATTGAAAAAAAAAGAAAAAAAAAAAGAAATAAATGCCTTCCTTCTTGAGGCTAGGTGTTGAGCCAACCCAGTCCAAGAGAAATATCATAGAACTGTCTGGGTAATCTTCTATATAAGGCCATGTGTGGTAATCCACTCTTTCTGAGTGTGTCTGTGACTAGGATCAGGTGTGTTTATGGTGTGTGTGTGTGTGTGTGCCTTCACCCTTGTGTCTTTACATTTAGAACTCAGATCTTGAATCCTCCATTCCAATCTTTTTCAGGGTTGGACGAAAGGTGTAATATTCATCAATGGACGAAATCTGGGGCGCTACTGGAATATAGGTCCCCAGGAGGCCCTTTACCTTCCAGGACCCTGGCTTCATCCTGGATCAAATGAGGTAAGCTCCCCCACTATACTCCCTCATCCCAGTCCATGTCATTTGCCTTTGCCTGAAAAGAGTCATAACTTGACTCTTATAGCCACCAAACCTCCTTCCTCTTGACAGATCATTGTGTTTGAAGAATTTAGACCTGGCCAAGAGATCCGGTTCACAAACATATCTCATCTAGGTATGGTATTCTGGAGGGTAAATTTACACCCTCTGAGATCATCCTTCTGGATCTTTCTAGCTGAGCTAGAGATAAAGAAGGCAGAATTTACTATCTTCCAGGAACCTGAACTCTTCCTCATTGCCTTTGCATGATAGACAGCTTTTCTCTTATACCTGGCATAGTCTGCTCATCACTTCCTGTTTCCAAATTCCTGACTAGCTGACTCCTCTAACAGTCTTAACCCAACTCCCTGGGCCTCCCTTTCTTCTACACATTTCCACAGTGCTTTCTGGATGCCTGCCTCATAGTAAACCAAGGTCCCAATGTTTTCTATTTCTTGCCTTTTCTGAAATATGTTTCCTATTACTCTCTCTTATGCTACCATGTTTGGTCATTCCAAGGCACTTTTCATAGTACTGCTTCTCAGGTTGCCACAGGGAGGGAACACACAGCCCAGTCACCACGACTAAGAAGGCTGCAGACCCTCTGTGCTTGCCCATAGTGGATGATTGGTGCCTGTGTGCCCAGCCTCCCTGATCCTTTTGTTGATAGCAGGGTCCTGATATTCTTTTGGAGAATCATCCATGCTCCCTTCATTAGAGTCTTTGTGGGACTGATAATCAACCTGCCCTTCATCCCCACCTGCAACTGTCCTTCCCTGCCAAGGGTGGGCATATGATATACAGGAGACCAATCAGATTTTATTTTCCAGGATATTGAATCTTGAGTGGTGTGACATAAAGTAGGAAATTGTGATGAGTTCCATCCCCGGGGATGTGAGTAACCTACCCATCCTGACACCTTGGTTGCTGGAACTAACCTGTCTTCTCAACTTACCCCAATTTCTGCTTTGGGCCCACCATCCACTTCCTAACTTGCCAGTACATTTCTTTTTTGGCATAGGTTAGGTAACCTTTTTCTGATGCTTATAACAAAATAAACCTACTCAGTGCACACTCTGTCATATTGCTTCAATAAAGGTTGTTCAACCACCAAATAAAATGCTAAAAAAATGAGAATATGGTCAGAATACTTGACCTCACAACTGTAAATCTGAAGCAAAAGTGATCTTTCAAGGAGATTAAATAAATGTAAATGTTAATACAGGAAATGATAGGCAGTTCATATACACTCTGAATTTGCAATGTTTATATAAAAAAGGTACTTTCCTTTTACCCTATGGTGCTTGATCCACATCACACCACTGGCTTTTTCATACTCAGGGGAAAGGCCTCCTTCTTTGACACGTATGACAACCAACTACCTGGTCCAGTGCTTCCTTATCACCTTATTATTCTTTACCCACCTCCTGGCTACCACCTTCGGTACCTGATTTGCAGTTCTTGATTCTGGGATAACCCAGTCCTCTGGGTGCTGTAACCCTTCTGAGGCACAGCAAAGGCACAGGGAACCATTTAGGTGTCAGTGGTAAATCAACTTTGTGGCACAGCCTGGGCAGGCAGAAGGGAGTTCTGTTGAGCTTCACTTTCTAAAGCCATGCAAATTCCAGCATGGTATAAACCAGCCCTGGGGTTAGTTGACAGGCTTTTTGGGAGCTTGGGAGAGTGGGCCACCACAGAGGTGAGCTGGCACTGCATCAAGGCTGCTGAGAAGACTTCCAACCCAAGACCAAAAGGAATCATAACCGGACTTCAGACCAGTTGTACAAGGAGCTGCATTCCTCCAAGAGTAAAGATCCTGAGTCCCTTCTGCATGTGCAAATGCCAGGAGAGCAGCAGCACCCAGGTGGACCAGGACTTCCACAGCCCAAAGAGGTTGAAGAGCATGAATTCCCTGCTTGGCCCTTCCTTCACTGTTCCGCCACACTGCCCCGTCTCTCAGTCCAAGCTGCCAAGGAGGAAACAGCAAGCTGGAATCAGGGATCCTTTCCTCTATCTCTTGCTTCCCCTCCCACCATCACCCAGAGCTGGAAAGCATCAGTGGTCCCATATCGAAGCCTCTGACTTCCATAGAGCATAAGCCTTAGTGTGGGCATCAACTGGAGGACTTGTTAAAACACAGATTGCTGGGCTCCATCCCCAGAATTTTTGGTTCAGTAAGTCTGGGGTGGGGCCTAAGGATTTGCATTTCTGCCAAGTTCCCAGGTGATATCAATATTACTGGTCTGAGGACCACATTTTGAGCTCTTTTATCATAGAGCAGGATGGATCTCAACCTGTCTCAACACTATTATTCTGTTGGGCCAGATAAGTCTGTGTGGTGGGGGCTGCCTGTGTATTGTAGGATGCTAAACAGTATCCCTGGTCTTTATGCACTAGATGCCTGTAACACAACCCCCCCAGTTATGACAACCAAAACATGTCCAGATACTGCCCAGTCTCCTCTGGGAGCAAAATCCCTCCAGGTGAGAAACCCTGCCATAGATCAAACCTGGTTCTCCTAGTCAGAAGTTATGTTTTTCCTACCTTACAGGAAAGCACTAGGAATTGGGGCCTTGGGGATCAACCCTTTATAAATAAAAGGCAAAGGTGACAGAATTTGGGAAATCCTCTCTTAAGACAGTAGTCCTATCAATGACTCTGTTTTTCTTCTGTATAATCCTAGTTCTGAATGACAGAAACAGCTTATTCTTTCTTTTTTGCACTGTTTTTGAAAGAAATTCCAATATTCTCACAGATAAATGGATTCCTAGAGTAAATTTCAGTTAAAGTCCTATATAGACTAGGGTGAAAAGAAAATCATGTTAAACTTTTACGGATATTACTCTATAAACATATAAACACAATATGGTGTGATGCTGTAAAAGGTACAGCTCATTACAGTTTCCTGGCCTTCATGATTCCTTAGTGTTCCAGGTAATGTAGAGAACACTCAGGCCAGTCAAATACTCTCACCTAGTCCATGATATCCTAGTTGAAGTAGCTTTAAGGCAATTTAATGTCTTGTTTTTCCCCTGATAATCATATGTTAGTGCCTCGGGTGAAATACTAGATTAACTATAGCCTAAATATAATTTCTCTACTCAAGTGAGTTGCAGTGTGAATATTTGTCCTTCTTTAACTGTTTTGTCTTTAGGGTCAATCTGTGTTAAGTATAGAGATACTCAAGCAAAATTTAATCAGATTGAATATTTTCACCTAGATTCTGCCAAAAAGGTCAACAGGGGCCCTGTTTTACAGGGGCAGGCTGAAGAGGTTGGGGCTTACAGAGAAGTCTGTTCTCTCTTGTATTATACAGAGGCATTTGCACAACAGCAGTATTTCTGTCCATAAGTTTTCTACCCTTCTAACCATAGGAACACAAATCTGGGAAGGAAGTGGAGAACGTGAAACCATTCTGTAATCTACTAAAAGCTTAGCTGGTTTTCTCCCTTTAATTTTTTTTTTTAATGCAACCTAAATTTGTACAGAATATGCAAGATTTGCTCACTTTTGACAAATGCATGGAAGGAAAGTTAAACAGCATGGGGGCCTGGAAGGTCTTTATGTTTGTTATCCTCTGTAACTTGATATTCCTCAGGGGATACTTGCTTTCCATTGCCATGTCAGTGTAACACTATCGACGTCCAGCCGATAACTGATTCACCATCCCTGGCTTACTAACATTTAGATGAGCAAATGTCTCACTAGTTTTGAATGACCAGAAAAAAATCCTAATTGGCAGTCCTCCATTTCTGAAGAGACTACAAAACCAACCCAACAGAGAACCTTATATTCTGGAGAAAGGAGTGGTAGAGTCCTTTGTTACCTAACCATCAGAGCATCATCCTCTGAAATCACTTTAGTAGCTCTTGCCCCTGGACTAAGTGACACACCCTCCATGACTGTGCAGTACAGACCAGAAGAGAGGCTCCTCTGGGAGATGGGACAGACAACAGTACTGCCAGGAGCTGGGGTGCACTCTCTGCTTGATTCCATCACTTGCAGTAAGAATCCTTCCAGCAAAAGCAGGGCATTTTCTCTTGTTATTTTGCTTATTGAAACCCATGAAAAGGAAAAGTGAACCCACATCATCTGGAAAGAAGAGATTATGTCAGATAACAGATCCAACAGCCAAACAGTTAAGAATGGGGCCTGCTTGTATAAGGTAGTGGTTCTTCATTCTTGGTGTGTATCAGGTCCCCTGGAGAGCTAATAAAAAATGTAATGATCCAGGCTTACTGAAGTAGCATGAGGCCTACATGTCCTAGTCTTACCAAGTTCCCCAGGTGATGCTGATAAACACCAAAACTAGAGAACATTGCTCAAGGGCACTAAATTTGGCTGCACATTGGAATCATCTGGGGGAAATTTGTAAAAATAATATATTTATGTTCCATCTCCATAGGGTTTGATTTGATAGGTATGGAGTACAGTGTAGATATCAAGATTTTTAAAACTAGTTATTAATTAATTTAAAAACAATATAAATAAACTCACTGTCTTATGAAAACAAATTTTAAAAGTATACTTTAAAAAATTCAGTGAGAAGTATTTCATTGTTTTACATTTTTTCAAGTGTCTTTAGGCAAAATAGATGATAGCTGAATTCTCATATCTGTTTCTACATTCCTTCTGTTGTGATATGTTGTTTTGGCTGAAGCGTATGAAGAAACTCCAGCCTAGCATAGATGTGTAACTGGAAAAAGGAGTATTTTAATAGCCTGAACAGATAATTATTATGGATATTATTCTATGGTATTACACCAAAATTTTACAAGAAGTACTTTCTTAAAGATTAGTAGAAATGTGGAATCTAAAATCATATAAACTTCTTTAACTCAGTTATGTTAAGATCCATTGGTCTAGCTTAACATGGATCTTTTATTCAAGCATGTTCTTGTAACATCATGCATTGGTTCACTGACTATGATAATATTCAAAATATTGACACATTTCATCATCCAATATGAAAAAATTCAGTCATTAATATCACCACCAGTATCATAGGAAAAATCTTTCAAGATTTGAGGGGCAATCAAGCTACTGGTGATGGATACAAATCTTCCAAAATACTAATTTTTATTTTTATTTTTATTCATTTATTATTATTTTAAATGTTTATTCATTCTTGAGAGACACACTGAGCATGAGTGGGGGAGGGGCAGAGAGAGAGAAGGAGACACAGAATCAGAAGCAGGCTCCAGAGTCTGAGCTGTCAGCACAGAGCCCCCACGAGGCTTGAACCCATGAACCATGAGATTATGACCTGAGCTAAAGTCAGACGCTCAACCACCCAGGTGCCCCCAAAATACTAATTTTTAATTGAAAGTTTGAGGTTTTTTCATTAGCAACAAGTATTGTCAGTTATCATCCTTCAAGTGATAGGCTCACTTTGTTCTCTTTTTCTTTTTTTAAAAGACAATTTTATTGAGATATAATTCACATTACATAAAATTAATACTTTTAAAGTGTAAAATATAGTGGGTTTTAGTACATTCAGAGTTGTGCAATGATCACCACCATCTAACTCTAGAACGTTTTTATAGCCCTCACACCTGTTAGCACTAACTCCTCATTTCCTCCTCCTCTCAGCCCTGGGCAACCTCTAGTTGACTTTCTGTCCCCATGGATTTGCCAATTCTGGGCATTTCATAAATAGAATGCTACAATGTATGGTCTTTTGTGACTGGCTTTTTTTCATTTACTATGTTTTCAAGGTTCATCCATGTTGTAGCACGTATCAGAATTTTTTTTTTTTCATTTCTTTGGCTGAAGAATATTCCATTGTGTGGATAGACCACATTTTGTTTATCTTTTCATCATTGGTGGACGTCTGAGTTGTTTCCACTCTTAGTATATTATGAATAGTGCTGCTCTGAACATTCATGTGCAACCTTTTGTTTGGACATGTGTTTTAATTTCTCCTGGGAATTCTCCTAAGAGTGGCACTGTTGGATCATATGGTAACTGTATGTTTAACATCTTGAGGAACTGCCAAACTCATTTCAAAGTAGCTGTATCATTTTATAATCCCACCAGTTATATGAGGGTCCCCAAATCTCAACATCCTCACTGACATTGTTAACTATCATTTTGGTTTTAGTTATCCTTTGTTTTTGTGAAGTGGGTACTTCACCATGGTTTTGATTTGCACTTCCCTAATGATAATATGATATTATGATAATGAATGATAATGTGGAGCATCTTCCATGAATTTTTTGGCCATTTGTTTACCTGCTTTGGAGGAATGTTTATTAAAATCTTTTGACACACGCTTTATCATTTTTAAAATTTAGGTCATTTTTTAATTGTTGAGTTTGCATATTTTACATACAAGGTTCTTACCAGATAATATGATTTGTGAATATCTCCTCTCATTCTGGGGTTTCTTTTCATTTTATGTATAGTGTCGTCTGAAGCACCACAGTTTTTAATTTTAATGAAGCCCAACACATCTATTTATTTCTTTTGTTGCTCATGCTTGATGTCATTTATATCTAAGAAACCATTGCTTAACTCAAGGTTATAAAGAAGTTAATTATATGTGTTCTAGGAGCCTTATAGTTTTAACTCTTACATTTAGGTCTATGATGTATTTTGAGTTAATTTTGAGGGTCCAACTTTATTCTTTTGCAAAAGGATATCCATGTGTCACCTCACCATTTGTTGAAATGACTATTTTTCCCCCATTGAATTGTCTTGGAACATTTGCCAAAAATTAATTGACCATAAATATGTGGGTTTATTTTTGGACTATCAGTTCTGTTCCATTCACTTTTATGTCTATCTTTAGGCTTACCACACTGTCCTGATCACTGTAGCTTCATGTTAAGTTTTAAAATCAGGAAATGTGACTCTCCTGATTTTGTTCTTTTCTAAAGTTGTTTTGGATATTCTGGTGGGCACAGAGGTTTTTAAAAGCTTTCCATACGATTCCATTTTGCAGCTAGGTTTGAAAATCACTGCTTCTAATGGACACAAATTGTTTGGGTATCCTCGCCACCTTCCTAACCTCTCATCACTTGTAAGTTTGACAATTGTCTCTTAAATGTTTTATCTGCAAATTCTGATGGCTTCTATTTACTTTTCAACATCTTAATCTTATTTTCCTTTTCTTTGTATTATTGAATTAGCTATAATGACAGCAAAATTGTCTATTCAATAGTCTTTCCCCTTTCTTCCTTGCTAATAACCGTGATTTTGTTGGAAGGCAATGTGCCCCAGGTCATCAGATTTAACTCTCATCAGGTCAACAATCAATATTATCTACACATATCCAACCAAATGTCTTATTCAATGATACAAGTGGAGAAATATCCACATTAAATTCTGGGGAAACACAGGAGCTCCCAGGACCTCCCCTATCACCATTTGTCAACATTTTAGTGGCAGTCCTAGCCAACAAGACAACAACAAAAATGATACATGGAAAAAAGAGTTGAAATACAAAATACAGAATTTTAATTGTGAACAACATGATCATCTTCATACAAATCTCAAGAGAATTCATTGACAACCTGTTAGAAATTAGAAAGTTACTAGATTCAAGGTTGAAATATAAGAATTAATCAAGAGACTACATGCCAGCAAGCACCAATTATAGCATGTCATAGGAAAAATATATTGTTCATGATAACAATAGATACTGTAAACTTTCTGAGAGTAAGCCTAACAAAAGGTACAAGACCATTATGGAGAAAAATGTAAACTTTAATTAAAATACATAAAAGAAGACTTTAATATATGGAAAGATATACCCTGTTTATGGATAGAAAGACTTAATATTATTGAAATTTAATTAAGGTATACTTTAATGTAATTCCAACCAAAATCCCAATAATTCATGGCATTTATCAAAGTAATTCTAAAATTCATGCAGTCCAATAAGAAAGCAAGATTCACTCTGGCACTTATTAAAATGTCTGACAATAATTACAAAAATTTAAACAGTGTTCCTTATGTGCTAGGCACTGTTCTGAGAGTTTTATATTTACTACATTAACTAATATGATCAGTCCTCATAAATGGGCCTGTGTTGTAAGCATGTTAATTGTTAACAAAAGTCATGTCCACCAGCTTTGAGTGAGGACTAGAGCAAGAAAGGCTGTCATACAAATGCAGGGCACCTGGTGGGTAACTCTCCATCTCAAAAGCACCTCTTGACTCAGTGCAACCCTGGGACATCAAGGGACCACCACATTAAACTGCTGTTGTAAAATGCTACATTTGAAACTTTTCTCCTAAATTAATACCTGAGAAACAGGGTCCCATAATTTTATTAACTCCAGAGTTTCAAAAAGGTGGCAATAAACTGACTGGAGCAGTAAGGGAAATAAAACAAATCCAGTGCAAGTGCCCCCACTCTGCCCCACTCCATTCTTAAATCCTGATGCCTGCCTCTCTGTCACTGGGCTCCTGTTTTCTTCTACACCAGGTCAGCTAACTTGGCAATTATAGGGCTTGTGCACACCTAGTTATAGCCTCTGTACATGTTTGGGGTTGGGCTCGGAGACTTGCTAGTATAGATCCTGTCAGGAAACAAGTCAGGAACTGCCATATTTTTCTCTATTTTAGTATTTTTTTTTAAATAAGAAGATGCACAAAAAGTAGAATTTCTTATTTCAAAGCTTAATGCATATGAAAAAGACATTGCAGTAATGATTCTGTATACAAGTAAGAAAAACAAAGTATTAGGAGAGAGGAGAGTGTGGGGTTATTGCAATTCCAAAATAAATAATTAACTGTACTTAGCTCTTAGTAGACACGTAATAAGTTTTTCCTATTGCTATCCAAGACATAACATCAGAGATTCCCAGGAAAGGGGAGGAAGAGAACACCTCACAGACATGCTGATGTCTGTGAAAATTTATACTAAAGTTGTAATTTTTGTTATGCTAAGGAGAAATTTTACTTACAAAGAATCCTAGAGAGACAGCACATACTGAAAAGCCCCAAATCCCACAAACACAAGAGAGTTGTCACTCAGCTTATACTCCTATTTAGATTGAAATTTCTGGTGTTCCATTACTTCAAAAAGCTGCCCTACAAAGGGCATCAAGGAACTCCCAGCATAATTTAAAATGTACAAAGTGAAAGGAAAGAGAACCTTTTTTCACTAGTTCAGATTTTGAGTGAACTTTATTTATTTTGGTCTTAAAATGGAAATGCATCCATTTTGCTTTAAGAACTCTGAACACAGAGGCATTGAATCCTATAATGAGAGCTTATAAACCTGGAACAAATTCTACCCAAGAATTAAAGAATCAGAATCAGGATCATGCAAAACTGGTCTGAGCAGACTCACACAGACTTGCTTCCCAGCATGCCCCGTACCCTCCTCCAATGCACTCTGGGCCTTAAACCTGCTTTATCCTGACCTAATGATGGACATCCATTGCTTGACATTTCTCAGAATAATTAGAGAAAAGAAAAGGAAGCTGCATTGTAGATAAGTACAAATCAGTAAGATAAATGAATGGAGTCTCTTTCAGAATTCCCTGTTCAGAGCAGTGGCCATTGATGGAATGGGGAGATAAAGATAAGCTTTCTATTTCTGGTCTTATGAAAGCATACTTAATTACAGCATTCCACAAACATTGCATGACATCCAAGCACAGCTGATTAAGAAAGGATCGGCATTGAATTAGGACAAAATCCAAGACCCAATTTCCTAAAGGGCTCATCTTAGGAAAAATTTGTGGGCTTCAGCCTGGAGAGACATTCTACAGCCAATCCAAGATAAAAAGCCAGTCATTTAGCCACTAACTACAGAGAAAAAAGCCCAGCACTTGGTTGGACTCTGAAAATTGTAGACAGTACATCTCACACAAGGGATTTTTGCTGACGCAATTATCCTTAGTCACTAGACAGATGGTCAAATTCCCTGGGACCTCCTACAGCCTTGGAAGTAGTCTAGGAGAAAGTAAATCCATCATTTCCACAGAATGTCCTACTTTTCTGACCCTACAGGATTACTAGTATTTGTGGCCACCTCAGAGCCAGTTGAAACCTTTGGCAATAAGGCTCTACTGACATTATCAGTCTCTGTGCTTTTGGGCTTGAGGACTTATTTTTTCTGAGAAGCTGTGGAAGAGAGGTTGCCTCATAAAACAGTCATAACTATCTGATCCATCATTTTCATCTTGAAAATGGTACTCTCCATCACAATCCCAGACTTTAGCTTCTACTACAAAGCTGTAATCATCAAGACAGTATGGTATCGGCACAAAAACAGACACATAGACCAATGGAATAGAATAGAGAACCCAGAATTGGACCCACAAATGTATGGCCAACTAATCTTTGACAAGGCAGGAAAGAATATCCAATGGAAAAAAGACAGTCTCTTTAACAAATGGTGCTGGGAGAACTGGACAGCAACATGCAGAAGAATGAAACTAGACCACTTTCTTACAACATACCCAAAAATAAACTCAAAATGGATGAAAGACCTAAATATGAGACAGGAAACTATTAAAACCTTAGGGAAGAAACCAGGCAACAATCCCTTTGACCTCAGCCACAGTAATTTCTTGCTCACCACATCTCCAAAGGCAAGGGAATTAAAAGCAAAAATGAACTATTGGTATATCATCAAGATGAAAATCTTCCGCACTGCAAAGGAAGCAATCAACAAAATTAAAAGTCAACCAAAGGAATGGGAAAAGATATTTGCAAATGACATATTGGATAAAGGGTTAGTATCCAAAATCTATGAAGAACTTACCAAACTCAACACCCAAAAAACAAATAATCCAGTGAAGAAATGGGCAGAAGACATCAATAGACTTTTTTCCAAAGAAGACATCCAGGTGGCCAACAGACACATGAAAAGATACTCAACATCACTCATCATCAGGAAAATACAAATCAAAACTACAATGAGATATCAACTCACACCAGAGTGGCTAACATGAACAACTCAGGAAACAACAGATGCTGGTGAAGATGTGGAGAAATGGGAACCTTCTTGCACTGCTGGTGGGAATGCAAACTGGTGCAGCCACTCTGGAAAACAGTGTGGAGGTTCCTCAAAAAACGAAAAATAGAACTACCCTATGACCCAGCAATAACACTACTAGGAATTTGTCCAAAGGATACAGGAGTGCTGAGTCATAGGAGCACATGCCCCCAATGTTTATAGCAGCACTTTCAACAATAGGCAAATTATGGAGACAGCCCAAATGTCCATCAACTGATGAATTGATAAAAAAGATGTGGGTTAAGTATACAATGGAATACTACTTAGCAGTGAGAAAAAATGAAATCCTTCCATTTGCATAACATGGATGGAGCTGGAGGGTATTATGCTAAGTGAAATAAGTCAGTCAGAGAAGGACAGATATCATATGTTTTCACTCATATGTGAATTTGAGAAACTTAACAGGAGACCATGGGGGAAGAGAAGGGGAAAAATAGTTACAAACACAGAGGGAGGGAGGCAAACCATAAGAGACTCTTAAAAACGGAGAACAAACTGAGGGTTGATGGGGGGGGGGACTAGGGAGAGGGGAAAATGGGTGATGGACATTAAGGAGGGCACTTGTTGGGATGAGCACTGGGTAAGCAATGAATCACATGAATCTACCCCCAAAACCAAGAGCACATTATGTACGCTGTATGGTAGCCAACTCGATAATAAATTATATTTAAAAAAATCTTCCAATGGAAGATCCCACAGTCTACACAAAGAGAATCAAATTCCTCATTGATCATGACCCCCCATGCCCACAGAAACACACAATGACCCCATCTACATTTCCAGTTATTTCCCACTACTTCTCTGCACATACTAAAATTGGATTTTTCACTGTTCCCTAAATCATAGCTCCATTCATGGTGTTCTTTCCAGTAAAAATCCACCTTAACCAAAAAAAAAAAAAAAAAAAAAAAAGGAAAAGAAGAAATCTGTCCTCTCATAACTAAATTTCCATCTTGTAAAACAAACAAAAAACAACAACAACAAAAAAACAAACTCCAAGAAGCTCCAGTATGGTATGAAATTGATATGTCCTATTATTAGCTACACTTGCCTCCAAAGACAAGCATCACCTTCATATGCAGGGAGTCTTTTCCTTACCCCAACTTAACTTTGCCTATTATATTACTGGATTGGGGTCTTATCTATAAGATTTAATACATGAAAAGACAAATTCACTCACAGGTGAAGTAGTTTGCCCTAAAATGGAAATATCCAATAGAATTTGAAGCCGTCTAACATAAAAGTGATAAATTGCCAATAGCCTCACATAATTGAATTATTTCACAGTAGGTTTAACTTCAAAGGGGTTCATGGCTAAAGAGCAATGTCTGGAATACCTTTACATAGACCAATGGACCAACAATAATGTCCTAACTGTAATCTAGGGCTGGATTATGACAGACCTCTATATGGAAACAGATACAATTTACTAGATACTCAGTCTTTATGTTACATGTGCATATAACAATGCAAATATGCATGAAGCAACACCATCTAAAGAAAGTTATCTGGACTGCGATCCCCCCAAAACAGTTCTTTTAACATGTATGGGAACTACCATTCTCTCCATGGAAGCAGTTCACCTGGCTCTTGTCAGTCATTTATGTGTTGTGCACAACCATATGACTCTATCTTTGGCTCAGCTCCCAGGTATCCAAAACTCAGGGGCTGGGGAAGTAGGAGAATTTGAAGAGTAACAGAATATTTCTCTCCTTTTTTAATGATTAAGTACCCACCTCTTCTATGTTTTCTCTTTTGTGCCTGTTCAATCTCAGCAGGCAAGTGGACATAGATCATATTGTGCTTTCTTTTTTTTTTTTCTTATGCAAGAGTCACATCTGTATTCACAATGTCACAGACAGTGGCCAAGGGGGACATGGATGCCTGGGTTTTATGCGGGTTTAATTAATTAATTCAATAATTAATTTAAATATGAAATTTGTTGCCAAATTGGTTTCTTTTTTGTTTGTTTTTTGTTTCTTGTTTTTTCTGTTTTAATATGAAATTTATTGTCAAATTGGTTTCCATACAACACTCAGTGCTCATCCCAACAGGTGCCCTCCTCAATACCCATCACCCACCCACCCCTCCCTCCCACCACCCATCAACCCTCAGTTTGTTCTCAGTTATTAAGAGTCTCTTCTGCTTTGGCTCTCTCCCTCTCTAACCTCTTTTTTTTTCTTCCCCTCCCCCATGGACTTCTGTTAAGTTTCTCGGGATACACATAAGAGTGAAAACATATGGTATCTGTCTTTTCCTGTATGACTTATTTCACTTAGCATAACACTCTCCAGTCCCATCCACGTTGCTACAAAAGGCCATATTTCATTCTTTCTCATTGCCACGTAGTATTCCATTGTGAATATAAACCACAATTTCTTTATGCATTCATCAGTTGATGGACATTTAGGCTCTTTCCATAATTTGGCTATTGTTGAAAGTGCTGCTATAAACATTGGGGTACAAGTGCCCCTATGGATCAGCACTCCTGAATCCCTTGGGTACATTTCTAGCAGTGCTATTGCTGGGTCATAAGGTAGGTCTATTTTTAAATTTTTGAGGAACCTCCACTCTGTTTTCGAGAGCAGCTGCACCCGTTTGCATTCCCACCAACAGTGCAAGAGGGTTCCCGTTTCTCCACATCCTTGCCAACATCTATAGTCTCCTGATTTGTTCATTTTAGCCACTCTGACTGGCATGAGGTGGTATCTGAGTGTGGTTTTGATTTGTATTTCCCTGATGAGGAGTGACGTTGAGCATCTTTTCATGTGCCTGTTGGCCATCCGGATGTCTTCTTTAGAGAAGTGTCTATTCATGTTTTCTGCCCATTTCTTCACTGGATTCTTTGTTTTTCAGGTGTGGAGTTTGGTGAGTTCTTTATAGATTTTGGATACTATCCCTTTGTCCGATATGTCATTTGTAAATATCTTTTCCCATTCCGTTGGTTGCCTTTTAGTTTTGTTGATTGTTTCCTTTGCAATGCAGAAGGTTTTTATCTTCATAAGGTCCCAAAAGTTCATTGTTGCTTTTAATTCCCTTGCCTTTGGGGATGTGCTAAGTAAGAAATTGCTACGGCTGAGGTCAGAGAGGTCTTTTCCTGCTTTCTCCTCTAGGGTTTTGATGGTTTCCTGTCTCACATTCAGGTCCTTTATCCATTTTGAGTTTATTTTTGTGAATGGTATAAGAAAGTGGTCTAGTTTCATCCTTCTACATGTTGCTGTCCAGTTCTCCCAGCACCATTTGTTAAAGAGACTGTCTTCTTTCCATTGCATATTCTTTCTTGCTTTGTAAAAGATTAGTTGGCTATACGTTTGTGGGTCTAGTTCTGGGGTTTCTATTCTATTCCATTGGTCTATGTGTCTGTTTTTGTGCCAATACCATGCTGTCTTGATGATGACAGCTTTGTACTACAGGCTAAAGTCTGGGATTGTGATGCCTCCTGCTTTGGTCTTCTTCTTCAGAATTACTTTGGCTATTCAGGGCCTTTTGTGATTCCATACAAATATTAGGATTGCTTGTTCTAGTTTTGAGAAGAATGCTGGTGCAATTTTGATTGGGTTTGCATTGAATGTGTAGATAGCTTTGGGTAGTATTGACATTTTAACAATATTTATTCTTCCATTCCATGAGCATGCAATGTTTTTCCATTTCTTTATGTCTTCTTCAATTTCCTTCATAAGCTTTCTATAGTTTTCAGCATACAGCTCTTTTACATCTTTGGTTAGGTTTATTCCTAGATATTTTCTGATTCTTGGTGCAATTGTGAATGGGATCAGTTACTTTATTTGTCTTTCTGTTGCTTCATTGTTAGTGTATAAGAATGCAACTGATTTGTGTACATTGATTTTGTATCCTGCAACTTTGCTGAAGTCATGTATCAGTTCTAGCAGACTTTTGGTGGAGTCTATCAGATTTTCCATGTATAATATCATGTCATCTGCAAAAAGCGAAAGCTTGACTTCATCTTTGCCAATTTTGATGCCTTTGATTTCCTTTTGTTGTCTGATTGCTGATGCTAGCACTACCAACACTATGTTAAACAAAAGCGGTGAGAGTGAGCATCCCTGTCGTGTTCCTGCACTCAGGGAGTTCTCAGTTTTTCCACATTGAGGATGATATTAGCTGTGGGCTTTACATAAATGGCTTTTATGATGTTTAAGTCTGTTCCTTATGTCCTGACTTTCTCGAGGGTCTTTATTAAGAAAGGATGCTGAATTTTGTCAAATGTTATTTCTGCATCGATTGACAGGATCATATGGTTCTTTTCTTTTCTTTCATTAATGTGATGTATCACATTGATTGATTTGTGAATGTTGAACCAGCCCTGCTTCCCAGGAATGAATCCCACTTAATCATGGTGTATAATTCTTTTTATATGCTATTGAATTCGATTTGCTAGTATCGTTTAGAATTTTTGCATCCATATTCATCAGGGATATTGGCCTATGGTTCTCTTTTTTTGATGGGTCTCTGTCTGGTTTAGGAATCAAAGTAATTCTGGCTTCAGAGAATGAGTCTGGAAGTTTTCCTTCCCTTTTATTTTTTGGAACAGCTTGAGAAGGATAGGTATTATCTCTGCTTTAAATATCTTGTATAATCCCCAGGGAAACCATCTGGTCCTGGACTCTTATTTATTGGGACATTTTTGATAACCGATTCAATTTCTTCACTGGTTATGGGTCTGTTCAAGTTTTCTGTTTATTCCTGTTTGAGTTTTGGAAATTGTGGGTGCTTAGGAATTTGTCCATTTCTTCCAGGTAGTCCAGTTTTTTGGCATGTAATTTTTCATAATATTCCCTGATAATTGGTTGTATTTCTGAGTGATTGGTTGTAATAATTCCATTTTCATTCATGATTGTATCTATTTGGGTCCTCTCCCTTTTCTTTTTGAGAAGCCTGGCTAGAGGTTTATCAATTTTGTTTATTTTTTCAAAAAAACAACTCTTGGTTTCATTGATCTGCTCTACAGGTTTTTTTAGAGTCTGTATGGTTTATTTCTGCTCTGATCTTTATTATTTCTCTTCTTCTGCTGGATTTAAGCTGTCTTTGCTGTTATGCTTCTATTTCCTTTAGGTGGGCTGTTAAAATTTGTATTTGTGATTTTTCTTGTTTCTTGAGATACGTCTGGATTGCAATGTATTTTCCTCTCAGGACTGCCTTCGCTGCATCCTGAAGCGTTTGGATTGTTGTATTTTCATTTTCATTTGTTTCCATATATTTTTTAATTTCTTCTTTATTGCCTTGTTGGCCCATTCATTCTTTAGTAGGGTATTCTTTAATCTCCATGCTTTTGGAAGTTTTCCAGACTTTTTTCTGTGGTTGATTTCAACCTTTATAGCATTGTGGTCTGAAAGTGTGCATGGTATGATCTCTATTCTTTTATACTTATGAAGGGCTGTTTTGTGACCCAGCATGTGGTCTATCTTGGAGAATGTTCCATGTGCACTCGAGAAGAAACTATATTCAGGTTCTTTGGGATGCAGAGTTCTAAATATATCTGTCAAGTCCATCTGATCCAATGTATCATTCAGGGCCCTTGTTTCTTTATTGATGCTGTGTCTAGATGATATATCCTTTGTTGTAAGTGGAGTATTAAAGTCCCCTGAAATTACCACATTCTTATCAATAAGGTTGCTTATGTCTGTTATTGTTTTATATATTTGGGGGTCCCATATTCGGTGCATAGACATTTATAATTGTTAGCTCTTCCTGATGGATAGACCCTGTAATTATTATATAATGCCCTTCTTCATCTCTTGTTAACAGCCTTTAGTTTAAAGTCTAGTTTGTCTGATATGAGTATGTCTACTCCAGCTTTCTTTTGACTTCCAGTAGCATGATAAATAGTTCTCCATCCCTTTACTTTTAATCTGAAAGTGTCCTCAGGTCTAAAATGAGTCTCCTGTAGATAGCAAATAGATGGGTCTTGGTTTTTTTTTTCCGTTCTGATACCCTATGTCTTTTGGTTGGTGCATTTAGTCCATTTCCATTGTGTTATTATAGAAAGATATGGGTTTAGAGTCATTGTGATGTCTGTAGGTTTCATGCTTGTAGTGATGTCTCCGGTACTTTGTCTCACAGGATCCCCCTTAGGATCTCTTGTAGGGTTGGTTTATTGGTGATGAATTCCTTTAGTTTTTGTTTGTTTGGGAAGACCTTTATCTCTCCTTCTATTCTAAATGACAGAGTTTCTGGATAACGGATTCTCAGCTGCATATTTTTTCTGTTCATCACATTGAAGATTTCCTGCCATTCCTTTCTGGCCTGCGAAGTTTCAACAGATAGATCCGTCACTAGTCTTATCAGTCTCCCTTTATATGTTAGAGTGTGTTTATCCCTAGCTCCTTTCAGAATTTTCTCTTTATCCTTGTATTTTGCCAGTTTCACTATGATATGTAATGCAGAAGATTGATTCAAGTTATGTCTGAAGGGAGTTCTCTGTGCCTCTTGGATTTCAATGCCTTTTTCCTTCCCCAGATCAGGGAAGTTCTCAGCTATGATTTGTTGAAGTACACCTTCAGCCCCTTTCTCTCTCTCTTCCTCCTCTGGAGTCCCTATTATATGGGTATTATTATGTTTCATTGCATCACTTAGTTTTCTAATTCTCCCCTCATACTCCTGGATTTTTTCTCAGCTTCCTCTTTTTCCATAATTTTGTTTTCTAATTCACCTATTCTTTCCTCTGCCTCTTCAATCCAAGCTGTGGTCGCCTCCATTTTATTTTGCACCTCATTTATAGCATTTTTTAGCTCCTTCTGACTGTTTCTTAGTCCCTTGATCTCTGTAGCAATAGATTCTCTGCTCTCTATACTTTTTTCAAGCCCAGCAATTAATTTTATGACTATTATTTTAAATTCATTTTCTGCTATATTGCTTAAATCGTTTTTGATTGCTTTGTTAGCTATCGCTACTTCCTGGAGTTTCTTTTGAGGAAAATTCTTCCGTTTTGTCATTTTGGATAGTCCCTGGAGTAGCGTGGAACTGCAGGGCTCTTCCCCTGTTCTTTCTGGAGTAACTTGTGTTGGTGGGCCGTGCTGCAGTCAGACCTGATGTCTGCCCCCAGCCCACTGCTGGGGCCACAGTCAGACTGGTGTGTACCTTATCTTCCCCTCTCCCAGGGGCAGGACTCACTGTGGAGTGGTGTGGCCCCTGTCTGGGCCACTTGCCCACTGCAAGGCTTGTGGTGCTGCTTCTATGGGAGTTGGCGTATTAGCCAGGGTGCATCCTCAAGGTGCACGGGGCGGGAGCGGCAGGCTCAGCTCTCTTTGCCTTTGGTGATCTGCTGCAGGAGGGGCCCTGCAGCACCAGGAGCGAGGCCGACCCATTGGAAGGATAGATCCATAGAAGCACAGTGTTGGGTGTTTGCATGGTGCATGCAAGTTCCCTGATGGGAACTGGTTCCCTTTGGGATTTTGGCAGGGGATGGCACTGGCCAGCACCTTTTTTCCTGCCGAGCTGAGCTGTGTCCTCCAGGACACAAGAACTCTCCCTCCCATTGTCCTCTAGCCCTCCTGCTCTCTGAGCAGAGCTGTTGACTTATAACATTCCAGATGTTAAGTCCTGCTGGCTGTCAGAACACACTCCATTGGCCCCTCCGCTTTTGCAAATCAGACTTGGGGGCTCTGCCTTGCTGGGCAGGCTACCCCTCCACCACCCTGGCTCCCTCCCACCAGTCCATGTAGTGCGCACTGCCTCTCTGCCCTCCCTATCCTCTTCCGTGGGTCTCTTGTCTACACTTGGCTCCAGAGAGTCCGTTTTGCTAGTCTTATGGTGGTTTTCTGGCTATGTTTTCTTTGACTTCAGTGGATGGCCTGACAGTTCACATTGGCCAGAACCAAGACCCACCTAGAAAAACTTGAACTTGGGCATTGACTACCTAGGTTGTCCTATGGCTGCCCTCTTTGGCTTCTTTGGTCACATGTAATAAAAGCATGGAAACTGTGGAATTCATTTCTCTGGGGGAAAAGACTGGCTGATTTCCAAGAGGGGATGATAAACTTCAGTCAGTTAGGCAGATGTAGGTCAGAACTTGAAAGGTGGGATGGAACAAAAGTGGAGTGAAAAACTTTCTTTTCCTATTATAGAAATGGAACTAATAGCCCCAAATAACCATAACTACTGTTATAGGCAGTAATTCATTATGCAAACATTTCATGGTACTGGATATGTCACTTTCATCTGTCCCAGACCATGCGTTGTTATGGATGTCTCATTCTAAGACACAGTTATGGAAACCTCTATGCTGTGCTCAGTGAGAACTAGTAGAGATAATAGTTATATTTAATGCTCCCTAAAGGACATGGCAGTGAAGTTATAGGTGATAAATATGAATGGCTCTGGAGTTTTCTGTTCTCCTAACATCTAGTTAGCTGAGCAGAAAGCTGGCTTACTAGGTCTGAGTTAGGTCAACAGAAAGCTGATAGGAGCTGATTATCAGCCTAAGATTTTTCTTTTTAATGTCACTTCTTCAACCAGAGAACCTCCATTATTATATAGACATGTGTATGTTTCCTGCCTTCCTGACCTATAAATGTGTAGGTCATTATAGGTTAGGCCTATGATGCATACTGATCAGTTGGCTTAAGCACTGGGATGATAAGAGTTGAGGAAAGGGAGAAATTGTATAAATTCTACTACTTTGCCAGTTGTGTTTGTCCCCAGTAATGCTTAATGTGTATATGTATTGTGTGGCAGTAATGGTGTGTGTTTGGAATTCCTTTGTACAACATTTCTGAATATCCATGCTTCCACTCTTACTGATGTACAAAACTTAAGTTTTGTTGTGGAATCTATGCCTTAGACAAGGATAGCCCCAACTTCTGGCAGAAATAAATTCTCATTGATCTAAGCCAATTATGGTAATCCTATTGTGTTTATCAGTGATTGGTTTGGAGGTGGGCCTATGCTCTTATAATGAACCATGAGACATAAGTGAAGTCTGCTGAAAACTTTCTTACTTTTAAAACAAGACACACAGACTCAGAGTTAAGATGGTGGAGGAGTATGGGAATTTTGAGCTTGTCGCCTCTCTGAAACACAGCTAGATCAGCACCAAACTATTTTGAACACCTAGGAAGCTGATCTGAGGATTAATGCAACAATTTGCATAACTTGAGTCACAGAACTTGGCAGATATGTAGTGCGGAGAAGTGAACTGGGGGAGAGAAAAGCTGTAGAGGGTAGGGAGTTATTTTGGTGCAGAGAGGACAGAGAGAGAAAGAGAAAGGGGGAGAGTGCAGCACATTGGGATTTTGCAAGAAAAGCACTTGCCTTGAAAGTGGAGAGAAAAACAAAGAAACAGAAACACTTGCAGGGGACTGAACAAGAAATCTGTTCCCCAAAACCATTGAGAAGGAGAAAGGAGGCTTCAAAACCATCAGGATTCTATAAACAGTGGAGTGCAGGGTTTGAAGATTTGGAGTTCAGTGCCTGGCAATGCTCTGGTGAGGAAGTAGGGTGAATACCCAGGAGAAGTCAGTGTGGTCTAAGGGATCTATGTGCCACACAGGAAGAAGTGGTTACCCTGCTTGGAGCTCATTTAGTAAAGGCCATGTGGCCTCCCTGCAAGCAAAGGTCCCAGCATACCCTGGAAAGCAGCACCTTTGCTGGTATTGAACAAAGGCATCAGAGTGCAGTGAAATGTGGTGCAGTTTGTGTGTTGTGATTTGCCATAATCTCTGAACTTTTGCCACTGTGGAATCGCACATTTTCTGTCACATGCTGGCCTGATATTGCTCAGCGAGACCTTCCCCCACAAGCTTGGAATGGGTGTAAGCTGGGGGTCTCTCAAGTATGAGGTTTTGAAACACAGCCCCATCTGATATAAAATACTGGAGAGAGGTTTCACCTGGCAGGTGGACAGCTTGGACACCAACAGGGTAGAGGTGGGGAGTGGACAGAGGCCTGAGAGAAAGGAAGAGTGCTTTATCTCAGATTGGTGAGAACACAAAGATCCTGTACCAGAGACTAGGGAGCTCGGTGAAGCCATTTTCACCTCTACCTGGCACATGGATTCACCCCAGTAAGCTAAGCAGTACCACCTAGTGGAGAATTGAGCCATTACACCAACCCCTGTCAACTGCACACAACCAAGAAGACAAGCACAAATCCTTCCACCTACTGGACTACAGTGTGGTTCAAAGTTTCAGTTCTAGGGGAAACTGGATATAACTTGATTCGGGTTTTGTTCTGTTTGCTGGCTCGTTTATTTATTTATTTTTGTTTTCTTTACTTCTGTTTTTACTTAGATTGTTTTCTTTTTTCTTTCTTTTCTTTCTCTTTCTTGGATAAAGAAAGTAAATTCTTTTTTATTTTTTAATTTTATTTATTGTATTTTTAAAATTTTATTTTATTTTATTTTCTTAATTTTATTTTATTCTATTTTATTATATACATTTTTAAAATGTATATTTATTTATTTATTTATTTTTCATTAAATAGGTTTATTTATTTATTTATTTTTTTATATATGAAATTTATTGACAAATTGGTTTCCATACAACACCCAGTGCTCATCCCAAAAGGTGCCCTCCTCAATACCCATCACCCCCCTCCCTCCCACCCCCCCATCAACCCTCAGTTTGTTCTCAGTTTTTAAGAGTCTCTTATGCTTTGGCTCTCTCCCACTCTAACCTCTTTTTTTTTTTTCCTTCCCCTCCCCCATGGGTTCCTGTTAAGTTTCTCAGGATCCACATAAGAGTGAAACCATATGGTATCTGTCTTTCTCTGTATGGCTTATTTCACTTAGCATCACACTCTCCAGTTCCATCCACGTTGCTACAAAAGGCCATATTTCATTTTTTCTCATTGCCACGTAGTACTCCATTGTGTATATAAACCACAATTTCTTTATCCATTCATCAGTTGATGGACATTTAGGCTCTTTCCATAATTTGGCTATTGTTGAGAGTGCTGCTATAAACATTGGGGTACAAGTGCCCCTATGCATCAGTACTCCTGTATCCCTTGGATAAATTCCTAGCAGTGCTATTGCTGGGTCATAGGGTAGGTCTATTTTTAATTTTCTGAGGAACCTCCACACTGCTTTCCAGAGCGGCTGCACCAATTTGCATTCCCACCAACAGTGCAAGAGGGTTCCCGTTTCTCCACATCCTCTCCAGCATCTAGAGTCTCCTGATTTGTTCATTTTGGCCACTCTGACTGGCGTGAGGTGATACCTGAGTGTGGTTTTGATTTGTATTTCCCTGAGAATGAACGACGCTGAACATCTTTTCATGTGCCTGTTGGCCATCCGGATGTCTTCTTTAGAGAAGTGTCTATTCGTGTTTTCTGCCCATTTCTTCACTGGGTTATTTGTTTTTCAGGTGTGGAGTTTGGTGAGCTCTTTATACATTTTGGATACTAGCCCTTTGTCTGATATGTCATTTGCGAATATCTTTTCCCATTCCGTTGGTTGCCTTTTAGTTTTGTTGGTTGTTTCCTTTGCTGTGCAGAAGCTTTTTATCTTCATAAGGTCCCAGTAATTCACTTTTGCTTTTAATTCCCTTGCCTTTGGGGATGTGTCGAGTAAGAGATTGCTACGGCTGAGGTCAGAGAGGTCTTTTCCTGCTTTCTCCTCTAAGGTTTTGATGGTTTCCTGTCTCACATTTAGGTCCTTTATCCATTTTGAGTTTATTTTTGTGAATGGTGTGAGAAAGTGGTCTAGTTTCAACCTTCTGCATGTTGCTGTCCAGTTCTCCCAGCACCATTTGTTAAAGAGGTTGTCTTTTTTCCATTGGATGTTCTTTCCTGCTTTGTCAAAGATGAGTTGGGCATACGTTTGTGGGTCTAGTTCTGGGGTTTCTATTCTATTCCATTGGTCTATGTGTCTGTTTTTGTGCCAAAAATGTTTATTTATTTTTGAAAGAGAGAGAGACAGAGTGTGAGTGGGGGAAGGATGGAGAAAGAGGGAGACACAGAATCTGAAGCAGGTCTAGGTTCTGTGCTGTCAGCACAGAGCCCAATGCAGGGATCAAACTCACAAACTATGAGATCATGAACTGAGCCGAAGTTGGCCATTTAACTTCCACTGAGCCACCCAGGTGCCCCTGTACATTTTTTTTTTTAGTTTTTAAATTTTCTTAATTTTTTTTCTTTACTTTCCCTTTTTCTATCAAGCCTCTTTAAACAACAAGCCAAAAACACACATAGGATCCTTTATTTGATTTTTTCACTTTGTCTTTAATTTTTTAATTTTAATTTTTAATTTTATTATTTTTTCTTCCTCAAAATGACAAGATGAAAGAATTCCACCCCAAAAGAAAGATGAAGAAGAAATGAAATCTAGAATTTAATCAACACAGATATAAGTAAGATGTCTGAACTATAATTTAAAAACATGATTAAAAGATTACTATCTGTGGTTGAAAAAAGCAGAGAGGACACCAGAGAATCCATTCCTGATGATATAAAAGAACTAAAATCCAGTCAGGCCAAAATTTAGAATGCTATAACCAAGTTGCAATCTTGAATGGATTCCATGGTGGCAAGGATGGACACAGCAGAGCAGCGAATCACAGATATAAAAGATAAAATTATGGAGAATATTGAAGCAGAAATAAAGAGGGAAACAAAGGCAAAAGGTCACAATACAAGACTTACAGAACTCAGTGGCTTACTAAAAGGGAATAACATCTTCCAGGAATCATAGGAGTCCCGGAAGATGAAGGGAGAGAAAAAAGGGCAGGTTTGTGTGAGCAAATTATAGTGGAAAACTTTCCTAATCTGGGGAAGGACACAGACATCGAATCCAAGAAGCACAAAGAACTCCCATTACATTCAGCAAAAAATGACCATCACCAAGGCATCATAGTCAAATTCACAAAATACACAAAGAAAGAATTATGAAAGCAGCAAGGGGAAAAAATTCCTTATCCAAAAGGGAAGACAGATCAGGATCACAGAAGACCTATGCAAAGAAACATGCTGAATCAAAAAAAAATGCAGTGAAGAATTATTTATCCAGCAAGACTGTCATTCACAATAGGAGAGATAATTTTGAAGACAAACAAAAGGAGCTCATGACCACTAAACCAGCCCTGCAAGAAATATTTATTTATTTATTTATTTATTTATTTATTTATTTATTTATTAAATTTACATCCAAATTAGCATGTAGTGCAACAATGATTTCAGGAGTAGATTCCTTAATGCCCCTTACCTATTTAGCCCATCCCAACTCCCACACCCCACCCAGTAACCCTCTATTTGTTCTCCATATTTATGAGTCTCTTATGCTTTGTCCCCCTCCCTGTTTTTATATTATTTTGTTTCCCTTCCCTTCCCTTATGTTCATGTGTTTTGTCTCTTAAAGTCCTCATGTGAGTGAAGTCATATGATATTTGTCTTTTTCTAACTGACTAATTTGTCTTTCTCTGACTAATTTGTCTTTCTCTGACTAATTTGTCTTTCTCTGACTATGTTTCGCCTCGCATACTACCCTCTAGTTCATCCACGTAGTTGCAAATGGCAAGATTTCATTCTTTTTGATTGCAGAGTAATACTCCATTGTATATATATACCACTTCTTTATCCATTCATCCATCGATGGACATTTGGGCTCTTTCCATACTTTGGCTATTGTTGATTGTGATGTTATAATCATTGGGGTGCATGTGTCCCTTCGAAACAGCACACCTGTATCCCTTAGATAAATACCTAGTAATGCAATTGCTGGGTGGTAGTTCTTATTCAGTTTTTTGAGGAACCTCCATACTGTTTTCCAGAGTGGCTGCACCAGCTTGCATTCTGAAAAACAATGCAAAAGAGATCCTCTTTCTCTGCATCCTTGCTAACATCTGTTGTTGCCAGAGTTGTTAATGTTAGCCATTCTGACAGGTGTGAGGTGGTAACTCATTGTGGTTTTGATTCGTATTTCCCTGATGATGACTGATGTTGAGAATTTTTTCATGTGTCGGTTGGCCATCTGGATGTCTTTTTTGGAGAAATGTCTGTTCATGTCTTTTGCCCATTTCTTCACTGGATTATTTGCTTTTTGGGTGTTGAGTTTGATAGGTTCTTTATAGACTTTGGATACTAAACCTTTATCTGATATGTCATTTGCAAATATCTTCTCCCATTCTGTCAGTTGCCTTTTAGTTTTGCTGATTGTTTCCTTTGCTGTGCAGAAGACTTTTATTTTGATGTGGTCCCAGTAGTTCAGTTTTGCTTTTGTTTCCCTTGCCTCTGCAAACATGTCGAGTAAGAAGTTGCTGCGGCTGAAATCAAAGAGGTTTTTGCCTGCTTTCCCTTTGAAGATTTTCATGACTTCCTATCTTACATTTAGGTCTTTCATCCATTTTGAGTTTATTTTCATGTATAGTGTAAGAAAGTAGTCCAGGTTCATTCTTCTGCATGTCACTTTCCAGGTTTCCCAGCACCAATTGCTAAAGAGACTGTCTTGATTCCATTGGATATTCTTTCTTGCTTTGTCAAAGATTAGTTGGCCATACATTTGTGGGTCCATTTCTGGGTTCTCTATTCTGTTCCATTGATCTGAGTGTCTGTACTTGTGCCAGTACCATACTGTCTTAATGATTACAACTTTGTAGTATAGCTGGAAGTCTAGGATTATGATGCCTCCTGCTTTGGTTTTCTTTTTCAAGATTGCTTTGGCTATTCGGGGTCTTTTCTGGTTTCATACAAATTTGAGGATTGTTTGTTCTCTCTGAAGAATGCTGGTGTTACGTTGATAGGGATTGCATTGAATATGTAGATTTCTGTGGGTAGTATCGACATTTTAACAATATTTGTTCTTCCTATCCAGGTGCATGGAATGTTTTTCCATTTTTTTTTGGTGTCTTCTTCAATTTCTTTCATAAACTTTCTATAGTTTTCAGTGTATAGATTTTTCACCTCTTTGGTTACATTTATTCCTATGTATCTTATGGCTTTTGGTGCAACTGTAAATGGGATCGATTCCTTGATTTCTTTGGGTCGCTTCACTGTTGGTGTATAGGAATGCAACCAATTTCTGTGCATTGAGTTTATATCCTGCAACTTTGCAGGAATGCATGAATCAGTTCTAGCAGTTTTTTGGTGGAATCTTTTGGGTTTTCCATATAGAATATCATGTCATCTGGGAAGAGTGAAAGTTTGACTTCCTCCTGGCTGATATGGATGCCTTTTATTTATTTGTGTTGTTTGATTGCAGAGAATAAGACCTCCAATACTATGTTGAATAACAATGGTAAGAGTGGACATCCCTGTCTTGTTCCTGACCGTAGGGGGAAAGCTCTCAGTTTTCCCCATTGAGGATGATATTAATGTTGGGTTGTTCATACATGGCTTTTATGATATCGAGGTATGCTCCTTCTATCCCTACTTTCTTGAGGGATGCTCAAGAAAGGGTGCTTTATTTGTCACATGCTTTCTCTGCATCTATTGAGAGGATCGTATGGTTCTTGTCCTTTCTTTTATTGATATGATAAATCACGTTAATGGTTTTGCAGATATTGAAGCATCCCTGCATCCCAGGTATAAATCCCACTTGGTTGTGGTGAGTAATTTTTTTAATGTATTGTTGGAGCTGGTTGGCTAATATCTTGTTGAGGATTTTTGCATCCATGTTCATTAGGAAAATTGGTCTATAGTTCTCCTTTATAGTGGGGTCTCTGGTTTTGGAATCAAGGTAATGCTGGCTTCATAGAAAGAGTTTGGAAGTTTTCCTTCCATTTATATTTTTTGGAACAGTTTCAAGAGAATAGGTGTTAACTCTTCCTTAAATGTTTGGTAGCATCCCCCTGGAAAGCCATCTGGCCCTGGACTCTTATTTTTTAGGAGATTTTTGATTACTAATTCGATTTACTCACTGGTTATGAGTCTGTTCAAATTTTATATTTCTTCCTGTTTCAGTTTTGGTAGTGTATATGTTTCTAGGAATTTGTCCATTTCTCCCAGATTGCCCATTATATTGGCATACAATTGCTTATAATATTCTCTTATTATTGTTTTTATTTCTTTTGTGTTGCTTGTGATCCCTACTTTTTCATTGTTGATTTTATTTATTTGGGTCCTTTCCTTTTTCTTCTTGATCAAACTGGCTAGTGGTTTATCAATTTTGTTCATTCTTTCAATAACCAGCTACTGGTTTCATTGATCTTTCTACTGTTTTTTTCTTTTTTTGGTTTTGATAGCATTAAGTTCTGCTCTAATCTTTATTGTTTTCTGTGTTCTGCTGGTTTTGGGTTTTATTTGCTGTTCTTTTTCCAGCTCCTTAAGGCATGAGGTTAGGTTGTGTGCCTGAGATCGTTCTTTCTTCTTTAGGAAGGCCTGGATTGCTATATACTTTCCTCTTATGACCGCCTTTGCTGCATCCCAGAGCTTTTGGGTTGTGGTGTTATCATTTTCATTGGCTTCCATATACTTTTTAATTTCCTCTGTAACTGCTTGGTTAGCCCATTCATGCTTTAGTAAGATGTTCTTCAGTCTCCAAGTATTTGTTACCTTTCCAATTTTTTTCTTGTGGTTGAATTCAAGTTTCATAGCATTGTGGTCTGAAAATATGCACGGTATGATCTCGATTTTTTGTACTTGCTGAGGGCTGATTTGTGTCCCAGTATGTCGTCTATTCTGGAGAATGTTCCATGTGCACTGAAGAAGAATGTATATTCTGCTGTTTTAGGATGAAATGTTCTGAATATATATGTTAAATCCAACTGGTCCAGTGTGTCATTCAAAGCCCTTGTCTCCTTGTTGATTTTTTGATTAGATGGTCTGTCCATTGTTGTAAGTGGGGTGTTGAAATCCCCTACTATTATGGTATTATTATCAATGAGTTCCTTTATGTTTGTGATTAATTGATTTATATATTTGGGTGTTGCCACATTTGGCACAGAAGTATTTACAATTGTTAGGTCTTCTTGGTGGATATATCCCTTAATTATGATATAATGCCCTTCTTCATCTCTTGATAGAGTTTTTATTTAAAGTCTAGATTGTCTGATATAAATATGGCTACTCTGGCTTTCTTTTGTTGACCATTAGCATGATAGACGGTTCTCCATCCCCTTACTTTCAATCTGAAGGTGTCTTTAGGTCTAAAGTGTGTCTCTTGTAAACAGCATAGATGGATCTTGTTTGTGTATCCATTCTGTTACCCTATGTCTTTTGATTGGAGCATTGAGCCCATTGACACTTAGAGTGAGTACTGAAAGATATGAATTTATTGCCATTATGTTGCTTGTAGAGTTGGAGTTTCTGGTGGTGTTCTCTGGTCCTTGCTAGTCTTTGTTGCTTTTGGTATTTATTTATACAACTTTTCTCCCCTCAGAGAGTCCGTCTTAACATTTCTTGTAGGGATGGTTTAGTGGTTACAAACTCCTTTAATTTTTGTTTGAGAAACGTTTAATCTCTCCTTCTGTTTTGAATGACAGCCTTGCTGGATAAAGAAATCTTGGCTGCACATTTTTCTCATTCAGCACATTGAATATATCCTGCTACTCTTTTCTGGCCTGCCAAGTTTCTGTGGATAGATCTGCTGCAAACCTGATCTGTCTTCCCTTATAGGTTAAGGACTGTTTTCCCTTGTTGCTTTCATGATTCTTTCCATGCCTGAGTATTTTGTGAATTTGACTATGATATGCCTTGTTGGTCGATTTTTGTTGAATCAAATGGCGATCTTCTGTGATTCCTGGATTTTGATGTCTATGTCTTTCCCCAGATTAGGAAAGTTTTCTGCTATGATTTGTTCACATAACCCTTGTACCCTTATTTCTCTCTCTTCTTCCTCTGGGACCCTTATGATTCTTATGTTGTTCCTTTTTAATGAGTCACTGACTTCTCTCATTGTTTGTGCTCTTTTGCCTTAATCTCCCTCTTTTTTTCTGCTTCGTTATTCTCTATAAGTTTGTCCTTTATATTGCTGATTCTCTGTTCTGCCTCATCCATCCTTGCTGCCGCTGCATCCATCTGTGACTATAGCTCAGTTATAGCATTTTTAATTTCATTCTGGCTATTTTTTACTTCTTTTATCTCTGCAGAAAGGGATTCTAATCTATTTTTGACTCCAGCTAGTATTATTATTATCCTGATTTTAAATTCTGGTTCAGACATCTTGCTTGTATCTGTGTTGGTTAAATTCCTGACTGTCATTTCCTCATGCTCTTTCTTTTGGGATAAATTCCTTCGTTTTGTCATTTTAAAGGGAGAAAAGGAATTAGTGAGGTAGAAAAATTGAAATTAAAAAATTAAAATTAACAAAATATTAAAATTAAACACACACACACACACACACACACAAACTGAATAGATGATGCTAGATCCTAGGTGTGTTTTGGTCTGGGTATTAAAAGTGGTTTGACAGATTAGATTAAAAAAATGGGGTGGAGAAAAAAAAGGAAATTGAGAATTTGAAAAAATGAATACACTGATAAAGTGAGATGATGGGGGTAAAATAAAATTTGAAAAAATATACCTGAAAGTAACGTTGGAGTAGAAAAAAAATAAAGAAAAATATTAATAAAAACTAAAAATAAAAGTGAATTTGTTCTTTTTCTGTATTTAAGAAAAAAGAAAAGTAATGAAAAAGAAAAAAGTTAAAAAAAAGAAAAAAGAAATAGTTGGAAAATTTGAAAAATTTGTAGTAGACTAAAATAAAATAATGGAAGGAAAATAGAATTTGAAAACATTTACATAAAAGCAAAAAATATAGTAATAAAAATTAAATAAAAAATTTTTTAATAGAAATTGAAAGTAAAAATGAAGTTTTTCTCTTTCTGCATTCAAAATAAAAATAAAAAAAGAGAAAAAAGAAAAAGAAAAAAGGAAATTGAAAATTTGAAAAGGTGAGTACACTGAGGTAGACTAGAATAAAATGATGGAAGTAAAGTAGAATTTTAAAAAAATTATACAAAATTTAAAAATATAGTAATAAACATTAAAGAAAGATAATTTTAATAAAAATTCAAAATAAAAACTAATTGTTTCTCTTTCTGTATTCAGAAAAAGAAAATAATTTTAAAATAGAAAAAGGAAAAAAAAAGAAAGAAAATTGAATAGATGAGCCTGCTCAGAGATTGAAGTAGGACTGAAATTGCTTCGTTTTCCCCTAGAAGTCAGTCTATGTAGCTCTTTATAATGTATAAATTAAGCCCGTGGTGAGACGTATGTTCTTGAAGAGTGAAGTTGGACCAGTTGGGTGGGGCTCAGTGTAACTGCTCCGCTCTCCACTAGATGGCACTGCTAGCCTACTGGGGTGGATTGTTGCAGTGCTCACAGGTACCTCTGTGCATGCGTGGGAGCGGTGAAATTGGCACCACCCAGCTAATCTGTTCTCCCAGATTAGCAATTGCACACCTGTCCTCTGTCTTCAGCTCTCCTCCACTCTCTGCTTTTTCACTCTCCATGACCAGGCCCCAGGCATTACCTGTTTCCTGAGTTTTGTAACAGATGCGGCTGTTTTCCCCTACCCCTTACTTCTGAAGGACTGTGGCTTTGACCCATTCTGGCCCTCTGTGGGAGGATGTCACTGAGAAATGGCCAAATGCCAGCTGCACCCAGGAACACTTGCTGGACCCTGCTGCTGCCGGTGTCCCAGGACTGCGGCCAGGTACCAGCCTGCCCCAGAAAAATTTCATGAGATAGTGTAGCAGCAGCGTTTCAGAGATTATGGAAAATCACAACACACATCTGGCATCAGGCTGCACCCTTAAAGACCTTGCCACAGCCTCAGCGAATGTGGCTGCTTTCTGGGGTCTGGTGGGACCAGGTGGCTTCACCAGTCTCTACAAAATGCCCTTTCAACAGTGGAACCACTTTTCCCCATGTGGCTGAGAACCTCCTGGACCCCACTCTGTTCCTGGAGATTCACCCTTCCCACCAGAACACCGCCAGGTATTGAGCTGTGGAGTTGCAGCCTTTGTGCTCCCCTTATCAGAGTCTTAATGGAAATTAAACCCTGTCCTTTCTCCTTTCTCGATTTTAGTTTAGTCCCTGTGGCTGTTTACAATATTCCACTTTCTCTTCAGCTGTTTTTGTGGAGGGGTGCTTTTCCCGTACTGTCCACTTTTCCCCATCTCCATCCTCTCTCTGCCTGCAAAAGTGGTTCCCTACCTTTCGTGTCTTGTCACTCCCCAAGTTCAGCTCTCTGTGCCATGTACCTGCTGAATTCTGTGGTTCAGGTTATGCAGATTGTTGTGTTAATCCTCCAATCAATTTTCTAGGTGTGCAGGATGGTTTAGTGTTGGTCTGGCTGTATTTCATCAATATGAGACACACAAAAAGCTTCCATGCTGTTCTACTATCTTTGCTTCTCTGGCCCAAAAACAACCTTATTGATAAGAATGTGGTAATTGCAGGGGATTTTAATACCCCACTTACAACAATGGATAAATCATCTAGACACAGCATCAATAAAGAAACAAGGGCCCTGAATGATACATTGGATCAGATGGACTTGACAGATATATTTAGAACTCTGCATCCCAAAGCAACTGAATATAGTTTCTTCTCGAGTGCACATGGAACATTCTCCAAGATAGGTCACATAGTGGGTCACAAAACAGCCCTTCATAAGTATAAAAGAATTGAGATCATACCATGCACACTTTCAGACCACAATGCTATGAAGCTTGAAATCAACCACAGGAAAAAGTCTGGAAAACCTCCAAAAGCATGGAGGTTAAAGAACACCCTACTAAAGAATGAATGGGTCAACCAGGCAATTAGAGAAGAAATTAAAAAATATATGGAAACAAATGAAAAAAAATACAGCAATATAAACGCGTTGGGATGCAGGGAAGGCAGTCCTGAGAGGAAAATACATTGCAATCCAAGCCTATCTCAAGAAACAAGAAATATCACAAATACAAAATCTAACAGTACGCCTTAAGGAACAAGATGCAGAACAACAAAGAAACCCCATACCCAGCAGAAGAAGAGAAATAATAAAGATCAGAGCAGAAATAAACCATACAGAATCTAAAAAATCTGTAGAGCAGATCAACGAAACCAAGAGTTGGTTTTTTGAAAAAATAAACAAAATTGATAAACCTCTAGCCAGGCTTCTCAAAAAGAAAAGGGAGAGGACCCAAATAGATAAAATCATGAATGAAAATGGAATTATTACAACCAATCCCTCAGAAATACAAGCAATTATCAAGGAATACTATGAAAAGTTATATGCCAAGAAACTGGACTACCTGGAAGAAATGGACAAATTACCAAGCACCCACACACTTCCAAAACTCAAACAGGAAGAAATAGAAAACCTGAACAGACCCATAACCAGCGAAGAAATTTAGTCAGTTATCAAAAATCTCCCAATAAATAAAAGTCCAGGACCAGATGGTTTCCCTGGGGAATTATGCAAGATATTTAAAGCAGAGATAATACCTATCCTTCTCAAGCTGTTCCAAAAAATAGAAAGGGAAGGAAAACTTCCAGACTCATTCTCTGAAGCCAGAATTACTTTGATTCCTAAACCAGACAGAGACCCAGGAAAAAAAGAGAACTATCAGCCAATATCCCTGATGAATATGGATGTAAAAATTCTCAACAAGATACTAGCAAATCGAATTCAACAGCATATAAAAAGAATTATTCACCATGACCAAGTGACACTCATTCCTGGGCTACAGGGCTAGTTCAACATTCTCAAATCAATGTGATACATCACATTAATAAAAGAAAAAAAAAGAACCATATGATCCTGTCAATCGATGCAGAAAAAGCATTTGACAAAATTCAGCATCCTTTCTTAATAAAGACCCTTGAGAGAGTCGGATAGAGGAACATACTTAAACATTAAAAAGCCATTTATGAAAAGCCTACAGCTAATATCATCCTCAATGGGGATACACTGAGAGCTTTCCCCCTGAGATCAGGAACATGACAGGGATGGCCACTCTCACCCCTGTTGTTTAACATAGTGTTTGAAGTGCTAGCATTAGCAATCAGATGACAAAAGGAAATCAAAGGCATCAAAATTTGCAAAGATGAAGTTAAGCTTTCACTTTTTGCAGATGACATGATATTATACATGGAAAACTCGAGAGACTCCACCAAAAGTCTGCTAGAACTGATACATGACTTCAGCAAAGTCTCAGGATACAAAATTAATGTACAGAAATCAGGTGCATTTTTATACACCCATAATGAAGCAACAGAAAGACAAATAAAGAAACTGATCCCATTCACAACTGCACCAAGAATCATAAAATATCTAGGAATAAACCTAACCAAAGATGTAAAAGATCTGTATGCTGAAAACTATAGAAATCTTATGAAGGAATTTGAAGAAGAGACAAAGAAATGGAAAAATATTTCGTGCTCATGGATTGGAAGAATAAATATTGTTAAAGTGCCAGTACTACCCAAAGCTATCTACACATTCAATGCAATCCCAATCAAAATTGCACCAGCATTCTCTTCGAAGCCAGAACAAGCAATCCTAAAATTATATGGAACCACAAAAGGCCCCGAATAGCCAACGTAATATTGAAGAAGAAGACCAACGCGGGAGGCATCACAATCCCAGACTTTAGTCTCTACTACAAAGCTGTAATCATCAAGGCAGCATGGTATTGGCACAAAAACAGACACATCGACCAATGGAATCGAATAGAGAGACTCCAGAATTGGACCCACAAATGTATGACCAACTAATCTTTGACAAAGCAGGAAAGAATATCCAATGGAAAAAAGACAGTCTCTTTAACAAATGGTGCTGGGAGAACTGGACAGCAACATGCAGAAGGATGAACCTAGACCATTTTCTTACACCATTCACATAAACAAATTCAAAATGGATAAAGGACCTGAATGTGAGACAGGAAACCATCAAAACCCTAGAGGAGAAAGCAGGAAAAAACCTCTCTGACCTCAGCTGCAGCAATTTCTTACTTGACACATTCCCAAAGGCAAGGGAATTAAAAACAAACATGAACTTTTGGGACCTCATGAAGATAAAAAGCTTCCTCACTGCAAAGGAAACAATCAACAAAACTAAAAGGCAACCAACGGAATGGGAAAAGATATTTGCAAATGACATATCGGACAAAGGGCTAGTATCCAAAATCTATAAAGAACTCACCAAACTCCACACCTGAAAAATAAATAATCCAGTGAAGAAATGGGCAGAAAACATGAATAGACACTTCTCTAAAGAAGACATCCAGATGGCCAACAGGCACATGAAAAGATGCTCAACGTCACTCCTCATCAGGGAAATACAAATCAAAACCACACTGAGATACCACCTCACGCCAGTCAGAGTGGCTAAAATGAACAAATCAGGTGACTATTGATGCTGGCGAGGGTGTGGAGAAATGGGAACCCTCTTGCACTGTTGGTGGGAATGCAAACTGGTGCAGCCACTCTGGAAAACAATGTGGAGGTTTCTCAAAAAATTAAAACTAGATCTACCCTATGACCCTGCAATAGCACTGCTAGGAATTTACCCAAGGGATACTGGAGTGCTGATGCATAGGAGCACTTGTACCCCAATGTTTATAGCAGCACTTTCAACAATAGCCAAATTATGGAAAGAGCCTAAATGTCCATCAACTGATGAATGGTAAAGAAGTTGTGGTTTATATACACAATGGAATACTACGTGGCAACTAGAAAGAATGAAATATGGCCTTTTGTAGCAATGTGGATGGAACTGGAGAGTGTTATGCTAAGTGAAATAAGTTATACAGAGAAAGACAGATACCATATGTTTTCACTCTTATGTGGATCCTAAGAAACTTAACAGAAGACCATGGGGGAGGGGGAGGGGGAAAAGTTAGAGAGGGAGGGAGCCAAACCGTAAGAGACTCTTAAAAACTGAGAATAAACTGAGGGTTGGGGAGTGGGAGGGAGGGGATGGTAATGGGCATTGAGGAGGGCACCTGTTGGCATGAGCACTGGTTGTTGTATGGAAACCAATTTGACAATAAATTTCATATTAAAAAATAATAAAATATAAAATAAAATAAATAAAATACAGTAAAGTAAGATAGACACAAATAGGTGTCAATGCTAATGTTTTGAGTCTGCACTAGGTACCTTTCAGCACCATGTTACTAGGAGGCCAGCATAAGAGCAATTTGGTCTCAGAGGGCTTCAGAGAAGATGAATATACCCCTGAAATAACTGATCCTAGAATCATTCTCATCCAGATTTCTTCTTTAGAGAAATAGCAAAATATTATTGTAAGGAACCTGAATAAAAACTTTCTGTACTGATTCGTACCTTTATCATGTTAAAGAATTTACACACTATTTCTAGTTTTCTGAAAGTATTAACTTTTTTGAAAGTATTATTATTAATTGTTTGTGTATTGACTGATTTTCTGCATGTATTGAGGTGATTAAATGACATTTATCCTTTGATTTTTTTTAAAGATTATTTATTTATTTTGAGAGAGAGAGAGACAGAGAATCCCAAGCAGGCTGCATGCCACCAGAGCAGAGCCCAATACATGGCTCAATCCCACAAACTGTGAGATCATGACTTGAGCCAAAATCAAGAGTTGGAGGCTTAACTGACTGAACAACCCAGGCACCTCTCTTTTTATCTGTTAATGTGGTTAATACTTTTTCCCCATGCTGCAAATGAACAGTTACTTTGCTCAGATAAACCCTACTTACTATGTTTTAGCTTGGATTTGCTATATGTACTTAGAATTTTTGCATCTGTATTTATTAGCCATTTAGTATTATTTCATTTCATTATTATTATTTTATTATTATTCAGTATTATTTCATGGTATCATTTACTATGATTTTCTTTCTTTTTTTACATTCCCTTTGTTTGGTTGATTTGCCACACAAAATGGACTTGGTATATTTCCACCTTCTTCTATTGTCTGGAACCACTTGTATGAGATACAGGTAATTTATTTTGTAAACATCTGTAACCCTGTTTGGGCTCATAGTCTTGCAGCCTCAGAAACAGAAATTGGTTCACAGGGCATTTATCAGGAGTGCTTGGGATCAATACCTGCCCTCACTCATGCATAGGCAGTAGTGGAAAACTGCAAGACATCTGTCCTCCCAGAACTTAGATAAAAACAGGGAATATTTGCTTCCTGTGTGTGGTCTGGCTCCAAAAATCTCCAAATGTTGATGTGTAGCACACCCAATTTCATTCAGTTGTAAATACTTAAAAATATGTATTCTGATTAGTTTTTTAATGCATGGATTATTTTAAGGTATGATTTTCATTTCTAAATGCCTGGTTTTTTAATATATTTTTAAAATATAAATAAAAGTTTATTGTACAAAATTAAAGTCTTCAAAGTATTCAAAGTATTTCAAAGTTCATTAAGGCTAAAAAAACTAGGTATTTTTTTAATATCATCCACACAAATTCACTTTCACTCCCCTTCAACTATTAAAATGGCCTGACCAAATGTCATCGAAACAAACACTATAAATTCCACCAAATCCTTTAAAGACAACTATCCAATAGGTTATATCTTGGCATAGGTAATCTTCACGGCATGGGATGGTATTTTTAAATGCCTGAAAGACAGGGAAGTTTCAGCTTTTCTATTGTTTTCAAATTCATCAAAAGCGTGTCATGCCTCCCAGGTACCAAACAATATCTATGACATGGCCAGGTTGAAAAAACAGGGCATATAGGAATCTCTTCAATTCTTTTTTAATCTTGTCGTTGATATTGTTGATATAAACTGTATGATTTGGTCTGACATCCATGTTTTGGGTTAAACTGTTCAAATAACCTGAGGCCTACACTGGGTTTGGTTTTTAATCTTTTTTTTTTTAATTTTATTTATTTATTTTTTTTGAGAGAGAGAACATGAGCAAGGGAGGGGCAGAGAGAGGGGGATAGAGGACCAGAAGTGGGCTCTGCACTGACAGCAGTGAGCCCAGTGTGAGGCCTGAGCTCAAGAACCTTGAGATAATGACGTGAGTCAAAGTCAGATATTCAACTGAGCCACCGAGGTGCCCTGCTTTTTTAATGGTTTTGATGGTGATTTCCAATTCAGTGTTTGTGTGTGGAAAATACTTCTCATAAAATGTCAGTTAGTTAAAATTTTCTAACACTTCTTTGGAACCTAACATATATTCAAATGTGGAAAATAATTTGTATGTGTTTGTTGTACTTTTAAGAGACTCTATAATAATCTATTGGCTTAAGTTTAGTAAAAATGTTATTCAATGTATTTATTTTTGGTCTTCTTGTGAGTGTTTTCAGAGAAGGATATATATTTAAGTCCCCTGTATAACACTGAAGTTGTCAATTTATCTTTGTAGTTATGTTACTTTATACTTTATGTATTTTGAGATTACATTGTTAAATTTACACATGATCAGGATCATTAGATTTTATTTGCAGATTTCTTTTCCTCATTTAACTACTCTTATTCCTTAATGTTATTAAATCCTTTTATCTTAAACCCTATTGTGTCACTTATTAAGTGTTACTATACCCACTATTTTGGGGATTTTATCTATAGCTATAACTATTTATTTATATATTTTTTCCTGAGATCAGTGAATTATGTCTGCTCTAACCTTAAATTTTTGTTCCCCTTTGCATAGCTTAACACCCTTACATCCAAGTCCCATACATGATCCCCAGACTCCTGTTTAAACAAATTGGTTTCATTTGTTTTCAATCCAAACAAAATCCTAACACTCTTTATAGACCATTTCCTCCTGGACAAGGCCTTGTATTCTGCTAGTGGGCCATGGTGAAATGGGGGATGGCTGGCTTAAGGGAAGGTTGGAGGGATTTGTTCTCAGCCCCATCTGTGTCTGCTGGTACATGACTGAGTCCACTCTCACTGCACCAGTCTTCAACAAATTCTTTCTGATTTTCTTCCCTTTCCCTGAGTTGGACATTCAAAGCTTTTATGTTGTCTTTTCTCCACTTTTCTTGAGCAGTGTACACACCCTACCTACTTCACAGTTTTTGTAACCACCATTGTTGCCATGGGAACCAGTGCCCAGCCTCTTGATCTCCTAGTGCCTGTCTTCCACCTGCACTCCACCCATGCCTGTCATGGTGACAATTTGCATAATCATGCCACCCACCAACTCCACCAAGAAGGTTATCTTTGTGTTTACTAAACGTCTTTGTAATTAGTCCCCAAACCTCATTTTAAAGATCTATTTTCTGGGGCCACTTCTTGTATCAATTACTCTACCAGTTAGGTTTTCAGCAGGGAAGAGGAGGTACACTCAGAAGGGGTAACTGAGGTAACGGGTGAAGTTAAAGAAAACCAGTGAGGGATAATGAAGCACTTTGGGTCTTGCCATCAGCAGGAAATAGGAAAACCACTTCCACACCTACACCTGAGGACCAAAGGGAGTGAACTACTACCAGAGCTGGCAAAATATGCAGTTGGGTCAAATCACTCTCTCTGTAGTCTGACCCTGCGCCTCCTGTAATTCCTGGATTTGACCATGCTAAACTAGGGGCTCCCACAGATTTCTCCCTTCTTTTGTGAGGTTAGGCCCTCACCATGGCCATTCTAAGTGGTTATGCTCTTTTATAGAATCCCATTTGTTTTTGTTTCCATGACATTCCTATTTTTTTAAACTCTGAGCTTTTTCCCCCTTGATTTTGAGTTTAGTTACTGTACACTTATTGAAAATAACATCTGTCTTCTCGTTCATTTCCACTGTTGATCCTAGGAGGAAGACTGCAGGAAATGTCCATATAGCTAGTTTGAAACTGGAACTCTATGCACATTCCAATAATAATGTCAAAATTTTCAAGTTTACAATCTCTTATCCATAATTTTGCCATTCAAAAAATTATGTAAAACTTTTTTTTTCACTAACCAATTTGGCAGCAAATCTTGACTCAATGTGAGTTAATATGATAAAATTTACAAAATTAATTAACAAAACCTTTTATGAATTGACCTGACACTTTTTAATCGTCTTTATTTATCCTCCTTAATATGAATGTTCAGATGTTTCACTGGAGAAATATTAATCTATTTTATACAACTGATATAGATTTATTCTGTTAAAATACTCTTTTTCTATGATTTCATCTTGGTGCAGGTGGGGGAGTTGAGCTGGTACTCTTGGTACTTTGTGGATTCAGCTCCAGGCTCTCCCACTTTGAGCAAGTTGTTCATGCAAAGCCTTCATTCTTCAGATAGAAAATGGCGGCCATATTTTCACTGGTATCAGTTGGTTACTGTGAAGCAAAAGTGAGATAACAGCACATTTTGTCTATTATTTAGCACAATGCCTGAAGCACAGTGAGCTCTCGAAATTTAGAAGCTATTACTGTTATAATGATCTTGTTCATTTTAGCAAGCAACTCATACATGAATGGGACTGTACTGTGCATACCGTTCTGTAATTTGCTTTTTAAACTAAACACTATGTTGTCAACGTGTTTCCATGTCATTAATTCGATCTTTGTGTTTTAATGGTTTTATAGGGCAATCTCTACTTCCCCCTACAATGCATTCTGTCTGCTACCACCTGAAAGTGCTTGCTAAAATATGAATTTGAGCACATGTATCTCTGTTCCAAACCTTAACTGACTCCTCTTTCCCTAAAGTGTCAAGTCTAAACTCCTAGCATAGTCTGAACACTGCTTCTGTAGCCTCAGTTGCCAGGCCCATCACCTTTTACGTTCTGCTTTAGGAATTTCAAAGACCTGTATTTCTCTACTTCTGATGTGTTGTGGCCTAAAAGTCCTTCCACATTTATACACCTGGAGAATTTCTCACCCTTCAAGACCCTATTCAGGTGAATAAACCCTTTCCTGACAGAATGAATCCCTTTCTCCTTGTAATGCCTTATGCAGAGCTCTCTCCATTGTGGTGCTTAACTTATGGCCTTGACACTTGAACTTCTCTTTACATGATTACCACCTCCTCAAGTCTAAAATGGCCTGAGAATAGGAAACATATGATTGGTCTTTGAGTCTAGCACACAGTATCACCCAGGAGACACACACACATATTTTTGAACAAATTTTAAAAAAATGATTATTTCTATACTTTGCACATACTTCTCTAATTCTATATTTCAGAAAGTAAGGTGATATTTTTGGAAACATATCTATTTCCTCTGGTTAAAGGTACTCTGTGGAGGATTATGCCAGATCTCATTTGTTACTGCTTCCTCATTGTCTTGTACACTACCTGACACAACAATAGTGGGAAAGTGGGAAATAGTACTAAATTTAACCATGAGAAGACACATCTCAGAGAATTAAGTAAATTATCTGAAGTCATGCATTTAGCCAGTTGAGGAGCTGAGGTTAAAGTTCTGGTCTTCACATTCTGGGGATATACTTTTTCTTCTCTTTGAAAATATCCTTTCTTTAGTTCCCATCTCCTTGCTGACCAGTTGATGTGCTTCTCCTATACCCACTAGAGGTATTCAGTTCTTTAGGGATCCTCATGTAGCTTTTAGTATCAAAGAGGACTTTGTTTCTCTTTAGTCAACATAAATTTGTCTATCAGGTTGCTTGCAGGGGTTCATTTTTTGTAGTAGTCACATCAAGGAGCTTTGGTAACATCTCTGTACTCATTCAGTAAGTAGACAAAGAACATAATCTAAAGTCTTATACTGGGTTTATTCTCACCAGAGAGTCTGACTTCCACATGGTCAGGACTGCTGTGCAGGTTGCCAGATTGCTTGTAAAGAAAACAGTAGGGAATATGAGTCTTCTTTAGTTTTCTCTTTCTTTGTTTTCTCTGGATATATTTAAAATAGGGGGGCCTGGAATTAAGGGATGGCCAGGGGAGAGTCTCCTCCATATTCATTTGCTTCCTTTCTATAAGCCAGGAACCTTGCACCTGGGCTCTCTTTATCACAATCCCTGAGCATTTTCTATTCCCGCTCACTCTTTATTTTACAGCCCACACACTTCCAGCATCCTTTAGATTTAGTCTCTGTTATCTATCCCCACCTCACCTCACTGAAACCTGAGATCAGTTTTACTTGTCTATATCCCCATATCCTGATTTATTTTGCCCCTTGGCTGTATCATACATCACTTTCTTTTTTAAACAAAGGGAACTTTCTAGACCCCGTCCTAGAGCTGTTCTACTTGAAAGGCCTCTTGGCAGAAAATCAGACTTCTCTTTTTCATTTATCAGTGTTTTTAGGATCAATTATTTGGGTCCTTCCATGGATCAGAGTGATTTGTCTCTAGCTGGAACAGTTTCCAATCTACCATGGATTAAGACTCTTTCTTAGAGTTACTGAACAGGAAGCTACTTCATCAAGAACAGCCATTGGGTATTTTCTTGACTTTGGGTATCCCTTTCCTATATTATTGGAAAGCCGGTTTATGGATCATACTTAAAACATAACCATTCAGCTTTTCAGTAACAGCTTCTGTTCCTGAAACCTGTTCCCACCCTGGCCACAAACTCTCTGATGGGTTTCCCTAGGCTACACTCACCACTTCTGATAATATGGATGTCAGTCCCATTTGTGGGGAGAGCTGCAGGTGTGTACTGGTTCCTACTGAGTTAAGTTTGGATTTTAAAAAGCACTAACTTCAGATCACAGAATTAGCTATAGAGATATGTGAAATTAGAGTTATTTGTTTTATAGATATTTTTATTAATTTCACCCTCCCTCATAAAATTAGAGTGCACGTTTATTTTGGTGTTGAAAGATTGCTGCAAAGCCAAGACAACATTGGCAACTCAGTTCTAATAGCATTCATATTAAGTCATGCATGTTTTTTTTCCCCAGTAGAAGTGTAGTTGGCATAATTTGACTAAAGCAGTTTCACAAAGACCAATGACATGCTGTCTTTTTATCTCAAAGGATGGCCAGTCCTGTCCTCTCTGCCTCCTGCTACCAAAACTCATTCCCAAGCCTCCAGAGGCTTTCCTCCTTCTGAGCCTGTACTCCACACCTCAGGCTAGCATTTCTTTCATATTAGGAAGATCCAAACCTCCTCCTGTAGCTGCCTAAATTATTTATGTAATCAACAAGCACTTACTGAGGGTTTGCTACATGCCAGGAAGTTTTTAGGTGTTAAGATCCAACAGTGAACTGGACACTCACAGTCTATGCCCTCATAGAGCAGAAATTTGTGGTGTTAAAAATGATACAACAGGCCCCAAATGGAGTCACTTGTGCTAAGCCCATGTCACCAAACTAAAACTTAATACCCAACCTAATTGTAGTTTCAACCTCTCGCAGGAAGGTAGTCTTACACCAGTAAATCTGGAATTTCCTGGTCAACACTACTGAATTAACTCAGTTGACAAACCGCTTCCATTCCCAAAAGAAAGATGAGATACTCTGCTCTTTCCTTGTCCCTGCCCCTTTATGTCTATAAAAGTCTCCTGTTGTGTTCAGCACTTTGTGTTCCTTTTCATTTGCTAGATGAGGTGCTGCCTGATTCATGAAAAAAGCCAATGAAATCTTGAAATTTATTCAGTTGAATTTTGCTTTTTGAAATAGATAGCATGGCTTTATTGAAATGTTTTAGTAGAACGTTGGAAGATCCTAGAATCCTATATTCTCACCAATGTGAGCGCTGTAAATGACATATTCCTGAATTTAGTTGGCATGATATCAAACCAAGGAAAGTTTTAATATGATTATCTAGTGGTACTAGTAAACTAATATAATTTAAGTTGGAGGCTAAATAATTTGGGCATATTATGCTTATTTATGTTTCTCTGGCTTCCCTTTATGTCTGGACATACTCCAAGTCTATCTCCATTCAGCTGAGTTGGAAAGGGCCAATATATTTAGTGGTCTCACTTAAAAGTCCTCACACCACCAGTAGCAAGGAATATGAAAGTTCTGGCATTAAGACACAGTCAATGTATGCCACACAATTCCTCTACCAGGCTACAATGTCATTCTTTCTCAAAAACCATTTTAAGATACAGTAGAATGCTAGTTTCTATAACAACTAAAATGATATTTTTAAACTTCAATCCAAACTCTGCATATGATAAAATTTGAAGTTTTAAAAATTGCTGTTCAAGTTTGTTAATGACATAAATAGATTTGGTTTTCTACCCACAGAATTTAGATCAGAGAATTTATTCTCTACCAATTTTAAGATTCAATAGAAAGGAGAGATTGTTGTTTGTTATCAATCCTCCATTTTTGGGGTTGAAGAAATCAGTTGGTTGTCAACAAATGTGCATACAATAAAATTCACAGAGTCCGTGCTTGACTTAGACCAAATGCAATGACTTTCCTCACTTAAAAGAATGTTGTCCAGAGCCATCTTAAGAATAATGAATACTCATTGAATTTCCCCTCCATGGTTGCTTTTGGGCCACTTTTTGAACATTATCTTATTAGAGCAACTATTGTTTACTTATTTGTACTTTTTTCACAGTCCTCTCCTACCCACACTTTTCATGTAACATTTTTAGTTAAAATAATCAGTTGCCTTGAGACTTGCTACTTCTGATTAAAAAAGGCAAAAGAACACAATCAAAATAAATTTTCAAATATGTATTCAGTGGCACTCATAAAAATTCACCTTTTTATTTATGTTAAAAGCAAAAAATGATCAGACTGGTAAATTTGAGGAGATTTATGGGAGGCTTTATTTTGATGAAAATCCAAACCATAAAATTATTAGAGAAATGCAAAGTAAAAGAGAAAGCTAAAAATATGTAAAATAGCAAGATCATAGGACTTGGGCTACATCTAAAGAACTGTCCATCTGGAAAGAACAGAGAGGAGGATTAGTGGGATGGTGACCTCAGAGACACTGTCTAAATAAAATCTTTTGTTAAATGTAGTTTTGGATTTTAGGACATAACATTTCAGGTAAGTGATAGGTAACCAAACCTAAGTTTGTCTGTCTGATGTGCAGCAAAGCCGATCACTGAGAGATGGAATATGCAGCAAGGAAAGGGTTTATGCTAGAGGCAGCCAAATGAAGAGACATGAGACTAATCCACATCTGGCTCCTCAATTTAGGTTAGAACAAGTTTTTAATAATCGTAGGGGTTGGGGGGTGCCCGGATGGCTCAGTTTAAGCATCTGACTCTTGATTTTGACTAATGGTTGTGAGATTGAGCATCACCTTGGGCTCCACGCTCAATGTGAAGCCTTCTTGGGATTCTCTCTCTCTGCCCTTCCTCCCCTCTCAAAATAAATAAGTAAACATTTAAACAAAAATAACCATAAGGGTTGGGATTACATACATATTGATGAAAGGGTGGAGAAATTTATGATTATCCATGAAGAAAGATGGAGCATGTGCATTGAACAAAGACATATGTAACATACTGTGTGTTCACTATGGGGTGAAGACCTAGCATTTACATGAGGCAAATTTGGTTCCTGACATCATAATGGCATCTTTCAGACACAAAGAGGAACTATGTGCAAGTTCCCAGATCCAGTATAAACAGAATGGAATCCTGGGCTCCTTATCTCCAGTAGGGAGTGCAGGGCTTTCCTTGTTCACAGGCTAAAACCATATCAGTGACCTTGATTTATCTCAGCCCAAGCATCTGTGGAGACAGCTAGTGCATTAGTTGGTGGGCTAATTTTAACATGCCCTACTTCATAAACCATGGCATGGGGTGTTAAAAGATAAACTGAGTCATAATAAAACTTTTAAAGTTTATTTGAGCAAAAATAAATTCAAATTGGGCAGTATTCAATCTTGCAGAGAAAAAGAAGCTCTGAGGAGCCATACAAAATGGAAGACTTTTAATAGCTTGAAAGGAGAGGGTTTAAGGAAGTTATACTGGCAAAAGAGTGGCTTGCTTTGTGTAAATGTACTTTCCTTTAGGGGTTTGCAGTGGGTGTATCAGGCAGATTACATCACTAGTGTTGATCAGATGATTCCTAATTGACTGCTTTAAGATTCCATTTCTGGGAGAGCTGAACCTGTAAGTAAGTCTTGGTTTGGGAACATAAAGCTTAGCTTAAGTGACTCCATTTGAGGTCTGTTGTCTTGTTGGATATCGTTTAGTTTCAAAGAACATGCAAATGTGCATTTTTCTCTTTCATTTCCTTGTCAGTTTGATTATTTCCAAGAGGATGAGGGGAGAACCACAGGCTTTGCTTTACTATTTAAACAATGGAAATTCTCCTTATTTTATTTGTTAATCCAATCTTTGCAATAGCTCTTTTCTTTTAGCATTTAAATTGACTTAAGGATTTGTCAAGTTCTTGGGGTGCCAGGGTGGCTTATTTAAGTGTCTGACTCTTGATTTTGGCTCAGGTCATCTCATGGTCGTGGGATCAAGCCCCATGTTGGGCTCTGCACTGAGCATGGAGCCTGCTTGGAATTCTCTTTCTCCCTCTCTCTACATTTCCCCCGCTTCTCAAAATAAATAAACAAACATTAACAAAAAGGATTCGGCAAGTTCTTGGGAAAGACCATGAGAAACCTCTTTCTGAACAATTTCATGTATAAAAATGAGTATCTTTTTAATGTTATCAGATAGAAATGTTATCAGATAGGATATCAAGATTTGATTTTTAACTGCAATAGGTTTTATTTTGAGTGAATTCTTCATTTTAGGAACTCAGATTCTGGAAGGGGGGCAGGATAAAAAGCATATTTAAAACAGGCTTTCTGCTTTCAAAGGATTTATAATTTAATGGGGAAGTTATAAGACATTCAGCTACAATGTTAGCTCATGATTTATACAAGTTAGAGGGAGAAAGCATTTCAGACTGGAAGGATTTGAAACAACAGGATTCATGAAGGAGGTGTAGATTTAAGTTGGGTCTACAAATAAATAGAAGGTCTGAAGTGAATGAGAAAAGTGGATCCCAGCCAAAATAGGGGCGGGAGAAGAGTCAAAATGTGTGTTTGGGGAGGCTCCTTATTTTTCAGCTTAAGGTGGTCTGGGGGAGTATGGTGAAGAAAGTCAAATAAAATTGAAAAGGTATGCTGAGCTTGAATTTAGAGGGTCATAAATGCCAGGCTAAGAAGTTTGAAATTTTACTTGATCAGCAAAATACACAAGATGTTTTTAAACAGTAGATATATTGAGGGTAATACATTCACAGGAGAATTTGAAGGGGCAGTAACACAACCAGAAGGTGATGGTAGTAGTCAAATGTGTAGTAATTGGAGTCTGAACATGACTGCAGGTGAGAATGGGCAGATGCGAGGGACCAGAGGGCTGTACTTAAAATGTCTTCCGGTGTGACTATCTCTGGGAGTTCATATGCTAAGAGATCTTACACAGTCTTACACAGGATTAAGGGACTCACTGGATGTCATTTCTTTCATGGCTTCCCTCCTCTTTCAAGACATTTGGTGAAATTGTAGCATTAAAAAATTATTTATTTAAATTCATGTTAGTTAACATACAGTGTGGTATTGGCTTTAGGAGTAGAACCCAGTGATTCATCATTTACATATAACACCCAGTGCTCATCACAACAAGTGCCCTCCTTAGTATCTATCATCAATTCAGCACATCCCCCCACCCAGCTCCCCTCCAGCAACCCTCAGTTTGTTCTCTGTATTTAAGAGTCTCTTATGGTTTGCCTCCCTCTCTGTTTTTATCTCATTCTTCCCTCCTTTCCCCTATGTTCATCTGTTTTCTTAAATTCCACATATGAGTGAAATCATATGATACTGCCTTTCTCTGACTGATCTCAATTTGTTCCAAAAAATAGAAATGGAAGGAAAGTTTCCAAATGCATTCTATGAAGCCAGAATTACTTTGATTCCAAAACCAGACAAAGATCCCAATAAAAAGGACAACTACAAGCCAATTACCCCGATGAGCATGGTTGTAAAAAATCTCAACAAGATACTAGTAAATCCAATTCAACAGTACATTAAAAGAATTATTCACTACGATAAAGTGGGGTTTATTCCTGGGATGGAGAGCTGGTTCAATATTCAGAAATCAATTAACATGATGCAGCACATTAATAGAAAGGGTAAGAACCATATGATCCTTTCAATAGATACAGAAAAAGAAAGAATTTGACAAAATACACATACTTTCTTGATAAAAACCCTCAAGAAAGTAGGGATAGAAGGAACATACCTCAACATCCTAAAGGCCATATATGAAAGGCCCACAGCTAATATCATTCTCAATGGGGAAAAACTGAGAGCTTTCCCCCTGAGCTCAGGAACACGACAGGGCTGTCCACTCTCACCACTGTTGTTCAACATACTGGAAGTCCTAGCCTCAGCAATCAGACAACAAAAAGAAATAAAAGGCATCCAAATTGGCAAAAAAGAAGTCAAACACTCACTCTTCACAGATAACATGATATTTTAGATGGAAACCTGAAAGACTCCACCAAAAAACTGCTAGAACTGCTACATTAGTTCAGTACGGTTGCAGGATATAAAATCAACGTACAGAAATAAATTGCATTTCTATACACCAATAATGAAGCAACAGAAAGAAAAATCAAGGAATTGATCCCATTTACAATTGTACCAAAAGCCATAAGATACCTAGGAATAAACTTAACCAAAGAGGTAAAGCATCTGTATGCTGAAAACTATGGAAAGCTTATGAAAGAAATTGAAGAAGACACAAAGAAATGGAAAAACATCTCATGATCATGGATTCTAAGAACAAATGTTAAAATGTTGATACTACCCAAAGCAATCTACACATTCAATGAAATCCCTACCATAATAACACCAGCATTCTTCACAGAGCTAGAAAAAGCAGTTCTAAAATTTGTAGGGAACCAGAAAAGACCTTGAATAGCCAAAGCAATCCTGAAAAAGAAAACCAAAGTTGGAGGCATCACAATTCCGGACATCAAGCTGTATTACAAAGCTGTTATCATCAAGACAGTATGGTACTGGCACAAAAACAGATACATAGATCAATGAAACAGAATAGAGAACCCAGAAATGGACCCACAAATATATGGGCAACTAATCTTTGACAAAGCAGGAAAGAGTATCCAATGGAAAAAAGACAGTCTCTTCAGCAAATGGTGCTGGGAAAATTGGGCAGCAGTATGCAGAAGAATGAATCTGGACCACTTTCTTATGCCTTACACAAAAATAAATTCAAAATGGAAGAAAGGCCTAAATGTGAGACAGGAATCCATCAAAATTCTAGAAGAGAAAACAAGAAGCTACCTCTTTGACCTTGGCTGCAGAAACTTCTTATTAGACATGTCTCTGGAGGCAAAGGAAATAAAAACAGAAATGAACTATTGGGACCTCACCAAGATAAAAAGCTTCTGCACAGTGAAGGAAACAATCAACAAACTAAAAGGCAACCAACAGAATGAGAGAAGATATTTGCAAATGACACATCAAATACAGGGCTGGTATCCAAAATTGGTAAAGAACTTATCAAACTCAACAGCCCAAAATCAAATAGTCCAGTGAAGAAAGGGGCAGAAGACATGAATAGACATTTTTTCCAAAGACAACATCTAGATGGCTAACAGACAGGTGAAAAGATGCTCAACATCACTCATTATCAGGGAAATACAATTCACAACCATAATGAAATACCACCTCACACCTGTCAGGATGGCAAAAATTAACAATACAGGAAACAAGAGATGTTGGCGAGGATGTGGAGAAGGGAGAACACTTTTGCACTGCTGGTGGGAATGCAAACTGGTGCAGCCCCTCTGGAAATCAATATGGAGATTCCTCAAAAAGGTAAAAATAGGATTACGCTATGACTCAGCAATTGCACTACTAGGTATTTATCCAAAGGATACAAAAATGTTGACTCAAAGGGGTACATGCATCCCAATGTTTATTTATAGCAATGCTATCAACAATAGTAAAATTATGGAAAAAGCCCAAATGCTCATCAACTGATTAATGGATAAAGATGTGGTGTGTGTGTGTATGTGTGTGTGTGTGTGTGTGTGTGATGGAATATTACTTGGTGATAGAAAAGAATGAAATCTTACCATTTACAACAATGTGGTTGGAACCAGAGTGTATTATGCTTAGAAAAATGAGTCAGAGAAATTGTAGCATTATTAAATGGCAATTTCTCACAAATACTTTCAATATCATTTTCTGAAAAAGTTCCCAAATGGTGTCTACAGCTGACAAGGATGTGACGCTTACTGCAGAACACCAGAAAGATTTGAGCTATTGTCTGTCATTTTCCAGTTATGCACAGAAACAAAAAATAAAATGCTGGTCAACAAACTTTTACTGAAGGATGTCTTCATGTGACTGGAACCAGACTAAGTCCTGGGGGCACACACGACCAGAAGACAAACTTTACTCTCCCAGGAGCTCATTGTTCTAGGAGGGTGGATGGACACAAACACACAGTTCCAATGTAATGGCAGAAACAAAGATAGAAATGTATTGGGTGATACAAGAAATGTTTCCAATAACTAGATAGTGACTCAAATTGGATTTTTTAAAAATTTCTCTTCAGCTCTTCGAACTGAATTCTATTTTAGTATGACTAAATTGGGTAACATCAGATTGCTTTAATAATAAAACATGAGATTTTTCAAGCCTTCTCTTACTCTAATAAAGCTTTCCATGTTCACCATAATTTATTTTGTAGATCTGTTAGTTTAGAAGCATTTTATGATCCGTTTTACTAGTCACATAGTTACACTTTCATTTTAAATACATTCATGTTTTTCCTAAAGCACTTTACTGTGGTTTATGTCACTTGGTTTGTACAAGGCAGTGTTTTGTTTGTGGGTGCCAGTTCATAGATAGCAGCTGAGCCAAGTCCAGCTGAACGGCATTGAATTGTAGGCACTAGTGCAGCCTGAGACCAAACTTCACTACTAATAAGGCCATTCAGATCCCAGCTGTCACCAGCCTGCTGTGTGACTTTATACAAGTCACTGAAACCTCTGTGCCCCAGCGTCCTCATTTGATAAAGCAGGGATCATGATGGTACTTGCTTTATGAGAGTGTGAGAGTTAAGATACAATAAACGTGAAGTACTTAGAATAGTGTCTGGCACATGTGAGTACTTGGTAAATGCTAGCTCTTGCTAACAGAGAAAAAAATGTGATGAAAATGAATCACTTTCAGACAAAGCTTTTAGTATTCTTACAGATAATTCCCAGTGGATCTGATTATCGTCTTCAAGGAGAGCAGCCTGCTGAAGAGGTACTCCATCAGGGACACAGTAATTCTTCCTGCATTCTTCTATTGTTTAAAGACCTGGCACTTTTCCGTACTTGAACCTGCACTGGAGCAGGGCATGAAGCCCTTTGCATCTCTGCCTGACCACAATGACTGACTTCAAGTCAGAGGGGAAAGTACTCTTGATAGAACCTTTTAACCAAGGATTCTTACCTAGAGCTTTTCATGATTTTCCATTCCTTAACTAATAAATGCATCTAGCAGATTTAGTAAAAGACACATTTGTGTGACACTAAATCAGAGGCAGCAGTCAAGATAGGCTGCCTGCCACTGGAAACCTTGTTTGGAGACTTCTGAATCTGATTATTAACCCACTGAGGGACAGTGCTAGAGTTGTCTACTGCATTTCCCCTTTCTAGGAGCTACCCTGTGTGATGGCAGCATATCCATTTATTTATATCTAAATTTGTTGGAGTGGTTATCAATTTACTTGAAGCTTGAATGTCTATAAGGAGAAAATTTAAAACTAAGGTCTTAATATTCTCACTAGTAAAAATATGTCTGTCATCTATCCCTCTGTCTTTCTCTATTAACTACATATCATCCATCATAGGTGATATTAATTACTGGGGAACCCCTGAGTCCATTTGAATCCAAAAGCTCAAATGAGTGCTTTTGACTTCCTATAATAAACATCTTAAAACTTAAGTAAGCAAATAGTTTTCTAAAACAAGCATGGTTTATAAGGAAAAGTGGCTCACTTTTACAAATTTTGCTGCTTTTCATTAACTATCAGTAAACCTAGTGTCTTAGTCTGCTCAGGCTGTCTTAACAAAATACCATATACCAGGTGGTTTAAGCAATAGACACATTTCTTATAGTTCTGGAGGCTGTAAATGCAAGATTAGGATGCCAGTATGGTCAGGTCTGATGAAAATTCTCCTCCTGGATCTCAGAGAGCCACCTTCTTGATGTATCCTCCCATGGCCAATACATAGCAAGCTCTGTGGTCTCTTCTTGTAGGGGCACTAATCTCTTCATGAGGTCCTCACCCTCATGACCTCATCTAAACCTAATTACCTTCCAAAGGCCCCACCTCATAATACCATCATTTTGGAGGTTAGAACGTTAATATATGAATTTGGAGAGGACAAAATTCAGCACCTAGGAGGATAGACAACAGATTTTGCATGATTTAGTCTTTTTTTTTAATATATGAAATTTATTGTCAAATTGGTTTCCATACAACACCCAGTGCTCATCCCAAAAGGTGCCCTCCTCAATACCCATCATCCACCCTCCCCTCCCTCCCACCCCCCATCAACCCTCAGTTTGTTCTCAGTTTTTAACAGTCTCTTATGCTTTGGCTCTCTCCCACTCTAACCTCTTTTTTTTTTCCTTCCCCTCCCCCATGAGTTTCTGTTAAGTTTCTCAGGATCCACATAAGAGTGAAAACATATGGTATCTGTCTTTCTCTGTATGGCTTATTTCACTTAGCAAAACACTCTCCAGTTCCATCCACGTTGCTACAAAAGGCCATATTTCATTCTTTCTCATTGCCACGTAGTATTCCATTGTGTATATAAACCACAATTTCTTTATCCATTCATCAGTTGATGGACATTTAGGCTCTTTCCATAATTTGGCTATTGTTGAGAGTGCTGCTATAAGCTTTGGGGTACAAGTGCCCCTATGCATCAGTACTCCTGTATCCCTTGGATAAATTCCTAGCAGTGCTATTGCTGGGTCATAGGGCAGGTCTATTTTTAATTTTCTGAGGAACCTCCACACTGCTTTCCAGAGCGGCTGCACCAATTTGCATTCCCACCAACAGTGCAAGAGGGTTCCCGTTTCTCCACATCCTCTCCAGCATCTATAGTCTCCTGATTTGTTCATTTTGGCCACTCTGACTGGTGTGAGGTGATATCAGTGTGGTTTTGATTTGTATTTCCCTGAGAATGAACGACGTTGAACATCTTTTCATGTGCCTGTTGGCCATCAGGATGTCTTCTTTAGAGAAGTGTCTATTCGTGTTTTCTGCCCATTTCTTCACTGGGTTATTTGTTTTTCAGGTGTGGAGTTTGGTGAGCTCTTTATACATTTTGGATACTAGCCCTTTGACTGATATGTCATTTGCAAATATCTTTTCCCATTCCGTTGGTTGCCTTTTAGTTTTGTTGGTTGTTTCCTTTGCTGTGCAGAAGATTTTTATCTTCATAAGGTCCCAGTAATTCACTTTTGCTTTTAATTCCCTTGCCTTTGGGGATGTGTCGAGTAAGAGATTGCTACGGCTGAGGTCAGAGAGGTCTTTTCCTGCTTTCTCCTCTCAGGTTTTGATGGTATCCTGTCTCACATTCAGGTCCTTTATCCATTTTGAGTTTATTTTTGTGAATGGTGTGAGAAAGTGGTCTAGTTTCAACCTTCTGCATGTTGCTGTCCAGTTCTCCCAGCACCATTTGTTAAAGAGGTTGTCTTTTTTCCATTGGATGTTCTTTCCTGCTTTGTCAAAGATGAGTTGGGCATACGTTTGTGGGTCTAGTTCTGGGGTTTCTATTCTATTCCATTGGTCTATGTGTCTGTTTTTGTCCCAATACCATGCTGTCTTGATGATGACAGCTTTGTACTACAGGCTAAAGTCTGGGATTGTGATGCCTCCTGCTTTGGTCTTCTTCTTCAAAATTCCTTTGGCTATTTGGGGCCTTTTGTGGTTCCATATGAATTTTAGGATTGCTTGTTCTAGTTTCGGGAAGAATGCTGGTGCAATTTTGATTGGGATTGCATTGAATGTGTAGATAGCTTTGGGTAGTATTGACATTTTGACAATATTTATTCTTCCAATCCATGAGCAGGGAATGTCTTTCCATTTCTTTAATTCTTCTTCAATTACCTTCATAAGCTTTCTATAGTTTTCAGCATACAGATCTTTTACATCTTTGGTTAGATTTATTCCTAGGTATTTTATGCTTCTTGGTGCAATTGTGAATGGGATCAGTTTCTTTATTTGTCTTTCTGTTGCTTCATTGTTAGTGTATAAGAATGCAACTGATTTTTGTACATTGATTTTGTATCCTGCAACTTTGCTGAATTCATGTATCAGTTCTAGCAGACTTTTGATGGAGTCTATCGGATTTTCCATGTATAATATCATGTCATCTGCAAAAAGCGAAAGCTTGACTTCATCTTTGCCAATTTTGATGCCTTTGATTTCCTTTTGTTGTCTGATTGCTGATGCTAGAACTTCCAGCACTATGTTAAACAGCAGCGGTGAGAGTGGGCATCCCTGTCGTGTTCCTGATCTCAGGGAAAAAGCTCTCAGTTTTTCCCCGTTGAGGATGATGTTAGCTGTGGGCTTTTCATAAATGGCTTTTGTTATCTTTAAGTATGTTCCTTCTATCCCGACTTTCTCAAGAGTTTTTATTAAGAAAGGGTGCTGGATTTTGTCAAAGGCCTTTTCTGCATTGATTGACAGGTTCATATGGTTCTTATCTTTTTTGTTGTTGTTAATGTGATGTATCACGTTGATTGATTTGCGAATGTCGAACCAGCCCTGCATCCCAGGAATGAATCCCACTTGATCATGGTGAATAATTCTTTTTATATGCCGTTGAATTCGATTTGCTAGTATCTTATTGAGAATTTTTCCATCCATATTCATCAGGGATATTGGCCTGTAGTTCTCTTTTTTTACTGGGTCTCTGTCTGGTTTAGGATCAAAGTAATACTGGCTTCATAGAATGAGTCTGGAAGTTTTCCTTCCCTTTCTATTTCTTGGAATAGCTTGAGAAGGATAGGTATTATCTCTGCTTTAAACGTCTGGTAGAACTCCCCTGGGAAGCCATCTGGTCCTGGACTCTTATTTGTTGGGAGATTTTTGATAACCGATTCAATTTCTTCGCTGGTTATGGGTCTGTTCAAGCTTTCTATTTCCTCCTGATTGAGTTTTGGAAGAGTGTGGGTGTTCAGGAATTTGTCCATTTCTTCCAGGTTGTCCAATTTGTTGGCATATAATTTTTCATAGTATTCCCTGATAATTGTTTGTATCTCTGAAGGATTGGTTGTAATAATTCCATTTTCATTCATGATTTTATCTATTTGGGTCATCTCCCTTTTCTTTTTGAGAAGCCTGGCTACAGGTTTGTCAATTTTGTTTATTTTTTCAAAAAACCAACTCTTGGTTTCGTTGATCTGCTCTACAGTTTTTTTAGATTCTATATTCTTTATTTCTGCTCTGATCTTTATTATTTCTCTTCTTCTGCTGGGTTTAGGCTGCCTTTGCTGTTCTGCTTCTAGTTCCTTTAGGTGTGCTGCTAGATGTTGTATTTGGGATTTTTCTTGTTTCTTGAGATAGGCCTGGATTGCGATGTATTTTCCTCTCAGGACTGCCTTCGCTGCATCCCAAAGCGTCTGGATTGTTGTATTTTCATTTTCCTTTGTTTCCATATATTTTTTAATTTCTTCTCTAATTGCCTGGTTGACCCACTCATTCGTTAGTAGGGTGTTCTTTAACCTCCATGCTTTTGGAGGTTTTCCAGACTTTTTCCTGTGGTTGATTTCAAGCTTCATAGCATTGTGGTCTGAAAGTACGCATGGTATAATTTCAATTCTTGTAAACTTATGAAGGGTTGTTTTGTGACCCAGTATATGATCTATCTTGGAGAATGTTCCATGTGCACTCGAGAAGAAAGTATATTCTGTTGCTTTGGGATGTAGAGTTCTAAATATATCTGTCAAGTCCACCTGATCCAATGTATCATTCAGGGCCCTTGTTTCTTTATTGACCGTGTGTCTAGATGATCTATCCATTTCTGTAAGTGGGGTGTTAAAGTCCCCTGCAATTACCACATTCTTATCAATAAGGTTGCTTATGTTTATGAGTAATTGTTTTATATATTTGGGGGCTCCGGTATTCGGCGCATAGACATTTATAATTGTTAGCTCTTCCTGATGGATAGACCCTGTAATTATTATATAATGCCCTTCTTCATCTCTTGTTACAGCCTTTAATTTAAAGTCTAGTTTGTCTGATATAAGTATGGCTACTCCAGCTTTCTTTTGGCTTCCAGTCGCATGATAAATAGTTCTCCATCCCCTCACTCTCAATCTAAAGGTGTCCTCAGATCTAAAATGAGTCTCTTGTAGACAGCAAATAGATGGGTCTTGTTTTTTTTCCATTCTGATACCCTGATTTCCATTCTGATACCCAGACATCCATTCTGATATGTCTTTTGGTTGGCGCATTTAATCCATTTACATTCAGCGTTATTATAGATTCGGGTTTAGAGTCACTGTGATGTCTGTATGTTTTATGCTTGTAGTGATGTCTCTGGTACTTTGTCTCACAGGATCCTCATTAGGATCTCTTGTAGGGCTGGTTTAGCGGTGACAAATTCTTTCAGTTTTTGTTTGTTTGGGAAGACCTTTATTTCTCCTTCTATTCTAAATGACAGACTTTCTGGATAAAGGATTCTCGGCTGCATATTTTTTCTTTTTAGCACACTGAAGATCTCGTGCCAATACTTTTTGGCCTGCCAAGTTTCAAAAGAGAGATCAGTCACAAGTCTTATAGGTCTCCCTTTATATGTGAGGGCAGTTTATCCCTTGCAGCTTTCAGAAATTTTCTCTTTATCCTTGTATTTTGTCCGTTTCACTATGATATGTCGTGCAGAAGATTGATTCAAGTTACGTCTGAAGGGAGTTGTCTGTGCCTCTTGGATTTCAATGCCTTTTTCCTTCCCCTGTTCAGGGAAGTTCTCAGCTATTATTTCTTCAAGTACCCCTTCAGCACCTTTCCCTCTCTCTTCCTCCTCTGGGATACCAATTATGCGTGTATTATTTCTTTTTAGTGTATCACTTAGTTCTCTAATTTTCCCCTCATACTCCTGGATTTTTTTATCTCTCTTTTTCTCAGCTTCCTCTTTTTCCATAACTTTATCTTCTCGTTCACCTATTCTCTCCTCTGCCTCTTCAATCCGAGCCGTCGTGGTTTCTATTTTGTTTTGCATTTCCTTTAAAGTGTTTTTCAGCTCCTCCTGACTGTTCCTTAGTCCCTTGATCTCTGTAGCAAGAGATTCTCAGCTGTCCTCTATACTGTTTTCAAGTCCAGTGATTAATTTTATGACTATTATTCTAAATTCACTTTCTGTTATATTATTTAAATCCTTTTTGATCAGTTCATTAGCTGTTGTTATTTCCTGGAGATTCTTCTGAGGGGAATTCTTCCGTTAGGTCATTTTGGATAGTCCCTGGCGTGGTGAGGACCTGCAGGGCACTTCCCCTGTGCTGTGGTGTATAACTGGTGTTGGTGGGCGGGGCCGCAGTCAGACCTTATGTCTGCCCCCAGCCCACCACTAGGGCCACAGTCAGACTGGTGTGTGCCTTCTTTTCCCCTCTCCTAGGGGCGGGATTCACTGTGGGGTGGCGTGGCCCTCTGGGCTACTTGCACACTGCCAGGCTTTTGGTGCTGGGGATCTGGCGTATTAGCTGGGGTGGGTAGGCAAGGTGCACGGGGGCAGGAGGGGCAGGCTTAACTCGCTTCTCCTTAGGTAATCCACTTCAGGAGGGACCCTGTGGCAGCGGGAGTCAGATCTGCTGCCAGAGGTTTGGCTCCACAGAAGCACAGAGTTGGGTGTTTGCGGGGAGCGAGCAAGTTCCCTGGCAGGAACTGGTTCCCTTTGGGATTTTGGCTGGGGGTGGGCCAGGGAGATGGCGCTGGCGAGCGCCTTTGTTCCCCACCAAACTGAGCTCTGTCCTCCGGGTGCTCAGCAGCTCTCCCTCCCTTTGTCCTCCAGCCTTCCTGCTTTCCAAGCAGAGCTGTTAACTTATGACCTCCCAGACACTAAGTCGCGCTTAGCGGAACACAGTCCTTCGGGCCCCTCCGCTTTTGCCAGCCAGACTCGGGGGCTCTGCTTGGCCGGCAGGCTGCCCCTCTGCCCCGCCTCCCTCCCGCCAGTCCGTGGAGCGCGCACTGCCTCGCCGCCCTTCCTACCCTCTTCCGTGGGCCTCTCGTCTGCACTTGGCTCCGGCGACTCCGTTCTGCTAATCCTCTGGCAATTTTCTGGGTTATTTAGGCAAGTGTAGGTGGAATCTAAGTAATCAGCAGGACGCGCGGTGAGCCCAGTGTCCTCCTATGCCACCATCTTCCCAGTCTAGAAACTCCACACTGTTTTCTGAGTGGCTACACCAGTTTGCATTCCCACCAACAGTGCAAGAGGTTTCCCATTTCTTCACATACTGGCCAGCATCTGTAGTTTCCTGATTTGTTCATTTTAGCCATTCTGACCAGTGTGAGGTGATATCTCAGTATGGTTTTGATTTGTATTTCTCTGATATTGAGTGACATTGAGCATCTTTTCACATGTCTGTTGGCCATCTGTATGTCTTCTTGGGAAGTGTCTATTGATATCTTCTGTCCATTTCTTCACTGGGTTATTTGTTTTTTGGTTGTTGAGTTTGGTAAGTTTTTCATAGATTTTGGATACTAGCCCTTTATTCAATATGTCGTTTGCAAATATCTTTTCCCATTCCATAAGTTGCCTTTTATTTTTGTTGATTGTTTCCTTTGCAGTGTGGAAGATTTTTATCTTGATGAGGTCCTAATACTTCATTTTTGCTTTTAATTCCCTTGCCTTTGGAGATGTGTCAAGTAAGAAATTACTGTGGCTGAAGTCAAAGAGATTGTTGCCTGCTTTCTCCTCTAGGATTTTAATGGTTTCCTATCTCACATTTAGCTCTTTCATCCCTTTTGAGTTTATTTTGTGTATGGTGTAAGAAAGTGATCTATTTTCATTCTCCTGATGGTCACTCTCCAGTTCTCCCAGCACCATTTGCTAAAGAGACTGTCTTTTTTTTCCATTGGATGCTATTTCCTGCTTTGTCAAAGATTAGTTGGCCATATGTTTGTGGGTCCAATTCTTGGTTTTCCATTCTTTTCCATTAGTCTATGTGTCTGGTTTTCTTGTTTGTTTGTTTTGTTTTGTTTTTTTACCAATAACATACTGTCTTGATAATTACAGCTTTGTAGTAGAGGCTAACGTCTGCATTAGTGTGATGCCTCCCACTTTGGTTTTCTTTTTCTACATTATTTTGGCTATTTGAGGTATTTTTTGGTTCTGTAAATATTTCAGGACTGTTTGCTCAAATTTTGAGAAGAATGCTGGTGAAATTTTGATTGGGATTGCATTGAATGTGTAGATTGCTTTGGGCAGTAATGACATTTTAACAACATTTATTCTTCCAATCCATGAGCATGGAATGTTTTTCCATTTCTTTGTGTCTTCCTCAAATTTCCTTCATAAGCTTTCTATAGTTTTCAGCATACAGATATTTTACATCTTTGGCTAGGTTTATTCCTAGGTATTTATGGTTCTTGGTACAATTGTAATTGGGATCAGTTTCTTTAAAAAACTTTTTTTTAATGTTTATTTTTGAGACAGAGAGAGACAGAGCAGGAACGGGGGAGGATCAGAGAGAGAGGGAGACACAGAATCTGAAACAGGCTCTAGGCTCTGAGCTGTCAGCACAGAGCCCGACGTGGGGCTCTAATTCACAAACTGTGAGATCATGACCTGAGGTGAAGTCGACGCTTAACCAACTGAGCCACCCAGGCACCCCGGGATCAGTTTATTTCTCTTTCTGTTGCTTTATTATTGGTGTATAAAAATGCAACTGATTTTTGTACATTGATTTTGTACCCTCAAACTTTACTGAGTTCATGTATCAGTTCTAGGAATCTTTTGTTGGAGTCTTTCAGGTTTTCCATGTAGAGTATCATGTCATCTGCAAAAAGTGAAAGTTTGACGTTTCTTTCCCAATTTTGATGCCTGTTATTTCATTTTGTTGTCTGATTGCTGAGGCTAGGACTTCCAACACTATGTTTAACAACAGTGGTGAGAATGGACATCACTGTCATTTTCCTGATCTCAGAGGAAGCTCTCAGTTTTTCCACATTGAGGATGATATTAGCTGTAGGCTTTTCATATATGGCTTTAATAATGTTTAGGTATATTCCTTCTATCCAGACTTTTTTGAGGGTTTTTATTAGGAAAATATGTTGTATTTTGTCAAATGCTTTTTTTGCATCTATTTACAGGATCATATGGTTCTTATCCTTCTTTTATTAATGTGATGTATCACATTGATTGATTTGAGAATATGGAACCAGTCCTGTAGCTCAGGAATGAAACCACTTGATCCACCCACTTGATCATGGTGAATAATTCTTTTTATACACTGTTGAATTTGAATTGCTAGACCTTGTTGAGAATTTTTGCATCTAAGTTCATCAGGGATATTGGCCTGTAGTTTTCCTTTTTTGTGGGATCTCTATCTGGTTTAGCAACAAAGGTAACACTGGCTTCATAGAAGGAGACTGCAAGTTTTCCTTCCATTTCTATTTTTTGGAACAGCTTGAGAAAGATAGGTATTAAGTCTGCTTTAAATGTTTGGTAGAATTACCCAGGGAAGCCATCTGGTCGAGGATTCTTATTTGTTGGGAGATTTTCTATTCAATTTTTTCACTAGTTATGGGTCTGTTCAAATTTTCTATTTCTTCCCACTTGGTAGTGTGTGGGTGTCTAGGAATTTGTCCATTTCTTCTAGGTTGTCCTGTTTGCTGGCAAATAATTTTTCATGGTATTCCATGATAATTATTTGTATTTCTGAGGGATTGGTTGTGATAAATTCATTTTCATTTTATCTATTTGGGTGTTCTCTCTTTTGTTTTTGAGAAGTCAGACTAGGGGTTTATTAATTTTATTTATTTTTTAAAAAAATCAACTCTGAGTTTCATTGATCTGTTCTACTGGTTTGTTTGTTTGTTTGTATTCTATATTGTTTATTTCTGCTCTGATCTTTATTTCTCTTCTTCTGCTGGTTTTGGGGTTTCTTTGTTGTTCTGCTTCTAGTTCCTTTAGGTGTGCTGTTAGATTTTGTATTTGGGATTTTTCTAATTTATGGATTAATTTATGGATTGCAATGTATTTTCCTTTGAGGACTACTTTCCTGCATACCAAAGGGTTTGGGTTGTGTTTTCATTTCATTAGTTTCCATATGTTTTTTAGTTTCTTCTTATATGTCTGTTTGACTCATTTGTTCTTTAGTAGGATGTTCTTTAACCTCCATGCATTTGGAAGTTTTCCAAACTTTTTCCTGTGGTTGATTTCCAGTTTCATAGCATTGTGATCTGAAAATGTGCATGATATGATCTCAATTCTTTTACATTTATTGAGTGCTGTTTTGTGACCCATTACGTAATCTATCTTGGAGAATGTTCCACGTGCACTCAAGAAGAATGTATATTCTGCTGCTTTTGGATGAAAAGTTCTAAATATATCTGTTAAGTCCATCTGTTCCAGTGTATCATTCAGAGCCATTGTTTCTTTATTGATTTTCTCTCTAGATGATTTGTCCATTGTTGTAAGTGGAGTATTAAAGTCCCTGCAATTACATTTTTACCAATAAGATTGCTTAGCTTTGTGATTAATTGTTTTATATATTTAGTTCCCCTGAATTTGATGCATAATCATTTATAATTATTAGCTCTTCTTGATGGATAGATACTGTAATTATTACACAATACCCTTCTTCATATCTTGTTACAGTCTTCAGTTTAAAATCTAGTTTGTCTGATATATGTATGGCTACTCCAGGTTTCTTTTGACTTCCAGTAGCATGATAGATGGTTCTCCATCCCTTCACTTTCAATCTGAAGGTGTTCTCAGGTCTAAAATGGATCTCTTGTAGACAGCAAATAGATGGGTCTTGTTTTTTTTATCCATTCTGATACCCTGAATCTTTTGATTGGAGAATTTAGTCCATTTACATTCAGTGTTATTATTGAAAGATATGTGTTTAGAGTCATTGTGTTACTTGTAGGTTTCATGCTTGTAATGGTGTCTCTGGTCCTTTATAGTGTTTACAATACTCACAGATTCCCCCTTAGGTTCTCTTGTAGGGCTGGTTTAGTGGTGATAAATTCCTTCAATTTTTGTTTGTTTGGGAAAATCTTTATCTCTCCTTCTATTCTGAATGATAAGCTCGCTGTACAAAGGATTCTTGGCTGTCTATTTTTCTATTCATTACATTGAAAATGTCCTGCCACTCCTTTCTGGCCTGCCAAGTTTCAGTAGATAGGCCTGTTATTTCCCTTATGTGTCTACTCCTGTAGGTTAAGGCCCATTTATTTCTGGCTGCTTTCAGAATTCTCTATCTTTGTATTTTTCCAGTTTCACTATGATATGTCATGCAGAAGATCAATTCATGTTACATCTGAAGGGAGTTCTCTGTGCCTCTTGGATTTCAATGTCTGTTTCCTTCCCCAGATTAGGGAAGTTCTCAGCTATGATTTGTTCAAGCAAACCTTCAGCCCTTTTCTCTCTCTCTTCTACTTTTGTAACTCCTATGATATGGATATTGTTTCATTTCATTGAGTCACATAGTTCTCTAATTCTCCCCTTTGATCCAGAATTTTTTTCTCTCTTTTTCTTAGCTTCATCTTTTCCATATTTTTATTTTCTACTTCCTATTCTCCCCTCTGCCTCTTCAATTCTGGCTCTCACCACCTCTAGTTTATTTTGCACCTCATTTATAGCATTTTTAATTCATCATTACTCTTTTTTAGCTCCTTGATCTCTGTAACAATAGATTCTCTGCTGTCTTCTATGCTTTTTTTCAAGTCCAGCAATTAACATTACGACTACTATTCTAAATTCTTGTTCAGTTATATTTTTATATGTTTTTATATAAAACATTTGCCATTTCTTCCTGGAATTTCTTTTGAGGAGAATTCTTCCATTTCATCATTTTGGCTAGCTTTCTGTCCCTTATGTGTTTGAAAAGCTTGTTATGTGTCCTTCACCTGCGAGCACCACTATATTAAAGAGGGGTCATACACTGTCCTGGGTCTGGCCCTTTAGGAGGTTTTTGTTTTTGTTTTTGTTTTGGAAAGTGTTACTTGTTCTCTGTTGTTGTGAGTTCGGTTACTTTATCTCCCTACTCGATATTTTGAACGCTCTACTAGGTGTGCTTTCATTTGTTCCTTTAAGTAGCCCTGAAAAGGAAAACAAACAAACAAACCAACAAAAAAGAAACAGAAAACAAAAACACTCAAACACACACACACACAAAACCAGAAACACCAGCTACAAGTAAACAACACGGTGGAGGTGGTGATGATGGAAGAGGCATTATCCTATAAAGAGAGGAATTACAGCATGGTGGGGGGGGAAGAATAAAAATTGACCAGAGAAACTATACAGCTTAATCCAGAGAGAGAGAAAGGAATATAAAAAGGTGGGGAAAAAGAAAAAGAAAGAAAGTTATCTAGACAGATAAACTATATGGTTTAATCCAGAGAGAAAGGAGGATAAAGAAGGAGGTGTGGAACATGCATCAAGAGAATGAATTACATATGTCTGCTTAAACAAACTAACAACCAGAGTAACCAGACTAGAGGAGGGAAGAGATAAGAAGGAGAAAAGGAAGGAAGAATATATCTATATAACTGTCTGAGGATTAAATCAGGCAATGCAACAGCGCTGGCCTGGAGGACAGGCCATCTGGTTCATCAGCATCAATCCTGCTCTAGTAGATACACAGTTACCAGGTGAGGAGGGGTGTGTTTTGGTGTAGGTGGGTGCTGCATCCACTGTGGGCCCTGTTGTCACTCCTTGTTGGTGATGGGGAGAAAAATGGCGACACCTCAGTCTCTCCTCCATGGACAAGGCATCCTAAACCACTTTGTTCGAGCTGTCCTCACTCTGCCACAGGTGCAAACAAGGCGGTTTGTCCTGCTCTACTGACTCCCATGCCCTGGTGCTTGGCTGGGATTCAAACTCTTGCTCTTGCATGCCCCTGTACTGGGGAAGCACTGCCTTGCACTGCCCAATATGTGTTTCCTGGCTGGCAGGCATAGTCAGGCTTTGTCATGTCCCACAGCACCATAGGGAGGGAATCACTGTCTCCTGCAGACTACACCCCTGACCCAGTCACTGAGCAGGGCCTGGCTCCCCTCCTCCTCAGGTGCTCAATCCAGCAGCTGGCCTCAGCCTGGAGAAAGCCCCTCAGTTAGAGATTGGCTCTTTCTCTGACCCTGTCCGTGGCTTTTCTCTTGTCCAGATACAGTCCTATGTTTCCCCAGTATCTCTTTCTCTTCCTTTTGTCTCTCTGCAGAAGGGGATCCCTCCCCTCTTTTCATTTTATTTCTCCCAGTTCTCATTTTATCTCTCCCAGTTTGCAATAATGCCTGTCAGGTTGTCCCAGTGGGTCCCTGGAAGCGCTACTGTCTCTTTTCTTCCAAGACTCTCAGAGTTCAAAGTCCTTTAGTTTCAACACTGCTTTGTTTGTGAGATGAGAGAACTTTGGATCCCCCTATTTCTCTGCCATGTTGGCCCCTCTTCCAATGCTGAACAACTTCTTACAAATCTGCTTTCAAGGCAAGGCGGCCATGGTCAGGTGCAGCTGCACCTGCAGCAGGGCACTCTGGGGGTCAGCTCACAGCTTGGGATCAGTCCTTTTTTTAAATTTTTTAAAAACGTTTATTCATTTTTGAGAGACAGAGAGAGACAGAGCATGAGCAGGGAGGGGGCAGAGAGAGGGAGACACAGAATCTGAAACAGGCTCCAGGCTCTGAACTTTCAGCACAGAGCCCAACGCGGGGCTCTAACTCACAAACTGCGAGATCCTGACCTGAGCCGAAGTTGGACGCTCAACCGACTGAGCCACCCAGGTGCCCCAGGGATCAGTCCTTCTTAAAATGAACTAATAATTCAGTTTATGAGCCTTCCACTCTTGGAAAATCTCTCATCTGACTCCACAGAAAATACTGGGTGCTGGCATATTGGTTATTTCTTTACGTAAGGCACATCAACATTACAGGTGTCTGTGGACGCAGACATCAGATAAGTGGCTGTGATACTCAGTGTTCACCTCAGGTAGAAGCCAACCTCACCAATATTGTCTATGAAAGATACAAAGATGGAAAAGAATAGTATAATTCTCTCTTGTTTTTTTTTTTTTGTGTTTTAAAACTATTTAACAAAATTTAAACCACATACAAAAACATAAGAAAGAAGTAAATCATTCAAAATTCCACCATCCAGAGAAAAGCATTCTTAAAATAGTGGTAATCAGTATCCCACACATATTCTATTTTATATAATTGGATTATTTCTCTTTATCTATTCTTTAATGTCTAATTTCCACAGAAAAATGAGAGGTTGATAAACTTCATGTCAATCAATATAGATCTACAACCTTTTAAACACTTGCATCATATTTTATTGTATATATGTGTTCTTGTTTTTAAATTTTTTTAATGTTTATTTATTTTTGAAAGAGAGAGACAGAGAGTGTGAGCAGGGAGGGGCAGAGAGAGGGGGAAGTACAGAATCTGAAGCAGCTTCCAGGCTCTAAGCTGTCAGCACAAAGCCCAGTGCGAGGCTCAAACTCATGAGCTGTGAGATCATGACTTGTGCTGAAGTTGGTCGCTCAACTGACTGAGTCACCCAGGTGCCCCTGTATATATGTATTCTTAACCATGGGCACACTGATGATCATTTGGATCATCTCCAAAGTTGTATTATGATAAGCAATACTTTGATGATTATCCTTGGATATTAATGTCTTTTCACATTTATGTGACTAACATTTTAAAGTAAATTTCTACAGAGAGATGAATCAAAAAGAGCATATGACAATTAACTCATATTCTCAAAAAACTGTTGTCAGCATGTAGAAACTTTTCATGTAAATGATATTTAATTTTTATTTCTTTGTTACTGGTGAGGCTAACGTCTCCACATATTTTGAACCCTTTTATTTCTTCTTTTGTGAATTTACTATCTATCATCTTTCAGTTTTTGTTGCATTTTTTTTCTTATAGTATTTCTATGATTTTGTTTTTTACTCATGAATCTGTGATATATGTGACACTTATGATGTTGTAAGGAATGAGTTTGGGATCAAGTCTTAGTAACATTTCTTGAATAGGCCATTTTCTACCACACTTCTTTCAAGGGAAAGACATTTTGGTGTTTAAGAACATGGACTTTGTTGTTAGATATACTTGGGTTTGGGTCCAAAGTTGGGCTCCCTATAGGCTGTGTGACTTAAGGTAAGTTACTTTTCCTTTCTATGTTTCCATTTCTTCATGTAAAGTTGGGATGATATTAATAGCTACCTCATATAGTTGTGAGGTTAAAATTAGCAAATTCATATGAAGCACTCATCAAAATGTCCAATAACAAATGATCAGTAAGTTTATTAATTAGTAATAGTTATTTTTATCATAAGTGTCTAAATTTTCAAATATAGTTAAATCGCTGGCACAGTGATTAAAAACATGGACTCTGAAACAGAATACCAGAGTTCCAAAACCTATCTCCAACTTATCTCCAGGCAAAAGCCATGGAGTTACAAAGCAAGGGGCAGAACAAGAGCCTAGCAGGGAGTCACCTGGAACTCTGGGATAGCCACCAGGTTGCTAGGGTTCAGCAGGGGCTAAGTATGGCCTGGATGTGCTGTCACTTATCACAGTGTTCCTCCCTTTATTTTAAGGGAATCACAGCAGACATTTCTTTTTGAATTTAACTGAACATATTCATACCTGATTATAGTTCCTTTTGTTCTGGACATGGAATCCATTGATTTTCTGTTACTATAGTTTTGCATTTTCTAGAATGTATATACACAGAATGATACAATATGTTTTCTTTTACATCTGAATTTTTTCATTTAACAAAGTGCCTTGAGATGTATTCATATTATATATATCAGTAAATTTTAATCTTTTTTCTAAGTTTTTATTTCAATTTCAGCTGGTTAACATACAATGCAGTATTAGTTTCAGGTGTAGATTTTAGTGATTCATCACTTACATACAATACCCAGTGTACTTCACAATCAGTGCCCTCCTTAATACCCATCACCTGTTTAACCCATCCCCCCAAATACCTCCCCTCTGGTAGCCATCAATTTGTTCTATATACTTGACAGTGTGTTTCTTGATCTGCCTCTCTTTTTTTCCCCCATGTTCATTTTTTTTTTTATTTCTTAACTTCCATATAGGAGTGAAATCATATGGTATTTGTTTTTCTCTGACTGAGTTATTTTTAAGCCTAGCATAATACTCTGTAGCTCCATCCACATCATTGCAAATGGCAAGATTTCATTCATTTTTTTATGGATGAGTAGTATTCCGATATATATTCTGATACACACACACACACACACACACACACACACATATATATAATACTATATATAGTATTCCAATATGTATACATATTCCTATATATATATATATATCAAGTAATTTAAAAACTTTTATTGTTACATAGAATTCTATTATCTGAAGCTACCACAATTTGTTTACTCATTCACCAGCTAATAGGTTTTCAGTTTGTGTCCTGTTATTTGGCTATTATTTATTAAACTGCTCTGAACAGGTCCACCTGGGCAACTCACTTAAGCATTGCAGTCTTGATTTTGGTTCTGGTCATGATCACACAGTTGTGAGATTGAGCCCTGCATTGGACTCTGTGCTGACAGTTCAGACCCAGCTTGGGATTCTCTCTCTCTCCCTCTCTCTCTACCCCTCCCTTGATCATGCTTCCTTCTCTCTCCTTAAGACAAAAACACAAACAAATAAACATTTAAACTGCTCTGAACAAACAAGTACAAATTTTTATCAGTGATTTAGGCAAACTGATCTTTTTTTGTTAATGTTTATTTTTGAGAGAGAGAGAGTGCAGGGGAGGGACAGAGAGAGAAAGAGAGAGAGAGAGACATCTGGAGTGGGCTCTGTGATGACAGCAGAGAGCCCAATGTAGGGCTTAAACTCACAAACCATGAGATCATGACCTGGGATGAAGTTGGACTCTTAACCAACTGAGCCAACCAGATGCCCCTAGGCAATTTGATCTTGATGCAGTTTTCTTTATGATTTTTTTCCTTAGAGGTTATTAAACATCTTGAATCTGAGGTAAACACCTTATGCCAAATATGAAATATTTTGGCCATTATTTCTTCAAGTAAAATATTTTTCTGTTTCCCTTCTTCTGGGACTCCAATTACACATATACTGGACCACTTGGTATTGTCCCAAAGGATACTAATGCTTTGTTCAGTTTTTGTTCAGTTTTTTTTTTCTGTGTCCTTCATTTTGGATAATTTCTCTTGCTATTCAGGTTCACTGATATATTCTGTAGTGTTGTTCATTTACCCAGTGTATTTTTAATTTCATATATTGTATTTTTATTTCTGGACATTACATTTAGATCTATTCAAATTTTTATTTTATCTCTTTATCATGCTCATGTTTTCCTCAACCATCTTGACCACATGGAGTATAACTGTATTAGCTATTTTAACATCCTTTTCTGTTAGCTCCTTTACCTATGTCACATGTAAGTATGTTTCTACTGATTAGATGTTCTCCTGGTTATGCATCATACTTTCCTTATTCTTGTACGGCTGGTAATTTTTTATTGTATGCTGGACATTGTCAATTTCATGTTGTTTGCTGGATTTGCTGTAATTCTTTAGATATTTTTAGATTTTGTTATGGGATAACACTATGTTACTTGGGATTAATTCAATCCTTTCAAGGATTGTTTATAAGCTTTGTTAGAGGAAGTATATATTGCAATATCTTTATTAGGACTTTACCAGGTTCTCCAGGCATTAAGAGACTGTCTTCCCACACTGGTTGGTGAAATGTGAACTATTCCTAACCCTATGCAAACCTGAGGATTTTTTTTTTCCTGCTTAATCCTTTTTAGTGGTTCTTTCCGTGGCCTTGGTAGTTTTTGCATATATATTCCCAGTTCAGAACTCAGTCAAAGACCCATGGGATTATTTCTGTAGATCTCTGGAACACCCTGTTGCAGATTTCTCTTCAGTACTTTGTTCTATAAAGTATTTGCCTTAGTACAATTTAGCTGCCTTGGTCCTCCTGAATTTGGATCTCTATCTCTTCAACTTAGCAAGGATACTGGGCTCTATTTGTATTGCTCTCACTGTGCTATACCCTGGAAACTGATTTTAGGCAGTAAGCTCATGCAGTCATAGGGCTTATCTTTTTGGCTTCCCTTATCTCAAGGATCACATCCTGTGCTGCCTTCTGTCCAAATCTGAAAAACACTGAAATATTTTTGTCTGGTCTGGTTTTCTAGATTTTTAAGGCAAGAGGGTAAGTCTGTTCCATTACGTGTTACATTTTGTTGGATAAAGTCCTCTATTTAGATTTTAAGATTATGGAAACTAATTTTTATTTTACTTAAATGCCCAAATTTACTGAAGGATATGCATGAAAAACTGAATAATATATTTTTTGCTATAGTAGAGATAATTAAGAGTGCTGTATTAATTTATAAGAAGTTTTCAGAAATTGGAAAAAAATATATAAATATAAGAACCAGGCAAAAAGCCTGAATTTTTCTAGAATGTTAAGTAATAACATTAAATAAAAGTTGTATTATCAGCATACTCAATATAATACATATATAATGCAATATAATATAATTTGTTAGTTATGATTTTGATGCTTCAGGTACTAATGTATTTTTATCCAGAAAAACAAATACCGTAGATCTTTTATTGTATTTAAATTTTTTCTTGCAGGTATTAGTAGCATAGTGAGAGAAACTATGCCCTAGATTCATTATAGGTATTCTACTTTAATATTTTCCCACCAATACAAAGGCATCTGGCACATTTTCTATTACAGATTATTTCCATTTCTTATTTCTTAAGATCATTATAGCATTTTATTCCTTCTATCTATCTTTTCCTCCTGAATACAACCTGAATAAGCTAAAAATCTACTTTCTTTTCTGCAACCAAATACATGAGTTTCACTTTTGAGACATCACCAGATGTTATAATCTGTTCTAGAAGTTATGGTTTTAAATATTTTTATTATCCTTGCTTATATCTTGGTGTAACTACTTTTTAATTTATTTTTTCTTCCAATGTTTATTTTTGAGAGTGAGAGACAGACAGAGTGTGAGTAGGGAAGGGGCAGAAAGAGAGGGAGACACAGAATCTGAAGGAGACTCCAGGCTCTGAGCTGTCAGTACAGAGCCCTATGCAGGGCTTGAACTCACAACCATTAGATCATGACTTGAGCCAAAGTTGGATGGTTAACCAGGTACCCTATTACTTTTTAATTTCTATGTGCAGGATAGTTCTTTCAAAATTGAAAGTGTGACAGGTTGTGTACACATTTCTTTTACGTTTAGGTTTCAATACTAATACTCCAAATAAAATACCAAGCTGTGGTTTAGAACATGGACTCCCTTTCCTCACCCAGTGACACCAAGGCAGGCACAATAGCAACAGCTTCCAACCACAGGGGCCACTTTGGGGAGTCTCTCTCTCTTTGCAGTCCTGAGACACTCCTCTTCTGTTCAAGGACACCAAAGACACCAAGGCAGGCAGGAATATAATCACAACAGGGGACAGAGGGAAAGATCCAAGAACCTGAGAATAAAAGATTTCACCCAATATTAACAGCAGAGAGCAAATAAGTTAAATAACAAAAACAAAACCAAATAAAACACAGAAACTCAGGGGCCTGTGGGAAACAAATAATAAAAAACATCTAACATTTATATCATTTGGAGTCCCAGAAGGAGAGGAAAAAGAAAGTTGGACTGTTGGGGAACCTGGTGACTCAGTTAGATAAGTGTCTGACTCTTTGTTTTGGCTCAGGTCATGATCTCATGGTTTATGAGATCAAGCCCTGCATGGGGTTCTGTCCTGACAGTGCAGAGCCTGCTTGGGATACTCTCTCTCCCTCTCTCTCTGCCTCTCCCTTGCTTGTGCCCTCTCTCTTTCTCTCAAAATAAATAAACTTAAAAGAAAAAGAAAGTTGGGTTGAAAGAGTTTTTGAAACAATAATGTTTATACAATCCAAGGAATATACTCCACAAGTAAAGGGCTCAGTCTCACATGATTGTCCTCCACTCACCCCATTTCAGATGCCAGTCCCAGGATGTCACTTGTTCTTCTGATTGGCTATAAATCAGAATTCTTCATGACTTTCTCCTATGCTTGTTAATTTGCTAAAACTACTCACAGAACTCCAGGAAACACTTAGGTTTACCAGTTTATTATAAAGGATACACTTCAAAAACAGCCAGGTGGAAAAGATGCATAGGGATAGATATGGGGAAGGAGGATCAAGCTTCCATGCTTTTTCTGAGGCTACCACCCTTCCAGCACCTCGATGTGTTCATCAGTGTGGAAGCTCTCTGAACCCCTTCAGTTAAGGTTTCTATGCAGGCTTCATTATATGGGCATGGTTGATTAAATCATTGGCTATTGGTAGTTAAGTCAACCTTTGCCTCCTCCCCTACCCTTTCCTCAGAGGTTAGAGTTGGGTGGGTGGGGGGATTCTGAAATTCCCAACTCTCTAATGAGATGGTTTGGTCTGCTGGTAACCAGTTCCTTATCCTTAGAGGCTTTCCAAAAGTTGCTTCATTAACATAAATTCAGACATGTTTGAAAAAGGCTTGCTATGAGTAACAAAAATTGCTCTTATCTTTTTCACTCAGGAAATTCTAAGTGTTTAGGAGTTTTGTGGCAGGAACTGGGAATGAAGACCAAACATATTTTTCTCATTATATCATATAATATCATACATCTGCACATTCTATATCTGGCAAAAATATGTTTTGGGAGAAAATTAAGATAGTAATGTTATAGAAAATGAAGACAGGATCCAAGTAATTCACAAAGTCCAACACCATTCATAATAAATACTCTCAGCAAATTAGGAATAGAGAGAACTACTTCAACTTGATAAACAACATATACACAAACCCCACATCTAACATCATATTTAATGGTGAAAGACTGGACATTTTTTGCCCAAGTCTGGGAACAAAGTACGATTCAACATAGTACTCAAAATTCTAGCTGCCACAATAAGATAAGAAAAAGAAATAAAAGACATACAGATTGGAAAGAAAAAAATAAAACTTTCTGTATTTGCAGATGGCATGATTGCGTCTGCAGAAGATCCCAATGAATTGGATTTTCAATTCCTCAAACTGCCTGTTAGAATTAGTAAGTGAGTTTACCAAGGTCACAGAATCCAACATCAATACAAGAAACCTAATAGAATGTCTAGATGCTAAGAATAAACATGTTGAAAACAAAGTTAAAAATATAATACCATTTAAAGTCACTCAAAATAAGTTGCTACACTGAGGTATAAACCTGACAAAACATGCAGAGGATCTGTGTGCAAAAAAAAAAGAAAAAAAATCACAAAATTCTTACTTAAAAAAGTGAAAGAAGACCAAAAGAAATGGAGACACATACCACGTTCAAGGATTTGAAGGCTAAACATTGTAAAGATGCCAAATCTCCATAACTGGATCTGTAGGTCGATTGAAATTCCTATCTGTGTTTTAGCATGGCTTTTTGTAGAAATAGACAAGCTTTTCCTACATTTTATATGGAAAGGCACAAGCCTTAGAATAGTTATGTAAGGGATGAATCACGGGAATCTACTCCCAAAGCCCAAAACACACTGTATACACTGTATGTTAGCTAACTTGTCAATAAATGATATAAAAAAAATAAATTAATATAGCTTAAAAAAGATCTTGGCAAAGAAGAATAAAGGTTTGTAGCTGTTAAAACCACATTTATAAAACAGGATATATTCAAGGAAGTTGAATATCATGCTTCTGTGTAAGATGTAGGAAGTCCCAAGAGTCCATTGCTTCCAACCTAAGAATGAGAAAAAATGGATAATCTACAAAGTTGCTGACAAATTATACCTGTAAAGAGTGAGACAAGAGAGGAAAACCCATAATATTCTCTGAAAACTATAGTCTGATTTCAACCTAATGGCACAGGCTTTGTTCTTTCAAATGGGAGAGAAAAAGCAACGGCTTCAAAGAGAAAACTCAGAAGACTTCTCTTCATTACAGGGACTTCAAATCTGGCAGGTTTCAAATTGGGTTCATCAACTCAAACTTTTGCCACTTCCCGTGTTTCTCATCTCAATAAATGTCACCACCACCTACCCTTAGGCTGTCACCTGTCACTTAGGCTGACACACAGTGTCATCCCAGACTCCTCTCTGTATCATCTGCCTCATTCAATCACTTAATAAAACCTACCAGTTTTACTTCCCCAAATTTTCTTAAATCAACTCCATCCTCTTGCTTACCACCATGAGAACACCCCCAGCTCTTATCCTGCGATCACCAGGTCTATGCGGGTGACTTGTCTGTTTCCCATCTAGCCTACATCTTGCAATCACCTAATCTCAAGAAAATTAATATCTGACCTAATTTCCGAGAAGAGATTGAGCTGCTTAGCATTTGCTTCCACTGCCCTTCCTGGCCTGCTTCCTCCCAATCTGATCTCTCCAGCCCTGTCTCCTGCTGGTTTGTAACCAAGGAATTCCAAGCTGTAGTTCTTGCTTATCCTATGTAGACACTTTCAAGCTGACCCACTGGTAGGAACAGCACTCCCTTCTTTGCTCTAGATAATACTCTCATTTTACAGATTCGGTTTGGTTAAACTATATTCCAGTGTAGCTGGTGTCCCTCACCTAGACAAGTACCCAGGGGAACCTGTATTTTGGCATTTGCCCATCATTTTGAAACTATTCCTCTGTGCTCACATCCCACCCATTGCTCCGAACGCGCTGTCTGCAGCCACAGGGACATTCACCACAGTCCCTGAGCCCGTGGAACACGCGTAGGCTAACTTGTCCTCTTTTCCTCCCACTTACCTCTGCCTTTCCGTCCCGTCAGTCTGGTGACGCACAGTATAGGAAAACCAAGGTCATGGCGATAACTCAAGACCCTCCCACGTTACTTGCACAGGCTGAAAGGCATCTGCGCCCACAGGCAGTTCGGACTCACTGGGTCCGATGCGGAGCTCTGCCCCTCCCGCCACCCAGAGCCTGAGACTTACTGGGCACTGCCTGGCAGGCTCCCTGGCCCCGGTGCGCGGCGTCTGGGTCCGCGGAGATGCGGCGGGAGCAGCGCTGGACTAGGCTCTCTGAGTGGCGCGTGATGGGCTCCCTGCAGCGCTTCAGGTGACCTTCGGCACCATTGCTCTGGCCGGCCCACAGTCCCGCCTGCCGTTCCAGGCGCCGGGGATTTCGCGCCCAGCTCGCCTGCCGGATCGCCCTGAGCGCACAACCCGGGAGGCCTCCTGGACCTCCCTCTTCGTTCTGTTAGTCAGCCAGTCATCCACAGGCATTTATTTCGCTGGGCACTGGGGGCAATACGTGGAGCAAGGGCCCCTTTGGACTGGGACGCCCCCGTGGGTCCTCCTATCTGCTTGAGCCTCTCCTCATCGACTCCCCTTTCAAACTTTCTTCCAGTTCTTTCTTCTGCCCACACCTTAGATAAGCCGGTCCTGGTGAGAGTCTATCCATTGCCCAAGAGAGAAAAGAATCAGCGTGTGGATGGTGACATAGTCCTCCAGTGATCAGGCCCTGCAGCCTTTCTGAACTTGGTGGATGGAGTGCTTCCCCCTGTCCCTGAGCTTTTCCTTACCCTTTCTCCCTTACTTTTCTTCCAGCTTTTCCCAGGATCCCCTCTCCCAGGTGCCATGCCTGTCCTGTCCTGTTCCTGGCTGCAGGCTTCTAGGACTCAGTCTATCCTCAGCTTTCTAGATATACTGAGGTGGGCTCTGGGACAGCCCTGGTGGTGCAGGGGACCTCAGTGGACTCCGATAAAGCCCCAGCCTCCCTGCACATTAGGCTAACCTCAGAGACCTGCCTTGATGTGAGCCTCTGTGGCTTTTGCCTCTAACTTGCCTCTAGAGTGGCATTTTGGTCCTTACAGCTTGATGAGTCCAGTGTTTTCCCCTTTTCATTGTCATTTTTTCTCTTTCAGCCTGTGTTTCTCCTGGAAAAGAATCCTGTGCATCTTTTTCCTGCCAGTTATCTTATCAGGTTTTGCCCCTCGAGTGAAAGATAAAGAGGATCTTATATTTGCAAATGCACAGCTACAGCCAGCCCAGTACAGGTTTGCCTGAGTGGGGAGGGAGGGGAGCCTTTTCTCCTTTTTTGGAGAGAATTATATCAGGAGCATGCCCACAGCAACTTCTGCTACAAGAACTTCCTTCTCTGGCAAGGCTATAGCAGCCTCTCCTCTCTTTCTCTGTCTCTCAGCATGTTTAATTGGTCTCACCTCACCCCCCTCAAGCTGACGGACAGATCTGTGGGACTTCAGACTGAAAGCAGAGTTGGAAGTAAGCCGTACTTCACCCTCGGGGGTCACAAGTTCCTGATTTTCGGGGGCTCCATCCACTATTTCCGGGTGCCCAGGGAGTACTGGAGGGACCGCTTGCTGAAGCTGAAGGCCTGTGGCTTCAACACCCTTACCACGTGAGTGCTGGCCCCCTAGCTCTCTGTGACCTTTCTACCCCACAGGGACTCCTGATGTCTGCATCCAGGCTCCGAGCCTCTGGTTTTGGGATTGCCTGTCTGAGAATTTACCTTCTGAATAGTCATTTCTAGCATGTGCCCTTTAAGTGTCACATCTCACAGTTTGCTGTGGTCACAGCCTTGGATAAGGGTTAATGAGAGAAACAGAAGGAATAAGTGATTTCCACAGTAATCTCTCTAATAGGAGAGTCACTGGGTCCATTAGAAGCACTCAGCTTAATGACAAATGCTTAAAGTATATTTACAGATAAATATGTGGTATTTTAAAAACAATTTTTATGTAATTAAAGTGAGCTTGTAAAGGAATAATAGCATGAATAAAATGAACATGTAAGGAAATACCAGTATCACTCAAGTGAAGTTTAATGTCATTAATAATTAAAAGCATAGAGATTCAGAAAGATCTATCTTCAGTCCCAGCTCTGCCTCAAACCATTGCCTCCCAGAGCCCTGATGTCCTCTTCATCCATAAGTAAACAAAATAAAAATTGCTTCAAGTTTGTCTTGATGATTAAATGAGATAAAGCGCTTACCTTACATATGTGAAAAATGCCTATCACATTGCCTGCACTCATTATGATGGCAAAAAGAAATACAAACCTAGTTTAGTCAATCAGAAGAATTTAAACATAAATGTAAAATGATTAAATGTACATTTAACATGATAAATTTAGCGTGATCTTTAAAATGATTAGGTGTATAGTGACAAAACGTAACATGCATTTAGGGTGTATTGATGGCTGGGCATTTGTAATCATTTTCACAAAATCATTTAATCCTCCAACTAGCTGTCCTGTGGACTGGATAGTGTCATTCTTACTGTGTGTGGGACAATAACAGAAGAATAGAGGGCTTAACTAGCTTGCTCAGGGTGAGTCTCCTCCCACAATCGCCTCAAGGTGTGACCATGCAGTTGTGAATGAGGATGTCACCAAAGTCATACCTAGGCATAGACTCCTGCCTGTGCACAGATGGCCAGTCACATAAAAACTAGCCCAAAATAAAAATCACATTTGAATTAGGAACAGTGGAGATCCTTTCATACCAGACCTATTTACAGAAAAGTCTTGAGACTCAAAAAATTGGGAGTCAAGAAAGGTGTGTTGAAGGGTGAGCCCAAAGAAACAATTCCGTGGAAGGCAGGACTGTGACAGGTGTATGGGAATGGTGTTTCTGAAGTCAGAGAAAAGGCGGGAACGCCCACCCTTAGTGTAGCTGACGGAGAAAAGGTGGGAGAGAAAAGGTGGGAATGCCCACCTTTGATAGAGGATGGAAATTCTGACTTAAATATATCTACGCTATAAAGTAAGTCAACCAGTTTTAGTTATTCAGAGAACATGTATATAGTATTTACACTCAGTTGGGCATATTCTAAACCCTGGAAGATATTAACTCACTTCATCACTATAGCAATACTATGTGGTGAATAGTATTATCACTATCTTTTGTAGGTGAGAAAACTCAGGCAGAGAGAGGTTAAGGCACTTTCTTGAAGACACAGGGTTAGTAATTGTGGAGCTATGCTTTGAGTTCAGCCCAGCACCTGGCTCCAGCTGCTAAGCAATTCAACTGTCTTTCATAAATGTGGACTTTACTTAGAGATTGAGGAGGACATTCACAGAGCTTTGCAACCCTGCTTGTAAACTCTTGTAAAGTCTAAGTCCCCTTTGCAGGGCATTTTATCATTTTATGATGCAGAATGTATTTTTCTGTTTTTTGATGAGACGTTTGGTTTGTCACCAGCGATTAGAAGGGTCTGTTGTCTTCATGGTCAAGCTGTGGGGTTTTATTAGTTAACATCAGGAAAAAATAAAGGCAGTTCTGAAAGGCTTAAAATTAAATTATATGAAGGGAAAGAGCAGAAAAGTGTTAGCAAAATGCTATGGGCTATGTAATTTAATGTTTTACATCTGTAGCTATATTAATTACGTTAATTCCAAAATAGTTGAGTTCCCTTCCCTTTCTGGGTTAATTCTATATTGTTTGTTACAAAGTATACTTACGATGCATTGATTTTTTTAAAAAGAAAGAACCACCAGATGTCCTCACACACCTACACCACTGACCAGATATATAGCAGGACCATAGTAATACAAAAACTGCACTGGAGATCACAGAAGCCCCTTTCGTCCTGAATGTCCCTCCACCGCCCTCTTATGGCAAAGCTAAAGGTGGTACTCACTATAAAGGAGAAAATGCTTCAAGGGCTGGCTCCATTATTGCAAAGCTGATACTAAAGAGTGAATATGAAGCTGGGAGGCACTAAATTAATAATTGCCTTATCTAATATACAAATAATTTAATAATAAATAATCATTGAGTTTTTTTAGAGGCTTTTCTGCATCTATTGAAGAAATTATATGGTTTTTCTTCACTCATCTATTGAAATAGTAAATTATATGGACATCTTTTTCTGATATTCAACCAATCCACGGCTCTGCAATAAGTTCTATTTGATTAGGAGACATGAACATGTGAATGTGCAAACACACATACACACACATAGATTGCTAGACTTGACATACTCATGTTTTATTTCAGATATGTGTGTTTATGATTATAACTGAAATGGATTTAAAACTGTATTTCTGTTAGTATCTGGCCCACTTTTGATATCAATCTTATAATAAACTCATCAAGTGACTATATATGTATATATTTCTTTTTGAAACTATCTTGCAAAAGAATTATCTTTACCGTGAATGTTTCTTAAAATTCACCTATAAAACCTCTGTGATTACTGTCTTTTGTGGTTGTGAGGTGAAGTTTTTGGGGGTAGTATAACTTTGTTGAATGGTTATTGCTTTTTATCCTAGTGTATATACTATTTTTATTCTATATATCGTTTTTTTTCTTTTTCTTTCTTCTTCTTGTGGATTGACTGGGACTTTTAAAAATTCTTTCTTTCTTGCACATCATATGGTGTATCAGCCTTTTTTTTCCCCTTTAATCTTTTAATGTTTAGTTTTTTCAAAGAACTAGCTTGTAACTTTATTAATATTATCTGTATCTTTTTGTTTTCTATTTGATAGTTCCTGAATTATGTATAATTTCCTTTCTTCTACCTTATTTGGTTTAGCATTTTTTCCCCTCTCCTCTTCTCTTCCTTCTCCACCTCCTCTTTTCCTCCTTCTCCTTCTCTTTCTTCTTCTTTTCTTCTTGTCTCCTGAGTTGAATAGTTGAGCTCACTTTCTTTCCAGGATTTTGCTTTTTCTAATATATTTATTCAGAGATATGAGTGTACCTCTAATTATTGCTTTGGTCACATATCCCATACATTTTGCTGTGTAATACTTTGAATGTCATTTGTTTTCAAACATTTCAGCTATTTGGGAATATGCTTTCTGGTTTATTTATTTATTTAACTTTTTATCATTTTCAAGCATAATTTTCTAGTGTAACAATTGCCTTGGGATCACGGACATTTTTGAAATTTGTTGAGATTTATTTTGTATTTTACAACTGTTGCATGTGTTTTTTAAGAATGTATGTACTCCACCTGTTGGCTACTGAGGTTTCTATGTATTTCTTAGATTGGGCCTTTCATTTGTGTTATTCAAATATATATCCTTACAACTTTTTGCTATTATCTTTATTTCTTAGGGAAGTATTTTAAATCTTCCCTCTATGACTATGGATTTGTCCCCTTCTCTGATTCAGTAAACTCCTCCCTTACTTGAAGCCATATTTATGGAGCACGTAAGGCCATGATTACTATATCTTCTTGATGGATCATTTCCTTTTTTATTATTTGATGCCTCTCAACATCTATTTGTGAGGGATTTTTTTGCCTTAAAATCCATCTTGCCTCCTATTTAAGATTTGCTAGAATAATTTTGCCTCGTATATATCTTTTTCCATCTTTTTGTTTTCAACTTTATCCAGCAATATTTTTTGAAGTAAGTCACTTGTAAGCCCCATTTAGCAAAATGTTTTCATTCTGCTCTTTCAGTGTACAGCTATAAACTTTATCATGCATATTTAAGTTTTTAGCAAACCAACTCTTCATTCCTCCTTACAACAGAAGATCTTGAAATACAGTCAGTTCTGCCATAATGCAACATATGCATTCTTACAAATCTGCATTGTGTACAATTGTGTAACAAGAACTACAGGGCTAATGGCAAACATGAGGTTAGGGGCACGACACTCAAGAAATTTGTTGGTGATGCACACAAAAAAGATAGTCACTAATAAAAATAGCACTATAGCCCTATAGGGGAGGGCCCTATAGGGGAGGGGCCTGGATGGGTCCTTCTTGCTAACTCTAAATGTGCTATTTTTCTTTATTCTATTTCCATTATCCTTATAGAAAATCCTCCTCTATTTTTATTTTGATTAATTCTTAGCAAACATTTATTGGGCCTATATAGACATTTGTGGGGTTTGTAATTTTCTTTATTTTCTTACTGGCTAGTACAGAGAATGGGGTGGTGAGTAGGATAATTAATGTATATAAATCCAAGGAACCTAGAATCATAGGATTATTGGCAGCGTGGATCACAAGAAATAATCATATTTCACAAGAAATAATCATAGGATTATTGGCAGCGTGGATCATAAAGAAAAGAACTATTGACAATAGTCATTGTTCATGTAATACAGATTTAATTGCCATTGGAAACTTCAGCTTATTCCCAAATAGAACTATCCCAGGTGTTAGCATGGATTTGGGACTGATCTAGAAATTTAGAAGAAAGAAATCGAAAGATGATTATTGTACTTCCCCCTTTCCTATTACAGCTATGTTCCATGGAACCTCCATGAGCCGCAAAGAGGCAAATTTGACTTCTCTGGAAACCTGGACCTGGAGTAAGTGCTGTCACTGCTTCTGTGGCCTGGTCCAGGGTGGGGAGACAGAGAGGTGGCCCCTTGGGTTTGATTAGGCCATCTTGGTTCTGCATTGAGAACCAGAGAGAGGCTGGGACCTGGAACCTTGTTCTCAAGACCCAAATGCTCTCTAGTCATGAACTTGTTACTCTCAGGGGTCTGGGTTTACCTCGTCTGAGCTTTTCACTGCTGCTCGGAGGTGCCTAATCCCCAGTGTCTGCCTTGCTTTGCAGTGTGGTCCAGCCATCTGGTCTGGGACAAGGCTTGCCTCTCTAGGGTAGTAAGGCACTTGGGGTCAGGTTCACTGTTAGGACCCCACCTCCACCCCTCCCCGTATCCTGTCTGATGCCCTTGGTCCTCTTGCCCCCAGTGGAGGTATGCAGAAGGTACTGGGCTGGGAGCAGGGGAGAACCCAGCTCGCAGGGCATCTGAAGGCAGGGAGAGGAGGAACCAGGCAGATCCACCACCTTCTGATGTGTGTCAGACTCATCCCCACCCCTCCCCCCTGATGTCTTGAGAGCTGCTGACACTGACCTCCCTAGGGCCTTTGTGCTGATGGCTGCGGAGATCGGGTTGTGGGTGATTCTGCGTCCAGGGCCCTACATCTGCAGTGAGATGGACCTCGGGGGCTTGCCCAGGTGAGCGGTGCTGAATCCAGTGTAGTAAAGTTGTTGGCTTTACTAAACATAAAACTTCAGTCTAATAATAAATGAGCACATCCGCTGTGTCTTGCACTGTTATGTGCTTTATACACATTGTCTCAGACAATGGTTGCAGTAATAGGGTGAGGTATAGGTGCTCTTGTAATCCTCATTTTACAGATGACACATCTTCCTAGTGCTCTAGGCATGTGACCAAGAGTGTGCAGGGGAAGAGGAAGCATTGGGATGACCATAGTCTTCTTGCCCCACTGGAGAGAGCTATGCCCAACTCTGTCCAGTAGTGGGAAGAATGGGAACAGAAGCTTTAGACAGTGATGGGTGGGCTTGTTCTGATGATGTCTGATTGTTCTTTTATTTTGTCAGTGGAAGACCAAGTTCTCTTGTACTAAGTGCCTTCAGATTCCCTCCCCTCCCTCTCATTTTTCTTTGCCTTTTTCTCTCATCTGTGATGCATGCTTTTAATCCAAACAACTAAGGTTCAGGGTGAGAATTTAAGAATGCTCTTCTATTATCTCCACAAGCTGACAGGACTGCCCATTTAGTTCATGGCTTTGCCCCCAGGTGAGTACTTTTACTCCCCTTTGTCATGTAAAGGCATTGCTTTTCTCCAAGGTGAGCTAGTTTTCGATTTCCAGCTCTGGAGCAGAAAATGCCTGACCCTTGCAAGAAGAGGGAGCTTTCGAGAAGCAGCAATTCATGGTGCAGTTAGCTGGAAGCCATGCCCAGCACCTTATAAGTTGACCTGGGGACAAGCTTACTTACTTGTAAGCTCCTCCTCTGTGCTGGAAATCTTAGGTCTTGGAGGAAATGTAACCATTTGCCTAAAGTACATACACTGTGTGCAAGAAAAATGTTTTAAATAAACTGAACAAGAATGGAGGAGGGTATTAAGATGTGGGTGTACAAATCTTGATGGTAAGTTGTAAAGTGTCATGTCGATGGAGGTGGTATCTTTTCTTCTAAATCTGTGGGATGGTCCAAAAAGCTGACATGGACACATCCCTTCACGACCCCTGAGTTCTCCAGGATCATGGACATGATCAGAGGATGTAAAACTGCCCAAGAGAGATCTGGAAAGGGGCAGACTGTCATGCCTGGCCCAGCCCCCGCACCTCTGCATTCCCAACTCAGAACTGAGCTTGTCCTCTTTCACCCCCAGCTGGTTGCTGCAAGACCCTAAGATGATATTAAGAACAACCTACAAGGGCTTTGTTGAAGCAGTTAATAAGTATTTTGACCACCTCATTTCCAGAGTTGTTCCTCTCCAGGTAAAGCAAATTTCTCTTTCCTTCTTTCTTATCTTTGCTCTAGGAAAATAATTTTTATGGCTTGTTCACAGAATAGGCCATGCCTAGTCTCTGTGAGAATTTAAACTGATATTCTTGCAATTTTCAATTCTAGACCTTTGTCTTAAGTGCAGCCTTTACCTCAAGGTTTCTAGAAAGACACACATCTTACAAGGGACTGATGAAGGGTGTTCATTTGTGGTTGTCATTGTTCTGAATGTACTCAATATTCATTAAACTCACTGATATTCATACTGCTTATTTTTACCCTTAAATTATCTTTATTGTTTTAAATAGTTAATACAAGCCCTTGGTGATAAAGCTCAACAGAGTACAAAAGAGTTTATGGTGAAATAAGTCTCCCCTCTTACCCTGAACCAAAGCCATTCATTGTCTTTTCAGGAGACAATTTTGCTAGATTTTTGTGTCTTTCCAGAGGATTTCTACACATATAGAAACAAATTATTTATACACACACTTACACATGTGTATGTATGCATACTTTTTAATAAAAAATATGCAATTTCCACTGAAAATTTTTTTGTAACTTAAAAATATATTTTTGGAACCCATTCTTTTTAAGGACTGCATAGCATTCCACAAATGGATATATCATAATTCATTTAACTAGTACCTTGTCATGGACATTTGATTTTTTAAATTTATGCTATAATGCATAACTTGGTTCACATATCACTTTGTACCTGTGTGGATATATTTTCTTTTGCTCACATTCCAGTTTGTTTAAGTTTCATAAATGTAAAGAGTACAGACACCATGCATTTTCCTTTCTTCATGGAGTCTCCTCATCTTATTATGCAAGGTACCCACAGCCCAAAGACCAGTCTATAAAAACAAAGAACAAATATTATACTCTGAAGTTTATAAGGCAGCAATTATTTGGTCATTATTTTTTTTTTAAATACAACTTTCTTACAAACAAGAGGAGACACATGGTTATTATTTAAATAAAAATATATCTTATTTTAAGAGTATATCTCTTGATATAACTTGAGTGGGGATAAAAACCAGTTATTATGTTTTTATAAATACCAATAAAGAGCTTATTAGAGTCTTCTTTTTGGGGGAAATGTGATACGGACCTAGCCCTTTATAACTACTTCTCAATTGTGAATTGTGTGTTACTATTGGAATAATTATTGACAAAAGAAACAGGAGATTAGGAATAGAAATAAAGGGAAAGACAGATTAAGAATAATGTCTCTGTAGTATAGCTTTAGGAGAGATGAGCAATGCTGCAGGGAAGAAGGCATCATCTTTAGAATTAAACTCTGGGTCTGTTATGCAGAGTCAAGAAAGGCTGAAAGCCATATGTTTCTGGCATTTAGATGGGGCCTGATGTAGGAGCAAAAATCTCTGAGCCTTAAAATTAGAAAGACTTTGAATGTTTGGCTAGAAGTTCAAGCACAAGTACAAATGCCATGTAGCATTAGTGCAGATGCAGCAAGCAAAGCAAATATATAAATATCCCACTGAAATCATGAGGTGAGAAATCTTAGGAAATTTTTAAGAAGCAAGGAATTATAAGTGCAAATGAAATTTAAAAGGCCATTATTACTAAATTGTTAGTATTTTAATGTTTTCTATTTGGTTACCTTCATTGTTTTAATTACTATATTTAAATAATTTTTAGAGTGTATTTACTCTTTTACTTGGGACTTTCATTCTTCTCAACCTGTTTGTTTTGTAAGGTCAGCTGTGAATTCTCCTGTGACGGGGATTTTAGAAATCTCACCCTTCATGTTGGGGAGAAGATATGGTTCAATAATACAAACAACTGTTCTCACTTCATCAATGAGGAATACTTAGGTTCACTCAACAAGTAATTATTGAGCACTTGCTATGTGCCAGCTGCTGTGTAGGAGCTTAGCTTCCAATGGAGAGAAGGACAGACATTGTCCCTGTCCCATGGAGGCAATGACCACTTACAAATTGAGGAATAGTTGCTTCAGTGGAAGAAGTGCAGGACACCCCTCATAGGGGTAAGCAGCCAAGGAGAAAGGAAGGTTCAGGGCATGCTTTCCAGAAAAAGTAACTTAAACAGTGACCTGAAGGGTGGGCAGACATTAGCAATGGTCAGGAGTCTCCATCATGGGTGAAGACCAGAGGACAAGAGATAGAATGAAGAATCTGAAGAGCTGGAGGAAGTGCAGTTGGTGTGGAGCATAGAATCTGAGGTGGGAAGAGGCAAAAGGTGAAGCTGTAGAGGAAAACCCACTACACATACTCATTCTCTTCTGTTCCAACTCAGGGGCTAGGGTCCCATTGTACAAAAGGGAATATCACTCTAAAATTGGTATTTACTCCATAGGCAATAAGGAGCTATGTGGTGGGTGAAGTGGTCAGGCTGTCAAGAGCTCACTCTGCCTTCAGTATCAAGAGAGACTTCTGCACTTGAGTGTGGAAGAACATTGAAAGATTAAGTTAAACATTGCAAACTTATAATTTCAGTAGCACTAGGTCACTCTTGATGACACGTGGCAAGATGGCTTTGGAACACTTACCATTGTGGTTTCAGGAGTGGAGTCAAAGTGAGAAAGCAGAGAAAGTGAGTGTAGACAACTGATAATTCTTTCAAGAAACAGGGTTCTTCAAAATTAGAAAGCAAGAGAACTGTGGGTGGGGGAACAGGATTGGGGTCCATGTTTACTCTCCCTCTCTCTAGTGTGATGGTTCAGAATAAATTTCCATGATGATGGAGGGCAGTTGGTTTGGAAGGAAAGGTTGAAAGTAGAGAAGGTAGAGGGAACAGGGCAGAGAGCCAAGTTCCCAAGCAGGTGGTAGGAGGCAGTGGGACTCCACACATGAGTGGTGGCATTATCCTAAGACAGGAGGAGGGAGGGATGCCCCTTTCATATGCTGGGGAAAGTGGATAGGGTGGGCATGGAAGCAGGGGAGTTTGTAGGTTTGGGATTCATATTTAAGCAGATAATTAGTATGAGAAAAAGAGGGAAAACTGTAGGAGTTGCTTATATCCAAAGACTAGGGAAGGTGAACTCAGTGCAACAGCTGAGGCAACTGGAGGTGACTGACTCTGGGCCCAGGAGGAGAGGGAGTACCAAGGGAACTTGAGGTAACTACTTGGACCAAAGCTTACTGCACCAGGTATGTGATCTTAGCAGGAAACCCAGAGACTCCAGGCTTTTTCCACCAGTAGCTTCACACTTTTCCTTGATCTGCTTGTCTCTCAGTATCGCAAGAGAGGCCCCATCATTGCAGTGCAGGTGGAGAATGAATATGGTTCATTTGCCGAGGATAAAGATTACATGCCTTATATTCAGAAGGTAAGAAACATTTGATTTGTCCCCATATTTACATGCTTTCTTCCTCACTCTGACACTTTTACAAGCATGCATTTCTGAGGCCCTGTTGCATGGGTGATCCTGTGGTAGGTGCTGTGGGTGATGAGAATATGTGAGATCAAGTTCAGTGTCTCTGTGAATCTTCAGTATTGCCACAGCTGTCAGGGTTTCCTCAAATAACTTCATTAGGAGATAAAAATTGATGTGGAAAGTTGATTCTTTCCTGTTGCTATCTCTATGACCCACAGTTCTCCTTAAATCTGGGTGCTGGTGAATTTACATCCATAGTAAATAAATAATGCTTCATGAACTTAATAACATGGCTCTCATCTTGTGGCTTCCTGACCTGTAGTGCTAACACTCTTTCCTCAGAAATGCATGCTTGCCCTTGCTTCTCCATGGGGGGAATGTCTCAGGCCAGGGAATAACTGCAGTCCTGCCTGGTTGCCTTTCTGATGATTCGGGCCCCTTCCTGTCCCTAACTTCCCACAGTGAAGAAGTTGATGAGTTTTATATAAACTGGACCTCCTCTCCAGGTTGGTGAGCAGAATTTGGGGTCGCATGTTGGCTGTGTCCAAGAACCCCCTGGGTGGGATGGTCTGGAAAGCAGTGGGGAGGAGTTGCCAGCTGGGAAAGAAAGAACAAGAAGGTGACCAGAGAGGAAGGAAGGCAGGGTTGGGCTTCCCATACATCCTGGCTCTGGCCCTGCAGCTGTAGCCTCTGGTGCTGGACAAGTTCTGTGAGGGATTCCCCTCCCTAATTTTTCTCAGGGGCATCACATCAGATCTCCCCAAATTAATCTCATTCAGCTAGCATTGCTTTTTCTTGATTTTCAGAATTTGCCACTTGACTTTTCTCCCAGGGCCAGGCATGAAGTTAACAAAGAAAACACAGAGTCCTTTTGCCCTCTGGCCACGTGTCTGCTCCTCTGCCTTTAGTAGATATAATTTGCAAATTAGATTCCCCCTTCTTTGAAGCCATGGCAGGCTTCCTTGCTTCCTTTTAGTGTCTGGGTAGGACCCAAACTTTACAAAATTTATCTGCGATCCCCACAGCCTTGGACTCTCCCCTTCAAGAGAAAGCCTTCTCTTTTTCTCTTGGATTTAGAGTTTTCCTCAAGTGTTTCCTCATAAAACTCAGCCTTTTGCTTTTCCCCTTGAGGCAGTGGCCATGGCTGTCAGAACCCATACTTAGCTGCTCTTGTGGTTCCCGGGATCAACACAGGCTGAGACAGAGACCAAACAACATTCCCCTAATTTACTGAATTGCAGATGGTCAGACTCTAAACTCAAACCTCTCTCTAGCTCACATGCTGTCCAAGCGAGCCCAAGCTGTATTTGTTTCCTAATTTCCTTATGTTTCCTTCTTCCCATGGGAGCAAAGGAAGTAGATTCATTTTGTCAGTTTTCCCAACAGGCCCTGCTGGAAAGAGGGATTGTGGAACTGCTCATGACCTCGGATGATGCAAAACACATGCTAAAAGGCTACATAGAAGGAGGTATAAATTCAGACTCATTTTGAGTAAGAATTGAGGCTCTTTGCCAGCCAGCTTGAATATTCAACAAGCCTCAGAAAGAACCAACTATATCTCTGATGTCTCTCCCATGTTCATTGAAGTGGACTCCAGAAATTTGGAATTACAATGAATGAGGACTCAAGGTCCAAGTGAAGAGTCCACTTACCAACCCCAACTCTCTCCCTTGCCCTTCTTGTCTTTAAACAGACAAGCTCTTCTGGCCTCAATACACTTTTTTGTCTTTCATAATTTTTCTGTGGGCTAAGAATTCATATTGGTATTGGGAATGGCTTAGAATCCAGGTCTTCTCCACTAATATGGAGAGCCACGTGGAGAAACAGAAGATAGATGTGTGTCAGGAAGGCTGCCTAGGCCAAGCCCCAGTCTGGGATCTTGAAGTCCACTCACTGTGGACTTGGAGTAGAGTTCATACTAGAGAGTCAAGTAACAGAACAGTTCAGACCAGAATCATAAGATGATGATAGTGAGGGAAGTGACCAAGGTATTATAAACAGCCAGATGAGCCCAGGGGAGTATCTGTCAGGTAGTCCGTAGTTCAAGACTAGCTACTTCTTTATACCACTGTTCTCCCCTCCTTTTTGGTGGCTCTTCCTCACATTATTTTTCTAAGAATTTATTTTTTAAGTTTATATATTTATTCTTAGAGAGACAGAGAGAGTGCAAGCAGGGGAAGGGCAAAGAGGGAGAATCCCAAGTAAGCTCTGCACTGTCAGCACAGAGCCCGATGTGGGCTCCAACTCACAGAATTGTGAGATCATGACCTGAGCCCAAATCAAGAGTTGCACACTTACCCAACTGAGACCCTCTTCTCCACATTATTATAGTACACTGGGAAGTGTGCTGAACTTGGGTCAGCAAACCTGTGTTCAGTTCCTAGGTCTAATCAAGTTATATGATCTTGTCCTGTTCTAGTTTTCTACAAAAAATATGGTTAATTTTAACTGCCTTTAAAAAAAATTAAGTGTATTTATTTATTTTGATAGAGAAAGTGCAGGTGGGAGAGGGACAATCAGAGACTCCTAAGCAGGCTCTGCACTGTCAGCATGGATCCCAAGTTGGGGCTCAAACCCACAAACTGTGAGATCATGACCTGAACTAAAGTTGGACGCTTAACTGACTGAGCCACCCAGGCACCCCTTACCTACCCTTCTTATCTTGCATTGTCCTTACAAGTGTCCAGTGATATCAGGACATATGTGGCAGCCTTTTGTACTTTGCAAAGTGGAATAAAAGTAGTGTCTCATTCTTACTACTTGGCCCAACTTCCTTCCGTGTACAAGGTGTGGGCCTCCAACCATTCCCTGGTGGCACTGTCACAGTACCTCATTCAGCACCTGTCTCTTCTCTCTATAGTTCTGGCCACCATCAATATGAACACATTTCAGATAAATGATTTCAAGCAGCTTTCCCAGGTGCAGGTAAGGATGTCTTAAAGATGAAGAGTCTTTGCTCCTTTGCCTGCCCAAATCTCTGTAGCCTGTGCAGCTGGTACTGAGTGAGAACAGCAGGCTTGGCAAAAAGACTTCTGCTTCCCTGCTCCCCATCTCCCCAGAGCCTCAGTTGGGTTCCAAAGCAATTTGGGGAGCTTATGCCTTTTGTCATGGGGAATGAGGAGTAAGTCCTGCTTCTATCACCACTGTTAGTGAAGCACCTTATGGAGATGATCAGAGGGAGGAAGAGGGGATTATGTGACATAAGTCAGAGGGAGATGATATTCTTTTTCCTCTCCAAAGACAGGCCTCAGAAATGGGCTAAATACATTGCTGACAGAGGGCTCATACATAGCTTTGTCAGAGTCAGCCTTTTTCAGCCAGACTCTGCAAATTATGGGAATGAATGACTATTGTACATGAATTCATTAACAACCATGGATTGAGTAGCTCCAGTTTCCTCTCAGTGGGTGGTCCCCTGTAATAGTTTCAAAGATGGACAAACCATAGTCCATGCCTTTGAGGATTATATCCTTTCTCCACATAATAGCTGGATCGAGCTCTTACAGACCAAACGTGATTATAGTTTCCTCTGCTTAACACATTTTCCTGGGTCTCCTTTTGTTCCCAGCATAATCCAAAACCCATGCCATGGCCTGCAAAGCCTGGTATGACCTGATGCAATCTTCCTTTCCAGGCCCAGCCCCCTCTGCTCTTCTCGCTTATACAGGAAATCCTTCTTCAGTCCTGCAGAGTATGGCACTTGGCCCCATGGTGCTTCCTCCAGTGCCCTACACCCTCCTACACAAGTTTTAATTAAAGAACAAATTGATCTTATTTCCTCTTCTCACTAATTTCTACATAGCTTTTGACCTAGTAAAAAGAAGGGACTCTGCCAGAGCTGGATCTATGGTTATCTAGTTTTTAATGGCTGTAATAAGTCTCTTTTTTGCTGTTGGTTCTTTTTCTCTTGTCACTCTTTTTAAAAGTAGCTTTGTTGAAATATAATTTATACACCATTAAATTCACCCATTATAAATATACAATTCAATATATACATTTTTATAACCATTCCCACAATCTAAAGAATTTTCTCATCTTCATTTATGGTAAATCCCCTGTTGCCATCTCCAGCCCTAGGCAAACACTGGTCTGCTTTCCATCTCTATAAATTTGTCTTTTCTAGACATTTAATATAAATGGAATCATACAGTTACTAGTCTTTTGCATCTGGCTTCTTGCTTGATGTTTTTGATTTTCATCTGTACTGTAGCATGAATCAGTACCTGATTCCTTTTGATAGCCAAGTGGATCATGCTCTTGTATCCTATGTCTAAGCTCATAGACAAAGCTAAAGTAAAGTTCATGCAGTTTTTCTCATATGTCCTTCTTTGTAACTAATATGGCTAACATTAATTTTAAAGTTTGATTCAGTCTTGTATTCCTGGGAATAATCCTACTCAATTGTATTATCATTTTATATACTGCTGGATTCAATTCGTTCATGTCTTATTGAGAAGTTTTGCTTCCATGTTCACGAGGAATATTGGTTTTTGGTTTTCTTTTATTGAAATGTCTTTGTTTTAGAATCAGAGTAATGGGTTCCTTTCCTATTTTCTGGAAAAAATTGTACAGAATTGATAGCATTTCTTATTTAATGTTTGGTAAAATCCACCTTTGAAACCGTCTGGACCGGAAGTTTCCTTTTTTTTTTTTTTTTTAATTTTTAAAATGTTTATCTGAGAGAGCGAGAGAATGAGTCAGGATGGGCAGAGAGAGAGGAATACACAGAATTTGAAGCAGGCTCCAGGCTCTGAGATGTCAGCACAGAGCTGGATGCGGGGCTTGAACCCACGAAACAGTAAGATCATGACCTATGCCAAAGTCAGATGCTTAACCAACTGAGCCACCCAGGCGCCTCTGAAGTTTTCTTTTTTAAAAGACTTTTAACTAGAAATTTCTTTTCTCTAATAGATGTAGCACCATTTAGATTATTTCTTCTTGAGCAAGTTTTAGTAGTTTATGTCTTTCAAGGATTTATTCAATTCTATTTCATCTAAGTTTATGAATTAATGGTCACAGAATTGTTTGTGATATTCTGTTGATATCCTTGTATGTCTTTGTTGTTGGTAGTGGTGGCCTTTCTTTCATTCCCCATATTAGTAACTTCGTGTCTTCTCTCTTTTCATCTTTTTATCTTGGTCCGTGTAACTAGAAGTTTACCAGTTTTATTAGTCTCTTCAGAGAACTAGTTTTTTGGCTTTTTTTTATTTTCGCTTCATTTTTTCCTGTTTTCTGGTTCATTTATTTCTCTCATCTTTCACATTTTCTGTTTTGCATCCTTTGGACTGAATTGGCTTTACTGTTTCTAGGTGTTGTTTGTTTGTTTGTTTGTTTAGTGGAAGCTTAGATTGCTGATTTGAGACTTTTTTCTTTTCCAATATGAGCACTTTTGGCTATAAATTTCCCTGAATGCACTATTTTTGCTATATCCCACCAATTTTGATATGCTGTATTTTCATACTCAAAAATGTTTCAAAAAATTTTCAAAACATTTTAAAATTTTCCCTGAGGCTTAATCTTTATTGTATGTATCAGAAGTATGTTGCTTAATTTTTGAATCCTGGAGGATTTTCCAGGTATTATTCTGTTATTGATTTCTACTTTAATACTGTTAAAATCTGAGAGTATACTTCATATGATTTCTGTTCTTTTTACATTTCTTAAGGTTTGTTTTATGGCTCATAATATGGTCATTTTGGTGAATGTTCCATGTATATTTGAGAAGAATGTGTATTTTGCATTTGTTTGTAAATTTCCATTGACTCAAGTTGATTGATTTTACTGTTCAGGTAATTGCTATTCTTACTGATTTTCTACCCACTTTTTTATTAACTTTTTTATTAACTATTAAGAGTGTTGATATCTCTAAATATTATTGTAGATTTGTTTATTCGCCCTTTCAGATCTATCCATTTTTGTCTTCTATATTTTGAAGCTCTGTTTTTAGGTGTATGCACATTTAGAATTATATTTTTCCTGGAGAATTCACCCCTTTATTGTTATTTAATGGCTACCTTTGGTTTTTAAAAAATGTTTATTTTTAAGAGAGAGAGACCGAGAGAGCACAAGCAGGGGAGGGGTAGAGAGAGAGGGGACAGATGATCTGAAGAGGGCTCTGTGCTGACAGCAGAGAGTCCGAATTGGGGTTCGAACTCACAAACTATGAGATCATGACCTGAGCCGAAGACGGCTGCTTGCCAGCTGAGCCACCCAGGTGCAAGCCTTCCTTGTTTGTTTTTTTTTTTTTTTGTAAATTTATTTATTTATTTATTTATTTATATTTTATTGTCAAATTGGTTTCCATACAACACCCAGTGCTCATCCCAACAGGTACCCTCCTCAATGCCCATTACCCACTTTCCCCTCCCTCCCACCCCCCATCAGCCCTCAGTTTATTCTCAGTATTTAAGAGTATCTTATGGTTTGCCTCCCTCCCTCTCTGTAACATTTTTCCCCCCCTTGACCTCTCCCATGGTTCTCTGTTAAGTTTCTCAGGATCCACATAGGAGTCAAAACATATGGTATCTGTCTTTCTTTGCCTGATTCACTTAGCATAATACCCTCCAGTTCCATCCACATTGCTGCAAATGGCCTGATTTCATTCTTTCTCATTGCCAAGGAGTATTCCATTGTATATATAAACCCCATCTTCTTTATCCATTGTCAGTTGATGGACATTTAGGCTTTTTCCATAATTTGGCTATTGTTGAAAGTGCTGCTGTAAACATTGGGGTGCAAGTGTCCCTATGCATCAGCACTCATGTATCTCTTGGGTGAATTCCTTTAATGTTGCGTTTTTTTTTTTTAATGAAATTTATTGACAAATTAGTTTCCATACAACACCCAGTGCTCATCCCAAAAGGTGCCCTCCTCAATACCCATCACCCACCCTCTCCTCCCTCCCACCCCCCATCAACCCTCAGTTTGTTCTCAGTTTTTAACAGTCTCTTATGCTTTGGCTCTCTCGCACTCTAACCTCTTTTTTTTTTTTCCTTCCCCTCCCCCATGGGTTCCTGTTAATTTCTCAGGGTCCACATAAGAGTGAAACCATATGGTATCTGTCTTTCTCTGTATGGCTTATTTCACTTAGCATCACACTCTCCAGTTCCATCCACATTGCTACAAAAGGCCATATTTCATTTTTTCTCATTGCCACGTAATATTCCATTGTGTATATAAACCACAATTTCTTTATCCATTCATCAGTTGATGGACATTTAGGCTCTTTCCATAATTTGGCTATTGTTGAGAGTGCTGCTATGAACATTGGGGTACAAGTGGCCCTATGCATCAGTACTCCTGTATCCCTTGGATAAATTCCTAGCAGTGCTATTGCTGGGTCATAGGGTAGGTCTATTTTTAATTTTCTGAGGAACCTCCACACTGCTTTCCAGAGCGGCTGCACCAATTTGCATTCCCACCAACAGTGCAAGAGGGTTCCCGTTTCTCCACATCCTCTCCAGCATCTATAGTCTCCTGATTTGTTCATTTTGGCCACTCTGACTGGCGTGAGGTGATACCTGAGTGTGGTTTTGATTTGTATTTCCCTGATAAGGAGCGACGCTGAACATCTTTTCATGTGCCTGTTGGCCATCCGGATGTCTTCTTTAGAGAAGTGTCTATTCATGTTTTCTGCCCATTTCTTCACTGGGTTCTTTGTTTTTCAGGTGTGGAGTTTGGTGAGCTCTTTATAGATTTTGGATACTAGCCCTTTGTCCGATATGTCATTTGCGAATATCTTTTCCCATTCCGTTGGTTGCCTTTTAGTTTTGTTGGTTGTTTCCTTTGCTGTGCAGAAGCTTTTTATCTTCATAAGGTCCCAGTAATTCACTTTTGCTTTTAATTCCCTTGCCTTTGGGGATGTGTCGAGTAAGAGATTGCTACGGCTGAGGTCAGAGAGGTCTTTTCCTGCTTTCTCCTCTAAGGTTTTGATGGTTTCCTGTCTCACATTTAGGTCCTTCATCCATTTTGAGTTTATTTTTGTGAATGGTGTGAGAAAGTGGTCTAGTTTCAACCTTCTGCATGTTGCTGTCCAGTTCTCCCAGCACCATTTGTTAAAGAGGCTGTCTTTTTTCCATTGGATATTCTTTCCTGCTTTGTCAAAGATGAGTTGGCCATACGTTTGTGGGTCTAGTTCTGGGGTTTCTATTCTATTCCATTGGTCTATGTGTCTGTTTCTGTGCCAATACCATGCTGTCTTGATGATGACAGCTTTGTAGTAGAGGCTAAAGTCTGGGATTGTGATGCCTCCTGCTTTGGTCTTCTTCTTCAAAATTCCTTTGGCTACTCGGGGCCTTTTGTGGTTCCATATGAATTTTAGGATTGCTTGTTCTAGTTTCGAGAAGAATGCTGGTGCAATTTTGATTGGGATTGCATTGAATGTGTAGATAGCTTTGGGTAGTATTGACATTTTGACAATATTTATTCTTCCAATCCATGAGCAGGGAATGTCTTTCCATTTCTTTAAATCTTCTTCAATTTCCTTCATAAGCTTTCTATACTTTTCAGCATACAGATCCTTTACATCTTTGGTTAGATTTATTCCTAGGTATTTTATGCTTCTTGGTGCAATTGTGAATGGGATCAGTTTCTTTATTTGTCTTTCTGTTGCTTCATTGTTAGTGTATAAGAATGCAACTGATTTCTGTACATTGATTTTGTATCCTGCAACTTTGCTGAATTCATGTATCAGTTCTAGTAGACTTTTGGTGGAGTCTATCGGATTTTCCATGTATAATATCATGTCATCTGCAAAAAGCGAAAGCTTGACTTCGTCTTTGCCAATTTTGATGCCTTTGATTTCCTTTTGTTGTCTGATTGCTGATGTTAGAACTTCCAGCACTATGTTAAACAGCAGCGGTGAGAGTGGGCATCCTTGTCGTGTTCCTGATCTCAGGGAAAAAGCTCTCAGTTTTTCCCCATTGAGGATGATGTTAGCTGTGGGCTTTTCATAAATGGCTTTTATGATCTTTAAGTATGTTCCTTCTATCCCGACTTTCTCAAGGGTTTTTATTAAGAAAGGGTGCTGGATTTTGTCAAAGGCCTTTTCTGCATCGATTGACAGGATCATATGGTTCTTCTCTTTTTTTTTGTTAATGTGATGTATCACGTTGATTGATTTGCGAATGTCGAACCAGCCCTGCATCCCAGGAATGAATCCCACTTGATCATGGTGAATAATTCTTTTTATATGCCGTTGAATTCGATTTGCTAGTATCTTATTGAGAATTTTTGCATCCATATTCATCAGGGATATTGGCCTGTAGTTCTCTTTTTTTACTGGGTCTCTGTCTGGTTTAGGAATCAAAGTAATACTGGCTTCATAGAATGAGTCTGGAAGTTTTCCTTCCCTTTCTATTTCTTGGAATAGCTTGAGAAGGATAGGTATTATCTCTGCTTTAAATGTCTGGTAGAACTCCCCTGGGAAGCCATCTGGTTCTGGACTCTTATTTGTTGGGAGATTTTTGATAACCGATTCAATTTCTTCGCTGGTTATGGGTCTGTTCAAGCTTTCTATTTCCTCCTGATTGAGTTTTGGAAGAGTGTGGGTGTTCAGGAATTTGTCCATTTCTTCCAGGTTGTCCAATTTGTTGGCATATAATTTTTCATAGTATTCCCTGATAATTGCTTGTATCTCTGAGGGATTGGTTGTAATAATTCCATTTTCATTCATAATTTTATCTATTTGGGTCATCTCCCTTTTCTTTTTGAGAACCCTGGCTAGAGGTTTGTCAATTTTGTTTATTTTTTCAAAAAACCAACTCTTGGTTTCGTTGATCTGCTCTACAGTTTTTTTAGATTCTATATTGTTTATTTCTGCTCTGATCTTTATTATTTCTCTTCTTCTGCTGGGTTTAGGCTGCCTTTGCTGTTCTTCTAGTTCCTTTAGGTGTGCTGTTAGATTTTGTATTTGGGATTTTTCTTGTTTCTTGAGATAGGCCTGGATTGCAATGTATTTTCCTCTCAGGACTGCCTTCGCTGCGTCCCAAAGCGTTTGGATTGTTGTATTTTCATTTTCGTTTGTTTCCATATATTTTTTAATTTCTTTTCTAATTGCCTGGTTGACCCACTCATTCGTTAGTAGGGTGTTCTTTAACCTCCATGCCTTTGGAGGTTTTCCAGACTTTTTCCTGTGGTTGATTTCAAGCTTCATAGCATTGTGGTCTGAAAGTATGCATGGTATAATTTCAATTCTTGTAAACTTATGAAGGGCTGTTTTGTGACCCAGTATATGATCTATCTTGGAGAATGTTCCATGTGCACTCGAGAAGAAAGTATATTCTGTTGCTTTGGGATGCAGCGTTCTAAATATATCTGTCAAGTCCATCTGATCCAATGTCTCATTCAGGGCCCTTGTTTCTTTATTGACCGTGTGTCTAGATGATCTGTCCATTTCTGTAAGTGGGGTGTTAAAGTCCCCTGCAATTACCACATTCTTATCAATAAGGTTGCTTATGTTTATGAGTAATTGTTTTATATATTTGGGGGCTCCGGTATTCGGCGCATAGACATTTATAATTGTTAGCTCTTCCTGATGGATAGACCCTGTAACTATTATATAATGTCCTTCTTCATCTCTTGTTACAGCCTTTAATTTAAAGTCTAGTTTGTCTGATATAAGTATGGCTACTCCAGCTTTCTTTTGGCTTCCAGTCGCATGATAAATAGTTCTCCATCCCCTCACTCTCAATCTAAAGGTGTCCTCAGGTCTAAAATGAGTCTCTTGTAGACAGCAAATAGATGGGTCTTGTTTTTTTATCCATTCTGATACCCTATGTCTTTTGGTTGGTGCATTTAATCCATTTACATTCAGTGTTATTATAGAAAGATACGGGTTGAGAGTCATTGTGATGTCTGTATGTTTTATGCTTGTAGTGATGTCTCTGGGACTTTGTCTCACAGGGTCCCCCTTAGGATCTCTTGTAGGGCTGGTTTAGTGGTGACAAATTCCTTCAGTTTTTGTTTGTTTGGGAAAACCTTTATCTCTCCTTCTATTCTAAATGACAGACTTGCTGGGTAAAGGATTCTCGGCTGCATATTTTTTCTGTCTAGCACCCTGAAAATCTCGTGCCAATTCTTTCTGGCCTGCCAAGTTTCAAAAGAGAGATCAGTCACGAGTCTTATAGGTCTCCCTTTATATGTGAGGGCACGTTTACCCCTTGCTGCTTTCAGAATTTTCTCTTTATCCTTGTATTTTGCCAGTTTCACTATGATATGTCGTGCAGAAGATCGATTCAAGTTACGTCTGAAGGGAGTTCTCTGTGCCTCTTGGATTTCAATGCCTTTTTCCTTCCCCAGTTCAGGGAAGTTCTCAGCTATTATTTCTTCAAGTACCCCTTCAGCACCTTTCCCTCTCTCTTCCTCCTCTGGGATACCAATTATGCGTATATTATTTCTTTTTAGTGTATCACTTAGTTCTCTAATTTTCTCCTCATACTCCTGGATTTTTTTATCTCTCTTTTTCTCAGCTTCCTCTTTTTCCATAACTTTATCCTCTAGTTCACCTATTCTCTCCTCTGCCTCTTCAAGCCGAGCTGTGGTGGTTTCCATTTTGTTATGCATTTCGTTTAAAGCGTTTTTCAGCTCCTCGTGACTGTTCCTTAGTCCCTTGATCTCTGTAGCAAGAGATTCTCTGCTGTCCTGTATACTGTTTTCAAGCCCAGCGATTAATTTTATAACTATTATTCTAAATTCACTTTCTGTTATATTATTTAAATCCTTTTTGATCAGCTCATTAGCTGTTGTTATTTCCTGGAGATTCTTCTGAGGGGAATTCTTCCGCTTGGTCATTTTGGATAGTCCCTGGTGTGGTGAGGACCTGCAGGGCACTTCCCCTGTGCTGTGGTGTATAACTGGAGTTGGTGGGCGGGGCCGCTGTCAGACCTGATGTCTGCCCCCAGCCCACCGCTGGGGCCACAGTCAGACTGGTGTGTGCCTTCTCTTCCCCTCTCCTAGGGGCGGGATTCACTGTGGGGTGGCGTGGCCCATCTGGGCTACTTGCACACTGCCAGGCTTGTGATGCTGGGGATCTGGCGTATTAGCTGGGGTGGGTAGGCAAGGTGCACGGGGGCAGGAGGGGCAGGCTTAGATCGCTTCTCCTTAGGTGATCCTCTTCAGGAGGGGCCCTGTGGCAGCGGGAGGGAGTCAGATCCGCTGACGGAGGTTTGGCTCCGCAGAAGCACAGAGTTGGGTGTTTGCGCGGAGCGAGCAAGTTCCCTGGCAGGAACTGGTTCTCTTTGGGATTTTGGCTGGGGGATGGGTGGGGGAGATGGCGCTGGCGAGCGCCTTTGTTCCCCACCAAGCTGAGGTCTGTCGTCAGGGGGCTCAGCAGCTCTCCCTCCCTTTGTCCTCCAGCCTTCCCGCTTTCCGAGCAGAGCTGTTAACTTATGACCTCCCAGACGCTAAGTCGCGCTTGCTGTCGGAACACAGTCCGTCAGGCCCCTCCGCTTTTGCCAGCCAGACTCGGGGGCTCTGCTTGGCCGGCGAGCTGCCCCTCTGCCCCGGCTCCCTCCCGCCAGTCCGTGGAGCGCGCACCGCCTCGCCGCCCTTCCTACCCTCTTCCGTGGGCCTCTCGTCTGCGTTTGGCTCCGGCGACTCCGTTCTGCTAATCCTCTGGCGGTTTTCTGGGTTATTTAGGCAGGTGTAGGTGGAATCTAAGTGATCAGCAGGACGCGCGGTGAGCCCAGCGTCCTCCTAAGCCGCCATCTTCTCGCTTCCTTTAATGTTGTTTTTAAAAAATGTTTATTAATTTATTTTGAGAGAGAGTGAGTGGGGGAGGGGCAGAGTGAGAGGGGAACAGAGAGAACCTCAAGCAGACTCCATGCTGTCAGTGCAAAGCTTGACAAAGGCCCCAATCTCATGAACCATGAGATCATGACCTGAACTGAAATCAAGAGTTGGAGTCTTAACTGACTGAGACACCCAAGCGTCCCTGTGTTCCTTGTTTTGAGGTCTGCTTTGGCTGATATAAACATAGCTATTCTACCTTTCTTTTGGTTAGTGTTTGCATTCTGTATCTTTCTTTATCCTTTTACTTTTTACCTTTTTTTAAGTATTTGTATTTAAAGTGGATTTCTTGTAGATAGCATATAATTATGTATTACATTTTTTTATTTTTTTTAATGTTTATTTATTTTTGAGACAGAGAGAGACAGAGCATGAGCAGGGAAGGGGCAGAGAGAGAGGGAGACGCAGAATGTGAAGCAGGCTCCAGGCTCCCAGCTGTCAGCACAGAGCCTGACGCGGGGCTCGAACTCACGAACTGCGAGATCATGACCCGAGCCGAAGTCGGATGCTTAACCGACTGAGCCACCCAGGCGCCTCTGTATTACATTTTTAAAGATTCAACCTGACAGTTTTTGTCTCTTAACTGATATGGTTAGATAATTCACATTTAAAGTGATTATTGATATAGTTGGATTAAAATCTATCATCTTGCTAATTCTTTTCTATTTGTCCCATTTGTTATGTTCCTTTTTTATCCCCCTTCAGTTAATTGAGCATTTTTTATTATTAAATTTTATCTCCTCTGTGGACTAATTTCTTTTCTCAGGTTTTAAGTTTTAGCTGTTGCCCAAGGATTTATGTTAAATTAATCTGAAAGTACTTTCAAATAGTGAACTGCTTCACATGTAGTAATAATATCTTACAATAATATATTCCTAAATACTCATTTTAAAGATGACATTCTATTGTGGGTTTTTTTTTGTCTGTTTGTTTTGTTTTTGTTTTTGTTTTCATGGTTTCTGATATTAATTCTTATCTGTGGCTTTTGCAGGTAATTTGTCTTTTAGTCTCTTACTGCCTTCAGAATTTTCTCATTGTCTGTAGCTTTTAGAAGCTTGAGTATAATATACTTAGGTGTGGTTTGCTTCTTAGAGTTTATCCTGCTTGATATTCTCACAGAATGGATCTGTGGTTTGGTGTCTGTAATTAATTTTAGAAAATTCTCAACCATTACTTATTCAAATATTTCCTCTCTTCTCTCTTTCTTCTTCTGCAGGTCCAATTATGTGTACATTAGATCATTTAATATTGTCTCAAACTGCTTGGATGCTGTTTTTCCCCCTACTCTTTTTCTCTTTATTTTTCAGTTCAGTTTGGTTGATTTCTATTAGCTTCTCTTTAAGTACACTGATTCATTCCTCTCCTTTGTTGACTTCACCAGTGAGCTCACTGAAGGACTTCCTCATTTCTGTTACTGTGTTTTTGATTTCTAGTTTTTCAATTCCATTCCTATAGCTTCCATCTGTCAGCTAAAATTACCCATATTATTTTGCATGGTATCTACCTGTTTCTATTGCAACCTTTATAATATTAACCATCAATATGTTTTTTTTACATTTTTAAAATTTGTTTAAACTTACATCCAAATTAGTTACCATATAGTGCAACATTGATTTCAGGAGTAGATTCCTTAGTGCCTCTTACCCATTTAGCCCATCCCCCCCTCCCACAACCCCTTCAGTAACCCTCAGTTTGTTCTCCATATCTATGAGTCTCTTCTGTTTTGTCCCCCTCCCTGTTTTTATATTATTTTTGTTTCCCTTTCCTTATGTTCATCTGTTTTGTCTCCTAAAGTCCTCATATGAGTGAAGTCATATGATTTTTGTCTTTCTCTGACTAATTTCACTTAGCCTAATACCCTCCAGTTCCATCCACGTAGTTGCAAATGGCATGATTTCATTCTTTTTGATTGCCGAGTAATACTCCATTATATATATATATATATATATATATATCACATTTTCTTTATCCATTCTTCCATTGATGGACATTTGGGCTCTTTCCATACTTTGGCTATTGTTGATAGTGCTGCTATAAACATGGGGGTGTATGTGTCCCTTCAAACCAGCACACCTGTCTCCCGTGGATAAATGCCTATTTTAAATTCACTGTTTAATTACAACATCTGGGTCCTATCTGAGACTGTTCTTGATTATTGCTTTGTCTCTTCAAAGTATGTTTTTTTCCTTGCCTTTTCGTATGGCTCATAGTTTTTTAATGAAAATGGAACATCTTGTGTGGGACATAGATATTGTCTTGGACATAAGCAGGTCTTTCTGCTAGGCTTTTTATTTTAAGTTTATTTATTTATTTTGAGAGAGAGGGAGAGAGAGAGAAAGAGAGTGAGAATGCATGGAGGAGGGGCAGAGAGAGAAGGAGAGAGAGAATCCCAAGCAGGCTGTGCACTGTCAGCGCAGAGCCGAACACGGGGCTTGAACTGATGAGCCATGAGATCATGACCTGCGCCAAAATCAAGAGTCCGCCTGAGCCACCCAGGTGCCCCCTGCTAGGCTTTTAATGTGGGAATTTTGTGTTAATTTAGTCGGGAATTGGGCTAAATTTGAAATTTGTTATTGCTAAGTTTATCCTCCTTGCATCACAGGCTTCAAATTCCTCTAGTACCATCTCTATGTCTGAGCTCCCCTTGGCTTTGGTTCTTCCCTTTGCATTGTACCCCAGAGAGAGTCTGTTCTTCTCAGCACTGCTAGCTCTACTGCATGTTATCTATTCTCTACACTGGTTAGCCTGATGGTGAGGGAAGGAATGCATTCCCTGATGTTCTAGTTGAGCCTTGGTCTTAGGCACCATGTGCCTGGGTCTGAGGGGCTGACCTTTGCAAGTGCTCCTGTTTCTCCCTGAGCTGTAGTTCCAGGCCCCGCACAGTTTCTTACTCTTCTCCCAAGACTAGTGGTTTGTTTTGTAGTTTTTTTTTTCCTGCTTCTGTTTCCAGGAAGCAGGTTTTCACCAGTGCCCTAAGATGACAGCTTTTCTTGCTCTTGTCTGTGCAGATTAAGGCTTTTGTTCCCTAGAAATGAGGGCTGTGGGAGATTTGGCAGTGGCTGCTGCTCCCCTTCCCCAACCAGTACCAGGAATGAAATCAAAGTACTGCAGACTTGGTGGCTTAAACAACATTTATCTTCTCACAGTTCTGGAGGCTAGAATCTGAGATCAAGGTGTCAGAAGGATTTGTTTCTTCTGAGGCTGTTCTCCTTGGCCTGTAAGTGGCTGACTTCACCCTGCATCGCCACAAAGTTGTCCCTGTGTGTATGTCTGAATGCTAATCTCTTCTTATAAGGATACTAGTGGTATTGGATTAGGGCCCACCCTAATAATTTCATTTAATCTTAACTAAACATTTTCCAAAACATTTAACCTAAAATTAAACATTTTCCTGTTTAAATACACTTTTCCCAAATATAGTCATATTCCAAGGTACTAGGGATTAGAATTTCAGTATAAATGGGGGGAGGTGGTGGCACAATTCAGCCCATAACTTTCTGCCCTCACCCAGATTCAGGTCCTTCTGCATGCAAAATATATTAACCTCATCCCAGGAGACCCAACGTCCAATTTTTTTTTTCATTTCAGCATCAGTTCTGAGTCCAAAATCTCATCTAAATATCATCTAAATCAGGTAGAGATGATACTCCAGATATTATTCATCCTAGGTAAAGTGCTTCTTCAAGTGTGAACTTGTGGAACCAGGTAGCAAGTTATCTGCTTCTAAAATACAATATAGGACAGACATAGGACAGACAATCTCATTTGAAAAGGGAGAAATTGAAAAGAAGAAAGGGGTCATGGTTCCTAAACAAGTACAAAACCTTGTAGGGTCAATTACATTAGATTTTAAGGCTTCAGAATAATAATTAGATTTTAAGACAATAATAATTCTCTGTTCTCTGTGTCTACCAGGATGGGCCTCCTTTCAGGTCCACCTGGGTGACAGCCCCACATCCTCAGCCCTGCGCAGTGGTCCTGACTCCTCTGGAACCAAGAAAAAGACATGACATCCTCATCCACTGAGCCTATGCCCTCTGTTCCCACAGTAGTAATGCTGGCCTGCTGACCTCTCAACCACCTTCAGGGTCATTCCTCTTTTTTCTTGAAGGGTAATGCATGTTTGTAGCCCCATAGCTCTTGTGGGAAATAAGTTTAAGAATTCTGTATGCCTGCACCAATGGGTTAACAAGGCTTACAGCAGAAAACTGCCACAGGGCAAAAGCGCCCAAGGTTAGTCATCAAGCAAAACAAGGCTTAGGGTGAAAAGCCGCCTCCCCAGGATGAAAATGTCCAAGAAAAATTAGAGGTAGAAAGCTATGGGGCAAAAGCACCCAAGATTAGCTAGTGAAAAGGGTGCCTTGTTAACCTTGAGGCAGCATGCTCCAGCAATCTTAAACTTTAGAGATAACAGCTACTTGGCTGTATCGACCACAGAGAAACTGTCCATCTGGCATCTGGTGCCAATATATCATTGTGCTTTAATCTCAACTTCAAACACCACTCACCACCCGCCCGCCCCAAAACCCTTTGCTTCTTACACACACAAGTTAATAGTCACTATCTTATTTGTTTTCTTCTGTATGTTCACCACAAATGTAAAACCTTGAAAGCTCAATAAATACAGAGACAAAACCCCAGTTTGGGACTGTCTCCTCCCAGACATTAGCCTCTCTTGTATTCAATTCTGCATCTGCTCTCTTGCTGGACAAGAGAGAACTCCAGACTCAAAGTCTGTGACAAGCTCTATTGACACATCCTGTAGAATCCCAGAAGTCTGACATCTTTCCTTCATTTTGTCTCAGCTCTGCCACCTTCAGTCCAAGCAAGCAGCATTTCTGCTAGAATGAAATTTTTAAAAATCTGTTGGCTTCCTGTACAATTCATGGGAGTCCAAGCCATTAGACAAGAGGGGTCATCCTTACATCTTTCCTAGATAGCCCATCTCTATTTCTGGCTTCTGTTGATATGGCTGAATGGATCCATCAGCCATACACCAACAACCTCTGTAGCAAATGATTGTCCAGCCACATCCTCGATATTCTGTAATCACACTTTCTCAGTGTTTTACAATATACTTAGGCCAAGAATTTTACAAATCTTCAGGTTCTGGTTCATTTAAAAAAAATTTAATGTTTATTTATTTTTGAGAGAGAGAGGGAGAGAGAGAGAGACTGAGCATGAGTGGGGCAGAGGCAGAGAGACAAGGAGACACAGAATCCGAAGGAGGATCCAGGCTCTGAGCTGTCAGCACAGAGCCTGATGTGAGGCTTGAATCCATGGACTGTGAGATCATGACCTGAGCTTAACTGAGCCACCCAGGTGCCCCATGTTCCTTTTTTGCTTAACAATTCCTTCCTCTTAGCCACTTTGACTGGTGTGAGGTGGTATCTGAGTGTGGTTTTGGTTTGTATTTCCCTGATGAGGAGTGACATTGAGCATCTTTTCATGTGCCTGTTGGCCATCTGGATGTCTTCTTTAGAGAAGTGTCTATTCATGTTTTCTGCCCATTTCTTCATAGGGTTATTTGTTTTTCGGGTGTGGAGTTTGGTGACCTCTTTATAGGTTTTGGATACTAGCCCTTTGTCTGATAGGTCATTTGCAAATATCTTTTCCCATCCCATTGGTTGCCTTTTAGTTTTGTTGATTGTTTCCTTTGCAGTGAGTAAGCTTTTTATCTTCATGAGGTCCCAATAGTTCATTTTTGCTTTTAATTCCCTTGCCTTTGGGGATGTGTCAAGTAAGAAATTTCTGCGGCTGAGGTCAGAGAGGTTTTTTCCTGCTTTCTCCTCTAGGGTTTTGATGGTTTCCTGTCTCACATTCAGGTCCTTTATCCATTTTGAGTATATTTCTGTGAATGGTGTAAGAAAGTGGCCTAGTTTCATTCAGAGACTATAGATGCTGGCAAGGATGTGGAGAAACGGGAACCCTCTTGCACTGTTGGTGGGAATGCAAACTGGTGCAGCCACTCTGGAAAAGTGTGGAGGTTCCTCAAAAAATTAAAAATAGATCTACCCTATGACCCACCAAAAGCACTGATAGGAATTTTCCCAAGGGATACAGGAGTGCTGATGCATAGGGGCGCTTGTACCCCAATGTTTATAGCAGCACTTTCAACAATAGCCAAATTATGATAAGAGCCTAAATGTCCATCAACTGATGAATGGATAAAGAAATTGTGGTTTATATACACAATGGAATACTGCTTGGCAATAAGAAAGAATGAAATATGGCTTTTTTTAACAATGTGGATAGAACTGGAGAGTGTTATGCTAAGTGAAATAAGTCATACAGAGAAAGATATATAGCATATGTTTTCACTCCTATGTGGATCCTGAGAAACTTAAGAGAAGACCATGGGGGAGGAGAAGAAAAAAAAAAGGTTAGAGAGGGAGGGAGCCAAAACATAAGAGACTCTTAAAAACTGAGAATAAACTGAGGGTTGATGGGGGGTGGGAGGGAGGAGAGTGTGGGTGAGGGGTATTGAGGAGGGCATCTGTTGGGATGAGCACTGGGTGTTGTATGGAAACCAATTTGACAATAAATTTCATATTAAAAAAATTCCTTCCTCAATTTATCTCTGTCTTCTTATATTTCACTATAAGGAACAGGGAGAAACCAGGCCATGCCCACCAACATTTTCTTAGGAATCTCCTCATCTAAATATTGAGGTTCATCAATTGCAAGTTCTGCTTTCCACAAAATATTAGAACTCTATTTATCCAAGTTATTTGCATTTTATAAGAAGGATCAACTTTCCTTTCCATTTTCTAACATTTACTCATTTCCACCTGAGATCTCATCAGAAGCATCATTAACATTCATATTTCTAACAACAATCTGTTTATGATGACATTTTTATTCTCTATGATGATACAAGCTCTCTCTCCAGCTCTCCTCATATTTTTCTGAGCTCTCACCAAAATTGCCTTTAACTCCATATTTCTATTTACATTCCCTTCAAGGAAATCTAGGCTTTTTTTTTTAAGCATGTACTTCAAGGTTCATCCAGCCTCTACCCATTACCCAGTTCCAAAGCCACTTCCATATCTTTAGGTATTTGTTAACTAATAACAAGTCACTGCAGTACCCCATTTCTTGGTACCAAAATCTATACTAGTTTCCTTGGCCTGTAATAATAGAACATGACAGACTAGGTGCTTAAACAATGGACATGTATCTTTTCAAAATTCTAGAGGCTTAGATGTCAAAGATCAAGGTGCCCACAGAGTTGTTTCTATCTGAGATTCTCTCCTTGGCCTGTAGATGGTCATCTTCTCCTCCTTGTGTCTTCACATGGTCTTTCCTCTATTCTTGTATGTATTTAAATTTCCATTTTTTATAAACAACACTCATTTTGGATTATGGCTTACCCTACTGACCTCTTTTTCACTTAATTACTTCTTTAAAAATCCTGTCTCCAAATATAGTCACATTCTGAGGTCCTGGAAGTTAGGACCTCAATATATGAATTGGGGTATGGAAATTCACCTGTAACAGAAAGTTACTGAGGATTCTCCCCAATTTTCCCTCAGAACATGTGGTGGAATTTGTGTAGGTAAAACCTTCATAAAGGCCTAAGACCCACCAGGGTGCCTGGGTGGCTCAGTTGGTTAAGTGTCCGACTTCTGCTCAGGTCATGATCTCATGGTTTGTGAGTTGGAGCCCCACATTAGTCTCTGTGTTGACAGTTCAGAGCCAGGGGCTTGCTTCAGATTCTGTGTCTCCCTCTCTCTCTCTCTCTGCCCCTCCCCTACCTGTGCTCTGTCTCTCAAATATAAATAAAGATTACCAAAAAAAGGTGTAAGATCCACCCCACACAGGCCCCCAGGGATGCTAGCTCAATATGTTTCCCTATGTTCTTTTGAACATCTTTAAAAAGGCAATGAGAAATGACTGAAGATAAGAGAATAACCATACTCAGGATGCAACTATCATTGTATCAGTTTAGGATTTACCCATTTAGGGGTGCTCATAGATTTTTCTCCCCCTCTTTATTTTCTAAGTGTTCATTATTATTTTTTGGTTGTTTTTTTCCTTTATGATTTCTTTTTTTTTACTGAGGTATAATTGACATATAATATTATATTAGTTTCATGTATATAACATGATTTGATATTTTTATATATTGTGAAAAAAATCACTATAATAAGTCTAGTTAACATGCGATACCACACTTAGTAACAATTTTTTTTCTTGTAATGAGAACTTTTAAGATCTACTGTCAGCAATGTTCATATATAAATACAGTATTATCAATTATAGTCACCATGCTGTGTGTTACATCCCCATGACTCATTTGTCTTGTAACTAGAAGTTTATACTTTTTGACCCCCTTTACCTATTTCACCCAACCCCCCAACTACACCCCCCCCCTACAATCTGGCAACCAGCAGTGTGTTCTCTGTATCTCTGAGCTTTGTTTTTTGTTGTTGGTTTTTAACTTTTTAAAAAAATATTCTACATATAAGTGAGATCATGTGGTGTTTGTCTTTCTCTATTTGACTTACTTCACTTTGTGCAATGCGCTCAGGTCCATCCATATTGTTACAAATGGCAAGATTTCATTTTTCTTTATGGCTGAAATATTTAAATTCTCTTATATATAGCACATCTTCTTTATCCATTCATCCATCAATGGACCCCTAGGTTGTTTTCATACATTGGCTGTTGCATAACGCTGCAATAAACATGGGGGTGTGTATATCTTTTTGAGTTAGTGTTTTAATTTTTTTATGATAAATACCCAGATGTGGAATTGCTAGATCATATGGTATTTCTATTATTAATGTTTTGAGGAAACTCTGCATTGTTTTCTATAGTGGTTCCACAGATATTACATTCCCATCAACACTGTGTTCCCTTGTCTCTACATAATCACGAACACTTATTTCTTGTTTTTCTGACAGGTGCAAGATGATATCTCATTGTGGTTCTGATTCACATTTCCCTGGATGATTAGTGATGTTGAGCATCTTTTCATGTATTTGTTCCCTATCTATATTTCTTCTCTGGAAAAATGTCTATTCAGAACTTCTGCCCAGTTTTTAATCAGCTATTTGGGTTTTGTTTTTTTTTTGTTGTTTTTTTGTTTTTTTTTTTTTTTGCTATTGAGTTCCATGAGTTCTTTAGGTATTTTGGATATTAAATCGTTATCAGATAGATGATTTGCAAGTATTTTATCCCATTAAGTAGGTTGCCTTTTCATTTTGTTAATGGTTTCCTTTGCTGAACAGAAGCTGTTTAGTTTGATGTGATCCCACTTGTTTATTTTTGTGTTTGTTGCCTTTGCTTTTGATGTCAGATCAAAAAATCATTGCCAAGACCAATGTCAAGGAGCTTACTGCCTATGTTTTCTTTTAGGAATTCCATGGTTTTGGGTCTTACATTCAAGTATTTAACTTATTTTGAGTTACCCTTTGTATAAGTTATAAGATAGGGGTCCAGTTTCATTCTTCTACATGTGGGTGTCCTGTTTTCCTAACACCATTTATCAAAGGGACTATTCTTTCCCCGTTTTGTATTCTTGGCTCCTTTGTTATAAATTAATTGACCATATATGCATGGATTTATTTCTGGGCTCTCAATTCTATTCTACATTGTTTGATTTGTGGTTGTTAAACCTTCTTGCATTGTAGGGATAAATCCCAGTTGATCATGGTGAGTGATTCTTTTAATGTATTGTTGAACTCAGTTTGCTAATATTTTGTTGAAGATTTTTGGATATACGTTCTTCAAGTATATTGGCTTACTATTTTCTATTCTTGAAGTATGCTTGGTTTTGATATCAGGGTAATGTTGGCCTTGGAAAATGTTTTTAAAAATATTCCCTCCTTATATTTTTTGGAAGAGTTTGAAAAGGATTTGCATTAGTTATTCTTTAAATGTTTGGAAGTATTCACCAGTTAATCCATCTGGTTCTGGACTTTTGTTTATTGGGATGTATTAGATTCTCTATATCTTCATCATTCAGCCTTGGCAGGTTGTATGTTTCTAGACACTTATGTATTTCATCTTGGTTGTCCAATTTTTTAGCATATAATTGTTCATTACAGTCTCTTGTTTTCCTTGTATATTTGTGCTATCAATTGTATGTCCTCTTTCATTTCTGATTTTATTTATATGAGTCCTCTATCTTCTTGGTAAGTTTAGCCAAAAGTTTTTCTATTTTGTCAATCTTGAAAAAGAAAACAGCTCTTAGTTTCATTGATCTTTTTATTGTGTTTTTAGTCTCTCATTTATTTCTACTCTGATCTTTAATATTTTCTTTCTTCTTTTTAAAAACGTTTAAAATGTTTTTATCTTATTTTTGAGAGAGACAGAGAGAGAGAGAGAGAGAGAGAGAGAGAGAAGAGAATCAAATCTGAAGCAGGCTTCAGGCTCTGAGCTGTCAGTGCAGAACCCGGTGAGAGGCTCAAACTCACAAACTGTGAGATCATGATCTGAGCTAAAGTCGGACGCTTAACCGACTGAGCCACCCAGGCGCCCCAATATTGCCTTTCTTCTATTAACTTTGGGTTAATTTGTTCTTTTTTTAGTTCCTTGAGATATAATGTTAGGTTGTTGGTTTGAGATCTTTCTTGGTTTTTAATGTAGGAATTTATCACACAAACTTACCTTTTAGAACTGCTTTTGATGCATCCCTTAAGTTTTGGTATGTAGTTCCATTTTCATTTATCTCCAGATTTCTTGATTTCTCTTTTGGCCCATTGTTTGTTCAGTAGCATGTTTAATCTCTATATATTTTTGAGTTTTCTAATTTTCTTCTTGTAACTAATTTCTCATTTTATACTATTGTGGCTGGAAAAGAGCTTCATGTGATTTCAGTCTTCTTATATTTATTAAGACTTATTTTATGGCCTGACAAGTGATCTATCCTGAAGAATTTTCTATGTGCACTTAAAAAGAATGTGTGTTCTATTGCTTTTGGATGGAATGTTTTCTTTATGTCTGTTAAGTCTGTCTGGTCTAATGCATCTTCAAGGTCAATGTTTCTTTACTGATTTTCTGTCTGGATTATCTATCCATTGATGAAAGTGGGGTATTAAACCCTCTACTATTATTGTATTGCAATCTATTTATCCTTTTAGATATTTTAATATTTGCTTTATTTTTTAGGTGCTACTAAAAAGGGGAATAAATATTTACAAATACTATATCCTTATTTTGAATTGACCTCTTTATATTGACCCCTTATATAATGACCTTCTTTGTCTCTTATTACAGTGTTTGTCTTAAAGTCTATTTTGTGTGATGTGAGTATAACTATTCCAGATTTCTTTTGATTTCTATTTGCATGGAATATCTTTTCCATCCCTTGCTTTCATTCTGTGTATGTCCTGAAATGTGGAGTAAGTCTTTTGTAGGCATCATATAGATGGGTCTAAATTTTTTATCCATTTTTCTATTCTATGATTTTTGATTGGAGAATTTAATCAATTTACTTTAAAAGTAATTATTGATAGTTATGCACTTATTGCCATTTTTTCATTGTTTTTGGCTGTTTTATAATTCCTTTGTTTCTTTCTTCTTTTCTTGTTCCCTTCTTTTGTGATTTGATTATTTTCTCTAATGCTACGCTCAGATTCCTTTCTCTTTATCTTTCATGTGCTCACCATAGGTTTTTGCTTTTTGATTACCACAAGGCTTACATAGAACAACTTATATTTATAACAGTCTTTTAAGTTGGTAACAGCTTAAGTTTGAACGCATCCTAAAACTACATTTTTATTACCCTCCCCTACGTTTTGTGTTTTTGATGTCAGACTCTATTTCTTTTTATCTTGTGTAGCACTACTTTTTATCTTAAGGTAAGTTTCAATTGTTATTGATATTGCCATACCAGGTTTCTTTGTTTAATATATAGTGTATCATTTTTGTGTTGTCATTTTACTTTTAATTTTGCTATAACTTTTTAAAACATGTCTCCTGTAAGCAGAGATTATTTGAATATTTTTTATCTCAGTCTGACACAATTAATATTTTATTTGGAGCTCTTAATCATTTATGTTTAATATAATTATTGATATATATTGAGTTTTCATTTACCATCTTACTTTGTGACTTGTTTTTGTCCTTTTTCATCTTTTTCGTTAAAATCTTGGCTTTTAAAAATAGATTTGACTATTTTTGAAAATCATATTCCTGTTTTTCCCTGTACCAAAATGGGAATTATCAGCTATAATTTTGTTTTAAAAGCTATTCCTGAAAATTTAACATAAGTATGTAACCTGCCACAATCTAAAATTAAGCAATATCTTTGTTCTCTACCTAGAATGTAAAAGTGTCTTAGAACACTTTGACTGAGTTTACTTCCTCAGACAGACATTCTATTTTATTTTATTTCTTTTTTTGTTTTTATTTTGAGATAGAGAGAGAGATAGAGAGCATGAGCAGGAGAGGGGCAGAGAGAAAGTGAGAGAGAGAGAATGCCAAGCAGGCTCTGCACTGTCAGTGCAGAACCCGACACAGTGCTTAAACTCACAAACCATGAGATCATGACCTGAACCAAAGTCAGATGTTAAACCAACTAAGCTACTCAGGTTACCCCACATGTTATGTTTTAATCTTGTATTTGACTTATATTTTTTGATAACTAAAAAGTATTATTATATATTTTGTATGCAATCAATATTCATTTGTATCATATTTTGCTATTTATGTTTTATATCCCAGATATTCTATTTAGGTTACTTTTTTTCTGTTTGAAGTATATCCTTTACAAATTTCTTTAGTGATATCTGCCTATGGCAAACTGTTGTTTTTGTTTTTGTTTCGTTTTGTTTTGTTTTTTTAGCACCTCAGACTTTCATTGACTCTACAATTCTCATTTGGTAGTTGCTTTCTTTCAGGACATAGTCTGCTACGTTTATGGTTGCATTTGAGAAGTCCTCTGTCAGGCTTAATCCTCTGAAGGTAATCTTTCCTCTGTTGTCTGCTATTAAGATTTTTTTTTTGTCTTTGGTATTTTTTCACTTAAACTTACTTTATGGACTGAATATATTTATTTATTATTTTTCCAGTTTGGAACTTCTTGGACATATATATTCTCCACTAGTATCGCTTTAATATTGCTCCTGCCTTGTTGTCTCACTCTGTTCATTCTGGGATTCCAACTACAATTATGTTAGACCTTCTCATGTGTTCTCTGTATATATATTAGTTTGTGTATTTTTTCTTCTTATGTTGCCTATGGATACTTTCTTCTGATCTATCTTCACATTCTAATGTGTACTGATTCTCTTTTCAGCTGTATCTAAGATAATCTGTACTTTGTTTAAGTTTATTTATTTTGAGAGGGGGGAAGGGCCAGAGAGAGAGAGAGAGAGAGAGAGAGAGAGAGAGAAACCCAAGCAGGATCCCCGCTGTCAGGAGGCTTGATCTCAGGAACCATGATATCAGGACCTGAGCAGAAATCAAGAGTTGGTGGGTTGCTTAACTAAGTCACCCAGGCACCCAAAGATCATCTGTTTTATCCAACATCATTTTGTCCTCAGTGAGAAGGTGAGTCCAAATAACATAGATCATCATTACTGGAGATTGAAATTCTTCTGTTATATCTTTTAGTATGTTTCTTAGTTTATTATTTGATTTTTCAGTTCAGGGACACAAGTTGTGTATAGTGCAAAATTCTTCTGTCTTCCACATGTCTCTCATCCATTTCTCTAGAATCCTTTCTACTTTATGTTCATTTCCATTTACTTTTTTTTTTTTTTTACTTTTCACTACTTTTATTTTCTTTTTAGCTGCTTTTGGCTTTGACTTAATATTTTTTATTTTACCTATATTTCTGTTTTTTTACTCCACCAGATTATTTTTATTTATTTAAATTTATTTATTATTTATTTAAATTTATTGATTGAAAGTTAAATTTATTAAATTTAAATTTATTTATTAAATTTATTTATTTAAACGTAAATTCAAATTAGTTAACATAAAGTGTAGTCCAGGCCTCAGGAGTAGAAACCAGAGATTCACCTCTTACACATGACACCCATGCTCATCCCAAAAAGTGCCCTCCCTGATGCCCATCACCCACTTAACACATATCCCTGCCCACCTCCCCTCCAGCAGCCCTCAGTTTCTTCTCTATATTTAAGATTCTTTTCTGGTTCGCTTTCCTGTTTTATCTTATTTTTCCTTCCCTTCCTCCATGTTCATCTGTTGTGTTTCTCAAATTCCACATATGAGTGAAATCATATGATATCAATCTTTTCCAAACTAACTTATTTTGCTTAGCATAATACCTTCTAGTTCCATTCACATTGTTGCAAATGAAAATATTTCATTCTTTTTCATCACTGAGTAGTATTATATATATACATATATATACATATATATGTATATATATAATTCTATATATAGAATAATATAGTAGTATTATAGTATTCTATATATATATAATATATGCATATATATTATATATATGGAAATACATAAATATATGTATTATATATATATAGCATTATATATAGTATTATATATATATGTATATTATCCATTCATCAGTTGATGGATATTTGGGGCTCTTTCCATAGTTTGGCTATTGTTGATAGCATAGCTATAAGCACTGGAGTGCATGTGCCCCTTCAAATCAGCATTTTTGTACCATTTGACTAAATACCTAGTAGTGCAATTGCTGGGTTGTAGGACAATTATTTTTAATTTTTTGAGGAACCTCTGTACTGTTTTCCAGAGTGGATGCACCACTTTGCATTCCCACCAACAATGCAAAAGTGTTCCCCTTTCTCTGCATCCTTGCCAACATCTGTTGTTTCCCGAGTTCCCGACTTGTTCATTTTAGCCATTCTGACAGGTGTGATGTGGTATCTCATTGCGGTTTTTGTATTTTCCTGATGATGAGTGATGTTGAGCATCTTTTCATGTGTCTGTTAGCCATCTGGATGTCTTTGGAAAAGTCTGTATTCATGTCTTCTACCCATTTCTTCACTGGATTATTTGTTTTTTTGGGTGTTGAGTTTGGTAAGTTCTTTATAGATTTTGGATACTAACCCTTTATTCGATATGTTATGTGCAAATATCTTCTCCCATTTTGTTGGTTGCCTTTTAGTTTTGTTGATTGTTTCCTTCACTGTGCAGAAGCTTTTTAGTTTGATGAAGTCCAAATAGTTCATTTTTGCTTTTATTTCCTTTGTCTTCTGAGACATATCAAGTACGAAGTTGCTGTGACCAAGGTCAAAGAAGTTGCTGCTTGTCTTCTGTAGGATTTTGATATTTTCCTGTCTCACGTTCAGGCCTTTAATTCATTTTGAAATATTTTGTGTATGGTATAAGAAAGTGGCCCAGATTCATTCTGCATTTCGCTGTCCTTTTTTCCTAGAACCATTTGCTGAAAATACTGTCTTTATTCCATTGTATACTCCTTCCTGCTTTGTAAAATATTAGTTGACCATATATTTGTGGGTCCATTTCTGGGTTCTCTATTCTATTCCATTGATCTATGTGTCTCTTTTTGTGCCAGTACCATACTGTCTTAATGATTACAGCTTTGTAATACAGTTTAAAGTCTGGAATTGTGATGCCTCCAGCTTTGGTTTTCTTTTTCTTTTTCTTTTATTTTACAAATTTTTAAACTTTTATTTATTAACGTTATTACATTATGGTGTTTATTTAACTACCCAGGTGTCTCTGGTTTTCTTTTTCAACATTACTTTGGCTATTCAGGGGTCTTTTGTGGTTCCATACAAATTTTAGGATTGTTTGTTCTAGGTCTGTGAAGAATGCTGGTGTTATTTTGATACAGATTGCATTGAATGTGTAGATTGTTTTGGGTAGTATCAACATCTTAACAATATTTTTTCTTCTAATCCATGAGCATGGAATGTTTGCCCATTTCTTTGGGTCTTCTTCAATTTCTTCCATAAACTTTCTATAATTTTCAGCATACAGATCTTTTACCTTTTTGGTTAGGTTTATTCCTAGGTATTTTATGGGTTTTGGTGCAATTGTAAATGGGATTGATTCTTTGATATCTCTTGCTGCTGCTTCATTAGTGGTGTATAGAAATGCAGGCAATTTCTGTGCATTGGTTTTATATCTTGCAACTTTGCTGAATTCATGTGTCATCTCTAGCAATTTTTTGGTGAAATCTTTCAGGTATTCCAGATAGAGTATCATGTCATCTGCGAAGAGTTTTACTTCTTCCTTGCTGATTTGGAGGCCTTTTTTCTTTTTGTTGTCTGATTGCTGAGGCTAGGACTTCCAATACTATGTCGAACAATAGTGGTGAAAGTAGATATCCCTGTTGTGTTTCTGACCTTAGGGGGAAAGCTCTCAGTTTTTCCCCATTGAGTATGATATTAGCTGTGGGCCCCTCATATATGGCTTTTATGATGTTAAGCTATGTTCCTTCTATCCCTACTTTCTTGAGGGTTTTTATCAAGAAAGGATGTTGTATTTTGTCAAATGCTTTTTCTGCATCTATTTAAAGGCACCAGGTTAATATTTTAGCTTCTTATGTTTTCTTATTCTGTCTTCCTTGAGCACTTTTAGTTGTGTTTAATGCCTGAGTTTATAGAGGTAACTGTTTCATTGAGATTCTTAACTTCACAGCAATATTTTTGGGCCACAATTTTGACTGTCCCATGGCAAGTGTTTGATGTTTATCCTTTGTAATTTCTTTCCTTTTTTTTCTCCCTGTTTTTATGGTAATTAAAAAATATATTCTGTTCTTATTCCTTTTTTATTATTACTCTTTAGTTAGGATCAGTTTTTATTGGTTCAAAAACTTAAGTGACGTTCTATGAGAGTACATGACTGTATCTCAGGCTAACAATCTTAATGACACATTGTTTTATGTAGGGATGAATTCTTTTCTTTACCTATCTCCTTTTTCCCATTTTTGGCTGACCAAGGGAAGCAGTTGAAATCTGCTCTCAGATGCCTCACAAGCAGACTTCTTTCCACTAATAGTTTTTATCTGTGATTCTGCGATAATTGCTTTCTTTCAAGCTTCTGATACATTTTGTTATGCAGAGTGTACTCCTTTTGCCAGCTCATGTGCCCCATTTTGTAATTAAAAATAAAAAACTTTTGATTTTTCACTATAGGATATGCTTTATATTTGGGAGAAATTTGTGCTGGCACCCTTTCCTAAAATCATCAACAAAAAGCATCTTCTTTCTTCATTTGTTTAATACGTGATAGAACTTCAGTACTTTGGCACTCGTTCTTTTTAATTTATATTTTGAAGTTTCAGATGTCTGCTAGGTTCATGGAAGATGTTGTTTGTGTTTCCATTTCTCATTCTTCATTTTGGTTTTGAGGATATCCAAGAGGAGAATATCAAATGCACCAATAGCACAGTACCACTTTCATACCAGAAATCAGTCTTCCCTCTTTAATACAAATGGTATTTGTGTAGTAAAAGTTTCCAATGAAAAAAGTAATTAAACTACCAAAAAGGAAGAAAATGGAAGCCAGGTAATATGGATTTAATTCAGGAAACAGAATATAATATAAAAATTCTTATTAATATTCATAAATATACGGATAATATTATTTATACATGAGACAAGAGTAAGATATTAAGAAAAAGGGATACTCAGAGAACCAAAAGAAACTTTTTAAATAATTTTATCATTTATTGTGTTGACCATTTGAGGGGCATTTTCAATCTAGAGATACATATCCTTCAGTTAAAGGAAGTTTTCATGTTAGTTATTTGTAATTTCCTTTCCTCTGTGTTCTTTGTCCTCTTTTCATAACTTTTATTAGTAAGGTGTTGAGCATCCTAAATTGATCTTATAAGATATTTAAGTTGTCTCATATTTTATATCCTGTTGACTTTTACTATTTATAGGAAATTTCCTCAATTTTACCTCCAACTCATTTTTAACTTTTTATTTAAAGTTTTTATCTTGTATTCAATTTTTCTGATATTCTTTTTACATCTTCTCAGGCTTGGTATTTGCTTTTGTTTGTTTCTAGAGGAATAAACCCATTATGGTCATGGAATTCTGGGTTGGCTGGTTTGACACATGGGGAGGTAAACATATGATTAAAAATGCTGAAGGTAAGTGTTTTGCAGTGTTTGACCCCAAGTAGAGGTGGCCCTGAGTCATGGATCATTCACACATTTCTTTGTTAATTAGTTAGCTCATTCGACCACAAATATTATTCAATACCTATTAGGTACAGGGATTTGGGTAAGCTTGAGGGTGCATTGATGAACAAAAATGACCTGGTTCCTATCCTCAGGGTAGAGATGAAAGATACTTAAGAGTTTAGTATAATTGACAAGAAATGATCAAGAGTTCCATATATGAAAAGTGCTTTGAAGCAAACAAACAGGTGCAGTGATAGAAAAGACAGGGACAGGCCTGCAGACGTAAGGCGAGGTGGTCATGGAAAGGGTCTTGGAAAGATAACATCTCTGAAGAAGGGGATGCATTTGCTAAAAGTCTTAATCCTCTCTGGTAAATGCACAGGCCATTGCCATGGTGTTGTCAACTACATGGTAGTAATTATCAGAAGACAATATGTGATGATAGTTGAAAGCATGGATCCTGGAACCAAAGAGATAAGGATTTCAGTCTTAACTCTGCTAGTCTGCATAACTAGCTGTGTGACCCAAGGCAGCTTTCCTTGTAAGCTAAGTCTCAGTGCCCTCACCTGAAACAGGAATTATCAAGTAACCTACCTCATAGGCTTGTTGTGAGGATTTAATTAGATAAACCACTCAGAACAGTGCCTGGCAGATGTTGTTGACTTAATAAAAGTATTTTGCTACTAAAGATATTTTGCTGTTGATATGAAAGCAAGCTCACTTGTACCAGAAGTAAAGCAAACCAACAAAAAATACCAGATAACTGAGGAAAGCCCACTTGGACCGAAACAAACCAAAACAAAACAAAAAAACCCACCACCACCAAATTTTTCTGATCACTTTCATGTCAGGCACTATGCCATGTTTCTTATGTATATTCTGTCATCAATACTATGAGGTAGTAGGAATTAGGACCTTAATTTAGGAGATAAAGAAGGAGGCTCTGAGAGAAAAATAGGCTGTCCAATTCATGCAAATATTAAAAAGCACAGTCAGGATTGAATTCCACATGTTCCCCATGATGGCCAGTAGAAAGATGATCATACCTTTTAAATCATGGTGACAAAATAAGAGTTTCTGTGGCTAAATATTGGGAATAGCCACTTGTGGACTATTGCAGTGGCTTTAAATGAGTGTCTCAAGAGATAGTAATCCTGGAATGGAGTAATGAGGTTATATTAATTTATTTGTACAATTTCAAAAAATTTAATGAACATTAGATACTTAAGTGACATAAAGGTTCTTGGGCCATTATTAAATATATATAATATACAGCCAAATTATGTCCATACTCTGAGAAAAATAATTTTTTAAAAGTCTTTTGGTATTGATAAGACTTGGTTTCCTGGAATAGTTGTGGTCAATTCCACCTATTTTCTGGTTAGAACCTTAGCGGAGGTTGGAGAACAAAATAATTAAGTTGATTATGTGGGGGAGGGGTTTGAGAATGATAAGATTTTATCAGAGACTTCTGTCTTAATTTTTAATTTTCTCTGTGTTCTTATCTTCCTCCTTTACAGATGTTGAGGATACTGTGTCCAAATTTATCACATCTGAAATCTCCTTCAATGTATATATGTTCCATGGTGGAACCAACTTCGGTTTCATGAATGGGGCCACATATTTTGGGAAACACAGAGGTGTTGTCACTAGTTATGGCAAGTGCTTACTGGTATGGTCACCTCTTGGCATAGTGGTACTGGAGCTCTACAAAGGAGGTTCCAAAAGCATGCCCTGAGCATCAATGAATTCTTGACCTATAATTTGTGCAGAACATTCAGGATTTTCCTGTCTAATTTCCTTTCTTTTGTGATGTTCATAATGCCCCCAACAGGCTGTAATTGAATAGATGCGGTACCTCAGACCTAGAGCCCTGCTTCACTCATCATATATACTGATCCCTTGACTTGAGCCTTCTAAGACACACAGAATACAAATAGTGACTGCTGTGTGGGCACTGATAGACACACCAAGGCAATCCAGATTGAGGGAAGAAGGGAGTGTCCATTAGAAAGTAAAACAGAAAGATGAGTCCAGTGTCTTGGCAGCCTCAGATCCTCAGGAAGTGTTGTGTGGAATGCTCCCAAAGTGGCATTACTTGCACCCTCCCACCCCGCCCCAGCCTGGGATGGACTGGTCCAGGGGGTGGAGAAGATGTATCTTTTGTCTCCCTCTGGTAGTCCTGACCTGTCTCATGACAGAAGTGCTGAAACAGGGTCTATTATGGAGGGTTTCCTGCCAATGACAATATCCTGGTGTCTTGCAGACTATGATGCTGTGCTGACAGAGGCTGGGGATTACACAGAAAAATATTTCAAGCTTCGAAAACTCTTTGGATCTGTTGTAGGTACTCGGCAACATTTTTAACTTGAGGGAGGTTCTCCTGATGAAGTGGAAGGGTAAGGCAAGGGAAGGTTCCCTCATGGGCAGAAACTTGGAGACTTAAGACCTATGGCAAACTTAAGTTCAAATCCCGGTTTTCCCACTTAAAAGTTAAGTGGCTTTGCATGAGTATTTTAAGCCCATAAACCTGTTTCCTCAATGAAACATAAAGACAATGATATTTGACTCCTATAGTGACTGTGAAAATTAAGTTACTATTTGTAGAGCTCTTAATATGATGACATAGTACCCTCACATACAATAGCAAAAGCTATCTTACTTCATTTTACTTGTTTAAATAAAGTCAATCATCTACTATGTTCTAGAAAGTAAGTGAACACTGGCATTGCCAGAAGGCATAAGGTACAGTTCTTGTTCCCTGAGAGCCCTTAGTCTATATGACCAACATTACCCTGTAGAGGTGTGTGTCTATCAGCTATCTGTGCATACAAAATAGTTCCAACTGTTATTTACAGTCTCTCATCACTCTTGGAGAAGTATCACATATGCTAGGATAGGACCCATTTCTCTTGTTGGCTCTGGGGTACAAGAGTTCTTGGGTAGGGCTGAGGAAGTTTGGAGAAGGCAGTAGTTATTTCAGGCACTTCTTGCCCCATGACTCATTTTCATTTCAGCAGTGCATCTGCCCCCTTTACCCAAGCTCTCTCCCAAGGCTGAGTATCCCGCTGTGAAACCATCCCTTTATTTGCCACTGTGGGATGTTCTACAGTACTTAAATAAGGTGAGTACTGCCTGGCACTGGAATGGAGGGGTGACCATTGGGGGCATGGGGACAAGGCCTTAGGCCACAGAGTAGAGAATCCTTTAAGAACTTTTTACTGGGAAGGGTGAAAATAAATCCTTTGGATGCCCATATTTAGAATTATGGGGTAAGAACCACAAACTTTCTGGGTAGACTGTGAAGAGGCTTCAACCTGAAGAATGAATGAGGGTGGGGGAGAGGCAAGATATTGGAGGATCCTCTTTGCCAGCTCAGATGAACCCATCTGATAGATGCTCTTGTGTGGGACTACATGATCCCTATGGGAAAGACTAAGAGCCAGGAACCCATGACACCGAGTTTGACCCTACAATCAAATAGGCCAAATCACTGAACTTTTATGGGTTCATACTCTCCCTTTAAAATTATATTACTTGGACTATTTTGAAGAAAAGGTTAAAATTATTTGAAAAATTTTAACTCTTGAATTCATATTAGTTTCACCTCTGCTATCACTGTTTTAGATAAAAAGTCATGATCGGCACATTGTAAATGCTAACTAAATGTTTGCTTTAGTGCATAATTCTTTACTTAACTTAGTTTATGTTGAAATACAACCTATTCACTCCATTAATTGCATGATTGCAGTAATTTTTCCCTCTACCATGCTCCCACCATCCCTTGAGTTTTTCAGACAGTGAAGATGTGGAGATGATGCAAAAGAGCATTATCACATTGCATTGGTTTTAGTATTTCTCATCCAAATATCTGTTGGGGACAATTAAGAGGTACAACAAAAAATGACAAGAGCCTGTGGAAGGAGGATCCCAACTTATCATCCTGGTTCCTGTTTCTGCAATGTTTCTCTCACAGCCTGTTATATCTCATACACCAGTCAACATGGAGAGCCTCCCTATAAACAATGGGAATGGCCAGTCCTATGGATTAGTGCTTTATGAGACTTTTATCTGCTGTGGAGGTTCTCTCCTTGCTAATGTTCAAGATACAGCACAGGTAGGGGTCAGCAGGCTGTCTATGGAGGTAAGCAGAACATTTAGCCTGACTTATTGGGAAGGATTGTCAATGGTCACTTTACTGTTAGATAATATTTTCAAGCACCTACTATCTGTGAGGCATTGGGAATATAAAGTCAAACCAAAGAAACTTGCTTTCTGCTTTATCACAAATTAAGTGTATGAAAGCCTTCTGGTCAGCTTCTATCCATCTGTGATCACCTAGGCCAGTCCCTTACTTCATAATGATCTGTTCCCTAAACCAGAGCCTCTCTTTTCCTTTCTTCAGGTACACCTACCAGTCTGATGCTGGCTCTTCTTTTGCAGGTGTTTTTGAATGAGAAAAATATAGGATTTCTGGGTGATGGTATTAAGAAGTTGAACATTCCTAAAATCAGGGTATGTGATTCAAGAGTCTGGGTGCTTCCTTAGACCTCTGACTCAAATGTAGTCATAGCCTGGTCCTGAGATAGACTACCTCCTTCTTATGCCACTGCCCTTTGGTATTGTTCCTCATTTGGGTTTCCAGCAGCAAGTATTTAGGGCTATAAGCATAAATGCATCTCCTAGGTCCAAGTTTAGCAGAGCTGCAGCATACACGCTTCAGTGTGAATGGAACTTCCCCATTAGGCTCTGAGTCAATCATCTGCCCCTGGTTAGGTCTCTGATCAAAGGCACACAGTTGAGTCAAGGCAAATTCTTTCCCAAGGCAAGTCAGCAGGGAAAACGGAAGATTGAGTTTGGAACAGGAACACAAAGAGTCCTCATGAGAGAGGAGGATTGTTGGGCTCTAGAGTAGAGCCCATTTTCTCCCATTTACTTGTACTTCCATCTGGGACTCAGAGAATAGAATGGGTTCTAGAGTAAAAACTCTACGTAGCCATGTAGTCTCTGTGAACTGGTCTATCCCAAGCAGGAATGTCAACAACTACTTCTCCTCCTCCTCCTCTTCCTCTTTCTCCTCCTCCTTTTCCCTCCGCCTCCTCACCCTCTCCTTTCTCTCTCCCTGTCCCTCTGCTTCTTCTTAGGAATGCCAACTTCTAAGAATCCTGGTGGAGAATCAAGGACGAGTCAATTTTTCATGGAAAATTCAAGATCAGCGGAAAGGTGGGAAACAGGCTGTAATCTCTCTTTATGGTTAATTGGATCCTATACTGAAGCAGTATTGCACTTGGGAGGAAAAAATGAAACCCTTGAGCAGTGGGATACCTAGGTCCCAGAACCAAAGACTCAAATTCCTTCCCTCTCCCTGGTCCTGCCTTCTCCTGGTAGGAAAGCACAGCAGTTAGGTTGGGTCTTGGCCTATTGTGGAGCAAGGTCCAGTCTCCCATTGGGAATTTCAGAGAAAGTTCTGATACTAAGTGGGACGTTTTCTTGGTAATATGGAAACATACAAGAAACTTTCAGTTATAGCAGGCCAGACAAGTATTTGCCCTCCTGTCTGAGCCATTGTCACAGGCATATACAGTCTGCATTTCTTTTCCAGACACTGAAGAATGTCTAGTCCCTGTCCACATTCTTTCCTACCCCCACTTGCAGGATTAACTGGATCTGTCACTATTGATAACATTCCCTTGAACGGTTTTATTATCTACTCTCTGGAGATGACCATGAGCTTCTTTGAAAGGTATGTTCCTACTTATGCCCAAAAAACACTTGGAGGGATCAGGGGGCTTACAGATGTCAAACTCTTCACTTTGTAGATGACGAGCCAAGATTCAGAAAAGTGAAATGATTTACCCCTGATTATAGAGTGCTTTAAGGTCAGGACTAGAACCCCAGAACTAGTCTCCTGACTCCTGATTTAATGCTTCTAATATATCTCCCTGATATCAGAATTCTGGGCTCTGAGTGGGGAAACGTTGGCACTAGAAAGAGGAGGGGGTCTTCTTCAAGTCTCTGCTCTTTCTCTAGGCTCCGCTCTGCCACCTGGAAGCCTGTCCTAAAAAACTATTCAGGCCCTGCCTTCTACCTTGGTACCTTGAAGGCTGGCTCTTCACCCAAGGACACTTTCCTGAGACTACTTGTAAGTGAGCTGAACTAATCTCTTCTGGTTTCCCAACCACCTATTCTTTTCAAAAGAGTTTTGAAGCAAAGCTATAGTGTTCCTGGAAGGAATACCTCCCTATTCTATTTGTTTTTCTCTTTCTCATTTGGAACAAGACTTCTGACATTTCTCAATCTTCCTAATTTATCATTATTAAAAAATAATAAATCAGAACACAATGGAAAATTCAAAATAATAGGAAGCTATAGAATGAAAATGATGAAATTTCTCCTTCTAATCTATTCCCTATTCCAATTCCTTTCTACTTCTCAGGACTAAACATTACCCATGTCACTGGACCAAAATGGGCCACTCCTTGGTGAGTTATGGATAGAGACTATACCAAGCGGAGTTGCCTACAAGATCATGAAAAATAATTTCCAAAGCCTGTCCCCTTAAAGATGGGAAAGCAGACTCCTTTTAGTAGGGCTTGGAATGGATATTCAGAAGGGGTTTTAGCATTATCATGAGGTTGAGGTCACTTCTGGCAATTTTTGGTTCCTCTGCACAGGTGTGGTCCTTAATATTTCTTTTTCTATTCCAGCAGTACCTTAGTTTCTTTCTAAAGGTAAGATTGACAGCTAGGTAGAAGCTTCTAGGAGTTTAGTTCCTAAAAGGAAATATTTACAGACAGAAACTTCTATAAGAAATTTCCTGAGTTCAGGGGATTAGGCTGGTGATATCAACAGTTTGTGAGATTTCATATATAACTTTGCCAAAACATATACACAATTATTCCATTAATAGGAAGGGGATCATTCCCTAAATTATATTCTGCAACTTTGGGGGGGGGCAGTAATTTTTACCTAGTATAGCTTTATATGTATATATATATATATACACACACATAATGAAAAATGCATGAAATATTATGCACAAAATAAATGAACAGTTCAATAAATTATCACAAAGTGAACACCATGTAATTTATTTGAAATAAAAATATAAAATATTGTCAGCACCCCTCCCAATCACTGCCTCTCCTCTCTAACTATTATCTTGACTTCTAACACTCCAATTCAGTGCTTCTTCTTTAGACTTCATGTAAGTTGAACTGCCTTCCCCCACCGCCCCCGCGTGGCTTTTTTTGTTGCTGAGATTCAGCCATTAAATGATGTTGTGGGGCTTTATTCATTTTCATAGTTGTATAGGATTCCATTTTATAAAATACCATACTTTATTTAATCTTCAACCATCATTCTACTGTTGATAGACATTTATATTCTTTCTAGTGTTTGACTACTATATATATATATATATTTTATTTTTTAATATGAAATTTATGGTCAAATTGGTTTCCATAGAACACCCAGTGCTCCTCCCAACAGGTTCTCTCCTCAATGCCCATCACCCATTTTCCCCTCCCACCACCCCCATCAACCCTCAGTTTGTTCTCAGTTTTTTTTGTTTTTTTTTTTTGTTTTTTTTTTATATATATATGAAATTTCTTGTCAAATTGGTTTCCATACAACACCCAGTGCTCATCCCAAAAGGTGCCCTCCTCAATACCCATCACCCACCCTCTCCTCCCTCCCACCCCCCATCAACCTTCAGTTTGTTCTCAGTTTTTAACAGTCTCTTATGCTTTGGCTCTCTCCCACTCTAACCTCTTTTATTTTTTTCCTTCCCCTCCCCCATGGGTTCCTGTTAAGTTTCTCAGGATCCACATAAGAGTGAAACCATATGGTATCTGTCTTTCTCTGTATGGCTTATTTCACTTAGCATCACACTCTCCAGTTCCATCCACGTTGCTACAAAAGGCCATATTTCATTTTTTCTCATTGCCACGTAATATTCCATTGTGTATATAAACCACAATTTCTTTATCCATTCATCAGTTGATGGACATTTGGGCTCTTTCCATAATTTGGCTATTGTTGAGAGTGCTGCTATGAACATTGGGGTACAAGTGGCCCTATGCATCAGTACTCCTGTATCCCTTGGATAAATTCCTAGCAGTGCTATTGCTGGGTCATAGGGTAGGTCTATTTTTAATTTTCTGAGGAACCTCCACACTGCTTTCCAGAGCGGCTGCACCAATTTGCATTCCCACCAACAGTGCAAGAGGGTTCCCGTTTCTCCACATCCTCTCCAGCATCTAGAGTCTCCTGATTTGTTCATTTTGGCCACTCTGACTGGCGTGAGGTGATACCTGAGTGTGGTTTTGATTTGTATTTCCCTGATAAGGAGCGACGCTGAACATCTTTTCATGTGCCTGTTGGCCATCCGGATGTCTTCTTTAGAGAAGTGTCTATTCATGTTTTCTGCCCATTTCTTCACTGGGTTCTTTGTTTTTCGGGTGTGGAGTTTGGTGAGCTCTTTATAGATTTTGGATACTAGCCCTTTGTCCGATATGTCGTTTGCGAATATCTTTTGCCATTCCGTTGGTTGCCTTTTAGTTTTGTTGGTTGTTTCCTTTGCTGTGCAGAAGCTTTTTATCTTCATAAGGTCCCAGTAATTCACTTTTGCTTTTAATTCCCTTGCCTTTGGGGATGTGTCGAGTAAGAGATTGCTACGGCTGAGGTCAGAGAGGTCTTTTCCTGCTTTCTCCTCTAAGGTTTTGATGGTTTCCTGTCTCACATTTAGGTCCTTCATCCATTTTGAGTTTATTTTTGTGAATGGTGTGAGAAAGTGGTCTAGTTTCAACCTTCTGCATGTTGCTGTCCAGTTCTCCCAGCACCATTTGTTAAAGAGCCTGTCTTTTTTCCATTGGATGTTCTTTCCTGCTTTGTCAAAGATGAGTTGGCCATACGTTTGTGGGTCTAGTTCTGGGGTTTCTATTCTATTCCATTGGTCTATGTGTCTGTTTCTGTGCCAATACCATGCTGTCTTGATGATGACAGCTTTGTAGTAGAGGCTAAAGTCTGGGATTGTGATGCCTCCTGCTTTGGTCTTCTTCTTCAAAATTCCTTTGGCTATTCGGGGCCTTTTGTGGTTCCATATGAATTTTAGGATTGCTTGTTCTAGTTTCGAGAAGAATGCTGGTGCAATTTTGATTGGGATTGCATTGAATGTGTAGATAGCTTTGGGTAGTATTGACATTTTGACAATATTTATTTTTCCAATCCATGAGCAGGGAATGTCTTTCCATTTCTTTAAATCTTCTTCAATTTCCTTCATAAGCTTTCTATACTTTTCAGCATACAGATCCTTTACATCTTTGGTTAGATTTATTCCTAGGTATTTTATGCTTCTTGGTGCAATTGTGAATGGGATCAGTTTCTTTATTTGTCTTTCTCTTGCTTCATTGTTAGTGTATAAGAATGCAACTGATTTCTGTACATTGATTTTGTATCCTGCAACTTTGCTGAATTCATGTATCAGTTCTAGTAGACTTTTGGTGGAGTCTATCGGATTTTCCATGTATAATATCATGTCATCTGCAAAAAGCGAAAGCTTGACTTCGTCTTTGCCAATTTTGATGCCTTTGATTTCCTTTTGTTGTCTGATTGCTGATGTTAGAACTTCCAGCACTATGTTAAACAGCAGCGGTGAGAGTGGGCATCCTTGTCGTGTTCCTGATCTCAGGGAAAAAGCTCTCAGTTTTTCCCCATTGAGGATGATGTTAGCTGTGGGCTTTTCATAAATGGCTTTTATGATCTTTAAGTATGTTCCTTCTATCCCGACTTTCTCAAGGGTTTTTATTAAGAAAGGGTGCTGGATTTTGTCAAAGGCCTTTTCTGCATCGATTGACAGGATCATATGGTTCTTCTCTTTTTTTTTGTTAATGTGATGTATCACGTTGATTGATTTGCGAATGTTGAACCAGCCCTGCATCCCAGGAATGAATCCCACTTGATCATGGTGAATAATTCTTTTTATATGCCGTTGAATTCGATTTGCTAGTATCTTATTGAGAATTTTTGCATCCATATTCATCAGGGATATTGGCCTGTAGTTCTCTTTTTTTACTGGGTCTCTGTCTGGTTTAGGAATCAAAGTAATACTGGCTTCATAGAATGAGTCTGGAAGTTTTCCTTCCCTTTCTATTTCTTGGAATAGCTTGAGAAGGATAGGTATTATCTCTGCTTTAAATGTCTGGTAGAACTCCCCTGGGAAGCCATCTGGTTCTGGACTCTTATTTGTTGGGAGATTTTTGATAACCGATTCAATTTCTTCGCTGGTTATGGGTCTGTTCAAGCTTTCTATTTCCTCCTGATTGAGTTTTGGAAGAGTGTGGGTGTTCAGGAATTTGTCCATTTCTTCCAGGTTGTCCAATTTGTTGGCATATAATTTTTCATAGTATTCCCTGATAATTGCTTGTATCTCTGAGGGATTGGTTGTAATAATTCCATTTTCATTCATAATTTTATCTATTTGGGTCATCTCCCTTTTCTTTTTGAGAACCCTGGCTAGAGGTTTGTCAATTTTGTTTATTTTTTCAAAAAACCAACTCTTGGTTTCGTTGATCTGCTCTACAGTTTTTTTAGATTCTATATTGTTTATTTCTGCTCTGATCTTTATTATTTCTCTTCTTCTGCTGGGTTTAGGCTGCCTTTGCTGTTCTTCTAGTTCCTTTAGGTGTGCTGTTAGATTTTGTATTTGGGATTTTTCTTGTTTCTTGAGATAGGCCTGGATTGCAATGTATTTTCCTCTCAGGACTGCCTTCGCTGCGTCCCAAAGCGTTTGGATTGTTGTATTTTCATTTTCGTTTGTTTCCATATATTTTTTAATTTCTTTTCTAATTGCCTGGTTGACCCACTCATTCGTTAGTAGGGTGTTCTTTAACCTCCATGCCTTTGGAGGTTTTCCAGACTTTTTCCTGTGGTTGATTTCAAGCTTCATAGCATTGTGGTCTGAAAGTATGCATGGTATAATTTCAATTCTTGTAAACTTATGAAGGGCTGTTTTGTGACCCAGTATATGATCTATCTTGGAGAATGTTCCATGTGCACTCGAGAAGAAAGTATATTCTGTTGCTTTGGGATGCAGCGTTCTAAATATATCTGTCAAGTCCATCTGATCCAATGTCTCATTCAGGGCCCTTGTTTCTTTATTGACCGTGTGTCTAGATGATCTGTCCATTTCTGTAAGTGGGGTGTTAAAGTCCCCTGCAATTACCACATTCTTATCAATAAGGTTGCTTATGTTTATGAGTAATTGTTTTATATATTTGGGGGCTCCGGTATTCGGTGCATAGACATTTATAATTGTTAGCTCTTCCTGATGGATAGACCCTGTAACTATTATATAATGTCCTTCTTCATCTCTTGTTACAGCCTTTAATTTAAAGTCTAGTTTGTCTGATATAAGTATGGCTACTCCAGCTTTCTTTTGGCTTCCAGTCGCATGATAAATAGTTCTCCATCCCCTCACTCTCAATCTGAAGGTGTCCTCAGGTCTAAAATGAGTCTCTTGTAGACAGCAAATAGATGGGTCTTGTTTTTTTATCCATTCTGATACCCTATGTCTTTTGGTTGGTGCATTTAATCCATTTACATTCAGTGTTATTATAGAAAGATACGGGTTGAGAGTCATTGTGATGTCTGTATGTTTTATGCTTGTAGTGAAGTCTCTGGGACTTTGTCTCACAGGGTCCCCCTTAGGATCTCTTGTAGGGCTGGTTTAGTGGTGACAAATTCCTTCAGTTTTTGTTTGTTTGGGAAAACCTTTATCTCTCCTTCTATTTTAAATGACAGACTTGCTGGGTAAAGGATTCTCGGCTGCATATTTTTTCTGTCTAGCACCCTGAAAATCTTGTGCCAATTCTTTCTGGCCTGCCAAGTTTCAAAAGAGAGATCAGTCACGAGTCTTATAGGTCTCCCTTTATATGTGAGGGCACGTTTACCCCTTGCTGCTTTCAGAATTTTCTCTTTATCCTTGTATTTTGCCAGTTTCACTATGATATGTCGTGCAGAAGATCGATTCAAGTTACGTCTGAAGGGAGTTCTCTGTGCCTCTTGGATTTCAATGCCTTTTTCCTTCCCCAGTTCAGGGAAGTTCTCAGCTATTATTTCTTCAAGTACCCCTTCAGCACCTTTCCCTCTCTCTTCCTCCTCTGGGATACCAATTATGCGTATATTATTTCTTTTTAGTGTATCACTTAGTTCTCTAATTTTCCCCTCATACTCCTGGATTTTTTTATCTCTCTTTTTCTCAGCTTCCTCTTTTTCCATAACTTTATCCTCTAGTTCACCTATTCCCTCCTCTGCCTCTTCAAGCCGAGCTGTGGTGGTTTCCATTTTGTTATGCATTTCATTTAAAGCGTTTTTCAGCTCCTCGTGACTGTTCCTTAGTCCCTTGATCTCTGTAGCAAGAGATTCTCTGCTGTCCTGTATACTGTTTTCAAGCCCAGCGATTAATTTTATGACTATTATTCTAAATTCACTTTCTGTTATATTATTTAAATCCTTTTTGATCAGCTCATTAGCTGTTGTTATTTCCTGGAGATTCTTCTGAGGGGAATTCTTCCGCTTGGTCATTTTGGATAGTCCCTGGTGTGGTGAGGACCTGCAGGGCACTTCCCCTGTGTTGTGGTGTATAACTGGAGTTGGTGGGCGGGGCCGCTGTCAGACCTGATGTCTGCCCCCAGCCCACCGCTGGGGCCACAGTCAGACTGGTGTGTGCCTTCTCTTCCCCTCTCCTAGGGGCGGGATTCACTGTGGGGTGGTGTGGCCCATCTGGGCTGCTTGCACACTGCCAGGCTTGTGATGCTGGGGATCTGGCGTATTAGCTGGGGTGGGTAGGCAAGGTGCACGGGGGCAGGAGGGGCAGGCTTAGATCGCTTCTCCTTAGGTGATCCTCTTCAGGAGGGGCCCTGTGGCAGCGGGAGGGATTCAGATCCGCTGCCGGAGGTTTGGCTCCGCAGAAGCACAGAGTTGGGTGTTTGCGCGGAGCGAGCAAGTTCCCTGGCAGGAACTGGTTCTCTTTGGGATTTTGGCTGGGGGATGGGCGGGGGAGATGGCGCTGGCAAGCGCCTTTGTTCCCCACCAAGCTGAGGTCTGTCGTCAGGGGGCTCAGCAGCTCTCCCTCCCTTTGTCCTCCAGCCTTCCCGCTTTCCGAGCAGAGCTGTTAACTTATGACCTCCCAGACGCTAAGTCGCGCTTGTTGTGGGAACACAGTCCGTCAGGCCCCTCCGCTTTTGCAAGCCAGACTCGGGGGCTCTGCTTGGCCGGCGAGCCGCCCCTCCGCCCCGGCTCCCTCCCGCCAGTCCGTGGAGCGCGCACCGCCTCGCAGCCCTTCCTACCCTCTTCCATGGGCCTCTCTTCTGCGTTTGGCTCCGGCGACTCCGTTCTGCTAATCCTCTGGCGGTTTTCTGGGTTATTTAGGCAGGTGTAGGAGGAATCTAAGTGATCAGCAGGACGCGCGGTGAGCCCAGCGTCCTCCTAAGCCGCCATCTTGCTGCTTCCTTTCTCGAGGGTTTTTATTAAGAAATGTTGCTGAATTTTGTCAAAGGCCTTTTCTGCATCGATTGACAGGATCATATGGTTCTTATCTTTTCTTTTATTAATGTGATGTATCACATGATTGATTTGCGAATGTTGAACCAGCCCTCCATCCCAGGAATGAATCCCACTTGATCATGGTGAATAATTCTTTTTATATGCTGTTGAATTCAATTTGCTAGTATCTTGTTGTGAATTTTTGCATCCATATTCATCAGGGATATTGGCCTGTAGTTCTCTTTTTTTACTGGGTCTCTGTCTGGTTTAGGAATCAAAGTAATGCTCCCTTCAGAGAATGAGTCTGTAAGTTTTCCTTCCCTTTCTATTTCTTGGAATAGCTTGAGAAGGATAGGTATTATCTCTGCTTAAAAGTCTGGTAGGACTCCCCTGGGAAGCCATCTGGGCCTGGACTCTTATTTGTTGTAAGATTTTTGATGACTGATTCAATTTGTTCGCTGGTTATGGGTCTGTTCAAGCTTTCTATTTCCTCCTGATTGAGTTTTGGAAGCTTGTGGGTTTTTAGGAATTTGTCCATTTCTTCCGGTTTGTCCAGTTTGATGGCATATAATTTTTCATAGTATTCCCTGATAATTGCTTGTATCTCTGAGGGATTGGTTGTAATAATTCCATTTTCATTCATGATTTTATCTATTTGGGTCATCTCCCTTTTCTTTTTGAGAAGCCTGGCTAGAGGTTTGTCAATTTTGTTTATTTTTTCAAAAAACCAACTCATCGTTTCGTTGATCTGCTCTACAGTTTTTTTAGATTCCTTATTGTTTATTTCTGCTCTCATCTTATTATTTCTCTTCTTCTTCTGGGTTTAGGCTGCCTTTGCTGTTCTGCTTCTAGTTCCTTTAGGTGTGCTGTTAGATTTTGTATTTGGGATTTTTCTTGTTTCTTGAGATAGGCCTGGATTGCAACGTATTTTCCTCTCAGGACTGCCTTTGCTGCATCCCAAAGCGTTTGGATTGTTGTATTTTCATTTTTGTTTGTTTCCATATATTTTTAAATTTCTTCTCTAATTGCCTGGTTGACCCACTCATTCTTTAGTAGGGTGATCTTTAACCTCCATGCTTTTGGAGGTTTTCCAGACTTTTTCCTGTGGTTGATTTCAAGCTTCATAGCATTGTGGTCTGAAAGTATGCATGGTATGATTTCAATTCTTGTATACTTATGAAGGGCTGTTTTGTGACCCAGTATATGATCTATCTTGGAGAATGTTCCATGTGCACTCAAGAAAAAAGTATATTCTGTTGCTTTGGGATGCAGAGTTCTAAATATATCTGTCAAGTCCATCTGATCCAATGTATCATTCTGGGCCCTTGTTTCTTTATTGACCGTGTGTCTAGATGATCTATCCATTTCTGTAAGTGGAGTGTTAAAGTCCCCTGCAATTACCACATTCTTATCAATAAGGTTGCTTATGTTTGTGAGTAATTGTTTATATATTTGGGGGCTCCGGTATTCGGCGCATAGACATTTATAATTGTTAGCTCTTCCTGATGGATAGACACTGTGATTATTATATAATGCCCTTCTTCATCTCTTGTTATAGCCTTTAATTTAAAGTCTAGTTTGTCTGATATAAGTATGGCTACTCCAGCTTTCTTTTGACTTCCAGTGGCATGATAAATAGTTCTCCATCCCCTCACTCTCAATCTGAAGGTGTCCTCAGGTCTAAAATGAGTCTCTTGTAGACAGCAAATAGATGGGTCTTGTTTTTTTATCCATTCTGATACCCTATGTCTTTTGGTTGGCGCATTTAATCCATTTACATTCAGTGTTATTATAGAAAGATATGGGTGTAGAGTCATTGCGATGTCCCTAGGTTTCATGCTTGTAGTGATGTCTCTAGAACTTTGTCTCACAGGATCCCCCTTAGGATCTCTTGTAGGACTGGTTTAGTGGTGACGAATTCCTTCAGTTTATTTTTGGGAAGACCTTTATCTCTCCTTCTATTCTAAATGACAGATTTGCTGGATAATGGATTCTCAGCTGCATATTTTTTCTGTTCATCACATTAAAGATCTCCTGCCATTCCTTCCTGGCCCACCAAGTTTCAGTAGAGAGATTGGTCACGAGTCTTATAGGTCTCCCTTTATATGTTATAGCACGTTTATCTCTAGCTGCGTTCAGAATTTTCTCTTTATCCTTGTATTTTGCCAGTTTCACTATGATATGTCATGCAGAAGATCCATTCAAGTTACGTCTGAAGGGAGTTCTCTGTGCCTCTTGGATTTCAATGCCTTTTTCCTTCCCCAGTTCAGGGAAGTTCTCAGCTATTATTTCTTCAAGTACACCTTCATCACCTTTCCCTCTCTCTTCCTCCTCTGGGATACCAATTATGCGTAGATTATTTCTCTTTAGTGCATCACTTAGTTCTCTAATTTTCCTCTCCTACTCCTGGATTTTTTTATCTCTCTTTTTCTCAGCTTCTTCTTTTTCCATATTTTTTTCTTCTAGTTCACCTATTCTCTCCTCTGCCTCTTCAATCCGAGCGGTAGTTGTCTCCATTTTATTTTGCAGTTCATTGGTAGCATTTTTTTAGCTCCTCCTGGCTGTTCCTTAGCCCCTTGATCTCTGTAGCAAGAGATTCTCTGCTGTCCTTTATACTGTTTTCAAGCCCAGTGATTAATTTTATGACTATTTTTCTAAATTCACTTTCTGTTATATTGTTTAAATCATTTTTGATCGGTTCATTAGCTGTTGTTATTTCCTGGACATTTTTCTGAGGGGAATTCTTCCGTTTTGTCATTTTGGATAGTCCCTGGAGTGGTGCAGGACTGCAGCGCCCTTCCCCTGTGCTGTCTTGAATAACTTGCGATGGTGGGCAGGGCCACAGTCTGACCTGATGTGTGCCCCCAGCCCACCACTGGGGTCACAGTCAGATGCTCCTAAGGGCGTGATTCACTGTGGGGTGGTGTGGCCTGTCTGGGCTACTTGCACACTGCCAGGCTTGGGGTGCTGGGGATCTGGCGTATTAGCTGGGGTGGATCGGCATGGTGCACAGGGGTGGGAGGGGCAGGCGAGGGCATGGTGCACAGGGGCTGAGGGGCAGGCTCAGCTCGCTTTTCCTTCAGAGATCCACTTCAGTAGGGTCCCTGGGGCACCGGGAGGGAGTCAGACCCGCCGGAGGGATAGATCTGCAGAAGCACAGCATTGGGTGTTTGTGCGGTGCAAGCAAGTTCCCTGGCAAGAACTGGTTCCCTTTGTGATTTTGGCTGGGGGATGGCAAGGGAGATGGCGCTGGCAAGCGCCTTTGTTCCCTGCCAAGCTGTGCTCTCTCATCCGGGGCTCAACAACTCTCCTGTTGTCCTCCAGCCCTCCCGTTCTCTGAGCAGAACTGTTAGCTTATAACCTTCCAGATGTCAAGTCCCGCTTGCTGTCGGAACACACTCCGTCTGGCCCCTCCGCTTTTGCAAGCCAGACTTGGGGGCTCTGCTTGGCTGGCGGGCCACCCCTCCACCCCGGCTCCCTCCAGCCAGTCCGTGGAGCACGCATCACCTCGCCGCCCTTCCTATCCTCTTCCGTGGGCCTCTCATCTGTGCTTGGCTCCGGGGATTCCATTCTGCTAGTCTTCTGGGTTATTTAGGCAGGTGTAGGTGGAATCTAAGTGATAAGCAGGACGTGCAGTGAGCCCAGCGTCCTCCTACGCCACCATCTTCCCAGGATCCCCCATACCTGCTTTCAGAATTTTCTCTTTATCCTTGTAGTTTGCCAGTTTCACTATGATATGTCATGCAGAAGATCAATTCAAGTTATGTCTGAAGGATGTTCTCTGCGCCTCTTGGATTTCAATGCCTGTTTCCTTCCCCAGATAGGGAAGTTCTCAGCTATGATTTTTTCGAGTACACCTTCAGCCCCTTTCTGTCTTCTTCTGGAATTCGTATGATATGGGTATTGTTCCATTTGATTGCATCACTTAGTTCTCTAATTCTCCCCTCATACTCTGGATTTTTTTTATCTCTCTTTTTCTCAGCTTCCTCTTTTCCATAATTTTATCTTCTAATTCACCTATTCTCTCCTCTGCCTCTTCAATCCGTGCTATAGCTGCCTCCATTTTATTTTGCATCTCATTTATAGCATTTTTTAGCTCCTCATGACTATTTCTTAGTCCCTTGATCTCTGTAGTAATAGACTCTCTGCTGTCCTCTGTGCTTTTTTCAAGCCCAGCGATTAATTTTATGACTATTATTCTAAATTTTTGTTCTGTTATATTGCCTAAATCGTTTTTTAATCAATTCATTAGCTGTCGCTACTTCCTGGAGTTTCTTTTTAGGAGAATTCTTCCGTTTCACTATTTGGGGTAGTCCCTGCTGTGGCTCCGAACTGCTGGGCACTTCTCCTGTGCTGTCCAGAGTAACTTGTGTTGGTGGGTGGGGCACAGTCAGATCCGATGTCTGCCCCCAGCCCACCGCTGGGCCCACAGTCAGACTGGTGTGTACCTTATCTTCCCCTCTCCCAGGGGCAAGGACTCACTGTGGAGTGGTGTGGCTCCTGTCTGAGCCACTTGCCCACTGCCAGGCTTGTGGTGCTGCTTCTATGGGATCTGGCGTATTAGCCGGGGTGGGTCCGCAAGGTGCACAGGGGTGCGAGGGGCAGGCACAGCTGGCTTTGCTGTTGGTGGTCCCCTGCATGAAGAGCCCTGCAGCATTGGGAGAGAGGCAGGCTGGTCGGAGGGATGGATCCACAGAAGCACAGTGTTGGGCCTTTTTGTAGTGCAAGCAAGTTCAGTGATGGGAACTGGTTCCCTTTGGAATTTAGGCTGAGGGATGGGAGAGGGAGATTGCACTTGCCAGCGCCTTTGTTCACCTGCCAAACTGAGCTCTGTCTTCCAGGACTCAACAACTTTCCCTCCTGGTGTCCTCTCGCCCTCCCCACTCTCTGAGAGCAGAGCTATTGACTTTTAACATTCCAGATGTTAAGTCCCGCTGGCTGTCAGACCCACAGAATCCAGCCCCTCCACCTTTGTGAGCCAGACTTTGGGGCTCTGCCTCGCTGGACAGGCTGCCCCTCCACTGCCCTGGTTCCCTACTGCCAGTCTATGTAGCATACACTGCCTCTCTGCCCTTCCTACCCTCTTCTGTGGGCCTCTTGGCTCAGGGGAATCCGTTCTGCTAGTGTTCTGGCGATTTTCTGGGTTATTTAGGTAGATGTGGGTGGAATCTAAATGATCAGCTGGACGAGGTGAGCCCAGTGTCTTCCTATGCCTCCATCTTCTATCTCTGACTACTATAAATATTAAGACTACTTTTGTGTTATATTCGTGACTGAAATATCTTAGTCATATTTTGGTACCAAGTTTTAAGACCCCCAGAAATGATTTGGGAAGTAAAGTTTGTGTAAGCCTGGTATTATTTCTTACATGTTTGGTAGATTTCCTTAGTTGAACCATGTAGGGCTAACATTTTTTTGTGTGTGTGGTAAGGTTTGTAAGTGTGAATTAAAATCCTTCAAGATTAAAGTACTATTCTATTCAGATTTTGTTTCTTTAAAAGTTGGCTTTCATAAAATTTGTTTTTCTGGGAATTTTTCCATTTCATCTGAATTTTCAATGTATTATGTTTGATTGTCCCTTTTTATGTTTCACTGGAATATTACCAATTTATTAATCTTTCAAAGAATCAATGGTTGGCTGTGACTTTTACTGTATTATATAGTTCTTTTCTGTTTCATTTCTTCCATTGCCTTTATTATTATTATTATTATTATTTTGTTCTTTTGTGAAATCCTGTACTATCTGTGCAAATTTCTTATAGATCTGAAACTATTTAATTTTTTAATTTTTGTTAATGTTTATTTATTTTTGAGAGAGAGAGAGAGAGAGAGAGAGAGAGAGAGCATGAGTCGGGGAAGAGCAGAGAAGAAGACACAGAATCTGAAGCAGGCTCCAGGCTCTGAGCTGTCAGCACAGAGCCTAATGTGGGGCTCAAACTCACGAACCATGAGATCATGACCTGAGCCAAAGTCAGACATTTAACCGATGGAGCCACCCAGGCAACCAATCTGAAACTATTTTAAAATAAAAATATATTGGGGCATCTAGGTGGTTCAGTCAGTTAAGCATCTGACTTCGGCTTAGGTCATGATCTTGCAGTTCATGGGTTCAAGCCCATGTCAGGATGTCTGCTGTCAACACAGAGCCCACTTTGGATCCTCTTCCCCCTCTCACTCTGCCTCTCCCCCACTCACATGATAAAAATAAATAAACCTTAAAATAAAATAAAATAAAATAAAATATTAAGCATTTAAAAATATTTTTCTAACATATATTACTTTAATGGTCCAAATTCTAAATACTAATAATTTCCCATCACCTAGTTCTATTGTTTTGCTTTTTAAAGATTTTTATTCAAGTATAATTAACATCCAGTGTTATGTTAGTTTTAGATGTACAATATAATGATTCACCAATTAGATACATTTCTCAGTGCTCATGAAGATGAGAGTACTCTCAGTCCCCATCACCTATTTCACCCATTCCTCCACTCACCTTCCTTCTGGCAACCACTAGTTTGTTCTCTGTATGTAAGAGTCTGTTTTCTCACTTGTATCTATTTTTCTTTGTTAATTTGTTTTGTTATTTAAATTTCACATATGAACGACATCATATGGTATCTTTCTGTATGACTTATTTCACTTGGAATTAATACCTTCTAGGTCCATCCATGTTGATGCAGATTGTAAGATCTCATTCTTTTTTATGGCTGAGTAATATTCCATTTACTCAACTTCCTTATCCATTCACCTATCCATGGGTACTTGGGTTGCTATCATATATTGACTATTATAAATAATGCTGTAATAAACATAGAGATGCATATATTTTTTTAAATTAATGTTTTGTTTTCTTTGGGTAAATACCTAGTAGTGCAATTACTGGATCATATAGTAATTCTATTTTAAATCTTTTTTAAAAAAGTTTATTTATTTATTTTGAGAGAGACAGACAGTGCAAGTGGGAGAGGGGCAGAGAGAGAGAGGGAAGAGAGAGAATCCTAAGCAGGTTCCATACTGCCAGCACTGAACCAGACAGGGGACTTATACCCACAAAGTGTGAGATCATGACCTGAGTCAATATCGAGAGCTGTATGCTTAACCCACTGAGCCACCCAGGTGCCCCTCCATTTTAAATTTTTGGAGGAAACTCCATACTGATTTCCAGAGTAGCTATACCAATTTACATTCCCGCCAACAGTGCATGAGGGTTTTGTTTTATCCACATCCTTGGCAACACTTGCTATTTCTTGTTTATTTGTTTTTTAAAGATTTTGATAATAGCCATTCTGAAAGTGTAAAGTGTTTTGTTTGTTCTACTTTTTATCTTAGTAGTTATCTTCTTTCTTTTTATTCTTTTTTAACATATGAATTGAAATTATTTTTCATTTAAATATGAATTTGGCTGTATCCCATAAGTTTAAAACATTTATTGATGTGAAATTCACATTAACATAAAATTAACCATTTTAAAAGTTATTTTAAGTTTATTTATTTTCAGAGATAGATAAATGAGTGCATGTGTGTAAGCAGGGGAGGGGCAAGGAGAGAGGGCTAGAGAGAATCCCAAGCAGGCTCCACACTGTCAGTGCAGAGCCTGATGCAGAGATTGAACTCACAAACCATGAGATCATGACCTGAGCCAAAATCAAGAGTCAGACAACCAACTGAGCCAACCAGGTGCCCCTAAAATTAACCATTTTAAAGTGAACAATTCAGAGGCATTTAGTGCATTTACAATGAATGCAACCATTCCTCATCTAGTTCCAAAACACTTTTATAACCCTAAAAGGAAACCCTGTACCCATTAAGCAATTACTTCCCCATCTTCCCCTCCCCTCAGCCCCTGAAAAACAATAATCTCCTTGTGTCAATGGATTTGTCTATTCTGGATATATATGCTTTAAGTTTTTATATGTTTTATTTTCAACACCAATGAATTCAAATATGTTCTAATTTCCCTCATGATTTTTGTTTTGGCCTCTGCGTTACTTACAAGTGTACATGTTTCATAATTTCCAAATATTTGGCTACTTTATACTATTTTTTGTTATCAATTGTTTTTTGTTTTTTTTTTGTTTTTTTTGTTTTTTGTTTTTTTTTTTTTTTGCATTGTGGTCTGAGAACTTTAAAATACAAAACTTGTTTAGTCCACCATGGGTAAAATTTATGAAGATTATTATGTATACTTGAAAGAACAGGTATATTCTGCATGTATTTTATTTTTTATTTTTATTTTTTTTTCAACATTTATTTATTTTTGGGACAGAGAGACAGAGCATGAACGGGGGAGGGGCAGAGAGAGAGGGAGACACAGAATGGGAAACAGGCTCCAGACTCTGAGCCATCAGCCCAGAGCCTGACGCGGGGCTCGAACTCACGGACCGCGAGATCGTGACCTGGCTGAAGTTGGACGCTTAACCGACTGCGCCACCCAGGCGCACCTCTGCATGTATTTTAGATCAATTTTCTACATGTGTCAATTAGTTCAACTTTATTAATCACCTTATTTTAAATATTGTGTCTTTATTGATTCCTGTGTATTTTACCTATTAGCTATTGAAACATTGTGTGAATGTTTTAGACTATGGTTGTGAATTTTATTTCTCCTGTTATTTCATCAATTTTGCTTATATATTCTGAATCTATACTTTTACCTTCTTAATATATCATTATCATTCAGAGTAGATTAAGATTTTTATCATTAGGAGGTGTTTCACTTTACCTCTAGTAGTGCTCCTTACCTTAAACGTCAACATTTTCTGACATAGCAACTTCATTTTGCTTATGGTTTATCTATTCTATCTTTTTATGTTTTTTATTTTATTTTGTTTAATGTCTTTATAGTTTAGATTGTTTTCTTATAAATATCATATAACTGCTTTATTTAACATGCAGTCCAGAAATTTTAGTTTTTTTAACTGGAGCATTTCGGAGGCCCTAATTTTATATGTTGGACCATTTTGCCATATACTTTTTGCCTCTTCCTGTCTTGTGTGCTTCTCATTCTTCTTTCCTCTCAGCTTAATTTTGAAAACTTTCTCTCCTATTATTCAGTTTAGTAATTCTATATTTAGCTATATTCTCTATTTACTGTATCTAATCTGCTATTCAAAACATCTGTTAAATCCTTAATTTTAATTATTATAATTTTTAGTTCTAGAATTTTCATTATATAATTTTAGATGTTTTTTATAGCTTCCTTTTTTTTTACAAAATTCTAGGTCGTTTCTTTGAACTCTACGAAAATACTAATTTAATAAGCATAATTATTTTAAAGCCTGTGACTTGTAAATCCATTATCTGCATCACCTGTGCATCTATTCTTATTGTCTTTTGTTCCTCTTTTGTATTGTATTGTGTTGTATTTATAGTATTTTATTTTATTTTATTTTATTGTCTTCCCCATATCATCTGCTTGATTATTTTTTTGAGTTCCAGAAATTATATATGAAAAATGCTAAAAATAATTCAAAGCCTAAAATGATGTTAGAGGGTTTACATCCACCTCTGTATTGATTAGTTACACTAGTAATCACCTTACTACAATTATGAGGACTGAAATGATTTGAATCAAGGCTTCCATCCAATGGCTGGACTATTTCTTGTTTATTCTTCTCCTCAGGTGTAGCCCCTCAGGATCACAACCCAGAGTGTAAATTACTTAGTAAGATTCCATGGTATCTAGCTTTTGTTCCCCTAAACTTGTGAGGCTGTGAAAGGTTCTGCTCAGCTTCTCAGCCACCTCTTTCTAAATAAGCAGATGCCTCTAGTGGAAAAATTGTCTCAATATCTTCTTGTCTCTCAGTTTTCTTTTCCTAGATGTTAGTTCTGTCATTCATCATTGTATTGCAAGCCGATTTTTAAAAAATGTGTAGCTTTTATAACTGTTCTTAGCATTAGTATTCATCTTTACGACCTAGTAGTTACCTCTGGAAACAGAACAACAGCTTAAAAAAAAAAACTGCAGCAAAATATATCATGGGGCATTAAAGGGTTGGTTCGTGTTTTTCTCTGTCATCCCTAAACTAGTTACAGCTTGGTAGAACATATTCCAGTCTAAACTCACTTCCACTTTCAGTGCCACAAAGCATTGAGTCTTGCTCTCGCTTCCAAAAGTGCCTTAGGTTTTCCCTTGCCGATGTGAATCTGTTCCTATGTCTCAAGACTCCATCCTTTTCAGAACTGGAATTATGGGTTTGTGTTCATCAATGGACGTAACCTTGGGCGATATTCAATTATTGGACCTCAGGAAACACTTTACCTCCCTGGTACCTGGCTTCATCCAAGAGACAATGAGGTGAGTCCCCCCATCCCTACTTTTATGTTTTATAAACATTAAAATCTGCCTTCATGCCCAGAATGCAATTCAGGATTTTTTTCCATTCTGTACTGAATAGGCTTACCCTTTCTTACTGTCAATATTTCTTTTTTTCATAGATCATCCTGTTTGAGAAAAGGAAGAGTGGTTCATACATCCAAACTATAGATGAACCCAAGCTGTAATACTGTGTTATGACACATTTCTTAGATTGTTGGAACTCATCTACAAGCAGTTTTTTTGTAGGAAGATTTATGTTGAGAAAATCAGTGTTGCCTACAATAGCAGAAATGTAAAAAGAACCTAGAAACTCAACAGGGAAATTATTATAAGTATTATACTATATCCATGCCATGCCTATTTTAGGCTTTAACAAGTCTTCAACATCTTCAATGACTGATTTACCCAGTTAGATGCCTAATACTTAGCATATTCTTATTCTCTAATCAAGTGTGCTTTTAGGCATATATGAATAAAATAGCACCAAATTTTATTTATGTTTGTTCCTACTCAGGTGGGAGGGAAAAAAAAGAGTCTCTGGCCTAAGAGAGAATAAGGATTACTGCTCTATGTCAGAGAAAGTACTGTATATGCTGATGGGCAAATTCCTGGTGTGTGTGTGTGTGTGTGTGTGTGTGTAGGTGGGAGGAATACAAGGCACCAGTAACAATGTCTTCAGGCATTTCCCTACACCCTGTGTGTCTCCAAGGTGATATGGTAGATCACATCCAACCAGAGAAGGTATAGCAATTTGGTTGCTGGGTACTGATGGGTATGACAGCAAAGCCTGGAATTGAGTACTCTGTGTCTTTTTATTCCTCAGCCATATGTATATAGTCAAACCTCTTACTCATAGTAAACAAATATTAGTCCAGTGAATTTCCTCAAATGATACCATTGGAAACTAATCACATTTTTTTAATCAACTTATAGCACTTAACCTAAATTCAAACCATTGTACTATAATAATATCTGATCACTTAGATATGGTGCCTAAGGCCTCTAAGAAATTTAGCAAATAATCTGGTGTCAAAAGGAAGAAAGGAACCTGTCTACTTGGGATGAGGACAGAGGAGCCAGATGATTTTCTTTCTCAATAATCTGGCTGGCTCACTGAAGGAGAATTCTATCATGCACCCACACAATTTCTACATAAAAATTTATTCTCTGGGCTGTCAACTCAAACTCATAAAATCTATGGATATGCTATAGACCAAGAGAGAAAAACAGAAATAATAATCATGAAGATCATAGTATGTGTTATATTTCAGATGAGATATATACATTATTTCTAATCTTAGCAACCATGTAGCTTTTCCACTTTGTAGATGGAGAAACCAAGGTTCAAAGAAGTGTTTGAATACATGTCTCTCTATTTACATCTGTTCTTCTCTTATTATACCTCAGCTTCATACCTACATCAGTCTTTTCCAAATATTAATGCAACAATACTATCCAGAAGATGTAATCTTTTCAGTGTGCTTACAGAAAAGTGCTCACAGCTTAGAACACTTGACCCAGCAAAACTGTCCAAGAAAAACAAAACAGAATTTGAACCTTTTAGACAAGTGCCAAAAGGTTTTATCATCCAAAGATCCATTTGGGCACCAGAATGGCTCAGTGGGTTAATCATTCTACTTCGGCTTAGGTCATGATCTCACTGTGAGTTTGAGCCCTGCATCAGACACTGTGCTGACAACTCATAGCCTGGAGCTTGTTCCAGATTCTGTGTGTGTCTCTCTCTGCCCCTCCCCTGCTCACACACTCTGTCTCTCCCTCACTCAAGAAAAAATAAACATAAAAAAAAAAAGAAAAACCCATGTTCTAAAGGGAATTCTGAGGCAGATTTTCTCAATTGGGGTTCCATAAGACAACACCTTACAGAAAATGTTTTCAATGACTAGTTTCTTATCGTTTCTTATTTCTTATCGATGCATGTTAAGAAAGTTAATTCTTTACAGACCACAGGTGCCTTAGGGCATTGCAGCTTAAGTCTCTCTGGGAACCTCAGCTAAGAAAAGATATTCTAAGGCCTGTTCTGTCAGCAGAAAGAAAATAACCCCAGTGGGAATGTTTGAGGTTCAAGAAAAAATGTGAAGGAAGGATGTTGACAAATATTCAAATACATGTAAACAAACATTAATTGAATAAAAAATATACTAATGTCTAATTTGAGGGCAAAATCTATATAAATTATAAGACCAGGAGAAAATATCTAAGGTGAGATGCTGTGACTGCAAAAAGAGAGAGAGAGAGAGAGAGCGCTAAAGTTTCTGTAATGCTCAGATCTTAACTTTAGACTTTATTATCTAGGGGCTGCCTGGCTGGCTTAGTCAGTAAAGCATGTGACTCTTGGTCTCAGAGTCATGAGTTTAAGCACCATATTGGACATGGACCCTACTTAAAAAAAAAATCTAAAGGGTATAAATAGAATGAAGGGAAGAAAAAACAACTAAAAATGTAACCAATAAAAGGTAAAAAGGAGTGAATAAAGTTAAAAATGAGTATGAGGGACACCTGCGTGGCTCAGTGGGTTAAGCATCCAACTTCAGCTCAGGTCATGATCCCATGGTTTGTGAGCTCCACACAGGGCTCTCTGCTGTCAGTGCAGAGCCCACTTAGGATTCTCTGTCTCCCTCTCTCTCTCTCTGCCCCTCCCCTGCTTGTCCTCTGTCTCTCTCTCTCCCAAAGATAAACAAAAATTAACAAAATAGGTACAAATAGAAAGTACATATTAAGATAGTAGAAATAAATACAAATATATTAGCAACCATAGCAAATTTTGTAAATGTACTAAATCCTCTAACTAAAAGGTAAAAGTTGTAAGACACGATAAAAATGAAATAGATTTATAAGAGATACACCTTTAATCTGGTACACAAAATGATAGAAAGTTAAGATAAAAATACACCATGCATGAATTAGCAGAGAGAAAAATTAAATGATCCCATTTACAATGACATTGAAAAGAATAAAATACCAAGAATATATTTAACCATGGAAACAAAAATCCTGAACTTTGAAAACTGTAAGACATTGACGAAAGAAATTGAAGACAACACAAATAAATGGAAAAATATACCATGCTCATGAATTGGAAGAATTAATATTAAATGTCCTTACTACCCAAAGCAATCTACAAATTCAATGCAGTCCCTATCAAAATACCGATAGCACTTTTCACAAAACTAGAACCAAGAATCCCAAAATTTTTATGAAACCACAAAGACCCCCAACTAGCCAAAACAATATTGAGAAAGAAGAACAAAGATGGAGATATCACAATCCAAGATTTCAAACTATATTACAAAGCTATAGTAATCTGAATGGAACTGACACAAAAATAAACACACAGACCAATAGAATAAAATAGCCCAGAGATAAACTCAAGCTTGTATGGCGAATTAATTTACAACAAAGGTAACAAAAATATACAATGGGGAAAAGACAGTCTCTTCTATAAATGATGTTGGAAAAGTTGGACAGCTTCTTGCAAAAGAATGAAACTGGACCATTGTCTTACACCACATATAAAAGTAAACGCAAAATGGATTAAAGATGTAAATGTAAGACCTGAAATCATAAAACTAAAAGAAAACATAGGTTGTAAACTTTTGGAATCAGCCTTAGCAATATTTTCTAGATATGTCTCCCCAGGTGAGGGAAACAAAAGCAAACATAAACAACCAGGACTTTACCAAACTAAACAATTTTGCACAACAAAAGAAACGACAAAAAAAAAAAAAAAAGGGCAACCTACTAAATGGGAGAAAGTATTTGCAAATGATATAGCTGATAAGGAGTTAATTTCAAAATATATAAAGAACTCACACAACTTAACACCAAGAAATCAAATGATCTTATTTAAAAATGGGCAGAGGACCATAAATGTTTTGCCGAAAAAAGATACAGATGGCCAACAGACACATGAAAAGATGCTCAATATCACTAATCACAAGGGAAATGCAAATCAAAACCATGATGAGATATCACAACAGTCAGAATGGCTAGCATCGAAAACAAACAAAACAAGAAGTACCAAGGATCAGTGAGGATGTGGAGAAAAGGGAACCTTCGTGCATTTTTGGTGGGAGGGTAAATTTCTTGCAGCTACTATGAAAACAGTATGGAGGTTCCTCAAAAAAAATTTAAAATAGAAATACCATATGATCCAGCAGTTCCACTACTTGGTATTTACCTGAAGAAAACAAAAACAGTAATTTGAAAAAATATGTGCACCTTTGCGTTTATTGCAACACTATTTACAACAGCCAGGATATGGAAGCAACACATGTCCATGGATAGATGAATGTATAAAGAAGAAGTGGTGTAAATATACAATGGAGTATTATGCAGCCATAAAAGGTTGAAATCTTGCCAGTCACAATGTCATAGATAGACCTAGAGGGTATTATGCTAAGTGAAATAAGACAAAGAAAGACAAATGCCATATGATTTCATGTACATGTGGAATCTAAAAAACAAAATAAGTGCACAAACAGAAACAGACTCATAAATACAGAGAACAAATTGGTAGTTGCTAGAGGAGAGGGGGCTGATGGTATAGGGTAAAACAGGTAAAAGGGATTAAGAGGCACAAACTTCTAGTCACAAAATAAATAAAACATAGGGATGAAAAGCACAGCATAGGGAATATAGTCAATGATATTGTAATAACTTTGTATGATGGATGGTTAACTATATTTATTGTGGTGGGCATTTTGTAATGTATATAATTGCTGAATTACTGTGTTGTCCACCTGAAACTAATACAAAATATGTCAACTATACTTCAACTAGGAATAAAAATGTATACATACCATGCAAATTCTTATAAAAAAAAAACTAGAGTAACCATATTAATATCAGGCAAGCAGACTGAATGGCAATAGGTGTTACTAGATATAGAGGATTACTAAGAGTAATAAAAGATTAAATTCACGAGAAAGATATGTTTCTAGAGTTGTATGTTCCTAAAAATTTAGCCTTAGAATATATAAAGCAAATATTTCTAGTTCTATACATAAAAAAAGACAAATAGAAGTACTTTACACTTGAGAAAATTTTTGAAATTGAGATATGGTTCATATACTAGAATATCTACCCTTTTAAAATTTACAGCTCAGTAGTTTTTAGTGTAATATGTAGTAAGTTCATAGTGTAGTGTGTTGTGAAACCATCATCTAAATCCAGAATATTTCATCATTCTGAACATGTACCCATTGTTACCCCCCTGCCCTCATCCCCAGCTCCTAGCAACACTAATCTACTTTCTACCTCTATGTGCTCACCTATGCTGAACATTTCACTTACATAGAATCATATAATATGTGGCCCTCTGTGACTGGCTTCTTTCATTTGGCATAAGGCTTATAAAAATCATTCATGTCATAGCATGTATCAGTACTTCATTCCTTAGGGATTAATTAAAATTTCGTTATATGGATACCACATTTGTTTATCCATCCATCAGTGGGTGAATATTTGAGTTATTTCCACTTATTTGGCTATTGTGAGTAATACTGCTATGAACATGCACACACAAATTTGTGTGTGAACATATCTTTTCAGTTCTCTTGGGTATACCCTTAGGGGTGGAATTTCTGGAACACATGGTAACTCTATGTTTAATTTTTTAAGGGAACACCAAACTGTTTTCCTAAGTGGCTATACCACTTTACATTCCCACCAACAGTGTATGAGGGTTCTAATTTGTCCACATCCTCACTAACACTTGTTTTAATCTCTTTTTTTTCTCTTATTACTATAGTCATACTAGTAGGTGCAAAATGGGATCTCATTGAGGCTTTGATTTTCAGCTCCTTAAAAATGTATCCTCTTAAATGCTGAATGTAACAATGTAGCAAAGGAGTAATGCAATTGTACTTTAGGAAAACAAAAAGAATCTGAAATTTCTTGGGCATGTCATCTTTCGTTCCCACAGGACACCAGTATTCTTCAGCAAGTGTCATGGTAGGGTAACTCTGTCGCAAGGTAATCAACATGTTACTTCTTCAGTAGGTTCATGCAATAAAAAAATCATTCACTGTTTGTATGCCCTCCTATGTTGCTATTATTGTCTATAAAGTATGGTAATAAGGCTTTCTTTTGCTAAAGCTTAAAAAATATTTAAAAACATGTATTAGCTGCTATTCAAGTTTTCTGAACATCTTGCATAAAGTAAAGAGACAAGAGTTTCAAAATATCTTGTATGTCATGGAATTTGTTTCTGGTTGAAAAATGCTCACTTTAGAACATCTGAGAGAGGAATTAAGATGGTGGAGCAGCATGGAGACTCTGAGCTTGCCTTGTCCCTGAAATGCAGCTAGATCAGCACCAAGTCATTTTGAACATGTAGGAAATTGATCTGAGGATTAACACAACAATCTGCATTACCTGAACCACAGAGCTTGATAGGTACATGGTGTGGAGAGATGAACTGGGGGAGATAAAAACCATGGAGGAGAGGCAGCTGTTTTTGCAGAGAGACAACAGAGAAAGAGAAAGGAGGAGAGTGCAGCACATGGGGATCATTCAAGCAAAGCACTCCCCCGAAAGTAGCTAGAGAAAAAGATAGAGAGGAAGTGAAAACACTGGGAGGGGGCTGAACAACAAATCTGTTCCCTAAAACCACTGACAGGAAGAAAGGAGGGGGCTTCAATACCACCAAGATCCTATAAACAGTAGAGTGCAGAGTCTGAAGTTTCTGAGCTCAGTGCCTAGTGGTTCTCTGGTAAGGAAGCAGCATGAATCCCCAGAAACAGAGAGGTCTGAGGGGTACATGTGTCACATGGGAAGAAGCAGTTCCCCTGCTTAGAGTGCATTTGGTAGAGGCAATATGGCCTCCCCACAGGCAAAAAGTCCCAGGGGACCTCAGAGAGCAGCCATGTTTGCTGGTATTGGGACAAAGATGCCAGAGTGTGGTGAAAGCTGGAACCAGCTGTGTTTTGTGAACACAGCAGTTTCTCTGAAACTGCTGCTGTGGGATCACACAAACATTTTCTGTGGCAAGCTGGCACCTGGCCATTGCTCAGCAGGACCCTCCCCCAGAGAGCTAGTGTGGGTCCAAGCTGCAAGAGTCTCTGAAGCATGGGGTTTTAAAACACAGCCCCATCTGAGATAAAACTCTGGAGGGAGGTGCCACCTGGCAGTCAGCTTGGACACCAATAGGGTAGAAGTAAGGAGTGGATGGAGGTCTGAGACAAAGGAGGGGTGCTTGATCATGGGTCAGGGAGAGCATGAAGTTCCTGTGCCAGAGACTAGGGAGCTGGGTGAAGCCATTTCCACTTCTACTGCACATGTGCATATGTGCACATGCACACCACACTTAACCACCCTAGTAAGCTAAGCAGTGCCACATACTGGAGAATGGAGCCATTACACGAAGCCCTGCCCAACCCCACCCTCCAAGCACATCCCACAGAAGACCAGCACAAGTTACTCCAGCTGCTTAGTGTACATATTATCCAGGGCTTCATAATACCAGTTCTAGGGGAACCTGGATGTAACTTCATTTGGGATTCATTTGGGATTCATTTGGGCTTCATTCTGTTAGCTTCTGTTAGATTCATTCTGTTAGGTTCATTTATTTATTTGTTTGTTTTGCTTCTGTTTTTCACTTAAATTGTGTACTTCTTCCTTCCTTTCTTTTCTTCCTCTTTGGATACAGAAAGAGGAAAATTTATTTTTATTTTACATTTTTTACTTTATTTTTATTAAAAAATTTAATTCTACTTTACTATTTTATTTTATTGTATAAATTTTTATAATTTTTTTCTTATCTTTTTTCTTTTCTTTCTCTTTTTTTCTCTATTCTAGCAAGCTTCTTTCTTTTAAAGATTGTTTTTAATGGTTATTTATTTTTGATAGAGAGTGCAAGCAGGAGAGGGGGCGACATAGAGGGAGAGAGAGAATCCCAAGCAAGCTCTGCACTGTCAGTGCAAGGCCTGATGCAAGGCTCAAACTCATGAACTGTGAGATCATGACATGAGCTGAAATCAAGAGTCAGACACTTAACTGACTGGCACCCCTTGCAAACGTCTTTCAACAAACAGATCAAAGCACACCTAAGATATAGGTTCCCTTATTTCATTTTTTGTTTTGTTTTTAATTTTTAATTTTTTATTTTTTATTTAATTAAGTTTTTTCTTCATCCACAATGACTAAACAATGGAATTCACCCCAAAAAAGAAAGAACAGGAAGAAATTACAGCCAGGGACTTAATCAACACAGACATAAGCAAGATATTTGAACTAGAATTTAGAACCATGATAATAAGAATCCTAGCTGGGGTTGAAAAAAAGCATAGAATCCCTTTCTGTGGAGATAAAAGAAACAAAATCTACTCAGGAAGAAATTAAAAATGCTATAACCAAGATGCAATATTGAATGGATGCCACTACAGCAAAAATGGAAGAAGCAGAATAGAGAATCAGCGATATAAAAGATAAAATTATGGAGAATAATGAAGCAGAAAAAAGGAGTGAGACAAAGGCAAAAGGCATGAGACAAGAATTAGAGAATTCCATGACTTATTAAAATGGAATAACATCCAAATCATAGAAGTCCCAGAAGATGAAGGGAGAGAAAAAGGGCAGAAGGTTTGTGTGAGTGAATTATAGTGGAAAATTTTCCTAATCTGGAGAAGGACACGGACATCAAAATGTAAGAAATACAAAACAACTCCCATTAGATTCAACAAAAACCAACCATAACCAAAGCATATCATAGTCAGATTCACAATATGCACAAACAAGGAAACAATTATGAAAGCAGCAAGGAGAAAAAAGTCCTTAGCCGATATGGGAAGATAGATCAGGTTCGCAGCAGAACTATCTACAGAAACTTGGCAGGACAAAAAAAGGAGTGGCAGGATATATTAAACGTGCTGAATTATAAAAATATGCAGCCAAGAATTCTTTATCCAGCAAGGCTCATTCAAAATAGAAGGACAAAGAGTTTGCCAGACAGGGGCACCTGTATGGCTCAGTTGGTTAAACATCTAAGCATTGGACCTCGGCTCAGCCATGATCTCATGGTTTGTGGGTTTGAGCCTCACATCAGGTTCTGTGCTGACAGCTCAGAGCCTGGAGCCTGTATGAGATTCTCTGCCTCCCTCTCTCTCTCTCTGCCTCTCTCCTGCTCGTAGTCTATCTTTCTCAAAAATAAATAATAAACATAAAAAAGTTTCCCATACAAATAAAACTTAAAGGAGTTCATGACCACTAAACCAACTCTGCAAGAAATTTTAAGGGGGACTCTTTGAGTGGATAAATGACAAAACAAAGCAAAAAAAAAAAAAACAACAAAAACAAAAACAAAAAAACAACAACCCAAAAGCAACAAAGACTAGAAAAGACCAGACAACATCACCAGACACACCAACTCTACAGGCAACACAATGGCACTAAATTCATATCTTTCAGTACTCATTCTAAATGTTTATGGACTAAATGCACCCAAAAGACGTAGGATATCAGAATGGATAAGAAAACAAGACCCATCTATATGCTGCTTACAAGAAACTCATTTTAGACCTAAAGATATCTGAAGATTGAAAGTAACAAGATGGAGAACCATCTATCATGCTAATGGTCATCAGAAGAAAGCTGGACTAGCCATACTTATATCAGACAAACTAGAGTTTAAAATAAAGACTGTAACAAGAGATGAAGAAGGGCATTATATTATAATTAAGAGGTCTATCCACCAAGAAGATCTAACAATTGTAAATATTTATGCCCCCAATGTGGAACACACAAATACAAAAATCAATTAATCAGAAATGTAAAGAAACTCACTGATAACAATACCATAATAGTAAAAGACTTCAACACCCTACTTACAGTGATGGACAGATCATCTAAGCAGAAAATCAACAAAGAAACAATGAATGACACACTGGACCAGACAGATATATTCAGAATATTTTATCCTAAAGCATCAGAATACATATTCTTCTCGAGTGCACAGGAGCACTCTCCAGAATAGATCACATACTGGGTCACAAGTCAGACTTCAACAAGTACAAAAAGATTGAGAGTATACCTTGCATATTTTCAGACCACAATGCTATGACACTCAAAATCAACCACAAGAAAAAATTTGGAAAGACCATGAATACTTGGAGATTAAAGAGAATTCTACTAACGAATAAATGGGTTAACCAAGAAATTGAAGAAGAAATGAAAAAGTACACGGAGGCCAATGAAAATTAAAACATGACAGCCCCAAACCTCTGGGATGCAGCAAAGGTGGTCATAAGAGGGACATATATAGCAATCCAGGCCTTCCTAAAGAAGGAAGAAAGGTCTCAAATATACAACCTAAACTTACACCCAAAAGAGCTGGAAAAAGAATAGCAAATAAAGCCCAAAGCCAGCAGAAGAAGGGAAATAATAAAGATTAGCACAGAAATCAACAATAATAATAATAAAAAGCAGTAGAACAGATCTATGAAACCAGGAGCTGGTTCTTTTAAAGAATTAACAAAATTGATAACCCCCTAGCCATATTGATCAAAAAGCAAAAGGAAAGGACACAAATAAATAAAATCATGAATGAAAGAGGAGAGACCAAAATCAACACCACAGAAATACAAACAATAATAAGAGGATATTATGAGAAATTATATGCCAAAAAATGGGCAATCTGGAAGACATGGACAAATTCCTAACAACATATAAACTAACAAAACTGAAACAGGAAGAAATAGAAAATTTGAACATACCTTAACCAATAAAGAATTGAATCAGTAATCAAAAATCTCTCAAAAAACAAGAGTCCAGGGCTGGATGGCTTTCCAGGGGAATTCTACCAAACATTTAAAGAAGAGTTAACATCTATTCTTTTGAAGCTGTTCCAAAAAAATAGAAATGGAAGGAAAACTTCCAAACTCATTCTACAAGGCCAGCATTACCTTGATTCCAAAACCAGACAAAGACCTCACTAAAAAGGAGAACTACCGACCAATTTCCCTGATGAACATGGATGCAAAAATTCTCAACAAATACTAGCCAACCAGCAAAACATTAAAAGAATTATTCACCATGATCCAGTGGGATTTATTCCTGTGATGCAGGGCTGGTTCAATATCCACAAACCAATCAATGTGATACATCACATTAATAAAAGAAAGGATAAGAACCACATGAACTTCTCAATAGATGCAGAAAAAGCATTTGACAAAATACCACATCCTTTCTTGATAAAAACCCTTAAGAAAATAAGAACAGGAGGATCATACCTCAAGGTCATAAAGGCCATATGTGAAAGACCCAAAGTTAATATCATCCTGAAAACTGAGAAAGCTTTCCCCCTAAGATCAGAAACATGACAAGGATGTACACTCTCACCACTGTTGTTCAACAGAGTGTTGGAAGTCCTAGCTTCAGCAATCAGACAATAAAAAGAAATAAAAGGTATTCAAATTGGCAAGGAGAAAGTCAAACTTTCACTCTTCATAGACGACATGATTATATGGAAAACCCAAAAGACTCCACCAAAAAAAAAAACCTGCTAGAACTGATAAATTAATTCAGTAAAGTCACAGGTATAAAATCAATGTAAAGAAATTGGTTGTATTTCTATATACCAATAATGAAGCAGCAGAAAGAGAAATCAAGAAATCAATCCCATTTATAATCGAACCAAGCCCCATAAAATATCTTACCAAAGAGGTGAAAAGTATATACCCTGAAAACTCTAGAAAGATTATGAAAGAAATTGAAGAAGACACCAAACACACACACACACAACAACAACAACAAAAACATTCCATGCTCATGGATTGGAAGAACAAATGTTGTTAAAATGTCAATCCTACCCAAAGCAATCTACAAATTCAATGCAATCACTATCAAAATGACATCAGCATTCTTCACAGAGCTAGAAAAAACAGTCCTAAAACTTGTATGGAACCAGAAAAGACCCTGAAAAGCCAAAACAATCCTGAAAAAGAAAACCAAAGCTGGAGGCACCATGCTTTGAGACTTTAAGCTATATTACAAAGCTTTAATCATCGACAGTATGATACTGACACATAGGTCAATGGAACAGAATAGAAAACCCAGAAATGGGCCCACAAACATATGGCTAATGAATCTTTGACAAAGCAGGAAAGAATGTCTAATGGAAAAAAGTCTCTTCAGCAGTGTTGGGAAAACTGGATAGTGACATGCAGAAGAATGAATCTGGACCACTTTATTAAACCACACACAAAAACAAACTCAAAATGGATGAAAGACATAAATGTGAGACAGGAAACCATCAAAATACTAGAAGAGAAAACAGGCAACAACCTCTTTGACCTGGGCTGCAGCAACTTCTTACTTGACATGGGAAACAAAAGCAAAAATGAACTATTGGGACCTCATCAAGATAAAAACCCTCTGCACAGTGAGGGAAACAATCAGAAAAACTAAAAAGCAACTGACAGAATGGGAGAAGATATTTACAAGTGACATATAAAATAAAGGGTTAGTATCCAAAATCGATAAAGAACTTATCAAACTCAACACCCAAAAAACAAATAATCCAGTGAAGAAACAGGCAGAAGACATGAATAGACACTTTTCCAAAGAAGACATCCAGATGGCTAACAGACACATGAAAAGATGCTCAACATCACTTATTATCTGGTAAATACAAATTAAAACCACGTTGAGATACCACCTCACACCTGTCAGAGTGGCTAAAATGAACAACTCGGGAAACAACAGATGTTGACGAGGATGTGGAGTAGAACCCTTTTGCACTGCTGGTGGGAATGAAAACTGGTGCAGCAACTCTGGAAAACAGTATGGAGGTTCCTCAAAAATTTTAAAATAGGACTACCCTACAACCCAGCAATTGTACTACTAGATATTTATCTAAAGAATGCAGGAATGCTGATTCAAAGAGGCACATGCACCCCAATGTTTAAAGCTGCATTATCGACAATAGCCAAAGTATGGGAAGAGCGCAAATGTCCATCAACTGATTAATGGATAACGAAGATGTGGTACACACACACACACACACACACACACACACACACGCAAAATGGAATATCTTGGCGATCAGAAAGAATGAAATCTTGCCATCTGCAACAAATGTGGATGGAACTAGAGATTATTATTATGCTAAGCAAAATACGTCAGTCAGAGAAAGACAAGTATATGATTTCATTCATTTGTGGCATTTAAGAAACAAAACAGATGAACATAAGGAAAGGGAAGGTAAAATAAGATAAAAAAAAAATAAAAGAGGGAAGCAAACCATAAGAGACTGAGAACAAACTGAGGGGTTGCTGGAGGGGAGAACAAACTGAGAACAAATACTGAGAACAAACTGAGGGGTTGCTGGAGGGGTGTTGGGTGAGGGGAAGGACTGAAAGGGCAAGGGGCATTAAGGAGGACACTTGCTGGGATGAGCCCTGGTGTTATATGTAAGTGAAGAGTCACTAAATTCTATTCCTGAAATCATTGTTACAGTATATGTTAACTAACTTTGATTTAAATTTTTAAAAATAGTAGCTAAAAAAATATCTGAAAAAAGTGCTCACTTTGTAATATGCCAAAATTGCTTTCTAAATATGGATCTGAAGGTCATGAATGAAACCATATGTTTGTAATTTTTAAATCACTTATGGCCTTACCCATGTTTGTCCTTTGCCAATGACAAATACATGACACTTTTATTTCCTAATTTTTCATTTTATAAATATTTCTTAGTTTGCAGTGCTACACTAAGAAATCATGGTAACAAAATAAAGGAGAAGCATAGCTAACTTCATTGTTAGTTTATTATGCTGTCAAGTTTTAACAAAATTTCTATTTGTTTCTATATGTCCAGATATCTGATATACAAAATGTGGGTATTTCATATCACTAACTGGTGCATAGCAAAATATAATTTGTGGAAAATGTTTTCAGTAACATATTTTGTAGAAGGAACTTTGCACCTGGGAATCATAAGTTGGACAGATTTTTAAAAATCTTTTGGCAGCCTACCAGATACAAAAGTGCTGATTCAAAGGGGCACGTGCACCCTAGTGTTTATAGCAGTGCTATCAACGATAGTCAAACTATGGAAAGAGCCCAAATGTCCATCAACTGATGAATGGATTAAGAATATGTGTTATACATAAACAATGGAATACTACCTGGTGATGAAAAGAATGAAATCTTACCATTTGCAACAATGTGGATGGAACTAGAGGGTATTATGCTAAGCAAAATAAGTAAGAGAAAAACATATCACATGATTTCACTCATATGTGGAATTTGAGAAACTTAAAAGATGATCATAGGGGAGGGGAAGGAAAAAAATGATAAAAACAGAGAGGGAGGCAAACCATAAGAGACTCTTAAATACAGAGAACAAACTGAGGGTTGATGTGGGTGGGGTAAATGGGTGATGAGCATTAAGGAGGGCACTTGTTGGGATAAACACTGGGTGTTATGTGTAAGCGATGAATCACTGGGTTCTACTCTGGAAGCCAAGACTACACTGTATGTATGTTACTTGAGAAAAAACAAAAAACAAAAAAACAAAAACAACTAGCACACAAACACACATACAGAGACACATACACAATCTTTGTCAGTTGAAAACAACTGAAAGTGGCAAGATAGAGCAATTATTTTGAGGAACTTTTTTTTTAACCTCCATTGACTCAAATCCATAAGAAATTGTCTTTTTAAATTATTATTGTAAGTCTGTCCTTTTGAAGTTTTGTAGTGAGAACAAAGTGTGCCTCATTTTTATTTAATGCTTTTATCTTTTCTTCATGTGTTGTTCATTCTTTATTCCATCTGGATCAAACATGATTGATCATAGATGTAGCTGCACATCATGTTGTAGCGTTTCCTCCTTATGAAATTTCAAGGTAGCAAGAATTCCCAAAGACAACTTTTTTCCAAGACTCATGGCTGCAATGAAATTGTTATACAATTAAATTCAGTTTATAAAAAGTATGTTGTTTAATGCTATGAATGGTAGACATCAAACAATTCTAAAATGATAAAAGTTGTGACAATAATATTGATATCTCTTAATTATTATTTTAATTTCTAAATTTTTATACTGTATAAATATATAATGTCTATCTTTTTTTATTTTTAAAGGTCATCTATTTACATTCATTTGTTGGCTCAAAAAAGATATCATATTCTTCCTTAGAACTTATAAAACTAATGTACTCTCTTAATATTCTTACTGGCTATCAATGTATTTCTCTATGTTCTTAAGGATTTGTAAGTTCTTAATAACTACTTCTGTACATAATGGTAATAATTTCCACAATAATCATTAATCACTGTTTTATTTTGCTTTAACTTATCAATAAAATTTTAAGGTTTCACTTCATGTCACATCTCAAATGTATCCCTGCATCTGAAAGTGAATATTCAAATGTTAACAACAAATTCAAATGACAAGCCCAGTTCTTATTTCTGACAGTGTTGCACTGTCGGTATTTGAAATTAACCTAGGTGATCATTTTATTGCAGAGAATGCAGTGATGCCTTAAATGATCTTATATGTTCACACCTAAATGATCCTACATGGGGTCACCATACCCCATCCGTTTCACCTACTCAAGGGTATTGCTCCAGAGATTTCTCCCAGGCTCTCCTACTTCATGATTTTCACCCCCTTTTGATCATGATCACTATTCACATACAAGCATATGTTAGTTTCTAACTAAAATAGAAATGAAAATAGAACACTAGCTCTGACTCAGAGTCAAGAACCACCAGCTCCATTTATTGATTCCCCTTTAATTCTTAGATTCCTCTTCACCCTTTCTAAACCTATCCAGTCAGCTTCCCCAATCCTACCCCCAACCCACCTAAACTCCCTGTATCCTAGTCACCAAAACCCTCCATGTACTGAATACATTGATTTGATTCATTTTCAGTCTTTCCTTAACTTGACTTGTAACATGTAACACAGGTCATCACTGCTTCCTCTTTGGTAATGTCTCTCTGTTGGAGTTCAGGATTCCATCTTTTCTGAGTTTTCTTTCCACCTCACTGACTGCTCCTTCTACTTCAACTTTGCTGTTCCTCCTCTTTTCTCAGGGTCAAGTGTCCCAAGGCTCATCCTTGGTCCTCTTTCTCTGCACTTACTTCTTTGGTGATCTCACCCAGGTTCATGCCTTTAAATACCAACTCTCTGCCAATTCCTACATTTATAACCCCATCTTAGACCTCTCGGCTGAACCTCAGCCTATACATTCAACAGCTTACATGATATCTCCACTAGCACATCTCATAGATATCTCAAACTCAACCAGCCCAAGCTGTGCTTCTGATATTCCCACAGCCCTCTCCATCATGGGTAAGAGCAACTCCAGTTCTTCCAGTTTCTTAGGCCCAACATGTTGAAGTCATTCTTCAATCCCCTTTACTTCTCACACCCCACAAATGACCCTGGAATCACAACAATTCTGTCTCTGCTTTCATACTATTTACAGAAATCCAACACTTCCCACCACCTCCATTCATATCATCCTGAGCCAGCATCATCTCTCACTGGGATTGCTGCCTCCTGGCTGGTCTCCTTTCTTCTGCTCTTGCCCATTGCTGGTGAGTCTCAGCACAGCAGCCAGAGGAGTCTTTTAAAGCATAATTGATGTCATGTCCAAAGCCTGCAATGACTCCCATTTCATTGATTCAGAACTCTGCTCTGAAAGGCCTTCTGTTGTTAGGCCCCTGTGCTTCTCTGGCCTCACTGCCTGCAGTTCTCCACCTCACCCCCACCCCCCAGCCCCCTCCCCCCACAACTTCACTTCCCACAGGGACCTTGAAGTTCCCAGAACACCCTGTCATGCACCTGCCTGAAAGCCTTTGCACTGTGGGTTCTTTCTGCTTGCATAGCCCTTCCTCCAGATATCTGCATGCATGGTTAACTATCACCTCTTTCAAGATCATTGTCTCAGTAAGGCCTCTGTGCATGCCCCTCCCCACCACGCTCACAATCTCCTTCCTTTATCTACTTTCTTTCTGCTATGAAATGTACTACCTTTGAACAGACTCTATGATTTATTTATTCATTTGTTAATTTTTGGTGTCTTTTGTCCTCAGCTAGAATATAAATTTCAAATGGAAGAATCCTCATCTATATTGTCCACTGATGTACTGCAAGCATCTAAGTGTTCAGCACATAGTAGTCATTAAACATGTTGCTTACTTCTTAATGGATAAAATGTGGAATTAGGTCTTTGGCTTTTCTGCCTTCCAAAAGGCTGAGGCTGAAAAGTGATATTTTTAGACTACAAAGGCCAAGGATGAAGTTCAGTGCATCCCTTCCCAATGTATACAGGTCTTTTCCAGTCCCACTGACACATCTCCTGAGGTAAGAAGCCTTGACAACTTATCTTAACTTGGATCTGTTTTCTTTTTCTTTTTCCAAGGCCAAAATCACATTCCTGAGACTTTCTATTTTCTTTTTGTCTATGGTTGAAATTGCCCTCCTCTAGTCCCAGAAATTCCTACATGTTCTTAATTTCTTTGCTCAAGACTCTTTGTCAATTTGACAGCATAGCTGGCCTTGTCATGTAACCTGAAGCAAAAGAACTGGAGAGGGTGGGTGTCAAGGACTGGTCTGGGGTGTCTGTCTTTAAGGAGGAAGGTGAATTGAGGTTGTTATATCATGTTCCAGGGGCCCAAGTAGCTGCGTTATCACAGAAGCCACATTTTGCATCTTGTTCCCATGACCTTAAGAAAGATTTTGTCAAATGTTTTTCTAAAATTCAGATACTCTATATCTAAGGCATTAGCACAAGGTACTCAAAAATAAGACATGTGAATAAATGAATAATTGATCTATATACCTGTTTGTTATACCTATTATAAATAAAAATAAAACTGCCAATGAGGTTAGTTTGATACGATTATTTTTCTTGAGAGCCTACACTGTACTGATTCTGATTGTAGCTTTTACTTCCACCATGCTTCTTGGTGTACATTTCTTTCCCACTGACTATGTGGGATAGGTGAATTATCAAGGAAGGAACCATGCTCTCTGAGTCTGTCAGAGCTCTAATAGCTGAGCTGTGGGCTGAGGATATCAACAGGACTTCACTAATTTTTTTTTTTTTTTGGTATATTTTCTAAAGCAAAATCCTTGACCCCAGAAAGGTGACCTGTGAAGATTATGATTCCTGAGCGTCAGGGATTTGTTCCCACCTCATGCACCTTGCCAGAACACTTTGTTTCCATCTCCACCAGGCCAGTTCATTTAACTGTAGCTTACATTCCCAGGGATTTGAGTATTTCATTGTCTTCGTTGGGTTACATTCATTAAACATTTTGAAAAGAGTATTTTGAAGGAGTATCTTGCTAATATTTTAAAACCCAAAAGTCTTGGCTCCTCAGCAAAACACCTCTCAGATTAGTGCTATCTCAGATTAGAGCTATTTGTAACACTCTCTGTGGTATCATTAAATCAAGATAAAGTAAAATTGCTCTTAAAGTGTGAGTAGTTGTGTCTATAGTTCTGTGCTTCCCAGGGGGTTAAGGGGTAATGATTATTTTTAAAGCACTGAGTTATTTATGTTTTCTTCCATAAATAAAAACAAGGGTAATAGAGTTGGGCTAAGAATTTCAGGGGTTTTATAGCTCATTAGTTTTTGCTAATATCTGAAAAAGTATGGAGCTGCTGGTATTGTTTAAGTAACTTTAGAATACCGTGATGTGTAATAGATTGTACTCCTCCCCAGCGATATCACAAGGAGTGAGGGGTGAGTGTTGGGTATGTGCCAGGGTTGGGCCTCCAAAGGTAAAAAGGGGGCTAGACTTTTAACACTTTCTCCATGTTTCATGGCTATCTTTTATCGCAATTATACAAAATATTTTCATCATACTCCTAGTATGTATCAAACAATTACATGCGTTTAAAAATGGAGAAAAGGTACTGATTTTGTAGAGTGTGTTAAGGGGTAGCTACTTCTCTCTCTAAATGTCTCCAGGAATGCTTCTGGCCCTGCTATCCTCCCCTCTTATTTGTTTGTTTTTGCTTCTTGGTTTTTTGCTACCTGACTAAATATTTTCCCAATGCTACAAAAAGGACTCTTCACACCAAACTCTGCATGTCTTTGTTCTGAAAAGTAAAATCTCATTTTGTTCCTATCAACTTTACAATTTCAAAACTATGTACAAGTGACAGAAGTAGTTTTGAAACATGAAACGGGGTATTTTCTAGAAACTCGGGTGCTCTGAAAAAACATTAGCCTTCCTAGAAAATGTTTCAGATTCTCTTTCAGTAAAATCTGAATTCTGTTCTTGGCATGAGTTAGGTGTGTGATTGTTAGAAAGTATAAGTTTGCCCAAATCTTACACAATATCCTTTGTGATATAATTCTGTACCAGAATAAGAATTTTATTTGTCCTTTTCATGTGAGTATTTTATCTGGACTTTTTAAAGATAAAAAATTGAATGTGCTGGGAGTCAGGACCGGAACAAGACTTGTGGAGACTAAAGGCAAAAAATATTTTGGTGTTCCTTTCTCAGCACCCCACCATCCCCATGCGATGCAAACGTGAACCACATTAAGCCATAAATTATGTCTAAAGAAAATTCTACAACGTTTTGACTTTTCACATATGTCACTACAGATTTTTCTTTCTTCAAAATCTGAATTGCTTTAAGATAGTGCTTTGGCTTTGCAGGTGCCTTTAATCGCTGCTTGCTAATGTAGCGTGGGGGTGGGGTGTGCTCTACGAGTGTGCAAGGACTGGGCTACACGCGCCGGGTATTTTGCACCCGTTTGCATATCACGTGCAGGTAAATATCCGCAGAAACAGCCAATACCTCTTTGAGACTTGGGGCGCGGCAGACCCCGAGAACCGCCGGGTAGCGCAGGGCTGCAGCCTGTTCTAGGCCCCGTTCCCGCCCACGCTAGCCCGACGGCGCGAGGGGCGGGGCCGAGGGCTTTAGCGAATGAGCGCCTGCGGGCCGGGCGGGCCGCGGTCAGGTAGCCCGGGCGACCGGAGTGCGGCCCCGCCCCCCGCGTCTAGCCTCCCGCGCGCGCGGCTGAGTGCTGGCTGGAATGCTAGCTGCGGTCCCTCCAAGCCGCGCGATGAGCAAGTGGAGCGTCGGGCGAAAGCCCAGCCGCACACTCGGACTCCTGCTGCTGGTGATCTTGAGTTACCTGGTGCTCCGCAGGTGAGAGAGCCCCGCCCGGCACCTGCCTGACTACAGACATCTCAGCCTTCCACACCCGTATTTCTCGCCTCCCCTCTCACCTGAGGGAGGCGGCCCCAAGAGTCTGCATCCCGCGAATTCCGAGCCCCCATGGGGAAGGGCTCTCCAGTCTCTTCTTCTTTGGGTCTGGCGTCCCGCTGCATCACTAGGCACTCTGCTCCTTGCCTCGAGATCCAGGCCCCTGGGTCACACTAGGCGCTACCCGCTCAGTCTCCAGGCGTCTGTGTCCTAGAGCTTCCCCACTCTTTCTCTGTGCTTCTGATGCCCGGGCTCTGCTTTCCTCGTGGATACTCCCAGCTCTCTGGGAAGGATAACAGAACTAGCTTTCAGGTCTCTTTCAAATGTCCCCCATCTCTGCTCCGCCCCTAGTCCTCCTTGGGGAACCTGCATCTGTTTTTCTCCCGGGTCCGTATGTTTCCTACCAATCCTGCTAGAAGGCTTGTCTATTCCGCAGAGGCCTGAGCTCCGGGGCTCCCAGCTGTGGTAGATCTTGACTTCCCAGAGCAGTCAGCAGAACGCTGTCCCATGGGTCCTCCAAGATCCTCAGCCCTGGATTTATTTGCCCCACTCTAGGATTGATACAGCTTCTCTCTCCATTTGTCAGTCACCAGCTCACTCCTTCCCAGTCCCCTTTTGCAAAGTGTTGTCTGTGGCAAATGGTTGTGTTTAATGATAGAATAACTTACCCACAGCCTGCATGGGTGCCCTAGCCCAGATTTTTTGTTAACTGTATCTATTTATAGTATTCTATAACCCTGACCATGTCTTTCAGGTAGATGGCTGGCACTTTCCATATTCAAAACCTCCAGTGTTGCTGGGAACACAGACCAGCAGTATCAAATGCTTTGGCACTGAAAGTTAATGTTGAAGCTGAGTCCGGGCAGACAACACCACTTAGCTTTTGCTTCTTCTCTATCCCCTTTGTTAGTTTCTCTGAGTTTCCTCCAGGAGATAGGGAAGTTTTTGATGGAAGTGAATATCTGAATGTATTTTGCTGCCACAAGAACACCTTCAGAAACACTTTCTATTTCCACCTTTTCAAGACTTACATGTCTTCTTTGTTTTACCTGTTCTTGACTTTGGTGTTGGGAAGGATGTCATGATATTGTTTGAGAGAAAGACATGGCACTCTTCTTACTCTGGGGCTCAGAAAATTAAAGAGGCATTTTGTTTCCCCAGTTGTTCCCAAGACTTTTTTTCCATCTCGTCAGTGATCTCTAACCCATTCCTCTTTGAAGACTGGTTCTGGCTCTTGTAGGATGCTCAGCCTTCCTCCTGATGCAAGGCTGATGCAAACCCCAGAAGGATTACTCAAAGCAGAGGCAACAGGAGCCTCTGGCATGCAGCAGGGTATCAGGAGCCCACACCACAGAGAGAAAGGCCAGAGGTGTGCAAGTAGCATGTTGTTTGTCTATTGTTGCAGGTCAAGGATATGGCAGTCCATGCATGGGACCCAGCCAGGTCATTATGAGGAGCAGCTCTGAGGGGCTTGAGTTGGGCCAGATAGTGCACCCTAATAGTCCACAGGAAAAGGTGTGGGAGGGAGGCTGGGTATTTGTTGATGTCTGGCATGAAAGAAGATGAGGTGTCAGGTAGTCGACTGGCTGTGAAGAAGCCTGAGCTTCTCACAGGTGAGTTAACCATGTCCATACCTGGGTTGGGGTGGCTGCAGCAGGAATCAGTCAGGGGCTTATGGAGGTACCTGGGAATAGCTGTGACTCAAGCCTGAGGAAATAGTTTGAAATGCTTAGTAAAGTCATTGTTATCCTTGTTATTACTTCTTTTATACTAGGTAAGACAGAGAAGCTCTGACCCAAATTCAGGGCCGTCTCTTAGGGTCCTTCACAATATGTGTCTTTTGGGCATCTTTTTGATTGTATCACCATCATGGTAATAGGCTTTCTGATCAATTCGTCCTGTCTTGCATGGGCTGGGCACCAAGGATTATCTCTGGAGGCCAGAGGAGAACACACTTTTTGTTGCTTCCTCTTCTTGCCTTGCTCTAGCTTTGACTGGATCATTAACTGAGTTGGAGGTGGGGACCTTTCCCAGCAGTAGCTGGGAATGTGGATGTGGCCAGTGGAATATAGGTCACAAGGGAATTGGCTACTTAGCTGGCAGCTTTGTGGAGCTGAGCTGTTAGGATCAGCCCTTTTCTTGTACCTCAGAAGGCAGGTAGTGGGTGGGGGAAGGGAAGGGGCTGCTGGGATCCAGCTTTTGTTTTTTCCCATGAACTTTACCTTATGCTGGTTCATAGTCAGTCATAACTGTTTGATTATATCACATCCAAGAAATAGGAGGACAAAGATGACTTTTGAGGATGACCTCTTTTTTTTTTCCTTAGATTGAACAGTGGTCTCAAATTACCTTTACTGCAGTATAATTGTTAGCAATAAGCTTGCATGTTTAGCTTGCACAGTTTGAAAATTTTATAGCTATATAAATAAATATATATAACTATATATATAATTTTATATATCTATATAGTTATATATAAATATATATATAATTTATGTATATATAGATCAACATATATATATAAAATTTTCAAATATGAAAATTCAGAATTTCAAACATGAAAATACCACTACAATTAAGACAGTGAAAATATCCATCAGCCCCAGAGATTTCCTTATGCCCCTTTGCATCTCTCTCTCCTGCCCCTCTCTGCTTCCGCAGCCCCAGGCACACTGATCTGTTGTTTTCTGGCACCATATATTTGTTTGCATTTTCTAGAGTTTTATAGAAATGCAGTCCTAAAGTATGTACTCTGTTTTTATCTGGTTTCTTTTACTCAGCATATCATTTGGAGATCTTTGGTGCTTATCAATGTGAACCATGTCTGAACCAGCTCCCTCTCTTCTTTCCTACTCCCACTCCATGAATGCAAGAATTCCTGCTTGATATGATCAAGGCATAGTTCTTACTCATGACTTTTTTCCTTAATATAAATGCATCAGTGAGCAATAATCCAATTAACTCTGCATCTCGTATACCTGATATTTTAGCTGGCAAAAGTTAGGAGAGAGGAAAGTGGCCAGGTAGGCACCCTGCATCATGCCTCTGTAAAGGTAAGTTCATCTCTTTCCCCAGCTCTGCCTCATTTAGTGCTCGTTCACTGACATTACCTGGATTCTAGATCCAAAGTTCTTGAAGGAAAGAAGAGGAGAACCTTATCAGTCTTCTCCTTAAAGGAGGTGGATAACTTAGCAACATGACCTGGTCACCTTCTTTCAAACATATTACGGAAAGTGCTGTCTTCCAAGGGTGTGTGGGCAAATTGTGCCTCTCTTCCTGGCCTTCTGTGAGGTCACCGATTTTATGAGCTTTGCCTGTTTTAGGATTTTACCCTGCTTGAGGCCTGAGTCATATTCCCTGGAATGTTTGAACTCTTTGAACACTGTTCCTTTCATCTTCTAGTAGTGAAGTTTTCAGCATGTGGGAAGTGTCTCTTTCAGCAGGTAATCATTTCTCTGACACAAGTGGGGGAACATGGCTACCTGGGCAGTGGCTCAGTCAGAGAGAGGTAGGATGTCTGAGCCATCCTGTGCTGGGAAGATAGAGTTGGCACTGGGATTCTTACAGTGCTGTACTAGCCAATTGAAGGGACCAGAGTGTCTTGGAGCAAGAACATGGAGATTAAATTTGGAGCAAAAGCTGCACAGCCTGAGCAGCAGTATTGGAAGGTTAGCCAGAGTTTTCTGTGCATTAGGTCAAGGAAGTAGCAAGTGAAATAAAAGTGCTTAATCTTTGCTGCAATGACTCAGAGTTCCATTATACTGACTTGAATGCTCTTCTAATGAAGATTCAGGATATGCTGGAGTTTAGGTCAGTATTTTCAGAATATTTAGCACCTGAGAAGGATTCTGGAGGCCAGCCCCCTTTCTCTGGTTCCTCCCCTATAATCTAGCAGAATTCTTTTCGTATAGGGATATTTTCTGCTTCTTCCCCATTCAGGTTTATTTCTTGCTTAAATCTATTGCTCTGGATATTAAATGCCACACATGTTGTGTGAGATTCTCCTGCAATAGAAGGGCAGGGGTATTTTTAGAGGCTAATGGTAATGAAGCAAATAACTCTTGACTGGGTCTACTGGGTAGACCTTCTTAGGTGATGATCCTCACTGATTTCATGCATCCGTGCACAGCAAGACAGTGGCATTGTTCCTTTCAAGAGCATGCTGCTCTTCCTGCAAAGTTTACTTTGTGAGTAGGTAATCTGTAAGGATAAAATATTCAAATAATATAAAGAGGAAAATAAAGCCTCCACTTCTGGTCCTAAGGTACCCCTCTCACCTCTAGCAGAGGTGATTACTAATAATGGTTTCTTCAGGGGAATTATATATACAACAAGACAGCTCTATGTATTATTACCCCATTTGTCCATTAGGGACATAATTTATTCAAACAATCTCCTATTGATGAACATCGATTGTCTCCAATCTTTTAGCTACTGCAAGCAAAGTTGCAACGTAGGTTAACTACACTGGAATTAAAATAAAATAATATAAAGTAAAAACAAATAAGAAAATCCACAAAGTTACAGTGAATATCTGTTGGTATATTTCTGTCTCTAGGATTGCTGACCATATAAGATATTCATTTTAAATATCGATAGACATTTAAAATAAGTAAGTAAAAATAAGTTAAAATAAGTAAGTAAAATAGCACATTCTGTTTCTGTTGGATCATTGTAAGGGAGATTCTGAGCTCTAAAGTCCGAGGGGAAAATTCTGTTTACTTTGTATGTGCACAGGTTCTTTGTGTCTTTAAGAGCTAGTACATTTCTTGTATATCTATGTAGATAAGTCTCATGCAGTGGCGACTGATTAAAAAAAAATGTTGAGCATATTTATATTGCCTCTGTGTCATTAAATCATTTTATTCTGATTCCACAAGTACTCTAAGAGGGGAGTCTTGCTATCAGTAGAGTCCTCTGGGTCATCTAACAGAATTTTCACCCCTCTCTAAGTTGAGATATAATATTTTTTTCTATTTATGATGCTATCAGTGGGAAATTTTCCCATAATGAAAAATTTCTGTTACATAACATCAGGACACTTTTTATTGTTAATATGTGGTTGATTACTCCTGAACTGTTTTGTTGCTTCACCTTTGGGTCTCAAGGTTTTGGTCTAGTGGGTGTTTATTCAATACAAACTTCCTACAGCATTTGGAAGATGTTGCCCTCCAAACCAACAGCATGTCCCTGCATCATGTAGGTAGACACTTGGCCTGACTTGCTGGAGCCTGCATGCTAGGCCAGTTCCTGGCTCACCAAGAAGCCTTTTCAGAGGGAAAGACAGAGGTACTAAGATTGTAGCAGTGCCATCGACCTGCAGAATGCTGCAAAATGACCTGCAAAATGAGGTTATACTAGCTTTTGAAATGGAAGGTTCAACCCCTTTGGAAATATTTAATGCTGTTCTAGCAAAGCAGGAGCCTAAAGCTTTGGGCACAGGCCAAGGATCACATCCAGGAAGTTGGATCAGTTACAAGGATAGAGTTCCATTTCCCTGGGATTGAAGTTCTTGGGGTTCCAGGATTGATCCGAGAGCCATTATTCTGGATTAGAGGCATTAAGGCACTGGCCTGGATCAAAGAGTGGGCAGCTCCTTCCTTAGGCCTTCACAATTCCCCACTGAGGGAGGAGTATATAGCCTTAAGGCTGGTAAGGCCAAAATATCCCCAAGTGCACAGTTGAGGGGAACAGAATGCCCAAGGAAATAGGGCCTCATGGGAGCCTGTAACCACATTAGGATCTTGAGAGTGATGACTAGAAATTTGTATTTTAAATCCAAGTGAGGAGATTTCTATGCATGATGATGTCTTTTGGGCAGTTTAACATAACTGCCATCTAAATAATGGTTTCTAGCATGAACACTTGGATTAATGAAGATATGAGTGTTTCCTTGGTCATCATCTTTAATGTGATGCTTTGGACCCAGATTGAACCTCTTCTCAAGGTGGCCCTGATGGGTTCACAGTGCACCTGGAAATTGGATTTGTAAGTTGTCATATCTCAAGTATACATTACATATAGTGCCAAAATAACCAGTCCTTAGGACCAGCGAGGACTTATGTTCTGTGACTTGAAGGACTATTTCTGCAGATTCCTACTTCATCTCCTGAGCTTGTCCATACTCTTGGAGAGCCTCAAATTGTATGGGCATTGCCTGGTCTATGCTGGAGGCCACCATGCTCCAGAAGTTGATGATGCTGTCTCTGTCACATCTGGTCGATGGATACTGGTCTGAATCTGGTCAGACTGTGTGGTATGACAGAAAGCTGAAGGAGATGGCTGTGACCCCAGGTGAAGCTTCCCAGTTCTACAATGGCCCCAGTTACTGACCAATATATTTTCAGGATTTACAGGTGATATAGGGATGCCTTCTGGCATGGAAAGAACCATTTCAGACCTGCTTCAATGAGCATACTTCATTCAAGATCATTCAAGTAAGCTACCGGATCTGGCTCTTCTCCTACCCCACCCTGAAGACTCTCTCTGAGATCTGAGAATCAATTCAGGGACCCATTTCACATGAAAGAAATTGTAAGTTTGCCACCTGCTCATCTGCCTTTTCTAATTCAAGCACATTAACTCAGCACTTTTGACCATGTCTGGTGAAGTCTGGCCTGTGTAGAGCCTGTGCTGTGTCCCTTGTCCTTATGATCCACTACTGTGATAAAGTATAAGAAGGATTCATCCCTCTACCCCTCCACACTCCCAGTCTCTGCCTGACGGCAACTCCTCACCTGGGAAACTCAGGCCCCAAGTCCTCTGCCTAATGTTTCTGCTATAACCTGTTGCATCTATGGCTCACACAGCATATATCACCTGCCAAAAGGGATGGAAGTAACCAGAATGTAGAGGTATTGTTACATTGTGTGGGGCCCCATCAGAAATCTGACATGTGTGCCACTTTCCAGGAACCTCACTGTAGACTGTGAACAGAGTAGGACTCTGAGCAAGGCAAACCTGAGGACAGGTCAGTGACCAAGGCCTGCTCTTCAGTTTATTCAAGGACTGAAAATTTACTTATCCTACTATGAAGCTAAGATACAAAGGCAAACAAAAATTCCAGGAGAAAGTAAAATACGCTCCAGCTGAAAAGAAGGCAGATGCCCTGTATCAAAAAAAAAAAAAAAAAAAAGTTTCAACAAGGGACACCTGGTTGGCTCAGTTGATAGCACATGGAACTCCTGATCTTGGGATTTTGAGTTTGAGCCCCATGTTGGGTGCAGGGATTTCTTTAAAAAAAAAAAAAAGAAGCTTTCCACAATCTAAAAAACAAACAGGCACACAGAAAAGCTTTCCACAATCTGAAACAAAAAGTTTCAACATGAATGAGTTGCTCACTGGGAAAAACAACACAAACAAGGGAACAGGGTTTCCTAAAGGTTTGGTTTGCTCTGTGGTAACAGGCCTAATTTAGAAGGAAAGTGTCTCCCGACCTCATGTAACCATATAGTTTCCATTGTCCTTATTTTGTTATTACTGAGTTAATTATTCAGGAAGCACTGAGGTTATTATTAACTTATGGTAACAAGTACTAATGATCATTATCAGTATTAATAACCATTTTCACGGTGTTTTCTCGTTTATGAAGCTCTAATATATATCATCTCATTTTTCACAGTGGATTCCTTAGAGAAATACCAAATTTATCATCCTCATTTTCTCAGTGAATTCATCCCTTTTATTAATGTATTAAAAATTCACCTAGTAACCTACCAGAAAGATTTCAGAAAGGAAACAGTTGAATTCTCTAGAATTTGGAGTTACAAGCTAGCTTTTTTTATTTGCAGTGTTAGTGTCATGCCTCTAAACAAACACTGAGAGGTAATATTTATTTTAAAAACTCTAGAAAGTGATAGTACATAAAGACACTAGCAAATACAAGCTCTGTCCAGGAAGAGATGGCATGTACATATATCAAAGGACAAAATATAGATTAGTGCTTCTCAAACTTTACTGTGGGGTCTGGTCAAAATGCACATTCTGATTCAGGTCTCAGGTAAAGCCTGAGTTTCTGCATTTTTATCAAACTCCAGATGAAGGTACCCTGCAGGTGCAGTGCACACCTGGAGATGTAAATCCAGAAGGAGGGGACAGATTAGGGAAACTCTCTTACTAGCAGGAAGTATTTTGGAATGAGGGTCACAGAGAGTGCTTCCAGCATCATCAGCACCTCTGCACCGAGTGGGTGGAGAGAGGGAGGCTCTCGCATCATTTGGGAGACACAGTCCTAAATAAAAGTTGGGGTCAGTGATGTGAGCTTGGTGAGCTGGAGATTGTTCTTTTGAAGTTCTTGCCAGTGGATAAGGATTGCTGCCTGGTGGCATGACTGCTGAATTGTATTTTCACTGTCTTTAAAAGTAATGAGATTTTGTGCATGCATGTGTGTATTTTTACCACTGGCAAAAATATGTATTATTACCACTGGTCAATGTATCTCTGTGTTTAAGAAGAGAATCTGTCCATCAGTTCTTCCTCACTCTAGCCTGGGGTGAGCCTGAAGGGTGGAGGACCTAAGGGATGCCTAGAGGTGTCCAGTGGGGAGAGTACATAAAGCCTAGTGAGTAGATGAGGCATGAGGGCAGAGTGTGTTCTTTGGAGCAGATATGAGGAAAACAACTTGTCTTGTGCATGCGGTATGAGAAACTTCAGATGCAGTCAGAACACTCAGGAGCTTATGGTCAAAGGGAAGAGCTAAGGGGAAGAGCCAAAGCAAGGAGATGGCTAGGAGGCCCAGACAGTGGCCACAGAGGGCCTGAGGCCTCCTTTTAGTATATAAGGCCTCATCCTTCAGGGCAGGGTTGGCAGTTTCCTGTAAAGGGCCAGGTAGCAAATGTGTTCAGCTTTGCAGACTACATAGTGTTTTTCACGTCAACATCACTATGCCCCAAAGCAGCCGCAGACAGTATGTCAACGAATGGGCATGGCAGGGTGCCAATAAAACTATTTATTAACATTGAAATGTGAAGTTAATATAATTTTTTTGTGTTCCCACATCTTGCTCTTTTGATTTTATTTTTCTAACCACTTAATAATGTGAAAGACATTCGTATCTTGCTGACTACACAAAGACAGGAGGCATAGTGGCTTTGGCCCACACCTGGGGTTTGCTGACTGCTGGTCAAGGGGCTGGGTTGGTTTGACAGGATCCCACTGGACAGACCTTTTGTTGTAAAATTTTAGAAACTGTAATAAGATGACTTGACACAAAATCTTGTGCATAAAACATGGTTAGACAGAAAATTAAATGCTTAAGAATGGGAAGATTGGGATTATTCCCTATTAGGACATAAAAAAAAACCCCACACTGAGGCTATTCTAATATACAAAGCATACAAAAATAAACATTTCAAATATCCACAAAACTCCTTTATAGCACGTTTCAGAGTATTTCATTTATATCTGACCTTCAAAGGGTCTTTGTGAACAGTTAGGCATTCACCCATTTTACAGAGGAAGAAACTCATGGCCACAGAGCTAGTGTCACTGACCCAAAGTGATGGTCCTACAAGGGTAGGGCCAGGATCATGTCCAGATCCTCCTTGTGCAAATATTGTTCTTGTTTTCACTTTCCCATACAGGTGGTCCTCTGGAAGAACTATATTCTGAAATATCGCTTACAAGTCACTTGGAACATGGGACTTTTCTGTTTAGAGAAAGGAAAAAGTGATTAGGTTCCCAGGTTATCCACAAATGACTGTTTCAACTATAATATAGCATAACTTCACTCCTGCAGTGGCATCATGAATTCTGGGTCCTGGTGGCTGTGAGAAGTAGGAAGGAGGAGATCAAAATAATTTACTTTGCCCATAGTGGCCATTTACAATATTCCCAAGTGGTCAGTGATGTCTGTGTCACCTCTGTCTTCTTGGCCTCCTGTTCTCCCTACTCTGGCCATCAGGGTCCCTGATTTGCCCTAGACCAGTGGCTCAGCCTTGCTCCGATCTGTGGAGGAGCTTTTAAAAACTACCAATACCTGTGCCCCACCTCCAAGGTCATTAACTGGTCAGGAGTGGGGCCTGCGCATTCATTGTTTTAAGTTTCCCAGATGATTTAGATATGGGACCAGCTTTGAGAGCCACTGTAGCTAAATCCAAACCTCTCTTTTTGTGCTGTAGCTGACTTCAGCAAAGTGCTAGGAAGGCTTCTGCTGAAGTGGTTTCACACTGTTTTGGTCTCATACGTCCTACATCCATTTGGTTGCTAAGCCTGGTAAACTGAACTGGTCAATATATTTGTCCTCCCAGCTCTGATCACAACTGCCCAAGGACAGACTGTTGTTTCTGGTCTAGAGCAATACTTCTCAATCTGTCTGTGGCGAAGAATCATTTTTCCTTCTGTAAAAAATTTTTTTTCTAGTCTGTTACTTGATAAAACACATTCAAAAATTATTACTAGAAAAAGGAAATGAAAAGATATACAAAGTCCCTGCCCCAGCTTTTATGATGAGCTTCAACAGACATAAAATTACCTTCATTACGGTAAAGGTACCTCAATTTCTGTACCAATCCCAGACTGTAGCAAGCAGTTGTGAGCAGTGAGTGCCAGTGCCAGGCATACACTGTTGAGGGGCTCCAGGCTGGGATACTGCTCACACAGTCTTCTCACCAGTCTGCTTGCTATTCTTGGAGTACATCTGCATTCACTTTTTAATACTTTTGCCCCTAGTTTCCTCTGTTTTCTTGTATTCTCTGCCTTCAAGACCTGTGAAATAGTTATCGTCTAAACAAAGCCTTCTGACTCCTCCTGGATGATTTAGATAATTTCTTCATTCAACAATTAGCTGTATATATATTTCAGCTACTGCCCTCTGCCACTGCTAGGCCAGGTTACCCTAACGTGTGACGTCCAGTGCATAATGAAAATATGGGGCCCTTGTTTAAAAAATATTAAGAATTTCAGGATGAAGGTAGTGTGTCTGAAACTATGTGTACAGTGTGTGCTTTGATACATTTATATGTTGTAATATGATTGCCACTGTAGCAGTATTTATCACATGACATAATTATAGTACAATATTATCTATATTCATTGCACTGTGGATTAGGTCTCTGTGGCTTATTTAACTACTTGTTGCAAGGGAGCCTTCTCAGCTTGGGACCCTGTGTGGACTGCACGCCTTACATGCCCTGGAGGGCCAGCCCTGGCCTTATCTTTGCGCTTGGCTTATAGCAGCCAATAATTTGTAATTATCTGAGTGTGCAGTGATGTGGAGAACATTGTACATGTCAGAAGCATCTGGTTTGGAGGAACTTTGGTAGGACGGGAGCTAACTTCCTGAGGAGTGTGTGCAATTGAATTTTTCCCATTAATAGCAGGGCTCCAGCTGCTTTACAGTTTAGGGTATGTAACTTTATATTCAGAGCTGAAGCATTTGGCATTGTAGGTGGAGGAGAAGCTGGCTGGCATGTAGGAAAAGGACCCAGCAGGAATACAGGGCTGTGGAAGAAATGGAGAGAGAGCAGGAGGGATGGCTCATCCAATAAGCACGTTGGGAGAGTCAATGATGGTGTGTGCGACATGCATGTGTTCTCTGCCCCCATGACCTGCACCATTGGTCCCTGTGGCTGGCCAGAGCTCTGTGAAAGAGCTGCCTATTTGAAGTGCACAGAGAATGGCTGAATCCAGAATCAAGACTGAAGATCTCAGCCCATTTTGGTTCATGCATCTCTGTTTCTTCTAAGCGATAACAGTCCCCAGTGTGTATCAGTATCGATTGAATGAAGCAATTTGGGCCTTAAGCAGTGGCACAGTTTTAGCCAGTGTTACAAAAGGAATGGAAAGACCAGCAGCAGTTTAGGGAGCTCTTTTATGCAGAAGAGCCCTGCAGGGCAATATGCCTCCTAGTGGCAGGAACTGTAATGAAAAGTGGGCATAGAAGAGGCACCAATGGAAATTTGCTTTTGCCCCAGACTCACTCACTCACTCACTCACGCTGTTGTTTTCTGTCTCCAACTCTCATATATATATATATATATATATATATATATATATATATATGTATATCTATATATAGATGTATATATCTATATATCTATATATAGATGTATATATCTATATATCTATATATAGATGTATATATATATAAATTTGTGTGTGTGTATATATATATATATATATATATATATATATATATATATATCTCCAATTTCCCCTCTCCTCCACCCCCCATCGACTCTCAGTTTGTTCTCATTATTCAAGAGTCTCTTATGGTTTGCCTCCTTCCCTCTCTGTAATGTATTTTTTACCCCTTCCCCTCCCCCATAGTCCTCTATTAAGTTCTCAGGATCCACATAAGAGTGAAAACATATGGTATCTTTCTCTGTATGACTTATTTCACTTAGCATAATACTCTCCAGTTCCATCCATGTTGCTACAAATGGCCAGATTTCATTCTTTCTCATTGCCAAGTAGTATTCCATTGTATATATAAACCACATCTTCTTTATCCATTCATCAGTTGATGGACATTTAGGTTCTTTCTATAATTTGGCTATTGTTGAAAGTGCTGCTATAAACATTTCGGTGCAAATGCCCCTATGCATCAGCACTCCTGTATCTCTTGGGAAAATTCCTAGCAGTGCCATTGCTGGGTCATAGGGTAGATCTATTTTTAATTTTTTGAGGAACCTCCACACTGTTTTCCAGAGTGGCCGCACCAGTTTGCATTCCCACCAACAGTGCAAGAGGGTTCCCATTTCTCCACATCCTCTCCAGCATCTATAGTCCCCTGATTTGTTCATTTTAGCCACTCTGACTGGCATGAGGTGGTATCTCAGTGTGGTTTTGATTTGTCTTTCCCTGATGAGGAGTGACGTTGAACATCTCTTCATGTGCCTGTTGGCCATCTGGATGTCTTTAGAAAAGTGTCTATTCATGTCTTCTTCCCATTTCTTCACTGGATTATTTGTTTTTTGGGTGTGGAGTTTGGTGAGTTCTTTATAGATTTTGGATACCAGCCTTTTATCCGATATGTCATTTGCAAATATCTTTTCCCATTCCGTTGGTTGCCTTTTAGTTTTGTTGATTGTTTCCTTTGCAGTGCAGAAGCTTTTTATCTTCATGAGGTCCCAAAAGTTCATTGTTGCTTTTAATTCCCTTGCCTTTGGAGATGTGTCAAGTAAGAAATTCCTGCGGCTGAGGTCAGAGAGGTTTTTTCCTGCTTTCTTTTCTACGTTTTTGATTGTTTCCTGTTTCACATTCAGGTCCTTCATCCATTTTGAGTTTACATTTGTGAATGTGTAAGAAAGTGGTCTAGTTTCATTCTTCTGCATGTTGCTGTCCAGCTCTCCCAGCACCATTTGTTAAAGAGACTGTCTTTTTTCCATTGGATATTCTTTCCTGCTTTGTCAAAGATTAGTTGTCCACACATTTGTGGGTCCAATTGTGGAGTCTCTATTCAATTCTGTTGGTCTGTGTGTCTGTTTTTGTGCCAATACCATGCTGTCTTGATGATTACAGCTTTGTAGTAGAGTCTAAAGTCTGGGATTGGGATGCCTCCCGCTTTGGTTTTCTTCTTCAATATTACTTTGGCTATTCGGGGTCTTTTGTGGTTCCATACAATTTTAGGATTGCTTTTTCTAGCTTTGAAAAGAATGCTGGTGCAATTTTGATTGGGATTGCATTGAATGTGTAGATAGCTTTGGGTAGTATTGACAGTTTAACAATATTTATTCTTCCAATCCATGAGCATGGAATGCTTTTCCCTTTCTTTGTATCTTCTTCAATTTCCTTCATAAGCTTTCTATAGTTTTCAGCATGCAGATCCTTTACATCTTTGGTTAGATTTATTCCTAGGTATTTTATGCTTTTGGTGCAATTGTGAATGGGATCAGTTTCTTTATTTGTCTTTCTGTTGCTTCATTATTATTGTATAAGAATGCAACTGATTTCTGTACATTAATTTTGTATCCTGTGACTTTGTTGAAGTCATGTATCAGTTCTAGCAGACTTTTGGTGGAGTCTGTCAGGTTTTCCATGTAGAGTATCATGTCATCTGAAAAAAGTGAAAGCTTGACTTTGCCAATTTTGATGCCTTTGATTTCCTTTTGTTGTCTGATTGCTAATGCTAGAACTTCCAACACTATGTTAAATAACAGCGGTGAGAGTGGACATCCCTGTCGTGTTCTTGATCTCAGGGCGAAAGCTCTCAGTGTATCCCCGTTGAGGATGATACTAGCTGTGGGCTTTTCATAAATGGCTTTTATGATGTTTAAGTATGTTCCTTCCATCCCGACTCTCTCGAGGGTCTTTATTAAGAAAGGATGATGAATTTTGTCAAATGCTTTTTCTGCATCGATTGACAGGATGATATGGTTCTTATCTCTTCTTTTATTAATGTGATATATCACATTGATTGATTTGCAAATATTGAACCAGCCCTGCATCCCAGGAATGAATCCCACTTGATCATGGTGAATCATTCTTTTTATATGCCATTGAATTTGATTTGCTAGTATCTTATTGAGAAATTTCGCATCCATATTCATCAGGTATATTGGCCTGTAGTTGTCTTTTTTTGTCTGGTTTGGGAATCAGAGTAATGCTGGCTTCAGAGAATGAGTCTGGAAGTTTTCCTTCCCTTTCTGTTTTTTGGAATATCTTGAGAAGGATAGGTATTATCTCTGCTTTAAATGTCTGGCAGAATTCCCGATGATGCCATTTGGTCCTGGACTCTTATTTGTTGGGAGATTTTGGATAACTGATTCAATTTCTTTGCTGGTTATGGGTCTGTTCAAGTTTTCTATTTCTTCCTGTTTGAGTTTTGGAAGTGTGTGGGTGCTTAGGAATTTTTCCATTTCTTCCAGGTTGTCCAGTTTGTTGGCATATAATTTTTCTTAGTATTCCCTGATAATTGCTTGTATTTCTGAGAGATTGGTTGTAATAATTCCATTTTCATTCATGATTTTATCTATTTGGGTCATCTCCCTTTTCTTTTTGAGAAGCCTAGCTAGAGGTTTATCAATTTTGTTTATTTTCTCAAAAAACCAACTCTTGGTTTCATTGATCTGCCTACTGTTTTTTCAGGTTCTATATTATTTATTTCTGCTATGATCTTTATTATTTCTCTTCTTCTGCTGGGTTTGGGGTGTATTTGCTGTTCTGTTTCTAGTTACTTTAGGTGTGCTGTTAGATTTTGTATTGGGGATTTTTCTTATTTCTTGAGATAGACCTGGATTACAATGTATTTTCCTCTCAGGACTGCCTTCGCTGCATCCCAAAGTATTTGGATTGTTGTATTTTCATTTTCATTTTCGTTTGTTTCCATATATTTTCTAATTTCTGTAATTACCTGATTGACACATTCATTCTTCAGTAGGATGTTTTTTAACCTCCATGCTTTTGGAGGTTTTCCAGACTTTTTCCTGTGGTTGATTTCAAGTTTCATAGCATTGTGGTCTCAAAGTGTGCATGGTATGGTCTCGATTTGTTTATACTTATTAAGGGCTGTTTTGTGACCCAGTATGTGATCTATCTTTGATATGTTCCATGTGCACTCGAGAAGAAAGTATATTGTGTTGCTTTGGGATGCAGAGTTCTAAATATATCTGTCAAGTCCATCTGATCCAATGTATCATTCAGGGTCCTTGTTTGTTTATTGATTCTCTGTCTAGATGATCTATCCATTGATACAAGTGGAGTATTAAAGTGTCTTGTAATTACCACATTCTTAACAATAAGGTTGCTTATGTTTGTGATTAGTTGTTTTATATATTTGGGGGCTCCCGTATTCTGTGCATAGACATTTATAATAGTTAGCTCTTCCTGATGGATAGACCCTGTAATTATTAAATAATCCCCTTCTTCATATGTTGTTACAGCCTTTAATTTAAAGTCCAGTTTGTCTGATATAAGTATGGCTACTGCAGCTTTTTTTTGATTTCCAGTAACATGATAATTCTCCTTCCCCTCACTTTCAGCCTGAAGGTGTCCTCAGGTCTAAAATGAGTCTCCTGTAGACAGCAAATAGAGGGGTCTTGTTTTTTTTTTTTTGTTTGTTTGTTTTTGTTTTTTTTTAATCCATTCTCATACCCTATGTCTTTTGGTTGGAGCATTTAGTCCATTTACATTCAGTTTTATTACTGAAAGATACGGGTTTAGAGTCATTGTGATGTCTGTAGGTTTCATGCTTGTAGCATTGTCTCTGGTACTTTGTGGTCCTTGCAACATTTCACTCAGAATCCCCCTTAGGATCTCTTGTAGGGCTGGTTTAGTGGTGATGAATTCTTTCAGTTTTTGTTTGTTTGCGAAAATCTTTATCTCTCCTTGTATTCTGATTCACAGACTTTCTGGGTAAAGGATTATTGGCTGCATATTTTTCCTGTTCATCACATTGAAGTTTTCCTGCCATTCCTTTCTGGCCTGCCAAGTTTCAGTAGATTGGTCTGCTACTACTCTTGTGTGTGTACCATTGTATATTGAGGCCCATTTATCCATAGCTGCTTTCAGAATTCTCTCTTTATCCTTGTATTTTGCCGGTTTTACTATGATATATCATGCAGAAGATTGATTCAAGTTACGTATGAAGGGAGTTCTCTGTGTCTCTTGGATTTCAATGCCTGTTTCCTTCCCCAGATTGGGGAAGTTCTCAGGTATGATTTGTTCAAGTACGCCTTCAGCCCATTTTTCTCTCTTCTTCTTCTTCTGGAATTCCTATGATATGGATATTGTTCTATTTGATTGCATCACTTAGTTCTCTAATTCTCCCCTCATACTCCTGGATTTTTTTTGTCTCTCTTTTTCTCAGGTTGCTGTTTTTCCAAAATTTCATCTTCTAATTCACCTATTCTCCCCTCTGCCTCTTCAATCCGCACTATGGCTGACTCCATTTTATTTTGCTTCTCATTTGTAGCATTTTTTAATTCATCATCACTATTTTTTAGTCCCTTGATCTCTGCAATAGATTCTCTGCTGTCCTCTGTTTTTTTCAAGACCAGGAATTAATTTTATGACTATTATTCTAAATTCTTGTTCAGTTATACTGCTTAAATCGGTTTTGATCAATTTGTTAGCTGTTGCCACCTCTTGGAATTTCATTTGAGGAGAATTATTCTGTTTTGTAATTTTGGCTAGTTTTTTGTCCCTTATGCATTTTAAATGCTTGTTGTGTGCTCTGCACCTGCAAGCACTGCTATATGAAAGGAGGGTTATACAGTGTCCAGGGCCTGGCCCTTCAGGAGGTGTTTTTTCAGAGATGGTTACTTGCTCTCTGTTGTGTTTGTTTTTTTTTATTACCCTACTCTTAGTGATATTTTGGACCCTCCTCCAGGTGTGCTTTGATTTGTTCCTTGGAGTAGCCCTGTAAAGGAAAACAAATAGACAAACAGGAGACAAAAACACACAAACACACAAACAAATAACACAAACAAACAAAAACAAAAACCTAAAGACTAAAAACAAAAAAACCCCAAACACTGACTAAAGTAAAGAAGAGGGTAGAGGCAGTGCTAATGGAAGAGAACATACAAGGAGAGAAATGACAGGAGGAGTGGCGGTGGGGAGCGTGGGGGCGGAGGGGGGGAGAAAAGATAAACATTGATTAGACAGAGAGGTAAAAGGCTTAATCCAGATGAAGAGAAAGGAAAATAAAGAAGGAGGCAGGGAAAAGGAAACAGATAAAGTTACCCAGACAGAGAAACTATATTGCTTGATTATTCCAGAGAGAGAGAAAGGAGTGTAAATAAGGAGGTGTAGAACATGTATCAAGACAATGGATTAAATATGTCTGTTTAGACAGACAATAACCAGAGTAACCAGCCTAGGGCATGGAAGAGATAAGGAGGAGAAATGGGGGGGGGGATGGAGAATATATCTATATATCCAGAATTGACCTAGAGTTAATCCAGGCAATGCTGCGTCGCTTGTCGGGAGTAGCTGTCTGCAGGGTCTGTGCTGCTGTGGTGATATGCAGTTACCCAGCACAGAGGGGCATGGTTTGGCATAATCTGGACCCACCTCCACTCTGGGCCCCAGTACTGATCCCTGAGGCCCCACCTTGGTGGTGGTGGTGTGTGGAATGGTGATCCCCCAGTCTCTTCTCCATGGAGCTGGACCCGATGGACTCTGTTTGAGTCATCCTTATTGTGCCGAGGGCACAGGTGGGGAGGTCCTTCTCGCTCCACCAACTCCCGTGACCCTGTGCTTGACTAGGATTCAAAGTCCCGCTCTGTGCACTCTGGCACTGGGGAAGCGCCTCTCAGTGTGACGGATATGTGGTCCTGGCTGGCTTTGTCTGTGCCCCTGCACTTCAGGGAGGACAGCCTTCTCCTACTGGGGACCAAGAGCCACCACCTTTGCCACGAGCCCCCGGGGTGGCAGACACAGGCAGGCTTTGTCTTTTCCCACAGCACTCCAGAGAGATGGCAGCCTTTTCCTCCTGCAGACTGCACCCTTGGCCCAGCCACTGTGCCCAGGAGTGGCGGACACAGGCAGATTCTGTACTATCACATAGCCCTCCAGGGAGGGAACCACTTCCTCCAACTGAGGACTGAGCCCCTGACCTACCACCACACCCAGGCTCCCCTCCTCTCCAGGTGCACCAACAGGGAGCCAGCTCCAGTCCAAAGAAAGCCCTGCAGTTAGAGATCGGATCCCTCTCAGTCTCAGTCCCTGGTCTTTCTCCTGTCCAGATACGGTCCTGCACTTCCCTAGCCGCTCTTTCTTTTCCCTTTGTCTCTCCGTTGAAGGGAGTGCCTCCGCTCCGTGCCCATGTGGCTGTTTTTTATCTCCCCCAGTTTGCAGTTACCCACCTATCTTCTTTCCAGCTTCCCCATTTTATTCCTAGTAGATTCAGTCTCTTTTCCTCCCAGGCTCTGGTGTTCAAAGTCCTTTGGCTTCTGCACTTCTTTGTTTGAGAGTGGCAGGAAGTATGGGTCCCCCTACTTCTCCGCCATGTTGGCCTAGCTGAGGTTCTTTCTCTCCAACTCTCTTGAATGTCCTGGCTCCTCCAGCGTCTCTTGCTGGGTTTCTCTCATGGCCTTTGGAGACTGGGGAGAAAAGACAGGGAGGGAATTCTAGTCATGGGGATCAATTTGAGGGCTCTGCTTGGTCGAGTTGCTTTTCCAGGGACTAACACTTTCCAACAGCCCTCCCAGGTGGGGCTCTCTGTTGTGCTAGATCATCACTTCAACTTGATCTTTAGATAATAATTAAGACTTGGAAATTTGGTCAATGAATAAATGCTCTTTCTAACCCAGATACCTCCTTCCAGGTATTTGCACCTCAAGCCGGGCAGCTGTGACCACAGTGTGGCTCAGAGGTACTATTTGAAGTAGCTGCTCCTTTGATGTTTAGTCAAATGGCCTAGAAGAGCTGGCCATTGTAGGAACCTGCGTGCCACACCTGCCCTGGGCACCCCGCGCCCCCTGAGAATATCCATTCCGTGCCGTGTGCCCCCACCTCGCCCTCTGTCCCCATAGCAGAGTCTCCATGTTGACCATTGTGTTTGTCTTGTTCCTGACTATAGTCTCAGCTTGCTCTTCCCCTACAGTGGGGTGCATATGAGTGTGCTGAAGAAAGATGCCTTTCAAGGTTTGGCTAAGTCGGAGGGTGGGGAGCCTTTTCTGAAGGCCTCAGAAGCAGGCCTGTGGAGAAGAACCCTGTCTCCTAACACTCTGTGCTGCTCATTGCTGAAGATAAGCCAGGCTTGCCAGCTGCCTTTTCTCCTTGCAGGTTGGACTGGTATAATCTGGTCCCTGCATGGCTGAGACACCGGCAATCAGGGCTGCAGGCCAACGGCCAACACTTCATGCTGGAGGACTCCACCTTCTGGATCTTTGGGGGCTCTGTGCACTATTTCCGGGTGCCCAAGGAATACTGGAGGGACCGCTTGCTGAAGATGAAAGCCTGTGGCTTGAATACCCTCACCACGTGAGTGCTGCCACCACCCCCGCCCCCCCCCCCCCCCCCCCGCCAGAGCTTTGGCATCTGTGGCATCTGTGTCCTGGGCTTCTTCTAGGCAGCCTAGCCTGTAGGTCTCCATCGTGTCAGGATGGGGGAGCATTGCCAGATCCTGGACCTGAGCAGTCCCTGAAGAGAATCTTTGTGCTAAGCTTTGTGAGGAAAAATATAGGAGGATCAGGTCACCCACACTCCTGCTTAGGTTTGCCAGCTATGACACCTTCCTTTTCCTCATCTGCACAGCACTCCCCACTAGTGCATATGAGGAGACAGGATGGATGTAAGGTTTAGAGGCAAAGAAAGAACAATGGTGTATACACGAAGGAATATAGTGAAGGAGGGGAGTGTAGGGGTGGAGGTGATTAAATTATCATATATATATATATATATATATATATATATATGTATATTTTAAACAAGCACTCCACCCCCCAATTTATTTAGCAAATGAGTGTGATCTTTTTCAAAATAGCTTCCTAAGGAAGTTCTCATCACCTTTCAGCATTCCTGTTTAGAATTATCTTCAGAGCACTATGGCTTCCAGTCTAGCACTGACCACAATGACAGGCACATGATAGGCACTCAGTACAATGTTGAATATGTGAATCAGTTAAAAATATGCTCAGTTGTGAAGAATCTTATCATTCTGTGGATTTATTTTTCAAAACTGCCAAAAGATAGTTGGATCCAAGTCTATGAAATAAAGTGGGTTATATCAGGCTGGGCTATTCTATTTTCAGGAAAAAATATGTGATTACAGATCAAGGATGTGGATTTTCTTGGGTGGTTTGTTGAAGCAGCTCTGAAGATAATTTCTAAAAAGAATTACAGGAATGTTCTGGGCTATAACAGCACAGTTGAAACACATGTATATAATTTTCCAGAAGGATTACTTAAAAGGATCCATTTATTTGTGTATGTAAGTTCTGATCCTGAGGGTACATTCACACATCACAGGACTCCTGAAGCTGGTGGGAATATTGTAGGCTAAGCATCTTACATTATAAAATCTGAGTAATGTGTATTTCCTTAAATGTGGAGCTCCTGAGTCTCAATTGGAAGGGGCTCCACTGGAAGTCAGGGGTGGGTGGGAGTCCAGGAGAGGAGCAGCTGTGTTACTATCATACATCCCTTGAGTTGGGCCCCTTGAAGAACTTACTTTATTTCCTTATCTTCTCTTTAGAAGATAAGGAAAAAGTTATTTGACATTCTGGTTGCTTCAGTAAAAACAGGACTGATCAGAGGTTTCCTCTTACCTTACTTTTAACTTACTCTCTTAGAAAGTTACCTTTTCTCCACCAGCTGATAAAGAGAGAACAGGAGACATGGGAGGGAAGGAGGAACGTGGGGAAGTGCATGCTAAAGCTGACCTGTGATCACATCTTATGCTTCACCCAAATCTTACTGGCCTTCTCTCCCTTCTCCTAAGGAGATGAGTTGTTAGCCACCCAGGGACTGGCCCTGGATACTCTAAGGTCCCTAGATCTCCTCAGTTAGTTCTTGGTTCCAGTCCTGATACCATTAAGACAATGTGCCTAAGAAATACATCTTCGACCATCATAATGGGTTTTAGGGATAAAGAAGGTAATCTGGAAGATGAAGTGGAATAAATGAAAAGCTCATTCCTATAATTATCTTCTATTATAGCTATGTTCCATGGAATCTCCACGAGCCAGAAAGAGGCAAATTTGACTTCTCTGGGAACCTGGACCTGGAGTAAGTGCTGTCACTGCTTCTGTGGCATGGCCTAAGGCTGGGAGGCAAAGAGGTGGCCCCTTGGGTTGGTCAGGAATCAAAGGGCCATCTCCATTCTGCATTGAGAACCAGAGACAGCCTGGGGTCTGGAGCCTTGTTCTCAGGACCCAAATGCTCTCCAGACATGAATCTGTTACTCTCAGGGTCTGAGTTTGCCTCCTCTGAGCTCAGACCTTTTCACTGCAGCTCAGAGGTATCAGTCTTCAGTGTCTGCCCTGTTCTGTAGTGTGGTCCAGCACCTGGGCTGGGACAGGGCTTACCCATGTAGGGTAGCAAGACTGTTGGGGTCAGGTTCACTGTTAGGAACACCCCCCCCCACCCCCCCCCACACACCGTATCTTGTCTGATGTCCTTGGTCCTCATGCCCCCAGTAGAACTATGCAGAAGGTACTGGGCTGGGGGCAGGGGAGAACCCAGCTCGCAGGGTGTCTGAAAGCAGGGAGGGGAGGAGTCAGGTAGATCCACCACCTTGTGATGTGTGCCAGGCTCATCCCCACCCTCCCCCCCTGATGTCTTGAGAGCTGCTGACACTGACCTCCCTAGGGCCTTTGTGCTGATGGCTGCAGAGATCGGGTTGTGGGTGATTCTGCGTCCAGGCCCCTACATCTGCAGTGAGATCGACCTCGGGGGCTTGCCCAGGTGAGCGGGGCTGTGAGGGGCTGTGGCTTGAGCTGTCCTGTGTGCTTGTGCAAAATGCTAATCACAAAGGTAGGTTTAATTTCGCTATTGAAGTATATTTTTCATTCTGTACTGAAACACCATTCCAGAATAAGTGGGACCTAAAGGGAGCCATTTTAAATGATGTTACTTTATCTTAATAAAGTATTAGAGAAACAAATTATTGTTTTTGTTTTATGTTTTATCTTAAAATTTAAGGCTTTAATGAGTTATGTTAGAATGTGTAGTCTCCACTGAGGTCAGTAGAATGCTCTGTGGCTGGAGTAGAAATCTGGGCAGTAATCACCTGGTACCACATTCATTCCTTGTCCTCATCATTGTGATTAATTTTCAGCAAAAAGACTTCCTTGTTAGTAGGGGTAATCTCTCCCATCCTCACAGTGTTCCAGATGGTTAGATCAACTCTCTCCTATACCATGCCACCCCAAGAGGCAAGAAGGCTGGTGCTGTTTGCCTCGTGGTCTCCTTTGGGAATGGCCTCTCCCTGTAACACAGCTACTAGCCCAGGCTTTGTTTTCTCTCTTTTCTCCAGTTCCACCCAGCCCTTCCCTAGGGATCCCAGGCAGGCTCTGTCTCCATCTCCTTTGCTCTCCAGGATGACTTCTCTGTCTCTGTGCTGTTCAGCTTGGCAAGAGTGCCCTTGACAAGGCCATGCACACAGCCAGAGTGCCCTCCCCCTGCACCTAGGGATTAGAAATCTGTGTGTCAGTGATGTCCTCAGGCCCAGCCAGAGCTGCCAGGAGGACAGGATTTAAGTGTTAGCTCAGAACAGCAGGAGCTCCAGCACTCAGCCCTTCTCCTGGGCAGCATTGTCCACTCAGGTCCTGGCATCGAGGATGGGCATGTGGGCACACCCCAGGGAGGCCCAAACAGGCAAAGACCCAGTGGTGATGAGAAGCTAGACCTGGTTTAGGTGAGATGGAGGGTGGAGGTGTCAGTCTAAAGGAAGCTGCTCTCTCCTCCTGCATTTTTACCTAACATAAATTGATAATTTTCTGACCTTGTTCAGGACTTCCAACTTAGGATGTGAAGCATTAGACCCTTTTTAAGAAAATATAAGTGTTTTACTTAGAATTTCAAGTGAGAAGGAAGAGTTCCTAACTCTGGAACAAATGATCTGGGTTCACCTGGGAAATGTGATCACAAGGGACAGGCTGTGGGAAGAACTAATCTTGCTCTGCAGCTCCTCCTCTGAACTAAGCTCTGAAGAGCTGTGGAGGCTGATGTTAATGAGTCACAGGGTCAGCGTGGAGAGCAGCAGATGGATGGATGGACAGGAATGAGAAGTGGATTAGCCTCTCATGACCTCCATGTCAGGCTTAGTTTTCTGGGAGACACCAGAAAGTTGCATCTCGTCCCAGTGATTCTTCAACCCTTTTGGCTTTACCCCTTTGTAATGAGATTTTAGAGTAAATGCTTCCATGCTGGGCCTTGAATTCAGTGAGAAGCTTTTCTCACTCTGACTGGCAGCCAGACCGTAGCCATAAAGCTGGAAATAAAATCCCTAGCAGTGCTGGTGTCTTTTGGTAGGGAAACAAGTGCAGAGTGCAGGTCTTGAGTTCTGGCAGTGTTTGCCCCTGAATCTGTTTGCACAATCTCCTGCCTTCCTGGCTGAGTGGAGGTGGTGGGGTGGGAATTGTCTTGCTTACCCCCAGCACTCTGAAGCCACTGCTTTTCTCCCCACCATCTCCTGCCAAGAGAAACCCACAAACAGTGCAACTAATTCCCACCCCCCTTTTATTCAAGCTGGTTACTCCAAGACTCTGGCATGAGGCTGAGAACAACTTACAAGGGCTTCACCGAAGCAGTGGACCTTTATTTTGATCACCTGATGTCCAGGGTGGTGCCACTCCAGGTAAAAGCAAGGAGACTCTTCTTGGAAGTTCAGCTATTTTCCTACTGGAAGTAAACAGTCCTAGGTTAGCTCTCAGACAAAGGGCTCCCAGTTCCTTTCAATACAGAACACATTCTTCCCCACTGCCTGAGATCTATAATTGGAGGGGTTTGCAATAGTTGTCTTTTAAAAGATGTATTTCAATATTGTTTTAGGTGGTTCAGTGCTGAAGAGATAGGCACAAGGGCTTACATTATTCCACACAATGTCCGATGTGATGTCTTATTCTGAAAAACCCACTGATTGGCATCCCAATAGTGGCTCAGTTCTTTGTGAAAAAGAGCATAAATGGATAGGCCCTTACCTGTAATACACGGGACTTTTTGTAGTTATAAAATTACAATTGATGACTTTTCAAGGTACATCTTTCTACTATCAAAAAGGTGCTGTATGGTGCCTATTTCATTCAATAAGTGATAAAAATCAATTTTGGGAAGAAAGTATCTTATCATTGCATGTAATATTTGGAAGCAATAAAAAATCAGGAATGGGAATAATTAATAGTTTATGTAAAAATAAGAGTCATGCTGAGAAATTAGTACATTAATAAAAAATTAGTACATCAATAAAAATTGCTCTTCAGTCAATGGTTTGTAATGTTCACAGCACACATAGATCAAAGGAACTACTTGATCATCTGTAGGGTAGACAAATAAAACACTGGGTACTAAGTTAAATTTGAACTTCAGATAAACAAGGAATATGTTTTAGTATAAATATATCCTAAATGTTACATGGGACATACTTACATTAAAAATATTCATAATTTATATAAAAACTTATTCATTATAAATTCACGTATAACTGGCTATCTTGTATTTTTATTTCTTAAATCTGGAAGCCCTAATAATGAAAGAAGCAACAAGCCAGGAAGTTTTTGGCCTACATTTTTATAAGGAAGATGGAATTACTGAGATGATTCAGCAGTTGTAGTAGATTGGTGGAGGTAGAGGTTTTAGGGAAGGTGGTTTTCGGGAAGGTCATGCCAGGAGTATGGCTTAGAAGCATTCTTAAATATGGAAATGATGTACTAGACCTTTCTTTAAAAAAGCATTTTCTGAGTATAACATAATTATTTTATTTTTATTATGGTAATTTTGTCATAATATAAATTTTACCTAACATAAAAATTACCATTCTAACCATTTTTAAGTGGTTTTAAGTTCACTGGTATTAAGTACATTCACATTGTTGTGCAAACATTACCACCATCCATTTCCTGAACTTTTTCCGCTTCCCAAACTGAAACTCTGCATCCATTAAATATTAACTTCCTATTTCCCCTCTCCATAACCCCTGCCAACCACCATTCTACTTTCTGTTTCTATGAAATTGACCACTCTAGGTACCTCATATAAGTAGAATCCTGTAATACTTGTCCTGTTATGTCTGGCTTCTTTCATTTGTCATAGTGTCTTCAACATTCATTTGTGTTGTAGTGGGTGTCAGAATTTTATCTATTGTATCTCTGGACCACATTTTGCTCATCCATTCATTCATCAGTGGACACCTAGGTTACTTTTGTCTATTGTGAATAATGTGGCTATGCTAGTTAATCTCACTAAAACTTTGTCAATTTTGTTAATCTTTTCAAAGAACTAACTCTTGGGTTTTTTTTTTTAATTTTTCTCTATTTTTAAATCTCTTTTTATCTCTGTTCTAACCTTTGCTATTTCCTTCCTCCTTAAACCTTTAAGTTTAGCTTATTTCTCTTTCCTAGTTCATTAAGGTGAAAAGTTAGGTGTTGACTTAAGACCTTTCTTCCTTTTTAATGTGTTTATAGATATAAATTTCCCTCTTATCACTGCTTTTGCTTCATCCCATAACTTTATGTTGAATTTTTATTTTCATTTGACTCAAGATATATCCTGATTTTCCCATTATTTCTTCTTTGGGTTACTGGTTGTTTTTTAAGAGTGTGTTGTTTAATTTCCACATATTCGTGGAATTTGAAATTTGAATTTTTCAGTGTTCTTTCTGCTATTGGTTTCTAGTTTCATTCTACTGTGATTGGAAAATATGCTTTGAATGGTTTCAATCTTTTAAAAGTATTAAAGCTTCTGTTGTGGCCTAAAATATGATCTCTCCTGGAGAAGAATGTTCCATGTGTACCTGAGAAAAATGTGTATTGTGTCATTGGATGGAGTGTTTATATATGTGGATATGGTACATTTGGTCTATAGTGTTGTTCAAGTCCAAATCTATGTCTTTTTATTGGGGAGTTTAAACATTTACATTTAAGGAAGTTACTATTAGGGAAGCATTTATTTTGGCCATTTTGTTATTTGTTTTCTGTATGTTTTGTAGCTTTTTTTCTCCTTTATTTCCTCTATTACTACCTTCCTTTGTATTTAGTTGATTTTTCATAGTGACAAGTTTTGATTCCTTTTTCATTCATTTTTGTGTATATTCTATAGATATTTTCATTGTGGTTACCATGAAGATTACAAATACTGTCCTAAAGATATGATGTTCTATATTTTATATTGAGGTCAACTGAACTTTAATAACACATACAATCACAACTACTCCTTTACAGCTCAACCTTGCTGTATGTTATTGATGTCACAAGTCACATATTTATATATTGTATACTCATTAATATAGATTAATAATTATTTTCATGCATTTGTCTTTTAAATCCTGTTAAAAAATAAGAAGTAGATTTATAAACTAAAATTAGAATAATACTGGTTTTTACATTTTTAAAATATATTTACCTTTACAGGAGAACCTTATATTTTCAAGGGGCTTCAAGTCACTGTGTGGCATCTTTTCATTTCAATTTGAGGGACTCTGTGTAGCATTTCTCATAACTCAAGTCTAGTGGTATCAGATTCCCTCAACTTTTATTTGTATGAGTATGTCTTAACTTCTTTCTCATTGTTTAAGGACACTTTTGCTGGATACAGAATTCTCAGTTGATAGTTTTTTTCCCCCCCCCCTTCAGCACTTTGAATATATCATCCTTCTGTCACTGCCCTGCCAGATTTCTGGTGAGATATCCACTGATAGTCTTATTGGGGATCCTTTGTATGTGTCAAGTTGCTTTTCTCTTGCTCCTTTCAAGAATCTCTTTTTGTCTTTGGCTTTGACGGTTTGATTGTAATGTGCCTTAGTGTCGTCTCTTGGTTAATGCTACTTGGAGTTCACCGAAGCTTCTTGGATTTGTATACCCATGTCCTCTCAAATTTGAGAGGTTTCCAGCCATTAATTTTTCAAATAATCTCTCTGCCCCTTTTCTTTCTTCTTTTTGGAATTTCCACAATGAGTATTTTTGTCTGCTTACTGATGTTGCATAAGTCCCTCAGGTTTTGTTCCCTTTTCTTCATTCTCTCTTTTTGTTCTGTAGACTGAATAATTTCAAATGACTTGTTTTCAAGTTAGCCCATTCTTTCTTCTTCCTGTTTGAATCTGCTGTTGAACTTCTATGGTGAATTTTTTCTAGTCAGATATACTTTTCAGCTCCAGAAATCTTGTTTATTATATTTTATAGTTTCTCTATCTGTATTGATATTCTCACTTTGCTGATATAGCATTTTCCTGATTTCTTTGTCCATGTTTTTCTTTAGCTCATTGAGCATATTTATGGCGATTGTTTTAAAATCTTTGTCTATTAAGTGTGTGCATTTCTTTAGAGATTTACTTTATTCCTTTGAATGAGCTGTATTATCCTGTTTCTTTGCCTTGTGTTTTTGTTGTTGTTGAAAATTGGACACTTGAAACAACAGTCACCTCTCATAGTCTTTGCAGACTTGTGGGGAACATCTTCACTATTTGGTGGGCTCCTACACATTAAGATAAGCATGGGGTTATGGCTCCAGATCTTCTCAGATGTTTCCTGGGTATGTGTCTAGTCTGGCCTGTGTGTGTGTGCCTTTCCCCAAACCCCTGCCTCCAATTTTCCCTGGCTGCTTTTACATGTCTTAATTTTCCAAAGAGTCTCACCCCACCTTCCTTTGTGGCCTTAGATGTTCTATCATATTCCTCTGCCTATAATCCCTTGCACAGGCATACATGAGTCTGTAGAACCTCTGAAATTTTCACATGCTGTGACCTCCACTGCCTTGTGTTGCTTTTAGCCTGAGGTCCAAACTATGCCAACATTTGCTGTCTGAGCTCCAAATCAGATGAGACAGAAACTAGTCTACTGGGCAGCCCACAGACAAGTGGGCTACAAACAAGTTCCATTTTGCTCCTTTTGTCCTGAGGGAAGGAACTGGGAATTAGATTGATCTTTTGGGATTATGCCACACTGTGCCAGGGAGGAGGTTGGGCAAGGATGAGCAAAAACACCAAGATATTTCCTATCATTTTAAACATGTGTTTTTCTTCATTTGCTTAAACATTTAACTAGTTTCCAGACCAGTTAATAAAATAAAGTTATTTTATTTAGTCTTTAATTGTTTGATGTTTCCATAGGGAACCAGGGCCTGGAACTCCCTACTTTCTCTGTGTCTTACTGACATCACTCTCAATTATATAATCAAATCTTTTGAGACTTTTGCTTCCAAATGGAACATTTTGCTGCTAATGGGTGAGAAGTATGATGAAATTAGATAGTACAGCTTCCACTACAAATTCAGCTTCTGATTGTTTATCTCTTTCTCCAGTACAAGCATGGAGGCCCCATCATTGCTGTGCAGGTGGAGAATGAATATGGTTCCTATAACAGAGACCCCGCCTATATGCCTTACATCAAGAAGGTAAATATCAGCTCTTTATTTCTTCATATTCCTTCCTCTGGAATGTAGTATGGGCTGTGATGTGACATGTTGGTCTAGTACTTTTCTCATATTAATACCACATTTATTAGTGAATCCTTTCACCATACTTTTATTTCAGTGAGGTCATCACTTATTTACTTTTTATTGAGTCTAATTGGGGGTTGCAGTACACACATGGGGTTGCAGTGGCTGAGAATAAAGGGATGGACTTAATTGAGTGTGAGGATTAGTGAAGTCTCCCTGTAAAGGCTGCCCTCATTCCAGCATCTAAAGCAAGGGTTCCCAGCTTTGTCTGTACATTCACTTTAAAAATCCCTATGCCCAAACCATATAGCATATCAATTAAATAAGAATCTCTGGGATGGTCCTCAGACATCTGATTCCAATGTGTGTGTGAGTTTGAGAACCATTGATTTAATGCATGGGAGATCAGAAAAGGGCTGGGCTAGATGACACTTTAAAGAACAGGCCTATCTGGTTTCTGTTACTTAGTAGCTGAGACCTTGAGAAAAGGCCTTTATTTTTCTAAACCTCCATTTTCTCTTCTTTGAAGTGGGGATAATGAGAAAATTTGCCTCTCTGAATTGTGCGCGTGTGTGAGATCACTTGGCTCGGGATTGTTTTAGGACTGTTCTCAGTAAGTAGTCAATAAATAAGACTTTGATAGATCATTGGCAGTGGTTATAGAGGAAACATTGAGGAAATGTTAAGTGGCCTCAGGGAATCCACCTAATTAAAGCTGCTTTAGCTTTGGCCCATGATGTCAGCATCTCTTCTACTGTCATAGGCAGATTCATTTTCTGTCTGGAAATTACTTCAGTCCCTGCATGTAGGTAGAATGAGCTCAAGCACTCCTGCTTATAGGATTTCATCTACTCTTGCTCCCTTTTTGTCTCTTGCAGAAAGCCCCATGTAGGGAGCAAGGCTGTCTCCAGAAAGAGGCATTCCCAAAATCAGGAAGGGGAGAGTTCCACCCTGATAGTCAAACCCAACTGCAGACTTGATTAGACCACACCTCCAGCTTCCTCTTTGCCTTTGAATTAGCTAGAAAGATCCCAACGAGGGTGCAGGACAGGAGAGCTTCTTGCACTGTAACTCTTTCCCTTGGACTATCTCTTGAATGCTGGAGCTTCTCCAGCAGCTGTTTACTGAGTCCTGAGCTGCAGAGAAGAGCTCTGCTGATGGTGTGGAGAGGAGAATGCAGTTGTTAAGGGGCTTCTCCTGCTCAGTCAACACCTCCCTGGTGTCTGGGGAAGGTACCATATGTGAGACAGATGGACAAAAAGAAGCTGCAGCACACACCCCTGTCATCCTGAGCTCTTGCTCTCAAGCAAGAGCTCCCAGCTCCCCTCCTGAGCTGCCATGCAGCTTCTTCTGGGTGTAATGGACATGTGGACACCATCAGCATAGGATGACCTTGGGTAAGTCACCTCACCTTTCTGAGCCTTAGCCTCATCATGTGTTCAATGGAGACAAGAATGCTTTCTCTAAGGCTGTTCTGGGAATGAAGTGAGATTATAGACACAAGACCCTGAACTCTGCTTGGCAGATCACTGGTCGTCAGGAAACAGTAATAGTAATTACCCCTTACAGTGTGCAGTCAATAGATTAATGGCCATGAAAAGTCAAGTGCAACTAGTACAGCTGTAAAAGATGGTTACACCGTCTCAACCCACATGATGCTATATGTATAAGGTACAAACAAAGGCAAAGCCTGTTACATATCAGCAAATGACTGGCTAGACAGTTGTGAGGTGGTAGGTCCAGGGCTTTTAATAAACATCTTATCTTACCTAATGGGATTGAACTTCTGTGGCTTCTGTTGTCCCTGAGAATTAGGGCCTACTCTGCTCTTTCCTTACTTGCATCAGGTTTAGATATGAACATTATGCACCCCATGGATTATCTCTCTGCCTCACCTGTTTCCCAAAGAATTTGGTTGAAATAAGCAATCTTATAAAAATATCTGCATGTTAAATTATAGGAAAGTCCCCCTTGCTGGGGTTTCTAATCCAAAAGAGCCCATAGGCCCAAAGCAGAGCCTTTCAAGGTGGGCAGACTCTAGATTCAAGTCCATACTGGCTCACTTGCTCTGTATCCCTTAACACTTTATCCAACCTCTCTGAGACTCTTCATCTGTACAGTTATTAAATGTGAGGATTGAATAGGCTAGTCTATGTAAAGTAGTTAGCAGAAGGCCTGGCGTGACTGTAAGTGGTCCATAAATGTTAGCAATTATTTGGAGTGGTAAAATGGTTATTGCATCTCAACACAGTGTGTGTTCCTTCCAGTTCTTCATTTGATTTACAACCTGCAAGGAGTGCCTCCTGTTCTACTGGGCATGTGCAGCATGTCATAGGCATGTGGCTGGGGCATGGCGGTTGGACAGAGCCCACCCTGGCCCAGTGTGAGGAAGTGATGGGCTGCTTGCTTCTGGTATCAGGAAGGCCTGACCCACTTGTAGAGCCCTGTAGTCAGCTTCTAGGTGACAGCATAGCATCTGGCCCTGCCGAGCTGCCCTCTGTTCCTAGATGGGAACAGGGCACCAGCCAGACCTGACACCTTGCCAGATCTGGGGCAGCCAAGAGATGTCGGAGTCTGATAGCCCTACCCCTGCCTCAGCTGGACTTCAGCTGATAGGAGCTTTGTTGAACATGGTGGGCACAGACAGGAGGGTTTCTGTCCATTTTCTGTGGAGAGGTAAATGCTTTATTTTGAGTCTTTCCCTCTTTCTTTTCTGGCTGCCACCTTCCCAGCTGTGTGACATGGCAGGAGCTCTGAGGAGTGAATATTGACTTGTCTTCTTCCCCCCCATAGGCCTTGGAAGACCGGGGTATTGTGGAATTGCTCTTGACTTCAGACAACAAGGACGGCCTGCAAAAGGGAGTCATGGATGGAGGTGCCTACCTGGAGGTTGTGCAGGGATAGGGTGGGGGATCAGCACCCTGGCCTCACTGTGCACACCCCCCTCCCCAAATGGCCTGAGCCACAAGTGGAGTTTCTCTGCTATCTGTGCTTCTCCTGTTTGCATGGCACGGGGCCCGAAGCCCTGGGCCTCAGAGGGTTGGAGGATCCATGTCACATGGATCTCTCTGGTCTCCCACTTCTGCTGAGCACTTACTCAGGACACTAACAGTGTTCTGCAGACTACAAGCTGGAAATGGTGAGTTGGTCATACTGGAAAGCGTCTGCATGTCTGTCGAGAGGGTGTCCTGCGAGGATGGCTTACTCAAACCCTGCCAAAATCGTGGAGATGGCTGACCACTGCCCAGGGGGTATGTAGCCCCTGCTGTGACAGCAACTGGCTGAGCAGCAAGTGTAGATGACCATGGTGGCTCTCCATCCAGCAGCATCCATCTCCCTGACTCTAACCTCTCTTCCTGTTACTGTAGATGTGCTGGCCCAGCTCCACCCTTGTGCACCAAGCCCTTTCTCCCTCAGCTACTCAAGGGCATTGCTCCAGGAGCTCCCTGCTTCTGCCCTCAGTGATCAGATTTTCTCTTTCTGTTTGATTATTCCCATCTGCATATCAACATGTTCTTTCTCTCTTCTTTATTTTTTAAAATTTATGTATTTATTTTGAAGAGAGAGAGAGCAAGAGAGAGAGAGAGAGAGAGAGAGAGAGAGAGCACCTGTGCCCATGGGACAGGCAGAGAGAAAGGAGAGGGAGAATCCCAAGCAGGCTCCATGCTCTCAGCAGGGAGCCTGATGCGGGGCTCAAACTCATGAACCCCAGATCATGACCTGAGCCAAAAGCAAGAGTCAGATGCTTAACCAACAGAGTCACCTAGGCACCCCTATTTCTCTCTTCTAAAAGAAATCTCTTGACTCATTTCCCCATCCAAAGCCTGTTGTGTTTCTCTGCTCCCCTTTCAAGAGCTCTCCCCATGTCCATGCTCACCGGCCCCCCAGGCCCTTTCCCCTCCTCTCTCTTAAACCATGGGAACCACATTACCACCCTCACCATTCCACTGCCGCTGCTCTTTTTGAGATTGCCAGTGACCTCATGTTATAAATTTAAGCGTTCATCCTCGTTGCCTCTGACTTCTCTGATTTTACTTATCAGCAGCCATCAATCTCTTCCCTTTGAAATGTTTTCCACCCTTGGTGTCTGAGACCCAATTTCCTACTTTTTTCTCTGAACTCACAGGCTGCTCCTTCTTGGTATCTCCTGCTGGTCACATGTCTGTCTCCAAATTCTGATGTTTAAATTCTTTACTTCTCACCCTTTGGAATGAATTCTCTCCTCCATACACTCAGTGCCCTGGTGGTGTCATCCAGGTGACTTTAAATCTGATCTGTGTGTTGATAACTGTGAGATGCTTGTTTCTGTCAGCAACCTTCCCTGAACTCCTGCCTCACGTGTGCATCTGCATACTGGGCACAGTGCCCAGGAAGGCTGCAGGTCTCAGTGGAACCAGCAGAGAACTGAACTTGTCTGTTTCCCTCCCAGAGTCTGCCCCACTTTTTAGTCTTATTATCGGTAAATTCCATCTCCATTTCCCCTAGTTACCCTGGCCCTAAACTTTGTAGGCGCTCTCAGACCTCTCCTTCTGTGTGCCTGACATACAGCCATCAGCAAATTCTTTTTATCTTTATCTTTATCTTCAAATTTATCCAGATTCAAGTTTTAGCATCTGAACTGTTACCATTGTTTTCATATGCATTATTGCCACAGCACTGAACTAATGTTCCTTTTTACTGTTGACTCCTGCACAACTTTTTCTGAACATAGTATTTGAAAATGTCATTTGAATCACCTCATGCCTCACCTGAACTTCAGGTACATTCTGCCTTGCTGACAGTGAAGCACAAGCTATGAGAAAAACCTCCAGGGGCATCCTTTGACCTGTGACCTCTGTGATCTGGCCAGGTGTCTCCTGCTCCACCCTCCTGGCCTCCTACCTGTTCTTGGAACATACTGGACACCTCCAGCCTTCATGCAGATACCTGCATAGCTATTCCATTTCCTCCCGTTTTTCTCTGAGATCACCTCCAAGTGAGGTTTCCTCCAAACACCCAAGCTCCTCCTGGAGCTCCCCCGGCTCTTTGGGCCTGCTTTATTTGGCCTTCTAACATTCTGGGTAGTTTGTTTTATTTACCTGTCTCACTGCAGTGCTAAGTTCCGTCTTGTTAGGCTGTACTCCTGTGCCTGGACACGGTTCGGTTCATGCTCTGCATAGATGATGGTGGTTGAAGGGCCTCTTATGAGCTGCCTGGTGCTTCCTCCCACAATCGGCTTGCCCCTGCTGCAGTGCATGTTCCTTTCCAGTTCCTTCTTCGTCGCCCTCCCCTCCACTGGACTGAACAGATAGGAACTTTCATCTTTGCAGCCCTAGGCCAGCGCCGGCCAGCAGGGGGCCCCCAGGGCGTGACTGCTGGATGAATGAACAGAAGGCCCTTTCCCTAGACTATTGAGTTCCTCAAGGACCAGCAGCGATTCCCGCCATTTCCACGCGGTGGCACTGTCTCCTGTGACTACTTCCAAGGCCTCCGCTGGCCTGTGCCACTCGGTGGGGCCTAGGAGGAGCTGTGGCCAGTGCTGGGAAGGCAAGGCCCTTTGAAGGCTGGTGTACATTTTTAGCGTGTCGGCAGTGTGCTGAGCAAGGCCTCCGGTGCATCAGGGAGTCTCCCAGGCAGGTTGCTGGACACCATATCCTCTCTACGGCGCGCTCCTCCCCTCGCCCGCCCGCCAGGCCCCTTCTCCAGGCTATGCCCCCTCCATGCTCCTCCCCACGCCCCGCTCCGGCCCCTCCTTGCCTCTCCCTGCCAACTCGGGCACCGCCCCCGCGGTGCCCTTCTCTGCCTCACCCTGGCTCCGCCCCCGCCGTGCCCCTCCCGGCCCCACCCCCCGGCCCTGCCCTCGGCGTGCCCTTCCCGCCCCAACCCCGGCTCCGCCCCCGCCAAGCCCCTCCTGGTGCCTTCTAACTCCCTGACCTCCAGAGCCGTGCTTGCTGCCCAGAAAGACTTTTTTCAGTTAGTTAAAAATGTAATTAAAGTAAGACATTCACAAGGTGTAAAAGTAAAGCCACAGAAGTGCGGCTTCCTCCTCCACTCCCCGTACGAGACCTGGGCCCGCAGCGTTCCTGGCGGTGTGGCTATGTCATAATTCTGGTTGGTTTCTTGGTGCCTGCATTACCACGTGGAAATGCCCTTCCCACCCACTACGGTGCGAGCCATATTCTGGGCAGTATTTGTGAACTGGCTGAATTTCGGTTTCTTGGTTTTCACTTTCGGTGCAATTATCCTGTTTATTCTCTTTTCCTTTCAATTTTTTAAATCTCCCCCCTTCCCCCTTTCTCATTTATTTATTTATTTATTTATTTATTTATTTAATTTAAGTTGACGCACACATAGTTGACACACAATATTACATTAGTTTTAGGTGTTCCCCCCCCTTTCTCTTTTAAACAAACCTTTACCAAAGATCTTCCAAATTTCTGTCACACTGTGTTTCAAACATCTGTATATATCAGATTCTGTGTCAAGTCCGATGCGTCTGAGACCCCACTGCCCCTGACCTGATGGAGCTCTACCTGAGGCTAACCTCTGGTTCTCTCTGGAACTGTGAAGGCACTGTTCCCTGATTTTCTAGCGCCCGCTGTCACTGATGAGGTACAGGCACATTCTGTTTCCTGATCCTTCTTTTATATGTTCTCTGTGTATATTTTTTGCTTCCCATTTCTACAAAATGACAGGATTTTCCTTTATCCTTGGTATTCTGGTATTTCACAATGATGTTCTTTGGTGTGAGATTCTTTTCCTTTTGTAGCACTTTTGTGAGTTATTTGAATTGAAACAGTTGTGGTTGTTGTCAGTGGGACATCTAGTCAGTGCTTGCTTGCTTTCTTTCTTTCTTTCTTTCTTTCTTTCTTTCTTTTCTTGATATGTTTTCCCTCTTTTTTCTGATCTTTTGGTCACTCCTGTTATTTGTAGATTGGGCTTTTATATCGATTATCTAAGTTGCTTGTCTTTTTGATTGATCTCTGCCCTTTAGTTCCATATTCTGGATGACTTCCTCAATTTCTGTCCTGTAATCTTTCTCTTTATTTCCTGGATTTTATTTTCTTGAATATATTTCTTTTCTCAGGGCATACTTTTTTTTTTTTTTAACGTTTATTTATTATTGAGAGACAGAGAGACACAGAGCATGAGCAGGGGAGGGGTAGAGAGAGGGGGAGACACAGAATCTGAAGTAGGCTCCAGGCTCTGAGCTGTCAGCACAGAGCCCGACACGGGGCTCGAACTCACAAACTGTGAGATCATGACCTGAGCCAAAGTGGGTTGCTCAACCAAGCCACCCAGGACATACTTTTTAAATGGACAGTATCTTTCTTACCTTGCTTTGAGGATGTGCTACTTTTTTTTTTTTTTAAATACTTAACAGTTCTGCTCAATCTTCCACGAGGGGATTTTTCTCAATTGTTTGGCTCTTGTCTGAGCAGTTGAAGGAGGAGGCACTGAACAGCCACATGGCAATGAGTGCCAGGAGAGGCTGGGGCAGGGGTTGGGCTGGGGTGTGCTATTTAAAGGATGGACGCCTTTAAAGGTCAGTGTTTGGAGATAATCTCTTTAGCGTTTTTAAATGTTTCCAGAGAAGAATCCTTTGATCTGTTGCTGGAGTCAGGCAGGAGGAATGGGCAGGAATCCCCTGACTGAGATGGCCCTTATGCCCCACTGCAAACCTCTCCACACTCTGCTGTACAGATCCCTCCAAGCCTGGAGACACTCGGGCTCAGCTTTTCCAGAGAGTGTGGTCCCCTGGGGTTGGGCACCAGTGGGGAAGCAGCTGGGGAAGAGGCTTGAGGAGTGTGTAAGGCAGGGGACAGAGATGTCCTCTGGCTGCGTGGTGTCTGGGACGTCAGGTAAGTCCTTAGGCTGGAAGTGGGGAGTGGTCGAAACTTCTTCCACTCTCCTAGGCCATTTACTGACCCGCTGCCCTTTGCAGAAATCCTGAGATTTTCTTGAAACTTCCTCTCTGCTTTGTTTTCTCTTCAGGTCTTGTTTTTTACAAACTTCTACTTTTGCATTCCTTCATTTTTATTTTAGTGGAGTGTGAGGAAGGCTAGCAATAGTTGTTATGTTCAGTTAGCCATGCTAATCCTGTTCACTTCTGAGATTTTTGCCTGCTCAGTTTCAGACGGGCTTCTTGTCTTCAATGTTTCTCCTTTACGTGACGAGGGGTCTCGATATAGAGTCTTATACAGTAGATTGCTGGAGGATGGTGACATCCAAGGACAATGGGTCAGTGTCAGATGGGCCTGGGATTGTAGCCCTAGTCTGCTGCTCACCAATTGTGTGACCTTGAAGCAAATGTTTTAATCTCTTAGAGCCTCAGCTATTGTTTATTTTTAATCACTGGTAATCAGTGGCTTATGTCCAACAGGACAGTGTCAGGGTGGCCAGCTTGGCAGGCTGGCCCAGTCTCTGTCATGTATTCCCAGACCCACTGGAGCTAAGACCAAGCCCAGTGCCTCTGAGTCCTACTGTCCAGGTGGACAACAGGCAGGCAAGGAGCCTCAGAGCCAAGTTCTGCAGCTGGGGTAGGCCAAAGGGTCCATGACCACAAGCCAAATGTAGCACATCTTTCTCCAGCATACCTTTCACTGGTGCCATTTATTATTATTTTTAAATGTTTATTTGTTTATAGAGAGGATGCCAAGCAGGCTCTGAGCTGTCAGTGCAGAGCCCGATGCAGGGCTCGAACACGTGAACCATGAGATCATGACCTGAGCCAAAATCAAGAGTTGGATGCTCAACCAACGAAGTCACCCAAGCACCCCTCACTGGTGCCATTTAAAATATAATTTTAAATTATAGAATGGACACATTATGGAATGGAATACAAAATTAGTCCTCATCTAAGGAATAAAAGAGGAGTTTTCATTTAGATCATCACCTGCACTAGATACTTGAGGTGCAAAATAAACATCAGACTCTCGGCTCCTCCAAAAGAATAACTAACAGAAATGCACACTCTCATTGTAAAAATTACATTAATCAAGAACAGATGCCTTGTGAGTGACTGCCCTGTAAGCTCTGTGCTGAGTGGTAGAGTTTCCAAGATGAATAAGATAAATCTCCTGACATCACAGGAACTTAACTCTAATTGGAGGTGGGAAACAATGTCAAGATTAGTTAATTTATTTTGCTGATGAATTGGGAAAGGTCATGGTTAATTCAGAATGTCTCCCTGGCTTTAAGACAATCCTTTCTCTTTTCTGCTTGCCGTTCACAGTGCTGGCCACCATCAACTTGCAGTCACAGCATGAGTTGCAGTTATTAACCAACTTTCTCTTAAGTGTCCAGGTAAGTCTGGCCCAGGAGCAGCTGCCTGCTCTGCTTGGCATGAGTGTAGGAAGTCTTAGAGTCAAGTAGAACCTCTGTCAGGAAGTGTGCGGTGTTTTGGGGTACCTGCAGCTATGCCCAGGGCTCTGGGACAGGGGAAGAAGGACTCAGGACGCGCTCAGCCTTTCATCTCACAGACATCCTGTTGCACTGTGGCTTCTAACCCCTGTTGTCCCCATGTTGCCACACCCTCAGTCAGAATAGCAGTGTAGAAGTGGAGAAGTTTCTCTGAGTTGTTGCTATATAGACTGATGCATGAATGTGGTTTCCTGCCTCTTGAGAAAGGGGCCCTTTTTGGAGCTCTAGGCTCAGTTTGCTCATAGAAGCTCTGGACTAGAATTTTGTGGACTCCACAAAAATGCTTTCCTGTCCTGTACTGTGTGTCTAACCTTAACCTGTAGGTTTCTAGGCCTAGAAAGATTATTTCATCAGCAGGATGGGAGGCCTGAGCCATTCCAGGTCAGAGGAGAAAAGAGTTTCTAACTATAAGTCCACATCTCTCAAGTTGATGGGAATTTACAGTTAAATCCTATTCTGATTGATTTCTCTTCTCTAGAATTCATGTGTCTGTCTTTCCTAAGGAGGCAGATGGAATCTGGCCATGGTCCATTCATAGAGCTGAGGCCCCATCTCTCACCATGTCTTACTGAAGGGTGTGAATGCTCCAAATTGTCACCACCTATTAGATGTAGGCATTGATCCCAGGCCTAGCGTGGAGCTGTTGGAGTGTTCATATCACTCGTGAATAGATGCCCACAGAGATGGTAGGGCTGTTCTCCATCCCACCTGTTTGTTTGGTAGAGCAGAAGTAGCATCCGAAGGCACATCCATCTGAAGTCACTATGGAAGTGTGAAGCCGTGGAAGATGAGGGCTGCCCATGTGTATGATGTGGCTACTACCTGAGTTTAGAGGGACAAATGGAATGAGAAGAGATGGGGCAGGATGGGAACTGACCCCAGGGAGATTTTGTTAGGCTGATCAGGGGAGAGACAGTAGGTCTGGGTGGGCCTGGGTCCAGACCCTTTCTCCTTTCCTTCCTTCCTCCAGTGTTCACTGAGTGTCTGCTCTGCATGTAGAGTGTGGCTAGGCCCTCTTACCCTGAAGTAACTAAGATAGTAGGGTCTGTGTCCTCATGGGGTTTGTGACCTACCTGTGGAAATATGTGTCCAATAAACAGTTCCCCAGCAACTGAGTAGGATTGTGCTTGAGTGCTGTCCAAGGCAGGTATAGCATTTTGTGAGCTTCCCCTCTGCCCACTCTGTAGTGTGATCTCTCTGTGCTTCTCTTTCCTCTTCTGTGAAGTGTGAATGATGGTAGTATCTTCTCATAGGGTTGAGGATCAAATGAGGTAATATTTGGAAAGCACCTGGGATAGCAAGGCTTCATGTTGGCTCCTTTCTAGTCATCCTTAGAGAGGGGCCCCACACCTGTGCACCCAGGCCAGGTCATCCTGCTGACAGACTAGTACTGCCAATGGCCTTTTTGTCCACAGTTCAGGGATGTCTGTTTTCCTCAAGGAAGAGGACTTAGATCAAAGTCTGCTTTGAATACTCAAACAGATAGTTCCAGCTCTGCTTACTTTGGGATGTCAAAACCTTGCTGGGTCCTCATGTCCATGTCCAGTGATGGTTTCTTGAGCTCTTCCCAAGTGCTAGGCATCATGTGCTGAAGGCTGTACATGTAATATCTCATTTAATTCTCCCAGTAACCAGGTGAGCTGTCTCCTCATTTTACAGTTAAGGGCACAGATTTATAGAACAAATAGAGCACCCAGTAAGTGACTGGTGAGGGAGTATAGCACAGTTGACTGAGGCAGAGTTCTAGCTCTACACCACATTGTGTGGGGCAGTGACCTGGGCCACTGGTAGATACCCCCATACCTTGGCCCTGGCACCCTCAAGTTGGGAAATCCCTTCCTGTCACTGGAGACTATTGACATATGACACTTGGAATCTACTTCTCCCTTAGTGACTTAAACATGGTATAGTGTATCCCCTTCTTGGGAGGGAGACAGCTGTAAAGACAACCAAACCACCAGTCTTGCTAAAAAAATTGTTGTGACTATTTTGACCTTTACTCTGGTGGGGTTGATATCTTCTACTCATAAGATAATAAATCTACCCCATCACTCTGGACCAGATTTTGTTGCTCTGTATGTGTTGTCCTCTAAATGTAAGGCCATTACTAACAGAGAAAGTACTTGATAAATGAGGATGAATGAGGAAGGGTCTCTAGTAGGAAGCCTGAAACAGCAGCAAATTAGTCCTTACACCTCCCTCAGATGCTCTGGTTCTTCTGAAAACATGGCAGAATAAAGCATGGCTCTGGGAATGATTTCTGCTTCCTGGGGACAATCCCATGAGAAAGTCAGTACTCTGAGGTAATATTAAAGACTTAATTGTTATTGAACATCCTAGCCAAGGTGTGAAGCCAATTATTGTGGCTGCAGCGCCTGAACTGTGAATAAGTGTGCTATATAGTGCTCTGATTTTCTTGTCCAGTTTTACACTTTTGTTTAAGCTAGATCTCAAGAAAGGGCCCACTCTATAGCCCTCTGACTCTTCCAGCACCTGAGGGGTCTGCATCCTCGGCGTGCCCTTCAGAAATGGAATTATCCTGATATAACATTCTCCTTCCCTGAGAGAGGATAGGCAAAGGTTGGCTTGGCCTGGAAAGCAAACCAATGTAGGAAAAGACTCTCGGAGCACATGCTGAATTCTAATGCAGACTAACATTGAACACACATTTCTGTGTTTTCTCACTAGCACCATATGCAACATTAAAACCACATTAAGGCAGCAGGGTCTCCTGCATCAACTGTGTTAGTTCGTTCCACTTTCCACCTGAAGTGTGGAGGCCACATGTGGAGATTCAGCTGGTGCTCGTGCATTTGGTCCTCACCTGTGCTCTGCTTTTGATAGACCTTAAGTCAAGGAGTGTGTGGCCAGGGATGAGTTGGGAGGGTCGAGGGGCTAGGATTTCCCTTAAGGAAGAGCTCTCCTCTGCCTCTTTTGGCCAGCTAACTTCTCATTTTGTGGTGTCCAGAGGGTTCAGCCCAAGATGGTGATGGAGTACTGGACCGGGTGGTTTGACTCGTGGGGAGGCCCACACAACATCCTGGATTCTTCTGGTGAGTGCTTTACGGTACCTATATCCACCATGTGTATTGACCTACAAAGTAAAAATCAGTTCCAAATAACCTGCTAATTGATGTAAATAAGCTGTAGGGTGCAAGGCTCCTGGGATTATCTGCATGTAATAGTCAGATCTTGATAGTCCAGAGTCATTTGTCTTGACATTTAAAGAGAATAGTAGGACTTTTAACAGTACTTTATCATGTTTCTGTATTAGATAAATAACGTGTGCCTATTGCAAACATCCTGCAAATACAGAAAATGTAGAAAGAAGAAATAAAAATCCCAGAGCCCAGAGAAAACACATGCAGTTGACTGTTGAACAATGTGCAGGTTAAGGGTGCTGACCCCCTGCACAGTTGAAATCTGGGTATAACTTTTGACTCACCCCAAATATAACTAATAGACTGCTATTGACCAAAAACCTACTGATACCATGAACAATTGATTAACATGTATTTTGCACATGGTATGTATCATATACTGTATTATTACAACAAAGCAAGCTAGAGGGAAGACAATGCTATTAAGAAAATCATATGGAAGAGAAAATACAGCACTACACTATAGAAAAGTGTACATAAGTGGAGCTGCACAGCTCAAACCCATGTTGTTCAATGGTCAGCTGTAGAGTGTGCTAGCAGTTTGCTATCTCTGTCTGCAGCCCTGTACGCACACACAGATAGAGATATGGACACATACAGTCACATCTGCTCTGTGTTACCTGCTTGTGCCAGTGACTGACACAAATGGAGAGCCTTCCACACTATTAGAGAGTCCATCACTGTTTTAAAGGATGCAAAGAACCCTGTGGTGTTGGTGATTAAAACACGATTTATTTAGCCATTCTCTTATTGATGAACACTTAGGTTGCTTCCAGTGGTTTTCGTTTTTTTTAATTTATTTTTAATTAATTTTTTTTTTTTTTTAGAGATCAGGGAGAGAGAGAGAGAGGGAGAGCAAGAGAATCTTAAGCAGGTTCCAATGCTCCGTGCAGGGCCCCAGATGAAGGACTTGATCTCATGACCCCAGGAGCATGACCTGAGCCAAATTCAAGAGTTGGATGCTCAACTCCTGAGCTCAACGCCTAAGTCACCCAGGCAACCCCCAGTGGTTTTTGTTAATTGAACACCATTGCAGTGAACATTCTTGAACATCCAGTTTTGCATACCTGGCATATTATTTTTCCTAGCTTAAGTTCCTAGCAATAGAATTGCTACATGAATGAAGTTTCAGTATACATTTCGGTATACATGTACTCTGGCAAGATGTTAGCAATTCTTACTATTATTAAACAAGAATACTTATTTCCCACAGATTCATCAATACTGAGTTTTAAAAAAAAATTAATATTTTCCAATATGATTGCCAATACGTGTGTGTGTGTGTGTGTGTGTGTGTATAAAAGTACTTGATATTTCTCCTTTGATGTTATGTTTTCACATCTTTGGCTTATTTTCTCATAGAGGTGGGATTGGGGAGGTGATCAGAATTAAACATCTCCAATTATGAGTCCAGTCTTTTGCATCTTTCCAAGTGTGAGTAATGGTTGAGAAGGGTGGAGGTAGCCCAAGCAGCACACTGTTCTGATCGTAGTCATCAGGGACATGGTGGAACCGACAGCTGGAAGGCTGCAGCTCGGGGGCTGTGGTGCTGGCCCATTTCTCTTCATGCCCTTCATGTTCTGTGATTGCGGTTCTAGTGGAAGCTGAAGGGCAGAGCTATGGAGTTGAATTTGATGGGGTTGGGGGATCAGAAAAGCTGAGAGGCTTGTCCCAATCTCTGATTCGCTCTGAACATCCCCTCTCTTCCCTCCTGCTGCAGAGGTTTTAAAAACAGTGTCTGCCATTCTCGATGCTGGCTTCTCCATCAACCTCTACATGTTCCATGGAGGCACCAACTTTGGCTTCATAAATGGAGCCATGCATTTTCATGACTATAAGTCTGATGTCACCAGCTATGGTAAGTAGTCCCCAACACTGGCCTTCCCTGGAACATGCCACATTTGCATGTCTGGGGCTTTTTATGGAGAATCATTTAGGGGCAGCATCTGGCACGTTTAATGCATTCGGCTCTAGAGTGCCTGGGGAAGGGATAGTTTTGTCTGGATTGTCACTTTTAAATTTCTAGAGCAGTAGGAGATGGAAGCCCATGGACATGCCTGTGAGCCTTTGGAAATGAGAAGCACAGGCAGGGTGAAGGCAGATTCTTCAATGAGGGCAGCCTCTTTAGGCCCTTGAGATGTGTGACCTCTGATTCCCTTTAGGTTGAGAGTCCACAGAAGGTAGGCAAGATGCAGGAAATTGAGGGTCATGCTATGGCCATGGCACTTTTGGTGTCACTTTATAGTATTTAGTATTTATTGTATTCTGACTGATGGCTCACACGAAAAGTGTTTTGCCTCCCAGATTACTGAGAAAAAGACCCTGCCTCTATACTCCAGCTTCTCCTTTCTCTTTTTTTCTGCTGCGGACACTGTCCTGTGATACAGGTGACAAGTGACAGTGTCCTGGTGTCTTGCAGACTACGATGCTGTGCTGACAGAGGCGGGGGATTACACAGCTAAATACTTCAAGCTCCGAAGTTTCTTTGGCTCCATCTCAGGTACCTGGCAGTCAGCAGACTTGAGCACCAATTTGGGCCCTTACTTGTGCTCTGAGACCCCTAAAGAGTTACTTCTTCACTATCCCACCTAAACCCCAGTTGACCTATGTGCAAGAATGTCCCTAGACAAGGACAGGGAAGTTTGAGAAACTGTTTTCATCATAGTTTGTGTGCTTGCAGCTTCATCTTTTCTCTGGGCGGTAAGACTCCTGAGGGTATGAGAAAGTCCCCTGCACCCCCGCCCCCACATTACCTTCCCAGTGGGAATCAGGCAGTCTAAGACTGTTTACATCTTGGCTCCAGAATAAAGGATCACACTGGGCTGTGGACAAGAGCCAGTGGCTAGGGAGGCTGGAGGAGGCAATGACTTTTTGGGATGGCCCTCTTGTCTGTGTTGCAGGTGTTCCTCTCCCTCCCCAGCCTGACCTTCTTCCCAAGATTGCATATGAGCCCTTGAGCCTGAATTTTTACCTGTCACTGTGGGACGCCCTGCAGTACATGGAGGAGGTGAGTGCAGCAGGGTAGAGAAGCCAGGGCAGTTGCTAGGTGGGCAAGCAGGGCTGTGGAGGGGTAAAAAGTGCTTGATAGCTTTGAGGTCTCTTTTATGACGTTAGAGCTCAGAGTTAAGAGAACAGACTTTTGCTAGGGTATGAAGTGGGAAGGAACAAAAAGAACTTGAAGAAAAACTGGGTAACACAGTAGGAAGTCTTTTTCTCCAGCCTGGGTGGACAGAGAGGAGGTGAGGAGGCCTGTGAGTGGGCTCTATCCCTCTCTGAGAATAGGGTGCACCCTGGAGCTGACTCAGGGGGGGTGCTGTGATGCAGAAATGGTGGCGGTTTGAAAAGCCACAGGTCTGATACATTGCTGGGCTTCATTCCATTGCCTTCACACACACGCGTGACCCTGGATAGCCATGGGTTAATGTGATAAGTCAAAATCAGAACTTTGGAGGTTGGAGAACCAGTTGGCAGGACTGGCTCCCCATGTTTGTGTAATGAGAAGTCAAACTAGTAGAAAAGGCTAGAGGGCCCCTTGCCCCACAGCCAGCCCCGTGTAGTATCTGTCTGCTACTCCACACTCCCCGAGAAGACTCAGGATGAAATTTGTGCCTCTTTTCTCCTCTGCCTAGTCTGCATCTTTCCCGACTCTTCTCTCTACAGCCAGTCAATTCTGAAAAACCAGTCAATATGGAGAACCTGCCAATAAACAATGGAAATGGACAGTCATTTGGGTACACTCTGTATGAGACTACCATTGCGTCATCAGGTGTCCTTAGTGGTCTTGTGCGTGACCGGGGACAGGTAGGAATGTCTTCTCTTAATTCCTGTGACCTTGTAGTCATCCAGCCCTACCATATACATCTGACTCTCTCTCCTGAGTCCTCATGTATCTGCCTGCTACCAGTGTGTAGAAATGGCCCATCATTGTCTTTTTCAACTACAATCATGGGCTAATGCCCATTTTTCCTCCTATGCCTGGCTAACACCCATATTCACCACAGACACATAATATTACCCTTTTCTTTGCTTAGCAGAAATTCCTCTTATGCCACTCTCCTGTGGACCCATGGATGCTTTCTGTCTGTTCCTTTGGCAGGTATTTGTGAACACAGTGTCTATAGGATTCTTGGACTATGAAAAGAAGAAGATCGTTATTCCCTTGATCCAGGTTTGTTATTCTGGGGAGCTGGGTAATGGCTAGCACCAGCTGCTTCCTGAATAGGTTTGGTGGGAGTCAAAGAGGAAGACCTAGAAGACGGGAGCCTTCTTAATCACAGAGCTGCTGATGGCAAGAAGGGAAGAGCATTGGTATCTGATCAGTGGGTACTTTTTCACCCCCATCCTCAGAGTTTAGGGAATAATTGGGGTTCCACAAAGAAATCTTATGGCTGGGTAATCAGGCAGTCATCATCAACCACTATGTTCCTGGCAGGGTTACACCAGGCTGAGGATCTTGGTGGAGAATCGTGGGCGAGTCAACTACGGGGATAATATTGATGACCAGCGCAAAGGTGGGTCACAGCATGTGCTAAGAGAAGAGCTTCTAGTGCTTAGCAGTGCCTGGCTATATTTTCTTCATACCAGCATGCCAGCAGTTCATGGAGGCTGACTCTCATGAGGTAGAGTCATTGTAGCCCATTGTAGCCCTTTGGAGGGAGCCCATTGTGGAAACCCATTGAAGGCAGGTGGGTCATGGAGGCCCATTGGAAGGAAGAGGTTTGTAGAGTCCTATTGGATACAGGTGGGTTGCAGAGGGCCATTGGAGGGAGCTGAGTCATGGAGGCCCACTGGAGGGAGGTGGATGTGGGCCTGAAAGTCCCACCTGGGTTCTGACCTCTTTCCTATGCATGTTGTCCACATGTCCATGGTGAACACACAGGAAACACTGAGCCAGCCTTTCCACATCTCTCTGGGCTGCAGTCTGCTTTATCAGGGGATAATCTGCTTGGGGTGGGGTGGGGGTGGTGAGACTTAAGGAAGGAGATCCCCAGAAATCGAAAAATGGCATAGGACCCTTGCCTTCTTGGATCTTCACACTCAATTTCTTTTCTTGATCCACCTTGGAAATCCATTGATGATCTCATTTGTGGTGGGGAGGAGGAGTTAGTACATACAGTAAACAAATGCTCTTGATGGTATGCTCCCCTAGGAATATTTTACCAATTCATGTTATTTTTCCTGGGTTGTTTGTTTGTTTGTTTGTTTTTTGAAAGAGGCTGAGAGAGGTGGGGGAGGGGCAGAAGGAGAGAGAGAATCCCAAGCAGGCTCCATGCCTGGCATGGAACCTGACGTGGGCTTGATCTCATGACTGTCAGATCATGACCTGAGCCGAAATCAAGAGTCGGATTCTCAGCAAACTGAGCCACCCAGATGCCTCTATTTTTCCTGGTCTTCTAAACCTTCTATGCTTAAATGTGCCTCTTCCTTTTCATCTGTCAAAATGTGGGTGGTTTCATGTAAGTTGTGACATAAGAATTCAGACAAATAAATCCTACTACTGTAAGGGACACTGGTGACCTCCCAACTCTCATGGGTGTTTGCCTTTGTAATGAGGAAGTTTGTGCATCCCTTCCCTGCCTGCCAGGGAAGCACTGTGGCCCAGCCATTGGGGGCTTCTTGGGTCCTGGATTGGCCCTCTCTGGATAGGCCTCACAGTTGCTTCTAGCATTGTCCAGGCTTACCTTCCTTTTCCCCTAAGCAATCCCCCCGGTGTTACTCTCTGGATCTCAGCTTCTTCCTCCAAGGAGCTCCATCTCCAGGCCCATCTTCACTTCCTTTGCTCTCCTGGGGACAGGAAGGGATTGCCAGCATGACCCTGTTCCCAGTCTTTGCCTCCCAGATCCCTGATTAAGATGTGCCTTGGACTCTCACTGTGGAGTTCTTACCCCTGGAGCAGTTCAGTGTTTTTAAGTCATAGACCTACCCCCACATACACCTGTACCTGCAATTTAAGAGTCCACAGGCTCCATGGAACCTGTTTACAGTCCCTAGCCTATTCACAATCCCTCTTCAGAAACTCAGCAGCTCCATGATTATGAGGACCTTGGAAGCTACTCCAGGACCAACATCAATGGCTCCTCCCCCCAGGCACTAGTTAATCACTATGCAAAAGTGTGCATGGGTCCTCAGACTCAGATGCCCAAATCATATTGCCATCTGTTCACAATTCAAATACTTAATATATCCTTAATCCTAGGCCATATAGAAGATTTCTGGCTGAGTTAGTAGGTCTGTTTAGTTTGGGACACCACTGAATCTGACCTTGAAGCTAAGTTAGAACTGTTGTGACCTCTTGATCATTTGCCCACTGGGCTTCATTTTATTGTGTTGGAATTCTCATACCCAAAAGGGAGTTTCCCCTTCAGAGAGAGACCAGAGACTGTTCTCACCCTATGACATTCTCAGCTCTGTCATTGCCCTTAGATGTACTCTTCCATGCAAGTCCCAGAGAAGGCCTGGCAAATATTGCTATTACTAACTCTTCTCTCCTTTGGGATTTCTAGAGGAGGTTTTATACCACGTGAAGAGCTCTGTAGTATATACTCTAGGGAGTATATACTTCTGGAGGAATTTTCACTTGAACTTTCCAGAAACTCTCCATGTATGTGCTGGGCCTTAGCTGGGTCAGCTGTGCCCCTTCCTTTGTCCTTATTCATGTTTCCTTGGCTTCTTCCAACAGGTTTAATTGGAAATATCTATCTGAATGATTCTCCCTTGAAAAAATTCAGAATCTACAGCTTGGATATGAAAAAGAGCTTCTTTCAGAGGTGAGTCCTGACCCCATGAAGTGTGTGTACCCATGGATAACATGTAATAAGAGCCAGGAAGGCCCTGCTCTGGCCTAGCTCCTCCCAATCACGTGTAAACAGACCCAGAGCCCAGAGCAGCTTGCTCAGGGTAGAGGCAGTACCAGCGCTAAAGACCGGGGAATTTCCATGATATGCTGGTTAACAGGTGGTGAAAATTTGGGACGCCTTTGTGATTGAGTGCGGGATAGGGTCCAGATCTGAGAATGTGCTCTTCTTCTTTCTTGTCTTCTGTTCATAGGTTCAGCGTCGACAAATGGAGCCCTATCCCTGCAGTACCTACGTTCCCTGCTTTCTTTTTGGGTGTCTTGTCAATTTCCCTTTCCCCTTTTGACACCTTCATGAAGCTGGAGGTTTGTAGTCCTCTTACTGCCTGGGTTCTCCAGTCTTCCCTCCGAGGGCTCTGAGCCCAAGCCCCTGTACTTGCCCTTGCTGGAGCCTTCTATATCACCTGCACCCAGAGAGTCTCTGTCTTTGTGTTGCCCTCTCTGAAGGGTCTCTGGGGCCTCCCTGGAGAGGGGGAGTGGACTCAAAGCAGAAGAACCACCTGGTGATACTTCTTAGGGTCCAGGTCTGAGCTTGGGTGCCTTGCTGGGGAGGCTTAGAGCTAGTGGACACAGGAGATAGAATACCCCATGTGTTAACCTCATGACTGTTAAAATATCGATTCATACTGATATCTTGGAAGCTGAGAGAAGAATGCAAGGCATGTGTCCATCTCTGTCTTCTCATGTGACTTTATATTCAGTGCCTTTCATGGTAAACTAACCCCTTTCCCACTCTGCTTAAAGGGCTGGGAGAAGGGGGTTGTATTCATCAATGGCCAAAACCTTGGACGCTACTGGAACATCGGACCCCAGGAGACCCTCTACCTCCCAGGTGCCTGGTTGGATCAAGGCATCAACCAGGTGGGAACACTTGCAAGTCCTTCCCTTGTCCCAGCCCTCCCCAGTATCACAGTGTTTCCCTGGGGGCTGCGAGTGACAGTCTATTAAGGTTGGTTAGGGCAGGAGAGGGGGGGCAGAAGGTTTAGCCAGCTCCTTCTGTATTCCTCCTTGGTGCTGATGAGTTGTGGGTCCCCATTCCTTCCAGCCTGCTTCTCAATCCCTTCCCCTAAGGCACCCTCACCTGGCTCCAAGACAAACCTCGGCTACTGTCATACACCAGCCCTTCTCTCTCCCAGGTCATTGTTTTCGAGGAGAAGATGGCAGGCCCTGTGATACAGTTCACTGAAACACCCCACCTAGGCAGGAACCAATACCTTGATTGAGCAGCACCGCTCCTGCACCCCCTGGAAACAGGAGAGCACCACTGTCCTCCCAGCTGAGCAAGGCCTGGTGCTCTGCTCCCTGACACTCTCCCATGTGGGAGAGTTTCCTTAAGTAACATTCTCAGGCAGCCACGGGGGCTACAGCTCTGCCCCCTACTTTAATTCAAGGCCCTAAACTTGGAAGAACTGAAGAAGAGAAGTGGAATAGGAGGGAGGGACCCTCTTCTTACCTAAGTGGCTTCTTGACTGGGCTTTGTTGATGACATCTTTCTACTTTCCTGCTCTTTGGGAGAGGACAGAGGGATGTCTCTCTCGGGGGTGGGAATGTCTCATCATATCTCCACGTGATGAGGTTTGCTTCTATGATGTTCTCACCTGCACTCAGCATGGCCCTCATGGCCCCTTTTCATTTCTGAAATAGAAGGTTTGTCACCATTTGTATAGAATGGGGAAGGGGGTGGATGTCTCACCTCTCTCTGGGATTCTGGAAGAAGCTCCATTTGAGAGACACACACTTCTTCTTTTCCTTTCCACTTTAACTGCATCTGACAGGATGACAAGCCAAGCTTAGGAGAAACAGAAATACTCAGCCTGAATTAGAGAATATTTCTGGTCTTACTTGATGAGAAGGAACATCAGCTGAGGAGGGAATGCAGGCCCTAGAAGAAACCACACCCCAATATGAGTGCCCAGCTCCAGTGGCTTGGGCAGGGAGCCTCCCTGCTATGTTGGTGTAACCACGGGGCCTGCAAGCCTAGACCAGACCTTGCTTCTGGCTCAGTCTCTCCTTCAATCCTTGTAACTAAGCAGGAGGGAGGAGAGCCAGTCTTCCTTTGCAACTGTCGTCCAAATTTGAGGTGCTTGTTCTAGGGATCAAGTCCACTGGTTTGGCTTAGGTTCACTGTCCTGAATTGCAATAAAGCAAGAGTTGAATCAAACCCTTTTTAGTGATATTTCTGATCCCATCTCTGCCCCTGTTTACCACATGCCAAGGCATTGTGGTGTCAGGCACCCATTTAGTCTATCTGGCACTGAGAATCTAGACCCTGAGTTTACCTAGTTAGTGGATGATCTAGCCCCTGGCTCCTTACCACCTCCCTCCTGACCTTCATTCTGCCTGACATGTCATTGTGGATTGGTAGTGCCCTTGGAGAGGAGAAGTCAAGTACATATTCACTCTGGTGCTGGTGGGCAGTTGCAAGAATCTGCTAGATAGCCAAGAGCTCGACATGTGAGTTAGCTACAGAGGGTGAGTTTTCCTCACGAATAACATCTGGATTGTACTGCCAGAAACTAATTACTGCCAGTAATAATCAAACATAAATAGCCAATACTTCTCCAGGACGATGCCTATGCCAGGAATCCATAAAGGCCTGTGGGGAATAGCAGGCCATGGGGCTCCCAGCCACCCCATGGCTTACATCTTGGGCTTGGCTAAGGAAAGGACTCTGCAGTAGGGCATTTGTGGTGTGTAGCCACTGGGCCCAAGAGCTGAGCCTGGGTCAAGGACATACAGTAACAAGGGGCTCGGCCCAAGGGTCCTACTATCTGGGGATGGCCAGCACTGGGAGCGGTGTCACTGTACCTTACTTTATACCCGACCGTGTTCTTACAAAGGTGTATGTAAAGGTTGGCTTTGTTGGAAGATGTGATAGGGAACTGGTATTTAAATGAATCTTACAGCAAATTCTTTTATAAAGTGAAGAATCCCCTTGAATTGCTTTTATCAAAATCTGCTCAGGGATGCATTGGTCCTCTTGCCCCATCTTACTGTTCTTGACCTTATCTGCCAGCTAACCCTGCAGCTTCTCTCTGTCAAAGCCCCTTGGCAGAGCTCATCCTACAGAGTTTATTCATGTTTGTCTGGACCTTCCCTACTGGATGGCTTCATCACAGAATCTTTAGAAGATTCTTCATCACCCCCACATCTCTAGACCTGCTCCTTGGGCCTCTTCTTCCCTCTGTCCACACTCACTGTGGGTGCATCACTAACCAGGGTTTGTAAACAGCCTGGAAATTCATGCTCTCCAATGTTTATCTCCATCTGAGCTCCAGATCTACTGGCTGTACACTCACCTTTGCTCCTGCATGTGATGACAAAGTCCGATTACTCCCCCATGATCCCTGCTGCACTCTGTCCCGTAGCAGGAAATGGTTATTCTGTGTCTCAGATTGGTTTTAGCTTCTCCATTTTATATTGCACAACCACTCCACCACTCCATTCTCCTGGCTGTATCTCAGGCATATCCAGAACCTGACCACTTCTCTCTGTCCCAAGGCTTGCTCTTCTGACTCACCATCATCTCCTGCCTGGATCATGGCAGGAGCCACCTCCGCTAGCCTGCCCTGCCCTCTGTTTATGGTCAGCACAGAAAGGGGAGTGATTTCTTTATAGGCCAGTTTGGCCCTTTGCTCCAAACCCTCCAACGGCTCCACTTCCCTTTTTACTTGCAGAAGCCAAAAGCTTTGCCCGGTTCCCAGGGCCAGTATATTCTGTGCACCCCACCAACTGCATCCATCTTACCTCCCACCCAACCCCTCCTGTCTTGCCAGTCAGTTGTAGGCACACTGGCCTTTTTGCTGATCTTTAAAAATGCTAAGTACTCTCTGCCTGGAAGTGAGTTCCCGTTTCTGGAATGGTCTGATCCAGGTAACTGTGTGTCTGTACTCTACTGCTCTGCTGGGTCCTCTCATTAGGGAGGCCTTCCTGACCACCCTAGAGAGGGGATCAACTCCTCAGCTACACTCTGACACCCCTATCTAGCCTCATACTTCTCGTTAGACCAGATCACATCTAAAATACCGTATATGCCTGGTGTTCATCTGTCTTGTCCCTAAGGAGGGAAACTCCATGAAGACAAGTGCTCTGTGCTAGTTCCTAGAATAATGCCTGCTCATAGTAGGCACCTGCCAAGTAAATACTTGTTGGATGGTTAAAGCAGTAAATGAGAATAAAGTAAGGCAGGGCTGCAGAGGATTAGGGCTATTAAAAACCATGTTTGACTTTTAATTTTGGAAACAAATTAAATACAGTTAAATTAAAACAGACCAGATGGTGCAGCTGCACAGGCTCCACCCTCACCCCAGGCTCTGTTCTGGTGGCTCCTAGACCCCGGCCTCACTCTTGTGGTGGGGAGCAGGAACACACTGGGTTTGAGAAACAAATTGTAGTCACGGACCCAACTCTGATTGATAACAAACTCACCAACAAAGATGAAAGCTGCAGTCCACCAGGGTTATAATTATAAATAAATACACATGCGGCTAAGAGAGGCTATTAGGTGAAATCAACAGAAATAGCATCCGCCAAAAAAAAACAAAAATAAAAACAGAATATCCCATTTTGTTGTTCATTATCAATTTCCTGAAAAATAAGCCCTGGGGTTTTGGCTAAGAAGGTGGCCTAAGACCAGCCAGGCTGACCTGAGCATTCAGGGCTGGTTTCAGTGAGTGAGGCAGTGCTGTGCCTGGGCATGAATTCACTCATTTGGTGGGTGCCCTGTGCACACCTCCTCCCTCCCCTCCCATGACACCCCACTTGATTCTGAGGGGTTGATTTCCAGAGCCACCATAGAAAGTGTAAGAGGCTGGGAATATCCTGCAAGGTGGCTCAGGGTTCTCAGAGATATGATCCCATCGGATGGTTTCACGAATGCTGTGGGAAGTTAAATCCATTTCAAAATAGGCAGCCAATGCTATTTTTTGAATGTTAGGTTGCTGGACTGAATCCTACCCACCCACCCAGGAGTGGGTTCTTAGCGGTCCTCAGACCGGTCCTGTGAGTTTAAATGGAGTGGGGGCTGTTAGGGTTAAAAAATAAACACCTCTTCAGTAGGCTCAGGCCTTTCCTTTTCCTCCAGTTGGGAGGAAAATTGTGCTTCCAACTTTCAGGAGCATGAGTGATAGCCAGCAGAGGGCTGTCCCTGTCAGTAGCCTCCAGGTACAGGGAAGTAACACATGCACACTGTTCTTCCTCAGGGGTGGGGGTGGGGGGAGAGGGAACAAGCAGCAGGCTTGTTCTCATGCTCCCAACTCAGGGAGAAGGGAGAGTTTTGTTCCCATTTTGTGTTTACAATAGAATGATTTCCAAAGTAATGTGTGCTCAGGTCTCCTTTCCACTTAGGATCCAAATGATCTCTGCCCCTTTTCCACAAGTCCCTCTGCTAACCCAAAGCCCCTTCCTCCCTTAAACAGGGGCAGAAAGGAGTACTGGATGGCCCCTGCCTCCCTCCTCTTTCTGCCTTGCCCACCCCTGGCTCACTTCAGCCCCTGAGGTCTGTGGTTCTCAAGAGCTCCAGAAAGAGGGCTCCTGCCCTCCCCAGTCCCAGCCCAAGCAAGAGGCCATGGAGCCCAGTGGGCAGTGGGGAGACAGTGTCTAGACAGGGGCCCGCCCACATGATCTTAGTCCAGGTCAGTCCATGACCTGTGCTGGCTCGAGGGCCCACCTCCTTCCCTGTGCTGGAAGGAGCAGGCTTGAGGGATGTGGGCCTGGAGTAGGCGACTCCACTCCCACCACAAGCCTGAGGTATGGGGGAGCCTGATGGTAGGCCCAGGCTCCCCTCATGCAGGGTGGTTGCCTGTTGGGATCAAAGACAGCCTTATGCTCTGGAAATAGGAACCAGAGGAAAGCCACAGAGGTATGTCTACTTGAGAGCAGCTCTCCGAGGACAGGGCGGGGCAGTGTTCCTGATGCCTGGGCAGGGGGCTGTTCTCTGGTCTTCAGAATTCCCTGGCCAGGTGGCCTGTGCAGTCGTGCTGGGCCCCAGGAGCAGGGAGCCAGGCAAGGCCACACTGCACTTGACAGCTGGGGTCTTTTCACCTCTCTCCCAGCCTGGCATCACTCCAGGGCTTAGGTGCCCACCGCATCTGCTCCGTCAGGCCCTGTCAGTGCAGGAAGCTCTGGGGAGGCGTGCTGGGGCACCGGCTCGCTGGTTGGCATGACTTGGCTAGCAGCTGGGCCCCTGGTCATACTGGATGGAAGGTAACAACAGGTCTGGGATTTCTGTGCTTTGATTCTCTGTCCTTTGTCCCGGCATCAGGCTGGGCTCTCTCTGAAGCCCCCAGTATAGAAAGGAGGGTGATGGTGATTCCTTAGGATTTTGCCTCGGAGGGACCATCAGCCATGGGGAGAGGATGGAAGGCCAGGAACAGGGTTCGAGAAGGAGGCTCCTGTGAAGGGGAGAAGAATATGGGTGAGGTGTTTAAGCAGGGAGGCAGGCGAGGGGCAGCCAGTCTGGCCAAACTGCTCAATCATGAGCCCCCATCAGGGTTCACCCAGGAGCTCCACAGAGCCCAACCCCTAGGGTCCTCTGTGAATCCCTTATTGAGAGGCAGGTGGGGGCAGGTCCTTCCAGTGACCAGGTGAGGAGGTAGGGGATGGGGCTCTGTACAGATGCATTTTCAGTGGCACTGTTCAAGCTGATATTTTGGTTCAAGGCACAAAACAGGCAGACTGACACCCCATGGTCTCCTGTGGGCAGGGTAGCTGCCAACATGATATAGAAGTTGAAGCTTAACTCTGAGGCCAGAGGACAGATGTGTATCCTACCGTCTGAGCTCCCACCTCTGGGATGATATTATAGAAAAGCCCATAAATTTCCTGACTTGGATAAACAGCTGGCACAATTCACTTCATTTAGCTTTTCTGAACACCCTTTCTTTACCTCTAAAATGTAGATAGATCCTGTGGCCTACTTCAATAGAAAGTTTTAAAGAATTAAATAAAAGTAGCAACACTTACATAAGACTCATTATGTACCAAAGATTGTTCTTGGTGCCCCTAACAACCCATTTTACAGGTCAATAAACTGGGGCCTAGAGAAAGAAAGTAAGGTCAAAGGATGAAAAGTGGTAGGCCTGGAGCCTGAACTAGGCTCTGGGGTCCATGCTTTCATCAATGTGCTACACTGTTGCTATTAAGAGACACATGGAGGTGCTTGATGAGGTGGAAGCAGGAGAGTGAGGGGTCCCTGCCACAGCAGCATGGCTGAAGAGGAACCCACAGGGGAAGACAAAGCCTGGAGAAAGAGTCCACATAGTAATGCCTTGCAATGGGACTGGTGTCATGGCCACAATAACAGCAGTAATGACAGGAGGTTGTCATGAGGCTGTGTCTAGAAGGTGAGACCTTCAAAGGAGTTGGTGGCAGAAGGACCCAGGTGTGCAGGGGAAATTGGCTCCCGTGAACTTCTAGGTGGCACAGTGAGAAGGGGACTTCAGCTATGTCTCTTCCACTCTTGAAGTATTTGCCCTGCCCTCCCACAATTAAAAACCAAGAGGAAAAGCCTTGGCAGATTTGTTCCACATCCACACTTGGGGTGCCCCTGCCCAGTGTGTTGTCTACCCTTGTCACTGCCATACCTGTAGCCTGGGGCTCAGATCTCCACAGTGGGGTCAGTGAAGCCTTTTTTCCCCTCATTCACCAGCACCGGCTTCTCTGTCCGTGTGTGCCAGACCAGGATCTGTGTGTCCAGAGACACAAAACAACATGGAGCAGGTCCCCCCCTAACCTCACCTTACCCCCTCCCAGGTCCCTCCCACACTCTACAAGTACTTCTGCTGCCCCTCTGTTCTGTCCTTGTTCTTTATTTCTACCTGCCTCCTGATTCTTGCTGTTTGTACATATAAGGCATTCAAAATATCTGTTGGAAATACAAAGTGTGCAGCTACAGAAAATAGACAAATAAGTCCCAAGATTTCCTCTTACTTCTCATCTTCCCCTGTGTTTTTTGATTCGTCTCTCTAGAGAGGGAGACATTTTTTCAAGAGACTTCGGCTCAGCCAAGTGTATAGTCCTGGCCCTCGCTGGAGCAGTCCAAACTAGAAGCAGTGTGTATGTGTGTGCATGTGCACACACGTGCATGCAGGCATGTGTGTGCATGCACCTTGGCATGAACACGTTCATGCATATGTGTTCACACATGTCTGGAGCCTAGCTGTTTTGAGGTTTGGGAGGGGATGCAACCCTTTGTCTTCCTTACTGACTGCCACCCTCTCCATTTCTGTGCTTGATTTTAGCATGATGGCCTGACTGGGTATAAGCTACCTTCTTGGGAGGGTGTTCTAGGAAGGCATGGCTCTAGGCTGGTCCCTTGCAGTGCAGTTTTGAGGTCTTTATTTCCTTCCCTCTGACCTGTCGGGAGTGTTTGGATGGGCTGGGAAAAGCTTGCATTATACCTGCCAGTTCTGCTGAGGGTTTACCTTGGTGCAGTTGGCTGCCTTGGGCTCCAGGTCATTGAGGGTAACAAGTTCTCGGAGGAGGCTGCTTTCCTGGTAGCCTCCCTTCACACCACGCAGCTTGAAGTAGGCCTGGCTACGCTGTAGAATGAGCCTCAGGTTGACTGCAAATCCAGCCATGTCTATTGCAAATGGTCGGTGCGGGTCAAACACTGTCTTCCAGCCGACCACCTTCCCAGCCCCGTTGACCCTTGGGGCTTCGTACCGAAGGCCACCAACGAAGGCAACGGGCCACACAGACACCCTCCTGGTGCTGCGCATCTACAAGAGGGAATCCAGAGTCAGGACACATGGGACTGCTGATAGGGAGTGGTGCCTGTCCCCAGAGAAGGAGAAATCAATTAACTCTATACACATAGGCCACCTGAAGCCATACCAGGGGATCCGGCCCAGCCCCATCTCCAGATGCATCCTCCATGGTAGGCATCTACAGAGGAACCTGCCTTGCCATAAGCAAGGCCTGACGCTCACCCCAGCTAAAATGCTTCTTCTCCACAAGACTTGGAGTCTAGCTTTCTCTCCTCCTGCAAAAACCTCTGTCTTCCCAATGTAGAGTCTGAAATGACTCCTTCCCCTGCCCAGACTCCCATGACTCCCAAGTCCCAAGGATAAATTATTGCACATAAAATTATACCACTTGAGGGCATGCCTCTAAGGCCAAGACTTTGTTCTATGAGCTACATCCTCTGCTTTCTTCCCTTGAGGCAGGGGTGACTGCAGAAGTCTGCAATGAGTTTTTTCCATCCCTTCTCGGGTTGCCTGCAGTCTACACTGACACCCCAGCAGGCATTGCTTGCCCCACCCCACTGTTTCCCTTCGTGCCCATACCAAAGGGCTCCCACACCAGAGGCCCCTCACCGGCATCCTCCCACCCCTTCCCAGCCTTCTGCCCCGTCCCACACCTCCTCAAAGAGCTCCAGACTGTAGGTGTTGTCGTCGTCAGCGAAGTACACCACACCCGGTTGGCTGGTGTTGCGCGGGAAGGTCTCCCGCAGCCAGCGAAGGGCCAGGTTGCGCTGCATTGTGCCCCGCGGGATGCGCGGGTCACGGGCGTCGCCGCGCAGCTTGTAGTTACGGGGCGTCTCCACGTGCAGATGGGTGTAGTTGAGGCCAGTGTCGCGCAGCAGGCGCGCGGTCAGCGGCGTCCGGCGCGGCGCGTCCTCCACCACCAGCCAGTGCAGGTTGGGCACGTGCAGCAGCGTGTTGGCCAAGCGTGTCAGCTCGGCCTTCTGCACCGGGCGGCTGTAGGTGGGCGTCACCACGTGGATGGTGGGCAGCGTGTCGGACCACGGCGGAGGCCGCGTGTACACATACTCGGTGCGCACCACCTCCACGATGTCGCGGTCGGACATGCAGTATTCCCTGGGGTCGGCGCCCTGAGGCACGTCGCGCCGGGGGTCACTACCGTCATCTGTAGGGTTGGGAGACACACGGTGTGTGGCTGGGCTGTGCAGGCCTGGCTCTGGCCTCAGGTATGGGCAGGATGTCACCCACCCTGCTAAGACACACCTCCCCACAGCTCCTTCTGCAGGAATGCCATCGGAAACCTGCCTGGGCTCTAGCTTTTACAGGTAACCGAGAAAGCTGCATCCCTGGAATTCTCTCAGGCATTTTCCCAGTTCTGACTCCCGAAATGACACAGAAATAACCTCTTCCTCCTTCTCATATTTGACAGCTCTGTGGCTATTTGAGTGTGGCTGGCCAAATTCCAAGACTGCTTTCTCACTTCCTAAATGTGTTGGGTTTTATATGACAAAGTGTCCTGACGCTTCCCACCCTGGTGCTCTCCCCATCTGGCCAGAGCTTACTGCACTTGCCGCCCCCGCTCCCCCCCCTCCCCCCCCCCGCCCCCCGCCCCCACCTCCTTGGGATTGCATAGCAGGGCAGCACTGCCACCCGCAGTGGTGTAAATGCCACAATGCCCCAGTGTTAGTGCTTTCCTAGCTGCAGCACACTGTGGATCTCACAAAGTGTGAGGTTAGCTCAGTCCAATTTTTCACAAACCCTCTACTCAAGTGGGGCCTCTTTCTCCCTTCCTGTTTATGAATCTTGGTGCAGAATTTCATGCTTAACTACCACGTTTTCTTCCAGGGTTATGCCTATAGTTGCCAAGATAATTTTGAATCCTGAACCTGTTGTTTGTGCTTTTAGATGTTCTTAAATTTTGACCTACACAAAAAGACAGAGTGGACACTTGCTTTAGCTTTTCTGCTGCTTGATGTCAAACTCCTGACCTGCACTTTCTAGACACTCATTCAAACATCTGGGAGACTAACCGTAGCACTGACCCTAACTGTGCTAGCATCCAGCTAGTGTTTATACATATCTCCCCAAGGACACCATCAGGGGCAGTGAAATTTTGAAGAGGTCTGGCCTCTGGTAAAACACTCACAGGCATGGGGAACCCATTCCTTCCTGAAGGCAACCTGTTTCGGTTGGGGCAGCTCTTATTACCAAGCTTTTTCTTACATCCTGGACATTTTTCTCATTAGTAAGGCTAGCAGTCCTGTCAAGAGGACAAATCAGGGGCACCTGGGTGGCGCAGTCGGTTAAGCGTCCGACTTCAGCCAGGTCATGAGCTCGCGGCCCGTGAGTTCGAGCCCCGCATCAGGCTCTGGGCTGATGGCTCAGAGCCTAGAGCCTGTTTCCGATTCTGTGTCGCCCTCTCTCTCTGCCCCTCCCCCGTTCATGCTCTGTCTCTCTCTGTCTCAAAAATAAATAAACGTTGAAAAAAAATTAAAAAAAAAAGAGGACAAATCAGGGTCATTGGTATTGATTTTACTGAGCCCCTGCTCTCCAAGTCTTTCTGTGTGAAAAACTGTGTGGCCCTCACTGCTCTTACACGATCTCAGCAGGAGGTGGCAATGGTCAGAGGACATACCTAGGAGATGGGAATGGTCAGAGGACATACCTAAGAATCCAAACACTGGGCTCATACCCTGTCCAGTTCTGGCACTAACTATGCCCTTGAGCAGGTTACTTCTCGTGCCTCAATTTTAGCAACTGCAATATGGAGCTAATAATAGCATCTATTTTATTGAGTTACTATGTGGATTAATGAGTCAATATATGTAAAGGACTCAGAACACTGCCAGGCAGTTGTTATCATTTCCTCGTGTTTAAAAGGAGGACAGTTGCCAGCCCTACTTCTGCATAGCTTCCTGTACCTAGAGAAAGGATGCAATAAGCATTTTCGTGATTGGGTTGAAGTATGGTTCCAGGGAGGATGCTGGGAATCAGCCATTCTGTCACCTCCCCTACTTCCCATCACTGACATTAGCACATGGAGTGTGTGCAGTTCATGTATTAGATCTGACACTGGGCTCCGGGAGGAGGTACAGATGCACCCAGAAGATGACCAGCTCCAGGCTGTTAGGGAGTTCACACAGGCCAAGGGCACAAGACATGCAGTGGGGAATACCATGCCCCCTGGTGTGTGAATGCAGGTGTAGAAGACTAGCTCAGCCTCTGTTGATCAAAGGTGACTTTTTGGAGGGGTTTTAGGTCAAACTTGGAAAACAGACCAAGGTGGAGGAAAGAGAGATAGGTGATGGGGATTCTGACCAAAATTGATATAAGGGTTAATTCATCCTGCAGTCAGTGAGGTTTTGGAAATTGAATACTGGGAAGGAAGATTTAGAGCCATTTTCCCCATCTTTCTTCCATTCAAATCATCCCAAACAGACTGGTCTGGGCCCTGGGAAAGTTCTCCATGCATTCTGACTGGGCCACAGTGCTGGCTTCAGGGCTTCTGCAACCTTTGAGTCACAAAGGCCTCCTGGTGCCCCTGCCATTATTTCATTGCAGCTTTCTTTAAGCCCATCTTGACATATTCTGAGGACACAGAAAGCCAGCTCCCTATCCTCAGGCAGCAGCATCAGTGCTTAGCGAAACATTCTGACACCTCTGACTCTAGAGCTTTGCCAAGAATGGAATTTACATGATATTATGTCACTTGGTGTATTGTAGCTTTAAACCTTCTGGAATGATGTAGTTGTAGGATAACAATTCCAAATGATGAGCATTAAAGAGAGATGTTGGAGGATAAATGTCAGGAGAGGCTCTAAGTGCCCAGCATGGGGCAGTGGGAATTCTGCAATCTCCAGCCTGGAAAATATTCCTCATGGAAGCTTCAAGAACTGCTGGGGCTGAGCAGGCCCCACTGTGTAACTGTGAAACAGCCTGGCTTCAGACTATGATTCTTGGCTACTGCCTGCATTCAAATCACTCAGGGTTATGAGCCATACATGGATTTATAGGCCCTAACACAGAGCCATACTCTTTTTCTCTGGGATGGGCCTGGGTACTTGTGTATGTTATCATGTCCCCCATGTAATATGTTGTGCATTTCAATAGGAGAATTGCTGCCCTACAGTATTGAGTCTGTACATGCATGGAGTGGGTGGGAAAGAAGAGCATGAGATGAAAGACTGAGGAATGAGGAGGCAGGCCAGATATGGGGCAGATAGAAGGGAGAAGAGTAAAGGGAGCCCAGTGTGAGAAGGAAAGGCAACCTGGTGGGAGGGAAAGCCTTGGACTCAGAGCCAGGAGAAACTGGTTCTAGTCTGTTCATCCACGAGTGCTTTGTGGGACTTTTTCTCTTTCCAGGTCTATTTTCACTAGGTAGGATCAGGGTTGCCCAAGCAGGAAAAGAGAAGCAAATAATATGCTCTCCCTGAATGGTTTTAAAACACAGGCCAGAAACCCTGTCCATCCATCCCTCCCCATTCACAGCTGAAAGCAACCAGTCCTTACATGTCCTGAGACTGGATGCAGCGTTGTGCATGTGTGCCTTTGTGTGTTTCTCTGCATGTGTGTCTCTGTGCACATGTATGTGCATCTGTGCATGCATGCATGTGTTGGCACTCATCAGATTCTGAAAGGGACCAAGACCCCCCAAAAGGTAAGGTCATTGGCCTTGATCATCCTATGGCTCTTCCCAACTGCCTAGTAAATGAAAATATGAACTCCATCAGCGTCAGCTGTGGTCATTCTTATTATAGAAGCCTGGCTGGGGCCAGGGCAAGAGGTTGAGGGGCTCACCCTTGTGTGCGGTGAGCAGAGGCGCGATGGTGCTCTGGTGCCACACGGTGACAAGCAATGTCCAGGGCAGTACGATGAGGACGATCGCAAGGATGTCCCGTCTTTTCGGCATCTCCAAGGCTGGCTGGGCCCACAGCTCCTCGTTACCTGAGTGGCGGCAAGGTCAGGAGAAGGGTGGCCCCAGGGGTGACGGCAGCAGACAGTGGCAAGCACAGGGGAGAAAAGAACAGGAATGGGCTGCTCAGGCCAGGCACAGGGAGAGCAGAGAAGCCGAATGTTGGCTAGCAGGTCTTACCAGCGCTCACAACCCACCCATTGTGGAAGCAGGTTTGCAGAGTCCAGCCAGACCGGAGACTGCAAAGGGGTGGCTGTCCAGGGGCACAATCAGGAACCCTGTGAAGTGGACACCTGCAAGAGAGAGCAGAACAGGATGGCCAGAGACCTGGGGGTGGGGGGAGAGATGCCCAGAAGGGCAGGGCCTGGCTGCAGGGCTCACAGCATTGGCGTTTTCATAGTGGAGCCTGCACTGCCTTCTCCCTGAGGACTGCTTCGGCCAGCCTCTGTCCCCCACAGGCATGGGGACAAGGTGCTGCCCAGTTACATGGGTCAGCAGGGCACAAAGGTTAAGGGCACGGGTTTCAGACACACAAGTCTTGGTTTAAACCCCAACTCTGCCACCAACAAGCCATATGCCCTTTACCAAGTTATGGCAACTGTTTCTGCCTCTATTTTCTCATCTATGAAATAGGGTGCTATCACTACCTATGTCACAAGGCTCAGAATTAAATTTTAACCTCACAAAAGCCACAGAATGGTGCCTGGTGTATATATATGTACTGAGTGCTCAAGATGCATTGGCTACTCTGGTGTCCACGTTTGTGTCCAGATGGTTTCTTCATAGCCTAGATAAAGGGGTAGGTGTTGGGGTGAGGGCCAACAGGAGATGTTTTGGGGACAGGCCCTGGGAGTACATGCAGCAAGTGCCTTCTCTTTGTCGATGTCAATAGGAAAGTCTCATGAATTCTGCATAGCTTGGGTATCAGCAAGGTGAAGAGATGGTCCCTGTGGGGGCTGCCATACCCTGAGGAGACGGAACTCAAAATAGCAGCAACAGGAGCCCTGGGAGAGACACCCCTTCGGTGAGTAGGGTGAGCCTGCTTGAATTTCTTCTCAGTTCTGCAGAGGGTCCGTCAGCAGCATCCTTCTCTGGGACTTGTTGTCTTGTGTGACAAAGAGAGCACACACAGAGCCCTCACAACCACCATGGAAACTGTCAGATCCTATTCTCTGTCTTCCTTGTCCCTTCTCTGCTGAACCCTGTGTAAGATGCAGATGGGATCTGCAAAGGGGGTGGGGAAATGTCAGTCCTGGGAAGTCCAAGGCTGGTCCTGGCATGCTCACCACTTCTAGTGTCCAGCACTGTGCAATGACATCCCTTAGAGAGGCCAGCTGCCCAATCCAGTCCCAGGTAGCACATGCTTTCCATCTCTGGCAGCATCAGGAGCCATGGCTAAGGAGAATTTTGCCCCCCACCTCCCAATCCCAGATTTGGAAACAGTGTGTTTCTCTGTCCTTGTCTAGTTCTCTCTCCAAATAGTTTTGTCACCTTGTGGAGGAACCAGTTATGTCTTCCAGTAAAGAGCACTGTGGTTTCCAGGGTCAGTCAGCATGTTACAGCCAACCACTTACCACCAGGGGCCTGCTCTGCCTCCACTGTCTCCTCGTAGGCAGGAGGTAAACAGGCTACCCCAACTTCTCAGGGAAATGGAAGATCCACTGAGGTTAAATGTTACTGGCAGGGACAAATGATGTGGACACAGACCAGGGAGAATAATTCCGGGGTATGTGCTGTGTCTCCTACAAACTCCTCTTCCATGGCCCCTCCAGGTGACAGAGCCCAGTGTCCACCCCAGGAGGCCTGTCTGGATCTCATGTACTAAGTATGATGAAATGGAGTGACCTCATGCCACCCTCAGCCCCAGCCCAATTTCCCCACTCCAAGGTCACTGACTAGGCTGCAAAGGGCTGAGTCAGGGGCTTGGTTTGGCTGGGCCATCTTAGGCCACATTTGATGGAAGACAAGGGAGCTTCTAAGAGGTCTAGCTGTGAGATTTACTTTGGGTTCTTAGTGACTCAAAAAGGAGCTTTTCCAAATGTCCTTCATCTTGGGGAGGGTCCTAATTCCAGGATGGAGAAAGTAACAGAGAGGCAACCTCCATGCCAATTTGTTGTGTGCATATCCAGCCTGCTCATGGTGCAGGTGTCTGCATCTGTACCTTTTTTTTTTAATGGGCAGCCTCTTTATCTCAAGTCTCTTTCCTCTTGTACCTGCTCAACCTCCTGCTTGTCTGCTTGGGCTGTCATTAGTAATAACAAGCTGTTATGTAGCTCTTGGTGGTGTCCAGAAATGACACTCAATACTTCATGTTCGATCCTCATGGTCCGCTGGCCATAGGTGCTGTTGTAACCCCATTTCACAAGGAAATCACTGATGCCCAGTGAGGATCAGTGACTTGTCTGAAGTTGCAATCAATAAGGTCATGGTTGACCCAGACATAAGTCCAGGCCCTTTGGCTCTATGCTGTTGGCAGGAGTGTGGGAAGAGAGGTGCAGGTGTAACCACAGGTCCACACACAGGCCCTGGCCAAGAACTGCTTCACAGCCACACTCCTCCATGAAAGTTGTCTGCTCTGTGGGGTCCCAGCAGCTCCCTGGAGGTGGGAGCAGGCAGCAGGTTTGGGGTGAGGAAGGATGCAGTCAAGTGTACATGAGGGCTCTGGAGAGACCATTCTGATCCCATCCAGTCTTTTTGGTCAAAACATCTATGAAAGGAAAGGAAGGATGGGATGAGGGAGAAAAGCACTAAAAATAAACTTAGCAATAAACCCAGTTGTGCATTAATTACTCTGGAAGCCATTATGGCTTGAAAACCCCATAACTTTAATGGAGGCTATTATAAGCATAGTAGCAAAATCGTGGAGCTAATTACCAGGCAGTTGTTAAGCAGCACATAGAGAGCCCCCAGCCTTAGAGAAAGCCAGCTAGCCAGCAGGGGGCAGGTTTATGGGAAATGGGGCTGGGGGCAGGGGAGGCAGCTGGGGGCTGCACTTACCCCTATTGCAGATCTGTAGATGGGACTGCAAGGGTGGCCTCCTCACCACAGCCTGCTGCTTCTGCCTGTGCCTTGGTGGAAAGGCAGTAGCTAGACTGTGGTCACAGGTTCAGACCCCAGAATTGCTCTGGGCCCTTGCTGGCTAGGGCAGAAGAATCAACATGAAGATGGAGCAGGGGCTTCGCCACACCCCAGAGGCCAGCAGAGAGGAGGTGGCAAGAGCAAGGAGAATGGGATGTTTGAGGAAGTGTTGGGTGGAGGCTGCGAGGGGTGGCTGACAGGAAACTGCAGGGACCTGGTGGGGCTATGATTCCCCACCTGATACTTGTCACTCATATCTGTGAGCAACCTCAATTGTCATTTGTCCCCCAGTAAGTGCAGATATGTGGAGGCCCTTCCACCCTCAGAAGCCTTCACTGGACACAAAGGCTGTGATGTGGGTGGAGGATATAAGGTCGAGTGGGGGATGGTCATTTGGCGACAAAAGCAGAGCACTTGGAGGCAGTGGTAGGGAGATGGGGCAGCAATGGCCTGGACAGTGCTCTGGGCAGTGGACAGTGTCCCCCTGCACTGGGGGACTGGGTTCCATTGCTTGCCCTCCTTGGCCTCCACCTTCATCTTAAAATACAGAGGCTGGATTGGGAGAGTTCTAATGAATTTTTAGTTTTGCCATTTTAGCAATGTGAGGTTGAAACAGGCCTCCATGAAGATGAAGAAGTGTTCTATATGAGAACAGTGGGGGTCATGTAGGCATTCAAGGCTGGAAGTCAACCGAGCAACTTTTCATGGAACATAGTCATGATTTAAGGACCAATTAGCTATGATGATTGGCCATGTCTGGAAAGACATAGGAATTTGTCTATGGGTTTTAGGGTGTCATAGGCTGTGTGTGAGAACTAGGTTCCCTGGGTATGGGAACTCAGATGGAACTTCCCAAGACTGGGGGCAGAGCCAGTCAGGCTGGACAGGAGATGCTGGGCCTGGGGTGGCAGAGCTAGATCCATGTTGGCTTCAAGGCTGGATGATTCTAAATGCAAGGAAAGTTTCCTTCTGAGACTACAGGTGTTCAGATGAAAACCTCATCAATGCCCCTAGTTGCTGAAGAGGAGGCTTATTTAATCAGATTCAACAAATATTAACTCAGCATCTGTAGTAGGTAAGTACTGTGTTAGGTTCTATGGGCAATGCAGCAGCATGGGGGAGGGAGGCAAGGGTTTCCTTCCAGCATCTCGCAGCCCAGAGGGAAGGAGGAACTTTACAAAGGTGTCTGTGAGGCTCCCACAACATCACTCAGGGTGATGTGTGATGAGTTCTAATGTTGCAGAGTGTGTGTGTGTGTGTGTGTGTGTGTGTGTGTGTGTGTGTGATGGAGACTAGTCACAAACAAACTCAGAAACCATCCAAGACTGACATCATTTGTCAGTTGGTCAAAGGAATCCATTAAAGTGAAGAGTCCTTCAAAATGCACACATAGAATACACATTTCAACTTAAGCAACTTTTAAATAGCTAAGAGCTCAATAAATGATGTTTTCCCATTACTACACAATAATGTGGTCATTTTTCACAAACCCAAACCACCCAGCACTGGGTAGCTTGCAGCACTTCTGCTTTTTTGACACAGGGCCGAGGCTCTTTCTTGGGCCAAGGGACAGTTGAGGTGAGTCCCATGTTGCCTTTCTGACGTCATCTACACCATAGTGCCCTGCCTGTGACCTCCAGTGTGGGTTTCTTTGAAGTAGTCTGAGACCTGAAGGACACTTGGTGAACAATTCAAGTGCAGTATGCTTTAAAGTTTTTATGACTTTTCCAACCAATCCTCACCTAATTTTGAGAATTTTTCCCTAGATGCATCTTATGGAGTCCTTTGAGAGCATTCAACTTAAGTTTTCATAGAAACAGCATATTTATTTCTTTCCAGTTCATGTTTCATGGTTTGTATAATATCCCACGATGGTGACAGCAAGCATGCCCATTGTAAACTGTTCGGGAACAAACACTATGGACTCTCAGCAAGTATGCAGCTTGGCTAGTATAAGCATAGGGAGGGGAGGTCCAGCATTATGCTTGCACACGCATCTGTTAGTGTGCTTTACAAATGGAATGGAGAGCATCAGTAGTATGCTAAGCCAATTGAGGAAAGGCTTGGTTAGGAGAGCTTCTGCTGTATGTGTGAAGCCATCCTCTGTCATCTGGAAGCCTGAGTCCCCCTGGGGCTGATGAGACAGATGCTGAAGCCTCCCCATGCAGAAGCATAACCAGCTCCACTGGTTGGGGGCCCAGAAGGAGGTTGGGGTAGTCAGAGGGGGATGGGGAAGCTAGGATGGCTAGGGAAGGCACCAGACCTTTGAGCATGGGAGCAGGGATGTGGTAATAGGAGGCAGAAAGTGGGGAAGTTTTAAAAGAAGATAGTGTGAAGGATGCTGGTCAAGGCTCCAGCTTTACCCTCTAGCCCCAGACAGTGCCTCTCTCAGAGGGGCACAGACTTTGTCCCAGAGACCTGCAAGAGCCCCTAATGGGATCAAGGGATTAGTATTGATTCTGCTGCTGTTGCTCAGGAAAAGCCCAATGCCAGAGCTAATCATTGCCTGGGCCAGTCAATCCATACTTCATTAACCCAGCCTCAGTCTTCTGCCACCCCTGGCCACCCCCAGTTCCATCCCCAAACCTGGCCCTGGCTTCCAGCCACCAGCTCCTGCTGGGGAACAGGACACAGGCACTGGCCTCTCTCCACCCACCATCCCCCAGAACAATCATGGTGGAGGTAACCAAGTAGCGTCTTTGCCCAGGCCTCCTGATCCTTTTCCTCCTCCCTTTCCCCCATGACTTGGAGGGAGGGATGGGAGTTCCACCACTCATTCCACTCAGAAGAAGTGAAGGTACTGTGGGACACCTGGTTGGAACTGCAAGCCTTCCCAGTAACAGCCCTACGCTGGGCCAACAGGATTCATTTTCCTTTGATCTTCACAACAGCCCTATGAAGCAGGCAGGAAAACTCACTTTACATATGAGGAAACCAAGGCTGTGTGATTGGCCAAAGGTCACCACCAAAGTCAGTCTCTGGCAGAGTTCATGCTCAAGCCTTTGGACTCTCAATCAGTGTGCCCCGCATGCCCATGCTGCCTCCCTTCCTGCAGGCCTGGTGCTGCCTCCTGGCTTATCCATCTGGCACTTCTGCCCCAGGGACAGAGCTTCCTGAGCTTGTGGGGGCCCAGTCCTGGCCTGCCCTCCTTGTGGTCAGGTTGAGTGTCCCAGGAAGGGGCTCCCTCACCCTGCTTTCATGGTGTGGTGCTGAGGAGAGGAAGACCCAGGCTCTGGGGAGGTCTGTGTCCTGCCTCAGGGCCTGGCCACTGCTGGCTCTCACTCCTGGATACTTCCGATAGGAAGAGTGGCATAGATTCCAGATCTTGCACCATCTTGTTCCTTTCTAGCTGGGAAAACCAAGCCAAGGGCTTGGGCAGAGGAAGTATTAGTTCACTTCAGGCTTGGCGTAAAACACACTTTTATGCTTTGGTTTTCTTCCAGCCCAACAGTGTCAGAAAATGCAACTCATGGTTTGTTTGTTTTAGGTAGCTCCTTTGTTTCTTTTTTTGTTTTTTTCTGAAACAGCCTTTCAACTCAATTTGGATTATGAATCAGTAAGAAATGAAAATTGGGATTTGGTTTTGTGTGGTATTCTGCAAGGTAAAGTCCATTCTGGTTCACTGCAGGAATTTAAACAGAACAAGAGATTGGCCCCAGCTGGTTTCATTGAAGTTCCCTGAATCATGTAGCTTGTGGGCTTCAGTCAGAGAGGCATCCACTCATCCCAGAACCTCCAGGCAGGAGGCTCTTAGAGAAAAAAATCAAATGCTTCATTTTGTGGGGACATTAGTTGCTACTGTCAGTTGGTGCAGGCCTAGGCTGGGGCCCAAGCACACAGATGACCCCAGCTTGGTCCTTCAAGAGTGGGGACAGCAGGGAGGGCGCAGTGGCCAGGGAGACAGCTAGTTGGAGGACATATGCCTGACGGAGGGTTGTGGAGAGTTGGGTAGTGGCCGGCAAGGCCCATGGGCACCCCCCTGAAGAGCTAGCATGTGGCAAGTTGTGAGGGCTGACTGTAGGGGGCTGGTGGGCAAGGCATTCCGCAGGTGTGTGCTAATCACTGGCAGGACAATGGAGAGTGCAAGTCAGGCAAACTGCTGCACATGGCCACAGAGCCCTGCAGTAAGGGTCACACTTTGGAGTGTGGGACTTTGGGGAGCAGTCTGAAGAGCCCTGTGGCCCAGCTTCCAGCATAGCATTCTGCATTTGGCTGGGGCCTTGGGGCCCAGGGAGGGCTCTGGGCCTGCAAAGTGCCACCACCCTCACCTCCTTTACCTTCCCTTCCATGTCATCTTTCCATCCTCGCCCCAGGACTGTTCTGGCAGCCGTGCCAGCATTTTGAAGGGAAGGTCAACTGCTGCCTAGCAAGTCTTCATACACTTAGCTGCTTAAAATGACACACGTCTACTCTCTTCAGTTTCTGTGGCTCAGGAGCGTAGACATGGCTCAGGGGCTCACAAGGTTGCAGTGTACTGTCTGGGCTGCACTCTCCTTGGGGGGCTCACTGGGGAGGAACCTGCTTCTAGGCTCAAGCTATTGGCAGAGTCCTCTGCCTTTCAGGCATAGGACTCAGGGCCACTCTCCCTGCTGGCTGTTGTCTGGGACTGCCCTCAATGCCTAGAGGCTGCCCGAAGTTCCTTGCCATATAGGTTTCTCCAATATAAATACTTACTCCATCAGGCCAGCAAGGGAGGGGGGTGGGATCTAGAGCAAGTCTGCCAATGGGACAGAGTCCTCCATAACAAAATATGGGAGTGACATCCCATCACTTCTGCTACATCCTACTGGTTAGAGGGTGGTCACAGGTGCCATCCACACCAAAGGGGAAGAAGTTACACAAAGGACAAACAGCAGCAGTCAGGAGATGTGGTGGAGGGAGGACACCTTAGAGTCTGTCCACCAAAACAAGGAGGCCTGGTCTCCACTCTGGACCCTCAGCTCCTGTTTGGCCCCTGTAGCTCCTGAGCGTAACAGCAGGTTCTAACCATAGTCACAGCCTTCTGTTGCCTCCCTCCCATCTTTCTTTGCTCTTTTCTGCCCAGAAGAGTGGCACACATTTGGACAAATAGTGAAGAGCCTGTGCCCTGGAGCCAACAGCCCTGGGCACAATACTAGAGGCTTTCATCCTCTGCTGTGTGACTTGGGCAAGGTAATCTCTCTGGGCCTTGGTTTTCCATCTGTAAAATGGGAATAAAAATAGTGCATCCCTCACTAGGGTTGTTAGGGTAATTAGGCAAAATAAGTTTAAACTATCTGACCCATGATTGGTGCCAATAAAAGCAGCTATTTGCAACTGCCAAACTTACTTACAGCCCAGAAGGGGGCATGAGATGGATCTGCTTGGTCTTGCTTCTCTCCAACTCCCTCCAGCTGAACTGGCTGCTGGAAGGCAGGGTGGGAGCCACAGATCCTGAAAGCCCCATATCACCCCCGAAGGAGGAGGCAGTGAGGAAGGTGGCTGGGATAGTCAGAACGGACACCTCCCTTCCTCAAGTGCTAACATTGGCCTTACACAGTGTGAGGACATTGATAACTACCTATGATTTCTCTAGCCTCAGTTTCCCCATCTCCAGTGTGGAGTTGTTATGCCTCTTTTATTGTCCGGCATATTCCACTGTGACCTTAAATACAACATGACTAAGATTCAAGTATCATCTTTCTTCCTAGAGCAGCTCCCCATCCCTTCCTTCTTTCTGTCATCCATCTTCTGCCAATATAAAAACCCCAGAAATGCCCTGGATCCCTCCCCCTCTTCATGTAAGGTGGGCCTCAGCTCCTTTGGCCTGGCCTGCCCCTAGGCCTTGAGCTGCATCCCTCCAATACAGGTCTGGGTCATATCTTTGCTCCCACAGCCACCCATTGTGATCTTTCTTCAGATTCCAGCCTACTGCCTGACCCTCACCCCCATACTGACTTGCTCACACTCAAAACCTTTTGCATCTCCTGCTGACTGTAACTTACTTAGCTTGGCATTCAAGGCTCTTTGCCATGTGGCCCAGTCCACTGCTCTAGCTGCACCCTCTTCTATTTCCTATCCACTTTCTGTCCACAGCAGTCTCTGGCCTCTATCATCCAGAGCCTTCTCCTCTCCCTGCACTACTTGGGGAAGTTCTGGTAGCTAGAAGACCTACTTGGTTCATTCAGATGGTAATTGCCCATAACCATCTAGGGCCAGTGTCTAAGCCAGCCCCAAGAGAAGAGGTCTCAATTTAGAGTCAAGATGCCCAAAGAGCAAGCAAGGCCTGGCTCTCACAAGCTAGCATCTCCCTTATTTCCTTCCACCTGCAACCTTGCTTCTTCACCTTGGCCTCTGACCCCTGCTGTCCCTCTTTGCCAGACCTCTGCCATCACCCAGCATGGTACGTGTATACCTGACCCTGCTGGCTGTCACAGCTCCTTATCCTGTGATAGTCTGAGTATCAACTTGGTGTTTGTGGCCTCTCACCTCTTACCACCCTCTGTAAACTGACTGGGGAAGATGTCAGCCTGGTAAAGGTGACTGAGATACCCTGCTCCCCATCCTCCTGAATTTGTAATTTCACTCAGGAAAATGGCTGGACTGAGTCTTCCATTCTGACAAGTCACCAAGGCTGTGTCAGCTAACTACACAGCACCCCTTCAGAGTGATTTAACAGGGCAGCAAGTTATTTCACACACACACCTGAATGCAGATCTGTGCTCATGGCCAGCACACCATCTGAATGAATGCACATGTGTTCATGGGCACATGTACACACACTCTTGGCTGGGTTTGGTTATTGCTTCTGAGTCCTTCTGGAGAATCCCATGATTGGGTCTCTGTTCAAAGGAAGGATTACCTTGTGTGTCCTTGGCATCCAATGGCCCCAGATCCTAGAACATAGAGGTGGACAGGCCAATTTACCTTCTCTGTGGTGCTGTGGGTAGGGGGCAGCCTCCCCTAAAAACTACTGATAAAATGACTAATCCCGATAGGGATCTGTAACTTCCCAAATGATTTCATACTGGTGATCTCATTTAATCAATAAATCCTTGTAATTCCAAAGTTTTATTGATGTTTTACAGATGAAGAAAACTGAGGCACAGGGCATTGAGTGTCCAGGCATCCTGGGTCCAGTGAGACAGCGGCTCAGCCTCATGTCTGTCTGAGACCTGCTCCCTAGGTGGAAGTGACCCTCACAGGGGCCAGGCAGCGCAGCTGTGACACCTCTCCTGGTCCAAGCTCACTGCTGGCTGCCTTCCAGGGACATGCTCCCACCTCTTCACTGGGCTCAGTGGAAACTAGGGCTCCTCCTCCTGGCCTGCATGACTATACTGGGCATCTGTGCTTAAGTCACCTCCCTTGACCCTGTCCATCAGAGTGGGTGTGACCATGTATTTTATTACCAAAAACAGGGCCCTCCAGACCATGCTGAAGTGATAAAACAACAGGAGTCAATGCATCAGGAATAGACATGCTCAGGGACTGTTCTGGGCACAGTGGGCAGTGGTCCCCTTAACTGGAGCCTGCTAACACTCAGTATGTGGTGCCCAGCTATGCGTATGAGTGCCAAGTTTGGACCCAGTGCTTCTCCCGATTCTGCCAACTCCCAGAATTGGATCTTTGCTCCTGCATGAAGCACAAATCAACATACTTGGTTTGTTCTGTGAGCAAATCCAGAACAGCTCCTCTGTCCTCTGCATCATGAGCTGTGGGAGCACTGGAGTTCTCACTCACGGTTGCTAGGACACCTCCCCATATCCTCTGCCTGCCCTGGCCTCACCTCACCCTCTTGGAGACAGGGGTGCAGAACTGGCAATGCATATCACCCTGGCACAGGTCGAGGTTGCACCAGGATACTGTCCGGCCTTGGATTCCACGTATGGTTACAGAAAAATGCTTGTGAGCCTTTCCTGCCCAGCTTGCCGCAATACTTAGTGAGCTCTGAGAGATGCAGAGAAGCTCAGGACGTGTGGTGGGGCCTTGCCTCCAAGTGGCACACACTCATGGGGTCAGGCCACCACAGGTACCTGCTTGAGTGGGGATGAGGGCAATAGGAGTGGAGGGCTCAGCAGATTCCAATACAAGATGAACAGTAGGGGCTAGTGGGACAAGACAAGCAAATCATCAGTTGCTAGTGGAACAGCGGTCAAGAACCACACAGGTATGACCCTCCTTTTCTGCCAGCCTAGCAGCAGCAGTGGGGATGGTCTGCTCCCTGCTGAGGCTGAGGTTAGAGAACAGTCTGGAACCCAGAAAGACCATGGTACCCTAGCATCCTGGGCTTTGGGAGCTGGGAGGGCACAGCTCTCATCTCATTGGCCCTCAATTACAGAGGTGGCCCAGGGAGGATGAAACAAGCCCAGTGCTGGCCTCAGTGGATGCGAAGCACTTGTTGCAATGAGGGTCCACATTATGGAGCCTGGCACAGGACATGGTGACTGACTTGGCATCCATTAGATCCCTGCAGACCAGCAGGCAGGGCATGTGACCAGGGCCTGGGGACTGGAACCAAGCAGGCCAGGTAACCTGAGGGTCGATGGTGAGGGTGGACTGGGATAGCCATGCAGAGCCTCTCAGACTGTGGGTGATGCTGGCATTCAGACACCTTCCAGGGAGTGTGTAAGCAGCCAATGCTAGTCTGTCCCCATAGCACCATCTTTCCCACCCTCATGTCGTTCAGGCTGCTGTCTGTCTCAGTTTCTCTTGGAGCTGATGTCTACATAGTTCTGGGTGAGGGTGCTGACTAGGTGAGACCATCCTGAGCTCTATGCCCTCAGGCTGCCCTTCCTTCTTTGAAGCCTTCCCCAGCCATGCTCTTCTCCAGGCCTGAGCACTCAGTGTCCATGCAGTGAAGGTTCAGCCTTGTAACCTTCTGTGCACTTGTTGTTTTTCATGTTTGTCTCCAGCTTCTAGGCCATGGGTTCCCCTGGGGGCACCAGATCTTACTTAAGTACCTCTGGATCCCACCACAGAATCCAGGCCCTGACACAAAGCAGAAGCTGCACCAATACCCCTGTGACTCAGTTTTCTTATCTGTAACTCTTACTGGGCTATTTTTGGGATCAGATGAAGGAATCCATGGTAAAATCTAGCATGGGGCCTGCATACAATTAACACTAAAAATGTCAGATAATGTAAAGTAAAAGAGTAATTATAACCACCACCACCACCTTGTTTTAAGATTCAGCTGAATTCAAGAGCCTGAAAAAGAAGGGGAAGAGAGAGGTGAGCACTGACCAGCCTCTGGGGCAGCTTTTCTAGCAGATTCCTCCCTCCATGGACAAGGCTGTGCTGAGACTGGACTCCAGAATAAGCAGGCACATTGGCATGCAGCAGTGTGATAAACAAAGGTGCAAGTGTGCAGTGGCCTGGAGAAGGCAGACTTGCCACACACACAGGGAGGCCATGTCCTGGAAACCTGGAGCCCTGGCCCTGGCCCCTCTAGCCCTGTGCTGACCTCCAGGTCACCTCCAGCCCACTACAGAGTTTATAAGCTCTTTAACATACAGTTCCCATGGCTGCCTTTCTGCACAGCTCCCTTGGGAAGGCACTTCTTTCCTTGCTCCTCTTTCACAGATTTGGAAGCTAAGCTCAGAACTGAGAGGCTGTGCTATGGGTAGATGGCCAGGGCCTGTCCTGGTGTTGGGACACCTCCTGGTGCTGCCTCCCAACATCAGTTCCATGTTTCTGCCCAATCCCCTGAGACACACACTTAGGCAAGGACTGGGGATGTTGGAAGGTCAGGTGCCCCCTCTTCTCTTTTCCTGCTTCCAGAGCTCTCAGAGAATGGAGACTCTCACAGCATTGAGGCTGACAGTTGGCCATCAGCAGGGGTCTAGGGCCATGCACCTATGGGCCCCCTCATTCCCTGGCTTTTCTCCCCTGGAAGCAGGCCAGGTGCCTGGAAAGCTTCATCTTCCACCTCGGAGGCTGCCCAACTTTCTTTCTTACTTGTACCTTATCCTTTAGATCCCTCCTGGTATCAGCTAACCCTGTTGACTGGATGAGGAATAGTTAAGGAAAGGTGTTGAAGGTGGTTGGGTACGGGGAGCCCAGCCTCAGAAGGCCTGGGAGTCCAGAGTGGACAATGTGTGTTCCCCCCGTGAGCAGGCAGGCATGAATGTGATGAATGGAGGATCCCTAAATCTCAGTCCCCCAGATGGTAGATTATGCTGACATTATCTATATGTTTTACCGACTGTGTATTATATAGCTAGCAGCAGGGTGGCTATGGATTGTAAAGATGGAGCCTTAACAGCGCAAAGCCATGTGCTAAGGTAGGCTTGCCACATACACAGGAGCTCTCTGAGGTCACCAAGGGCTCCTGCCCCCAGGGAAGAGCTCTGGGAGTACAGGGAAGATTTCTCTCTCAGAGTCCTGAGAAGGTGGCATGTAGGGAGGGGTTTGGGACAGGATTTTGGCATCCCTTCACTGGCAGGTACCTCTGCCTAGAATGTTTTTCTCCTCATTATTCCTCAGTGCACTGAGCTCCTGTTTAACCTTCAAGGACTGGGCCAGGTGCACTTCTCCTGGGGAATGCCACACAGGGGTAGGCATCAAGGATGCTCAGTTGTCACTGGGCAGTGAAGGGAGCAACCAGAGATCCCAAAAAGATACCATTATCTTCAAATAAAATGGGGCTTCTTTTCTGTGCTCCTATGCTACCTGGCATGTAGATTAACTCAGAGCATAGAGGTCTCTGCTAGACCCTTATACTGAGACACCCCCTAAATGAGAAGGTCAAGTGGGGAGAACCACCATTACCGAGAACTTTTTGCTCCATGGCCTGGCATCAAAGAACCTGTCAACTGGATGACTGAATAAAATGCAGTTGACATATACAATGGAATATTATTCAGCCTAAGAAAGGAAGGAAATCCTGGCCCATGCTGCAATATGGATGAACCTTGAGGACATTATGCTAAGTGAAAGATGCCAGGCACAGAAGGACAAATACTGGATGACACCACTTACACTAGGTATCTAGAGTAGTCGGACTCAGAAACAGAAGGCAGAACAGTGGTTACCTGGGCCAAGGGAAGGAGAAGTGGAAAGATGTTGTTTAATGAGTATAGTTTCCAATTTTCAAGATGAAAAAGTTCTGGAGATAGATGGTTGCATGACAATGTGAATGTACTCAATACCACTGAACTCTGAGAAATGGTTAAGATGGTAGATGGTGTGTGTGTGTGTGTGTGTGTGTGTGTGTGTGTAGTACACACACAAAAAAGAACTGGTTATCCAGAGGTCTGGTTAGATCTGTCAACAATGACACGTCCCTTAGGGCCTGCACACTAGGCAGGGTGAGGGGATGGCGGGGCTGGGGGCTTTCATGGCATCAGGGCTGGAGTGGGCACCTGTGTGTAGTACCAAGTGGGGCTGCTGGGTACACCTTCCTGCTGGCTGTCACTGGGGAGCACTGCTGTGTGTACACATACACAGGGCACCCCCCAGAGGTTCCAGATGTGCTGCTAGGAGTGAGCAAGATGTAGTGGAAGAGTGTGTGCACACATACTCGGACACACATGAATGCACACACATGCTCACACATGCATGCACACACACACACATCCTCATACATGCACACTCATGGCAGCTTGCTGTGTCACCCAGTCATGGGGCTTGGGAAGGGACAGAGATGGAGCAGTTGGGGCATTTGTTTCCAGAGAGAGATTTATGAGTGGGAGAAGAAGTTAGTATCAACAAGTGATGAGTTAGGCTAGTAATACTTCAGCTTAAGTTCAGAAACGCTGGCAGAAAAAGAAAATAACATGTCCAGAGGCTGTACGTCAACCTAAACAGGCTGGTGGCATGGACAACCTGCTGCCCAGAAATGAGGCTCCCGGGTCCTGGTGTGAGTTCTGGCCAGTCACTCTTGTGGAACAAGGGGTTGTCCTTGGTCTGTGCTCCATGCACTAAGAGGGTAGAGAAGAGAGCACAGGGTACTGAGTGGGGGAAAGAAATATATGCCCAGGATGGCCAAAGGGAAGAGGCACCTCCTTGAAGTCCATCATGCGGCCTATTTGGCCTGGATGCATTATTCCATTAACTTTGCCTCCCAGGGGACAGGTCACTAACATCTCTGGGAGTCTGCACGTACCTATTTCCAAGGGCATCAGGATGCTGGTGATGGGGGAGGTGGGCTGAGGAGCATGCCCAGATCTCCTCAGGCTTCAGAAGACATCCCTGAGGAAACCCTCAATCAACCACTGGGGACCCTGAGTGCTTTAAGTCTGGGCTGAGACAACCTCAGTCTCAAGATATCAAGGCCCCTGGTGGCTCACTCAGCCTGATGATTTCCAGGCTGACCTTATTCCTTCGGTTAGAGTGTGCATGGACACAATACTTGGATAATGGTTCAGTGATTTAATTAAAGTTTTGTATGTATTTTTAATGTGTTGCCTGTGGTCTGAAAGATCTGACCTTCCCTGGGGTCTGTCAGAGATAGTTTGGTTAGTCTTCCCGGGCCATGTGTCAGAGGAGGAGAGAGAAGACTCATCCCAGCCTGTGTGAAAGGGGCCTTGGTGTCTCAAGTGCTGGCCTCTTAGCCCCAGCCTGAGTGAGGCTGTTCCTGCTGCCCTGATGTGCATCTCTGTCTTGATAAGAGGGCAGGCGGCTGACAGAGAGGGAGAAGCAGGGAGCTGGGAGACTTAGGTCATGGTTTAGGATAAGGCACTACCATGCTGTGTGACCTGAGATAAGCCAGGAACCTCTCTGGGCATTAGTTTCCTTATCTATAAAAAGAAGGAAGCAACCAAGAATCACAGAATTCAAATTCTGGGCAAAGCCCTGCAGGCTAGATAGTTTTCAGTGTTTATCTGATACTTTGTGGCTATGGATGACAAATTCTTGATTCTCAGACCCATTTCCTCTACCAAGGTAAATGGTATAATTCAGGTAGGGCAATGTTCATATGGCTCCCACTCCTCATATTTTAGATGAGGAAGATGAGGTTCCATGAGATTCTATTACATAGTGAGCTGCTGACATAGCTGTGTCCCTGGGTTAGCCAGCTGATCACCTCATCCTGTCAGGCCAAGGGCCCTTCTCCCTCCTTGCTGCTTCCCTCTGTTGAGCTCAGGACAGTGGCCTCCTAGCTTTCTTTCCCTCAGGACGAGGGTGGGGTTGAGCCCAGGCAAGAGCCCCTTAAGTCTCCTGCTCCATCCTCACTCAGCATGATGCTGGAGACAGCTGGGGCCTCATTTGCTCATTTTGAACCTCTGGGGGCTTAGGAAATGCTTTTTGGTGAGAGTGGTTCCAATAAAAAGAGAATTTCAGGTGCATCCACTTCCAAAAATGTTAGCTCCTGTTTATCTGGAAGTGTCACGGACAAAGGAAGACATATTCCTCATCTCATTGTATCTCATCAGGGGTGTGGTGCAGGGGCTATTATTGGGCTACATTCCCATCACAGGTGAGGAGCCTGAGGCTTAGGAAGCAAGGTCACATGCTGACGACTGACAGACCCAGCACCTGGCATCATGCCAGGCATAAAGTAAGCTGTTCAGTGTTTATTAAGTGAATTGTTAAATAAATGAATAGAAATTGCTAGGCAAAGCACTTACTATTGCATGTTCTGGGTGATCACCATGATTAACTGTAATGACTTGCTCTGTCCTCATAAATCTCCTAGTATTATTCCCATTTTTGAGATGATAAATCTGAGGCACAGAGAGGTTAAGTAACATCCCAAGGAAACACAGTTATTAAGTAGCAGAGCAATATTTGAATTTAGCCAGTCAGGCTCCAGAGTCCAAGCTCTTAGCCATCTCACTAAACCATCTATGTCAAGTCTAGAATGGCACTTTCAGTAGAACTTTCTGTGATGCTGGGAATGTTCTGTATCTGTGCTGTCCAGTATGGTAGCCACTAGCCACATGTGGCTACTGAACTCTTGAAATGTGGCTGCTATGAATGAGGAATTGCCCACTATGGGAGGGAAAGCAGCCCATCCTACATCTAGTGTTGGGCTATGCAGGTTTCTGAATAACGGTCAAATGAATAGTACAGAGTCTTGAGCCTAAAGAGACGTGTGGCCTCAGAGGCCAGATTGCCCACCTGCCTCATAAGGAAGGAAGCAAGACAGAAGTGAAGGAGAGAGAAGGCATGAGTCCAGCCAGAGAGGACTGGCAGAACCAGGTACCCAACCTCAGGTCTGGTACTATAGTTCCACTCCTAATACCCAATATTGCTTTCTTGTCTCTGCTCCCTCCATGCTTCTTCCCTTCATAAAGAGATAATAAGAGCTCACATTTCCCACATACAAGAAGAAAGAAGCCCTGCCCATGGCTCTAATACTTAGCTGTGAGACCCGCAGCCCTGTGGGCAAGGCTTATCCCTAAATCCAGTCAACTCTTGGTGATCCAGACTGAGACTCTCCACTTTTGGGCTTATCGGTGGCAAAGCCCTAATCCCTGCCAGGCACTTTGCTGGGAGGCTGCCTGCCCTGCTGTCAGCTGGTACGCACAGGGAGCACAGACTCATTTTAATATTGGCTGGGGCTGAACCTCATTAGAAAAGTAAATTTGCTGTAGCTGCAAAAAAAAAAAAAAAAAAAAGCAACCCACATAACCCTTCCAAAAGCTAAATAAAAACCCCTGATTTGGGATTATTTGATGCCTTATGTTCTCAGCACTGGCCCAGAGCCTGGAACACAGTAGGTGCTCAGTCAATGTGTGTGGAAGTGAATGGAATTTTGAGTGATCTCTGTCCACCTTGTCATCTTTCATCATGGATAATAGGAGGTCACAGAGCCAGAGTTCTTCTAAGTTACACAAATTGTTTTAGGGGAGCATTGGCTGATGAATTGGAACAATTACACTGACTACTAATGAGACATCGAAACATTGTTGATGCTGTTTCAAGGAGACACCTAGAGTGTCCTTGCAACACAGGCATGCCCCAGGTGGGCCAGGGGAAGGCCCAGAGTCTGGAGGTGTGGCAAAGCAGATGGGGTGGAACAGCATGGGGGGTGGAGAGACTACAACCATCCCAATGTGACTGGTTTCAGAACTGGCCAGAGAATTGCTACTCCAAATCCTAGAGCCATCCAGATCCTGGAAGAATAGGGGAGGAGGTTATATAAAATAAGTACATAAATTAATATCCATCTAGCACTTCACTTAAAGACAGCCTGGTGAGATGAGGCTTCCTCAATTTACAGGTTTTTAGGAAACCAGGGCTTGGAGGGCTCAGTTTTTCCCAAAGTCCACTCAACTAGTCATAGAGGGAACAGAGCTAGGCCCCCCAGGCCTGGCTGAGAGCCTGTGCTCTGCATTGTACTAATTCCTTTCCCCATAATGCTCTTCAGCAGGGTCTCCAAAGTTCTTGTCTGGCAGCCTGGGGGGTCATGAAAGAGGTTTTTCTTTTTCCTTCTCCCCAGAGCCAGTCTCCCCAAAGTCGACACCCTTCCCTATCCCACTTCATCCCAGGACCAGGAGGGGCAGAGGGGCAGGGTCCAGAAGATGGGAGAAACCCTCAGCACTGGAGGATGGGCCTGAGCAAGAAGGTCTTCCAGAAGACTCTTGATCCAATAGCCAGCCCCCTTTCTGCCTTTTGGGCCTCCCTCTGAACCACCCCTGCATTCATCAGAGCCATGGAAAGAGCATTCCTCAGGAGACTGTCCTCCTGATTCCCTGAGGAGTCCCCTGCCCAGGCAAATGAGTGCTGATACCTTGGAGCTTGGGAGAGCACTGGACAAACCCCAACTGCACTGCCAGGCAAGCCAGACCTCTGCCTCTGGGCCCCCTGCCCTGTTGTTCTGTGAGCATGCTTCTGTGTCTTTGTCTGTTGTCTCAGGCTAACTCCTCTGCCTGCCTCAGACTCTCAGATTCCTTCTCTTCCTGAGCCCTGACTTTGCTTCTCCTTCAGTGTCAGCAGATGGGAGCTCTCAGGCATTTCTATTCCTCTTTTCTAGCCAGACTTAACCAGCATGTTCCCCTACCCTTAAGCCTGACTCCCAGGCAGCTCACCCTACTGCATTTCTCACACTTGCAAAGCTCCTGCCTTGTCTCCTCACCCTATGCTTCACAACAAGAAGTAAAGCCGACTTGTTTCCCTCACCGCTCAAAAACTACTATGGGAAAATCCAGGTCTATCCAGAGGCCTGAGGCAGGGGACTGGGCTAGCCCCACTGGCATCTTCCTCTACAACCCCTGGTCTCTACTGCAGGCTCCAATCCTGTCACTGAAGCTGTCCCACCTCAGTGATTTACCTGCCCCATCCTTCAGGTGGACCAGTTAGTGCCTGCTCATCCAGAAACCTATGCACATATTCAATCCAGCACATGTAAGCTTCCAACATGCCTAAAAATAGAGTAATTTCCAAGTATGTAGGAACAGGTAGAGAAATGGGCACAGCAAGCCACTTGGCTCCTGTGCTGAATGGGCACACGTTCATTAACCCTCCTTCTTCCATTAATGCTGGCAAGCCATCTTGCTCGCACCAAAAGGGGAAGCGGTAAATGGCGTGCAACTCTAGAACCTTTGGGGTGCTGGGGATGGACTTGGCAGAGTAGACAGTCTCCTTGAGGGTCTCATGGGAAGGGTCTTCATTCCATATGAAGGAAGGGGGGTCTTGTCATTTGGTCCAGTAAGGGCAATAATGGTCACCAGTTAAGCAGGTTCTGGGAGCAAATGTCTCAATCTCTGTGGTGGCTATTGGCAGAGGTAGGGAGACATGAGGCACAGAAAGACAAATCTTAGAAAACCCTACAGCATCAGTCTTGTGAAGCCACTTGCCCCCATAACCCCAGTAACTTAAGAAGCTATGTGCCCCCTGTTTCCACACAAACACATAATAACTTCACAGTGCTATGCACAGGACACTCACACCTGATCCTTTTAAGAGCATGCCACAGAACCCAACCAGGTCCCAACGGGTCCTCCATCCAGACTGGTAACCATGCAGGCAGAGCTGCCCCACCAGCATAGGGCTAGCAACTGTCAGCAGAGGTCCCCTTTGGAGTCCTGTGAATTGGAAATCCCTGGAATCCCTTAGCTCCAGCTTCTACTAGAATTCATCTAAATAGTACATGGCTGGGGAGTCTGGGTGGCTCAGCTGGTTGAGCTTCCGACTTCGACTCAGATCATGATCTTGAGGTTGATGAGTTAGATCCCAGCATCAGGCTCTGTGCTGACAGCTCAGAGTCTGGAGCCTGCTTGGGATTCTGTGTTTCCCTCTCTCTCTGCCCCTCCCCAACTGATGCTCTGTCTCTCTGTTTCAAAAATAAATATAAACATTAAAAAAAATTTTTAAAAATAGTGCATGGGTGACACTAGGCCTGGCTGGGTGGAGTCAGGGGAAGGGGAGGTAGTCAGGACTGTTTGTTGATTGATGTATTATATGTGTGTGGTGGGGAGGGGGTGTCTCTCTTGACCTTAGTTGCTTGGTACCAGGCTGTCACCTCCTTTCCCTGGCACTGTTAGATCCTGTGGCTTCCTCTATTCTTTCCTGCCTCACCTCTCAGCCTCCTTTTCAGAAGTTGTATCCCTCCCTTTGGAGGGATCAGGACCTCAGGCCTAAGCCCAGATGCAGGAGGCTGGGTGGTGAAGCTGGTCATGCCTCCTTCCTCCTGGCTACGCTGAGGGTCCCAAGGACCCTTTGTCATCCTTGCCACCTCACAACCTTTCAGTCTCCCCAGCAGAGTTGCAGAGTCTGGGTCCCCTGAAGAGAGTTAACTTGCCAGCGCCTGCAGCCTCAGAGCGACTGGGGATGGCTTTGGGGAGCAGGGGTGCGGCAGGTGTGCGGGCCCCTGACTCCTCCGGGCCACCAGGAACCACCTGCTGAGGTGGAAAGGGACCCAAGAGCTAGAAGCCTGCGCCAGTTGTGAGAAGCTGCCGAGAACCAACTCTCCCCTTAAGGCCGACCGGAGGAGGGCAGGCATCGCCCGGGTTTTGTTTCGCAGCCCCCTCGGTAGCAGTGCCTCCCAGCCCCGGCCCGTTCCCGGCCGCTTTCCAGCTGCCCCCGCTGCGCGCGCTCGCGCACGCACACACGCACACACACACACACACACACACACACACACACACACACACCCCACACAGACACACTCGCACCCAAGGAGGACATGGCATGGGTATTGATGGGGACGCATAAAGGGGCTCTGTGCGCGGCGGTGGCTCTCGCGGGCGCGGGGGCACTGACCTGCGGCGGCGAGTCCGGATCGTCCCCGGCGCGGTCCATGGCGGGCGGCGGCCCCTACGCGCCGATTCCGGCGCCCCTTGGCTGCTGCCCTGGGCCGCGCGCACCTCCCTCCCCGGGGGCTCTCGGGCTCCGGGCCCCCGGGGGCCACTTCATAGCCGCGGGGTCCGCGCACCCACCCGCCGCCCCGGCCCGGCTCCTTCTGGGCTCAACGAGGCGGCGGCCGGAGCCTGGGAGCGCGCGGGAGGGCGCAGGCAGGGAGACAGGGGCGGGGGAGCCGGGGAGGGGGAGGCACGGGGTACCGGAGAGGGGGTGAGGCGAGGGAGCCAGGCCCTGGGGACAGCGAGGGGGAGGCGCGGAGCGGCCGGAGCCGAGCCGACAGGGCCAGCGCGGAGTCCCCTCGGCGGCAGCGGATGCGCCGGTGCAGCCGCGGCTCTGACAGCGCCTGCCGCCCCGCCCCCACCCCTTCGTTCCCCACCCCCACTCCCCCTGCCCCCGCCCCCGAGAGCGCGCAAGCTGCTGGCGGGACCCGCGCCGCTAATGGGCGGTACCAACCTCGCCAGCTGAGGCGGGGGGCGCGAGGAGGAGGAGGCGACCCCCCCCCTCCCGGGATTGGTATCACCCCTCGCCCCCCTACACACTCGCCCTTCCCAGCCCCAACAGCACCAGCTTGAGGAGCTGGAGCAGGGGCTGCGGGCGGGGGCCGAGACAAGCCCGACCTCGGCTCTCTAGAGTTAAAGCTCGCCAGACCCGCTGCCTGCACCCCCATCCCACCCCGCCTCCATCCTGGCTGTTCCTGGCGCCCAGCTTGGCAGCCTTTCTCAAAGGGTGATTGTTTCCGGGCTGGGCAGTTGGGGGGCGGTTCTCTGGGACTGGGAGGCAGAGCTGGGGAGCCGGGAGGGTGCGGCTCCCTCCTCGGTTTCAGGCACCCCGGAGTGGGAGATAGCTGGTGGGGGCAGGGGTACCTGCTGGGATACGGAGCTACCTATGTAGGGTGAAGACGGGGGTCTCTGGGCGCCGGCCAACAGAGCGGCCCCACCTGTGGGCACTGCTGCCTTGTCGAAGGGCATGTCCAGCTGCCGAGTGTCATCTTCAACTCCCTCTCCCACAGTGCCCTGGACATTCCAAAGGGAAAGCAGGGGGGCAATGCGTGGGCTAGAGATGGACTGGGAAGGAACAAGGAGGAGCAGAGATGGAGAGAAGGGGGCCAGCAGGCTATCTAGTAATTTCCCAGGGTTCCTTGGGCAAAGAAGCCCCAGTATATTTCCTGCCTGTGTGTGTCAGGAGGGCCAGGGGAGTGTATGACCAGGGAGTCCTTGTGTATGCATATGTGTGTACATGTATATATGGGGTGTAGATATAGCCATGGCATGTAGCTATCTATGGAGATACTTCCAAATGCTCTTGTGTCAGGTTGCCAGAGACTTAGAAGCTATCCTTATACCTGTTTTAAGGGTTTGTACCCACAGGCTGGTCTTCCTCCCGGACACCTGTAGTCAAGGCCACCCTGTATCCTCTTCACAGCCCCAGGAGAGGCCAGCTCCTGTTGCTGGGGTTCTGGCCATAGCAGGGCCAGAGAATGTCAGTGTTTTTTAGAAGCTCAAATTCTTGCTCAAGGTCTGATGCCTTCTTACCTCCACCAACTCTAGACCCACTGTGAGGCATTGCTGAATTAAAGTTGTACCACCAGTCAATGTGTTTCTATGTACCATGGACTGATGGTGAGAAGCAGGGGACCTCTTTCCCCACCACCTTCCCTCTCCTGGTCAGTACCCAGCCAGGCTCTGCCCTGCTCCTTCCCTGAATATGTGTGGTGGGTGGAGGATGGGGTAGGGGCAGGGGCAGGGGCTTCAGAATCAGCTACTTTGATCAAGATCTTGAGATGTGGAAGGGGCCTCATCGTCCATACCATCTCACAGATATTTGAAAATATAATTAATTACTGCTTCTGGTGACAGCTGTCCCTCCCTCTCATTCCCTCTTCCTTTCCTGTATTTAACAGCCCTCTTCACCAGCAAGGAAGTTCTTCCAAATCTAACCTGAGTACCTTCTGCTGCAGCACAGGATCATTTCCTCATTCTCTTAATGAAGCATGAATTACAGCAATCCCTATACTCTGCTTTTTCCTTCCCTATTGGATAACCCTTGTTCCTTTTACTCTGCTAAGAGAACCTTTCCGGAGACTATGTTTTCCTTGTCTCTACATTCTGCTCCCTGCTCCACACTAACTGGAGCAGGGGAAGGGCAGATGCTGGAACAAGAGAGGGCAGATCAGGAGAGCACAGTGGAGGGGCCAGGCCATGAGTTTGCATGGAATACAAACTGCCTCTCTCCCCAACTAAACCAGCTGGTCCTGTTCACACACTCACCAAATGGTAGAATAGAAATGGCTTACAAGAGTTGTTAGTTCTAACCCCTGATTTTATGAACAAGGGAACTGGAGCCACAAAGGATGTCATCATCAGCAATGTGTGAACTATGTGCATGAGGGTGTGCCAGAGATTACACTCATTTTGCATCCATTCTCCCAGGACAGGACATAACCTTCATATGGTAAGCTCAGGCAATGGAGAGCTTCAGGCTGATTCTGAAGATACTACCTGAGTGACTAGGTAGTTAGTCTTTTCACAGGCAGTGTTTTCAGTAAGAAAACCAGGGGTCTGACTAAACAGTCACCAGTCCTCTCTGGTCCTGACAGGCTGTGGCCAGTTGGATACCTTCTGCAGGTGTTCTCTGGTGCTCTGCCTTGCACTAATGGGAGGCTAGCCAGATGGAACAGGAAGGGTGACAAGCTTTACCCTCAACATTCTTATGAGAACAATAGTGATAATAAAACTCCTTTCTAGGGACCTTTCTTGCAGTTTAGCCCCAGGCTCTGTTTATAGAATTTTTTAATATTAATTTTTAGAGCCAACTTAAAACAATAATGTGGGATTAAAATTAGCATGATAAGCCTCAGTGAAGAGAGAACAGCCTGCCATTAGTTTCGGTGGGAAGTTTTGGCAACACCCCAAGTGCGTGAACACATATAAATACACAAACGCTATATAGACACAAAATGTGCACACAGAGGCAGATACACATACAAACACACACAACTCTTGTATTCCTCCAGTGCGCTCATGCATGCATGCATACACCTATGCATACCTGAACCCGCCCACACATGTAGATGTATATGTGCACACACATATACACACCAGTCCCCACAAGGTGGTTGGGCCATAATGATTGCCTTCTACTCCTTTTTCTGCTTTCCTGCTTGCCTCTTCAGGTCTCTGGAAACCCTTCTCTTCCACATCTGGATTTAGTACTTCCCATATAATTTAGCCCTTGCTCCAAACACCTGGAGCAGTTCCTGAATCTCCTTGAATGATTGATCTTCCCGTTTCCCCTCTTCCCTGCCAAGAGTGAGCCCCTCTTCTCAGAGGCCCCCAAAGCCTACCACCAAAATGTTTAGTATGCAAAGCCTGGGTCTGTCCTCTGGGACAAGCTATTATGTGTTTATTGTGTAGTTAAATAGGAAGGGAGTCCTGTCCCTGCTCGGGTCCTGGCACAGCTCCTACAATCTGACTCCCAGAAGGGTTCCATAAAACCATCATCTGCAGTGCAAAACCCCAAAAACCATCTGGGAGGGTCTGTATGTTTTCTCCAAATCACCTGTCCCCTAATTTAATATGAATAACAGTTTACTCTTATCAGTTAATTTTTCCCCTTGTAAGTTCCCTCTGACTCTGCTGGCCTCTCTTTTAGCAGGAGCTTTGGTCTTCTCCTGATTTGTAATGAAACTTCCTTTTCTGACCACCCTTCCTCCTCAGCTAACCAAAAAGTCCAGAGAGATAACAGAAAACAGCTGAGCTGCTCTCTGCCTATCTGGGATCCAGTGCTAGTCTTTGCTCTCTGTTGGGGCCCCCATTTCTAGGGAGCCACCCCCCACCCTGGAATCTACAGCAGTGATTTTGCTGATGTGAATGTACTGGTCCACGAAGACTCCCCCGGGCCCCCACATGCTGCATGTGCTCACCCATTATTGTAGCCCCTACCTCACCAGAGTGGTGGGAGTTGAGAGGAAGGACAGCTGCACTCAGGCTGGGCAGGGCAGTCAGGGTGATTTCCCCAGGGCCCTGGCACACCTCACAGCATCTGGCAGGCATGCATGACCTGCTCCTCAGTGGCTCTCGCTGGATGTGTGTGCATGTGTTGTTTTGGGTGGTTGAGCTCATGGCCCAGAGAGAGAATGGAGAGGAAACCTTTTAGCTGTTCTCTTTCATCAGCAGTTCTCTGGTCAGAGCTTTGGATTTTGAACATTATTGCTTCCCCATAACAAATTAGAAATGGTCCTTGGGTTCTCAGGACTCTCAAACCTCCCACTGTCCCCCTCTTTCTCTCTTTAGCAGGTCCAGGATCCTTCCTGAACTACAGCAAGGAGGCTGAACTTGCCCTTCTCAAATCCCTGCATCCATGGGGAGGGTGCAGTTGCATGGCTTTAGACCCCCCAAATTATCTCAGTTTTTAAAATTCCAGTATAGTTAACATACAGTGTTATATTAGTTTCAGGTGTACAATACAGTGATTCAACAATTCTATACATTACTCAGTGTTTATCGTGATAAATGTACTCTTAATCCCCTTCACCTATTTCAGCCACCTGCCCACTCACCTCCCCTCTGGTAAGCATCAGTTTGTTCTCTGTACTTAAGAGTCTGTTACTTGGTTTGTCTCTTTTTTTCTTTGTTTGTTTTCTTAATTTTCACACATGAATTAAATCATGGAATTCATCTCTCTCTGATTGACTTATTTCACTTACCATTAGAGACTGTAGATCCATCCATGTTGCTGCAAATGGCAAGATTTCATTCTTTTTATTGGCAAGTAATATTCCACTATATGTATACCACATCTTCTCTATCCATTCCTCAATAGATGAACACTTGGGCTGCTCAGTGTGCCAAACTATGGAGTTTGACTATTGTAAATAATGTTGCAATAAACACAGAGGTGCATATGTCTTTTTGAATTGGTGTTTTTGTGTTCTTTGGGTAAATACCCAGTAGTACAGTTACTGGATTGTAGGGTACTTCAAATTTTAACTTTTTGAGGAACCTCCATACTGTTTTCCAGAGTGGCTGCACCAGCTTGCATTCCCACAACAGTGCACAAGCGTTCCTTTTTCTCTACATCCTCGCCAACATAAAATGATCTCATTTTTGTTTTGCTTTCTTTTTCCTGTGGCTGAAGGAGGCGTGAGAGGCTATGGGAGGAGAGCCCTGTGAGTTGGAGGTGCATCCCTCTGAGGCAAACTTGGGACCAGTCTCTGTCCTCTTGGGGTGGTGAAAACAACCCGAGGTTGCCCCTTGACCTCTTCAACTACTCCCTAACTATTCCCCAGAACCCATTCCTCCCAAGTCCCTCTGGAACTCCTTATGGCCCAGGTCTGGGTCAGTCACAGTGTGAGCCCTAGAGACTCCCTCAGTTCCTTCAAGAGCCTTCTCTGGCCTTGCTGCTCTCCCCCTGCAACCTCTCCTGACTGAGGCACCTCAGGAAGTAAACTGCCTTCCTCTTAGTGCCATCACATCTTCTCTGGGCTTTTCTGAAGGCTCTTATTGATGCATGCATGCTTTCATTTGTTTAGCTGATATTCTGTGCCTGTTATAAGATACTCTTATGCCAGACTCTGTGCTAAGCATCAGGATAGAGCAGTAATAACAGATGTAGCAGTAAATAATAACAATGAGCAAAGTTAATTTTCATGAGTCCCTTTATATGTACCAGGTAATGTTCTAAGTCTTCACATGCATTAACAAATTTCATGATGTTTGTTTATGAGGCACTGTTTATGACAAGGTTCTATTATAAATTCCATTTTATAGGTCAGGAATCCAGGGCATAGTATTTAGGTAATATAATCAAGGTCACATGTTTAGTAAGTGAGAAAGTTGGCATTTCATGCAGGCAGTCTAATTCTAGAACCCATGCTGTTCATCATCCCAGTATACCTCAGGAGCTTATATGCTAGGGGTATAATAGACAAGCAAACACACTGAATAAATACAAATATTGAATGAGATGTAAGAAGGAAATCACAGGATCAAGAACTAGGGAGAATCCTGAGAGGGGCTTTTTACATGAGAAGATCAGGGAAAGTCTCCATCAAGAGTTCACAGTTGAGCTTCATCCTGCAGAATGGTAGGGCCAGTTGCATGAAGAGCTGGAGAAAAGAGTCCCAGCCCTAGAGAACAGCAATAGACAAAGTTGGGAGGCAAGAAAAGGCTCAGTGTGTTTGAGAAACAAAAACAAGGCAAGTGAGGCTGGAGTGTGGAGAGCAAGGACAAAGTGCTGTGAAGTGAGAAGAACATTCAGAGTTTGAGGATTCATGTGCATGACCGACCTCCTGCACAAGTGTCTTCTAGAGAAGAGCTGTTCAATAAATATGATGGATGTAGTTGCTTAATTTCCTGCCTAGACTCCAGGGTGATGGGCAGACATCTTAGACCTCCAGCGTGAGCAGAGCTTCTGCAGAAGTGACTCCTTCCTCCTGAGCCTCTCTCACCTTCCTTTTTGAATTTGGAAGACATAAAGAAGGACTAAGAGTCTTCCTTACGGGTGCTTTGATTTCTCTCATTCATTCATTCATTCATTCATTCATTTATTCCACCCAATTTCTGGGAGCCTGCTCTGTGCCAGGACTTATACTAGGTGCTGAAAATAGAGAAATGAAAGATATGGCTCCTGCTTTCAGTCTGGCAGTCCTCTCAAGCCTGAGGTTTCTGTGTTTCCATTTGCCATCTGCTTTTCCCCATGTGCCCTACCACTGGATTCTTCTGAAGGCAAGAAGAGGGATGAGTCATCTGGGAGGCAGGTAGAGACTGGGGTGAGGCTTCTGTAGAGGGCAAAATGTAGGAGGGGAGGAGAGAGGAAGCACTGGGCAATGACCTCCAACTTTTTCCTTATTGCCCAAGATGCTGGGTGTCATGACTTCTTTTGGATAGGAAAGGAAGAAAAGGAGTCTATAACAGTTGCAGGCAAATTTTAGACTTAAATTAGTGATTTTTAAAAATTTTATTTATTTAAAAATTTTTAATGTTTATTCATTTTTTGAGAGAGAGAGAGAGAGAGAGAGAGAGAGAGAGAGAGAGAGAGAGAGAATCTGAATCAGGCTCCAAACTGTCAGCACAGAATCAGATGCAAGGCTTGAACTCATGAACTGCAAGATCATGACCTGAGCCCAAGTTGGATCCTTAACTTACTGAGCCACCTAGATGCCCCTTAAAGTATTAATTTTTGATCACGCATATTCTGGAAGAAAATTTGATATTAAAAAATTTGAGAATTTTTTTTTTGTGCTCAGTGTATCGGAAGCAGACCTCTCTCCTCCCTCTCAAGATTCCTTAGATCTGTGAATTTCCTTCCTTCCTTCCTTCCTTCCTTCCTTCCTTCCTTCCTTCCTTCCATTTTTCTCTTCTTTTTTTTTTTTCTCCTGGAGACATGAGAATGGCAGAAGTGAGGAGGGGATACTCAGAATCAGTGAGCATTGATGCTCTTTGCCAAACCTGCATGTGGCCTGATCTATGTCTTACGGAAGACAGAAAAAGAGAGAACTCACACGAAATGCTCTCTGACAGCCTCATTGATAATGGGAAGCTGAGGGGACTGAGGAACACGTTCTTTCTGGTTTTGTGAAACAAGCAAGAGTCTGTCAGGATTTCTGGGCAGTGAGGACATATGAATGGAAAGGGTGCTGAATATCGAGAATCAAACTTTTCCTCAGACTGGGAAGAAATGATGGAGGCAAGGCCAGTTGAAAGCCTGGAAACTATTCAACAGTTGACTGTTCAGCGAGATCTCAAAGATTGAAGTCTTGAACTTCCAGCTCAGACAATTAGCCTTCAGGCCACTGTGGCTGCTCACCAGGTAGCCCACACACAAATGACTGCAGCCAGGCCTATAACTGGGAAAACTCCCCTTCACCTGATTGCTACTTCCTCACTGCATGCATTCAGGGTCTGTGTAGGGGAGCTGGTGATCTGTCCTCGGATAGACTACTGATGGATAAAGGGTCTAAGGAGTTAGGGAGAGCTCTAATAGCCCTCTGGGTTAGAGCACACATCTGATAATTCTAATTCTCCAGCTCCATTTTCTGCAAATAGATGGTCATCTTGGGCTTTCTGGTCTCTAATCCCTCATTCAGCAAAGCAAACACCCTAAATCCTCAATAATGTGGGTTTTACTGTCTCATATACATATCTATGTTTCAGCACCGAGGCCAGCACCACTCATGAACAGCATATGTTCTTGCATCTGGACATAAGCAATATTAGGACTCTGGAAGCCCAACTTGGGCTTGGCAGGAGGGCATCACATTGTGGAAGCCAGGCTGACATCCACATAGAGCCCTGTTTATAGGCCCTGTAGCTGTGTTTCTTTGAAAAAGACAGAATCTTTAAAAAAATTTTTTTTTAATGTTTATTTATTTTTGAGAGAGAGAGACAGAGTGTGAGTGGGGAGGGTCAGAGAGAGAGGGAGACACAGAATCCAAAGCAGGCTCCAGGATCTGAGCTGTCAGCACAGAGCCTAACGTGGGGCTTGAAATCATGAACTGTGAGATCATGACTTGAGCTGAAGTTGGCCATTTGACCTACTGAGCCACCCGGGCACCCCAAGATAGAGTCTTCTTTAAAATGACAACTAGATAAGACATAGAATAGAAACAACGTATTCAGGAAAGGATTGGAAGAGGTCAAGAGGGCCCATTTTCCAAATGAGGGGGCTGACCTAGATCATGATGGCAAATCAATTTTATTTTGCATGCCAATTTCAGTAATTCATTGTAGATGTGTGAAGTGTTGTGTGAAGTGTTGTCTGAAGCTACATCTGTGGTAAGCAGGACAGAGTGCCATGACCTATTAGTAATTTTGCATTGAGTGGGTGGTAGGATAGGGATGGCCATTTCTGCTAATTAGGTGATGTCTAAAATCCTTTTAACTTATAGTATTATATGTTTTAAAAAATCAGTTTCTATATGTTCTCTTCTTTTAGTTCTTCCTTAAAAAAACCCCACCCATTTATTCACCCATTTAACTTTGGTTGAGGGCCTGCTAGGTGCTTGTAACATTTTACTTACCCTCAGTGAGCTTGTAGTCTAACGGAGAAAAAAGACAACCAAGGAGATGCAGCACAGTGGGAAAAGACAGTGTTCTATGGAATTGATGACATGATTTCGTGTAGTGAAGGTAGGATGAAGTCCCAGCACAATGGGTCCCCAAATTCAAATTACAACTCTCAGCACATTGGTGGCCCAACTGGCAGAACTTGAAAGCAGGCTTCCTGTTACTTAGCTCTGAGGTTGAGAAAAGAGGTCCCAAACTCTGGGTCATCAGTTTGTCTGTAGACCCACCCTTGTTAAGTGACATTTGCCTATTGATGTAGCTAGGGCAATCAGAGAGTCCTCTCATAGGCCTAACCTAGCTACGTTCAGCCACAGACTACCTAGTAGAACTCCACAGTTGCTATACAAGAAGGTTCAGCATATCCCCAATTTGAAACCACATTTAAAGCTCCTAAATTTTAGGGGGGAGGGAGATACTGGAATGTATTTATTAAGGATTAAGGGGAAGGATAGTAGTGTCTTGTCATTGAAAGGAATTGGGAAGACTACCAGAGATGCTAAGACAGGCCATTTGTAATGAACTTTCTCCTTGTCCTCTGGTAAACTATTATCGTCTTTGTGAGTTTCAGCAGATTTATTTGTGATCAATCAGGGTTAAGAAAACATAAGCAAAGGGAAAGTGGACATTGTGGCTTTACAACTGGGCACACTGAGGCCTAGGAATGAAAGAAAGCTGCCCAGGCCACATTGCATGGCCACCAATCCTTCTGTGTTCTCAGAGTCCCAGCAGGACTGCAGAACTAAGACATTACAATGGACAGGGGCCCTCCTAAGACTGAAAGCTAAAACCCAATCCATTCATCTCAGTAGTGAATGGTGAATCTTTCTGCCTCTCTTGAAGATCCCACAATTAAACAGGCGAGAAATGTATTTCATAAAATATGTATATTGTTTGCTTTGTATAAAAGCATTTTAATCTCTCTTAGCTCATAGCCAAGATGAGCAATGGAAGGAATAATCTTTCACTGTGTATTAAAATCAGGCACTGGTTAGCAGTACCTTCTGGAGTGAATTCCTAATCATCATTGTCATCATCATCATCATCACCACCATCATCACCACCACCATTATCATCACCACCATCCCTACTATTTATTAGGTAAGTGTATAATTTCACATGAGTTCCACAGAAGTTGGAACTGTGACTTATTCATTAAATCATCTCTTTCACCTAAAAGTGTTTGGTACATGCTAGAGGCCTAAGAAATATCAGATGTTATAAATGTTTATTAAAAATAAATGAATGAATAAATGAGGTTTCATATAAATTATGTTGTTTGTTCCTAAATATAATACCATGAGGTAGATAGGGTAGGTCTCATTACCCTCGAATTAGATATAAGGAAACTGAGGCACAGATGGGTGCCTTGCCTTGACTTGGCCCTATCTTGAGATCTGACCTCTTAGAGGTAATTGTCCTGCTTTGCTCAAGTTTTCTTCCTTGGGTAGAATATGATCACTAGCCTCCCTATGCCAGCTTCCCTTCTGGCCCTGGCTGAGAGCCTATGTTGGGGAAAGAAGGCAGCCCTTAACCCATTTGTCTCCTGTGTTCTATCAGACTAACTTCACTTCTATGGATAATGGCTCACTATCAGCCTTAGAGCCTGAGGAGCAAATTCTTCATTATTGGATGAAGCTGACATACAAGAACAATTGGACTAAATTGATTGTATTTTCCAAATCATCACCCAGCTTCTAATTCTATCTATGAGATGGACGAATTTGAACAAGAATTAGCTTCTAAATTGGGAATCTAAGCCCTTGACCAGGAAGGGAGAAAAGGGTCTTACACAGTTCAGGCACTAATAATGTTTTTAGGCCTGCAATAGACCCAGCAGCATCCCAAGAAAGGGTTTCTTGGAGGGAAGGAAATGATGTACAATCATGATGGGCCCTTGTCACTTTCCTATGCCATATTCTGCTGTCTTCTACCATTACATCTGTATTTAGTAATTGTATTTCAAAACCAGTTAAGTAGAATAGTGAGCTTGAATTCAGGCTCAACTGGCCTTCTGGATAGAATCAAGGCAATGGGCAAAGGTCGAATTTAAAAACCTTATACCTCAGAAGAAATCACAGGCCATCCATCTAAACCTCTATAGGATACTCCATTCCCCTGTACAACACTCCAGATAGGTGCCTTTCTTATTTCTGCTTTAACCCAATGCCAGAGGCCCCACTGCCTTTTAAGACATCTTAGTCCATCTTTCGTCTGCTTCCTAAATTAGAAAATTATTCCTACTCAAACTGAAATCTCCTTTTTTTTTTTTTTACTCTTTGGACCATGTCCTTAGGGCACTGTCTCTCAGACTTTAAAATACATAGGAATCTCCTGATTCTGATTGGAATCTGATTGGAATATGGATTCTGATTCAGATACTGATACTGTTACCATGGTTCCACTAAGCTCACTTTGAGTATTGAAGGCTCATGGATACAAGACAGGATAAAAGTGTGAAGGCAGTGATAATGTTCATATTTTGATTTCTTTTCACCAAGATAAAAGTCCTACATTCCATTAAAATCACAGTAAACAAGTTTTACAAACTCATAGAATGCCAAGTCTAGAAGAGGCCTTGTCCTTCATAAAATATCTTATCTAATTTTTGCATTTTATAAATGAGGAAACTGAGGCCCATAAGGTTCAGTGATTTGCCTAAAATCATAAGGCTTGGCAGAGCCAAGAGTACTAGAGTTAAATTTTTCTGAGCCAACATCTTTTTCTCTTAATTTGCACTGCCTTCAGATAGTACAAGTAAGAATAACAGATAAAAGAGGTTGATAAACTTTGTTCCCTGAGCTGATGTGGGAGGCAAAAGCACAGAAGAGGTGGTCTTCTCAGTGACGTTCTATTGGGGTAAGAATAGTTGGACTTAGGTGCTCCTTCCAGGGGAAAGAGGATGTAGCAGGAGAGATATGGGGGAGGAAGAAGGCAATGGTCAAGAGAGGTGGAGGAAAACACCATGGAGAGTAGAGACAGAAAGAACGCATGGCTCTTAGGGACTCCTATTGAATAGGAAGAAATACTGAAGGGAAAGGAAGAATTAAAGGCTTGGATTCCTTAACATATATCAGAAAATGGGTACTCATTCTTCTCATTCCTATAGTACTTCTCCCTTACCCCTATATGGAACTTAGCCCTTTGTGCAGTATTTCCTGTTCACAGATACATTTCCCTACCTATATACAATAAGCATATTGGAGGTGAGAACCATGATTTGTTCACCATCACTTTTCAGCACCTAACCCAGGGCCTGGCATACAGTATGTATTAAATATGTATATATTTTTAAAAAGTTTATTTATTTATTTTGAGAGATAGCAAGATAGCACATGTGAGCCTAATATATTTTTGTTTTGAATGCATAGTGCTAGAATAACAAACTGGAAGCAGGAGGTCAAAATCTAGGACTGTATGTCCTAATAAGAAAATCTGATTACTGTAGACACATGAAAAATATCTTGATAGGTCAGTGTGGTAATTAGACCTAGGATAACCAATAAGACTTGATAGGTTTTGGAAATGCACGATGAAGGAAATGGAGAAATTAAAGATAACTCCTAGGTTTGTGAATCAAAAAGCAGGAATCAGATTTCTTAGGAAAAACCAAGAACTCTGTTTTGGCCATTAAGTTTGAGATGAATATTAGATACTTTAAGATTTTTTTAAATGTTTACTTATTTTTGAGACAGAGAGAGAAAGAGCATGGGCAGGGAAGGGGCAGAGAGAGAGGGAGACACCAAATCTGAAGCAGGCTCCAGGCTCTGAGCTGTCAGCACAAAGCCCGACCGGGGGCTTGAACTTGTGAACTGCGAAATCATGACCTGAGCCGAAATCAGATGCTCAACCAACTGAGCCACCCAGGTGCCCCATGAGATGAATATTAGATACTTTAAGGAGGATTCTGAATAGTCCTTTAGATACCGCTGTTATCCCTGGATTCAGAGAAACTGCCGAAGGTCTAGGGGTGGTCTGAGTCCCTCCCCAGCCATGAAGGTGTGAGAGTGCTACTCCAGCTGCCATGGGGGTAGAAGCAGAGAGCTTTCCTTCTGGATCATCGATGGAAGACTGACAGCTTGCCATGGGGACTCACAGGAATCCTGGTTTGCAGCAGCTCAGGGAAGCTCAGTTGGCTGGGAAGGGCCCACAAAGTAAATATGGGGTAGCAATGGAAAATTGAAGCACACTGAGTGGGACCCTTCAGCCTGGGACAGAACAATCAGAAATGTCCAGAGTAAGTGGCTCTACTAGAGAACACAGAGGAAATCTAGCAACACTATAAAACCAGAGTAATGAGTGATATTAAACCGTAGCATAATGGACACTTTCCAAAACTAAAACTCAGGTTTTCCAAGTTGAAAAATTCAGTAGCTAAATTAAAGAAGAAGATGGAAACTCCTGAGAGGTAAATTAGTGGTTTAGAAGATCAAGTGGAAGAAATATTTCACATATGAAGCAAAAAATAGAGTTGGAAAATATGAGGAGACAATAAAGAAGATATTTGGAGGACAGATTCTGGAGACTTCACATGTAAATAGCAGGAGTTCCATAAGGAGAAAAAGGAACAGATGGAGAAGCAATAAATAAAGAAATAATACAAAAAATTTTTCTTGGTTTGTCAAAACACTTGAGTCTGGAGATTGAAAACTTACTGAGTTCTAGGTGTGACTGACAAAAATCTCCCACCTGGGTACCTACTGGGAAAAGTGTAAAATGTGTGTCTTCATCTTCACTATATCTCCCTCAGTTCTAGGGAGATGAGTATCTCTAAGGATGTTGATGGGATGTTGATGCCCTTAACGATTACCTTGAGAGGAGCTTTGGGAGAGATTCAACAGGTCCCACATTACAACATTCCATTGAAGGGATGAGGGGAAAGGGAGTGGCTTTCGGCCACATTCCTGCTGTGATAGTCATGAACCCATGGAAAAACATATAAGGAGCCAAATCCTAGATGCACAATGAAGAAGGTGGGCTAGGAACTAGTGTCTGGGTTCAAGCCTATGCTTTGTGGCTTGAGTCTCCCAAACAATGATTTCTTGTTGTGTTCCTTACTATGCAGAGAGCATGACAGCAGGCAGGGGGGAATAGATGAATGAGCACAGGTAGTGCTGTACAACCAGTCTCATGGCATATGGATTTGAAGAATCTGGAGGACATGGAGGTTGTCTCGTGTGCCACTCTCCTCCCCCTTCCTGGACTCACGGTTAGCCATAACAGTCATGTTAGCTAATGTACATATCATCTCACGCAGTACAAATCATTGTCAGACATGTTACCTCCTTACCATGATTGTGTTATATCCTTGTGATGCTTCCATGGGACAGGGTAGGAGCAGGGATTATCATGTACACATTTTACAGACAGGATAATTGAGAATTAAAGTTCTTTTGTAGATGAAGAAAATAAGAAACTGTGAGAATCAGTTGGCCCCAATTCTTCACCCATCCCTGAATCTATACCATTGTTATAGACTTATTGTTGGCAGTGTGTAGTTTCCTATTTGACTCTGGGTCTGTCCATATAACTAAATCCAGACATTGGAACAGGGTGGAAGTGGCAGCAAGCCATTCTGAGACCAGGCCTCAAGAGGTCTTACAGATCTTTGCCTTTTTTCCACCTTTGCCATAGCTATGAGAGGAGTTGCTTCCCCCTCAGCCTCACTCCAGAATGACTGCATGTCTAGACCCCAGCACTTGCAAACCTATAGCTTGAAGCTAAATTGCCTCTGTTGGCCTGCTAATCTGTGAGGACAAATGACTCTTGTTTTAAGCCACTGAGGTTTTGTGGTTTTGTTTAGACTAGGCAGAATTATTATTATTATTATTTAATGTTTATTCATTTTTGAGAGAGAGAGAGAGAGAGACAGGCTTTGAGTGGGGGGCAGGGACAGAGTGAGAGAGACACAGAATCTGAAGTAGGCTCCAGGCTCTGAGCTGTCAGCACAGGGCCTGATGCAGTGCTTGAATCCACAAACCATGATATCACGACCTGAGCTGAAGTCAGAGGCTTAACCGACTGAGCCACCCAGGTGCCCCTGTTTTCACTATGCAGAATTATTATAGCAATAGCTAACTGATACTCTTAGAGACAATATGTCACTTAGTACGGCTTCAACTTTTGTGCACAAAAGAATCACTGAGGTTCCTGTGCCCCCACTGAGGTTCTCCTAGGGCATTCTGATTTACTAGGAAATTCTGATTTACTAATTTAGGAGGGGGCCCAGGAATCTGCCTTTTAAGTTGGGTTCTTGTGTTTCTGTGACAGCTGTTTGTCTCATACACACTGGGTAAAATGATGCTATTTGTCTGAGTTCATCAGTGGCTGGGGATAGGAGTGTTGGAATGCATTTTCAGGACCAGGACTACCAGTTCTCAGACTCCAGATATTGCCCCTTTTAGCCCAACTATAGCAGGGGATTATGTGTGTGCATGTGTGGTGGGGGCACATATGTGAGTGTACCCCACTAGTACTGCCACCTGGGACCCTACTCTGTGTGCTGTCAATGCTGTAGTTCTAATCTAGCAAATTGTTCCAGGAACTTGGTTAATGCTGTGCTCTGAACTGCTCACAGCTGCAGCTTCTTGAAGAGAGCTGCCCCTCCCTACACACACAAGCACACACAGGCACGCACACGCAAGATGGCACTTTTCTTTCTGCAAAGATCAAATTGGCCTCCTTGTAGCAGGCTCAAAGCAGCTGTTTATTTGTTGTTTTCATGTTTTCAACTGTTGTGATGAGGTTTGCTTCCTTCTCCTTTAACTGAATTACGTGTCATTTAGCTCTTGAGTGCAAGCTGCAAAGTGAGCTGGATCCTTCTGCGTGTGGGGCTTCAAATTCCTAGTCTGTCCTACAACCCAATTAGACTAACACAGCCATCAGGAACTCAGGCTCTGAGGCCCCTCACACACACACACACACACACACACACACACACACACACGCACACGCACACGCACACACACACAGAAGAACAAGCAGTTCCTTTGGTCAAGCCAGATGTTCTCCCTCATCTTACCTCCTTGGCAGTGCAGCTGTAGATGAAAGGACCAGGTAGAAAGCTGAGGTCACCCAGAGGAGTATATTCTCTCTCCCACATTTGTCCTGGTGCCCACATTCTGTGGCTATTCAGGAATGCAGGAACCCAGATCTGATTTACCTTTGTTTATGGGTCCATTGGGTACAATTAGTTGGCCCATGTTAGCTGAGTTGAGTGCAAGGGAAAGAGAATGGAAACAAATTTGCTTGCAAGAGAGCCTGTGAGTACACAGAGATGGCTGGAGGCAGTGTCATTGGACCAAATGTTTTTCAAAACCTTCCTTTTATCAATTGGGACCCACGTTCTATCAACACTGACCTTGAAGGGGTCAGAGAAGCTTACCATTAGGCAAATGTCACTTCTGTTTACCTGCTGTTGAGCCCTGGCTTCCACCCCTGCCATTTAGTCTTGCTCCTGTCTCCAAGCAGGAGACACCCAACTTGTCTCCATCAGGCTGCTGTGTCCAGAGGAATTACCTTTATAAGTGATTGGTTTGCTGTGTGACTTCTGCAGTCACTTCCCCTTTTGGAGCTTGAGTCTTTTTAACCCTGAAATGAGGTGATTGGGCCAGATGAGCTGGGTCTAAGATTCTTGTTAATTCTAAATGTCTTTGATTTGCATGTATGGCTATATCTAAACTTAGTTACTTCTTAGTAATGCTGGAGCAAATTAGTCTAGCATAGTCAGTTTAACATCACAGTAATAAAAAACTTGATTCTCAGGTAAATTAGGCATGGTGATGGGCTTGGCGATGTTCAAAAGGAACGGGACAGATTCTGGAACTGAGGTGTCCTGGACCTGAGGCTTTTACTTGGCAGCAAGTACATCTGGGGATGGTGAGGTCAAGAGACGGTGCAGCACAAGGCAGTCTAGGGCAGCTCATATAACAGGTTTTAGCAGCAGGGAAGCCAGCCAGATGGATCACAGAGGTCATGCAAAGTTGAGGTAGGCTAAAAGTCTGGCAGGTAGGGGAGCTTGGCAAGGAGGAGCCCAGGAGAAGGTCAGACTAATAAGTGCTGATGCAGAAAAGTCTAGTGGCTATAGAAGGGGACTTTCTGGATATACTGAAGTTTCTAGTTGGTGCAAGGGTTGGGGTATCAGCTCTAGAGAAAAGCAAGTGCTGATCAGGGAACAGACAGGGACACACTTAGGAGACTGAGGCTTGAACTGAGCATACAAGGCCCAGGGCCCACAGGTACTAACATACCCCCCACCTAAGCTGGCTCATGGGGTATAAGTGTCTTTAGCTGCAGGACCTCACACACTCCAAGTGAGGGTCAGACCAAGCTCACCTTCCCTTCCCTGGATGTCTGTCAGTCCTGCTGGGTGAAGCAGGATGGGGCCATATTACTCCCTGCCCTCCCCTATATCTCACATATCAGTAGGGACAGTGGAGTGTCCAGCAAGAAGCTAGTTGCCTGGAGGGCTTGTAAACCAGTGATGGCTCTGTTCTGGAGGACTCACTGTTCCTCAGCCCCTCCCAAGTAAATTGCGGCTCTTCACAGCAGGATTAACTGATGCTTTTAATAATAATGTGAGAAGATTATATATTTTTTCTTCCCAATTAAGCCTCTATAAAGAAAGACACCAAAAACAATTCTGAAAAAAGGAATGCTATTTTTTAGAAGCAGCAAGTCAGCATTCTTTCCTTCTAGCAGGAAAGGAAAGAGATCTGCACCCAGAAAGGCTCTCTCCTGTGTTTCTATGTGTCAGGTTGACCGTTCAGGGAGACATTTTCTTATGATTTAACAGATGAGGAAACCAAATATCAGAGAAGCTAAAGCATTTGCTCTAGGGCACACAGATATATTAGGAGGGTGATGGGGTCCATGTCTTTCTGGCCCCAGCTATCTGGCTTGATGGGGAAAACATTACCTCACATCCTGGTCCTTTCGTTCCACCTCCTGCTACAAAGATGTCCCCTCATGGGGCTGCCCAGGATTTTGACTTTAGTCAGGCTTTGCTCTGTTCTGCAGTTCCACTGAGAAGACCATACCTGGAACAAGAGCCAGAAAGATTGTTAGAGATCATCCAGTTCAGTGGTTTGCATACTTGATTTTTCCAAACAAAACTGTATAATATGCTCCAGTATTTAAAACAGGTAAAAGAGTTGCTGTTTCTGTTCTTGGGAGTGCTGCCATGGGAGCTGGGGCAGTGAGGTGGGGTGGGGTGGGTGCAGGGCTTGGACAACCTCCACATGGTGATCCAAGTACCTCAGGGGAGCTTGAGAAGATGTTGGAAACCATCGATTGGCCCAATGCACCCTTTTGCAGATTTGGAAACTGAGGCTCCAGGTGATTTGTTCAAGATCACAGAATATCTTGAGAGCTCTGAATAGAACCCAGGTTTATCTGTCCTTCAGTGGGGTCAAACTAATATGTCTGGCCAACTGAGATGGGATCTGAGGAAATTTCTTCTTTCTGCAGGGAAATTGCTTCTTGGGTGTTTGGAAGGTGAGTCTGTAACTCTCCATGAGTTACATGTGGCAGGGTTGCCTGGGAACCAGAACCAGCTGTCAGTGCATTAACCTGCCAAGTACTTTATCAGCTTTACTTAGGATCGGTTCTTCACAATACAACCTAAAGTATAATGAAGTTAATTCACCCCTCCCCTAGGAAGTTTTCCCCTGGTAGTTCTGGGTACTGGGCTTTATAACTGTTGACTTCTAATGATTGTATTCATTTCATTAAATGGACAACTTAAATGGGTCACCATATACTATTTAATTTTTATCTTAATTTTCTAGGTTTTGGTTTAGAAAATATGGTCACTATGGGTAGAACTCAAAATTTAGGAGTCTCCTGGAAAAAGCAGGCCCTCTGCTTCCACTGCAGGATGGTATTCCCAGGTCAGGGGGATGTCTCACTTCCAAAGCACCCACTTTCCTGCCTGTCCGTCTCCGTCTTAGCATCCATGAGCTCCACTCCTGCCCACAGCTCCCTGTACCCCTGAAGTTAACCCTTGGGCAGCTCTAGGTCCTCAGTACATGGGTCTTTGGTGGAGTTCAAGACTATTTAAATTTGTCTTTTGTTGAGTGCCTATTATGAGCCAGGCACTGGAGACACAAACATGAATGAGATACAGTCTGCCCTGGAGAAGCTTACACTCTTGGGAATGAGAACAGGTAAACAGTATGGTGTGGGAGGTTCACACTGAGCCTTGAAGGGGGACAAGGGGCCATATGGGAGAGGGACCAGGAGTAGGTATCTCACACATGGAGAGCTGCTGTTGCCCAGAGACCTGAGGGACATGTCATCTACATTAATTTTTCTCAGAAAGTCAGGGAGTGTGTATCTGAATACTCTTATCCTGTTTTCTTGGAAAATAACATTGCAGTGAAGGAAAACCACTGTAGGAGAGTCCTATGGTTCCAGCCCAGAGGCAGCTGTCCAGCTGTGAGAGCAAAGCCAAACCAGAAAATATCTCATCTTCTGGCTTCCCAGCAATGGAGAACACCCCCGGGGAAGGTTAACACGGCAACATCATCATTAGCTTCAGCAGTTAGAAGGCTCCTTTCTGAGATGCCGGCTGCCTGCTGGATCTAATGACGGGAATTGGGCACTAATTACCATGAAGCCACCCTGCATGCAGTCACACAGTGACTGCACACTCCATGGGGTCGTCAGAGAGGTGCCCTTCTCCATTCTTTAAAAAACAGAATCTTACCTTACCTTTTCATGGCACTTATTGGTGGATAACGAACTTTCACACCTGTCTACTGATTTCCTGTCTGCTGTGTGCACTGTCATTCTCATGTAACTGGTGAGGAAGGGAAGGTTGAAGGGAGGGTCCAATTTACATTGTTAATAAGCGGGAGATGTGAATTGACATAGTTTTCACCATATTTCTTTCTAATTAATCTGTGCTTCTGGGTTGGGGATGAGGAAAGGAAGAGAGTAACATTTATTGATTACCCTTCATGTGTGAGGCACTTTACCAATGCTAACTCATTTAATGAACAATACCCATTTTATAGGTGAAGAGACAGAGGCTCAAAGAAACTAAACAATGTACCCAGTGCTGCACTGTTGCTTCAGATCCAACTTCACTGTGTCTTTCCTCTTCCTATGATGTTCCCAGATTCTTCTGGCCCTTCCTTATCCATTGCACCTGTGTGTGATTTGGGCACTATGAATACTGTGGGTTCAGGCATTGTTAGCTCACTTAGGTCTGTACAATAGAGCCTTGCAGGGGAGTCAGGTCTTTTATCTTTTATTTATTTTAGTCAGGGCTTGCAAAGCCTTGTCTGTTTGGATTAAAGGGTGTTTCAGAATTAGAACTCACTTCTGCAGCAGTGAAGACCTGGAGAATGGGTCCTTCCCTTAGAAGCCACTAGAAGTGACTGGAAATCTGACTGTAGCCTTTGTTGGGGTATGGAGGCTTACCCCCTGAGGACCTCAAGCCCACTGACAGTGTCCACAGCACTCAGGAGTGTCTGCCTATTGCTGTTTTATAGCAGTAAGCTGTCCCATGTGACAGAACCTCCCAAACCCTGCCACTTTGGTTGTGGCCTCCATGCTGGTCCTATTACATCGGTCATGGAAGAAAGGAAACTGACAGATAAGATCACTGTTTTCCAGTCTTGATTCTAAACAGCAGTGAGTAATGGGAGGATCCTTTGACTCCTGTCCCCATGTCCTGCATACCCTAAGAATCTAGTCCAATGTCTTGTAGGTGTCTTAGGTTTGACTGTAAAGGCCATGGATAATAATGCCGAGGTTAAACTGTGTTTTGTATAATTGGAGTTAGAGATCAATGAATGGGATCTTCCAAATTTTGCTAATCAATCAATAAGCAAATGTAGCCACAGTAGTTTGCAAGTTGGCTGGTAGAAACTCAGAGAAGAAAAAAATTTGACACTATCTAATCCAACCTATTCACTTCACAGATGCAAAAACCGAGGCCCAGAGAGGGGAAATGATGTGTCTGGTTATGCAGCTGGTAAGCAGCAGAGCTAAGAATAGGATTCATGTTTATGAGTGCTTTTTTAAAAAAAATTTTGTAAATATGCCATGATGTTGCTACTTTCTGCAGTCTATTTTTCATCCTCATTTTGGCCCAAATTACCAAATTATTTCAGATCAAAATGTTCATTTGGGCTGTAAATTAGCTGAATAATCGCTGTATGGATCTCATACCAACAGCTCTTCAGAGAGCCTTCCATGCCAACTCTGTCCTGTGCCCTCTACCTCCAGGGGAGAGAACCCTGTCAGAAAGGTCGAGTGCTCCCCAGAGTCCTGGCACACCCCACTGCTTGCCCTCATGCCCTATCCAAACAGAGTGTAGCACATGCAGGAGGAGCCTCAATAAGAAAGGAAAATGGGAAGCCTGAATATCATAAATATATCGATTCTTCCCATGTTAACTCATACGTTTAATTTTTTCTCAAGCTCTGATTTTTTTCATGAGGAGGGGAAGACTTGACAAAATAATTTTTAAATTCATTTAAAAATATACAGGTGAAAATAGCTAAGAATTATGACAGAGAAGTTGAATGAGAGGGTTTGTTTTATCATATATTTGAACATATCATAAATCATCACTAAATAAGACTGTTTAGTAGTTAAGGAAGAGGAGAGAGATTTACGGCACAGGATAACCTACATAAGGGCCCTTCATATGATATAGGAGGCATGGCATCTCAGTGTGAAAAAGAGTGAGTGATCAAATTGTTAGGAAAAATGGCTTGTTCTTTGGAGAAAATAGGTAGTTAAGTATCTCACCTTGTACTGTATATAAAAAGAGATCTATGTTAATAGGGAAAAATCAAACCATATTGAAATTAGAAGAAAATTTAAGTCTGTACTTGCCTCTAAATGAAAAAGGGTATTTTAGGCATAAAAGTGAAGAAACAGATAACAATAAATTTGATTACATTTTAAAAACTCTATGCATCAAAAGTATTTGGCAATGAAAAGCCAATGTAATGGGAAAAGTTAAAGCTATCAAAAACAAAGAATAACTGATCTGAAGAGTTCATGCTTACATTGGTAAGACAAATACTAAGACTCCTGTAGGAAGATAGATGAAAATCATACATGGGCAGGTCAAGATAGCAATGCCTAATAAACATTTTAAAAATGTTAACTCTTCTTAGGAATCAAATAAATGCAAACTGACATACAAGAGATAACGTTTTCACCTACTACATTTACAGAGATTTAAAAGGTTGACTTTTTGAAAAAAATTTTTAATGTTTTTTATTTATTTTTGAGACAGAGAGAGACAGAGCATGGGCAGGGGAGGGGCAGAGAGAGAGGGAGACACAGAATCTGAAGCAGGCTCCAGGCTCTGAGCTGTCAGCACAGATCCTGACACAGGGCTCAAATTCATGGACTGGGAGATCATGGCCTGAGCTGAAGTTGGATGCTTAACTGACTGAGCCACGCAGGCACCCCTAAAAGGTTAACTTTTAAACTCATTGCTTCAATGAGTTGCGGACATGCTAACATCATTCTTTTACGCTGACTTCTGATAGGAGCATAGAGGTACTGCCTCACCTAGCATAGTGTGGACACATGCATTAGAAGTCTATATATATATCCAAACAATCTGAGTAAATAATTCTCCTTTGTGTTTGAGATTCTTGTACAAGGATATTCATCTAAGTATTGTTTATTATAATTGCAGTCCAACTGTCTATTTCTTCTTTAGGTCATTTATTCAATAAATTTCAAGATCGATAATGTTCTAAGTACTGTATTTGATGTTGGGGACATGTTGGTGAATAGAAAGGGCATGGTTTCTGCACTTCATGGAAATTACCATTTAGTGGGGGAGGCAAGAAAGAAATGAGACAATTAAGAATGTTCATCATCACAAGAAAAAAATTGTAACATGTGAGGTGATGGATGTTGGCTAAACTTACTGTGGGGAGATCATATCTTAATATACCCATGCACCGAATTGCTAGGTGGTACACTTAAAACTGGTACAATTTATATGTCAATTATATCTCAATAAAACTGCAAAAAAGGAAAAATGCTTAGCAATTAATGTATAATTATGGAATATCCTTGAAGAAAATATTATGTGACCATTAAAGATGAAGAATGACATCCATCCATCCAGCAAATAAATATTGAATTCCTAATATGCATCAGGAACTATGCTAGGCATGGAGGATATAATTATCAAAGCAAACACAGTTTCTGCCCTCATGACCCTCACATAACAAGGAAATTCTAATACTGTTGACAAGGAGTCTGGTAGAAGTCAGGACTAAGGTAGCCCACAAGAGAGACCTCTTACCTGAGGAGAGAATTGTCAGAGAAGTCTTCCTGGAAGAAATGCCATCTAAGCTGGGATTCCAAGAATGAGTGAGGTCAAACTATCTGAAGACAATAGTGTTACAAAAAGATGTTGGGAAGTGCTTAACAAAATGGATACACAACTGGACATATAACATGACATCAGCAGTATAAAATCTGTAAAAATATTCTAGGAGAAAATTTACTAAACTGTTAGAAGTAGCTGGTGACATTATAGATGGTCTTTATTTCCTGCCTTATTCCTTTCTGTGGAAGTCAGGCTTCAGAGTTTTTCTCCTCCAAGTTTCCCCCAGTTACTGCTGGTGAGTCCTCAGTTGTAGTGGGCAGTTGGCTGCTGTAGCACAAAGGACAAGAGGTGGCCATCTGGGCTCCCAAGGCTTCAAGAGAAATGGTGTATCTTGTGAACAAAGTGTCCAGAGCAATAAGGGAAGAAGAAGAGAGCCCTTGCCACCCACAGAGACAAAGTGGAAAGTTGTATTTTCAATATAAGCTGTGTTTAGGATACCTCGATGTTTCATTTTGCTTTTGATAGAAAAGGTTCTTTCTTGATATAGAGCAACAAACACTACCCACATGGTGTGAGTGATGTTGGAGGAAGGGTGCTTGCTTTCTGAGCAGCTGAGGGACAAGAGGCACACCTCCACGGGCGGTTCAAAGAGGCCTTGGAGACGGTGGTTGGCCTGCCTTCCTTGTGCGTGTCCAAGCTTGCCAGACATCAGCACCATGGCTATACCATCTTCTGCTTCTGAATGGGGAAAACCCTCCTCTCCTCAAGCCACTCCATTGGATTTCACATTTTACTCCTGCTACTTCCATGAACAAACTCCTGACTTGGTGGCCATGGGTTCCAGATGTCCTGAAATCTGGCCCTAGTTGACTTTGTCCTCTACCAGGAATGTGCTCTTCTCTCTCTAGCTGCTTAAGTAAAGGCTGCTCCTTTTGTAAGATCCTGTTAAAAACTTCACGCTCTGTGTAGTCTTTCCTGACCAGCCCAATTCAAATGGGTATTTTTCTTTAACTTGTCTAGCATTTACTGTCAGAAACACTCATTTGACATTTATCACATTCTCCCTTTTATTGCCAGTTATTTGTTACTGTGTTTGCAACTCCCCTCTCCAATGTGTAATGCTATTCTCTACTTAGAAGGTGACCATTCTCTTTCCCATCTGCTGAACTCCTACTGAACAGTTCCCAGGCCCAGCTCAAAAATCACCCCCACCCTGGGCTTCTGCACTGTTTTATTTGGACCAGAATTCATTTTTATCCACAAGAGTGTATTCCTTGTAAGGCTACGAAGTGTATATGACACGGGTGCCTGGGTAGCTCATTTGGTTAAGCCATTAAGCGTCCAACTTCGGCTCAGGTCATGATCTCAAGGTTTGTGGGTTTGAGCCCTGCATTGGGCTCTGTGCTGACAGCTCAGAGCCTGGAGCCTGCTTCAGATTCTATGTCTCCCTCTCTCTCTCCCTCTCCCCTGCTTGCTCTCTATCTCTTTCTCAAAAATAAATAAACATAAAAAAAAGAAAGTGTATCTTATCCTAGCATTTCCTGAGGTGTCATGCTGAGTGCTGGGGCCTAACGGGTGATAAAATTAAATACTGAGTCAGTGAGTGAATGAATGGAAAATGAATGAGGGCTTTTTGAGGACTGTTTCAGTGTGTTAAAGGTTATGGGTTGGCTGTGGTATGCTTTTGTTTATACTGCATAGAAAGTGCTATGTACATAACAGGTATTTAATGAATATGAAATTTTTATTAACTGTGATATATGTATAGGTAGCTTCAGTATTAACATCAATCCTGCCATTCCTGAGATAAGTCTGTCAGAATGAGGTAGGTGCTTGGTCCCTTTCCCTCTCATTCTTGAGTAGGAAGACTTACTTCTGCAGATTTCCTGTTCCTAGAGGAAGATCCTTCTTGTCCACAAATAAGGCAGCCAGATTTAAATCCAACACTTGTTTGCATCTGGAGGAGGGTCCTCTGATGAGGGTGCAGCTTCTGTCCCCAGGCAAGGTGTTTTTACAAAGCTCCCCCACAGGAAATAAGACTTCTACGCAGGTCCATCACACCCTGGGAGGGCCTCAGGTGGCAGGAGCAGATGTAAGGGTCCGCTTCCTGTCTGCTTGTTTGCCTATATGACAATTCAACTGGGTGATAGGGACAGGGGTTGGACAGTGATCAAAATGCCTGAACAATGTTAGGGGCCATAGAACTACTCACCAGCTGGAAACACCTATTTACTACTCTGACTTGCCCATGAAGACAGAGATCTGAGCTCTGGGCATGCTATCAACCCGGGTGGTTTATTCAGATACCTTTCAGAGCCATCAGCTCTTCCCTCTCTTCTCCTGCAGAGCATCTTAGTGAGATGTGCCTCATAGCAGTTCCATGAAGAATCTTAACAAAGAGAAAATAAAAATAAAAATAAAACAAAACCCCCAAAACTCCAGCTCAGCAGAGTCATGCTGTCCGGCTGGCTGTATTTATCCTGACAGTTTCTGTCCCTTGTTTTTTCCCCCCTGAGTAGAGCTGTTCTTTTGGTCCCAGCAGCTCTCAGAAAAAGCGTGGCACAGAGATAATTATTTTTTAAAGTTGCTGAGGCATCATAGCCATGAAGAGCCCCGCCTCTCTGAAAAATCAGATCCTGCTGGGAGAGAGTCTCCCAGGCTTTCCCCTCCATCCTTGGTGGGAGGGGCCTTGGCTGGTGCCAGGTCATGGGTACAGGTGCTCCTGGAGTGGCCCCAGCAACCAGGCCACTGTTCAGACCCCAGCCAGCCCTGGCTCTTGGGAAAGCCCTCATGCCATGGGTTTGGGTCATGCTGTTCTGGCAGAAATCTTTGTTAGGTGACTGAGTTGTAGAAGGACCCAGGGGTAGATCCAGGGCCACTCAGAGAAAGAGATAGGATGGAGGGATAAGGAGAGAGCAGGCAACAGCAGTCACCCATTGATGAGAACAAACAGAAGAGAGATAGTAAATGCTTCAGACTCCTTGAGGAAGCAAAGCCGGGTGGGGTGGGAATAAAAATTCTGTTTCTCAACCCACACAATTCCAAATATACCACTGTGGAGAAATAAGTGGATGTGGAGAAAGAAATGTCCATTTGGGGTCAGCTAAAATTCTGGGAAGTCCATGGATCTCCCCATTCCTTTTTGAGTGTCTTGGCTGATTCATGAGCCAGGTTTATGATAAGGGGATTGATGCTCCATCACTCTTTCTAGGGAAATGGCTAGAAAGGCCACCCCAGGGGGTTAGAAGTTTGCAGGCTTTATCATGTTTCTGAGGCAGTGCTAACTCTTTTGGATCCCTTTGTCTGGGGCCCCCCTCTCTTTATTCCTAAGCCCCTCCCCTGCCCACAGACTTTCAGAGTCATACAGATCTGAGTGAGAACATGGGCTTACCCCTTATTCCTGGGCCACTCATTTAAACTTCACTGAGCTTCTGTTTCCTTACCCACGAAATGAGAGTGGTTTGAGAGTTTAGTCAGATAACTTGGGTGAATCCCCTTGCAGTCTCTGTGCTTGATGGTCATCCTGCCCAGAGAGGTGCAGAGTGTCCTCCCAGAGCACTGAGGTCACTGGGTGGGTGCCCTTTCCCCTGCTGCTCAGCTAGTGGGACGTGGCACCCACTGGTTCTAGGGAAGCCGGTGTGGCATTTGGAGTGGCATGATATGTCCATCTCATACATTCTGAACAATCTCTGTGATTCTAGGAGAGCACAGAACTCAGAACCCTACCTTTGGTGATTTAGACCAGGTGGGTTCTGGGCTGTGAGCCTGGATAAGGAGCAGTATCTCCACAGTCATAACCCAGCCAGGGTCAGGGGACTTGCTGGTTGTATTTGAGTTGGGAGGTCCATACTCTGCAGTCCCAGGAATTTAAAGTTTTGACCACGTGAGAGTTAGCCCTGTGGGTAACAGTGACTTCTTAAATCACCCAGAGATAAGAAAGCTTCCATCTAATCTCTGCATTTTCCCTGAGGCTTTTGCTGCTCTTTGCTGAAGCACCAAAGCTGCATTAGTGAGCATCAAAGCTCCTTTACAATGGTTAGCGGCTTCAGAGTCTGCTTTCTGCTGGAGCCATCTATTTGGGGGATTGTGAGTGGAAGGGACATAGTGGAAGTTTTAGGAAAAATTCCTAATGTGACTGTATATGCTTCCAGTCTCTATACTCCAATTGTCAGATTAGACAGCTCATATTCATGACCTGAGAACTGAATGATACAGTTTTGTGGATGGGTCCTAACAGTGATGACCTTTCTATCCCCAAAGTCTTCATAAACCTGGGAGGACTTTGGATCCAACTTGTTGGCCACAGTTAGGAAATATTTGGCCTTCATGATCCAGAAATGAGTGGCTACCCACCAGCTTCAACTCTGGCCAGTTTCAGGTAGAGTGCCCCCCTCCCCCCACCCTAATGCCTGCCAGCATCCCTCCTAGCTCTGTCCTTTGCCACAAGGATTACTCTTGTTTCTCTTTCTAAATGGTAAGTAGAGGGGGTGATGGTGGATTCATCTGCCCTAAAGATGAATTTAAGGGAAGAATAAGAAAGAAACAGAAATAAATAGACTGCAGGCCGATTCTGTCATAATCTACAAAAGAAAAAAGACCCAGGGTCTGAGGGCGGGTGATAAAGTTGCCCAGAGGGAGGACGGGTACCTGGCTTGCTCTAGTTTCTGGGCAGCCTATGGGCCCATTGCTGATCTTCCTACTGCTGTACAGAGAATGAATCAATCCTTAAAATGATCATTTCTGTGTGAGTGAATCACCTGGATGGATCACAGGTGCAGAGTTGATGGGTAGGCAATCCCCCAGCAGTGGTGGAGTGGCTGTTTTTGTCCTTTGTAGGGAGCCTGTGCCAGCTGGAAAGTGTAGCAGGCACTTTATTCAAAAATAAAGCCCATTTTTGGTTCACTTGTTACTCCCCCAACTGATCTCCCTTTGACTCCCTTTTTCTTCCTATCTTCTGAGGTGGGGAGTCTGGAGGACTTCTCCTCCCTGCCCATGTCTTTTCCATGCATATTCCCACAGAGAGCTCATCTCCTTCCCAGAAATTTCAAAGACTCCTTTCCTAGCAGGAAGCCTTGGGAATTGAGAATGCCAAGGTGAACAAGGTGTGAACTGTCCCCTCAAACTGAGGACAGACATAAGCTCTTCCTTCTCTCCCAAGTTCCAGGCTCCAACTCATATTAAAAATAAAGCCAATTATCTTCTATCATTGCTATTGGTTTTTGGCATCTCCATTCTCCTGGTCAAACCCTAGAGTCACGAGTGCCCCCCAGGGCCCTTCACCCATGTCCATCCAGTCTCTGTGTCCTGTTGACTCTTCCTTCTTGCTTCCTGCCTGCATCCCTTCTGCCAGATCCACAGCCCTGACTCACGCCCTCTGGCCACACCTCCAGGCCTTGGGCAATAGTCCCTGTCTGGGCTCCCTGCAGACTGCAGGCAGATTAATCGTCCCAAGGCTCTGCTTTGATGATATCACTTTTATAGACACATAAAAAGAAACATTTAGGCAGTCAGTCATGTTAAATCTTAACCATCTTTACAGAGTTTTTTAGTGCAACCCATCAAAATTGTCACCAGTCCTGAAGGTCCCACATTTACAGTGTCCATGATAGTACCTCCTATGGCAAGAGATAGCAGGCACCTGGAGATGTAGGGCGCTGAGCTGGCACTGTGGAAGATGTTCTCTCTTGGGTCTGATCTCACATGGCTGCTGCTGGCTTTGATTTACATCTAGACTCATTTTCTCCTGGGTCCCACCTGGAGCCAGAGGTTGCCTCCTGCTTATTTTACTCAAGAGGGATAAGTAATCACTCCCTTTGGACACCATCAGCACTTGTCTGCAAGAGACAATATATCACAGCAGTTAAAAATGTGTCAGGTATTAATCTTTCATTTGCTGGATGGGGGAGGCCTGGGGGTCCTAGGGACATGTTAGCATGGGCAGAGTGGAAAGTCTTCAGCAGCAGCTATGAACCAAATGGTGTGGGAGCAAATCGGCCACTCGGTGACAGGGAATAGAATAAAACAGGAAACAAAACCCATAGTTTTAACCTGTGGGGTTGGGCTATGGGTGATTGTTTTCCATTAAAGTTGATATTTTTACCATGTACATTAATAATAAATAAAGACACCACTTCTGAAGAAATAAAGGCACTGGGAATAAAAATAACTTTATGGGTTCTGGAGCCAGACTCCCTGAGTTCAAAATCTAGCTCCCACACTGACTGTGTGAGTTTGGCCCAGCAACTTACCCTCTCTGGGCCTCAGTTTTCTCATTTGTTAATGGATATAAAATGGTTTCTAGTACATATGGTTGATTTGAATAAGTGACTTAGGACCTGAAAACTGCTTGGATAGTGTTTGGATACAATGAATGTTCCAGAGTGGTTAGTGTTTAGAGGTGTGGTGTTGTTGTGTGCACACTGATGTTGGAATGGGTGGTTTGGGTTGGAATAATGACCAAGTGACCCTCTGGTTTGCCTTGTAAACTTGCCTCCTGCACTTTGCTGGCATGGGTCTGTGACCTAGGCAGAGGGATCTGTGGGTGTCTTCCTGACATGTCCATACCACATCTGTGCCTTGCTTGTGCTCATGGCATACCTCTCCTTCCACACACTGGAGTGCCTTTATGAGTCCTGATTATCCAGCAAGTCCAACTTAATCTTCATTCCCCTCCAGAAGCCTTTCTCTGTCTGCTTCAGCTCACTGTGGCCTCTGCGTCTTCTGGTCCCCAAGGACCTACTCTTTGAACTGTCTACTTGGCACTTTGTATGTGGCTCCCAGAGTTGGATATGTATCCATGTGAGTGAGACTTGTTTTCCCAACTACTTGTCTGTGTACTCATGAGTACTGCAGTGTGAGTGATGCTAAGTACTCCAGGAATTCTGTCTAACTAGGACTGATTCACTCCCACGGCCTTGTGCTTGCTGCCTGGTGGTCAGTGGGGATTATGGACTAGGAATGCACTGGTCTATGTGGGACACTGACCACAAGCTTGATATTGGCTCTGCCTTTTTCTCTCACTAGCCCCCCAAAAGCAATCTATTTATGGTAGGATCAGAACGAGCAGAGTCCAGCAGGCTTGTCTGATACTTACCTTCCTGAATCAAGGAAGAAGAAAGCTCCATGACTAGTTCATGTTATGAGGGAAATATGAACAGTTAATTCAGGCAGGGCTGACAGCCATCCTTGGCTGTACAGGGGTGAGGCACTGCAGAAGCATATGTGTAACCCGGTTTGGATTTAGTCCCTGGGCTTCCAAAGGCAATGACAGCCTGATCTGAAGTGTGGGTTATTGAGAGGTGGCCAGTTCTGCTGTGTGCTGAGAGCCCATGCATGCAGCTTGCTTTCTATGCCATTACGTAATTAAGTTGGTACTACAGAAAAACTTTCGTATTAGTAAAAGGCCTCAATTAATTGCTTTCATTTTAGCTGTGTACTACATATCCAAGAGGAAATAAGAAAGAGGTAATGTGGGTTTTGAAGCCAAGAGGAGAGATGCCCTCATAAAAAGTGACAAATGCCATTCTCATCCAGTTGGGTCTACTCAATTACACAAGTACGGGGGTGGCAGCCACCACTAGTCCCAGACTCTGGCTGTCTACCATAGCTCCTGGTGAGCTAGGGCAGCAGATGTGGGGATCCAGCTTCTTGCTGATAGGTGACATATGACTGATGGCCTCTGATGGTCTGACCCAGTTCTGTGACAAGGTGTAGCAATATTGGATTGCCTTATTTTTTTAATTTTACAGAGAGAGAACATGCAATGGGGGAGAGGGGCAGAGGGATTGAGAGACAAAGATAAAGAGAGAGGGAGAATCTTAAGCAGGCTCCACACTCAGAGCTTGATGCCACGACCCTGGGATCATGACCTGAACCAAAGTCAAGAATCAGATCCTCAACCAAGTAAGCCATCCAGGCACCCTAAATGGGTTGATTTATGGTACTTCTATTGGAAAAAAATTCTGAGTCATCACACACCTGCCTCCTGGGCCTTGTGGATGAGGCCTGCTATTTACTGCAGGTGGCTGCCAAGGCCAAGGACATGCATGGTGTCTTGTGATGTCACCACATGTATGAGATGATAAGGTGAGGAATGATCTCATGATATTTCATACTTGCCTGAATTAGTGCCTGTCTCACCATGTTTTATTATTTGGTTTTGTATCAACTTCTCCCACTAGATGTCTGTTCTATAAGGGCAGAGACCTTCCTTCATCTCTGTTTCCTGCCTGGAGCACAGAGCCCAGGGTCCCTTCCACCAGATGGGTTGGTCTGTAGATTATGATGTGGACAATATCTATTGGAGCTGTGTGATGTAGTGGCACTGATAGTAGGTGCTTAACAGATTATTTTGAATGAATAACGGAATTCCACAGATGTTTACTGAGTGTCCATTGAACTTGGGGGACAATCGAATGCACTGGGGTTATGGTTAGACCAAAAAAGACAAAACCTCCCTCATGGAGTTTATTAATGAGGGCAGGTGGACTATACACAAGTAAAAAAGGGAAAAATATCCTGGAAGATGATAAGGGTAAAGAAGAGCAATAAACAGGAAGATAGCAAATGCCAGAGCATTAGTAAGGAGGGGGAGGGAGTGCCAATGTTAGAGTGGTCAGGAAAATTTTCACTGAGAAGGTGATATTGAGGCGAAGACTTGAAAGAGAAGGAACTATGGTATGCATGTGTGAGAGAAGGGTGTTTCAGGCAGAAGCCCTGAGATGAACATAGACCTGGCATGCTTGAGGAATCCCAAGGAGGCTCATGTGGCTGGAACCAAGTGTTCAAAGGAGAGTAATAAATGTTGACATCAAAGAGGTAACTGGGGTGGGAGGGGCAGCACCTGCTGGTTCAATCAGTTAAGGTCTAACTCTTGATTATGGCTCAGGTCATGATCTTGTGGTTGTCAGCACAGAGCTTGCTTGGGATTCCCTCTCTGTCTCAAGATAAATAACTAAACATTAAAAAAAAAAAAAGAGGTAACTGGGGACCTGAGTGTGCAGTCCTTGTCAGGGCATTAGCTTTTTTTTTTTTCTTTTTTAAAAGCTTTTCTCTTGTTTTAATTTTATTTTAGAGAGAGCATGGGAGAGGGAGAGGGGAGAGAGACAGAGGAAGAGAGAGGGAAAGAGAGAGAGAATCTTAAGCAAACTCCATGTTCAGTGTGGAGCCAGATATGGAGCTTGGTCCGACCACCCGAGGATAATGACTTGAGCTGAAATCAGGAGTAGGATGCTCAACCTATTGAGCCAACTGGGTGCCACATCTTTTCTTTAATAGGAGGGCACTGGATAGTTTTGAGCTTCCTGAGCCATGTAATGGGAGGCAATAATGACCCCCAAAGTTGCCCACATTTTTTTTGTTTATTTATTTGAGAGAGAGAAAGCATCCATGGGGGGGGCAGAAAGAGAGAGAGAGAGAGAGAGAGAGAGAGAGAGAGAGAGAGAATCCTAAGCAGGCTCCCCACTGTCAGCTCAGAGCCTGATGCAGGGCTTGAACTCACGAATTGTGAGATCATCACCTGAACCAAAATCAAGAGTCGGCTGCTTAACTGACTGAGCCATCCACGTGTCCCAAAGATGTCCATATTCTGGTTCCTGGGCTCTGAGAATGTGTGCAGATGACCAAACTAAGGATCCTGAGATAGGGAGATAATCTCAGATTACCTGAATGTGCTAGTATAATCATAGGGATTCTTGTAAGCAAGTCAGAGAGAGAGGAAAGATGATGACCAAAGCAGGGTCAGAGAGTCACAGAGAGATTTGAAGATGCTATACTGCTGGCTTTGAAGATGGAGAATGGGGCCACACATCAAGAAATGAAGGTGGCCCCAGAAGCTGGAAAAGGCAAGGAAACATATTCTCTGATAGTACCTCCGGAAGGGAACACAGCTGCACTGACCTCCTGAATGTTTATTATAAGGTAATAAATGTATGTGGCTTTAAGCCACTAAATTTGGGATGATTTGGTATGGCAGCAGCAGGAAGAAAATACAGAGGTCAGGAATGGTGTTCCATAACTTGTGGGCAATCCTTTGAATGATTTATGTGTGTGATACCATTGGAAATAACAGAGCTAGAGGTTGGGAAGTCTGGCCTCCTCACCACTTAGAGGTGAATGATGGAGAGAATGAGGTCACCAGGTGAACTGCAAATGATAAAAGACATTGAGTTCAGGTGAGCAAACCAGGGCCAGGAGTCTCCTGGGAGAGGACAGGTAAACAAAATAGACCTGACTGGAATATCTGGTGGGAATCACCTCTCACCTCTGTGAAAGCAGAAGTATCTGTGGAATAGTGGATAATCCCACACCAGGAACAGCACCTTCATAAGGATTTTGCCCAGACCAATCATTTGAAGTCTTTGCACTTCCTGGACCAGCCCTGGTCACAATACAGAAGGCAATTCAAGAGCTGGGCAGGTATTAACTGCTGGAGGCAAGACACAGGATGGACAAACCTCTAATGGGGCATTCATTCTGTGCTGACTTTAGAGGATGGAGGGCTTTTCCCCTGGGGAAAGTGGAAGGAGGGAGGCAGTTCCTCAGGCTTTCTCTAGCCTTTGGGCATTACCATTCTTATCAGGGTTCAGAGGAGGGCCAACAGCTGGAAAGTAGTGGCCACTGTTCAAATTCAAAGACTGGACTGATCAACTTGAAGAACTGGTTCTCCTCATCACCTCCTCCACCCATGCACAAGGCCTGGACTTCAACTCTATCTCCAATGACTTCTTTAATGCAGGCGGTATATTCTTTCCCACCATCCAGCAGAGTTTCATCCTCCTAAAAGGGTTTTAAATCTTCCCTCCTTATAAAAACTTTCCAAAAATGGTAAAGTGAGAATCAATAGCTTCCCCGGCCCCATGGTCTGGGAATGCTGATGGGTATGTATTCATAGCTCTCCCCTTTCAGTACATTTTTCTAATGTGGTTTTAATATGAAATGTGCCACTATAAAGTTACTTTGGTTCATGGTGGGCTGACTCCCTATGCCCTACTAAATTTTTTTCAAATAAGTTAAATTTATAGGTGTCTTAAACAGAGAGTGTGTCATGAACATATTCTTAGAAATCATACCCATCCATCCATTTGTCCATCCAGCTATCCAGCCATCCAGTTATCCAGCCAGCCAGCCAGCCAGCCAGCCAGCCAGCCAGCCAATACTTACTGAGTCCCTACATATGCCTAGATCTGTTCTCAGCACCAGGAATACATCCATGAACAATGCAAGTATAGCTCCTGTCAGAGGGGTTGCATCCCAGTGATTCTGACCTAGTGTTATGAATCAACATTTAATTAAATCTTTTGGATATAGATTACTTCAAAAATGGAAAATGTCAAGGCTGGAAGGGACCTATCATCCCATCATCTAGTTGGGATGCCTGGATGGCTCAGTTGAGTGTTCCAACTCTTGATTTCGGCTCAGGTCATGATCCCAGGGTTGTCGGATCGAGCCCTGAATTGGGCTTCATGCTGAGTATGGAGCCTGATTAAAATTCTCTCTTTCTCTCTCTGCTCTCTCTACTTGCTCTCTCTTTTTAAAATACAAAAATAAATAAATAAATAAATAAATAAATAAATAAATAAATAGCTAGCATCTAGTAAAACCCTATCATTTTACAAATGAGGAATCTGAGGCCAGAAAGAGAATGTAGGTGGCCAGAAGTCCCTAAGCTGGTCAGTGGCCCAAACATACCTGAACCCAAGTCTCTGGCCAGTATTTCCCATTACATGGTGCAGTAAAACCCACCCTACGATTTTCCACGCTTAGACTTGTTGTCTGTGAGTGGATGATTTATAAGGCCGACGTGGCACATTGTAGTCACAGTTGGAATAGGGAATACAGTGACATTTCAGGTGATTGAAATAAGAAGGAGCACTTTAAAAATGGAAAGGCTTCATGTCTGTGTGATGCATGGTAATGTCTCAGGGAGGGATGCTTCTAGGACATCCCTAGAAAGACTTAGCCCTGCAGATGCTCACCTGGATTGGATTTGGACCCCAAATTTAGGCTCCCAGGTCAGGTGAACAACCCCCTACTCCCTGCATTTCACCTTGCCAGGGGGGACTCATACTGCTGGAATTGCACCTTGTCCCTTACAGCCTCCTTCTCGGTCCTCCGTGCTGTTCCCTCCTGGGGGTCTCTTCCTCAGACACGACCTTTGCTCATGCTGGCCTGGACCACTGCATATCTATATCTATATCTATATCTATATCTATATCTATATCTATATCTATATCTAATCTATATCTATATCTATCTAATCTATATCATCATCTATATCTATATCTATATGCCATCTTCTATTCATTTCTTCTTGATTTGTTTCCACAATGCTTCCTGACCTTTCTTCTTTTTCATGTCATGGTATACACAGGAAATAATATTTGAATGGTGTACTGGAGCAACCTGGAGGGCATTTGGTGGTATCTATATAGCACATGGTGAAAATATCCATTACATTCTTTTTTTATGTTAAAGCTGATGAGAAATGATAAAATATACAATTCTAAGGAAGATATTTAATAATTTTTATAAGAGTTCTAGAAATTCATAACAAAATTTAAATGAAAACTTGAACTGGTTTCCATGAACATAACTTTTTTTATATATCAAGTTTGATGCTTAAAATAGCTACAAGGCAATTTGTGTCTCAGACTTAGTGATAATTTGTTCAGATTCTTGATAGGCACCATTGACTGGAAACTTTGTTCACACAAGTAGGCAATAAAAGTTTTAAAACCATTTTTTTACAACCACTCAAAAATTTACAACATCTAAAATTATATTTAAAGGCTCAAACAGTTCTTCCTTTTCTTTCACTGACAAAAGTAATGTTGGAATTTATTATAATAATTTAAATGGATTTCTTATTGGCCTTTTTCATATCAAGTATTTCAAAATAATGAATGTGCATACACTTTTAGAGCAGTCAGTTTGGACACCACTGAAGGACATATCGGCCACAAATGTTATGTGGACATATACATATGGGCCCTTTGCCTACAGATGCACTGGCCAGAAACCATCACCACAATTGGCTATACCTTGGCTGCAGATGGTGTCCTTGGGTGACAGGAGCACAGATTCTCCTGTGGGCCCTTTTGTCAACCAGAAGCAGGGGCTGCTGGAGTAGATGTGCAGATGTGCGTGTGACCTAGAACCTCCTCAGCCACACTCAGAGCATCACACTGAATGGCATGTGCCCCATGTCCTGTGAGTTCTGGAACCGCTTTTGAGAATCTCCTCTGGGCTTCCTGGGACTGCAAGGGCGAACCCGGCACTCTGCCCTCATGGCTGGTGCTCACAGACTCATGGCACATAGATCTGCCTTGGTCCCCCTGGTTGGGAAGCTCTGTTCAGCATATTGCTTTCAGAGGCATTTCTACATCCTCTCCACATTACTTAACCTTCTAGTGCTTTCTCCATCTGTCTCATTTTTTTAATTTTTTTAATGTTTATTTATTTCTGAGACAGAGAGAGACACAGCATGAGTGAGGAAGGGGCAGAGAGAGAGGGAGACACAGAGCCAGAAGCAGGCTCCAGGCTCTGAGCTGTCAGCACAGACCCTGACGCGGGGCTCGAACTCACAAACCATGAGATCATGACCTGAGCTGAAGTCGATCTCTCAACCAACTGAGCCACCCAGGCGCCCCTCCATCTGTCTCATTTTGAGCAGATGACATTTTCCTTTTCTACTGAGAAAGTTGAGATTACTCCATGGAAACTCCCATTTCCCTTCTTTTGTATTTCAAATTCTCCATTCCTCATTTCTCTTTCTTGCCTCCTATTTTAATTTGCAAATATTTGCACACTACCCACTTTATGCTGGACACACTGTTAGGTGATGGGGATGCATAGTGTGCATGAAGAAGAACAAGACACATCTCTTCCACTTGGAGACTGCTGGGTCTGGCAGGAGGTGAGCAAGGACTTGGCTGACCTTCCCCAGATAGACCCTCTCTCTCCTGCATCTTCCACATCTTTCTCCTCCTTGCTGAATGGCTTTTTAAAAATTTCTTCTTCTTCTTCTTCTTCTTCTTCTTCTTCTTCTTCTTCTTCTTCTTCTTCTTCTTTCTTCTTCTTCTTCTTCTTCTTCTTCTTCTTCTTCTTCTTTTCTTCTTCTCCTTCTTCTTCTTCTTCTTCTCATCATCGTTATTATTTTTTTTTTTAATATACATCCAAGTTAGTTAGCATATAGTGCAACAATGATTTCAGGAGTAGATTCCTTAATGCCCCTTACCTGTTTAGCCCATCCCCCATCACATAACCCCTCCAGTAACCCTCTTTTTGTTCTCCATATGTAAGAGTCTCTTATGTTTTGTTCCCCTCCCTATTTTTATATTATTTTTGCCTCCCTTCCCTTGGGTTCATCTGTTCGGTGTCATAAAGTCCTCATATGAGTGAAATCATATGATATTTATCTTTCTCTGACTAATTTCGCTTAGCATAATACCCTCTAGTTCCATCCACATAGTTGCAAATGGCAAGATTTCATTCTTTTTGATTGCTGAGTAATACTCCATTGTATGTATGTGTGTATATATATATATATATATATATATATATATATATACCACATCTTCTTTATCCATCCATCGATAGACATTTGGACTCTTTCCATACTTTGGTTATTGTGATAGTGCTGCTATAAACAATGGGGGTGCATGTGCCCCTTCGAAACAGCATACCTGTGTCCCTTGGATAAATACCTAATAGTTCAATTGCTGGGTCATAGGGTAGTTCTATTTTTAATTTTTTGGGGAACCTTGATGCTGTTTTCCAGAGTGGCTGCACCGGTTTGCATTCCCACCAACAGTGCAAAAGAGATCCCGTTTCTCCACATCCCCACCAACAACTGCTGTTGCCTGAGTTGTTAATGTTAGCCATTCTGACCGGTGTAAGGTGGTATCTCATTGTGGTTTTGATTTGTATTTCCCTGATGATGAGTGATACTGAGCATTTTTTCATGTGTTGGGTGGCCATCTGGATGTCTTCCTTGGAGAAGTGTCTGTGTCTTTTGCCCATTTCTTCAGTGGATTATTTGTTTTTTTGGGTGTTGAGTTTGGTAAGTTCTTTATAGATTTTGGATACTCACCATTTGATATGCAGTTTGCAAATATCTTCTCCCGTCCCATCAGTGCCTTTTGGTTTTGCTGATTGATTCCTTCACTGTGCAGAAGCTTTTTATTTTGATAAGGTCCCAATAGTTCATTTTTTGCTTTTGTTTCCCTTGCTTCTGGAGACATGCAGAGTAAGAAGTTTCTGTGGCCAAGGTCAAAGAGGTTTTTGCCTGCTTTCTCCTCGAGGATTTTGATGACTTCCTGTATTACATTTAGGTCTTTCATCCATTTTGAGTTTATTTTTGTGTATGGTGTAGGAAAGTGGTCTGGGTTCATTTTCTGCATGTCACTGTCCAGTTTTCCCAGCATCGCTTGCTGAAGAGATTGTCTTTATTCCATTGGATATTCTTTCTTGCTCTGTCAAAGATTAGTTGGCCATATGTTTGTGGGTCCATTTCTGGGTTCTCTATTCTGTTCCATTGATCTGAGTGTATGTTCTTGTGCCAGTATCATACTGTCTTGATGATTACAGCTTTGTAATACAGCTTGAAGTCTGGGATTGTGATGCCTCCTGCTTTGGTTTTCTTTTTCAATATTGCTTTGGCTATTTGGGGTCTTTTATAGTTCCATACAAATTTTAGGATTGTTTGTTCTAGCTCTGTGAAGAATTCTGGTGTTATTTTGATAGGGATTGCATTGAATACGTAGATTGCTTTGGATAGCATTGACATTTTAACAATAATTGTTCTTTCTATGCAGAAACATGGAATATGTTTCCTTTTTTGGTGTGTCTTCTTCGATTTCTTTCATAAGCTTTCTATAGTTTTCAGTGTATAGATTTTTCACCTCTTTGGTTAGATTTATCCCTAGGTATTTTATGGTTTTTGGTGAAATTGAAAATGGGATCGATTCCTTGATTTCTCTTTCTGCCGCTTCATTGTTGGTGTATAGGAATACAACCAATTTCTGTGCATTGATTTTATATCCTTCAACTTTGCTGAATTCATGTATGAGTTCTAGAAGTTTTTTGGTGGAATCGTTTGGGTTTTCCATATCATGTCATCTGCAAAGAGTGAAAGTTTGACCTCCTCTTGGCTGATTTGGATGCCTTTTATTTCTTTGTGTTGTCTGATTGCTGAGGCTAAGACTTCCAATACTATGTTGAATAACGATGGCTAGAGTGGACATTCTTGTCTTGTTCTGCACCTTGGGGGGAAAGCTCTCTGTTTTTCCCATTGAGGATGAGATTAGCATTGGGTCTTTCACACATGGATTTTATGATTTCAAGGTATGATCCTTCTATCCATACTTTCTTGAGGGTTTTTATCAAGAAAGGATGATGTATTTTGTGAAATGCTTTCTCTGCATCTATTGAGAGGATCATGTGGTTCTTTTCCTTTCTTTTATTGAAGTGATGAATCACATTGATTGTTTTGTGGATATTGAACAAGTCCTGCATCCCAGGTATAAATCCCACTTCGTTGTGGTGAGTAATTTTTTTTCATGTATTGTTGGATCCAGTTGGCTAATATCTTGAGGATTTTTGCATCCATGTTCATCAGGGATATTGTTCTATAGTTCTCCTTTTTAGTGGGGTTTCTGTCTGGTTTTGGCATCAAGGTAATGCTGGCTTCATAGAAGCAGTGTGGAAGTTTTTGCTTCTATTTCTATTTTTTTTTTTTTTTTTGGAACAGCTTCAGCAGAATAGGTGTTAACTCTTCCTTAAATGTTTGGTTGAATTCCCCTGGAATGCCATCTGGCCCTGGACTTTTGTTTTTTTGGCAGATTTTTGGTTACTAATTCAATTTCTTTACTGGTTATGATTTGTTCACATTTTCTATTTCTTCCTGTTTCAGTTTTGGTAGTTTATGTTTCTAAGAATTTGTCCATTTCTTCCAGGTTTCCCATTTTATTGGTGTATTGGCTTGTGATATTCTCTTATTATTGTTTTTATTTCTTCTGTGTTGGTTGTGATCTCTCCTCTTTCATTCTTGATTTTATTTATTTGGGTCCTTTCCTTTTTGTTTTTGATCAAACTGGCTACTGATTTATCAATTTTGTTAATTATTTCAAAGAACCAGCTTCTGGTTTCATTGATCATTCTACTTTTTTTTTTTTTTTTTTTTTGCTTTTGGTAGCATTGATTTCTGCTCTAATCTTTTTTTCTAAGAAGAAGAAAATATATAACTATATTTAAAACACTTAAATTAACAAGAAATTACTTTTCTGTCCTAACAAAATATGATATATTCAGTTTAAACAAGAGTTAGCGTCCACACTCCCATGCCCCTCTTCTTTACAAAATCTCTGCTACACACCCTTACACCTGGTTGCTATTCCCTCTCACTCACTTCCCAGTTTATCTGATTTTGGTGCTCTCTCTGGCCCTCCCATCTCTCCAGTATTCAACTTTGCACTCTCTGGTGTCTGTTTTTTTTAAAGGTCACCAAGGACTGAAATGCTGGATCAGTGGCATTTCCTCCACCTTCTCCTCCTTCAGTCTCTCTGCATGATCAGACGATGATGGTTGCCTTTTATTCTGGCAGCCCTTCTCCCTGTCTCTGTGATATCACATCTTTCTGCCACCTTCCACTTCCCAGGGGTTCCTTTTCACCACTACTGGAGAGACCTGTCTGGAGAATGAAAAGTGGTAGGAGTATGGGATTGAGGCATGAGTAGAAACACCAGAGAACCAAGTCTTCTATGTATTTAGATTCAAAGACTTCTATTTCATTACTGTTAAATCTTTGGATTTTCCCTTTTGGTTATTATCTCTTGATATTATGGGTAAGGAACATCCTTAGTAGAAGAAAGTGCTTTGTATTTTTTAAAGAAACACTAGGGAACTAGTTAGTGACCAGACCCTGTTTTCCAGATCAGTTATTTGAATGAAATGCAAAATTCCAGAGGAGCCAGACTGCCTGGGCTGTCCCTCCAGCCTCCTAGACAGAGAAGCCACACCAATCTGTCAGGCACCCAAAGGCCCCAGCATCTCTCTTGTAAGGTCTATTTACTACATTGTCAGGACCAGCGCAATCCTTTCCTCTCCTGCCCTATATATGAAGATTTCTCCCAAAAGTCTATTCAGAGTCTGTCTCCTGATCTCTCTTTTGTATCTGACAACTCACCTATTCTAATGGCTTGAGCTTTCTCTTTTCTGCAGCTGGAGTCCAAATTGATAACACTCTAGTCATTGTCTTGTCTAAGTTTTCCCCCAAATCAAGGCCTGAGAAAAGGGTCTAAATGCAGACCGTTTGTTGAGACAGCGATAGTAAGATACCAGAGTTAGAGGCTGTGGTAGGTGAAACAGGCAAGGAGGAGAGCTTTTCCAAGGACTCATTGCTGAGCTGGCCATCACTTCTGTGCCAGCAGCTGGACCAGCATCATTGTCACGCTGGGTTGTTCTAGATCTCTTGATGGAAAGTGGAGACTGGAGTTCTGTTATTCTGAGGTTCAGATTTTTCCAGCACACCTGAATTATATGATGATTAATCTCATCAGAAAGAGTAGCTCCTGTACAACCACAGGGCCAAATACTAATCTCCTCGAGGATAGAAGTTCTTCACTCGATCTCTGCCTAGCTTTGTCCAAAATACCTGGGAACCTAATACATGCTGTTGAATGAGGCTGACAATGATAGTAAAATTTCCCAAGCCCTGATCCATAGGTCAAGGTCCTCGAAGGCCTTATCTCAGTCATCAGATATGACTTCCACAGGAAAAAAATTATGGTAATTCACATCTTTCAATGACAATACCCATGGTGATGGTAATTAATGTCTTTACAATAGTTGTTAATATAGACAATGTTCTTTAGTTCTCCAAATCATCATGGGGATAAGGCAGAGGGTACATGTAATTATCCTGATTTTAAAGATGAGGAAGTTGAAGCTCTGAGAAACTAAAGCGACCTGCCCCAGGTCTTATTTCCAGTAGTAAATCCATATCTAGATTTGACTTCTTCTCTCTCTTACTCTGGATCATCTAGGAGTAAGCAGGAGGAGGAAAGGTGGGAGGGGGAGGTCGCTCTCGCTAAGGGCCAGTAGAAAACCCAAGTGGGATGAGACCACGGGCACAAATTTAGGGTGCTCATTATGGAAAGACAGAAGCTGTGACATTTACAGAGAATAAGCCTTTGATAACCAGCTGGTCAAACTGTGGCACTAACAGGTAAGCTTTGGGTATGTGCGTTGGTAGAAACAGAGGAAAGGAGAGGCCGTGCCAGCACAGTGCAGACTGTGCAGAGTATCCTGCCCAACACAGGGCCATATGGGAGCTTCTGATAAATAAATTAAGTATTTTACTTAGAGGGAAGGCTGATGGCCAACACCAAACCCACAGTGTGTCTTGCTAGCTGCTGCATGTGACCTTGTAGAATCAACTCATGTATTTCTTATTATGGGGTGATGGGCTTGAGCATTCTCAACAGGTGTTTTTGCTGTCTTCCTTAGGTCCTGAGTAAATAAGCCCTCTAGAAATTATTTTTACATAGATAGACTTTATCGGATAATGTGTTATGGCTGGGGGGAAAACATAATCAGGATTAAAGTAAGGCTTTGTCTTTGTCAGAACTGCATTTGAAGAAGGGGAAAGGAGTATGCTCAGCAACCTGATGCTGGGGACCATCACATACACATGGCCATTACAGGCTTTTGTTCAAATAAAAGTCTAATCTGAAACCTCTCTAAGAATTCCCCTGGGGTCATTCAGATTGGAGAGCGATGACCTTGTGATATCCAGCAGGTGAGAGGAAGATAAACTGTATCATCAGTGAACAAAATTCTAAGAGGCCATTTTTTGAAAGGTACATTTGTCCAGTAACATATTTGAGATCAATAAGGATTTCATACTGTTTATCCAGGGGAATAAAACATTAATGATCCTTTTGTTCTTTGAACATTGATTTCCTTTCTCTACTACTGACCTGAAGTACTCTCTTATTGGAGGTGGGGGCTGATCTCCTCATCAAAAACTCCTAGCTCAGAGAGGGAAAATCAGAGAAGCAGTCCCCAGAGCTTTATGAATGTGATATTAACTCTGCTTGTTTTCAGGCCAGGTGTGGCAGATGGTATTCTTTCCCATGTGCCTCATTTCACCCTGTAATAACTCTGGGGGAGCAATAATGTGCAGGCCTGGCCCAAATCACACAAGTGGAAATACCAGTGTAGTGTTGGGGGTGTTTGTATCCTCAGACTCAGCCCTTCCCTTGTAAGATCCCACTCTTCTTGAGTTCTGTTTCCTCCATCAATTCAGTGGGATCATCAGAAGTCTCTACAAGGAGGGCCCTCAAAGTGCTGGCAGAACACTACCATCTCTTCCAAGAGGCTTTGTGAGAGCAAGTGCTGTTCCTTTTGTTAGACAGACCTGAGCTATTGCTTGCTTTCTTCACCAATGCACGGTAAACTGGGGCAAATTGCTTAATTTCCCTAATCCTTGGTTATGTCATAAGACAGGGATGGTGGCAATGCCAACTTGATACAATTGTTGTGCGGACTAGATAGAGCAAGGTGTGGGCTTATGGGCCAGTGACTCTGCCACATTGCAAGAGCACTGTAATTACTTGATGCGAATGTGTTCATTGATTTTAAAGGCACATTTGCCCCCAGTTTTCAACACCTCTGCCATAGGAATACATCACAACTTCTCATGGTGGCTTCAGCTAGGTGAATTATGACACTGTGTTTGTTGCCTGCATATGTACAAAGGTCTGAAGCTCCAGCCTCCAAACCTGCAGACTGCTGTCACTGGCCTAGAAAACCACCCAGGGGACAATATAGGTGGACTTTTCTAATGCACAGGGACAAAATTGTTGTAGGGCATAGTGAATCAGGAATGTTTAGCAATCTTCCTAAAATAAGAGTCAAAGTTGGTTAGTCTACATAATTTCAAAACCTGCTTAAGAGCTCCCAAAGCTTTTTTAGTTCTTATATAGTTTCTTTTAAAAATGTTGCATCAGCTAAGCTTGTGATGGCACAGATGGTATCATGTGGAAAAACCTGAACATTACCAGCTTTGAATCAAAACTGATTCAGAAGAGTTAGATTCTGAATGGGAAACAGTTTTAAGAATATTTTACTCAATATATTTGCTGTTTTTCTTTCTACAAATGTAAAAGAGCAATGCATAATAAAAGACACAGCCAAAATAAGCCCAAACAACTCTTTGAACAAATATAAAGTAAAAATTATGTTGTAAGAATGCATTGTGTCCAGATTTAATTGGTAGTCCCTTCTTTCTTAATAAAGCGCACCTACATGGCTCAGTCAGTTAAGCATCCGACTTCAGTTTGGGTCATGACCTCATGGCTTGTGAGTTTGAGCCCTGTGTTGGGCTCTGTGCTGACAGCTCAGAGCCTGGAGCCTGCTTCAGATTGTGTGTCTCCCTCTCTCTCTCTGCCCCTCCCCTGCCCACGCTCTGTCTCTCTCTGCCTCTCAAAAATAAATAAACATTAAAATTAGAAAAATAAATAGTACATAAAAATACAATTGTTAATGTATTACATTTAATGAAATATAGCAGTATGTAAATCAGAAATATTTGTGGTTCCTTTAAGTAATTCTCATATGGCATGGTGATGTAATTGTGTTTCCTTTCCTTTGGATGAGTTGGTTTGATTTGACAATGATTCTTTGTAATGGTTAATTTTTTGTGTCTACTTGGTTAGGATGTGGTGTCCAGTTGTTTAAATGTTAGTATAGATGTTGCTGTGGAAGTATTTTGTAGACAATAGTTTACCATAAAAAAGTAAAATAGATTATCTTCCATAATGTGGGAATTGGGGAGGCCTGATGAAATCAGTTGAAGGCCTGAAGACCAAAAACTGAGTTTTCCTGAGGAAGAAGTAATTTTGCTTCCAGACTGTCATATCAATCTCACCTGAATTTCCAACCTGCTGGCCTGCCCTATTGATTTTGGACTTGCTGTGCCCTAAATTCATATGAGCCAATTCCTTAAAAGAAAACCTTACTCTCCCCTATTGGTTCTCTTTCTATGGAGAATCCAGACTAATATAATCTTTGAACGTATTTTAGGTAGAGTTGAACAGTATGACCAATGTGAAACAGAGGAGGCAGGCAGCCTTTTGGAGTTATACATAGAGAGAAACTTTCTTAATGCAGACTATTTTTGCATCTGCTTACTGGGTGGCAGATTGACTCTACTTAGTGACTCTCATTGTAAACCCCACACCTTCTCACCACCATGTACAGACCCTTATATCTATCCCACATAATTTCCATTTCACTGCCTGACCCATTGTTTCAGGCCATAGGCATCCTTTATGACTCAGTGGGCCATCATGTGATGCTACCCTTACATCTGCTGTGATTGTAGGACCTAAAAGGACTGGAGGCTGTGACTTCTGTCAGTGCAGCTGTGGTGGTGCTGATGACCTTCTCACCATTAGGCATGGAGTGGCCATCTCACTTCAGCTCAGTGTCTCCAAAGTCAGTTGCTCTGGGCTCAGGATGCACATGGGCAGAAGTGAATGAGCTGTATTAATACTTTCCCCAGCATAATCCATCATCCCCTCAACAATGCATTCCTGACAGTTAATTAGAATCCACACAGTGGAATAACGAACATCGTGTTTAGAATTACAATCTATTGCTAAACAACAGATCAGACAGCCTGTTGTCTCCTGTCACCCTGGATGTCTTAAGTGTTCAGTTTCCTATGCCTGCTTAGCATGCTTTAGCCAATAATTCTGGTGAATGGTTTCAGATGGCTTAATCACATCTAGGGGGTGGGACCTGTACCTGTCCATGGGCAGGAGTCCAAGGAGGGAGAGAAGGAAAGCTGCCAGTGCCTAAGGCAGCAAAGGATTCATTCTCTTGGGCCTTGTCTCCTGAGCCTGATGATAGGGGTACAGGAAGTAGGAGGAATCTGAGCAACAAAGTGTGAGTTAGAAGGGGACTCAGGGACATCCAGTTCAATCTTTTCCTTATTCAGAGGCTTCCAAGGGATGCAGATATGGCCTCCTAACTCCAACCTGCTATGCTTTCTTTTGCTCTCTGACCCAGATCAGAGAGGTTGCTGCTTTGGGGACTCAGGCAGCTCTCATCAATTTCTTGGCTGGCTAAGGGGGGATGCTTGTATCCTCATTAGTGCAGCCAGCTGTTTGGCAAATTGAGTCTTCCAGTCCAGTTGCCCCCACAGTCTCTGGCCCCACAAAGAGGCAGCTACCCCTTGAGAAGTGTACCTAGCTCAGCCTGATGACATTTGACCTTTGTTCTGTTGTCACCTTGTGGGTGACTCCTCCCACCCCAGAGACCAAGAGGAGTCTGCTTGTGGGGCAGCAGCCCTGAAGGCCCAGCCCTGGGAGAGTCATTGTCATTCAATAACATGGTGTCAGTGGCCTCTAAAAGAAGTGTTCTGCCATAATCTTTTTGGGGGTATCCTGAGGTCCCCACAGTGATTCCCAGGGAGCTCCTGAGGTTAGAACCCCACAGTGTTGGATGATTCTGGCTCTAGGTATGGAACTAGGACTGTACACTTAGAGCTCTCTTAGATTCAGCTTCCTTATCTATACAATGAGCAAAAACCAAGTATTTATTTCTTAAATTCTAAAAAAGCTCAACAATGTAATAAGGTAAAGTACTTAATAAATATGTGGTATGTGTGTGTGTGTGTGTGTGTGTGTGTGAGAGAGAGAGAGAGAGAGAGAGACAGTTCACTTTTGTGATCACTCACATTTATTCTTGGTCCCCCCAACATGGGCAGGAAGCCACATCCTTAGGAGAGGTGGCATGTTTCCTTCATGTCTTGGGGGGCAGGTGGACATATTTTTAGATCACTTCTGACCTAACAGAGTACTTTGCTGGCCTAAAGGCATGAAATGTTAGAATCAGTTTAAGAATAGGTTAGAGACAACCAGAATTCACTTTATTCTAGCCATTCAGACTTGGGGGTATGATAGTGTGCTGGTGTTTATCACCTCAAGAAAAAAAAAAGCCTTGGAGCCTAGTGTGTGCTGGTTTCAGTGGAGTAAATACTCCTGCCATGACTGATTTTGAGCTTGCAGTGAGGTCACTTGTCTTGGAATTGGAAGAGATGAGCACAATTGGTCTGGGTGGGCTCCAGCATTGCTAGGGAATATAACATACATTATAAGTGGGGGTTAGGCTCCTTGGTGGCCGAGTCCCCTCTTATTAGCCAACTCTCATCCCACTGCAAGCTGTGCAGCTATGCTGAAGGTGAGGATACATGTTCTCTCAGCTATTTCCTAAGTACCTTGCTCCAGGGCTGGAACCGGCAGTAGCACTGGTTGGTTCACTGGGCTGATGGCACAGCCCCAGGATCTCTGAGATTCTGCTCAGCTTAGCTTTCCTGGTATGCCCTGCTGGGTGGCATTTACCACCTTTGTAAGTGCATTCCCCACCCTCCCACCGTTTTCTGGTCTATAGCCAGGCGGGCTGTAGGCGTTTTATGAATGCCTATTCAATGACAGGCGTTTTCAATCACGAGTCACACGTGGGCACAGGCAAGGAAAATTAAAGAACTTTGAAGCTTCCCTTCGCCCAGCCCTGGAAAAGCCTGTATGGGCCTTTGTCTTTCCTGTCAGCATTGTGGGCTCTCTCTCAGGGGCTTGCTTGTTCCTCTTCCTTATTTAGCAGTGATGGACAACCCAGTCCCTCTGTCCTCATGGAAAGCTGGGTATAAAGTGATTCTGCCCCACCTCATCCTCCACTGCTAGGTGGGTAGATTCAGGGCTCCTTCCAAATCTTCTAGACGAAGGCTTGACCCAGAGAATTCTGTCCACTAGGCCTGTCTCCTGACTCAGAGGCAGGAGGGAGACACACATGAATGACTCACAGTTGCCATGCCTTGCTATGGCTTTATGAATAAATTGGGTGCCTTGCAGAAAGATCACTGTATCTCTGATGCAAAACCCCACAAGATGATAAATATAGATTCCTTTGTTATAATCATAGCAACATCTTGATCTTCCTCTGGTAATTAAAATGTAACCAAACAACCATTTAATTTCATTCTAGGCCATTTCCAAATTGTGTTGTGTAAAGACATCTTGATACAGGAAATACTCCCTGAAGCCCAGATCCCATTATGAGGGACTCTGTTCTGAAAACTCAGGTTTCTGCTGGAGAACGAGCTCAGATTTGGCCATGTAGGGTGCCTGTGTGCATTGACACCCCTGCCTCCTCGTCTTTGCCTCTCTCTGCAGAGACAGTTCTTGTTCTATACTTCGGAACCTTCTTCAATCATCCCATCTACTGATGAAGAAGCTCAGATTGCATCTTAGAGAGGAGGAGCCCCTTGCCAGATCCCCTTAATTAATGCTTGGAAAAGAACTATTTCAGAAAAGTTCCACACACCTTTGAGGGGCAATGTGCTTTGCCCTTGATGGCTGCTCTTATGAAGATGGCTTTCACTGGAGGGGCAGCTGTCCTGTCTGCAGAGCTCCCCTCAGCACCACAGACCTTACCTAGGCCAGAGGGAGAAAGGCAGGAAGCCTTGTGGTAGCAGCAGTGTTGTGGGGCATGATGTGGGAGAGACAAAGAAGGCAAGGCATGCGAAGAGGACAAAAGAGAGACCAAGGGGGAACCAGGGATCTAGTCCAGCCAAATTCATGGGGCTGGCCCCTGTGAGCTTGCTGTAGCTGCTGTGGCAGCCAAGCAGCATGAGTCATCTGCTTTCCCTGTAGCAGTTTGTCCAAAGGCTTGAAAGCCCATCTGCAGGGTGGCTCTCTGGCCAGCACTGTGCCTGCAATGGAATTGGGAAGGGGCCCTATTACCAGGTATATAAGGCTGAGCCAACATAATCAGTGGAGAACACCCAGGAACACCTCTCCATCATTTTGGCCCTGGGAGGAGAAAGAAACATGGAGATGATCTATAGGTTGGGGAAAATACATTGGTCTGGGAGACAAAGCGGGTTGGGGCAGAGATAGGGGTGGGCTTCTTATCAGTTTCTGTTGTTTGCTTTCAGATGAAAGAGTTTGCTTTAGGTTATATAAGGTCCTTACAAATCTGTGATCCTTGGAGATTCCAAAATAGGGAGCAAGGAAAGAGGGTGCTGAGTAAACAGGAACTACATCAGTCGAAGTTGTCATCAGTTTCAGAGGAAAAGCTGTATCCTCGCTGTGGTGTGTGTGTGTATGTGTGTGTGTGTGTATGCACATGGGCGTGTGTGTGCATGCACACACACGCACACACACAGATGGTGTAAGCTTTCTAATTGTTGGGATGAACAGAGCAGGGGAGGAGAGTCTGGTTGCCAGGACTAGGAAATCTGGAGGTCCTCATTCTAGAATTGGTACCTACAGTCCAGGACTGAAGGGAAGGTCTTGGGAAAAATACTGAGCATATTAATTATGAAGCAGCAGAAGCTTCCTTTCTTTCAAACTGCCTACTCTCAGGACTCACTAACAAGACATGGAAGCTCATAGCAAGAGCAAGCCAGAATGAAGAAGTGCGAGGGAATGACCTCAGAGAGATGGAAACACAGCAGAGATGACCAGTTGAGGTCAGCTTGGCAGGAGAAAGTTGAATCCCTGGACTGTGCTTTTTGCAAGCCTGAGGACTCTGTGAGGAGCTATATCTTCCCTTCATGTGACAAGCACATACCACCCCCCACCCCCGCCAGGTGTTGCTCAGTACAAGCCGGCTGAGTGCATAGAGATCAAGCCACAGGTCAGACAAGTTGAAACCCAAACAGTCCCCCCAGACATGTTCCTCTTTATCTTGGTTGCAAGGCCCTTCTTGATCCCCATTCCTCAAGAGCTCATTATACTACTGTGCCCCCATAACCTATCAAGCTCCAGTGCTGATGGATTTTACCTCCTCAATGTTCCTGTGAGCCCACACTGTTTTCTCCAGCCCTGGTATCACCACACTGGTTCCACCATCATTTCCCATTTGTCTGTTGCAGTAGCCTCCTCACTGACACCTTGAGCCCTTGTTAAATTTGTGAATCTATGCCCATCATCCCTCTGCTGTAATCCTTCAGTGGCTTCCCACTCACTGCCTGCAGGATAAAGTCCCACACAACCTTCTAGGCCTTCATGATCTGAACTCCACTTACTGCTCTAATGTCATTCCCCTGTCTCCTGCCCAGGCCTCCAGACAAATGAAACTCCTCTAAAGCACTGCACTCTCTCTTCCTTAGACATTTGCATCTCCTGTCCCTCTGTCTGTAATCCTTTTATCTCCTACCTTGGGCCAACTCCTTGCCTCCAAGCTTGGCTTAGACATGAGCTTCCACAGATACCTCCACCAGTGTCCCAGCTAGGTGCTCCCGAAGACCATCTAAGTATCTGCATTCAAGCCCCTGCTACACAGTTCTCAGATGGCCTGCTAATGCACCTATCTCTTCAGAGGTCTGGGAGCCTCTTGAGGTCAGAACCATGGTTGGTCCTGGTGTCCTACACAGAGCCTGGCCCAGAGTCGATCCTCAAATACTATACTGTATTTTCTTGAATCTAAGGAAATTCTTTAGTGTAAGACATGCCATCTGATTGCATGATAGGAGGACATGGAGGTACCACATTAAACATATGCCCAATGATTTTTGACTAATGAAATAGTATGCATTTATTGAAGCCACATTTCTTCTTCAGGAAGGACTGGGATTTATGTTTGTGTCTGCCTTCATTACATTCGAAATGGGAATATTCTTTGCCACAAGAACTGCATTGACAGTTCTTCAGAGCCTAATGATGGCCACTGTGTTACTCTGGGTGTGCTTGATGTGGACCTCTGGAGCACTTTAAGATTGCCAATGTAATTTCAAGAATATTGAAAAATACCGTGATTTCTTCTGCATTTGCTATTTGATTGAACTCAGTTTTTCTTTTCTTTCCTTTTTCTTCTATATTGACTTATGTATTGCTGGAAGTGAGACAGTCTGTCTCAAAAATGAGTCTAACACTTTTGATAGATGCTGTTCTGCTCCTGAGTGATAGTCCCTCAAGACATGTTCTGTGGTTCCATCCCCTCCCAGATTTGAGAATGCTGCAGTCTATGCCTGGATGCTAGGCACTTCAGGTGCCTATCATTGCATTGCAGGTAAATGAATGGATATCTCCAGGATGCACGATTATTTTTCCCTCCAATGTTCTGTCATGGAGGTTGTCTTTCTGAAGACATTTTTGGTGAAAATTAATGATTCGCATAAAAGAGAAAACTCTACTTATGTGATACTACCAAAGGAAATAACCAATTGCAACTTCTATTGGATGGATGGATACTTTGTATTCTTCTTACACTTCCCACACACAGGCAAAACCTGCTTTGTTCAGACTTACTTCTCTGCTTATCCTCTGGCAAGTTTCTCTGGATCTTGATTATTGGAAGACACATTTGATTTCATAAATTTATTACTGAAACTCAATCTGATATAACCTGAGAGGGGAGGGTCATGGTAAATGAAGCTGAAATGACCCTGCCTCTTTTTACTAAAGTTTGGCAGTGTCTACAAGACACATGGTTATTTAATTGTTTCTAGGAGTGTTGTGCTTCCTCTTAGGTCCACATCCCTGAATAAACAGGAGACTCCCCAGGGTTGGGGTGGTGACTTCCCCCTACACTCTAGCTCTTAGCTGTGTTCACAGAGGTTTCTGAGAAGAGCACGTATCCCTACCCCAGACTCAGAGGATGAACACCTAAGGAAAGGCTTCTGCTGTCTTTATTATGAAGAGAGGCACTGCAGGGTCTGGGTTTCCTAGCCTGATGCTGCATCAGTTTCCACAGGTGAAGAAATAGCTCCAAGCCTTCAGCTTAATCCTTTTGCCTCATACCAGGAATTTTCTTTATGTCTTTGATGAGTTAAAGCTCTACTCATCCTGTCTATCCCATTTATTTATATGTTCCCTCATTTTTTCAGTAGCCATGTATACAGGCTAGAGGGGCTTTAGAAGATAACACTAGCAGAAAGGAAGGGTGGGGGATCCAGGACCCTTATGGCAGTATGTTTGGGGGAAGGGTAGTCTTCCTTGAGACTGTGAAGTTCCTGAATCATCTCCTATAAACCTCTTATCCCCCCAGCAGATCATGGGTGGTTTTAGTAATTCCTCCTCTTGTTTCTCTTCTTTAGGTTTCTAGCCTATTTTCCAGGTGTCCCTGGACATGGAGGAGGCCTCAATGAACGGTAAGATCCAGGAAAAGACTGTGACTTCAGGGAATAACAATCAACAATTTTTCAGGCCTGAGAAACCAAAACCAAAACTGCTGCTTCGGTAAGACTGAAAACCTGGGTTTTCTATGGCTGTTTTCCCCTTAAGACCTCTGTAGCTGTGCCTTCATACCATCCTCGCTGCCAGAAAACACAGAGAGGGAGGTAAAGTATAATGACTTCAGTGATCATCCACTTTGAATAATTGTTTCCATTGTTAGTCAGATCACAATTGATGCTCACATTAACACTCTGACATTCACTGTAATCCCCCTTTCACAGACATGGGCAAAGTAGGTAAATTCATTCATTCATCTATTTATGTATTTATTCATCCATTCAAGAAGCAGTCAGAGGTATTCAAGAAGCTCAGAGATACGTATGCTCAGAGATATCTCTGAGCTACATTGTATAAGCAATGACCTCTGAGAGTACCTAATGCAATGGGTAAAGTATAATATAGTGATATAAAAATATAAAATATGAAACTGTGAAATGTAAAAATAACATAAGAAGCATAGAGGTAAAATTGCTGTGAGATCACATGTGAGAGTGGCAATACAATCTGACAGGAACTGCAAGTATTATTTACCAGGAACAGCAAGTGGTTGGCTGTGGTTGGCACACAGGAGGCATAGAGGGATGGATGGGGCAATGAGGCTAAATGTTCTTTTGGGAATGGAGAGAGGGAAAAGGTTTTGAAATGCCAGGCTAGGGAAATTATACTTTGATAGCAATGGGGATCGTTTGAAGACATTTGAGTCATGACCCTCTCTGGCTGGAATGGGAGAAACAGGGAATTGATAGTAGGGCCCATGTGTGAGGTGAGTATTGTGTGACTCCCCTCAGGGGTCAGCAGGTGATGTGGTCTGCATTGAAACCCCAAATCCTTGGTTCTTCACTGACAATGAGCTGCCTTCTTCTTGGAAATGCCCCATATTATGAGTGGAGAATGGAAGCATGGAGAAGCAGGGGACTCCATGCCAGTCATCTTGGGGTCAACACCAGTGAGGGGTGGCTAGCCTGCTGTTGGGCCCACGATTTGTTCACTATTTTGTTCTGAGTGCCCAGCCCAGTGCTGACAAGCAGCAAAAAATGCAGAAGAGAGGAGCAGGGGTTGTCCCTGGGGCCTCCTTCCTCAGGAGGCTGCTTTGCTAGGGATGTGACAGTTCAGCCAAGTGTTCTCCCCCTCTCCCCCTTAGAACACACTTTCATGGAGAGTCTGGAGCATGGCAGCTAAAGCAAAGGACTTTTCTTCTTCTCCTGGCCCCGCCTCACAGCCTGGTCCAGGGCACTAAGCACCCAAAGTCCAACAGGGTCAGCCCAGGTCCCTTGAGCAGGGAGAAAGCGGATAGTAGTCTGCGGAGTGAGGGGTCCTCAGTAGGTGCTTAGCTGTGGAGCAGTTGCCCTGCAGGGAGCTTCTTTTGTCATCTCTGTCAAATCTGAATTCTCAGAGGTGACAGCTTTGACTTCAGATCTCCTTCTTTAATTTAGTCTTTGTCACTCCATTGATGGAAATTTACACATTCAATAACTATTGCTAGTGTGGATTGAGGCATGGGTGATGGGATGAGAGCGAAGGCTGTAGATGCCAAAATCTTGCAGGAGAGCCATCTCCCTACAGCTGGGGCCCTAAGCTGGGGTTCTGGATGCCCTGCTGTCTGAGGCTCAGGGTGGAGAGCTCAGGGTTCCTTTTTCATTTACCAAACATTTGAGCTCCAAGTCAGATAAGGAGGTTGAGGATGTAACAACAGATAATAAACGGCCCTTGTTTTCTAAGAGCTTCTAGTCTAATGAGAAAAATAACTAGACTTGAGACCTCACGTGAAGTCGTGGAGAGTGCCTGTGTGCTTTGGGATCAGGGAGCCAAATAACTGTCTTTGATTTATCTATATCCAATTTAATTCAAGCCCCGGTGCTGAGTACCTGTTTCTGGGAAAAACACCGTTGGAGTGGTGGGCTGGATGTGGGAAAGCAGAGACTGCAAGGACTATGATGCTATATATCAATAGGACTAGCTGCTCTTTCATCTTCTCTCCCTCTCTCCTCCTTCTCTCTCCCTCTCTGTCTCTTTCTCTCTCCTTCCCTCCCTGCCTCCACTTCCTTCTCTCTCCCTTTCTTCCTCTCTATCCCTTCCTCCCTCCTTGCCTGCCTCCTTCCCCCTCCCCCCCCTCCTTCCCTTTCCCTCTTCCTTCCCTCCCTCCATCCCTCTTTCCCTCTCTCTCTCCCTCTCCTCCCTCTCTCTCCTTCTCCCTCTCTCCCTCTTTTGGCTCTCTTTTTTTCTCTCTTCTGCTTTCTCTTCTCATCCTTTTTCATTCACTCATACAGTAAATATTGGTGGTGTTCTCAATACACTCCAGACTCCCTGATTCAGATCCGGGAAAGAATGCTGAGCTCAAACAGATTCTGTCCTTGTCCTCATGGAATTCACCCAAGTGTGTGGGAGACACAACCATTAATCAAATAAGCACCCAAGTGTGTAATTAGGAGCTGTGCTGAGAAGGGTGCAGGGAGCTGTAAGAATGACTCGTGGGCTGATCTCATTGATGGACCCCAGGGTGCTGTGCACATGTCCCAGAAACTGTGCTGCACTCAAGACCTTTTATTCTTTATTGTTGGTATACTAATGTTACACTGCATATACATAATGTCATATATACCTATATGTTATAACACTATATATATAATGTAATATACATTGTATCATATATATGTATGTTTTAAATTGCAATCCATAGAGTATGATTTCTGGCCATAAGAATGAGTTTGTTTTGAAAGCTGAACACTGACAGAATGTAAATTCACTATCAAAGATTTTACATGTTAAAAGAGACTAGGAAAATACTAGAAGAAACATAAATGAATGTGTAATCTTTGGGTGGATAAGGCTTTCAAAAATATGAAGGAAGAGATTGACAGTTCTGGTCACACAAAATTTTAGAGCTTTAGGAAACCATGGACCAACCTAAATGACAAGCATAAAACCATACGGCTCCAGCCTCACAGGTAGTGGGCTGCTGGTGACACTCTGCTGGCATGGGAAGTGCAACTGGACTATAGGCAGAGTAACGCATGTAGGGTATAGCACATAGAGTACCGCACATAGAGTACTGCACGTAGAGTGCTGCACACAGAGTACCACATGTCGTGTGCCACACACGGAGTAACACACATAGAGTACTGCACACAGAATACCGCAGGCAGAGTACAACACAGAGTACTGCATGCAAAGTATTGCATGTAGAGTACAGCACATAGAGTACCGCACACAGAATACCACATGTAGAGTACCACACACAGAATACTGCACATAGAGTAGGCAGGTAGAGTACTGCATGCAGAGTAAGGCACACAGAGTATGGCATGCAGAGTATCGCAGGTAGAGTACTACACCCAGAGTCCTATATGTGGAGTACCGTACACAGAATACTGCACACAGAGTACAGCACACAGAGTACTGCATGCAGGGTACCGCACGTACAGTGCTGCACACAGACTACCACATGTAGAGTACTGCACGCAGAGTATCACTTGTAGAGTACTGCACACAGAATACCACACAGCTCCCACACCAGTTGGTAAAGAGCTGCTTCCCTGAATCTCTGAGTGGCATGTGCCTTGTCCCCACCTCCCTTTGGATCAGCCCCCCTCCAACATTCAGGAATTTGCAGATGAATGCCTCTAGGATCCTGCTCCAAAGTTCCAGCTGATTTTCATCCTAATTATTTGATGCCCATGCTACACAATTGTCAAAATATTTTGAATTTTACCCCATTCTTAACATAATATTACTGAATGATTATTATGTGCTAGGCACTGTCTTATCTATGTTAGGCTCTGTAACTCATATAATCCTCACAACAGCTTTGGAAAGGGTATGTTATTGCTATGCCAGTTTGCAGATACACAGAGATGTTGAAAGGGCAACTCCTGGCTAGGTGCCTAGGGTTACAAAGATTGAAAAAGGTGTAGTGAGGTTGAACCTGGGAAGTCTGGCTTTGGAACTGATACTTTTTTTTTTATAAGCCTGAATGAACTAAGACACTAAGTCAATAAGACAAAAATAAAGAACAGCAAAAATTACAGAATTATTTCATGAATACAATGGAAGTACAGAGATATTGTCCCCATTTTTTTGTTTTTAATATTACATGTTTATTATTGAAGTACAGTTGACAAATGTTATGTTAGTTTCAGTCACACAACATAGTGAATCTACAGCTCTACACATTATGCAGTGTGGAGCCAAGACTCTTAGCCTTGGAGCATCACTGCCATTTTCCAAACCAGCAAGAACAAGGAGGACAACCCCATAGAAGAATGGGTGAAGGATTTGAACAGATAATTTGCACACACAGACACAAAAGAGATGTACGTGTACAATAAACCTATGGCAAGATTTTCACCTTCATTAAAAATTAGATAAATGTAAGGGTGTCTGGGTGGCTCAGTCGGTTAAGCAGCCAACTTCATCTCAGGTCATGATCTAAGGTTTCATGGGTTCAAGCCACACATCAGGTTCTGTGCTGACATCTCAGTCCCTGGAGTCTGCTTCAGATTCTGTCTCCCTCTCTCTCTGCCCCTCCCCTGCTCACTCTCTGTCTCTATCAAAAAATGAATAAATGTTAAAAAAATAAAAAAATAGATAAATGCAAATAGTAATAATAATGATATATTCTTCTACGGTAATATTGGAAAAAAATAAAGTTGGACAAAACCCAGTGTTAGAGATGTTGTGAGGACTTGGACAATCTTGTTAGTAGGGGTTGTGATATTTGGGGGACAGTTTGGTAATATGCCTCCAATATGAAATGTGTTTCCCCTTTGAAACAAGTCTACATTCAGGTTACCACAGCACAGGAAGATATATAGTCAAGGACATTCATAAATGTATTGTCTGTTATCACAAAACAATGAAAACAACCAGAATGCCCACCACGCGTGAGTTAGTAGAACAAAAAATGGCAAATTCTTATGGTAGAACGTTCTCAGTCTTGGAAATGGTGATAAAGCTGAAAATGCCTGAATGACATTTTCCATTAAATACAATCACAAAACAGTGTGCATGAGACCACTTGTAGAAAATTATATGCATATGAGTATATGTATATGCATGGGGATAATCTGGAAGACATGGCACTAAAGAGTAAATGGTAGGTATCTCCAGGTGTGGGAGGTCTTTTTCTCTCCTACTTTGGGGAGCAAATTTCATATTGTTTGAATTTTTAATTAAAACAGTAAATATATTTAGTTAAAAGAACTATCAGTGATGGGGTGCCTGGGTAACTCAGTCAGCTGAGTCCGACTCTTGGTTTCGGTTCAGGTCATGGTCTCACAACTGGTGGATTTGGCCTCTGCACTGGCAGTGTGGATTTTCTCTCTCTCCCTCTCTCCCTGAACCTCCCTCCTCTCTCAAAACAAATAAAGAAAACATTAAAAAACACAAAGAGCTATCAGTAAGATATTGGCTATAGCTTCTAGCTGAGATTTCTGGAAGGTATTGTGCTTCTTTTAGAAAAGTGTTTTTCAAACTGCAGGTTAAAATCCATTACTGGTTCTAAAATCAGTGTATAGGTTATAGACAGCATTTAAAAACAAAAACAAACATACAAAGTTGAGTGTTATTTTGTGAACTAATAAAAATTTACTGTTGTGCTTGCTTTGTGAGGTAAAATGTTATCTGTAGGGTCAAACACAGTGCTTTGATGGTATGCTGAGAATGTGCTGCTGGTCGGCCAGACTCCTGGGATTCAAACACTGAGGAAGTTCCCCCAACCCTCCAACTTTTTGGAGCAAAGAAAATAAAGGGCCCAAAACCAAGTGAGCTGGCTTTTCCTGATCTGTGGTACCCAAAAGCTGTCTTTCTCCTTCCTTTTACCTACTGCACCAAATGTACCATGGGTTTGTTGAAAGTGTTTCTTACTAGCAGCATCAGGTAATTTGGAGACATAGTTTTTCCAAACAGAACCAATACGTCACTGAGAGCAGGGCTGCTTACACAGCAGAACCTCAAGCTTTTACTTCAGTCTTGCACACGTGAGAATTCCTGGGTGGGAAGGTGCAGGGCCACCTTGTAAGGTTTGTATAGAGAAAACTTAGGGCTTCCTCTTGACCAAATAAAGCATTATATTGATAATGAGCCCAAAAGAAGGCTATAGGTAGAAAGGCTGTGCATAATAATGCTAATATTAATACTACTCATAAAATATTTTATAATCCAAATGCAAAACAAATATAACCCAATGACATTAAGCCTTGCAAAAGGTTCTATTAACCATTTTTTTCTTTTCTGTATTTTAGGATGCTTTGAAATCTTGGGGCCTTGTGACTAGGGCTCAAGGGAAGGATGGCCCCTCCCAGGGACAACTAATTCTTAGAGATAGCAAACAACTGGCCTGAGTGCATGCCTTTGGTATTCAAACCAACAAATCCAGAGCACATACTGGGATCTGCCTCCTATAATCAGGTTCTGCAGTCTTAGATACTATCCCCCTGCCCTCAGTCACCCCAGGCCAGGTACTAGACAACTAGAAACCACCTCTATAACACAGAGCCTGCCAAAATTCTCAAACTATCTAATTCCCAGCATGCTCAGCTGCATATCCTGCTTCACCCATGACTTCCCCCAACAACCACAATAAAGGCTTTGTTCATGTTGTTTTCCTCTTGTCCCTTCTGACTCCTGACAGATCCTGGTGCTTCCCTGTGTGGACTTAGGTGGTATGGCATGTGCCTTTCTCTTGGAAATTGTAAGTAACAAACTATCTTTTCCGTGGCAACAATTTCCTGATCTGTTGATCTTACCAGCCTGATTGTATCAAATCCTGGGTACATTTTCAAATAAGTGTCAATCAACGCCAAGTAATACAGGCACTCAAAATTGCCAGATAATTCAGAATTATTAGTAGGCTCAAGCCATTTGAAGATTTATATCCCCACTTTGCTAATAGATTTAATACCTCAGAGAATTTATTCTATGAGCAGAGGAGCCACTTGGGGAAAGAATGGCATTTAAACTCCTTTGGAATGAAATCCAGAGGTTGGCACAGCCATGATCCTAATGATTCTTATGAGAGTTAACTCAAGAGGTCTAGATTCAGATGATTTTCAGTACAGAACATTTTCAAGAGCATTCATTGGTAGCCCTGACAGCAAGGTGGGAATTAACTCTGTGATGTGTCAACAATGGGAATAATGCTTTTCAAACCTTTTCTCAAAGATCTTTTGCTGAAAGCATTAGGCTACCTTGCCTTTCTTGATTAAAGTGACTTTATGCCTGGAGGAAGGCTGTGAATGAGCAGAGGCTCTCTGTTTCACAGAAAAGCTTCTCATCATACTTGGAAAAGGATGGTGTAAAATTTTTCAGGTCAGTTCACACCAGGGCGATTCTATGTTGGAAGTACTTGTGCTTCTAGAACAACTTGACAACAGGAAATTGTCAAACATTTTCTTAAGCTCCTGGAAGCTTACTAGGGGAGTCAGGGATTGTTCCTTCTAGATTTGAGCACTGTACCAGTTTACTTAGGAAAGAAAAATGTTCTAAGAGTGAAGCACCTAAACATCAAATTGAACAAGGCTGGCTCAAAACTTTTCCACATGTCTGGGGCGTGGCCCTAGCAGCTCCTGGCAGGGGACACTGATGGAAACCAGAAGTGTCCTATGAGGCTCTTCTGTTTCACAACCTTGCTGTCAGTCAGGCTGGGCATGCTTGGACAAGGAGTAGAGGTTAGGGTGGATGGTGAGATAAATTGCAGAATACACTGTATATGCCTGTCTAGCAGTAGAATTTTCATAGACCCTGATTTCCTGGATTTGGGGAGGAGACATATCTCTATGATGTCTTGATGATAGGTCAAATAAAGAGCTTATTGTGGAAGAATGCATGTCCTCAGAATAGTAGGACTTCATTCTCTGTGTTCTGTCACTGCTCACACATGCTCAGGGCTTATCAGTATCAATTTCCTCACATTCATTACCTCTTTATTGCTCACAATAGGGGTATGATATTATTGTTACATCTATGGTCATGGAGCCTGAGGCTCAAGGATTAAGGGTCTTGCCTGAAGCAACAGACAGTGAGGGTCAGGGTATGGATTTTAGCCATGCTCTTAACCCAATCCACACTGTGGCAGGCTAAAATTCACCATGTGTTTGTTCCACAAGGTAAGAGGCAGGTGAGCTTTTCTGAAGCAATTCAACTTCAGTCATGTTTTTCTTACCCCAAAGGCACTATTACTGGCTATTCCATGTGCTGAAGAAGCTTGCTGTGGCTTGCGGTCACCCAGAGAGGTGTTTTCAGGCAAGTCAAGCAGCTGTTGTCTTCTGAGTCTGTGACTTTCTCTCTTCCTTCCTTCCTTCCTTCCTTCCTTCCTCCCTCTCTTTCTTTCTTTCTTCTTTCTTTCTTTTCTAAACATTTATTTATTTAAATTCAAATTAGTTAACATACAGTGTAGTATTAGTTTCAGGAGTGGAACCCAGTGATTCATCCCCTACATATAACAACACCCAGTGCTCATCCCAACAGGTGTCCTCCTTAATGACCATCACCCATTTAGCCCATCCCCCCACCCAAACTCCCCTCCAACAACCCTGTTTGTTCTCTGTATTTAATAGTCTCTAATGGTTTGTCTCCCTCTCTGTTTTTATCTTATTTTTCCTTCCCTTTTTCTATGCTCATCTGTTTTGTTTCTTAAATTCCACTTATTAGTTTGTTAACCAGATGCTTCATTCTACAGTGCAGGCTGGCAAGGTGGAGGGGGTGGAGTTTGTACTTGGCCACAGGTGGCTTTGGATTTGAGGCCCCAAGAGCTTGCTGACCCCTCAGAGGGATCAGGTTACATTTGTGTGGAAGGTAAGAAGTTCCTACTATGAATCTGTGCTTGATCCTGGTTGAGGAACCTTTGCTTCTCTTTGATTATAGTAGTCTGCCCTATGTTGCTGTGCCTTTCCACACTGCATTCTTATTCCCAGGTAGGGCCTGGATGCTGGAATGTAGTCAGAACAGAGGGATTTGGGAAGGGTGGGGCGGGGGGTGGGGAGCAGAGGCCCAGCATGGGGTGGACTGGAGTCACATGCTTTCCAACTTTATTTAACTTCCCTGAGACTCAGTTTCTTCATTCTAATCTCAAAGGATCATCGTAACTTAAAATGAGATTAAATAGGCAAAACTTTAATGTGCTTCACTCATGTTAGGCTCTCAATAAATGTTTATTACCACATTCCATTCTCTATCCCTCCCTGGCTACCACTTCCTTCTTTCCTTCCTTCCTTCCTTCCTTCCTTCCTTCCTTCCTGTATCCATTTCTTATTTTCCTTCCCCTTACTCCACTTTCCAAGGCTCAGTTTCTAGAACCAGATGCTGTCTGGTGGGTTAGGGCAAGATAAGGAAATGCTGACTCCCTTGGGATGCACAAATATTACAGAAGCCCTGACCACAGCTCCCTGATCACTGGAGGCAGGACCAAGGCACAATTCTTGCATTATAATGATATATGTGAGGGGGAAGAATGGAGGTGGAGGAGCAAGACAAAAAGATGGCTATTTGATTGTTCTCTCTTTCCTCCTCTAGATAAAAGTGAAATTCCTGGACTGGAGAACAAAATACTCCCTCACAAAAAAGAAGACCATTAAAATTTACTTCTGCTGCAATGTAATAAAGGGGACGATAACCCTCAACATCAGGAAATGACTCCATGCTTTCCCTTTCATATTTGAAACCAGAGGTCCTTACAGCTGCTGCCTTCCTCATCTCAAGCATTAATTTTCTATTACAAATAAAATTAATGAGTTTAGCCAATTTCTGATGCTCATAAAGTTGTGCTTTTCATTACCAAGGTTAACAGCCTGCTGGGTACACCTCCTTTTGGTGGGACTCCCACAGAGCTGGGACTGATTGATGCCACCCCCTGGGGCTCAGGGTAGACCCACACCCCAGTCCTGGTCCTGAGATACCAGATGTCTGCTTCTTTTTCTTTAAACCCACAATGTCCTCCACTTATTAGACCTTCAGCTTAAAACTTGCCTCTCCCAGGATCCCTCCCTGATTGACTCTGAGCATTATGACCACACTATAATGTCATATTCTTTTAACACCTACACAGGGTTGGTGACAGATTCAAGTCTGATGGGGGAGACAGCCAGTCTGATAGGACCATGCTGGGGAACAACTGGCCAAGTTCTTCTCACCCAGGGTAGGGTCAGGAAGCTTTTCAAAAATATGTGATATTTAAGTGTCTAGCAGTACACATGGCTATAGAGCTAGGGACCCTTCTGCCTTGTGTCTTTTCTCATAGTGCAGCTCTGTAGACCAGGGGTTGGCCCATTGTAGTCCACTGGCCAAATCTAACCATTGCCTGTTTTTGTGAATAAAGTTTTATTGGAACACAGCTATGCTTATTAATTTGCATACTGCCCATAGCTGCTCCTGTGCTATGACTGCCACACTGAGCAGCTGTGGCAGAAATGGTCAGCCCACATAAAATATTTACTGTCTGGCTCTTTATGGAATAAGTTCGATGACCCAGCTGAAGCTCGTTCTGCTGTTTGCAGTAAACTTTTCTGATGCTTGATTTCAACCAAAATATTCCTGACCTCTGTTCTGGTGCATTGAGTCTCTTTATAGCTAATGTTAAAATGTTAAGAATTAATACAGTTATAAAATACAAACACAAGGGCTTGGTTGTCAGAGTACCTGTATTTGGATCCCTGGTCAAACTAGTCACTAATAACTATATAATAATAATAGTAAATGCAGTAACAGTTTTTATTTGCTCAGCAATTATTATGTGACAGGTATTGGGTTGGGCTTTTGAAATACATTATTTCATTTAAATTCTCACAAAAAATCTCAAATATAGGTATTTTTTATCCCCATTTTATAGCTGCTGAAACTAAGGCTCACAATAAGTGGTGAACTTAACTTAAGAATTATATTCACCTTCTGGGCAAAGAAGAGGATATATAAAATCAACAGCTTAAACAAAATTGAATGTTTCCCCATGCTCTTCCCATAATAGAAATCTGCTGATGAGCAAACATGGTAGGTGATGTAGAAGTTTCACTTATAGTTATGTTCTGCATTCTTATCACATTATTTTCCAGTTTTCATTTCTTCTCATGGACCAAAACAGTGGCTGGAGCACCATTAATCATGTGCATTTTCTAGTTAGGAATGATGAAGAAAAGAAAAAAAAGCAAAAAAGGCCTTTCATACAAAGATCACACAGAATCGTCTGCTTACAGCTCATTGGTCAGAATGAGTCACTTGGCCCTAACAACCCACAAGGGACCTGTATGTTTTTGGCTGGCACATTGCTGCCCTGAGTAAAATAGGGATATGGTCTATCAGAGGAGTAGAATGAATGTTGGAATGGCTACTAGAAATATCTACTCCGTCTGCCACTTTGGCTCCCTAACTCCTGTGGACATAGTTCTTCCTACACAGGGAACACATGCTTCTATTCCTAAATTACCCCCACCCCAATCTTTTCCAGTAACTGTGTCCAGCTTAAACATCTACAGCCTTTCAATGTAGTGCTATGGGCAGCCTTCTCTATCAGTGCCAGATGTGGCTTCTTATAGCCTGGTGACCCATGAGCTAAATATCAGGCTACTTGTTCCTAGTGTACCCAACACATCATTGTGGAGAAAGATGAAACAAACACAATTTAAAAAAAATCCTTCCATTCAGGAAATGGGGGAAGAGATACAGAGATTTTTGGTCTTCAGGGGTAGTTACATTCTGCTGGGCAGGGATGGTGGGGCTTGCTGCTTGGACAGTGGAATGAGTGGCTTCTGGTTGGCACATGTGGCTGCTTCTCTCCAGCTCACGGGAGCAGCTCCTTGGACCGTGTGGTCTTGTGGTCTCTGGCTCTGTTTCAGGGAGGGTCCTCCCCGCTGATCATCCTCCTGCCGCCTTGGAATTGGGCATGGGAGAGATGGTCCTTCCTGGGAATGCATGGTTTTAACACCCTGCAGTGTGGGGTGTAGGACCAGGGAAGGGAACTGTTTTAGGGCTTTTTCAGCCTCAGGTTGCTGCAGGCTGGGCTTGAGGTTACTCTAGAAATGCAGTTCTCTCAAAACCCAGATTGATTTCTGGTCTATTTGCCTCTGAGCGCTGTAATGTGCAAATAACCGCAGTCACATTTCTTCATGTCTCGATACCATTTTTTTAAACCAGAATATTCATGTACTTTACTGCCTGGCCTCTGTAGCTTGGTCCATCCCCTTAGTTTGTAAATTCATGATGACCATGATAACACCCTTAATCTGGCATAGACTCCCATTGTTTTTGTGGAGAAATCTTAATGAAAGGTCTTGATAAAGGCTTAGGGTCATAGTTTTATCTTCTATTAGAGTTCCTACTTCAAAGTCTGCCTTTATAACCATTTCCTTATGGGGTACACCAACATTCCACTATTTTTTAGCTTTGTGAAAACTCTTACACAGCTTATATAGGGCACAAGATGGACAATGTAACATTCCCCGTCCCACTCTGCTCATACACCAGCTAGCTCTAGGTGAAGTCCATCTCTCTTCCTGCAGGACTTTGTTGAAAGTAACAGGAATGAGGAGTCACACCAGCATCCATTTTCTTTCTCCCACTTCGCCAGGGATCTAACTTCAGAAGGCATGTGGTCTAACTCCCTATGGAGCAGCAAGCAGTCTTGACCAATTGCTTTCCCAATGCATATACGGGTTGCCAACTTTCCAGGAAGTCTTCACCCTCCATGTGGGCTCAATTCCCTTCACAGAACTCAGGGTATGTGCTACATTCAGTTCCATTACAAAAAGCACCTCTTGTATGATAGCAAACTCTCTATCAGTGAGAAGTTGCATCAGGCTCTTCATAGAGACATAACCTTGTGGCTTAAAAACCTAAAGGTTTAACTGGTACATAGTGGTTATGCTCATTCAAAGATGAAGTAGTAGAGTCAGTGTTAAAGACCAGGATGTTCTGCAACATAGCGCAGTTCTGCAATTCATTGCCAAACTGAATTTGACTGAACTTTAGTTTCTCTCTCTGTAAAAGAGGTATAATCATTTTCCTGCTTCACAAGGCTGTTTTGAGAATGAAATGAGATATGGTATAAAGTGTTACAAATATTTGACACTATCCTTAATATGTTCTCCCTTCTGGGAAACTGATTTGCATTTTAAGTAGATGTCCAGATGCAAAGGAATAATGTTAATGGGGAAACTTTCAGGCACCACACAGGCCAGTATTAGAAATGTTATAGGACACAAACTGCAACCTCCAGTCCCTTTCCCATCATCCTTTATAATTCCCTCCTTCTTATTCTGTCCCCCAAATCCTTTCTTCAACCTCTGCCCCTTTTCCTCACCATGACGCTGAGCAGGTAGCTAGCCTGGTATGTTTGGAGGTCTCTATATGAAGCACCATTTTGGTACAAGCCAGAAGGTCAAGCAGGAATCTACATCCCCTGAGTCTTTGGCATTAGGAGGCTTTTTTCATGGGAACTGGCACAAAGAACGTGGATACCCCCTTACCTCCGAGAGGAGCACTGTGGCTGACCAGGTCTGCCTCTGCAGTCCACAGATCAGACAGTGCAGGGGTGTCTGAGCACGCACATCCTCTCTGCCTAAGCTCTGGTTAGCTTGACAGGCTTCAGGGAGGACTCAAACATGCCACATGGGGGGGCATTGTGAGAATTTCATTAGCAGGGTTGAAAGGCTAGGATTCTGGTTGTGAGGAAGAAGGAAGCTAGGAGTCCTGAAGGTTGGGGTGAGCTATAGATGCAGCTAAGTGGGAGGAACCCCCCCCATCTCCCTGGGCATCTCCTATCTAGTTGGGATCTGTTCTCAGGGGGGGATGGTGTAGGAAGCTTTTATTATAGCAAGGAACCTAATGCCTAGACCTGAGAAAGCATATTTTTGGGTACAGGAATTAAAACCAACCTATAATGAGCACTATTTAGGAAGAACATGGTGCCATTTTCTATATAAATTAGTTCTTTTTCCAAGTGATTATAAAATAGAATGCCAAAAGGTATGAAGAAGAAAATAAAATTCACTGAACCCCATCACCGAGAGATAACCACTGCCGTCATTGGTGTCTGTGGTCTTTCTCCATGGATACATATAGAGGGAAAAGTAAATCATTTCATAAGTATGGAGTCATCCTCTTCATAGTCCATACCTGCTTTCTTCCCTTCTTAGCTTTTGTTGGGGATGTCTTTGTCAGCTAATAGACCCATGTAGATCTTTAGATCTAGGATCTTCTACTTTTGTAAACAGAGTTAGTTTGCAGGGGAAGTAGAGTTGTTAAGCTGTGTGGGAAAGCCTGAGCTTTGCCTGATTGAACAAGGCTCCCCGCAACATCCTTTGTATAACTGTGAGGCATCCTGAAGTCTCCTGGCCCCATACCTGGGGGTGGTGTCTTGTCTGTGAAACCAGGTGGCCTGTTGTGTGGGTGGGTGAGCACAGGCCCTGTCCCATCTGGGAGGATTGGCAGGGGGTTGCAGGGGCAGAGCTAATGCTGTTCCCCCATTCAAGAACATCCCTGTTGATGAGAGAGGAAATGTTTGTGAACTAGCACTGTAGGAGCTCTGGAACAATGCCCTAAGCAGGTATCAGCAGTGGCTCTGAGTAATCCCAGGGTATGAGGGGCTTGCTCCTCCTTCATCTGGCAGGCAGCTACCCACAGCTTTCCACATTTCATGGGCCAAAGCCTATGGACATCAAGCTGGAAGCCAGAACTCCAATTCTTTTTCCCTCTGGCATTCACTGACCCAGCACATCCCAGTGTCTTGGCCTGCATACCTAATCAATCAACAATTCACCCTCTTATTGCCAAAGTAATTTAGCTAAAATGCAGACTGAACTTGGTCACTTCCTTGTTTAAAAGCCTTCAATAGGGGTGCCTGGGTGGCTCGGTTGGTTGGGCGTCTGACTTCGGCTCGGGTCATGATCTTATGGTCCGTGAGTTCGAGCCCCGCGTTGGGCTCTGTGCTGACAGCTCAGAGCCTGGAGCCTGTTTCAGATTCTGTGTGTGTCTCTCTCTCTGACCCTCCCCCGTTCATGCTCTGTCTCTCTCTGTCTCAAAAAAAAAAAAAAAAAAAAACGTTAAAAGCCTTCAATAGTTCCTAAAGACCAAAGCGGTTTTTCTGAAAGGAGGTTTGTGGGGTTTATGAGGCTCTATGACCTCCTGCCACCCATAGCCTCCAGGGAACCATCTGCTGCCAAGAAGGACCTCCCCAAATGGTACTGCTTCTCACTTATAAGCCTTTCTTCTGCTTAGGATGCTCCATCGGCCTCTTCTGGTCAATTCCCAGCCATCCTTGAAGACTTGAAGACTTGGCTTAGGCACTCCTTTCCAGGGAGCCTTCCCAGCCCATTTTCTTTCCCATCCTTCCTAGCCATGAAGCCCTGTATTCATGTCTCTGCAGAATGCCTGCACTCACCCTGACACTGCACGCAGCTGATGTCCCCCATGAGGCCTGGGGCTCTTGACTTTGTGTTTCTGGACTTGGCAGTGTAATGTGTATGGAATTGACATCCAGTGAATTTTTTTTTTTAAGTCTTTAATTTTTTTTTTTAATTTTTTTTCAACATTTTTATTTATTTTTGGGACAGAGAGAGACAGAGCATGAATGGGGGAGGGGCAGAGAGAGAGGGAGACACAGAATCGGAAAAAGGCTCCAGGCTCCAAGCCATCAGCCCAGAGCCTGACGTGGGGCTCGAACTCACGGACCGCGAGATCGTGACCTGGCTGAAGTCGGAGGCTTAACCGACTGCGCCACCCAGGCGCCCCGACATCCAGTGAATTTCTGTTGCACGAGGGATCACTGGAGATCATTGTTTTCTTTAACCTTTGGCTTGGAGGTTGAGTCAATGTGCTCATGGAGGAAAGTTGGGAGAATGAGGACAAGTCCAATGACTGAAGGGTGCTGGGTCTGGGTGTACTTGTCTGCCACTTGCCAGATGGTAGCTTCTTCCAGGTAAGCAGCTTTAGATCCCTGGGAGGTCAAGACAGGTGTTAAGCCTGGCTGTACTGTAGTGGTTGGTGCACTGCCTAGGGTTCTACCACATACATAGTCCACAGATCCAATCTCCAGCTTTAGCTTCATGTACAGCTGGTGTATATGACCTTGGGTGAATCACTTTGTTTTTCTGGGCCTTAGGTTTCCCATGTCTAAAATTAGCAGGAAAGTGATTGGACCTTAGTAATAGCACAAAAATGTCCTTGCTATCTAAGGATCATACCCGACATTGATTGCACCACCTAGTTTAGGAGTTTTTGCACCAACCCCCCCTCCCACTCTAAAGAGCAAATGCCTCAATGTGTTCAAACAATAGAACATGTCCTAGATCATCCAGGAAAAACCATGTTCTTTTGACATTCTCCCAGCTCTCATGTTCTATGGCTCTGAGCTTACTCTTCTTGGAGAATTGCCTAAGAAGTAGAGGCTCAGGGAAAAGGAAAGAAGACAGAAATAAGGAAGGTAGTTCCTCTGTTCCACTAAACTTTGGAGGAATCGGGGCCTATGAGTCATAAGCAAGGGCCTCCCTCAAGAGCTCATAAGGAAAGCCAAAATGACAATTTCACAAGCCAAGCCAAGGCTCTTTTGCTTTCTCTGTAACAGGTCCTTATCTGGGGAAATGTAACTAGGAAGTCAGGCTCCATACCTGAGACCCTTGTTCCCCACCTTCCCCCTGCCTCCTCCACTGCCAAGTATACTGGGTTAAGGGATGAAGCTCCTTGGTCAGCCTACACCCAGGGGGTTTCCAGACCTCTTCAGGACTTTTATAGCCATGAGAATTCTGGAATATCTTGTCAATATTTCAAAAAAGTCTAATAAAAATTGAGCTTAGATCTGTGTTAAGGCTGCAAAGGTTAACTGAGATGCCAAAGACTTTAATTTTGACTTGAATTGTAACTTGGTGTGCTTATTTCATATCTAATGGCAACCCTAATGGGCACTTAAAGCATCCATTGAGTTGTTTAATTTTTTTTTAACGTTTATTTATTTTTGAGACAGAGAGAGACAGAGCATGAATGGGGGAGGGTCAGAGAGAGGGAGACACAGAATCCGAAACAAGCTCCAGGCTCTGAGCTGTCAGCACAGAGCCCAACGCGGGGCTTGAACTCACAGACCGTGAGGTCATGACCCGAGCCGAAGTCGGCCGCTTAACCGACTGAGCCACCCACGCGCCCCCATTGAGTTGATTAAAACATGGGAGACAAAGCAATAAAGATAATAAAATAAACAATTCTTTGCAACATAAGGCAGACATAATAAAAGATCAAAGGTCTACACCCCCTGGGTGTAGGCTGACCAAGGAGCTTCCCAGGTTGATGAAAATGCCCCAGTGCCTTTTTGGGGAGTGTGTTCTGATGAGAAAATCGTTATGTAAGGGTGTTCCATTCTGCTAATGCAGAACTCTGAAAAGGTTCGAGTGTGGTTTTGGCAAGCTGGGTGTGAGGGCAGGTCTGATAGCCTTAGCCATGCTTATTGAACACCTCCTGTATGATGGGCTCTGTGCTGAGTGGTGAGGGTGTAGAGATGGACAAAGATGCCTGGTGTCATTGGGCACTGCAGAGATATGTCAACAACTAAAATCATAACAGACACACACACAAAAATCATAACACATAGTAAAGATTCAGAAAACATTTTTGGATAAGTAAAGAAGGAAAGACAATGAGTGCTATATCTGCCACATAGACAGCAACATTAGCATGTTCAGCAAGGTGCTACCATTGCTTGTTTGGGAATCAGAGAAGAGTGCATAACTTGTGAATTAAAAATCTCAGTGTTAGTGAACCTGAAAAGGCACTGCAGACTGAGGGCACAGCCTAATCAGAGACACAGATATGAGAGGGTGTGGGATATGTGGTCTGCTTTATAAGGCACCAGAGTTCGTGTGTGTGAGGTAGCTCGGGCCAGATATTGATGAGGAATCAATATCTGGGGCCAGATATTGATGAGGAATCAATATCTGGGGCCAGATATTGATGAGGCCTTCACTGTAGAGGCCCCAACTGCCAGGGAAGTATGTGGCATTCCCTAGTGTGAGATACCTGGAGTCCCCAGAGAGTCCCACTCAGATCTCTGCTCTAACTCTGTTTAATCTTAAGTTTGAGGAGAGAGGGGGCCAGATTGTCCAGGCCCCACTTTCTCTGGCCTTTGAGTCCCTCCCATGCTTGCCCATGCAAAATCTTAGAGAATCAGTGAGAAAATGTGACTTGTGTCCTGGCTGGGAGCCCCATCCTCAGCCTCAGAGTGGGAGGAATCTCTGGGTATGAAGATATAGAAGTACCAACAACCTATCCTCAGTTTGGTTCTGTTAGCTTGGGTCAGGGAAGTCAGATGGAAGGTGCTTCTCAGGGGCCAGTTTATAGTAAGCTGCAGATGCATGGAGCCTGTGCTTGCCAGATGGTAAATACCCAGAGGACAGAAGCATCTTCAGCTGATGGAAGGAGGGGACCAGTGTTTGTTGAGGACCTACTTGCAGTCAGGGACTAGAATGAGCAGTTTGAAGTAGGCTACCTTATTTTAATGCTTATAACAAACTATGTGGTTTGCCCCTGTTTTATAGATGTGGCAACTGAGGCTCAGAGAGGTTAAGCTTCTTGTCCTGAATCATGCTGTTAATAAGTAAAGGTGCAGGGATTTGAACCTAGTTACCTACTTCTGGTTTCAGTGCACTTCTTTCTCTGTTCCCTTTCCCTCTTTACTGACCATATTGGCCAAAGATCCCAGTAGAGTCCCACTTTGTACCATATGTAACTTTAGGAGGTTTTCCCAGGGCGTGATGAGAGCTATTCCATTTCTCTCCTGACCCCACTTCTGCAACTGGATCACTTTAAGAAGATGGTTACTTCCCAGATCATCTACAAATTGAGGCTACTGCTATTGCTCCTTTCTCTCCCCTCCACTACATTGACTTAGGGAAATACCCCCTTGGCCTGTTTGAAGTTGGCTTGTAGTTTGCTCAGCCCTGGTGAGTGACTGTTGGTGAGATTCAAGTGCACAGAGTCAAGACTAAGGAGGCAGAGAGGAAAGAATCACAAGCCTGCAGTTGGGATTTGGTGACTCTATCTCATTTGTGGATTCAGCTTTGGATCTAGATCTCACTGTTCTCTGGACTCCCTGATGAGCTGTTCTTCCTGCTGAGGTGGAATTCTTCCCTCCAATGCATAAGAGAGGTTCTGTGCAGAGGCTCTTGGGGACCAGAACAGCAGCTGGAATGGTGCCATAGAGTGATTATCCAAATGGTGACTCCAGGCTGGGTGAGGAGGCAAGGCCGTAGGTGTCTCCACCATGCTGGTGGCTTCTTGCTGAGATAAGCAGCTCCTCAGCTGCCCATGGAGGCAGGTTAATGCATTCCCATGATTGCAGAGGGCTTCCTTGCCAAAGAGATATTATTCCCCATGAGCCTGAGGTCTCTCAGTGCCTTAGTGCTCTGGGAATTATAGCCAGGAATCTCCATCTCAGTTCACTGGAGAAGAAAACAGTGGGCACCTCAGTACCATTAACTGTGCTGTGATTAAATGGATCCCAGTGAAACTCTTCCCTGCAGGATAGCTGCCAAGGGCTGTAATCGCATAATTATTTATTCCTGGGGTTAAGTTTCTGCCCTTATTAGACCCCAAGCTTACTGAGAAAGGGCCACTAGGAACTGTTCGGTCTCAGTAATATAGTTAATGAAGATGAAGATATTTCATGCTTATTAAGTGACCATGAGCTGGGAGGGAAACGTGTAGAGGACAGGGAAAAACTGAGGCAGGGAATCCCACAGGTTCAATGCATCCCCACACAAGAATGCAGCAAGAGAGAGCTTCCTGGAGGAAGAGACTGGTATGTGTCGGCATCAGTACCAACTAACAAACAGCTGTGGCATCTTAGGTGAGTCTTTTAGCCACTTTGGACCTCAGCTTCCTCATCTATAAATAGTGGATTTTGAATATCTACAGATTTTTATCAGTTCTGACATTATGGTTCCTGGGAGCCTTTAGGGAAAAGACTTCTCTCCACTATTTTATCATATTTGATCTTTGATCTTCTTTGGTTAGGAGAGACTATAGTTAGAGAAGAACCCCCTCAGTGAAAAAGCTGAAAGTCTAGTGGAAAAACATGTTAAATTGATCCTCTGTGATTCCAGGGCCCCCAGGAAACTTCTATTTCAGTGTTCTGATTGTATAATGTCTCCTCTCAGAGTAGAGATGTACAATGACTGTGCACTTCTTTCTTTTTTAACCCTTTATTTATTAATTGTTTTTTAAAATTTACATCCAGGCTAGTTAGCATATAGTGCAACAATGATTTCAGGAGTAGTTTCCTTAATTCCCATTAGCCCCTCCCCGCTCCCACAACCCCTCCAGTACTCCTCTGTTTTTTCTCCAGATTTATGAGTCTCTTATGTTTGTCCCACTCCTTGTTTTTATATTATTTTTGCTTCCCTTCCCTTATGTTCAACTGTTTTGTATCTTAAAGTCCTCATATGAGTGAAGTCATGTGACATTTCTCTTTCTCTGGCTAGTTTTGCTTACCATAATACACTCTAGTTCCATCCATGTAGTTGCAAATAGCAAGATTTCATTCTCTTTGATTGCTGAGTAATACTCCATTGTATATATATATACCACATCTTCTTTATCCATTCATCCATCGATGGATATTTGGGCTCTTTCCATACTTTGGTTATTGTTGATAGTGCTGCTGTAAACATGGGGGTGCATGTGTCCCTTCGAGACAGCATACCTGTATCCCTTGGATAAATACCTAGTAGTGCAATTGCTGGGTCGTAGGGTAGTTTTATTTTTAATTTTTTGAGGAATCTCCATACTGTTTTCCAGAGTGACTGCACCAGTTTGCATTCCCACCAGCAGTGCAAAGGAGATCCTCTTTCTCTGCATCCTCACTAACATCTGTTGCTGCCCGGGGTGCTGTTAGCTATTCTGACAGGTGTGAGATGATATCTCATTGTGGTTTTGATTTGTATTTACCTGACGATGAGTGATGTTGAGCATTTTTTCATGTGTTGGGTGGCCATCTGGATGTCTTCTTTGGAGAAATGTCTATTCATGTCTTTTGCCCATTTCTTCACTGGATTATTTGCTTTTCGGGTGTTGAGTTTGATAAGTTCTTTATAGATTTTGGATACTAACCCTTTATCTGATATGTAGTTTGCAAATATCTTGTCCCATTCCATCAGTTGGCTTTTAGTTTTGCTGATTGTTTCCTTTGCTGTGCAGATGTTTTTTTTTTTTTTATTATTTTTATGAGGTCCAAATAGTTCATTTTTGCTTTTGTTTCCCTTGCCTCTGGAGACATGTTGAGTAAGAAGTTGCTGTGGCCAAGATCAAAGAGGCTTTTGCCTGCTTTCTCCTCGAGGATTTTGATGGCTTCCTGTCTTACACTTATGTCTTTCATCCATTTTGAGGTTATTTTTGTGTATGGTATAAGAAAGTGGTCCAAGTTCATTCTTCTGCATGAATGACTGTGCACTTCTTTTATTTTTTTATTATTTTTTTTATTTTTTCAATATATGAAGTTTATTGTCAAATTGGTTTCCATACAACACCCAGTGCTCATCCCAAAAGTGCCCTCCTCAATACCCATCTCCCACCCCCCATCAACCCTCAGTTTGTTCTCAGTTTTTAAGAGTCTCTTATGCTTTGGCTCTCTCCCACTCTAACCTCCTTTTTTTTCCCTTCCCCTCCCCCATGGGTTTCTGTTAACTTTCTCAGGATCCACATAAGAGTGAAAACATATGGTATCTCTCTTTCTCTGTATGGCTTATTTCACTTAGCATAACATTCTCCAGTTCCATCCATGTGGCTACAAAGAGCTATATTTCATTCTTTCTCATTGCCACGTAGTACTCCATTGTGTATATAAACCACAATTTCTTTATCCATTCATCAGTTGATGGACACTTAGGCTCTTTTCATAATTTGGCTATTGTTGAGAGTGCTGCTATAAGACTGTGCACTTCTAAGATTACGCCCAATGACAAAATTGGCAGGAGGGATAGGGAACTGTCCAGCAGAGAAAGCTCCTGAAACCCATGAGGGACAATTCCATTTCAGAGGATTTGGTTCTTACATTGTGCTTCACAATGTATCAGATGCCAAGGGAGGGGGACCAGAGACCACTGATCTCATCCTCAAGGAGCTTACACTCAGGGGATGAGGTTAAACACAAACACTGGAACATATAATATTTTGCTATCAAAACAAGAAAATCAGTGGTGGAGGGGTTCAGAGGGCATGGAGGGGTTCTCAGTGACCTGAGAGGGGCTCAGGTTTGCAGTGGGTTTAGTCATGACTGGATACAATTTAGTGGTATATTGGGGCAATTTAAAGCACAAGGGATGGTGTGAGCAAAAGGAGATTTGCAGTCTTTAAAAAGAGGAGGGAGAGGAAGTGATGAGGAGGAAGGACAGTGAGGAGGAAAAGGAGGAGAATATTGGAAAGAAGTAGGGGGTAAGGGAGAAAAAGAAATCTGTATGGAAGGAGACTCTGAGGACAAGCCAGCATGCAGGCACATGTGCTTCTCTGGCACCACTCTAAACTGTGGGCTTGGAATTTAGTCTGTGAGGAGAGCTGAATATTGGGGAGAGAGGGGCAGAGAGGAGAAAAGATGAAGGCATTTCACACTGGGAAGTGGGAAAGCCCTAATGAAGCAAATGCTCCCAAGAGGGCCCTGACCTTTCCTGCTCTCAGGAGAAAGTACCCCCACAAACAGTGAGTGACAAGTCCAAAATTCAGGAGCCTGAGCCATTAGAGGCAGCTGAAAATGTGCTAAGCCTGCCTTTCCATTTTCCCTGATGAATCCAGCCTCCTGGATTGCCTTTCTCATTTGTTGGATCACTTTTCCCTTGGTGTAACCTTTATGATCATGACTTGAAGATTGGAAGTTGGACATGGGTGTGTTTGCCCTGTTATTGGGGTGTCAGCTGCCTCCAGAAGAATGTCTACTCTTCAGAGGGATATAACAGCACCTGTACTGGTGTATCTCCTCTCCAGCATACAAGGAAATGGGGCTGGCTTCCCGCCTCTTTCCCTCTCCTCTATGAGGAAACTCCTTAGAGCTCACATGTTCCAGGATTCTTATTGTCTAAGTTCCCATGCCAGCAGCATCTTTACTCAAAGTTTATTTAATTTTTCACTCAATTGTTTAGAATGCTTGCTTTCTTACTCTTAACCCCTTTAAATGGGCATGCATCTATACCTGCCTTCTTTCATCCTTAAGCTGTCCTGAGAGGAGGGCTTTGTGCTAGAATGAGATTTTGTTTAATATCCCCAGCGGCAAAATACATTAGGTTATTTCTATGTCCAAGTTTCCCTTCCCCACAATGATCTCCTTATTCCCTTCCCACCTAGAAATTGAGGGAAGCAATGGGGTGGGAGATAGAACTTTTAGAAAGATACTTGTTAGGTAAGACAAAGGCCTTTTATAGTGGCAATGGCTATTGGAATTGTTTCCTTTTGTTATTTATCGCTGGGGCTTTCACAGAGGAGTTCATCTGACTCTGTCAAGGCTTTAGTATCAAGTAACAGTTGGGAAAAACTCCTTTCTGCTGTAATGAAAGAAAAACAATCTTTCATAGTGAAACAGATTTAGGTTATTTTCTGTAAGAAATTCCAAAGTGTCAAAAACTGAATTCCTTCAGTACATTTTATTGGGAGGAGGCTTCCCAAAGGCCCCAAGTGGAGAAAGATGGTTGATCTGTCTAATAGATTAAAAAAGTACAGGTTTAAGGTACTGGTGGCCTGGACCAAATGACCTCTAAATCTCTGATTTTGTGACATTTCCAATCTCTGCCTGAATACAAGTCACCACCCCTCCCTCCATGCTGCCCTGGAGACCTGGACTATTTTCCCCTCTCTGAAAAAGAAGGGAAACATCCATTATGAAAACCAATTGGTACAATTTGAACCTGCATTCAATTAAAAACTAAATTAAGCAGGTTCATAAAATATAACCTCCTGGTTTAACAAGCTTGATTTTGGAAGTGGCTACTCAGACCCTGGCTGAGGGTGGTGGTAGAGGGTAGGGCAGGGAGAGATGCACAGCTGTCAGGAGAGAAAGTCTTGTCATTCTCTTACATCCAAATTAGTTGTGACCACCTGACCCAGGGCTTTTGAGTCCCCTGCAGTGTCAGTGTGTGAGGAGTTATTGCAGGTCATACAGGTCACTCTGGGCTCACTTGATGGATGCCCATTTCTGAAGTCTATATCTGTTTGGGAGAGGTGCTGGGCCACACCTACAGCAGACCTAACCTTCAGACACCTAACAGCCAAGTCCTGGCTCTCCTGCCCCACTTCCCATCCTTCATCACTGCCCACTGTTGACCAGGTACCATAGCAAGAGAGGATGACACATACATTGCAATTATCAGCTGTGATCTTCTGCCTTTTGCATGTATGTTGGGGAAAAACAATTCAAAAATGGAGAAACCCCACGTTGATTTTACAGGGAGTTGAATGGAGTTGAGGGACAGGAAACACCAGAATGTATATATTTTCAGTTATATATACTTACATCATTTCAAAAAAGATTTGAGAAGGCTGGCAGAATGGAGCTTGGAGAAGACAGTCCTCACCTGTGAGGATAGTTACCATTTTGGTGTTTATGACCAAGCAAATCCAAAGCGATGGAAGAAGAGACAGAGACTGGCAACACTGCCTCTTTAATTAGGGTAAAAGGAAACCAGCCCCGAGGAAGCTGATGAAAACCTGGCTGAGTTAGGAGATGGGAACTGCAGCATGGGCAAGCCAAAGGAAATGTAGGCCAATAAAGATTCAAGACAAATTATAAAGGAGGGCTCTTGAATTCCTGTAAGTAGACGTTTGGTTTATTACCACAAAGGGCAAAAGTTGAAAATTGGTATGATTCTTATCTAAATGTACTTATATGTTTATGTTCTTTTAAATTATTCTTTAAACTATATATCTGATATTAGTTTAGTCTTCTTTAATTGTATTTAATTAAGTAACTGCCTCAATTTAATTTTAGAAATAAATAACATACATCTGAAATAGTATTATTTAATATTTTGCTTGGTTGTAAAGAAATGTGCTTTTATATGGCAACTGTATTCCACTAGAAGAGCATGCTGGGTATTGGGACACTTGAACCAGATCATCTTGTTTCCTGGAGGCCTGGCAGTTCATATTGTGAAGTTATAGTTCAGACATTAACATTAAACAGCTAACATTGAATGTGCACTCATTAAATGCCTGGCACTGTGCTCAATGCTTCACCTGCTATATGTAGCCCATGGCTGGCTCTCTACCTAATCCCATTATCCTTTCTTTCTGTTTTGGGACTATGCAGTCCTGTGTTTTAGGGGAGCTGACCTTACCCATGGGGCAAGTCAATCATGGTCACATTTTCCTAGTAAGTACCTGGCTTACAAAAGGGTAAGAGCATGGGACACAAGCTTGGCCAATGAGGTAAAAGGGGAGGTAAGATGATAAGCACATGAAAAAGATTTCTTAAAAAGAGACATAAGGCAGAGCACCTCTCTTTTTCCTCTGATGTGTCATGACCAGTTGTGATGCCAGGACAGTGGCAGCTGTGACCATGGGTGGACCTTGAATGAGGATGGATCCAACATAATGAGGGTAGCAGAATGAAATGATTGGAATAACCTAGGTTCTTGAAGACATTGTTGAGTCATTCAATTAAAAAATCCTGGGATGTTTCTACCTTGTAACTATTTGTTTTACGGGCTAATAAACTGCCCTATTTGGGTGAGCTTGTTAGTCAGAATATTTTGTACCCATAAATAGCCATGCATCTATTTATTAAACCAACAATCTTATAAAGTAAGTATTAATATTATATTCATTTTGTTGGTTAGTAAATTGATGCTCAATTGATGCTCAGAGTGGCCAAGTGGCCTGTCCAGGGCCATACAGCCAGGAAGCACCAAGAGTGAACTCAGGTCACTACAGAGCCATTGCTCCAGACCATTACATTATCTAATAAACCTGCTGTGGCCACTTATCTGAGGGGGCCTCTGGAATGATAGCTAGACAAATTGGAATAAAATCACATAAAGCATTGCCCCCTTGTCCTCCTTCTCTGGCCAGAGAGTAACTGCAGCAGCAACAGCATTTTTTATTGCAAAGAGTGACAATTTATATCCTTCATTTTATCACACCATCTCTCAGCGGACAGTCAGGCTCAAAAAATCAATCCTCCACTGACTCAGTCCCCCCAAAGATGCATCTGACAACAGGAACTATTTCCAAACTGCAGGCTGAACAAGGGCAGTGACTTTCCAGAGAGTTGTGGGTGTTTATTCAGTTATTTATTTTGAAATTCAGACAAGTTTCTCTCTGCCCCCAGGCTGACAAATCCCTGTCCCTTTGCCTTGGTGGTATGAGCTGATGACACAGTCCTGTTTGTTCCCCTGGCCTCCAGGCGGCCTCAGATCCCCAAAGCAAACCACATGATTACTCTGATTGTTTGATCCCATCTGGACCCACCAGTGATCAGGACACAGCTGGTTTATGGGTCACTTTGTCAAAATGTTCCAACCTCCAGTGTCTCCTTCCCTGAAGCTAGGAGAACATTGTTATGGAAAGTGCCAGGGGCATCCAGTGGGCATTGGCAGCTTCCAGGATTTGGGAATAGAACCAAGGGGAGGAGTCACAGCAAATATGGGAACAGAAGGCAGAGAGAACAGACAGGTGGAGGGGAGTGCTTGAGAAGGACAATCAGGGAATGAATAAGACTGGCTCAATAAGAATGATAATGATAATAATAATAATGACAATAAAGTTCATATCTGTATTTTCAACATTTTCAGAGCACTAACTAGAACCTCACAGTACCCTATGATATGTGCTGTGTCAATATAACAATGGACACTTGACAGCAATGACAATAGCTATTCTGTTTTTGATTCATTATTTTGTGTCATGACTTTACTAATTACATACATCATCACATTTGATCCTTATAACAACCCTGTGAAGTGAATACTATTATTGTTCCCTTTTCACAATGAGGAAGCTGAGACCCAGTGGGGTTAAGTGAGTTTTCCAAGGTCACATAGCTAGTAGGCATGAAAACCTGGGAGAGAACACAGATCTTCTGGCTCTGAATTTAATGAGCTCCCAGCTAGCCCAGAGAGATGGCCCAGGACCTGAGCCCTTGGCTGGGCATCAGGATAAATTTGCCTCTTGTACCCAGAAGCTGGCAGAAATTCCAGGGAGTTGCATCTTTCATTAGGAGACAAAGAGATGAGTCCTCTACCAGCATTGGCTTGTGGAGCGGTTTATTAACTCGGCATTTTGCTGACAGTGGAATTTGTAGAGCAGTTAATAGTAATGAAACACTGGTGAGTGTCAAGACACACAAGAAGATGCAAAGTGAGAGGAGGCTGCCAGCCATTCCAGCTGCCCTTTGCTAGGATTAATGAAGCCTGTGTGCTCTCCTGATGTTGACAGTGCCCAGAAATGTCAGGTACCACCTGGGCTGTCTTGTGAGCTGTCAAACTCCCTTCCAATCTCCTCCCTTCCTGCCAACACCAGTCATGGGGGAGACATTGGCATAACCTGAAGCCTCCCCTTTTCTTCCACACTTGAGTTTGGGGCTTTGATGGCCATTCAGGCACATGTTTTGTAATTTTGGAACCAACTTTGAATTCAGTTCCCAGACCTTTCATAGCATGTTACCATGGCCCATGTTACTTTGTATAGTAAATGTGGAGAACAGCTCAACTCCATAATGAGGATAAAATTTATTCTAGTAACTGAATCTCAGTTAAAGTCACCACAAGCTATTTATTGATGTTTTTAAAAGAGAAACATGAAAGAATACGCACCAACAGAGACAGCTTGAGCTGAATTGCCCAGCCTCACACATCCTGGTTTTATGGGTGTGGGTTTTGAACACAGATTGAGCTGGGGGCCCTGGGGCCCTGTCTCTCCTTGGCACAAGAAGGTGAAGTCAGCAGAGGAGCTGAAGGAGGAGAGCAGGAGCTAATGGAAGCTATCTCCCCTCTCAGCTCCTGGAGGGTAGGTCTGGTGTGTTCATTCTGCTGTCTTTGAGTACTTTTCATGGCTCTGCTGCTCTTCTCAGTTTGGGGAAAGAAAGAGCATTTGGGATGCAGGACCTGGTACCCAAGAGCTCCTTCTGGTGGCAGAGGTGGACACGTAAATAAGTTTATTTCAGGAGAAAAAGGCTGTGACAGAGGCGTGAAGGGAACATCGTGCCAGGAAAGAGAGGAGTGTCTGCTAAAGTCTTCCCAGAGGGTGCCAGTTGGGTGGACAGGCTCGGGAGGGGCATTATCCCCGGTGGAGAGGTGAGGAAGGGGCAGCATGGTGTGGTGGGAAGCAGGCAGTTTAAATCTAGTTCTGATAGTTCCTTACTATGAGACCTTGGGCATGTTAACTAACTAATTGGTCTAAGCCTCAATCTTCTCATCTGTGAAGTAAGAATAATGATGCCCATTTTACATAATTGTGGTCAGGATGTAATATGAATGAGAAAGTAATCTACCTGAGGTTTTTTGTGTGAATGTTGGTTTCTCCATTAAATTCTCAAGGCTTGGAATTTTCAGAGAAGAGTGGTCCCTGTTTGGAAAAGGCCACGGAATGTTTCTGTCTGGAAAGGGTGTGTGCTAAGAAGGGTCAAAGGCTGTTGGTTTGGGGATAGTTATTCCCCGCTGGATCTGCTTCTCACCTATGCACTTGCACAGGGTATTAGATTCTGTGCTTGACTAGTATGCATGGAGGGCCTTAAAACTGAAATGATAGCAGAAACATTAAGATTATGCAGATATGACAAAGTGAAGAACCTAAAAATACTCCAGGAAGGCAAATGTTCAAAGTTTATCATACAGCACGGTAGCAGGCTCTGGGGGCCCTGGATCTCTGACCCATGGCTTAAAGTGCTTTGTGAATCAGCCAGAAGCCAGACACCAAGTGACTCTTGGACCCTATTCCAAGAGTAGGTAAGCAAGTCTGTGTGGGTCCCAGCAATCTGCATTCACATGGAAGTGCCTGGGTTGTTCTGTTGCAGACAGTCCCTGTGCCAGGGTAAGTACACATCTGGAATATACTGCCCACCATGATCAAGCCACCTCTCTCAGTCAAGTCCTTGGCTGTAGCAAGGCCTAGAAACAAAAATGGAGAAATAAAGTGCCAGGAAAAGCCTTGGTCCTAAGGCTATTTGGTCAACAGGAAATATGCTGGTACCCTGGCCTTGGAGACTCTGGAGTGTCTAGCTGGTAGACTATCGTTGGGGCTGGTTTGGAGGCTGCTGCCCTAAGGGCAACCACCCATAACAAATGTCTAAGCAGCAAGGCACACTTCCTTGTAAGGCCAACTCTTAAGTGAGGGTACCCACACAAGGCAGGATTCAAGGGGCCTTGGAACCTCTTATTTCTGGAAAGTCTCCCTCTCTGGCCTTCAGTTCTCTCTAACTTACATGGGTAAAAATTTCAAAAGTCCTGCTAATGTGCAGACATGTTACCCAAAGGAGGAGCCCACAGACCTGTTAGCACAGAGTTTCTCTGAAGAGAAGTGAGTTAGCTGTTGAAACCGTAGACCAGGACATTGAAGAAATGACAAATTGATTCAACCTGAATCAAGAAAAAATTGTCCAGATGGGCATGGGAGTTAAATTAACTTAATGAATTCAACCCACTATTAAAAAAATTAATGTTTATTCATTTTTTTTTGAGAGGCAGAGACAGAACATGAGTTGGGGAGGGGCAGAGAGAGAAAGAGACAGAATCTGAAGTAGACTCCAGGCTCTGAGCTGTCAGCACAGCCCAAATTGAGGCTTGAACCCATGAACCATGAGATCATGATCTGAGCTGAAGTCAGACACTTAACCAACCAAGCCACCCAGGTACCCCAAATTCAACCCACTATTCAGGTCTGAAATTGGTTCTGTAGAAAGACAGTCCCTATTCCTACTTGCAGCACCCAACTAATGGTATTACTGAGAGAATGAAATACAAAATAGGGATGTTCTGCGGAGGATAGTTATAGATGAGGATGGGGCATGTGAGTAAGGTCTTGAAGGAAGAGCAGGACTTTCACCAGTAGAGGTGAGGTGTGTGTGTGCATGTTTGCATGTTTGCATGTTTGCGTGTGTGTGTGTGTGTGTGTGTGTGTGTGTGTGGTATATTTCTAGAAGTGGTAACCTAAGCAATTTCAATTTGACTGAAGAATTCATATAGGAGGGGGATAGGGTCAGAGTCTTACTCAAGAGTCTGCACTACTGGGAGTCCATTGAGGATTTCTGAACAGGAGACAGGATATACTTTGAAAAGCCAATCTGGTGGTGTCAGATTGCAGCGGGTTGATGAGGGTGCATAGAAAACAGTCCTGGGGCTCTTACTGCTGTGCAGCCACAATGAAGGCTTACACCCATAGGTGGCCTTTGGAATAGAAATACTCTCACATAGCACTTGTTGAGTGCCCACTCCATGCAGGAATTTTACATTAGTAAGTACTTTTAGCAATTGCAGTAAGGTGAAGATGCTTCTTTCATTTTTTTCAGCCAATATGCATCCAGGGCTTCTATGACACACTTGCTATGGGAGAGACAGAATCTCCATTTTGCAGACAGGATACCTTCAAATACATTTTTATTGCTCATTTTACAGAGAAGAAAGCTGAGATGCAGAGAAACCCAGCAACTTGCCCAAAACTCACCAGCTAGCAAATGGTAAAATGTGGATTTGAACCTAAGTTTTGCTGGCTACATATGACATAGTAACATCTGTGGACATTTCCTAATTACTAGTGAGAGACTTTATACGGGTTATCATTTAGGAGACATTATTTATCTTCATAAAAGCCCATATGAGGGAGCTATTAATTATTGGTCCATTTTTGGAAGAAGAAAGTGAGAAAACAGAGAGACAAAGTTGTCCAAGTTATTCAGTGAGAGGAAGAGCCAAAACTGGGTGCTTGTATCCGGGTAATCTGATCTAAGGGCCTTACTATTTATTTTTTTTAAGTTATTTTATTTATTTATTTATTTATTTATTTATTTATTTAGAGAGTGTGTGAGCAGGGGTGGGGCAAAAAGAGGAGGAAAGAGAGAATCCCAAGTAGGCTCTGCACTGTTAGCACAAAGTCCTGTGTGGGACTCAATCTCACAAAGTGTGAGATGTGACCTGAGCTGAAATCAAGTAGGTTGCTTAACCTTGAGCAACCCAGGCTCCTTTTTAAGGGCTTTACTCTTGAGCATTACACCATCCAAAGCTTGATCACTTCCCCCACCACACCTCTTCTCTCCTAGTTCTTCCTCCAAAAAGAATTCTGTGTGGTTTTGGCCACTGTTTGTGGTGTGTGTAGGTGGCTGGTGCAGATTTGCACCAGAAGTGTCAAGGTTCTGTGTCAGCTACATATTTCTTGCCTCCTGGATCTGTGTGGCACCTTGTCCCCATGGATCCATCCACTCCTGTCCTCACTGGCCTCCTTGTTAAGGGTGGAGTCTACCTCATGCACTGAATACCCTGAGTCCATCCTGTCATTCTGAAAAGTTTGCTCCAAAACTGAGCTCCTGGTTTGTGGCCACAGGTCTGTCCCTCTCATAGTTTTCCATATCCAGGAAGCAGTCATTCCATCCTTCCAGTGACCCACACAAAAACCATAGCAGCCATCCTTGATTCCTTTCCCTCTCAAGCCACATCAAAGAATCGTGTCATCTGTATTACCTTTAAAACACTTCCAGGGGCACCTGGGTAACTCAGTTGGTTAACTGTCCAACCTCAGCTCAGGTCATGATCTCACCATTTGTGGCTTTGAGGCCCTAGTTTGCTCTGTGCTGACAGCTCAGAGCCTGGAGCTTGCTTCAGATTCTGTGTCTCCCTCTCTCACTGCTCCTTCCTCACTCGCACTCTGTCTTTCTCTGTCTCTCAAAAATAAATAAATAAATAAATAAATAAATAAAGGTTTAAAAAACTAAAAAAGGAAGCATTTTCAGAATCCAAGTTTCACCCCCTCTCCTCTGCTGCAGGAAGCCCAGTGTCAACCTCTGCAGCTTCTCTCTAGATATTTTCTGGCTGCTACCTTTGCCCCTCACCATCTCTCCTGCAGTCAGAGGGATCTTTAAAAAATACATCAGATGTCATGTCTCTGTTCAAAATACTCCAGTGGCTTCCCTGTCACTGGGAGTTAAGATCCTGCAGTGGCCCTTAGGGCCCCAATGGTCTTAGAGCTTGTCTCTTGCTCTCTGTCCCTTGCGCACTCTATTCCAGGTATATCGCCTTTTTATGTTCCTTGAACATGCTGAGCATGCTTCTGCCCCAGGTCCTTTGCACTTGGTGTCCCTTTTGCCTGGAATACTCATCCCTTGTTTCTGCATGGCTGATCCTTCACTTTCTTTAGGTCTATACCAGTCAGCATGGGCTGACATATGCTACAGTATCAAATACCCCCGTTTAAGGTAATGAGGTTATTTCTCCATTACAAAATATGTCCCTTTCAAGCCAGCTAGAGTCTCTTCGCCGCCGCCGTGGTGAAATCTTGTCTTGACAGCCAGGCTGACTGGGCTACACTCTGGGGCACTGCAGAGAACAGGAGGGAGCCATGCAGTAACAGCTGACTGGCCATGTCATTGGCCAGTATATGATACACAGCCACCCCTTATGTCACCTGAGTGGGGGAGAGTCCCCTGCCCTCTGCCAAGTTGGAGAAAGAGCAGGGAGATTTGTGAACAGTCTCTGTTGTATGCCATCCCTCCTTGTCCCTAGGAATTTTCTTTCTTCTTTTTTTCTTTTGTGGTATTTTCTGGAGCACTCACCACTTTCCAATATTCAATATTTAGTTGACTGCCTCTCCCTGATCAGAATGCAATTTCTATGAAGGTAGGATCTTTGTCTGTTTTGTTTACTATCATGTCTTGGTGCCTAGAACCATGAGCACCATATAGCAGGTGCTGAATATATATTTATTGAGTAGATGTTATAGCATGAATTGTACCCCCTCAAAATGAATTGTACCCCCTGCTCATGTGATTACATTTGGAGATAGGACCTTTAGGGAGGGAATTAAAGTTAAATGAGGTCATAAGGGTGGAGCTCTGATCTATCAGAAGAAGAGACACCAGCTATCTCTTATTCTCCACAAGCACAATAAGGAAAAGTCATCTGAGGATATAACAAAAGGACATCCAGCTGTGAGCCAGGAAGACAGCGCTCACCAAGAAATGACCCTGACAGCACCTCCATCTTGGACTTCCTCCCTCCAGAACTGTGAGAAATAATTTTTGTTGCTTAAGTCACCCAGTTTGTGGTATTTTGTTATGGCAGCCCTAGCTGACTAAGATAGAAGACAGATAAAAGAATGAAAGCAGGAAAATACAGCCAAGTGGTCTCATGTGCTCACAAGGGCATCCTGGGGAGGTTTTGGAGAGAGCCATGCAAGCTGGGCCCTGCCTGTCAAGGAGCTAGCTTGGGAATGTTAGGGAAGGGGCAGCTGGTGCAGAGACCCAGGTGAAAGTGAGCTTGTACAATGGACAAGGAACAGAAAGAAGACCGTATGGCCTTTGTGTGGTGTGGTGGTCAAGGGAACACTGGTGAGTAGGTGCCAGGCCTCCCACCAGGAGAAGGAGTTAGGGTTTTAGTGGGAAGTTACTGGAAGGCTTTAAAAGGAAATACATCCCACATATTTAGTTTTAAAAAGTTTCTTTGGTAAATGTGTGGATAATGGGTTTAAGGGGACGAATCTGTCAGGTCCTAGAGTGTAGGGGTAAGATGACAGAGGCATTTCAACTGCCAGACCTTTGCATGGGCCTGGCACTGAGTGGACATGTGTGTGTGTGTATGTGTGTGTGTGTGTTTGTGTAATGAATTAACTGAAATGAACTGGGGGCTAGGTAGTGTCAACCTTTGCTCTCCATACTTCTGATGGCAGTGACCTTACCCCTGTTGGCGCTTTATGCTTTACCACCAGAAGGTGAGTTTATTCCATTCTCTGCGTTTAGCTGGGAGGGAGCTAAGTTATTTGGGAAGGGATCACAATCCTAGGCAGAATGGGAGTTCACAGTATCAGCACCTAGGGCAGGAACAATGGCTATAGGTGCCTCAGCACTCACATACATGGGCCACAGACTTGAACTGGGTCCTCAGTGCACATGGATGAAAATTCCAGTGAAGCTGTGTCCTGGCTGAAGCTAGTGTTGAGCTGGCTTTGGTGTCAGCACCCTGACTAAAGACCACAATTACTGGGCTTCTGGCCAAGTTGGGGCTTGGACCCCTAGCTGTTCTGCCTCCTGGCTTATCTTCCAGCAGCCAGGTGCCTGCCAATGGTGGAGGAGGGGAGAAGCAGATGTGATGCTCTGCTCTGTCTCTGCTTCCTGGGTTAGACTCTGATCTTGGCTGTTTAAAGCCATCATGAACTCCATTCCAGAAGCAGTTGTGTTCAGGTCTGCCTCAAGAGGAGGCATGGGGGCCTCTGGAGAGTTCCATACCCCTGGGGAATGGTGCAGGCCAGCTGAGGCCAAGCCAACAGCTGGACTCAATTCTGTTATTGCTGTCCCCTATTGCCATCTGAGACCTGGCTGTCACTTCACAGCTGGCCTTCAGCCCTCTGCAGATAATTGCTATAGCTCACCCTAGGCAGCAGATATGGAAAAATAACAGGTCCACTGGGTCATGCTTTCAGAGCAACCCAAGACTGCCTGGGGGCTCTGCAAGAGCCTCACCTCATTCCCTGATCTGGGAGCCCAGCTGGGACATGAAAACCCGTGGATGCCTCTGTTGTGTTCCTTTCTGTGCAGTGTGGGTGTGTCTGTGTTTGTGACAGTGTGTCCGACTGTGTGTGCATTCATATGTCTGCTTGCACACATATGTATCTACTCATTTAGTAAGTGCTTATTCAAGACCTACTATGTGCCAGACACTGCTGGGCACTGGGGGACAGACCAGATGCTTCCTTTGCTAAAGCCTTTTCAGTCTAGGAGGGGAGACAAATATGCACTGAATACAAAGTTATGTGTAAATGTATAAATGTCAGGCATGGGCTCTCATGTATTGTGAATATGCACTTATGAAGGGCATCTGTGTACCTGGGAGAGAATTCACACCGGCTTGTGTTCCTGTGTGTACCTGTGCATGTGATGATAACATTGGTGGGCACCTTGTCTTCATGAGAGGGCTACAAAAGAGAAAAGCCAGACATGCACATATGAGGAAGCAGGAAGAGAGAGGGACAGAGTCTTGTCTAAGGATGTCCCAGAAACTATTGACAGGCCATAAGGGACAGACACATCTGCTGTCTAAACAGCCAAAGATAAAGTGTGTGGCCTGGTGGGATAGCATGGGACCTGGGAGTCACCTGCAATTTGTCCCTGAGCAGGCCATTCATGTCCTCCTTATGGACATGGTTTTCTCATTTGTAAAACAAAGATTACAGACTAAATGTTACCTAAAGTCCCATTCAACCTTAGCATTCCATGAGCCCAGATATAACCCTTGTTCTTAGGGAGTATATAGTATAGATAAGGGTTAGAGAGATACCTAAATACACAGCCCCTCCCCACATGCATGTACACACACATGCATGTATACACACATGAACATGTGGTGGGCATGGCCATGTCAAAGGTTGGGTCAAGAGACTCCCAGACCAATTAAGGCAGTCAAGAGGCCTCTTGTAGGACTTAAATAAATAATTAGGGAGATTGGTTGTGGTGGGGAAGGGAGGTGTGGTAGCCAAGGTGAAGAAAGAGGGAGCTGATGGTGAGGAGGGGTGCAGTGGAAAGCAGGCTGAGAGCTGGGCTGGGGGCTTGCACAGGGCTGGAACTTCACTCCTCTGTACCAATTGCAGACTAGAGGTGTACTCATCAGCTCCAGGTATTGTAGAAAAGTACCACAGGGTGCCACAGAAAGGGGCACAGATGTACCACAGAAACTTATTCTGTCCCAGTTCTGGAGGCTAGAAGTCCTAGATCATGGTGCCGGCAGGTTTGGTTTCTCCTGAGGCCTCTCTCCTTAACTTGCAGGTCCTCTTGATGTTTTCTTTCACGACGTTTTCTCTGTGTGTGTCTATGTCCAATCTCCTATTCCTATGACATCAGCATTATGGGATTATAAGGCCCACCCTAATGACCTCATTTGCCTTAATTACTTCTTGAAGAGCCTATCTCCAAATACAGTCACATTCTGAGGCACCGAGTACTGGGACTTCAACATGTGAATGTTGGGGGACACCAATTTAGCCCATAACAGGAGGAGGGGTGGCAGAAACTTCTCTCAGCAAGATGAAAGACAATAAGAACAGCCAGATATGGACATCAACTGTTTCTTCTCAACTAGGGATGTGGAGTGGTATGGGGAAAGACACAGGTGAGCTGCACTTGCTTAGGGCCCCAGCAGAAGACCCTGGTCAAGGACAAGTCACTGAATCTCCTGGAGTCTCTATAAAATGAGGCTGAACTAATAAAGTTTAGAGTGCTATGTAAAAGATAAAAATAGTAACAGGAATAACAGGAGTGATTTACTCAGTGCTGAACATGTGCCAGGCTGTGTGAAGGGTTTTGTATGTGTTGCAGGATGGATTTGTGTTTTCCTCATTCTTATGTGTAGCTTGGCAACATGAGGCTAACATAGTGGAAGCGGGGATGCAACTGCAGGCCGAGAAGGAGCCCAATTCTCTTAACGTACTGATATGTTCCCCATAAGGAAAGCTCAGAGAACCAAAGCTGTTCACCTGAAGTCACCCAGCTAGTGTGTTTCTCTGGATTCTGTGTGGGGTGCACTGGCATTTACGTTAGCAATTTTTATGGGATGTCTTTTATGTCTAGTTTTAGTTCATTTTGCTTTCCAAACAGATAGAAGATAGTGCAGAGAGGACCCTGATATGTGCAAGGCCGGGAGCTAGGAGAGAATGTAGCAGTTGAGATTTCCTTTGCCTCTGATGCATGTCTTCAGTGGGATAGTTGACGGGGTAGACATTTTATGCAGGTTGAGAGGACAGTTTTCTGGGGCCCTGGAAATATACTACCCAGAGACTCACCTTTCCACAATGCAATGCAAACTGGACATGACAAGGTCCTTAACCTGAGCCTTGCATTACTGTCCTGCCCTGGAGCCTAAGGGTGTGAGCCCACACCCTACCAGGAGAGAACACGCATGTTGTGTGACCTGCAAGTGCATTGCTCACCTCTGTCATCTCTTATTGCCCCCAGACCAGGAAGTCTTGAACTAACCTCATCTAGAGAGTAGGGCTTTTTCTTTCCTGACTATGAATATGAAAAGCTGATTTTTCCAGTAGAGTAAGACTTTAATGTAGAGCTGTTTTAAGCTCCCCACACAGCATGTTTTAACAGCTTGTTGCATGAAATCACTCACTTGAGTGGCTTTCAATCCAGGCCAAGTCTGTGCTGCCTAAACCAATCCCTCTTCCTATGCCTCTCAGCCATCTGCCTCCCCACCTCAAACCCAGAGGCTAATGGGAGTGGGCCAGGCCCTGGGGCAGACTCCACAGTAGGGGACAGAGGGAGCTGTGCAGGGCAGGGCGGGTGGCAGGAGCTTCCCAGAATAGATGGGGATATTATTGCCTGATGAAACCCATACTCTAGAAGCAAATCACAGACATGTAGCTGGGCAGATATTTTGCAGGTCATCTTCTCAGTATTGCACAGTGGTTAAGAGAGTAGAGTTTAAACCCAAGCACACCTGCGTTCTAATGTTGGCTGCGTTGCTAATTAAATGTATAACCCTATGCAAATTGCTTTGCCTGTCTGTGGCCTCATTTTTTTTTCATATCTGTAAAATGGGATAATATTAGTACCTACCTTAGGGGGTTGTCATGAGGATTAAATGAGACAACACATGCACAGGGTCCAAAGAATGGTGTCTGACACATAGTACATGCAGGGATGTGGTAGCTCTTGTTTTGCATCTGCTTGTTAGTGTGTGCGGCTCAAAGACAGTACGAGATCTCCGGAGCTCAGTGGGGCTCATTCCACATTGGTGTGTTGGCTGTTTCTGCCAATTAGATCACCCAACCATTTCTGTGTAGCGGTTCCATTGCCCATCTTATCCTCTGGCTCCAGTTGGTGCTAGTGTGCTTTGGATCCTATTACGACCTGCTCTGAATGCTGACCCCACAGCCTCCCTGAGTTCATCCTGAAACACTAAAACCAGATCCCAGTACTCTTTTCAGAATGAAAGACATCCCCTCCCCTGCTGCCCACCCCCAGGTCTCTCCTCAAAGGAAACAACTTTAGGGAAAAATGAAGCTGTTTTAAATATAAATGACTGCGGCACAGTAGGACCTTATTAAAATACAGAGAGATTAACAAGGTCTCATTCCCCTCAATTATTAACAATGTACTTGTTCTTCAGAAAAGTACCCATGAAAATTTAAAACAGATGAAAATGGTTGTTCACTTAAAACTGCTCAGTTAATCTGTGAGTAATGTTTTATTCAGTGCATTAAATGAACATGCAAGGTTGGACACCTGCTGGTCCCTCACCCCAGGGCACCAATAGGCACATCCATGGAGAGACACAGAAGGCAAGGGACAGTAAGAACTGAGGACCAAGGGGGTGGAATCTTCTGCCCAATGTATTGTCCAGCTTCAAATTAATGGGTATCCAGGGGTTGCAGGCCAGGGTTCTGATGGTCAGTGCAGTGCCAAGGAAGCAGTCTGCCTGGCTGGGTAGCAGAGGGGCATCAGTGTGGGGAGGAGAGGCTTGGTCCCTGCTATTCATTTGACCGCTGCTACCCTCCTCACACAACAGCACAACCCTTGTTTTCACCATCGCTTGCTCTTGATATCCTCACTATTGTGAGAGAGAGTAAGGACTGTTCATTCCAGGCTTGAGCAGTGCAGAGAAAGGGGAAAGTGGCCAGCTGCTTTGGACTTTCTGAAGGGCAGAGGAAATGGGCCCACCTTGTAGTGAGATTGTAGTCAGACGTAAGAAAGTTTGGGCTCCATGGCATGATGGCCCCTGTGTCCTGAGAAGAAACATTGGCTGGGGTTGTAGAGGGTGGCTATGCTTTTTGGTGCTTGATGCTTGATTGTTTTCTTTCCCTCACCTGGCCTGAACCTGGATGTCATGGGTAGTAGACAAATATCTGTTGAATAAACTAATAAATGAGTAAATAAATGAACTATGAAATTAGGGCCTCCCGCAGAGCCTCCGCCTCCCTGCCTTTGAGGGAACGAGGTGTGACTCTGGGACCTGGCAGTCCTTGAAAACTGAATAGTTACCTCTGTGGAGGTATAGTTACCTCACAGGTTCCCCTCCTTGGAGAAGGAGCTGTTCTGGCTGAGTGTTGGGACCTGGCCCCCATATCTTCACCATCCATTGGCTTCAGTAGTGTCTATTGGACTTGTACCATGGAGGCAGCTTTGAACATGGAACACAGCTCTATTTTCTGCAAGGCAGCATTCTGCTAAGTCTGTGTCATTTCTTTCCAAATTAAATATCCTTGGAAACTGAGCCAAAGGATGAATCTGGGAGGTCAGGTTTGGGAAACCCAGACTGGGCTTGGAGAGATGTTGACAAACTGAGGAGTCTGTGTCCTCTGGGGAACCTAGCCTTTATAGCTCAGTGTTGGACTGCATGCATAAGTGTCCCGCTGACTGGGTGTTGGATAGGTGGTAAGGATATCATGGTCAGGGGCCGGGGAAGGAGGCAGGGCATCTCTTTCAGTGGCTATCAGTGAGGCTGTAACTGTGAGAGGGGAAGTGGATGAGGAAGAGGAAAGACTCCTTGATGGATGTACTATCCTAAGAAAAGATGTGCAATTAGAGTTCTTCAGATTTTACTCAGAGGCACAGCACTCTACAGTTGACAGAAACAATAAAGCTTATTGAAGCCTACTTAGTCATTCCTGCATTCAGTAATACTTGCCATAAACAAGCTCACATACTGGTGGGGAAGAGACACAATGACAGGTTAAACAAAGGATATAATCTTAGTAAGTTGATAAGATGTAGGTGGAAAAGTTAAAGCAAAGTAGGATTCAAGAGTGGCTGCTGAGACAGCCTTGTGGAGATGACATTTGTATTGAAAGCTGAATAAAGTGAGCATGAAGCACATGGGCCACATATGTGCCTGAAGGGAAGAAGGAGGACCATGTGCATGGGCCCAAGAAGGAGCTGGTAGGGCATTTGAGAAAAGTATGGAGCCTGCTGAGTTTGATGCTTGGAGCTGAAGTCACAAAGGGAGGAAGGGCAGCTGTGGAAGGGCTGGAGGAAGGCTTGCACTTTCTGCTGAGTGTGTGGGACAGCCCATACTGGGAGATGTTGAGCACCTGATAAAAGTGATCTTATTTATGTTTTGAAAAAGACAAAATGAAACAAAACAAACCATGAAGTTATGTGAAAAATGGACTGTGCAGACACAGATGCTCTGATGACTTAATGGTACAGCCTCAAGCCCAGTCATGAGAAATGGTCAGGTCAGGACAAGCTGGAGCCATGGACTGTGGGTTAGTATCAGGCATGAGAAAAAAAGTAGTCATGGAGGTTGCCAAAGTTTGCTTTTCCTGACAGTAACTCCATGAGTAAAAGTACCCTTTAATGAAGTGACAAAAGACTCTACATTTAGTGCTTTTCTTTTTTCCCAAGAGGAGATGTATCAAGTGTGGACTTCAGGAAGACAGATGGGCTGGATACATATATTTTAAGTCATGGTTATTAGTGTGTATTTTATGTAGTAAAATTCACCCTTTTAGGTGTGCAGGTGTATGAATTTTGCCAGATGTATATAGTCATGTAACCACCACCACCAATCAGGATAGAGAATATTTAGCCAATCAGAATAGAGAATATTTCCATCAATCCAAAATGTTCACTCATGTCACTTTATAGACATTCTCATTTCTCCACCCTAGCGCCTGGAACATACTTTCTATGTCCCTATAGTTTTACCTTTTCCAGAATGTCACACAAGTGGAATCAGGTAGATGAAATCATGTGGTGTGTTGTCTTTCATTCATCACAATGCATTTCAAATTAAGCTATGTCATGTGCATCAGTAGCTCAATACTTTTTATTGCTAAGTAGTGTTTCACTATAGGGATGTACCTCAATTTGTTTGTCCTTTCACCTGCAGATGGACATTTGAGAATTTTCCCCACATATTTGGCCATTATAAATAAAGCTGAAATAAACAGTCACACACAGTTTTTATGTGTACAAATGTGTTCATTTATGTTGAGTAATTAACGGGAGTGGGATTTCTGGGCCACAGTCTAAGTGTGTGTTTCACTTTATGAGAAACTGACAAGCTGTTTCCAAAGTGGTCCCACCACTTTGCATTCTCAGCAGAGTGTAACAGAATTCCAGCTGCTCTGTATCCTCACCAGCATTTGGCAGTGCCAGCTAAGCAATTTTAGCCATTCTAATAGGTGTGCAAGGCTAGCCATCTGCATTTGAGAGGCATCCCCCACATATGCACAGTCATGGGAGCACATATATTCTGTACGGAGCCAATATGCACAGCAAAGGAAAGAGGTCTGAGCAGAAGAAAGTTGGGGGGGGGCAGCTGGTTGGATAGAAGGAAATTAAGCAGGATGGTCCATGGCTAAACTACAAAGTATTTCTAAAAGAGGGAGTGACATAGTGGCCAAATGCTGTTGAATGGCTGCATGAGATAAAAATTGAAAGTTGATCATTGGGTTTGGAAAGACGGTGGTTGTTGATGACCTTGACAAGAGCAGTTTTAGGGTTGTATTGTGGTGAGACCCAGGTGAGGGTGAGTGGGGAGGGAATGGAGGTGAACAAAACGATAGGCTCCTCATGTTCAAGGACAGGGTGTTAAAGTCTGTGGGTTGCTTTCTCCTTCATTCTTCACTATACAAATCTAATTTAATTGGGATGGCAATATGCATAGCTGCAAAGACTACACTTTTCAGCTCTCTGGAAGAACTACACTTTAGATGTGTTAGTGATGCTTGTTTGGTGGACATCCAAGAAAACTGAAAAGGGGAGGGGGCGTAATTGGCAAGTGTCCATTTCAACTTCACCATTCTCCTTTCTGTCTGCAGCTCCAGCTGTCACTTTGCAATCTCTAGCGATTCTGACCTTGAAGTTGGAAGCTGCCACCAAGAAAGGCAGAGAAGAAAGACAGAAGTAATTTAGATCCTGGGTAGTTCTATCGGGCTGCCAGGTTAGCTCAGACTGCCTGCCTCCAGATTGTTTCTCCTCGAACGTTTATGTGTTATGCCAATGCATTTAAGTCTATTAGCAGTTGAATGTATTTCCTAAATGATATAGATTTTAAGCCTCAAAATGAATACATTAATTCTCCCCAATTAATCTATAAATTTAATTTGATTCCCAAATGAACAGTGAAATAATAATTAGGTAAGCTCATGCTAAAATTCACATAGAAAAAGAGAGAAGCAAAAATAGCTCAGAAAGTTCCAAAATAGATGTACATCAGAGGAGATGAGTATTTTAGTTATATTTTAAAACTGTAATAAATAAAACAGTGTGGTACTGGTACGTAGGTAACTAATTTGATCAATGAAACAAGGTAGAGTGCAAAAATAGAAGGACACATAAGGAAATTGAGAGTAATGTAAAGATGCTTCCTCAGATATTCTTAAATTAGTGAGAAAGAAGGTGGGCCATTCTCAAACTAGACATTGAGAAATACTGTTGAATCCATAACTGGGATATTAGTGGGCATCGTAAATTAGAGTATATTCAAAATGGATCAAAGATTTAAAGGTGAACAGAAAAATAATCTGTATGGTCACAAGAAAAATTAAAATGTGGGATAATTATTTATAGTCTGAGTACCTTTCTAACTATGATAGGGAACAAAAACACACCAATAAATCATGAAATAAAACTTTGGTAATCTGGACTACATAAAAAAAATTTCAAAATTCTACATGGCAAAATGCACCATAAGTAAAACTAGACTACAAACAATAAATTGGGGGAAAATGTTTGCAACTCTGACCTTAGACTAAGGTCAATTTTATATTTCTCTAAAATATAAAAGTCTCCTATAACATAAGACAAAAAACTCAAAAGAAAAATGGGTGAAGAATATTAAGAAGCAATTTACAGAAAAGGAAATACAGGTAGCTCTTAAATATGAATAGATGCTCATCTTTATTGAATTTAAGAGAAATGCACACTAAAATTTTCCTGAGATTCCACTTTCTGCCAGTAGATAGTTGAAGATCAGAGGTTGGAAGGCCTGCTGCTGGTGAGGATTTGTGCACACAGATGGCCTCATCTCTGCTGTGAGGAACTGAACTGGGTGAAAGTGTGTGAGGAGCTTTACCTCACGCCTGAGCATCTCTCTGCAGCGTGCCCACCATATTTGCACAGGTTGATTACTTATTTCATCCCATGTTTGTGCTGAGAGACAGGGACTCCATCTTTTATTTTCCAGATGAAGAGATGAGGGCCCAGAGAACTGGAGGTAGTCATCAGGTGACAAGCCAAAAATGAACTCAGACCTTGTGCACAAAAAAGTGCTCCTTCCCCTCAGCCCATCTTCCTCTCTCCCTCCCTCTTTGCCTTTCTTCCTTCCTTCCTGTTTCCCTTCTGCAAATGAGTACTGAGAGCCAGATCTGTGCATAGGAAAGTATAAATTAACCCGTGCCCTCAGGCTGCTAGGTGGTTTCACACCCATATGAAAACCGGGGGACCAGGCCAGTGAAGACAGTGGGTCCCTGTGACCTGGCTGCAAAGAAGAAAGCAGAGGTGTTTGCTACTGCTCTTTCCTTGGGAATCTGAGACCCAGGCTGCCTCCCCATCTATCTAAGGGGAAAAGCTGTGCAGAGAAATAAACCCATGAATAGATGTGTCTTGAAGGCACTGGAACCCACGGAGTTCAGTTCAGGGAAAAGTTTGATACTGAGACCATGGTCCTAATCCTGGTCTCCTGTTACTGAGATGTTAGAGGCCCACTCCAGTCCCCAGTGTCTAGGGGAAGTCCTTTTCCAAAGAAGAACAAGGCTGAATAAATTGTTTGTGAGAAGACAGTAGAGCTTCACAACTAGGGAACCAAGAGCCTCTCACTGGAAGTAGGTCCTGGAGGGTGAAAGGACGAGGAATGGGCAAAAGTGAGACCTGCCAGGCCTGTGTAGAGGCCAGAAATGGACACATTTGTTCTTCTAGGTAGGGTGAAAGAAGGTTGGTCAGAGAAGGTGGGAGATGGGAGAACTCACTGGGAGGGTGTGTGTGTGGTGTGTGGTGTGGTGTGTGTGGAGTATATGTCTGGGGTGTGTGTGGGGTGTGTGTGTGTTGGGGGGGGAATGTATGTGAGGTGTATGTGGTGTGTGCATGTGTGTGGTATGTGTGTGTGTGTGTGTGTGTGTGGTGTGTGGGTATGTGTGACCAGGAATGTGTGTGAGGTATATGTGGTGTGTGTGTGGGGGTATGTGTGTGGTGTGTGTGTGGGGATATGTGTGTGGGTGTGTGTGGTATGTATGCGTGTGGTGTGGGGGAGATGGGTGTGGGGTATGTGTGGGGGGGTGTGGTATGAGTGGTGTGTGTGTATGTGAGAGAGTGTGTGTGTGTGTGGTGTGTGGGGGTATGTGTGTGGGGTGTGTGTGGTATGTATGTGTGTGTGATGTGTAGTGTGTTGGTTGGGGAAGGGTATGTGTGTGGGATGTGTATTTGGTATGAGTGTGATGTGTGTGTGTGGTGTGCATGTGTGTATGTGTGGTTATGAGCAAAGACCTAAGAGGATAATGAAAACACGCAGCACTTACCCATCACTTTGTAGGTGTTGAGTCCTGTATCAGGCACTTTCCCATTTTCTACTGAGTAAAACCTCAACTTCCTTCAGCTATTCTACTCTCAGAAATATTTATGATCCTAAATCCATGTTTTCTATAATTCAGATTTGGGGTTTCATTTCATCAAGTCAGGCCACTGGCCAGATTTCAAGGGCTTACGCCTCCTACTCTCTCACTCTGAAAATGTTTCTGAAGAAAGTATTTATTCATTAGTACATGAACAAGTGTGAAATAAGTGTGTGTGTTGGGGTGTGGGGTATGTATATGTGGGGTGTGAATGTATGTGTGTGTGTGTGGTATGTGTGGGGGGCTGTGTGAGTTGGTATGTGTATGTGGGGGAGTATGGGTATGTGCAGTGTTAGTGTGGTATATATGTGGGGGTATGTGTGTGTGGGAGGGGGTATGTGTATGTGCGGTGTGAGTGTGGTATATATGTGTGTGTGGGGGGAGGCTGTGTGTGTGGGCTGTGTGAGTGTGGTATGTGTGTGTGTGTGTGTGTGTGTAGGGGTATATGTGTGTGTTTGTGTGTGTGTGTGTGTGTGTGTGTGTGTGTGTGTGTGTATGTCGTATGGGGGGTATATGTGGGGGGGTATGTGTATATATGGTGTGAGTGTGGTATATATGTGGGGGGGTATGTGTGGTGTGTGTGGTGTGTGTGTGTGTGTGTGTGTGTGTGTATGCACATACACACCTATAAGTGGGTTTTGTCGGGGTGATTGTGGAACAGGTAAAAGATGGAATGGGTAAAAGATGGATTTTGATCTTGAGGAACTCACACTTGGGTTGAGAGTCAGATACTTGCATAGACCATTACCATCCAAGGCAGCAAACAGTAAGCCCCAAAGGCATGTGAGACTGGGGTGGGGGGCAGTGGTGAGCCCTTGCATCATTGTCTTAATTCCGCATGAGGGAGGTGCCCAAGCTATGGACCTCTCAGGGGCCAAGAAATACACTTGCCCAGAGATGTCCCTGCACCCTACAGCTTGGCTCTTACCTGGAGTTTCCCAAAACTGGAGCTCAGGTGATGCCTGTGCCCCTCAAGCCCGCCAGTTTATAGCCCGTGCTGGCCTTTTCCTTCCCTCATTTCTGATCCCCTCACCACCCACCATGCCTGGTGCCCCTGGCTGGTATGAGGATGCCACAGATGCCCTAGCATTGCCCCAGTGTTGCATGGCTTGTATCTTTTTTTTTTTCCTAAGTGGCTTGTATCTTCCACAGCACATACACTTGGGAGATTTGCTACTGCCTGCTGATCACCTCCTGTGGGCTTGTCACCTCTCCCTACTTTCTTATGTACTCTTTGAGTTCAGAGGCTGTCTGTCCTCTGCTGGGAACTTGGTGGTTCTCTGTAAATACTTCCCTACTGACCAGCAAGAGGTGAGGTGAGAGGCCCCCAAGGACTAGAGTAAGGGGAGCTCAGTCTCAGAGTGAAAGGGACCTTCTTGCTGGATCAGAGCAAGCTACCCCAGATGCAAACATCCCTTCACATCCTCTGCCCCCTGGCTGGTCAGGCCAAGTCTGTGCTTGAACAGTTGAGTGACAGATTTCTCAGTTTCCTGGGGAAGCAGATTCTAATTTCAATGTGAGAATGTGGCTCTTTTCAATGAGTCAATATCTGTATTCCTGAATCTACCAACAGTTGGGTCTTGTTCTGTATTCTCGAGTCTCACAGAAAAGTCCACTACTCCCCCTTCCAAGGCATCTAGACGAGGAACTTCCAAAGTGAAAAAAAAATCAGTCCTGAGGGCTCATTCCTGTGTCCTCCCTTGACTGACAGCAGAGCCCATGCCCTGTCTGGTATGACGCCATCTCTGCCCAGGAGCCTTCTCTTATCCCCACAGGTAGAGTCACACTAGCCTCACAACCTAATCTGCTTCTTCCCTTAGGAGTAGCTGGAAGTGGGGACAGGTCACATCTGCAGGTGGCTGAGATGATGGAGGCGTTCTAGAGCTCTCTGAGTCTACACAGGAAGGTTTTAGGCTCACTTTGTCCTCTGACTGATGAAAAGACATGAATATCATTTTGTAGGTTCTCTGAGAAATGAGGATTCTCAGGAAAGCAGCTCTTTGACAATGAGGCAAGCCAGGAGCCTGTGCCAAGCATATGACACCTCCTCCATCCCTTCTGGCATCACACACCTCTGGCAGCTGGAAAGAGATTGGTCCCCAGTCCTGCTGTCTGCAGCCTGCACACCTCCATCTTCCAAGGAACCCAGCTTCCCACAGGCAGCGGGGAGTGAGCAGGGGCTCAAGGGCATAAGGAAGGACAAGGACAGCTCTTCTCTGCTCTTCCCAGGCTGTCTCTCTGCACATGAGTGTTAGGAAGGAGGGGAGCATGTTGGCCAAGTGCATGGGGATGCTCAGTGGGGAGGGAGCTCCAAGATGGTCAGATGTTGCCAGGAATCCTCATCATCTTCCCACATAAGCCACCCCCTTCTCTGGGCTTCCAGCCAACCCTCTTCCTATTGCATCCTCATTTTCACCCTCACGTGCAACCCCCAACCTCTCCCTAGACCAGAAAAGATGTTGTAGGGATGGATGCATATTCATATTGGAATGAATGCCATAGCAACTCAAAGGGAACAAAAACAGTTTCATGACAGAGACTCTGGGAAGCACACCATCGTGGGAGTGTATGTGAGCCTCAGGGATGAAGAGCTCACTGAGTCTAAGGCAGGGACCTGGAGAGACATACTTGGCGGGGTGCTCTAACTAGGGTAAAACTGAGAGCATTGGAACTGACAATATTAATGGATTTGGAGTCTTTCACTCCATTTCCTGCTTCTGAATTGTGTGCTTTTGAAAAATGTCTCCCATTCTCTGAGGTCAAAGGCAAGCAGGGTAGTAGCACTTAGATGTATGACAGATAGTGCTTTGGGGGATGCTGGGAGACTTAGGTGGCCAGCTCCAATGCTGGCTTTGGAGTTTGAGGCAGGCATCCTTCTTGGTGTTTGCTAGTGAACAGCAGAAAACTGGCTTAGAAGTCTAGAGACAGAGGCTTCCAACCTCACTCGCCTCTGAAGTCAGACAGCTTGGGTTTGCGCCTACTGCTGTGATTTCCCATATGGCATCTATTAACCACTCTGGGCCATCAGGGAAATGAGGGATCACCTGTCTTAGGAGGCTGGACAGGGCACAGGGATAAGGATTTAATCAAGACCCCACCTTTTGCTGGTAGTATGACTTTGGGCAAACACCTTCATCTCTGTGTGCTTGGGTTTCTGTTCTTAAACATAGAGATAGTGGTAATGCCTACTTCATCGACCAGTTGTGAAGATAACTGGGATAATACAAGTAAAGGTCTTAGGACAGTGCCAGGTCTATTAGAGGTATTCAGTCAATGTTCACCGTGAAGACTAACTTGAAGGGTTGTGTGAAGGTTCAGTGCATCTAAGAAGGACTCAGTGATGAATAGTTGTTGTTAGTAGTAGTTCTGGGGTAGCTGTAGAACTTGGGAGAAGCTTCTGGGCTTTCAATCTCCCACCCATAACATGAGAATGTATCTCTTAACCCTCTTTTTCTTTCAGACACAAATTAAATGTATATCCACCCATAAACGTGCACATGCTTTTTTGGGAATGCAATCCCCAAAATACAAGACATTTCCACAAATATATATCTGCCCTTTACAAAAATTAACAGTGAGTCTATCAAACCTAGTTAAATAAGAATTTGTATTCTGCCTTCACCAGAGGAATGAAAACGAGAAGGGAGAAGGAGACAGTTCTCATCATGCTAAGGGCTCCTCACCACCTGGAAGGAATCAAACGTTAATTAAGAACAAGGAAGGGAAGGCTGAAGGGAGAGGTGGGGTCCAAGTGGAGAATACCCACAAGGCTTCTGTGCTTTGGGAATGCCCAGGCTATTAACCCTTCTTCTCCCTCAGAAATTCTCTGTCCACATGGCAGAGTGGTTCCTGGAGTGATGGGGTCTGTCAGTGTCCTGTGGTCCCTTCAAAGATTTCCCTGGCAACTTCCCTGAGTAGCCATCTGACCCTCCTGGGTCAAGTGTGGTTCTTGGAATGGGAATACCAGCACCACATGGGGGCATGTTAAACATATGTATTCTCGGGGTGCCTGGGTGGTGCAGTCGGTTAAGCGTCCGACTTCAGCCAGGTCACGATCTCGCGGTCCGTGAGTTCGAGCCCCGCGTCAGGCTCTGGGCTGATGGCTCGGAGCCTGGAGCCTGTTTCCGATTCTGTGTCTCCCTCTCTCTCTGCCCCTCCCCCATTCATGCTCTGTCTCTCTCTGTCCCAAAAAAAAAAAAAAAAAAAAAAAAAAAAAAAAAAAAAAACCAACGTTGTAAACATATGTATTCTCTTGCCACTTTCCAGACCTACTGGAACCCTCGGGATGGGACCAGCAAGCCTTCCAGAGGACTCTGATGTACCACTGAAGTTTGAGGGCCTTTAGACCACACAAAAAAATGCTCACAAAAATATTTGGAATTGTAAACTGGGATAGTACAACTATTTGGCCTCCAATGTACAGAAAGCTTGGACTTTGGTGTTTTGGGTAAATAAAATATATGCTGAGGGTCACTGTAAGGATTAGAAGTGACACATATGACTTGCTTGGCACATGGTGGCTTATTTGAAATAGAAAACAGATGGAGGTATCCCTCTTCCATGCCTACTTTTTCACTCCATTTCCCACTCCTCCCAGAACTTGAGAAGTGCTGTGGACTGAATATTTGTGTTCCCCACACTCACACTATGCAGTCCTAACCCCAAGGATGATGGTATTTGAAGGTGACGGGGTCATGAGGGCAAGAGACATGAGGGGTGACTTCCATCTCTGCTGTGTGAGGACATGGCAAGATGGCCATCAACAAACCTGGAAAATAGCCTCACCAGACCCCTGACCAGGGAGCTGGATATTGAATTTGCAGCCTCCAGAAACTGTGAGAAAAGAATGTCTTTGTGTAACCCATCTAGTCTGTGGTGTTCTGTTATGACAACTCTGAGCTAAGACAATTAATATATAAATAAAAATAATTGGAAACATTTTCAGCACTTGTCACATGCAGCTCTTTCAAATGGGTTGGTGAATACTAACAGTAAGGTGAATACTTACCTCAGTATACACTGAGCACAGCAATAAGCCAGGGAGGTGTAGAGAATGTACCTTAAAAAACAAACATTTGGAATGACTTTCAAGGAATTACAGCTTTCCTGCTCCATTTCGTTGCCATATCCTAATACAGGTTTATTCAGAAGTGTATCACAGCTCTCTGGAACCCATCTTCTACGTTTCTTCCAATTTGACCAGCCACTCCCCACCCTTCAAAAACCAAATCAAAGAAAACCAAAAAACAACAATGAGCTTCATACACCATGCAGAAGGAAATGCTCATCCTTGCTCAGGATCAGTGCAGGGTATACACCACCCCCCAGGCTGTGGGGTGGTGGTCTTGCCTGGGTCCGTGAGAGTGGAGCGCAGCACTCAGAGGGGCTGCCCCCACTTCTAGAGAGAAGAAAGCCCTCTAGGTTGTTTGATGCCCCAGCATGGGACAGTGAGGGCTAGAGGGGAGAACTTAGCTCTAGCACCCTGCCCTGAGCTGCTGCAGGACTGGCTGCAAGAAAAGCCAAGGACATTTATATTCCTGCTTTCATCTCCACATTGGGTGCATAACACCAAGTGGGCCAAAGACTATCGATACATGCCAAGCTGTGAGGGAAGGTGCAGCTCACTTAGCTGCCTTGACATCGATTTTCACTTGCTTTTGTTGATGAAGCTGCATTCTTAAGTAGTGATAAATCCATTAGACAAACACGACACTCCATTTTTCACAGTATCTACAGTGGCCAGGCATGGGACCATGGCTGTGGGGCTGAAGTAATAAGGCTTTGCCTGGAGCAGGTGAACACCACTGAGTGGACAGGTAGACAGATGGACAAGTGGACAGAACCTGCCTGAGACAGGCTGGTGAGTGGGCAGGGGGAGGGGGGAGAGGACACCTGTGCACCTGATGATAGCATGTTGCACCCACACGGGTGGCACAGGCAGGTCTTGATTTGAATCTCCCTTCTACCTAACTTTGGGACCCTGGACAAGTTGTTCAAGCCTTCAGAGCTCCCATCCTCACCTGTCTTTGAGGCTTAGGGACTAAAGAATGCAGACCAGATTGTCTTTTGCACTATTCCCACCCCTCCCCACTGCCACCCTAGATTGACAGGATGATAAGCCCTCCCTTTTTCATAAACAGGGGATTCATAGGCCTCACCAAAGCAGCAGAGCCAGGACTAGAACCCAAGAACACAGATTTTCTCATTCCATCTCCAGGACAAAGCCTGCACAGCATGCTGCCTTTCTGCCATGTGTTGTGAAAATAATATTGTCATTTTGTCATTAGCTCATAGGGAGATGGCTGACAAGCATAAGTCATAGAGAATGCAGAAGGGAGTTTGGGGATGGCCTGAGACACATACATATGGAATTCCACATCCCTGGAGAGGGGTTCAGAGGCTAGGGGGCTTATTGACACAGTGACACAGTGACCACCAACTCAGCACAAATCTCTAGTGAGGTGGTACTGGGTTTCCAGTGAAGAAAGTATGACAGAGTGGAGGGGACCCCTGGATCAGACTGATAGAACATCAATGAGAAAGCTCCCATGTATAGGCACCGGGCACTGTGGGCACCTCTACCATCCTACTGACACGCTACCTCTCTATATGAGCTCGGGTGGGTCAGGAGATGGCTGGAGTCCATGCAGCTGTCTAGGGCAAATCTGGATCTGGAGCTCAGTGAGCTCTCCACTTCCTGCCTCAGGGCAGACAGAATGGGGTTGGAGGTGGGGACTGGAGTGAGTGGGCCCAACTTCTGGCCCAGGCAGGTGATCTACCCTTCTCCTGCTGGGTTCTAGTGGAAGGTTTTAGACTGCTGAGTGGACTGGCTCTCTGTTGCCTTCAAGGCTCAGAAGTGAGGGCAGGAGCTTGGTAGGAGTGAGGGGGATCATTGCTGACCAGATAGTGCGGCTCCAGGAAGTCTCAGAACCTGGAAGAACTAGGTTGTTCTGTGGGTACATGCCTCCAGGAAGCCCCACCTGGTGCACTTCACGACCCCATTTACTCTATGTCCCTGACTCACGTGGCATGTATATTGCATAACAGGAATTTGATCTTTCTCTGTTTGCCCTTTCTCCTCAGTGAGAATTAGCACTTGAGGGCAGAGATTACAAACTGTGGGCTTTATCTCTCCCCTGTCTCTACCCAGCATGAGTCTCCACCTAAATGCTGGTGGCTGACTTCCCCATCTCAAGGGCATTTTAATCCTGAACCCAATAAAAACTGCAAATAGAAATTTGATACAAGGAAGAAAACAATAAGAGGGAGAATATCACCGTCTGATGTCTTATGGACCTTTCTCTCTAGACTTTCCCAAATTCTTAGTGACGATAATAGCCTAGCTATGATGAACAATGGGGACTCACCTGTTTCTGGTTCCCCTCCCCTTCCTGAGCTATAGGAGACCAACTTCCCAGCCCTCTTGCAGATGGGTAGGCCATGTGGCTAGTTCTGACCAATGAAATGTCAGCAGAAGTGAGATGTGTCTCTCTTTGGGCTGAGGCCCCTGAAAGGCTGTAGCTTTGTTTCAGTCTGTTCTCTCCTAGCCACAGCATCTATTGAGCCTTGTGTGGCAAAGGCAGAACCACCCTCATTGAGCCACTGCATGGGTGACAGAACCCCTGAGAGCTGCTCAGACTCAGAGGGGCCCTGGTGTAAGTGAAAAACACACAGTTGTTTCACTAAGCCTCTGAGAATTTGGAGTCATTTGTGATGGCAGTATCACCTAGACTATAGGTCAGACTATCTCCTGACTAATATGATGAACAGGCTACCGATTTTAAACAAAGAAAATGGAGGCTCAGTGAGGTTAAGGGACTTGTCCAAAGTCATAGAGTTCAGGAGTAAAAGTGCCAAAACTTGAACTCTTGTCTTCTGATTAGACTTGAGCCCAGTCCCTGACCTGTTTCTCAGGACCTACAGACAGGTCATTTTTTGATGCAGAATAGCTAGGCTAGCTGGTGAGTATCAGACAAGCCCTCCAGGGTCCCCCAAGCTTTCAAGCCCACATTGAAAGGCATAGAATATGTGCCCTGTGGGGAATTCCTTAGCCTGTCCTGAACCATCCGAGTCTACAAAAGACCTTGTAGAGAGAAGATGCCCCAGAAGCTAGTGGTGCTGCCTGTACACCAGGTGAGGGCCTGGTGACCGTGTGCCGACGCCCTGCCTCCCACATACCCAGAAACTAGGCTGAGGTTTACCTGGCCAGGTCCTAATTGGCACATGGTAATTATGCCCTGAGAAGCCCGCCTGCTAATTGCTTTTGCTATTTCTGGACTCTGCCCCTTCCTGATCTGTCCTCCTGAAAGAGACAGAAATAACCTGACACTTGGAGGGTAATTATCACAGAGTACTTCCAGCATCAGCAGATGCTCAGCAGCAAGATTCAGGTCCCTGACTCAGCATGTAGAGCCCAGGAACCATGGGGAGGTGCCTGACCACAGTAGGGGGAGCCCCTTCTTCCCCCCTTTTCTCCTATAGTGAGTTTGACTCACTGGAGCCCTTTCTCTCAGTTCTGTTGGTCTCATACCTCATCCTCCTTCACCATGTCCCCAACTTATGGGAAAGTCAAATGATGGAAGAGAAGTGGTGCACAAAGACAGTTTCTGGGTCTAGGTTCCCCAAGCTACTGGTTTCTAACTGTGTATCTCTTCTTTCTATGAGTCCCCACAACCTTTGCAGAAGCAATAAGAAAAGCCAATGTGGTTAATATTTGCACTTCTAATGTTAGGAATGAATGAATGATTGTAATTGTAGCAAGACAGTGAGTACTCGGTGTTCAGAGATCGGTGAGAGCCTTGTGTCTGTTCTTTGAACAAACAGGAGCTCAGTTCAGAGGCAAACAACAAAAGCAAAGATGATGTTTGGGCCTGTCTGGGGACTGTCCCTGCCTTCTGGAAATCTAGTGGGGACTCAATTGTTATTTTAGTCTTTCCCTAAGTCTGTTCTGATGAATCTTGAGGCAAAAGTCTGAGGCCAGGTAAGAACAGAGATCATGCAAGGTCACCTCCAGGATATGTCCTCAAAAATAAATATCATCTATCTGTCTCTTAGCCTCCATCTGAATCAGAGAGTTCACTGGGAAGACATCAGTGCATGGCCAGTTCCCTCACTGATTTAAACAGACCTAACAGGATCACCTGTGTGGCTCAGTTGGTTAAGCATCCCACTTCAGTTCAGGTCATGATCTCACAGTTTGTGAGTTCTAGCCCCATATTGGGCCCTGTGCTGACAGCTCAAAGCCTGGAGCCTACTTCAGATTCAGTGTCTCCCTCTCTCTCTGCCCCTCCCCCACTCATGCTCTGTCTCTGTCTCTCTGTCTCTCTCTCTCAAAAATGAATAAACATTAAAAAAAAAAAACCAAACAGACCAGACAAAGCCAGTCTGTCTTTTAAAGCTCAGGGTCCTTTTTTCCTCTGGTGGTCATTTTACCGTTTGGAAGTGGAAGGCACCGCGTCCCAAACCTGCTTAAATCAGATTCTTTGTGGGGATCAGAGCTGGGAAATAATGGGATGTTTTTCTTCCTAGAAGACAGTAATTGCAATTTTGTCATCAGTGATGACATGTGGTGAGCAATTAATTCTGGGGGGACTCCCTGCCTGTCACCATGCATGACTTCTACCCTGATCAGCCCCCCTTCTTAGAAGGCTCCTCCCTTTCAGAAGACAAGCCAATTTGTTGTATGCTTAGTTCCCTGGGGACAGTGATAGCTCTTGCTGTTGATGGGTAAGCATACTGAGGGTCCCAGTTTGGTGACACTGCTGTGTGTGGCAAGGAAAAGAGAGACAGAGAGAATGCTAACCAGGGCTAACACCTGTAGAGAGCCAGGTGTGCCTCCCAATGTAGAGTTACTATAACACCCCATGGAGAAAGGAATTACTATTATTACTATTCCCATTTTAAACATGGGCAAACTGAAGACAGATTAATCAACTTCCCCAAGGGCATATGGCCCCAAATGGCAGAGCAGGATCCAAATCTACTCAGCCCTCCCCTGGGCACTGCAAAGAGCAACTGGGAGGGAACATACTGGAATCAGGCAGCCCAGTTCCAAGCCAGCATCATCATCACCATCTGTGCATCCTTGGGAAAGTTATTTCTTTTTTTTGGTAAGCCTCAGTTTTCTCATCTGTCAAACAGGGACAGTGGCACCCACGTCAAAATGTTGCTGTGAAGATTAAATGACAGAACACCATGCTACCTCCTGCCTCATCTTCTGCTCTGCTCCGCAGGGCCCATGACTGCTTCTTGCTTGTTGGTGGTATGGTGAGGCATCATGATTATTTCCCCAGAACCCCACTGGGTGATTGCTGTGTGCTAAGTTGTTGTCTGGAGCAGTGCTGACTTCTAAAACTGAAGGAAAAAATTGAGGACTAAACACCTTGGAGATTTGAAACCCAAATTTGTTGTTACATTCTTAGTGGCTGTCACGGTGTTCATGCCAGCTACCTGGTACCATGCTCAAGGCCCTGAGTTCTGAGTGTTCATAGGCTCAGTTGCTCTACACAGGGGTTCCCAGGGCAGACTTGGCAGGGTTGTGATGCGGCCCTCTGTAACCTTCAGCACTCTTCACCCAGAGAGAGTAAACAATTCAGACAGAGTCTGGAAAATGCTTTATGTATTGGGTTTGAGGAAGATTTACTTCCCTTATGATTTTTTTCAAGCTCCTACTACAGTAAGTTATGAGCCCTTGAAAAAATAGCCCAGGGCTGAATGAGGAGTAATGTACCACAACATGAGGGACAGTGTGGGACCTAGTCCTGCCTGGGGGTGCACCACAGTTACCTTCCATTAGCCTCTCCAAGCCTCAGTTTCTTCAGTTACACGGCTAGAAGCTTGACTCCTAGTGCTGGTACTTAGGCTTTCTTCCAGCTCTTCTCTTCCATGATTTTTGTGATCTATAATCTCAGCTACGGTTTAAGGGCACAGAAAACACCCCGGGGCCCCGAATTGAGTCAGGTCACCTCCTAAAGGCTGAATTCTGCCTCAGAAGAGTCTGGGGAAATGGTTGGCCTTTCCAGGCATGGACAGTAGGTCCCAGAGTGTCTTCTGACAGCTGCTGCCCAGAGCATAGCCAACTTTGCTGCTCCAAACCCGATTTCCTCCCATTCTTGCTTCTTAGGACTTCTTTGGGGTCCTGATTTGATAGGAGGCAAGCTGAGATAAAGATCAAGGGCACCTCATTGAGAAGTTATTTGATGCCTGCACCCAACTGCCTAGAATTTGTCACAGCCAGAGCAACTCGTTCAGCTGAAAGTAAGAAGAAATTATCTCCAGAGCCAGGATGTGATTGGAGAGTGAAGGGAATGTGGGATTTTGAAGACAGCTATTCTGGCAAAAGGATGCTTTTGTGTGCCTTTTGGGAACTGTGACTTCTCTCTGCTTACAGAACTGAAAGTGTACATGGTACCAGTCTCTCCCACCTGTAGGGGCACAAGGGTTTCTGTTGAGCTTTTGGTTTAATTAGGAGGACTGAGATGGGAAGGGGGGGTGGGAGAATCAGGCCAGAGGGTTGTGCTTCTGTGGGTTTGTAGAACTTTTCATCATTAGTCCACATCCATTTCCACCCCAGGGACAGGGGGCATAGTAAAATGGTTAAGAACATGGGCTTTTCATTCAAACAGACCTGGGCTGAGAGCCTATCTCTTCTTTTCATAGGCTGTGTGATTTGGAGCAAGTCACTCACCCTCTCTGTGCCTCGATTTCCTCAATTGAGAGTAGGATAATAAGAATATCTCCTCATAGGCTTGTATTAGATGGATGAGGTATAAACTATTACAGGGTCTGGCTCATAGAACGCACCCCACAAATGTCAGACCTGTCATTACTCACCAATCTCTGGTTATCTAGGCCTGCTGTCTGCCACCAAGTAACCACATCAATAATTTACTCTCACCTAGCTATAAAAACCTATTCTTTATACTCACTTTCCCTCCCATTTTTAATTTTTCCATCATCCCTATGTTTCCATTGATTTTTATAACTTTTTGTCTAGTTAATTTTTCTCGGTGAAGATACCTACTCTCCAAAATCTAGCAATTATCTATCTAGCTATCTATCTATCTATCATCTATCTATTATCTATCTATCTATCTATCATCTATCTATCATCTTTATCAGTCTATCTACAACCATATTAAATATTCACTCATTTGTAGAAGGACATATATATTTTAGAGAGAGCCATCTGTCCTGCCCACATGCAGATGAAACCTTATTGTCCAAGAAGTATTTTACCTGTATTAATAGTATGAGGTTAAGAAGCCAGCAATGGGCCATCCTTGTGGTCCTTGCCTTCATGTTGAGCATCCCTGCAGAATGCTCTCCTTCTTCTTATTTTTTTTTTTTCCATTTGCTTTACTGTGGAGTTGATTTTCCTATTAAGGGCACATGTTCCCATCTGCTTAAGATGCTGACTTGGTCCAATTCTCATCAACACAAATGGGCAGATGTGTCCACTTGTACTTTGCTGTCAGTATGGGGCCAAGACTGAAGACAGGGACCAGGAGAGAGCTCTGCCTCTAGGCAGGGGAGAAGCAAGGGTAGGGGACAGGGCTGTGAGAAGCAGTGTTTGGCAGGGTAGGGTGAATTCTCCACCAACCCCTGTGCTCACTGGATATGGAACCTGGCCCAGCTTCACCTCTCTGAGACTCAGTTTCCTTATCTGTGACACAAAGAGATTGGACTAAGTCTTCTATACAATGTAGGATTCAGTTTTCAGTGTGCATGAGTAGATGATGTCTAGGTTAATACAAGGAAGGAGCAGAATGTGGTGATATGACACTGGAGTACAAATCACACACAAAGACACTCACATATGGATATATATATTCACACACAGGGATGCTCACACACACTCTCACACGTGTAGGTATACTCACACATACGTTAACACTCACACATATGCATATGTGCACACATACACACACAATCACTCAGTGCTTGCACTCTCACATCCAGATCAGAGCTGAGAATTTTATGTTATTATATGGCAATTACTGACATATAAAAATAAAAACTAGTGTGAGGGAAATAGGTATCACTCTAAGAAGCACAGACACTGATGAAGGAATGTGGGTTGGATGGACAGAGCATCATAAGGGCTGTCACCATGGTAGAGTTCATAAGGGGAAGAAGGAATGTGAGCTTTCCTTATTTGGGGCTCCATTGTGTTCACACTTCACACACACCTGCCTCCATGATCCTGGTTATGGGTTCTAGTGGAGTGGGCACACAAGTCTTTGTGTGTGTGGTGTGTGTATTCAGCCCTGACCCCATGTTCTTGGTGCTACCCAGTAACTGAAGCTGCTGTCCTCTGTCCCTCTACCTGTGAGCCAGCTCAGTGCTCTGTCCCAGGGGTCTCTCACATATTGACTTACATGCACACAAGCTCTGGCTGCCCAAAAAGGCCACCACAGTTTCCCCAGGGAGGGAGGTACTCAGGGCCAGGATGTCCACCCTGCCTCAGTGACCAAGTAGGCTTTTCATCTCATAATAATCAGGCTTATTTCAGCCTTGGAGCCCAGAGTTTTGGGAATCTAAACATAATGAAGTTCCCCCCCACACACACACACAAGATGTGACTCAGGAGCTGTCTATCTGTTGATAACTGCCTTGAGCTCTTCATGTAGAATTAGCAGCTGTATAACGTGTACAGAAGTTTTCATCTCCCATCACTTATAATGTATTCAGCCAAGGAGGATGGCCAACCTACCTTTATAGGACCATGGCATGATTGGCTCCTGTAATACCTTATTGTTACCCATTCTTGCCCTATCTGCACCCTGTTGCCCCTGGGGCTGAGCCTGTTTGGAAATGCTTTCAACTCAAGGCTGAGAAACAATTTCATTTCCTTTTCAGAGAAATACTATCTTCAGAGAAATCCAGTTCCCTGAACCTCAGCAGGTAAGGGCAGGACAGCTGTCTTTGCTAAAAGGGGAGAAATGTGCTTAGTGATGGGTTGCAGTAAAGGTATTGGTCAAGTGTGGGCCACTCCTATATGGTACTTGGCAAGAGAAGTTTTGTTCTGAGGACTGCTTGGGAAAGAATAAAACATGTAGAACCTGTGGACCTGGGTTTGAACTTTGGCACTCATACTAACCTATATAACCTTTGGCAGGTGACTTAAGCTCAGTGACTACAGGGTCCTCATCTAGAAAAGGAGATCACTGCAAGAACTAACTGAGCTAAAGATGAGGCAGGTTCTTGGAGACCTAGTGCTGTTCAGGGTTGGACAGCAGAATCCATGTGGGTTATTGCGGCGTATGGAGAGGCAAGCCAGGTTAGCCCACCCAGGAGATGGTTTCTTAGGGGCAAAGGTGGAGTAAGTGAGTTTGCAGCATCCCAGAATGAATAAAGAGACACTGAATTTCTGCAAGGAGATGTGTTAGCAGGAAAGGAGGTGGGGAGCATGAATACTGCAGAGCTTATCATAATGTAAGGGATAATTTAGGTGCTCTGTAAGTGAGGGCAGTTTTCATTTGCTTCTTTATAGGTTAGACCCTTAAGCTAGATACTTCCATATGCTCCCATTCCTTTCCCTAATGTCCCACACAGTCAACACTCATCTTTGTAGGTGATGACCTCAAGGCTCAAGGTGGTGGGAGAACTAGATTAAAGTCAGACAGCTAGTAAATGGCGGGGCTGGGTTTAGAAACCAGGCCAGCCAGCTGGCTTCAGGGTTCTTGATCTCTGAAGGCTTTGGAAGGGACTGGCTGCTTCCATCTCCCTTCTTATAGCCTGAGCAGTGACCATGGCTTTATTTTATAGGAGCACATTGGAGGGAAGTAGGCAAGCCAGTATTTGTTGGTGAGTGGGGGGTTGAGGGAGAAACCTCTGTTCCTCCCCTTTGCTCCCTCCTCAACAGTGGGTGGGGATGGTGATGGATGAAGCTGGGGAGAAGGCAGATTGGTTTTTGGACCTGATGGATAAAGTGTCTTATGTTTCCTGAGGTTATCAGACTGAAGAAATGCAACCATTGCCAAAAGCTGTGGGATTTCTCCCTGGAGCCATTGCCCTTCCGGGAGGGCTGACAAGTGGTTCTCTTGTTTATTGTTCAAGGGAGAGAAGCAACCTGTCTGCCACTGTCCATAGTAGGATGTTCTGGCTCTGGAGTAGGGGGGCACTCCTTGCCGGGACCTCAATGGAGGCCAGCCCAGCAGGAGGGAGACTCCCTGTGTGACTTGACCAAACCCTGCTCAGGGAAATGCCTGCAGTGACTCCTGCTCACCCCACTTCCCCTCTGTCTGGCTCTCAGGGCCCCCAAACTGAGGACTGCTCTCTCTTCTGGATGTTGTCCCCTACTCTTCTCCAAGGGCACCTTCATTCTGCCACACTGCACCTACTTGTTCCCACCCCCCCAAAAAAAACCAACTGTAGAGTGACTACCACCATGGACTTTGGAATTCGATGTGGGCTGCAGCCCGAGCTTGCCCACTTACTAGCTGTGTGGCTGTTGGCAAGTCATAAACTTCCTTAAGCTTCAGTTTCTTAACTATAAAATGGGTATTAATACCTATTTCCTAGGGTCGTTTGGGGACTAAATGAGGTAGTAAGTGAAGGACTTGGCTCAGTGTCCAACATGTGATGGTGGTGAAAACTGTTCTCTCATACCTCTAATGCTGCTTGCCTATTATTGAATCAGTTCCTTCCTATTTTTCCAGACCTATCTCAGGTCTCACTTCTGCACTGTAACTTATCCTGATGAAAGTACTTCAGATTATATTCCTTCGTTTTCCTTGAGAACCTTATAAAATTTGGGTCTTGTTTTTATACAATTAATCCAACTAATACATAGATATTGAGTACCAACCATGTGCCATATTTTTTTTCCTCAGAAGTTTCTCAGTTAAATGGCATTTCCACTGGGGCTGGGGATCATACCTTTCATGCCCGTTTCCACCAGAGCACCTAACACAGTGCTGGGCACCAAATAGTGGATTAGTAAATATTTTTGATTGCTGGTTGGTAGGGATCAGAGATCTGCATTACTGAATGGCTCTGTATCAGAAGCTATGGGATGAGAACAAAAAAATAAGAGCCATTGAGTTTAACTTTAGCCATCCAAAAAACAAGTGAATTCACCAGGTGATGTCAGGTAGCATAGACGGTGCTCAATGAATCATGTCCTGGATCTATGTTTCCAAAGAGACTGACAAGACTTCTATCCTGGACTCCCATCCAAAGCAAGAGACCTTCTCTAGCATCCTTCCTTGAGCTTTGCCATAACTTTGGACTAACAAAAAAGCTTATTTATTTCCATGTACTTTAAATTATAGGAGTTCTTACAAGTCCAACTCAAAAGTGCCAATTGGTCCTTTGGAAAAATGTCCAAAGAATTGAATCTCTCTTCATAGTAAGTATTCATGTGCTCCAAGACCACTGGATTCCTTCCCTGGAATCATGCCAAGCTTAGCTTTCCTTTCCCAAACACCACAGTGAGGGACAGCTGACAAGGGACCGAATGTTTGGTTGCATCTGACCAAGGCAGGGGGCAGTGTGGTGTGGCTGTCACTCTACCTCAGACATTGTGTTCTGAAAATGCAACCTGAGTTGGCATCATTTTTTTTTTTAAGCACTGACTTGGACATGTATAAATCAAGGTATGAATGTATGGAGATGGATACATTTTGCAAAAAAAAAAAAAAAAAGCACACAAATGAGGGCTTGTGTAGAAGAATTATGATTAACAGAGTAGAAAGGGTAACTTGCAACTAGCTTTTTGGAAGATGTGAAGTATTTCCTTTGGCATAGTTCAAAGGCATTTAATTAAAACACTTCTTTCACCTTTTTTTGCGGCAAAACATACCATACACAAAATTTACCATTGTAACCATTTTAAGTGTATGAGTCAGTGGAAGGAAGTACATTCATTATGTACAAATACCACCACCATCTATCTCCAGAACTTTTCATCATCTCAGAATGAAACCCTTTGCCCATCAAACACTGACTCCCATGCCTGACTTATTTTCTGTGTCTATGAATTTGACTACTCTAGGTACCTCGTATAAGTGGATTCATACATCTTTGTCCTTTGTGGCTGGCTTATTTCACTTATGTCTTCATGTTGTAGCAGGCATCAGAATTTCCTTCCATTTTTAAAGGCTGAATAACATTCCATTGTATGCATATACCACATTTTGTTTATCCAGCCATCCATTGAAGGACATTTTGGGTTGCTTCGATCTCTTGGCTATTGTGAGTAATGCTGCTATGAACATGGATGTACAAATATCTGTTACAGTCCCTGCTTTCAACTGTTCAGAGGATATACTTACAAGTGGAATTGCTGGATCAAATGGTATTTCCATGTTTAATTTTTGAGGAACCATGATATTATTTTCCAAAGAAGCACCATTTTATACTTCTACTGGCAGTGCACAGGGATTCCAATTTATCCAAATTCTCACCAACATTTACTAGGTCCTCTTTTTTGTTAACATTTATCCCGATGAGTGTGAAGTGGTATCTCATTGAGATTTTGATTTGTATTTTCCTAATGACTAGTGATGGTGAGCATCATTACATGTGCTTATTGTTCTTTATACATGTGTTTTGGAGAAATATCTCCTCAAGTCCTTTGCCCATTTTTGAGTTGGCAGTTTGTTATTTGCTGAGTAAAATACTTATAGGTTCCCAGCTGGAGAGGAATTTTGACTCAGGATAAATTGTAATTGAGTCTCACCTGTATCTAATTTAGTTATTTAGATGAGACTTTGGACTTGATGCTGGGATGAATTAAGACTTTGGGAGATGATGGTATCAAATGTGTCTTCTTTTATGTGAGAAGAACATAAATCTTGGTGGGGGGCATGGATAGAATATTATGTTCTGAATCTTATCCCTCCAAAATCATATGTTGAAACCTCTGACTCCACAATATGATGGTACTTGGAGATAGGTAATTAGGTTTAAGTTCATGAGGGCGGGGTCCTCCTGATGGGATTAGTGCCCTTATAAGAAAAGACCAGAGAGCTTTGCTGACTTTCTGTCTGACATGCCTGGACACAGTGAGAAGACAGCAGTCTGTAAGCCAGGATGAGGGCTGTCACCAGAACCTGACCCTGTTCAGGTACCCTGTTCTCAGACTTCTAGCCTTCAAAACCATGAGAACTAAATGTCTAGTATTTTGTTGTAGCAATCTGAGCTAAGACATATGGTGTCCATAAATTCTAGAAACATGGATATCTATTTGCTTTATTGACCAATTGCTTTAGTGACCAATTACTATCACTTCTTGCACTTGACAGGCTAGGGAGAGGTTACCCCGAATGTTTCCAACAGAATGGAATGCTACTCATGACAGAGGTGAGGAGAAGGTGGATGATAAGTTTCCACACTGGATTGGATGAAGCAGCTGGGTAGAAAAGGCTGGATGCACACCAGATCTGAAGCCCCTTGAAGATTTCTTCTGGGGTCTGATAAAGGCACAGGTTTACTTTTGAAAACCAGACACACAAATGCAATGAGGCAATACCTCACAGATATAAGAGTTGGTGGAAATGTTGCATGATTGCTCTGTACCTGCTGCAATTTTGCACTGCACATTGCACACTCTACATTGCTAATGAAAGATAATACAAAATATATGCAACATCATTGACTTCATCATGTGTTGAAATGCAATACAAGAAAACCGTTTATTACCTATAGTCACCTATGCTGCCAGAATTCATGGCCACTCTGCAGCTTAAGTTTCTGTCTCTTGAAAATAGAGGTACCAAATTACAAGTCCTGAGCCAGGATCAGAAGTGGAAGTCCGTGTATAAGACAAATACTTTGATAGCAACAATGTGTCTAAAGGGAGTTTTGTCTTAATCTGCCTCTGAGGCTCCTCCAGTACCTCCTGATCTCCAGTCCTTGGGGGGTCCAGTTCAGCCCATCCTTTACCTAGAAAAATGTATTAATTACTTATTTATCCTTGTCCTGATATTCTGTGGGCAATGATTGCTTTAAAAGTTTCTACCACGCGGGTTGAGTGTCCGACTTCGGCTCAGGTCATGATTTCATGATTCCTGAGTTTGAGACCCACATCGGGCTTGCTGATATCAGAGCAGAGCCTGCTTTGGATCCTCTGTCCTCCTCTCTCTCTGACTCTCTTCTGCTCATGCTGTCTCTCTCAAAAATGAATAAACATTTATAAAAGAGTAAAAATAGGGGCACCTGGGTGGCTCAGTTGGTTAAGTGTCTGACTTCATCTCAGGTCATGATTTCCCAGTTCATGGGTTTGAGCCCCGTATTGAGCTCTGTACTGACAGCTCAGAGCCTGGAGTCTGCTTCAGATTCTGTGTTTTCTTATCTCTCTTTTCCTCCCCCACTCGTGCTCTGTCTCTCTCAAAAATAAATAAACATAAAAATTTAAGAAAAACAAAAATTTAAGAAAAAACAAAACAAAAATTAAAAAAAAAATAAAAGTTTCCACCTGGATGCAGAAGCAAGGCAAGGGAAGAATCACAAGGCCCACCGCCTGTAGCTCCAGACTCAGAGAGGGTATTCCTGGACAATACTGAGCCCCTTCTGTCCTCTTCCCTTTGGAGTGGGGTAGAGGCCCTACACTCACAACAGCACACTAGCTGCTGTGGCTGTTGTGTGTTGGAGCTGTCCAGGCCTTGCTGTGTGGAGCCCTCAGCCTCACTGGCTGGTCCTTTCTGGGTCATTTAAACTGAACACATGGTCTGCTCACACTGAGTGTCCTTAGCAGGAGCTCTGAGAAAAAGAGAGCCAGAGTACATGGTATTCAAGAAAGGTACCTAGAGGTGGGCTTGGAGGATCTTTAGAGAAGGCAGGGATTCAGGTCTGTAGAACAGAGGTGAGGCCAGAGAAATCAGAGCCAAGGCAGAAGGTAGATGAGAGGAAAAGCAATGCTATGGCTGGGCAGTGGAAGGAGTGGAATGGGGGATGTCTTGGGGAAAGTAGGGGGAACAGACCTTGAGGACTCCATGCCTGGGAGAAGGGTTTTACAGGAGCATAACCAGGGAAGGCAGGAGGTGGGGAGGGCTCTGCTTCCTGACTTGTTTTGGAATCCCATGGCCTCTACCTTCCAGAATGCTGTGCCACTGGACTGAGTCAGCAGGATTAGGCACTAGGAGAATGAGTATAGGTTTTAGAGTCATTTCTGAAAAACCTGCCTTCCACCCCCAGACTCATTATTTACTGATCTGAGACTCTGGATGAGACCCTCAAAGTCGTCAAACCTCAGGAGGGTCCTTCTCTGTAAGAGGGAGACTAGTAACATCTTCTACACCAGAGTTTGGTGAGGGCCAAATGAGAAAAATGTGCCCTGATGTCAGTGTGTGGCATGTGACAGGCGCTCAGGAAATGCCTGCCTGTATCCCACTGACCTCCCCTCCCTGCCTTCCTTTCCACTTTTTCTCCTCCCCTTTCCCTCCAGCTATGGTATCTTTTCTGACATATTTGCCCTCCCCAGCCTCCCAGGTAAAGGTCAGACTTCACATCATATATCTGTATCTCTGCCTGTTCTTCCTTTCTATCTCATGGAAATACTTCAAGGTTAGCTCCACTGACAGCCCCAACTACTCTACTTGCTGGGGAGAAAATCTCCATAGCAACCAGTTTGGCTGCTCTGCCCTTCTTTCCTCTTTTCTCCAGGCTAGAAGCTCAGGCCCCTGGTATCCTTGCTTCCAGAGGACAGGGCACTTCCTTTGCTCACAGCTTCCATGAGACCTGAGGGATCTTCTACCTCAAAGTGGTTCAGTTAAATAAACCAGGTAACTTAGATTTCTCCCCAACATGCCATCAGAAGTGAGTGAGTAGCTTTCTTTGTGAACTGAGGAGGTTAAAAGAGGGATGAACAGCTAGCCCCATTCAATAGCTGGGCAGAGGGAAACTGCCATTTGTGTGGGACTGTGCATGAGACCTGATTCTCTGCTCAAAGCTCGGTGCCTCCTCTAAAGAAAAGGTGATGATGCCACAGGAGAAAGTGATGATGACCAACAAGAGAGACATCTCTCTATTCTGGGTTGAATAAGCCAGTTTTAAATAATGCAATTGGCTTTGGAGGCCTGGAGTCTCCAGGGGGAATTCATAATGGATGAGCCCTGCCTCCTGATCCCTCCTCCCTTCCCAGGGCTGCAGAGGAGCAGCCTCTGCAGAGACACAGCCTGCTTTGTCCTGTCCTCACCCTCACACCTGGGGCTGGAGGGAAGTGGGCTTGGGGGAGCATTCAGTGTCAGTGTCTGGAGGGGAGCAGGGGTAAGGGGTCCTCCTTTACCAGGCTTTGATGGCATGGCTTGGGATGCTGCTTAGAAGCTGGCTCTAGCCTTCACTTCCCCATCCATCCCCAAATAATGGACCAAACTCATAGGCAATCCTTGTCTCCTGCCTCACCCTCACTGTCACCCATGCCTGTGAGTCAACAAGTCCCAAGGATTCTGCTGCTCTGACCTCAGGTTTACACACTTGTTCTCATCCTCATGGCCACTGCCTTGGTTTGGGTCCTCACTATACCTCCCAGGACTGATCCCACAGCCTCCAACAATCTCCCCTCCCAAACAATCCCCAACCCCTCCACTTCACCCGAGCAACTCTGCAGAGAACAAGACTGATCCTGCAAGGCCCTGCTTAAAGTTCTATGGCCCCATCCCTTGCTGGACCAGGTCCACCTTCCTTAGCTGGTGCTTAAGGCTCTCCCCTTGCCCTCAAGGGAACAGGTAATGCCCATTTCACATCTCCTCAGTGCTGTGGCTCCCTTCCTTCTGCCCCTCTGCCGGGTCCTACTCACCTCCCAGGGCCTCCTTAAGTTGTCCCCTCACAGATACTTGGTGGCTGGCCTGTCTTGCTTCATGCTTCCCTTGTAGATATTTATGACAGCTTTGTGTGGATCATCTGTTTACGTGCCCAACTTTCGCTCTGAACGGCAGCCCTTCACAGCTGGGACTGTGACTTATCACTGTTTCCTTAGTCCCAGCTCAGTGCCTGGAACTGAGAGGGCTTCATAGAGTCTGATGGATAAATGGGTAAATGAATGAGCAGACTCTTAGTGGATGGACATATGGGTGAAGGAAGGAAGAAGGCAGGGAAAAGTCAGGCAGACAGGAACAAATGGCGGACCAGGTTGATGGTGTGTGCATGGAAGAGTGTGCTTAATGCTTAGCCTGGGCTTCAGGGCAGATTCAGCATGGCCAGCCCCAGGTGGTTCCAGGGATCTCTCCAAGCTGAGGAATTCAGACTTCCTGTCCCACCCCTCAACTCCTCCCAGCCCGACTCCCAATGGGGCTATGGATGTAACCCCAGCTGGGTGTATGAAGGAGCCTACACTGTGCTCATGTCTCTCAGGGGGTCTTCACCATGAGGCAGGGGCCGAAAGTCAGGGGAACCTGCTGGCCCCTGTGTGGCAGGGCTGAGGAGACTATCCCCTGGGCATGGCCAGGCTGCTGGTGCTAATTGAATGACTGAGGAGCAGGACAATGAGAAGATGACCTTCAAGGATGGCTTCCCTCAGAGACTCTGACTTTCCTTTCATCCCTGCCCTTCCTGACACCTGGAGGTGGAGGAGGTTTTGTTCTTGATGCTCAGAGCTATGATGATAACTGTCATGGGGAACAGTACAGGGTTTTACATATTATCTGGCTTCATCTGATTCCAAGGACCCTTGTGCTTCTCTGCTCATGGTGAAGTGCTTTCCGTCTTGTGACATTCCAGAGATGCAAAGGGCCAATGCTGAGACTGCAGTAATCACGTGTGTGCTTGTGTGTACAGATGTGTGTGCATAGGTGTATATGTGTGTGCTTCCAAGTGTGTGTATGTACACATGCTCACTTGCTCATGTGTTCATGTGTATGTATATGTGTGCATGCTCATGTGTGCCATGCATGTGTGCCTGTGGGTGTGGACTTGAGTGTGTGTGCATGCATATGTGTGTATGTGCACACGTGTAGAAAGTTCTGGGCTCTAAGAACACAGGGATAGGAGAGCAGGACTTGAGCCTACCCAAGGCAAGACACCCTAAAAAGGAAGCATTGTCGTTGAAAGGGGGAATAGGAAGTCTGCTGCCACCCCTGGGAGCAGAGAACAGATATGCTTGTGGAAAAGTGCCCTGTGTATGTATAACTAGTACCCTGAGCCTCTGTCAGGTGGTGGCTTAGAGTTGGAGTTGACAGTTCCTGTGTGGTCCAGTATCCCCAAACTGAGAAATGAACATAAAATTGATCCCATCTGTGATACCCCAAGGTACCAGGAAGAAGCTAACAAAAAACTTAGGTCATGTGGGATTTCTGTTGAGAAAAAAGTCAGTGTTGATTATGAATTCACAATAAAAATGTCAAATATATTCCATGCATTATTTTATGAGCTATACAGCTGAAGAAACAGGAAGCCTGGAACCCCAAGCACCAAAGGCAATATAACACTATGTAAGAGTCTATACAAATTATTAGAGATGGAAGCCATAAAAACCATAAAGATGGAACAGGACATTATGCTAAAAGAGCAAGGTCTGAAAAAAATGAACTTCTCAAAATTAACATAGTTTGTGTTAAAATTAAATCTAGTGGGCAAACAAAGCAGCTGGTTGAATGCAGTGGAGAGAAGATCAGTGAGGTGGAAGACAGGTTAGAAGATATCAGCCAGAGTGCCACTCCAGACAGAAGTGACAAATGTCACAGGAATGTTAAGAGACATGGAGGATAGAATTAGAGAGTCTCAGATTCCCCTAACAGCAGAGAGTGAAGGGAATGGGGCAGAGGCAGTACTCTATGAGACCACAGCTGAGAAATTAACAAATCTGATGACAGATATGAAGGTTCCTGTTCAGGAAATGTAAATGCAGCAATCAAAGACATATTATACTATGGGCTTAGTCTATGTATTCATTTGGAATTTTGGAGTGCCTCCCAGGCACTGAACAGTCCTTGTACATGGACATAGAGCCCAGGTGTAATGCTGAGAGAGGTTCTGTGACTTTCCAGTGCCTGGAAAGACTTTCCTGTGCATGGCTCAGCACATGGCCAGGTTCATCTGATCACACTCGGGTCTGCTTTGCTCACTCTGTCATCCTCTGCCTCCTATATAGGCATGACGGTCAGAGCCAGTCTCAGGGTGAGGATGCACTGTGCTTTCTGGTACCTGCTCCCAGGATATTCCTTTCCTTTTTCTGAGGCTGTCTCTGTTTCTAGCAGATGCCTAGCTCTGAGCTAGAGACACAGCCAGCCCAGAGCTTTGGGGGCCCCATCCCCTCTGCTATGTGGGGTCCTGCCTGTTATTGTCTGTCAGGGCCTCTTCTAGGCTTCAAGACCCAGACCCTGGACCCAGATCCCCATGTATAGACTTCCCTGGAAACACCTACTTGTAATGCTGAGCAGAGAAGTATTTGTGCATGCAGGGCTGCCCCATAAAATGCTGCACACCCAGTTAAATGTACATTTCAGGTAACAACACACTTTTTAAAATATCAGTATGTCCTTACTGGGCATCCTGGATTTTTGTTTTTCTTCTAATCTAGCAGCCCCCTGTGCTTGGTCATAAAGGGCAGAGTAAGGGCAGAATCTGGCAGGGTAGGTGGTCCAGTTCCCAGTACTGGCTCTGTGGGAAGAGGTCCTACCCAGACAGTGTAGAGGGTTGCAAGTTGCCATTGAGCTCTAACAAAGCAGGGGCTGGCAGTGTGCTTCCTTTTCACTAGTCTAGTCTCTGCTCTGGATGCTTCAGTCTCCCCCCTGTTGTCCCATAAACTGTTTACTTTTACCCAGAAAATTCACAGCATGGAACACATGGAGTACCAGCCTGGGCTCTTGACCTGGAGCTCTGTGACCTCATGCCAGCCTCCTCTCTCTGAATGGTTCTTTCTTTGTAGATGCTTCCTTACACTACATTCTTTCTCACAGGGAGGCAGGCAAAGCCCAGGGGACAGGCTTTCACTGCAAAATTTCCTCTTGCAAAGAGCAGAAGATCCATCCATCAATCCTGGTGACGGCTCTGAAGAGTGGTCACGGCTCCCACATCGGCCAGCTGCCCATTTTTCAAGAAAAGGAAGAGGGAAACTTTGCCAAGGTGAGATAAGGGAATGTTTCCTTAAATGGCTTCACTCATCCATTACCTGTGTGGCCAGGACAGGAGAGCATCCATCGCAGGGAGCCATGGCCCCCTGGGCAGGGACATGCTCTCTCCACAGAGCCGTCAGTGGCCCATGAATCTTTTAGCTGAGACAAGCAGACGCAAGGAAATGGGAGGAGGTGAAAGAATCAGATCTCAGAGGAACCTGCCCCAGCATCTGGTCAGTGGTAGCAGTGGGACAGAGCCCTAGGGGCTTAGGTCAGGCAGGATGCAGGTATGATTTGCATTTAATTGCTCATATGAACATTCACTGGCATTCATGTACCAGACACTGTGCTGGCCTCTATCACATGTATCAACTCATTTACCCCTCATAAAAACTCTGAGAGGGATTTATTATTAGTGTGACGATATGCTTTATTGTCCAAACTGAGACTCTTTTGAAGGGAAAGGAGGTATGATTGATATGTTGGGACACCAGATATCCACCATGATGGCCCTATGCACACTGAGTCATGAAGTCATCCGTGGAAAGCTGGGACTCAGAGACGTTAATACATTTTGCCCAAGATTCAGCAGCAAATCCAGCTGCAAATTCCAGACTTCCAAAGGTGAGGTTTGAGGAGTTCTTATTCCCTTTGACACCTCGTTCCATGACCCCAGGGGATAGGTTAGAGTAATGCTATGCTCCACTCTACTGGGAAAGTGCATAAACAGGCAGCAGCCTCTGGCAGGCCAGGACTGCTGCAGTGGTACTGAGCCCTTCACTAACTGGTAGGTTAGTCTTGCCCATGTTGTGGGCCAAAACTGACCCCATGGCAGCCTGCAGCCCCATCCCTGCTGTGGATTGCTAGGCCAGCCTTGTTGGATGCCAGGGAGGCTCTTGACCAACCCATTCACTTGGATATCTAGCTTCTCAGGGCTGAAGAGCAGTAATCTGCATATTCTTTCAAGATCAATTTGTCTAATGTCTTTCTCTTTCCAGCATGTGGCCTCTTTTTTCTCCAGGCTTCCTGAGTAAAAATATGTTTCTTTTTGTTGGGACTCCCCACCCCTACAACACAAACTACATATATGTGTGCACATATGGGCTATTTTCTAACTGGCTTTATTGGCTTTATTGTAGAGAAAGTAATATTTTCCTAACCTGTTTTATCTCAGATAAACCAGAAGACAGTGCATTTTATTGTATTCATTCCTTCATTCAACACCTATTTATTGAAAATCTGTTATGTCCCAGACACTTTTATAGGCTTTGAGGTTACAGTAGTTTAAACAGATTTTTAAAATCCATAACCCCAAATCTGACATTTTACATGGGCAATAACCAGTAACAAAAAAATAAGTTTTAAACTATCAGGAATTTATAGGTGCTCTGAAGACCCCTAAACTAGGATTAAGGGAGAAATGGGTTTAGAAACATTACATCCCTGAGGAAGGCAGACTAGAGGAAAAGGGACCTGGGGGCCAGGGCACACAAGACATTAAGGGCTCAAGGACATATAAATACTCAGTGACATGCAAACCAAATGGCTTGGCAGGTGGGTGTGCTGTTTGAGAATGGGTAATGGCACAAAAATGCTTCAAGAAAAATGAATTTAATGAACAGTTGTTGGATATTTCTGGGAGGTGGGGAGGGCCAGGGTCCCCGGGGAACTGGTTCTCTGGCCTGACCCTCTCTGCCTGGCCCACACAGTCTCCACATTCTCAGCATCATTGCTCTGTTTGGCTTCCCCTTCCTAGGCAGCCACACCTCCCCTCCATCTAACCTCCTGAGTGTATAGTCTATATTTTCCATCTTCACTTATGAGTCTCTTACCCTCAGATCCTTGCAATCTGGGAGTGGCAAGCATGTCCTCTGAAGCAAACAACCTTTCTCTCTCCCCACTTTGATTCTGGGAAAGACTTTTGATGGCAGCAGCTAGACAGTACCCCAGTCTGTGAGCTCCTCTCCAGAGGAGGGCGCTGGCCCACCTTCTACCCCTGTCCCACTGGACAGGGGCATCCTTAAAGAAGGACCATGCTTCTCCCCACAATACCCAGTGAGCCAGAAGGGCAACTAACTTCACAGATTGTCATGAAGATGGAATGAGATAGCACAGTGCTTGGCACATGGTAAATGCTCATTAAATACTAGTTGGTATTGTTATTTGCTATTATTAAGTACATGGAAAGTCCCTGATATTGTGAATATTTCATAAAAGTTCTTCTGATTTAATCCCCACAAATACCTTAAAGGGTATATATTACAGTATTGTTCTGTGTTTATAAATGAGAAAGCTGAGGCTCAGAGAGTTTGAAAGAATGTCATAGGTCACACAGCAATTATGAGGAGAAGCTGAGATTCTATGGCAGGCTTGTGTTGTCTTGTGTGTACTCCTTCCTTTCTGGGCACAGTGGCCAAAAAGAGGAGTGGAGAACGGAGAGCTTTCTGTAATCTCCATGGATAAAGACCCTAGTGTCTCCATTCTCTCTTCTGTTGGTTGTTGATCTCTTTCTGGGAGCTGGGGAAGGGCATGCAGTAGGAGGCCACATTTCATAGCAAGTTACAAAATTATGCCTTGCAGTTAGAGTACAGTTGGATGCAATGAAACAGAGTTTGTATTGGAATCTATTATGGTCCCAACATAAATTAATTATAACCCTTCTGCTGGAGGGAAGCTTCATATATAGTTAATGTTTACTGGAGAAAGGAGGAGGGAACCAGGAAGTACAAAGGAGCTACCATCTTCAAGAGGGGCTCAAGAAGGGTGGGGTTAAAATGATTCTCTTTGTTGAGTTCAGGTTGTCAGAGGCCCTAACAGTCAGCCCTTATGTTAGCTCTAGTAATGGTCCATGGCCCAAGCCCGCCCAGGTGCTAGAAACATCATATACATTGCCTAATTTAATCTCCAAAATACACTTGTGAGATCTCATTAGCCCCACTTTACAGACAAGAAAACTGAGGTTAATAGACTTGCTTAAGGCAACACAACCAACACGTCTCCAAAAGTGTCACTACTTCACCTCCCATCTCTCAGCCTCAGAGGCTGCAGTCCACACTTTGACGCTTTTTGCTGTGTAAATCTGATTAAATCATATAGTCAAGTCTCTAAGGCCCATCTCTTTGCTATGGAAAGAAGAGCCAAGAAGATCTGCCTCCTTGCAGTGAAACTGGAAGAATCCCAGGTAGGCATGCACTTTGCTCATTCATTGTGTGCCCATTGTGAAAAACTAGAGAGTCTTCCCAGGGGTGGGTTTCAGCAGCAGTGCTGCTGATGGGCTGTGCTGGCACTTAGGGAGTGCTGGCAGCTCAGAGATGGATGTGTGCAGAGCTGGCTCTCCACCTTGGCTGGGAGGGCCCCTCTGGTTAGGACCATCGGGCCTGGGGAGCCACCCAGGGAACTCCCTTAGGGCTAGGTCACTGGGACATGTCATATTAACTGTGAGAACCAAAATTTATTCAGTGCCTTCCCTGTGCCAGGCACTTTTTTAGGGCTTTACAAGCACAAATTTTAATTCTCATGAATACCCTATGGGTGGGCATCCCCATGCCTGAGCACAAGAGGTGTTAAGCAGCCTGTTCCAGCCACGCAGAGGCCATGTGTTGTAGCTGGGACCTGGGTGCAGGCAGACCCAGTCCAAAGATTTACCAAAGTTATACTGAACTCTGACACCACAATCCCATGGTTCACCCATCATGGTTATGGGTCATGCAAGGTACTGTCATGACATTGACCCTCTCTTCTGTAGAAGAAACATGGCCTTTTCCTAATTGTTCTCTACTGCATTGAGGGACCTCATGATGTAGTAGAAAGAACTTTCCTTTTTTTTCTAAAAAGGAAGCAGGTAGACCTGGCCCACATTACAGTCCTCCTATTCTCTTGCTTAAATCATTAGACTTCTCTGAGTGTGTCCTCATCTGAGCAATTGGAACAAGGACATCAACTTCAGAATTGCCAAGGCCAATGCACAGGAGGCAGACACTAGACGGCAACCACTGGTCATGGGTCTGAAGAAGGCAAGATCCATATGTGCTCAGGAGAGGTTTGAATGGGACCTGGGTCAATGAGTAAAAGCTGCACACAGGGTGACAAGAAGTCTTGTCTATGCATCTAGGTGTGCATAAAGGTATGTTTGTGCACACATGCATATGTGTGCATGTTTATGTGAGTGCTTGTGTGAGACTGTGCACACACATGTGGGTGTCTATGTGTATGCACATGTGTATGTGCATTCATGTACAGAAGGGAGCACTGCAGAGAAGTTGAGGTTGTCAGGTGGGTAAGGAGGTGGGAAGAGGACACCAATAAGCTTGGTGCCTAGGGAATGGGCTGGGAGAGGGGCCTGAGGCCTGATTATAAGGGCCCAGGTGCTTAAAGTCCTCTCTCTGCCTCCCTCCTTGTACTAACTGCACTGTGAACTGAAGTAGAAGCCCACACACCTCATTTGCTCTCAGCTGGAGGGAGGTTGGCTTTAATTACATGAGGCTCAGCCACTGGGAAGTGTACATTCCTTTCCTTCCTCTTTCTCATCTCTCCTTGCTCTCCCAAGGGCTGCTCTGATTTCTATGAGCACACCAGGGTCAGGCCTGCAGGTACAGAAGCAGTCAGCCAGGGTGTCTGCATTATCAGATGCAAGGACTGAGTGCCTGGAAGCTAAGCATACCCGGGTAACATCTGCTTGCCCTTCTCTTTGGAAAAACTATAGCTCTGTTAAGCTTTAGGAGACTGAACACTGAGCTCAGAAATCTGAAATCTGACCTACTTTCCCCTCAAAGCGTCTTCCCATATACTTCTATCATCCCAGCTCCTTGGCCTTGTTTCATCTGCCTTGTTTGCAGATGACTGTGTCCTTGTCGACTACAGGCTCCTTTTTCTCTCTAGCTGTGAGACCCTTCATTTCTCCCTCTTCATTTCTCCCTCATGACCTTCTCAGAGATGCAGAAACTCAGGCCCAAAAGATTGTTTGATGGCCTCCAAGCACCATGTACAAATCTCTACGCCTGCCCTGATTCTGTCCATCAACCTGTATTAAGTAAAGGCATAGAAAAGGCATGATGTCTGATGTTGAGTAAAGCAAAGCCTGATGAAAAAAATCAGTGAAAGCGACACTCGATTAGCTACTCTTAATCTCCCAACCTCGGGCCTTTGCACATGCTGGTTCCCCAACCTGAGCACTGCTTTTTATGTCCCACTTGTCTGCTGACATCCTTGGTACATACTCTGGGACACAGACAGGTTTTCCAAAACCCTCGATTTATCCCATTTTTCTTGCTCTGCACTTTTCCTGCTCACTGATCTCATGAGTACAGTAATATGAGTTTATTTTGTACTTGCTTATTTAGTGCTTGTCTTCCCACCAGACTTGAAGTTACCTGAGGATAAGGATCTGATCTGCTCTGTTCTCCATTTGATAGCCAGGGCTTAGCATCAGGTCAGGCACACAGTGGACACCAGGTAAGTGTTTATTGAATGAATGAGTAAATGAGAGACTGAATGAAGGCATTTGACCTACTGGTCTGCCTTCTGTGGGGAAATGGGAAGGAAATTCTCTGAGAATCCTGAGTTGAAAACATCCTGCCAAATACTCACTCCTTCCAAAGAGGGGAAGAGGGATAAAAATAATTTTACAATGGAGAAACTTGCCCAACACTGCCTCACCAGGTGGTCAAGTTAATATCAACAATGATAAGTCATGTTGATTGTATGCATATACTCATCATAATGTGATGAGATGACATTTTATCTCTGTCATTTGCCTCCTGAAGACCCATTACTCCAGTCTAGTTGTAAAAGAAAGCATCAAACCCCAATTGAAGGTATACATGAAGAAGGTAAATTGACTATTGGAGTTGGAGGCTTCAATACCCCTCTCTCAGTAACTGACAGATCCAGCAGGCAGAAAGGATATAGTCAAACTGAAGAGCACCATCAATTAACTGGACCTAATCGACATTTAGAGAACAGTTCATCCAACAACATCAAAACACACTTGCTTCTCAAACTCACATGGAACATTCACCAAGATAGACCATATTGTGGGTAATAAAACACACTTTCACACATTAAAAAAAAAATTGTATAAAATATGCCCTCAAACCACAATGAAATTAAACTAGAAATCAATAACAAAGAAATAGCTGGAAAACCCCCAAGTACTTGAAGATTAAGCAAGACAGTTCTAAATAGCACACAAGTCAATGAAGAAGTTTCAGGAGAAATTTAAAAATATTTCAAACAAAATGCAACTTACTAAACTCTGTGTAATGCAGTGAAATCAGTGCTTAGAGGGAAATTTTTAGCATTGGATGCATAAATGATGAAAGACTAGATACCTCAAGCAATAACCAAGCCTTTCATCTTCAGAAACTAGAATAAGAAGATAAAATTAAATTTAAAGTTAGCAGAAAAAAGGAGTGCCTGGGTGGCTCAGTTAGTTGAGTGTCCGACTTTGGCTTAGGTCACGATCTCACGGTTTATGAGTTCAAGCCCTGCATCAGGCTCTGTGCCTCCAGCTCAGGGCTTGGAGCCTGCTTCGGATTTTGTGTCTCCCTCTCTCTCTCTCTCTGCTCCTCCACTGCTCGTGCTCTGTGTCTCTGTCAAAAGTGAACAAAGACTTTAAAATTTTTTTTAAAAAGTTAGCAGAAAAAAGAATAAAGATTGGAGCAAAAGTCAATGAATAATAATCAGGAAATCAATAGAGAAAATCCACAAAACCAAAGGCTGTTTCTTAAAAAAGATCAAGAAAATTGTAAATAGCTAGCCAGGTTAACTAAGAAAAAAATGGAGAAGATGCAAATTAGTAATATTAGAAATGAACGAAGGGACATCACTACAGATCTTATGGACATTAAAAGGATAATAAAGGGATATTATGAACAATGCTCTGCCTACAAATTTGATAACTGTGATGGTTAATATTGTATGTCAACATGACTAGGCAATGGTGTGCCAGCTAGTTAGTCAAACACTATTTAGCGTATTTCTGTGAAAGTGATTTTGGATGAGATTAACATTTAAATCAATAGAACGGGTAAAGCAGATTACCTTCCATAACATGAGTTTCAATCAGTTGCAAGCCTAAACAGAACAAAAAGGCTGACCCTCCTTCGAATAAGAAAGAATTCCTCCTGCCTGACTGCCTTTGAACTGGGACTTTGGCTTTTTCTTGCCTTTAGACTCCAATTAAAATATCAGTTCTTCCTGAATCTTGAGCCTGCAGACCTTCAGACTGGAACTATGCCATCATCTATTCTCATTCTCAGACTTTCAGACTTGCTCTGGAACTATACCTTTGGCTCCTCCTGGGTCTCCAGCTTGCTGATTCTGTATGTCAGCCTCCATCATTGCATGAGCCAATTTCTGATAATAAATGTCTGCATAGATTAGGTAGGTAGGTAGATAGATAGATATGTCTATCTAGATCTCTATCTAGATCTATCTCTATCATCTGACATCTATCTATCTATCTATCTATGTGACCTTGGATTTGGCAATGATCTTTTAGGTGAAACACCAAAAAGACAAGATCCATAGAAAAACAAATTGACAAGTTGAACATCATTAATATTAAAACATCTGCTCTGTGAGAAGTACTTTAAGAGAATGCAAAGACAAGCTACATACTAGGAGAAAATCTTTGCAAAAACACATATTTGACAAGGGCTGCTATCCAAAAACATAAATAACTCTTAAAAACTCAACAATAAGAAAACAAACAGCCTAATTAAAAAAATAAGTCTAAAGACTGGACATATATCTCATCAATCACGATAGGCAATAGGTGAATAAACATATGAAAAGATGGTTACCTTCATATGTCGTTAAGGAATTGCAAATTAAAACAATGAGATACCGATACCACTACACACTATTGGCTAAAATCCAAAACATTGACAAAGTCAAATGCTGAAGAGGATGTGGAGCAACAGGAACTCAATTATTGGTGGGAATGCAAAAATGGTACAGCTACTTTGGAAGACAGTTGGTAGTTTCTTACAAAACTAAATATACTCTAACCACATCATCCAGATGTCATGTTCCTTGATCTTTACCCCCATGAATTGAAAACTTATGTCTATACAAAAATATGAACATGAATATTTACAGACATGTATTCATAATTGCCCAAACTTGGAAGCAACTGATTGGTCCTTCAGTAGTAGAATGGATAAATAAGCTCTTATACATCTATGAAATGGAGTGTTGTTATTCAGCGATTAAAAAAAAAGGAGTTATCAAGTCATTTTTGAGAAGACTTAGAAGAAATGGAAATGCATATTACTAAGTGAAAGCAGACAATCTGAAAAGACCACATACTGTGTGATTCCGACTATATGACATTCTGAAAAAGACAAAACTACGGAGACAGTAAAAAGTTCATTGGCTGCCAGAGGCTCAGGGGGAAGTAGGGAGGGATGAGTAGGTGAGGCACAGGGGATTTTTATGGCAGTGAAACTATTCTGTATGACACTGTAATTATGGCTACATGTCAGTATACACTTGTCAAAACCCATAGAATGACAACACAGAGTGACCCCCAATATAAACTATGGACTTTTAGTTAATAATAAGGTATCAATTTTGGCTCATCAACTGTAACAAATATACCATATTAAAGCAAGATGTTAATAATAGGCCAAACTAGTAAGGAGGGTGATAGCATAGATGGGAACTCTATATCTTCTGCTTAATTTTTTTTAATAAATCTAAAAGCTTCTCAAAAAGTTTAATTAAAATAAATAAAACAAAATATTTATTAACAAAAAAAAAAAAAAACACAGGAAAACCTGCCCATATGACTTTCCCCTCTCCCTACTGCCATGGCATAGACTCTCCTCTGCTCCCTGGAGTGAACATTCCCCCTCTAGGGCTAGAGAATGAGTGACAAGGAAGGTTTCATGATCTCACCTCCACCAATGGATATTCAGGCTCATGCATCATTTTACTGCACTGAGATCCCCAGCACTTTTGATCAAAGGGTGAATAGCGGTTGTTTTGGATCTGACAAGTGGCTTGAGGTTGTGAGTACTTAGTAAGGTAAATCATGGCTTTACTGGGGATGGAAGTTCTTCTGTATTGACCTGGGGGCTGAGATTTGGGATGTCTGGGCAGCATTGGATTTGTAATCTGAGGGGAAAAAAAAGGTAAATCTATGCCCAATACACCTAGAGCCCACTCTGGCATTTCTCCTTTAGATGCCTCAGGGACCAGAGAAAAAGCCTCCAGAACCACTTTGAAGCCCAAGAAAAGATCCAGGCCCTACACCCCACTTTTCATTTGGAATCTATTTTTTATCTTCTTCCTCAACTTTTATTTATCTGCTACTTGAATAACACTTTTTCTTCTTTCTTTCTTTCTCTTTCTTTCTTTCTTTCTCTTTCTTTCTTTCTTTCTTTCTTTCTTTCTTTCTTTCTTTCTTTCTTTCTTTTGTCTTTCTTTCTTTCTTTCTTCTTTCTTTCTTTCTTTCTTTCTTTCTTTCTTTTTTTTTTTTTTTCTTTTACTTAACATGACCAATTTTGTAGCACTGGCTACTGGATTTGCAATTGCCCACCTGGACCTAGGCTGTGATTTCTATCCTCTGCAAACATTCTATTGTGTGGCACATGGAATCAGGCCCTCCCCACTGAGACCATAGGGACACACCCATTATGGTTCTCTTTGGTGTTTCCATTATCCAGGGACAGGGAGGTTTAGCACAGCTTATAGCAAAGGTCAACACACAGGGGCTTGATACCTGGGGTTGATGTAACAGAGCTTTTAACAAGCCTTTAGATTATTGTGCTGGTGGAAGTTTGGGTCAGTGTATTATAATAATCTTTTCTTTTCCCCCAATATCATTGGTCTGCAAAGAGGCTGGACCACAGAGACTGAGATTTTGGAGGAATAAATATATGAGATTTTTTAAAAAGCTCATTTGTGTGAAAAATTTAGGAACCAGGCAAAGTAATCAAATATTCAGGATAGTTTGGTGCAAATAATAAGGTAGACTCCTAACTGGCCTCTAATGTGGTCCTTTCCAATTTGGTTACTGGCACTCCCACTAGTAACCACTGATAATTCAAGCTAATGAGACCTCTAAGACCATCTCCTTTCACCTTATTTTATAGGTGAAGAAACTAAAGGCCAGAGAATTGAAAGGACAAATCCCAAGGAAGCACAGGCAAGTGGAAAAACCAAGGGTAGAATCTAGGTCTTCTGGCTCCCACCAGTGCACCAGTGTGGTCAGCAGTTCCTAAGCCCAGGAGTAGGGTTATATAAAGCAAAGTGTTGTGTTGCTGGTCTCTATTGACATAAGGGCCAACCAAGTGGGAATAGAGGGCAGAAACTGAGGCTTTAGAGGTGACACAAACTACGGTCAAAGAACTTTTGAGATTTACTGCCCTGAAAGGTACTTGATATTGTTGAGGCCAGGAGCAAGGTTAAATACTAAATTACATGAATTTGGGACATGTTAGATATTTTTGCATAATTTGTATGAAATGCTCTGCAAACTTGAGGTGCAAACATAGACACAACTATTTAATTTTTTCAACCAAATACTGACATTTGAAATATTGTTTGTAGGAAATTCAGTATATCATTTACTTTTCTAAGTATATCATTTACTTTTCTTTATGAATTTTCTGAGAATTCTCTAGGGCATTTGAAGCTGACTAGAGTAAGTTCTGTTTCCACACATAACTGTTAGAACAAAGGCATGATATTTGCATCTCACTGCCATGTGGTGTCACTGTTAAACACTGGTTCTGTGTTGTTTTCAGCCTGAGTGTTGCAGCTTGTGTGGTCCTGCTGGGAGCCAGTGTGGCCCAGCTGTCTGCACCTGATATGATCATTTTTCAGGGGGAATGAGATATCCTCTGAATTGAGCCTGGCTTGGGCTATCCACCTCCCTCTGCAACTTCATGTATGGAATCCCAGGGTATGTGGTATTGTCCAGGGTGCCAGTTGGTTCCAGGAAGTCAAGGGCAGAAATTATACACTGACTCATGGGTCTAGAACTGCAGTCTCCTTCTCAGAGATCCATCTCAGGGGGTGGGCAGTTTTTATTTTAAATTCTCAAACACAAACAACAACAACAATGCCCCAATAGGGAGACTAAATGGACATAATTTGTCTGGCATAGGACTCAGGTATTGGCATGGAAAGATGTCCTTATAATTTCAGTGAGCATCTAAGGTCACAGATCATTGCTATCAGAGAACAGAAAAAAACGGAGCACCCTTCTTAATGTAGAATGCACTCCTAAGTTCTCTTTCTTTAAAAACTAGGATGATGGGACTATGGTGTCCAGATACCCAAACAAGGGAGACACAGGCCTTGGAGGTGATGGATGAAATCATTAAATATATTAGAACTATCTCATCAGCTGCCTGGCTGGTTAAAGAAGATCATCTTGTTTGCAAAGTGTTTAAGTGGCTTTCTTATTAACATACATATTTTTTCTATTATCATTATTAAACTAATGTGGATTTTTTTTCCCACAAAATGTGCTTGGGAATGAGCAGCTATTTATTTATTCAGAGGGTGGTAGAAGAGCTCCCAGACTTATCTCCAGATCCTGGCTCCCTCTCCAGCCAGTGGAATTATAACTGGAAATGGAGAGGGAAGAGGAAAGAGGAAGGGCTTGTAGGGAGGGTCAGCATAGCTGAGGCAAGAAGATAAAGAGAGAAAGAGAAATGGCAAAATATAAAGAGAAATAGAGAGAAACAGATACAAAAACCAGAAGAAATAATAATACCTAACTTTGGTATAGCACTTTGTGACCATGCCAAGTTTATGATTGTATTTGACACCATGTAGCCCTTAAAGGTAAAAAGGGCAAAAAGTGGTTCTCCTGTTATTCTTGTGAGGAAATTGTAAACTGAAAAACATTCAGTCCTTTTCTGTGAAACTTGACTCAGTGGGGCGAGTACAGGGCATGATGGCCTTCTGTAGAGAAAACTCGGAGTTAACACAGATCATTCTACTATATGCCAAGCACTTTGCAAACATGATTTCATTTTATCCTCACTTTGAGATGATGATGACCATTCCTGTTGCACAGATGAAGAAGACAGTGAGGCAGGACACCAATCAACCAGTGTTGGGAGCACACGGCTGTTGGGAAAGGGGAGTCTAGTCGCCAACTTTGAGCCATCTGGATACCCATTTCTGGTCAATGAGATGACAGAAGTCTTATCCTCATGAATGCCAGGGACCTCTTGGGGAAGCAGCGGGTTCATAGAAAGAGTTGAGCACCGGGTGTCAAGCACTCGCCTGGAATGTGCCATACAATGTTTGCACTTCAGATGAGAGGGTGATCAGATGAATTTACCTCCAAGGCTTGGGCCCTTTATCTTTGAGAAATGTCCATGATGTGCTTTTCTCCAGACTTCCATTAGCTATTTTAGCTGGTTCTAGAGATGGGGTCTTCTGGCTTTCAACTTCATCCGGATACTTTCATGAAAGTAAAGAAAAGCAAACAGTGAGAGGCTCACATGAAGGAAAACACACAAGTTAAAAAATAAAGTGCTAAAAAAGAAACACAAAGGAGACACTTGACTTGTAGACAGGGCCATTTTCATGGTTGGGACTGTTTATGGCTCTCACTGATATCAAAATATTTTTTTTACAGTAAAATTATCTAATGTGGGTTATATAATTTTATTTAAAACATCTATGTAAAAATTTATTCACTACTTAAAAAAGTTAGTTATATTGCTAAATTATATGATTTAACAGAACTTGGATATTCTGTTATACATACATTAACACATTAACATTTCTTTTATTTATTTATTTTTTAAAATTTACATTCAAGTTACCATATAGTGCAACAATGATTTTAGGAGTAGATTCCTTAATCCCCCTTACCCATTTAGCCAACCCCTCTTCCCAAAACCCCTCCAATAAACCCTCTGTTTGTTCTCAAAATTAAGTCTCTTATGGTTTTTTTCCCTTCCCTGTTTTTATATTATTTTTTGCTTCCCTTCCCTTATGTTCATCTGTTTTGAATCTTAAAGTCTTCATATGAGTTAAGTCATATCATATTTGTCTTTCTCTGAATAATTTCGTTTAGCATAATACCCTCTAGTTCCATCCATGTAGTTGCAAATAACAAGATTTCATTCTTTTTGATTGCAGTGTAATACTACATTGAATATATATGTCACAACTTCTTTAACCATTCTTTCATAGATGGACATTTGGGTTCTTTCCATACTTTGGCTATTGTCAATAGCACTGCTATAAATTTTGGGGTGCATGTGTCCCTTCGGAACAGCATACCTGTATCCCTTGGATAAGTCCCTAGTAGTGCAATTGCTAGGTCTTAGGGTAGTTCTATTTTTATTTTTTTATTTTTTTAAATTAATTTATTTTTGAGACAGAGAGACAGAGCATGAGCAGGGGAGGGGCAGAGAGAGAGGGAGACACAGGATCCGAAGCAGGCTCCAGGCTCTGAGCTGGCAGCACAGAGCCCGACGAGGGGCTCGAACCCACAAACCATGAGATCATGACCTGAGCCAAAGTCGGACGCTTAACCAACTAAGCCACCCAGGCGCCCCATCTAATTTTTACTTTTTTGAGGAACCTCCATACTCTTTTCCAGAGTGGCCACACCATTTTGCATTCCAACCAACAGTGTGAGAGGGTTCCCCTTTCTTTGCATCCTTGCCAACATCTGTTGTTGCCTGAGTTGTTAATGTTAGCCATTCTGACAGTTGTAAGGGGGTATCTCATTGTGATTTTTATTTGTATTTCCCTGAGGATGAGTGATGTTGAGCAATTTTTCATGTGACCATTGGCCATCTGGATGTTTTCTTTGGAGAAGTGTCTATTCATGTCTTTTGCCCATTTCATCACTGCATTATTTGCTTTTTTGGGTGTTGAGTTTAATAAGTTCTTTACAGATTTTGGATACTCACCCTTTATCTGATAGATCATTTGCAAATATCTTCTCCCATTCTGTTGGTTGTCTTTTAGTTTTGTTGATTGTTTCCTTCACTGTACAGAAGGCTTTTATTTTGATGAGGTCCCAGTAATTCATTTTTGCTTTTGTTACCCTTGCCTCTAGAGATATGTTCATAGAAAGAGTTTGGAAGTTCTCCTTCCATTTCTATTTTTTGGAACAGTTTCAAGAGAATAGGTGTTAACTCTTTCTTAAATGTTTGGTACCCCTGGAAGGCCATCTGGCCCTGGACTCTTGTTTATTTGGCAGATTTTTGATTACTAATTCAATTTCTTTACTGGTTATGGGTCTGTTCAAATTTTCTATTTCTTCCTGTTTCAGTTTTGGTAGTGTATATGTTTCTAGGAATTTGTCCATTTCTTCCAGATTGCCCATTTTATTGTCACATAATTGCTTATAATATTATCTCACTATTTTTTGAATTTCTGCTGTGTTGGTTGTGATCTTTCCTCTTTAATTCTTGATTTATTTATTTGGGTCTTTCCTTTTTCTTTTTGATCAAACTGGCTAGTAGTTTATCAATTTTGTTTTTTTTTAATTTTTTTCCAACGTTTTTTATTTATTTTTGGGACAGAGAGAGACAGAGCATGGACGGGGGAGGGGCCGAGAGAGAGGGAGACACAGAATCGGAAACAGGCTCCAGGCTCTGAGCCATCAGCCCAGAGCCTGACGCGGGGCTCGAACTCACAGACCGCGAGATCGTGACCTGGCTGAAGTCGGATGCTTAACCGACTGTGCCACCCAGTCGCCCCTCAATTTTGTTAATTCTTTCAAAGAACAAGCTTCTGGTTTCATTGATCTGTTCTACTGTTTTTTTTGTTGTTGTTGTTTGTTTGTTTTCAAAGCATTAATTTCTGCTCTAATCTTCATTATTTCCTGTCTTCTGCTGGTTTGGGGTTTTATTTGCTGTTCTTTTTCCAGCTCTTTAAGGTGTAAGGTTAGGTTGTGCATCTGAGATCTTTCTTCCTTTAGGAAGGCCTGGATTGCTAAATACTTTCCTCTTATGACCGCCTTTGCTGCGTCCCAGACGTTTTGGGTTGTGGTGTTATCATTTTCATTGCCTTACATATACTTTTTAATTTCCTCTTTAACTGCTTGGTTTGCCCATTCATTCTTTACTAGGATGTTCTTCAGTCTCCAAGTATTTGTTACCTTTCTAATTTTTTTCTCGTGGTTGATTTCGAGTTTCATAGTCTGTGGTCTGAAGATATGCACGGTATGATCTCGATCTTTTTGTACTTGCTGAGGGCTGATTTGTGTCCCAGTATATCATCTATTCTGGAGAATGTTCCATGTACACTGGAGAAGAATGTATATTCTGCTGCTTTAGGATGAAATGTTCTGAATATATCTGTTAAGTCCATCTGGTCCAGTGTGTTATTCAAAGCCATTGTTTCCTTGTTAATTTTCTGTTTAGATGACCTGTCAGTTGGTATAAGTGGGATGTTGAAGTCTCCTACTATTATGGTATTATTATCAATGAGTTCCTTTATGTTTGTGATTAATTGATTTACATATTTGGGTGCTCTCACATTTGGAGCATAAATGTTTACAATTGTTAGATCTTCTGGGTGGATAGACCCCTTTATTATGATATAATGCCCTTATTCATGCCTTGTTACAGTCTTTATTTTAAAATCTAGATTGTCTGACATAAGTATGGATACTCCAGCTTTCTTTTGTTGACCATTGGTATGAGAGATGGTTCTCCATCCCCTTACTTTCAATCTAAAGGTGCCTTTAGGTCTAGGTGGATCTCTTATAAACATCATATAGATGGATCTTGTTTTCTTATCCATTATGTTACCCTATGTCTTTTGATTGGAACATTTAGTCCATTGATGTTTAAAGTGAGTACTGAAAGATATGAATTTATTGCCATTGTGTTGCTTGTAGAGTTGGAGTTTCTAGTGGTGCTCTCTGGTCCTTTCTAGTCTTTGTTGCTTTTGGTGGTGTTTTTTTTTTTTCATCTTTTCTCTCTTCAGAGAGTCCCTCTTAAAATTTTTTGCAGGGCTAGTTTAGTGGTCACGAGCTCCTTTAATTTTTATTTGTGGGAAGCTTTTTATGTCTCATTCTATCCTGAATGTCAGCCTTGCAAGAAAAGGAATTCTTGGCTGCATATTTTTCTGATTCAGCGTATTGAATATACCCTGTCACTCCTTTCTGGCCCGCCAAGTTTCTGTGGATAGGTCTGCTGCAAACCTGATCTCTCTTCCCTTGTAGGTTAAGGACTTTTTTCCCTTGTGTTTTCATGATTCTTTCCTTGCCTGAGAATTTTTTGAATTTGACTATGATATGCCTTGTTGGTGGTCGGTTTTTGTCAAATCTGGTGGGAGTCCTCTGTGCTTTCCTGTCTGTATCTTTCCACGGGTAGGAAAGTTTTCCATTATGATTTGCTCGCATAACCCTTCTACCCCTTTTTCTCTCTCTTCCTCTTCTGGGACCCCTATGATTCTGATGTTGTTCCTTTTTAATGAGTCACTGATTTCTCTAATTCTTAAATTGTGCTCTTTTGCCTTAGTCTCCCTCTTTTTTTATGTTTCATTATTCTCCATAATTTGTCCTGTACATGGCTGATTCACTGCTCTGCCTCATCCTTCTTTGGCGGTGTGGCATTCATTCGAGATTGCAGCTCAGTTATAGCATTTTTTATTTCATCCTGACTAGCTTTTACTTCTTTTATCTCTGCAGAGAGCAATTCTAGTCTATTTTTGACACCAGCTAGTATTCTTATTATCATAATTCTAAATTCTGGTTCAGACATCTTGTTTGTATTTGTGTTGATTAAGTCCCTGGCTGTCGTTTCTTCCTGCTCTTTCTTTTGGGGTGAATTCCTTCATTTCATTAATTTGAAGGGAGAAAGTGAATTAATAAAGTTAAAAAATTAAAATTAAAAAATTAAAAACAACACACATACACACACAGATAAATCAAATAAATGATCTATATCCTAGGTGTGTTTTGGTCTGGTTGTTGAAAGGAGCTTGATAGATTAAACAAAAAGGGGAAGAAGAAAAAAAAGGAAAATGTTTGAAAATTTGAAAAAAATGAATACAGTGAAATAGAATAAAATGAAATGTTGTAAGTAAAATAGAATTTGAAATATTTTCAAAAAAGCAAATAATATATAGTGGAAAAATTAAAGAAAATATTTCTAATAAAAAATGAAAATAAAAATAAAGTTTGTTCTCTTTCTGTATTCAAGAAAAAGAAAATAAACGAAAAAGAGAAAAAAAAGATAATAGAATACTTGGACCAGCAAACAGACTGAAATACAATTGAAATTACATCGCTTTCCCCTAGAAGTCAAACTCTGAAGGACTTTATGGTCTGTAAACTAAGCAGGTGGAGAGTCCTATTGTGTTCCTGAAGAGGCAGGTTGGCCCATTTGGGTGGGGCTTAGTATCCTGGTTCTGTTCTGCACTAGATGGTACTGCTTAGCTTACTGGGGTGGATTGTGGCACTTGTAGGTGTGTATGGGCATGTGAAGGAGGGGTGAAAATGGTGTCACCCAGCTATTCAGTCTCTAGTATCAGAACTCTTTTCTCCCGATCAGCTATTGTGCACCTGTCCTTTGTCTCTGGCTTCCATCCACTCCTCGATTTTACACTGTCCGTGACCAAGCTGTCAGTTTGCCAGGTGGCACCCCCCCTCCTGAGTTTTATCTCACATGAGTCTGTATTTCCCAATCTCTCACTTCTGAGGGACTGCAGCTTTGTTCTGCTTACCCCTTCTGGGGAAGGGTCTCACTGAGAAATGGCCAGGTGCTGGCTTCTCCCAGGAACATTCGCAGGATCATGCTGCTGTCAATGCCCAGAGACTGCATCTGGGTGCCTGCCCACCCCAGAAAATGTTCATGTGATCGTGTAGCAGGAGTGTTTCAGGGATTATGGAAAACCACAACACACATCTGGCATCAGGGTTCACCCTTAGTGACCTTGTTCTAGCACCAGTAAACTAGTTCTCTGGGGTCTGCTGGCACCTTTGCCTGTGGGGGATGGGGCTTCACAGCCTCTACCAAATGTCATCCCAGCAGGGAGCTGCCTCTCCCTGTGTGTCCCAAGGACTGCCCAGACTTCACTCTGCTCCTGGGGATTTGCCCTTTCCAACAGAGCACCACCAGGTATCAAGCTACAGAGTTTCAGACTCTGCACTTCACTTATTTATAGAGTCTTATTGGAATTTAAACCCTCTCCTTTCTCCCCTGTTAGTTCAGTCCCTGAGACTGTTTCCACTTTTCCACTTTCTCTCTAGCTGCTTTTGGGGGAATACTTTTCCCATACTCTCCCCCCATCTCTGTACTCTCTCCCCAAGCAAAAACAGCTCCTTGCCCTGCGTGGCTTCTCCTCCAGTTCACTTCTCTGTGCCATATGCCTGCTGAGTTCTGTGGTTCAGGTTGTGCAGATTGTTGTGTTGATCCTCAAATCAGTTTTCTAGGTGGGCAGGATGGTTCAGTGTTGATCTGGCTGTATTTCATATATGTGAGATGCAAAAAATAACCTTCCATGCTGTTCTGCTATCTTGGCTCCCTCCCTCAAAATATTTTGAATATTCCTTTTGTAAAATTAATTTTGGTATTCTTCTTTGACTAGGAAATTCCACCTGTAAATATTCATTTCTTCAGACCATAAAACTTTACTGTCTAAATGTAGATATCTCTGGGAGAAATACTACACAAGGTGTAATCTGGAGGAGTTGGTTTATCAGCACCTCTCCCTAAAAGAGATCAAAGTGTCCTGGAAGTGGAAGGCAGACTAGAAGTATGAGGTGGAGGGGACAAGTATAGTAATAATGCATGGAGAGGGTTACAGGGGGTATGTTGTAATTTCTAAGTATCTTTCTCAAGAAAGAATATTTTTGCTCTTCTGTCCATGACAAAAGTGTGACCTCCAGTCAGTCAAGGCTCTGCAGCTCTGATGAGACACAAAGGGCATCAGCAGAGAGTCTCAGAGAAACTGGGATGAGAAGATAGGGTAGAAGGCAGTCAAGATTGTTTATCCCCATGAGGAGAAGGCTGAGAAAGCAGTATGTGAAGGATTGCTCTAGAGAGAAGACAGTGAAGAGATTTTATTTAAAACCATGGATCAAGGATTAAAATAAGAAATAATGGAGACCTTCTCCACTCACGGGGGGGGGGGCATGCACCTTCCCCACTCACGAATGCTGGCATGGCAGCTACAGAGACTTGCACCTTTTGGGACATGGTGGATATAGGGATGGGTCCCAGTTTTGTCAGATGGCTTGAGACATCCCTGGGAGGGACTAGGGAAGTGGACTAGATGGCCCCCAAGCTTAGGGAGCATGTGTACCCAGATGCTGACTATGGCTGCTCCAGGGGTGAGTTGCCTAGAAACAGGGACTGTGTCTCTGTGGGGGATCTGCACAGGGAGCAGTGACATGCTGGTTGAGTAGAGGGGAGGATGGAGGCCCAGAGGAGACAATATGAACTTTGCAGTCAGACCATGCTTTGCTTTGTGACTCTGAAGAAGTTTAGACCTCTCTGAGAGTTTCTTCACCTGTCAGACAGGGACCAGAACAGCCCCTTCCTTACAGGGCCATTGTGAGAAGAGAATGAGGTGCCTCCTGGAAGGTTTCCAGCTTTCCATCACTATAGCACCACTACCACTTGTTATGACATTCCCACCGCATCTACAATACTTGCTCCTCTCTGGAATCCCAAGTCTGTGTTCAGGCCCTCGCACCTTCCCCTGTCTCAACCTGTCCCCATCACAAACCTCTGTTGGGCTTGTAACCCTAAGGACACTCTTCAGTACACGCCTGAGACTGGGAGACAGTTCCCAGGCACTCTTGCTCAACTGCCTCATCATCACATGATCTCACTCCTTTCTAGGGAGGAGCTAGGATCCAGTCCTGCTCTGGGACCCCAGATGTTTCACCCCTGCTGGTGGCCTTGCCAGTTTGCAGGTGAGTGATCTGAATTCTGCCTGCCACTGCTGAGCACACTGGGATGAGCCCCACATCCTCCTCCTCCCTGGTGACTGGACAGGTCTCATTTAGATAAGTGTGGCCAGTGAGGGTACAGTGGCTTGGGGAGGAATAAGGGTCAGGCAGCTGTCCTCTTGACCCCCTTCCCACAACCCAAACCATCAGCTTTCAGGAGGCACTAGATCTTACTTTCTCTCTCCCAAAGAAGAGAGGATATGGAAGGATTCAGACACCACCACCAGCACCACCCCTCCCCAGCTGCCCTTGCTTTTCCATTTGGGGGCATATGAAAATAGAAATAAATAAATAAATAAATAACCTTCTGGCCAATCACAGTTTAGCTACACTGCAATTAAACAAATCCACAAACCCGCAACACATATTTACATCTCATTAGCAGAAGCCAAATGCAACAACGGCATTAAAATTAAGAAATTAGGCCCAATTATCCTGTCGGCAGCAGTTGGGGGAAGTTGTCAAGGGCTGGTGTATTCATTAGTTTGCACAGAAGTTCAGCGGCTCCCTAATTGTGTGCTGCTATTTTTTACCCCCTCCTCCTCTTGCTTTAAAAAAATCATTTGAGGTTTTCATTTCTCTGCAGTGCAGCAGCCTGCCAATGTTGGCAAGTCCAGGCCTGGGGCAGGCCTGGGAAGAGCTCTTGTCCTCTGTGCACTCTATGTCATCAGGGCCTAGCCAGGCTGAGCTACAAGTGACTAGGATGTTAGGAAGGCCAGGGCACCTGCTCAGCTGCTGTGTCCCCACAGAATCTTCTGGATCCCTGGGGAGGGTTTAGACAGGCCAGAACCCTTCCTCCAGGCTCACTTCCTTCACTGCCAGCCCTGCGGGGGAGCTGGGGTGTACTAGGTCTGCTGTGTCCAGGAACACAGCATCCTCCTTCCCTGGGCTGGCAACAGTTACTGGCCTCAGGTCCCAGGCCAGTCTGTGTTTGGCCAGAAGGGGCACCTCATGAATATTGATTGCGTGATGGAATGGAAATCTTGACAAAGCTCTTTACCACAGGTAAGAAGATTTATTGTGCTCCAGGCTGTGCCCAAATGGGTGGTCTTGGGCTCCAAGGATGGTTGCATGGCTCTGGCCAGCTTCAGAGAGAGGTTTTGACTGATGAACCCTTCTTTTTGGAAGCTTCTGCTCTGCTCCCTTCACCTAGATCCTTTAACTTCACCTGCTGGAACTCTGTTGGATTCCTCCCTCCTCCTGGAAAATTGACTTGGTCTCCTCTGACCATCTTGTGCCTTGGGGGGCTATTGCTGTCCCCAACCCCACCCCAGACCCCTCTGCCTCCTGTGCCAGTTATGGGGACATGATACCTTTTTCTCAGGGATCCACTTCCCCCTGCACTCTGCTGGGGATGGGTCCCCTTTGTTGGCATCAACCTGTCAGGTTCTGTTGATAGGTGATGATAGAAGAAACAGAGAAAAAGGGAGAAGGCTTGCTCTGGTTTCTCTTCCCAGGTGGGCCCTGACATACTTCTCAGAATACACCCAGTTACCTACAGTTCCCTGTGTTCTAGATTGGGGGCCACAGAAGGGGATTATATTTGGATTTGGGAAATCTGGTTTTACTCTTGTGGCAGCTGGAATTTAAATCTCATGGAGCCTCACTTTTCTTAACTGGGAAATGGCACATGTGATACATGTCCTCCTTTCTTCAGGGTCCAATTGTGAGTGTTTCACAAATATTCCAGGCTCACATTGTTGTTGTCCAGGCTCTTGGTCCCCATGAAAGGTGTTTTTGTGTTCCTCAAGGTGAGACCCTCAACAGAAACACCAGCACTCTTCTGTCAGTAACCCATGATATCTGGGTGGTCTGCCCCTCTCTGTCTAAATGGAAACCTTTCACATGCTTCCAAGTGACTAAGCTATGGATTTTCCCACAGTCTTCTCAAAATTCTGGCCCAAAGGGTTCAAATAAGAGATTTTGTAAATAGTCTACTACTTTATTTAGTATTTGTGTTAAATCGGTACTTGCAAACACACACATTTCACACATAACTGGAAATGAATTATGGTAAAATATTAATCAATAAAACACTAAATTTGACATTTATTTAGTGACTGTACAGGAACTTCAAATATGCCCTCTCCTTCCCACACTGCCATCTCCCCCTCCCCCCCACTTAGATGTGTGTTGCCATTTTGAATGGCTAATGATGAAGGAACTTTCACTACTAGCATTTTCTCCTCCTGTAGCTCTACTTCTCATCTTTCTAATCTTACCCTAAAAATTCACCCATTCATTTATTTGCTTGTTCATTCATTAATTTCTCTAATATTTATTGAGCATCTACCATTTTATTGGTACCATGGTCAAGGCTAGTGCTAGTCAGAGTCCACACAATGCCTGCATTTGAAGATTTACAGACCAGAAACACACAGAGAGAATGGAAGTACAATATGGAAAGTGCTGGGATGGGAGTAGGTCCACATGTTGCTCTCGGGAGTGCAGAAGACAGACTTCTCTTGCCTTCTGATAGGTCAAGGAAGGAATCTAGAAGGAGAAATAGTCTCAGTTGAAACCTGTCCTCTATCCATACCCTGGGAATCTGCAGACCACACAGCTGTGCCCAGCTGCATTCATTCTATCTCTAAGTTTGAGTAGCCACTTTCTGCTTTGTACTGGAGAGCAGGATTGGGGACCAAGGGTGACAAATATTTCTGGAGTTTAGTGTAATATGAGGGCAAAAGCAGAGAAGAGGAAGTTGACCCTATTCTGTGCATTAAATGTGTAACAATTGCACCATGAAAGCTCTTTTTCTAATCTGCTTCACTGTGGTGACACTGTCCCATTGCACAGGACCTATGTATCAATAATGGAAATGCCAAATACTAGCGTCGCACTTGATATATACCTGAGACTAGTCTTTCTAATTTATATATAACAGTTCTTAAATCCAAAAACACTATGAGCGAGGTCCATTATAATATAGCCGTTTTGGAAAGAGTGAAACAAAGTCACAGAGAGGCTACTTAACTTGCCCAAGGTCACAGAGTGGTGAAGCCATGGATCCCAGGAAGTATTTCTCTTGAGCATACACCCTTCACGCCATACCTGGCTCCTTGCTTCAGACTGCTACACACAGAGTAACAGTTGCTCTTGACTTGCCATGGCCACAAAATCCCTTGGGTTTGTACTCAGGAGTGCTGAGTCTTCTTCAAGGAAGAAAATACATTTTCTGAAAGGGGATGAGGACTGGGCAATGGGAAGGTGGTTTCTGACCCTGACAGTGGCCTTATTCACAATGCACAATGAGATCTCTCTCTTTGTCAAGTGTGGAGCATTGGGTCCACTCTAGCTACTCTCTAGCTAGATTGTTATGTCATATGAGCTCCTAAAGGATGGGAACACAGTTGCTCATCTCTGTGTCTCCAGTCCCATAAGAAGGACTCAACACATTTTAACATTTGCAATGAATTATCTCAGGTGGAATTAAAAAAAAAAGGAGATCAGAGACTCCTGATACACTGCTTAAATGTCCTTTCTAGCCCATTACAAATAGAGTGGGGTTGCCACTATCTTTGTAAATAAGGATTCAACTTCTCTGTGGGGCACCATTCATCCCCATCTTCAAGAAGCTCATAGGCTATGAACCAGCAATTAAATCTCAGTATGTCTGGATTTGAGACTTTGGGTATGTTATTTGACTTATGATTTGTTTTTTTTTTTTCATTAGTAAAATGGGTATGATTATGGTACCTGCCTTGTAGGATTGTTGTGGGTATTAAAATTAGATGAGCTATTTAAGGCACTTAGCATATTTCATACATAATAAATGCTTAAAAATTGTGCATGAGAGAGAAAAAGAGAGAGAGAGAGAGAGAGAGAGAGAGCGCCTATGGAAGCATAGCAAGAACAGGGACTTGGGAAAGGAAAAGTTTCTTAGAAGATGAGGCATGTAGGGGAACCTGGGTGGCTCAGTTGGTTGAGTGTCTGATCTTGATTTTGGCTCAGGTCATGATGTCATGGTCATGAGATTGAGTCCCAGGTCAGGCCCTGTGCTGAGCATGGAGCCAGCTTGGGATTCTCTCCTCCTCTCTCTGCCCCTCCCCTGCTCATGCACATGTGCTCGCTCTCTCTGTCAAAAATGAATAAACATTAAAAAAAAGAAGATGGGGCATCTGTATCAGGTCTTGAAGGAAGAGTTGCAAGGGCAGATGGAAAGGAAAGAGTGCACAGCAAACTTTGAGGTACTGAATAACATGGCTCCTTTAAGTGTTAGAGAACTTCTGTGTGGCAGTCCATGGGGTTGGAGAGCAAGAAATGAGGCTGGTGATGTCAGAAGGGACTCTGTCTGTCCTGCTAGGAAGGTTGGTCTTACCCTGTTGACCATGTGTAATCTTCAGGGGCTTGGAATGGAGTCAACGTGATGAGTTTTCCGGGACCAGCATGACAGATGGGTGTGTGTGAGGAGGGAGGGTGAAGGTCAGTGTTACAGGTTGTGGATGAAGGACATGGGGAAGCAGAAGACATAGATTGAAGTGAACTTCATGTATGATCTGCAGAAACAAGGGCCCCTGGGGGTGGTGAGGGGTGACTGAAAGACTTCTAGTTTGGGTGATGTGAAAATGAACTCTGAATGAGAGATATGTTTTGGGGATAGGTGATGAGTCTAATCCTGGATGTGTTGAGTTTGGGGCACTCATAGAATATCTAAGTGGAGATTTTGGTCACTTCACATTCTTCCCTCATCCAAGAGTTCAAATTGACATAATGTGGCTACCAAGAACTATCTGGGATTGGGGGAGGGGTGCTGCAGGGGGAAGAGTAGAAATGTCAGGGAAGTTTATTTGACTTAAGCCACTTACAAGCTGGCCTTGGAGACCCACACTTGTCCCATAACTAAATTTTGATCCTTGGAATTTGTTGACATCATTGTTTTTGTCTACAGGAATTGGACCAAGACATATAGCACCCTTGAGCTAAATCTTCTCCCTGTGCTGAAGAAAACTTCAGATATCTTAGCCACCAGAACTAAGATTGAGTGGTTTTTCTGTGAGATGTTGTAAAGAATTTCCAATAGTTTCTAGCCAATGAGAAAGAACAGAGAAGCTTCTTTCCTTTTTCCCTTTGTCCACATAGCACCTACTTTGTGGCCTCACCCAGAGCATCCACGGACCAAGGAGTCCAGCCTCCATAGTTGCACCTATTGCCTCTGGCCTTGATAGAGGGTAGTCTTTATGAGCACCAGTGCTACTCAGGCATCCAGTACACTTTGAAGAGATATGGTACAGTAAGGAAGAAAGGAGAACTTACAGGTTTACAAGAGCTTTCTCTGGCTTCCTAATAACTAAGAAGAAACTACATTTCCAATCTACTTTATTTCAGTTTCTGCTCTGAGCTTGGAACCCAGGTAAGCTGACAGATGAAGGGCTAGGGAGAATGTTCCATGTACACTCAGCATGAGATCCCAAGAATGGTAAACCAGAGGCCAGAGACACTACCATTTTGTATTTATTTATTTTCTATTGGCTTTAAAAATTATTATATAATTATATACATATCTATATAAATATACATATATACAAATTATATATATAAATTTTATAATTTATAATTTATATAAAAATTATATACATATATATAATTTTATTTTATTTATTTATTTTTTTTGACTTCGTTCATATCAAGACTTTATTTATTTTTTTTATATATGAAATTTATTGTCAAATTGGTTTCCATACAACACCCAGTGCTCATCCCAAAAGGTGCCCTCCTCAATACCCATCACCCACCCTCTCCTCCCTCCCACCCCCCATCAACCCTCAGTTTGTTCTCAGTTTTTAACAGTCTCTTATGCTTTGGCTCTCTCCCACTCTAACCTTTTTTTTTTCCTTTCCCTCCCCCAGGGGTTCCTGTTAAGTTTCTCAGGATCCACATAAGAGTGAAACCATACGGTATCTGTCTTTCTCTGTATGGCTTATTTCACTTAGCATCACACTCTCCAGTTCCATCCACGTTGCTACAAAAGGCCATATTTCATTTTTTCTCATTGCCACGTAGTATTCCATTGTGTGTAAAAACCACAATTTCTTTATCCATTCATCAGTTGATGGACATTTAGGCTCTTTCCATAATTTGGCTATTGTTGAGAGTGCTGCTATGAACATTGGGGTACAAGTGGCCCTATGCATCAGTACTCCTGTATCCCTTGGATAAATTCCTAGCAGTGCAATTGCTGGGTCATAGGGTAGGTCTATTTTTAATTTTCTGAGGAACCTCCACACTGCTTTCCAGAGCGGCTGCACCAGTTTGCATTCCCACCAACAGTGCAAGAGGGTTCCCGTTTCTCCACATCCTCTCCAGCATCTATAGTCTCCTGATTTGTTCATTTTGGCCACTCTGACTGGCGTGAGGTGATATCTGAGTGTGGTTTTGATTTGTATTTCCCTGATAAGGAGCGACGCTGAACATCTTTTCATGTGCCTGTTGGCCATCCGGATGTCTTCTTTAGAGAAGTGTCTATTCATGTTTCTGCCCATTTCTTCACTGGGTTCTTTGTTTTTCGGGTGTGGAGTTTGGTGAGCTCTTTAAAGATTTTGGATACTAGCCCTTTGTCCAATATGTCATTTGCGAATATCTTTTCCCATTCCGTTGGTTGCCTTTTAGTTTTGTTGGTTGTTTCCTTTGCTGTGCAGAAGCTTTTTATCTTCATAAGGTCCCAGTAATTCACTTTTGCTTTTAATTCCCTTGCCTTTGGGGATGTGTCGAGTAAGAGATTGCTACGGCTGAGGTCAGAGAGGTCTTTTCCTGCTTTCTCCTCTAGAGTTTTGATGGTTTCCTGTCTCACATTCAGGTCCTTTATCCATTTTGAGTTTATTTTTGTGAATGGTGTGAGAAAGTGGTCTAGTTTCAACCTTCTGCATGTTGCTGTCCAGTTCTCCCAGCACCATTTGTTAAAGAGGCTGTCTTTTTTCCATTGGATGTTCTTTCCTGCTTTGTCAAAGATGAGTTGGCCATACGTTTGTGGGTCTAGTTCTGGGGTTTCTATTCTATTCCATTGGTCTATGTGTCTGTTTTTGTGCCAATACCATGCTGTCTTGATGATGACAGCTTTGTAGTAGAGGCTAAAGTCTGGGATTGTGATGCCTCCTGCTTTGGTCTTCTTCTTCAAAATTCCTTTGGCTATTCGGGGCCTTTTGTGGTTCCATATGAATTTTAGGATTGCTTGTTCTAGTTTCGAGAAGAATGCTGGTGCAATTTTGATTGGGATTGCATTGAATGTGTAGATAGCTTTGGGTAGTATTGACATTTTGGCAATATTTATTCTTCCAATCCATGAGCAGGGAATGTCTTTCCATTTCTTTAAATCTTCTTCAATTACCTTCCTGAGCTTTCTATAGTTTTCAGCATACAGATCTTTTACATCTTTGGTTAGATTTATTCCTAGGTATTTTATGCTTCTTGGTGCAATTGTGAATGGGATCAGTTTCTTTATTTGTCTTTCTGTAGCTTCATTGTTAGTGTATAAGAAGCCAACTGATTTCTGTACATTGATTTTGTATCCTGCAACTTTGCCGAATTCATGTATCAGTTCTAGCAGACTTTTGGTGGAGTCTATCGGATTTTCCGTGTATAATATCATGTCATCCGCAAAAAGCGAAAGCTTGACTTCATCTTTGCCAATTTTGATGCCTTTGATTTCCTTTTGTTGTCTGATTGCTGATGCTAGAACTTCCAACACTATGTTAAACAACAGCGGTGAGAGTGGGCATCCCTGTCGTGTTCCTGATCTCAGGGAAAAAGCTCTCAGTTTTTCCCGTTGAGGATGATGTTAGCTGTGGGCTTTTCGTAAATGGCTTTTATGATCTTTAAGTATGTTCCTTCTATCCCGACTTTCTCAAGGGTTTTTATTAAGAAAGGGTGCTGGATTTTGTCAAAGGCCTTTTCTGCATTGATTGACAGGATCATATGGTTCTTCTCTTTTTTTTTGTTAATGTGATGTATCACGTTGATTGATTTGTGAATGTTGAACCAGCCCTGCATCCTAGGAATGAATCCCACTTGATCATGGTGAATAATTCTTTTTATATGCCGTTGAGTTCGATTTGCTAGTATCTTATTGAGAATTTTTGCATCCATATTCATCAGGGATATTGGCCTGTAGTTCTCTTTTTTTTACTGGGTCTCTGTCTGGTTTAGGAATCAAAGTAACACTGGCTTCATAGAATGAGTCTGGAAGTTTTCCTTCCCTTTCTATTTCTTGGAATAGCTTGAGAAGGATAGGTATTATAATTTTAGAGGGAGAGAAAGCATGTGAGTAGGGGAGGGGAAGAGAGAGAGAGAGAGAGAGAGAGAGAGAGAGAGAGAGAGAGAATCTTAAGCAGGCTCCACAGTGAGCACAGAGCCTGACTAGGGGCTTGATCCCACAACCCTGGGATCACGACTTGAGCCAAAATCAAGAGTTGGGTGCCCATCAGTCTCAGCCACCCAGGAGCTTCTATTTTCAATTAGCTTTTAAAGTATATTTAAATTTTTGGTAGACATGCAAAGTACATATGTTTAAATGACTAAAATATTAGAAAATATACATAAATGAAAAGGTGAAAATATCTTTTGTAAGTACATTTCCCATTATCTTTAGCATTTTTGGTATATAGCTTTCCAGTATGTGGGCATTTCCAGAATGCCTAAAAATTATCTTTTAAATGGTATATAAAATACAACTACAAACAGAAAAGTGTATATAGAAAATTTATATCTTCACAATCTGAACACAGCTTGGTAATGATCTCTCAGATCAAGAAACAAAATCAACACTCCATTTACATTTAATTTTTTTAATGCTTATTTATTTTTGAGAGAGAGACAGACAGAACGTGAGCAGGGGAGGGATGGAGAGAGAGGGAAACACAGAACAAGAAGCAGGCTCCAGGCTCCCAGCTGTCAGCACAGAACCTGACACGGGGTTCAAACTTACAAACTGAGAGATCATGGTCTGAGCCAAAGTCGGGTAATTGAGCCACCCAGGTGCCCCTTAACACTCCATTTACATTTAATGTTAAGACTAATTTGAGGAGGCCTGTAGCCACCATGTTACAACTAATTTCCTAGTTGAAAAAAGTAGATTTATATTCATTTTTTCCTTCTTTTCTTGAGTTTCTTTAAATTAAATGGATTTTTTATTATTCAATTTTTTTCAATTAATGTGTTATGTACATCTTTTATTTTTTTTATAATTACCGTAGGTAGCATAACTTGCATCTTTTACTTCTCAATATCTAATAATGACATTTTTACCTCTTATTTGATTTATCATTTGCTTTATTAGCTTTATTGTTATTATTGTTAATTTTAACTCTGCACATATTTGAAACTCCACAAGCCATTAATATTATTGCTTTGCACAGTTGATGTTCATTTTAATTGACCCATATATTTTCATTTTCTGATTATTTTCATTTATTCAAGCTTGCTATCCTGTGTTTTCATTTAGGATATTTTCTTTCCGACTGATTAATTCTCTTTAGTATTTATTGTAGTTAAGATTTGCCAGCCATTATTTTGCCCACATTTTGTTTACCCAAAGACTTTTAAGAAAATAATGTTCATTTTAAAAGGGATTCACATTTTTTTCCCTTACAATGCTTTAAAAATAACATTCTAATATCTTTCGGTTTCAATTCTTTCTGATTATTGATTCTTTGAAGGTAATTTTTGAATCTCTGGTTGTTTTTAAGGCCTTTCTTTCTTTCTTTCTTTCTTTCTTTCCTTTCCTCCCATCCTTCCTTCCTTCTTTCCTTCTTTCTTTCTTCCCTTCTCTCCTTCCTTTCTTATTTCCCTCCTTTCCTCCTTCCCTCCACCTTTTCCTTTCTCTACTTTTAGCAATTTGACTATAATATGCCCAACAGTATATTTTTTAGGGGTATTTATCCTGCTTGACGTTTGCTGAGTTTCTTGGATCTGTGTGCTTTTTTTCTTTTATCATTTTTCACTTACTATTTCTTTGAATTTTGCTTCTGTCACATTTCATCCCGGATGTTATGTTGCTTCTTCAATTATATGCATTTTAAACCTATTGAGTGTGTCCTGTATGCCTCTTGATCTCTAGAAGTATGCTCCATTTTTTCTTTGTGTATTTTTCTTTGACTTCTCTTTACAGTTCACTAATGTGTTTGGCTATATCCAATGTGATTTTAAATCTATCAATTAAATATTAATAATCAATACCTAATAATTGATTAATACTCAGATATTGCATTTTCACTTATTTATAGCTTCCAATTACACATGGCAAAATATCCATGCTTTCATCTAAATTGCCGATCTTTTCCACTATGCATAACGTTAGTAACCAGAGTATTAAAGTTTTTGCTGCTAAGTCCAATACCTGAATTATTGGTCTGCTTTTTTGTTCATTAAGAAGCTATTTTTTGTTGTTGTTTTGCTTCTTTGCCTGCCTAGTGATTTTTTTGTTTTATCATGTACTACATATTGTATATAAAAGGTTTTAAAGACTCTAGGTGATGTTTTGCTCCTTAAGTTAGTGTTTTCACTTTCCTCTGTTGAGCAGAAGTGGAAAAGACTTGTCTCTTCAATAAGGAAATAAGCTGAATTTGGGCTCCATTGTAGTTTTAGCAAGACTTAGTTTGCAAAGGACTGGAACAGAGACCTCCATTGGGAGGTGGCAAAAATCTGTGTAGGGACTTTGAGCTCTTTTCAAGAGGCTGGGATGTTTATGGATGGGGGAGACTCTGTGAAGTCTACTATGGAGCAGTTACTATGGGTTTGAAGACAGAATGAAGGTAGTAAAGATCAACCAGTGCTGAGAGACATTGGAGTTTCAGCCAGAATAGGAGGCATCTAGTGAAAAACACTGGAAAGACCATAGCTTTGGAGTAAAGATCACTTTCTAGAGTGAAAACTCTTCTATAGTAACCTTAACACAGCCTAAAATTAATTAAACACTTTTAAAATAATTTTGAATTTGGAGGCTGATTCCTGCCAGTTAGAGAAGCTTAGTTTTTCATAGATTCAATCACAAAAATGAATAAAAACAAGATTGTTCAGGGTAATTCACCTGTAGTTCGTTGTTACAACAAATATCTACAGTCTTCAGAGAAACATAATAGAATCCAGAATTTCTACAACATGTGATCACAATGTCTAGTGTATAATAAAAATATTACTAGGAAAACAAAGAAAAATCTGATCCATTGATTAAAAAAAATAAAATCAATCAATAAAAACCTACTTCGGGATGGCCTAAACATTGGGTTTAGTAAACAAAAGATTTAAAGTTATTGCAAATATGTTAAAAGACTTTTTAAAAATTAATTCTAATGAGTGAACAGATAGGGACTATAAGCACAGAAGTGAAAATTATAAGCAAGAATCAAAAAGAAATCTAGGACTAAAAATAGAATAACTTAATTGAAAAACAATACTGAATGGGTTCAACAACAGATTGGAGGTGAAAGAAAAGTGAATTAATGAATTAGGAGACAGTTCCATAAAAATTATGCCATCTGAAGAACAAGGAGAGAAAGAAATGGAAAAAAGAGAACAAAATTCCACTAACCTTTGAGACAATATCATTGGAATCCCAGAAAATGTGGACAATAAAAATCTGGCAGCAAAGTTCATTGAGGAAACAATGGCCAAATGTACCCTAAATTTGAAGAAAGACATCCGTATACAGGTATAGAAAACTTCTCAATCTATTAAAAGGATAAATTAGAAAAAAAAAAAAAAGTATACCTAGGCAAATCCTAGTTAAACTCCTGGAAACCGAAAATAATGACCAAGTCTTGAAACGAGTTTAAGCAAATGGACCTATCACATGCAAGGGACAATTGCAATGCACATCAGATGACTTCTCATTAGAAACAGTGGAGGCTTAAAGATAAGACAGCAACATTTTAAGGAACTGCAAGGCAAAACAAAAAAAATGAGGTCAACCCAGAATTTAGTTGTTTTTTAAATTTTTATTTATTTTTGAGACAGAGAGAGAGAGAGAGAGAGCACTGAGGAAAAGCAGAGAGAGAGGAAAACACAAAATCCAAAGTAGGCTCCAGGCTCCAAGCAGATAGTTCAGAGCCTGACATGGGGCTCAAACTCAGGAACCATAAGATCATGACCTGAGCATAAGTTGGACGCTTAACTGAATGAGCCACACCAGGTGCCCCTCAACCCATAATTTTATATCCAATGAAAATATCCCTCAAATGTAGCTGCAAAAATAAAGGTATTTTCTGATAAACTAAAGTTGTGAGAATGTGTTGAATGTAGACTGCTCTGGAAGAAATACTAAAGGATATTCTTTTAGCTGAAGGGAAATTATACCCCTAAAAATGGGATCTACAAGAAGAAATGAAGAGCACCAGCTATGTTAAATGTGTGGGTCAATATAAAAACTATATTTTATATTAATTTTCTTAATGACAATGACTTATTTGAAGCAAAAATCTCACTGTAAGGGTGATAACATGTAGAAGTAAAAGATATAACATGAAGAGCATGAAGGATGGAGCCAGGTACCTGAAAGTGCACCCTCATAATAGTCTTACAGATGTGAAATCTGAAGCTGGAAGGGAGAAGTTCCAGGAGTGAAGTGGAAGAATATTAATTCTAATCACACTGTAATAAGATAAGGATGGATGTTATCAGCCTCAGAGTAACCACTAACAAAGTAATAATAGAGAGGTCTGACTTAAAATCAAATGTTGGAATGCTGAAAAATTTTCAATGGATCCAAAATAAGGCAAAAAAGGAGCAACTGAGGAACAAAACCCAAAGCACAAATGGAAAACAAGTGACAAGATGGCATATTTAGACCTAACCATACATTTATATTCAGTGTTAATGGACTAACCATTGCATTGGAAAGCAGAGATTGTCAGACTGCATAAAAGGACAAAACTCATACTATGTAGAGGACATAAAATTTGAATATAAACAAATAGGCAGAAAGTTAAAGGAAGGAAAATGTACATTCAGCCTCCCTCTGGTTTGCCCAGGTTCATTTGCTCACCTCTGAAAGACTGGGGTGTCTAGTGCTGTACCCTTCTGAGTTCCAAAGACTTTGACTCCAGCCTAGGAGCCCAAGAAGAATCATAACCCACAAATACCTTAAGGGGGAGACTGGCAATGTTTTTGGGGTAGGCCCTCTTCCCTCTGGCAGGCCTTAATTTCCTAAGTATAGCAAGACATCTTCAGGAGACTTCACTCTGACTTTCAGAAGCTTTAGGCCCAGCTCTGAACTACCACAGTTCCTATCTTTGATCTCAGTACATGTCCAGGTATGTCTGGGGCATCTCAAATATCTACCTTGTTTCTCCAGCCCTGGAAACTGCTAAAAACCTTGATAGCTATTGTTTCTTCCAGCAAGGCTGGGCCAACCCCTTCCACTGATCCATTCTCATGGAGAAAAAAAGCTTGTGATCCTCAGATTACCAAACAGGGTTCTTTTCTCTCTGGAATTTTCATGCTTTAAAAATATATTTGTAATTTATCCTGTTATTTGGTTTTTTTTAGTTATCCTGTGTGGGCTTGGCTTTCAGCTTTGTCTGGCAAAGCTGAGGGCAGCAGAAAGGTTTACTCAAGACTACACAAGTCAAGAAAGTTGAGAGATAGCCTAAAGGAAGTCTCCCCGAGCTGCTCTCAAGCTCCCATATTTATTAGGCATACACTATAGGGAAAACAATGGACAATATGTCCCTGGCTACCTGCCAGTAAGAACGTATAGAAAGCAGAAAAAGCATGCAAAAACAAAACAAAACGAAACAAAACAAAAACAAAAACAAAAAAAAACAAGATGTTCCTAAGACTACAAAAGAGCAGATGCCAAAAGCAGGATGGAAAGCAATATTAGATATTCCATAGATAACATGGTGTAAGGAATTCATGAACACAGGCAGGACCCAACCCCTAAATACACATTAACTAGAGGCTAGTCAGCTGTTTTCAGAATGGTCCGAAGGCAGGGTAATGTGTTCCCTATAATCTTAACCAGGACATAGCTATTTGATTTTCCACAATCCTGCTTATTTCACTCATTGCAAAAGTGTTTTCCTGTCATGACTTACTACAAATGATCCCTTTGGAGTTCACCACAATATTGAGGGTTGAGTGAGCTGGATAGGTATGGATGAGGATATGACCTGGGCACCTTCACCTATAAGTGTAAGGTAGACGTATATCAGCTTAGTTCCATGGAATCCTTCCAGAATCTTCCAGGGCATGAGCAGGTTGGTAACATATTCTAATTGCTAAAGCTCATGTTCTATCCACAACTGCCTCTTGGATGAGTCCCTAGAAGGGAGTTTTCCTACTGCAGAGAAAAAGTTATTTCTGGTTAGTGCAACATACATAGTCAATGTGAGATCTTGAATTAGAGTTCAGTGTGCAGCTCTGCCATTTTCTAAGATGGAGATTGGGAAAAAATACGTAAGCTTTTTGCATCAGTTTTCCCAATTGTGAAATGGAGAAAATAGAGTTATGTATCTCAGGGTTGTTGTGAGGATTAGGTGAATAATAGTGTTGAGAAAGTATCTGTCAAGTGAAGCCCTGCACAAATGGAGGTTCTGTTCATCTTTAAAGCACAGACACTGCTGTTATTTAATCTAGTAACCATAGAAGACTGAGTCTGGGAAAATGACAATATCATTCTTTAAAACATTTTTTTAAGTTTATTTATTTATTTTGAGAGCGAGCGAGTGAGCGAGCATGAGCATGCTGGGGAGTGGCAGAGAGAGAGAGAGAGAGGGCGAGAGAGAATCCTAAGCAGGCTCCACACTGTCAGTGCAGAGCCCAACACAGGGCTCAAGCTCAACAAACAATGAGATCATGACCTGAACCAAAATCAAGAGTCTGATGCCCAACCGACTGAGCCACCCAGCCACCCCCGCATTCTTTTTTTATTCTAAATCAATAATTTATTTATTTGTTCCAGGAGCTTTCTTTTTGGATCAAAACAGCATTCAGAGTTTAGGACTTTCAGACTTAAAAATGGTAAAGAAGACAGACAGGATCCAATGCCCCCCTCAGGATGGACCAGAGGCAGTGTTTTAGACTTGGGTCATTGGGAAAATCTGAAAAGTGAAGTGCACTGTAGGACTGATTTGAGCAGCAGGGCATCTGCCATGGTGGGCCATTTTCCTGCAGGGCCCTTCATGAGCTGTCCCGTGGAGCAGCAAAGGGAGAGACCCTGCCGCCCCACCACTGGGCCAGCCTCAGAGACTCCAGCCTGTGCTGGAGCTGCTGAAATAAGCCCTTTCCCTAGTGAATCAACAGCCTAGTTATTTTGTCATTGAAATAAAGTGTCCAATTTCTCCTGCAGTTTTTAGGAAGCTGTTTTCAGCTTAGTCTCCAGGTGGATTTATTTTTAAAAAGATTATTTGGCAGGTCATGGCTGGAACATGCTGAAAGGCATCCTGGGCAATTTTCCCTCTGGCCAATGCTTATCCACTCTCCTCAGCCCAAGGAGTTGGGCTGCATAGGGAGGCAAAGGGGACCTTCCAGGAGAGACTGAGTAGGTCTCAAACAACCGGGCCAGGTCTTGTCAGATGTTTCCTTGCCAAGGCTCAGACTTGAAGTCTGACCCAGGAACTGCTGATAGGGCTGGAGCAAAACATCACTGTTTCCTACTTCAATCACTGAAGTTGGGTGTTGGGGAGCACAGACCTGGCAGCCACACGTGCATGAATGCTTGTCCCACACCATTCTGTTCCATTTCCTCATACACCTGAGTGCAGCTCTCCTGGTAAATGGGTCATGCCCTGGGCCTAGGTGCCCACCTGCCCACCTGCTCAATGGAGCCCATGACTCCCAGGCCTCCAGAATCAAGAGGTAACTGCACAGGGCTTCAGCACCCTGATTTGGTCGAAGGCATGTGTTCTAAGTAGTGTCACACCAGTGGCTTGTGCATAGCACAATTCATGCATAGCACATATTCGATATCTGAATATCATCTCTGCTTGGGGCTGTCCTCAGACTTAAGATAGGAGAAAAGAGATGGTGAGGCTGGAGCTGCTTGAAGTAGACAATGGAGCTCCTACACCTCGTTCTAGGCCAAGCTTGTCAAATTAAGGGCCATACAGTAAATATTTTAGACTTCATGAACCATATGGTCTTTCTCACAACTACCAAGTGCAGCTTTTGCAGAGAAATCATCCATAGGCAATCTATGAAAGCATGGGTGTGGCTGTATTCTCACAAGTCTCTTTACAACACAGGCAGAGGGCTGGATTTGGTACCAGGCACGGTGTGTGGAGCCCTGCTCTAGATTTCCAAGAGGTGACCACCCCAGGATACCAGCACAGAGCCTGAAGCTCAGACCTTGGACAACCACACTACCCCAGGGAGGGGCTTGCTCCACTGTGGATGCCACTGTCTGGGAAGGTAAAGAATCTGTTTTCCTGATCCTGGCTTGTTACTGGCTACTTGGGACAGAAGTTTCTGAGACCTTCAGTGTTCAATGCACTGAAGCAGCAGGGCCCATGGTGGGAAGCATTTTCACTGGCTCTTCCTCCTGCTTTCCACCATTCTCTTCTCATAAGCCCCTGCTCTGTTCACATCCAGAAATTGGCTTCTTTAAATTTTGTTTCTTGTTTAATTGTTTATAGGAAATTCAACTTAATACAACATGCATTTATTAAACATCTGCCTTGTGCTCTGCACCAAGCTATGCACTGGGCGTATAGTCATGGACCACAAGCAAAGTGATAGCAGAGATGTAAGGACAGTAGTGAAAGTATGGCTGAAAGCAAAGAGCTCAGACAGAGGGGCTGAGGAGGTAGACCTAGGTTGGAGTCTGAGTCCCTCTCCTATTTATCCTTGAGGCACCCTGGCTTCTTCCCCATCCAGAACAGAGTGCGACAACTACAGGTGGATCTATGGGTAGCCAGGGCTCCCACAGGGACACTGATGTGTAGTGGGTGGCACAGTGAGGTTCTTCTGATGGGGATTTCCCATTTCCAATTGCACCCACACACCTTGTTCTCCTTGTTCTCTTGAGCCTGGCACAACGGCGTCATTTACTAGTGATGTGATCTTGAAAATTCTATTCAAGCTCTCTGTGCCTTGGCTTCCTCATCTGTATTGGGGATGATAACTCCTACTTCCTAGGTTGTTCTGAAAATTAAGTAAAATGATGCTGTGGACTGATTATCTGGCTAAGTGTGGTCCTCAGTGCATGGTTATTGCTATTTCAGCCTGACAAGTATCCTGCGAGGTAGGCAAAGCAGGTTTCACCTTCACCATGTGACAGAAGAAAGAATGAACAAAAACTCAAGAATAAAATGACTTGTACAAGTGAATTAGTAGATGATATTCTACCCAAATTGGTTCCATTAATATATAAACCAATCATATTATATCCATCAAATAACATACTTCCTAGCTATTAAAAAGAAGTAAACACTATGCATGCACTGAGATGGAACAATCATTATGAGATTGTAAATGACAAGCATCTAGAGTACTCATGCCCATGCTCAAACTGAATACCCCAGTACACCCAGTTGTATGCAGGCCTCCTCTATGGGTCTAGTTTAGGGGCTGTTTCAGGGGTTGCTCTTGGCACAGAGGATAGGAGGGGTGATGGGGTGGTGGTGGTGGTGGACAGCTCTGCTGGGAAGGAGGGGAACAGTCTTGAGGACAACCAATTAAACCTAATTTAATCTGTGGAAATATTTGATTACACCAATGTAATTTATTATGCAAAGTTGCCCTTTCTGACAAATGGAAACATCTTTGATAAGTGGGATTGTAACAGAAGGGGTTTCAGCAGGCAAACAAACCCAGCTGGGAGCCTGCCCATGGCTCTCTTCTCTGTATGATGTACATCAGGCACAGGCTTGAAGAGAATGACGTAGAAGGAGTCAGAAGTATGCACCCCGTGTCCATCAGACCAGACTGTATGACCTCGGTACACCTCTCCTCATCACCCTGTCTGCCTGCACAGCTAAATAATAAGAATGGGGCTTACATTTGTCCAGCATTTCAACGTTCACAGAAAACCTTCACATCCACAGTGTTTTCCGATTCTCATAATAACACAAAGTTTGGAAATCCCCTTATAGTAACCAATCTTTCCATTGGGTCAGTATTTTTATATTTTTAAAGACTTTTCATATCTCTGCTCCTGCTGGTGCCTTCTAACACACCTGTGAAGTTAGTGGGACAGATATGGTTATTTTTGTTTGACACATGAAGACAGGAGGCAAGGAAGGATAAGTGTCTGCTAAGTCACCCAATGAGGTCACCCAGTTGTGGAATTGACATTGGAACCTGGGTTTTAACCCCCTTCTGCCTCACTCAAGTTCATGTCACTGTCCTTTAACAACACGACTCCTGCCCCAGTCCTCTGCTCACGGGGTGAAGCCAGACCTGATTAGACCCAGTGGAGGAAGAACAGAGACCCCACAAAGCTAGTCCCTCAACCCTTCATAGTGTCTAAGCAGAGAAGGTGCTGTTTTTTTTTTATAAGCAACTAATTGCAGTAGGAAGAATATGTCTCTTGCACTCAGGAAAACTGGAGTCTACCTGTAGGCCCGCACGTGGTGTTTAAAATAGCCATCACTTTTGGAGCACCTGGGTGGTGGCTCAGTCAGTTAAGCATCTGACTTCAGCTCAGGTCATGATCTCACAGTTTGTGAATGTGAGCCTTGTGTCAGGCTCTGTGCTGACAACTCGGAGCCTGGATTGTGCTTTGGATTCTGTGTCTCCCTCTCTCTCTGCCCCTCCCCCCACTCTCTCCTCTCTCTCTCAAAAATAAATAAACATTAAAAAATAACCATCACTTTTGAATACATACTCTGTGTTGAGTGTGATGCATGTTTCTTAATTCTTTCTCACAAAACACCATGAATAAGTGGTACAAATCCCACATTTAAGTAAGAAAACTAAGTCTCTGTGTGGCACATGGTGTGCTCAAAGCCCTAGGCTCATAAGTGTAAAAGCCGGGGTGAGTCTTATCACCTCTCTGGCCTTGTTTCCTCATCTGTACCAAGACTGGATGTTCTTCTGAGCTCTGGTTGGACACTTGGAGCTTTAACTCCCATGCTTCTGGGCCTCATGTTCCCAAGAGGAAGCTCACAAAAGTGACCACAAAGGGTAGGCAACCTTCTGCTTCAGGTTGGAGGGTTGCTGGTGAGGAAAGCAGAGATAGAGACCGATTTGGGAGCAGCTCCTGTGACACTTGGACCTCATGTGGCTTGTTAAGTCTTTGAGGAGGAGAAGGGCAGTCTTCCTCCACTGGCATTAGTTAGGTTGGGCCTTGTCCATTGAGCAAACAAGGACCTTCCTGAGTTGCCTGTCACCTGATATCAGAAAGATAAAGATTTCACAGATTGTCTTATAAAACCCTTCTTACTGATGAGGAAACTAAGGCCCGGAAAGGTTAATTAATGTGTTACAGGTCACACAGTAGGTTAATAGCAGACCAGCAGAAACAACTCCAGACCTAGGCGTCCTAACACCTGATCAAAAGATGTCTCTATTCCCCAACTTTCCAGGATCCTCTCTGGCTCTCCTTTTTATGGGCAATTAAACTGCTGGTAGGAGAAAAGCATTAAGAATATTGGGACAACTTTATTTAAACAGAGGTTTTAGGTGTGGAGTTTTTAGAGGAGGTCATGGATAGTGCTGCCCAGAGCTGACAGCTTCATGCTGGCTTGGAGCTGCCAGAGCTCTCAGAGCATCCGCATGTGCCCTCTTCTTCCAGGATCCAGAAAGCACAGCCTGCAACAGGGACCAGGCCCTGATTGCCTCTGGCACAAAGAATGGTCTCTGTTGAGGCAGCTGCAAATACCAGGCAGAGAGAAGAGAAAGCGGACCATCCAGGAATGGCACAGGATGACATTTGCCATAAATGGGAAGGAAGGGGAATCTCCCAACAAGTTTAGGAACCAGTTACAATCCACTGACTTAATTGTTTTCCTTTATCTCTGTGTGTTGATGTTTATTATTCGGTTTGTTATCTGATGGTTATTTAATCTATATTTTGTAATTACTTCCCTTCTCTCCTTCACTTGGATAGTCATGTTTTTATCTTGTTGCATTGAAGCACTGACCTACATTTCACAGGTGCAGAAGTCAATTATTTCCCAACATTTCAAGCAACGTTTAGCAACATGGCTCAGTTATGGTATGGATGCCTGCACCCCCGTGCCCTGGCCTGGCAACTCTCCCATACCTGAGTTTTGCCCATTCCTTGTCTGCCGGGATCCCAGAAGCCTAGGAGGCCAGAAAAGAGGAAAGAAAGATCTTCCCTACAAGGCTCCTTGTTTCCTAGGGAATGGGTGGTAGGGGATAGGGTGGGCAGCATGGCAGACATGGGGTGCAGAGTAGGAGGGGGAGACATAGCAGTGGGATGGTTTCAGGGGCTAGATTCCATGGTGGTTAGAGTCTGAAATGACCTGCTGCAAATGCTATGGCTGTTTGGGCTGTGCCTTGGACAAATGGAAACCACATTCTCCAAGTGGGAATCAAATGTGAGGGCCTGAGAAGTTCTAGGGTGCATTTATAGGCAAAATGGGAAAACTATTTAAAATCAGGCCTTTTTCAGAAAATCCAGGCCATCCTGGTGCTAATCTTAGGCAGTCTCTTGGGTTTTTATAGCCAGCACAAAGGGAGAGAGTGAATTCTGTGGCTGAATTCCAGGTCTGGGTTCACCATTCCCAAGCTGTGTATCATCTGGCAAACCACTCAACTTCTCTGAACCTAGACTGTTATTTATCATGGGGATGATAATACCTTAGAGGATTATTGTGAAGATCATGTCAACTAAAGTGCAGATAACTTGCTATTTGAACTTAGGAACTAGAAAAATTATCTAAAAAGGTAATTGTTGATCTACTTTAGAATCTGCACTCTCAGTACTTGCTATGTCTAACTTAAGAAGCAGCAGATTCAGATCACACCGTCCCTTTTGGTCCTACAGCTGTCACTGAATCTAGGAATCAAACAGATCTAGATAATAAGGGACACTTGTCTCTGAAAGTGCTTTGTAGACTCAAAGTGCTAACAAATATTAGTTTATCCATGCAATCATGAATGGAACACATGTTTATCAAGTTCCTGTTGTAGGAGGAGCACTGTAGCAGGAGCTGGAACATAGCAGCGAACAAGATCCAAGCAGTCCTGCTGCATGAAGCCCCCAGTCTGGCCCAAGATGGAACAGAGTAGGATAGCTGCCTGACCTGAGAGGGCAGACACAGCCTTTGTGCATGCCCATTCCAGACCTGGGGTCAGGGAGAGCTTCCCAGGGGGTGTGATGTCCTTGCTGGAAAAATAGGGGGAAGCAGAGGCAGGGCATGTGAAAGTCTCCAGGGCACATTATTTCATCTTCCAGTTCATTCATTCATTCATTCATTCAACAACTATTTATTGAAAGCCTGCTGTGTGTTGGGTGCTGGAGATACAGGGTGGTCTAAGGCAGAAACCTGTCTCTGTCCTCACCATGCCAGCTCACTGTTTGGAAGAATGTATGAGTTCAGGTAATGCAAGGTGCTCTACAGATAAATTCCAAAATCTCGGTGCCTTAATACTATATAATTTCATTTTTATTTATGTGAATTTCAAAATGTGTCCATAGATTCATCCTCGTGGGGATGGCAGAGAAGGGAAGGAAGCATGGAGGATGGTGCTGGACAGTGACACCTGTCACTTCTGCTCAGCACATGAGCTGAGCGCACCTGCCTACTAGGGACTAGGCGGTCAGTTCAACTGAGGGTCCAGAAGGAAGACAAAAGAGATTTCCTGAACATCTCTGCCTTAGGAAGAGAGAGAGAAAAATCAAGACGATTAGCATGATTTCAGCCTAGTAACAACTGCTATCAAGAAAGAGTGATTGACAGGAAGGGAACATCCTGGTTTGCCCATGTGACTGTGTGTATCTCTGTGTGACCATTGTGGGTCTGTTTCCTTGTTCCTTGTGTGTCTCTGTGTGTGACAACGTGACTGTGCCTTGCGATGCTGCTTCCACCCACTTCAGAATGAGTCAGGAGACAGAGCTCATACACAGCTGGTTTGGAATTGTTCCTCGAGGTGTGACTGCCTATGGTATAGGATCAGCAGTGAGGGATCTGGGAAATGTGAGCTCTTTATTGAGTCTAATGGGTATTTGCCTCAATCAGGAATTTGGTCTTTACTACCCACTCCCAAACCTATACATATGGAAGCTGCCTATTTCTCATTGCCCCCTCCATCCTTCTCATGGAAATTCTTGTTACTGCCAGGATACCACTGCCTTGAGCAAGGGAACTGGTCTGAGTGTGCCTGGAGAGAGGGGAGGGGACAGTGAGGTCAGTGTCCCTGCCCCTCCCCCACAGCAGGGCACAACACCCTGCACCAGACTGGCAAGGTATGCCCTTTGCAGTCAGTACTGTGCAGGGATAATTGTGAGGGTCTCACTGAAATCATCTGTTCTGAACATGAATGCAAAATGCCTTGCCAGTGTAGCGGTGGCAATGGTACCAAGTCAAATCCAGTCTGTTTTAACATTCAGAGAGCTGGGGGCGATTTCAGTCTGAGGTAAATGAAATGAGAGAAACATATTCTTGATCCTGACTCACACAGCACTGTATTTGGAGCCTTAATGATGATAAATCAATGATCTAGAAAATACAATCCCTTTCCTGTTAACCAGACAGGCATACACACTCTCTGAAGACTGCAGAAGGTAAGCACCCAAATTTTCAATTAGTGTTTTCATATCCCACGACTTTATAATTGTGAATAATTAAATTGGAACACAGCACACACAGGCATCAGTGCCTGCAACAGAAGCAGGTCTTCAGAAACCCAGAGCCAAGCCCTCCTGGCAGATGGAACCTCTTCCAAATCAGAGACTGCAGAGTGTCAGGAGGAGCTCCATGAGGTACAGCCAAGCTGAAAGTGGGGAAGAACCTGAGTGCAGAGCCCATGCAGCAGATGTGCATGCCTCCCTGCTTACTCCTCAGGCTTATGGGGACCCTGCGGAGACACTGTGGGAGGTGGTCTGAGTCACAGGAGAAAGCCTGGGGGATGGCGACCCTTTCCTCACTGAAAGCAGCGTCTGGCGGTCTGTGTCCTTCATCCTGTGATGCTGCCTGCCATCCAGTTTCTGGGGAGGCACATATGGACACTGTCATTTTCTGTGGTGACAACTTACTGGCAGGGAGGGTGTCATGAGCACCTGACTTGGTTCCTGAAGATTTGAACCCATTTCTGGCTCCTTCCTGCTCAATCCAGGGTTCTCTCTGTTTAAGTACTAGACTCCCATCTCTGAAATGGGTATGAATGTTCCGACTTCCCTCTCTCCAAAGGTCCCTGTGCACATCATATGAACTCATGAAAGTGGAAATGCCTTGTAAATTCCATATTTGTTTTTTTAAAAGAGAGCTCCTTAAGGTGCCCAGAACAGAATCATCTGGGGCTTGTGCTACATGTTGATCCCTGGGCCTCACCCCACGCTCTGAAACAGAATCTGAGACTTCTCATGCCAAGTTCCTCAGGGAAGCTTCCTCATTCATGGTGGGAAGAATAATAGCCCCAAAGATGTCCATATCCTAGTCCCCAGAACCTGTAAATATGCGCCCTTGTGTAGCAACAGGACTTTGGTGAAGTATTTCACTTAAGGAAGGGAAGGATGTCATGGGTTACTGGGTGGACCCACTCTAATCATAAAATTCCTTAAAATCAGAGGGTTAGAGTCAGACTGGACAAAGGAAAAAGTGTCATAGAGATGCAATGAGAGAAAGACCCTGTCTACCATGGTTAGTTTCCAAGTTGAAGTAAAGGGCCATGGACCAAGAAAAGCAGGTAGCCTCTAGAAGCTGGATAGGGCAAGAGGTGGACTTTCCCTGAGCACCCCAAGAAGGGACTCCAACCCACTTACACCTTGATTTTAGTCTAGTGAGACCCATGTGGGACTTGTGGCCTACAGAACCTTGAGGAAATACATTTGTATTATTTTATGCTGCTACATGAATGGTAATTTGTTACAGCAGCAACAAGAAAGGAACATGCATACTGGATTTTGAGAACTACAGTTTCTAGATATACTAACATAAAGGGCCAGACCTGAGACCTGGACATACTGAGCACTGCCCCCTGTCATTGGGGGATAGCAGTCTTCATCACTTTCTTCCCAGAACATGGACAACATTCAAACTAGCACACAGTCACAACAGTAGGTATATTTTAACCTACTCAAATGTATAAGCTGAGTATAAGTTGAAAAGTACTGAGCTTGGTGTGGGGGTGAGGTGGGAGCATGCACAGATAGGGGCATGGTCTCTGAAAGCAAGGAACTCATATTTGAGTAATAGATATGGAAGCTAATGAAATGTACTATGCAAACTTGATTCTAATAAAGCCACTCTACATGGGGGAGCTGCGGATATTCACTGGAGAAATGAGAGAACGTTCTAGATTGAATAGGAGTTGCAAGTAAAGAAAGGATTGGGGATGAGATGGCAGTGAGGACAAAGGGAACAGCATGTGCAAAGGCTGCTGTGCTTGGGAACATGAGCTTCTCAGTGTGCAGCCATGGACACCCACACTGGTGTCTACTTTCCCAAATTATCCTCCATCACCCCACAATGCGCTGAAGATGTCAGAATTTTACTTGTCCAATTTCTTTTCTGAGTAGTTCATGGGACTAGGACCTAATCCTAGTCAAAGGGAGCTTGAGGGAAAGTCAGATGGAGAGTTTCAGAGAAAGTTTTCTTTCTTGATAAAACAGTTGTACCAAAGAAAATGTCCCTCTTCTTTGTTTCTGAATATGGTCCTGCCTACATGTCAAGCTGGGAACTACTACAGTCATTCTATAAACATGAAGGAAGACATCTGTAATCTCAGAAGATGCAGAGTGGAAAGATGAAATGTGGGCAGCCCTTGATGTCATTATTTAGCTGCTCCACCAACCCTGAGGAGGGGGCACCCCCCTGCATGCAGACTTGTGGTTAGAGTCTGAAAGAGGTACTGTCCTTACAATTATGCCACTGCTAACAGATTTTCCCATGACTTGCAGCTGAAAATACACTAACTGTGCTAGGGGGAAGAAAGGCATGACAAAGGAGGCTGGCTGTTAAGGAACCTAATGCCACACAGTCCACACTAGATTTATGTGTAGGTGTTCCACATGTGGGGACATGTATGGAGCTGAAGTTCCTGACCTGTCCAAAGGCCTCTTGTCATCTCAGATGGCATTAATGCCCTATGTTGGATGGCAGATTTGCATTTCCCTGATGTTAGGCATCTTTTCATGTGTCTGTTGACCGTTTGTATGTCTTTAGAAAAATGTCAGTTTAGGACATCAGCCCATTTTTAATTGTATTATTTGTTTTTTTTGTTTTGTTTTGTTTTGTTTTGGTGTTGAGTTGTATGAGTTCTTTATATATTTTGGATATTAACCCCTTATCAGATATATCATTGGCAAATATCTTCTCTCATTCAGTAGACTGGCTTCTTGTTTTGTTGGTTTTTTTTTGCTGTGCGGAAGCTTTTTAATTGGATGTAGTACCAATTGGTTATTTTTCCTTCTGCTTCTCTCACCTAGAGAGACATACCTGGAAAAATATTGCCCAAGAGTTTATAGCATATATTTTTCTTTTAGGAGTTTTATGGTTTCAAGTTTTACATTTAGGTATTCAATCAATTTTGGGTTTATTTTTGGGTAGAGCACTTGTAATCCAGGGTCACAGTGCACAGGCCAATCAAGACGGTATTTTCTGTCCCTAGCCTTCTTTTGGCACATTAAGAGCACCATTTTTAGGAGACGCGATGGCCTGTGACACCACATGAGGTCAAATGGCAGTCAGGGCTTGAGGTAGCCTCACTGTGAGGGAGAGGGGACAATGCTGAAGGTGAAAGGTTCTCGTCTCTGCGGGCATGGCCTGCACCTTCGCCCATGGCCAGGACTGATGATAAGGTAAGACTGTGTCTGAGTCTGAGATCTCCTCTTTCCCCATTTCCCACTTTGTTTCTTTAAAAATTCCTGATGTAGGGGTGCCAGGGTGGCTCAGTCAGTTAAGTGTCCGACATCAGCTCAGATCATGATCTCACAGTCCGTGAGTTCAAGCCCCACATCGGGCTCTGTGCTGACAGCTCAGAGCCTGGAGTCTGCTTCAAATTCTGTGTCTCCCTCTCTCTCTGCCCCTCCCCTGCTCATGCTCTGTCTCTCTCTGTCTCAAAAATAAAAACATTAGAAAAATAAAAATAAAAAATCCTGATGTAAACCAGGTGAGGTAGACAACTTCCCACAAACAAAAGGTCTTTGTATTTTGCTAACTTTACCAGTTAAGTAAAGCAATTCTCCCCTCTAAGCTTTTAAAATTCCTTTTCTATTGCCACCAATTTTCTTTCTTTCTTAGATATTTTTCTCCACCTTCCTTTCTTGCTGAACAGAATGTTTCTCTTTATAACCCATGCCCCACACCAGGTGAGAAGTATTTCTGCCCAGTGGTGGTGGTTGGTTACCATTGGTTAGTTCTCCAGCATCTCTGGCCTGATCACAGCCCCTGTTTGGGGACAGATCTGGATCACAGCCTCTGCAGCCAGTCAGACCTGGTGTCACAGCCCCTGCTGGCAATCAGGCCCTGAGAAGCCCAGGGAAATCATCTGTTTCTCTGCCTTTCTAGAGTTCTTGTCATTATTCAGGTCTGTCACCTTGATAAAGCAAACTTTGTGGTTCTTAGTGCATGCTTTAGATTTCACCATAGATCGCTCAAAGTCTTATGTAGGAGAATGTCATGTAACAGGCAGAACACAATACAAACATTTGGTTTTATACTGGTACAGGAAGAGCAGAAAGAATGGAGATCCTGTGGCAGTTTGGGAGAAGAAAGGAAGCCAGCTCAATTCCCACTCAGGTAAGGGAGGGTCACAATACCTTGTTATCTTTTTGGAAGATGCTCTCCATGACAAGAGGGCTCAATTTCCAGTGATCAGCATCCTTCCACTCCTCCTATGGCACCTTGGCACATAAAACAATGCCTCTTGGCCCCCAACACACAATAGGACCCAAAGAGCAGAGAATGGAGGAAGCTGCTCTGTGCCATATCCCACTGCAACTGTGTTACAAGCACCAGTACATTTAATCCTTCTAGCAGTCATGGGTAATGTGCTGTCATCATCCCTGTTTTGTAGGTGAGGACCCTGAGGCAGGGGAGTGATGCTTCCCATCTAAGGTTGCACAGCTAGCAACCAGGAGGTCTGGGATGTAAAGTAGTGTGACTCCAGAAAGCATGTTTAGTGTAGGGCACTTCCTCTGTGCAAGCCTGCACTGCTGTGTGACATCTCCTCTTGGATGACCCACCGGCACTTCAAACCCAAGGGATATATAGCAGCCATAACTTTCTGTATGCAAAGAGGTTTAGGTGCTGAAAGAAGCTGGCTTAATGAATATTAATAGAGCTGAAGAGAACAAGACAAATAGGCCTAAAAGCTGGCTCCCTAATTTCTAATCTCTCAGAGTACACTTTCAGATCCTGATCGAGTGGCTCCAAACCTGGTCAGTGATGTCAGTCCCCAGCCCCCAACTCCTAATCCTGTGGAGACAAAGGAGGCAGGCACACAAGCAAGAATCTCAGGGGCAGAGGGAAGCAGAGGGGTGATATCTGGTAGCAAAGGGATGTGGTTAAAAGGGAGAAAATGGGGCTGGATGGAAGAGGGATATGGATGGTGATAGGGATAAGAGTTGGGAAGGGTGGGATGGGAAAAGGAGGAGGGATAGTGATGGGAAAGAGAAGAAGGAGAGGAGGAAGGTGGGCTGGGAAAGGATAAAGGAAGGGGAAAGTTCTGGGTAAGAGGAGAAGGGGAAGCAAAGAGTCTGGATGGGAAGAGAGGAAAGACAGTGATGAGGTAGAGAAAGGAAAGGCAGAGGGCTGAATAGGATGGGGCAAGGATGAGGATAGAGGTACAGTGCAATAGAGGAGGATCCTAGGCAAGACAGGACGATTCAGATACCCAGAGAAAACAGGAAACAGGACAGGGAAAGATACCACATGGATAAGCAGGGACATGAGAGCCACCCAGAATGTAACACTGATACTGGAGGAGCATCAGCTCCCTGTCCACCCATGCACTGTAACTTCAGAGGAAATTCTGAAGAAGGGCTCTGTAATTTTGGGCTTGGAGACAATGGCTTGATTGCCATGGGGATTGAGGAAGACGAGCTTTGGAGTTTTGTCAGGTCTGGGAATTAGGAGAGCTGTGTCCCTACGGGGCAGCTCCATAGCCTCTCCATCACGCAGCCTGGGAACAGAGAATGCACCAGGTAAGGAAGCAGGAGCCCTGTGTCCTGGGCCTGGATATGTCCAATCTGTGTTCCAGGGCACTGTGGCTCAGTTTTGATGTTTTGATGAATGAAGGTCTTGGATGAATGTGATATGGTTAGTTCATGTGTCATATTGGGTGGGTCATAGTGTGCAGACATTTGATCAAACATTATTCTAGATGTTTCTGTGAGGGTGTTTTTCCATGGGATTAACATTTAGATCAGTGGATATTGATTAAAACAGATTGCCCTCCATAATGCAGGTGGCTTCATCCAATCAATTGAAGGCTTGTATAGAACAAAGGCTGACCTCTCTGGCTAAGAGGAATTCTACAGCAGACAGCCTTCAGACTCAAACTGCAAATCCAGCTCTTTCCTTCTGGCCCACTCCACAGATTTTGGAATTGCCAGCATCCATAATCACATGATCCAATTCCTTACAAAAGAAATCTCTCTATATAAACATCCTGTTGGTTCTGTTTCTCTGGAGAATGCTGATTGATATGGCAAGTAATCCCATATCTCTTTCCCTTTCTGCAAGTATGTGTTCCTAATGATGAAGAGGTTCAGGCTCATTAGAGGGCACTGTCTGTCTAGTTCAATGGAGCTTAATAAAGGCAGATGACAGAGCCCTTGGTGGATCTTCCTGTGAAGTGATGAGTGATGCTTTGTGAGTATCCCTCTGATGGGATCTCCCATTCTTCCTGGGACCTTCCAGTGCCCTGCCTGCAATTAGCCTTACCTCTCAAGAAATCTGTGAGGACTTAGCCAACAAGTGTGAAGGTCTTTTGGCTTTCTTCCAGGCAGCAATAACTCAAGTTTTTTGTCTCTCCTTCACCTGGGGAATACAGAATTACTCATATGTCTTGGTACTTTTGGGATGCTATTAAAAAATTCCACAAACTTGGAAGCTTATAAACAACAGGAATCTATTCCTCACACTTCTGGAGACTGAAAGTCCAAGATCAGGGTTCTAGCATGGTCGGGTTCTGGTAGAAGACCAACACTTCTTGCTGTGTCCTCATAGGGCAGGAAGGCATAGAGAGCTCTCTGTGGCCTCTTTTATAGCAGCACTAATCTTATTCATGAAGACTCCACTCTCATGACCTAATCACATCCCACCTCCTACTACCACCACATTCAATTAGGTTTATTCATTCATTCATTCATTTATTTTTTCAATGTTTTTTTTTAAATTTTTGAGAGAGAGAGAGGTGAGTGAGAGAGGGGCAGACACAGAGAGAGAATCCAAAGCAGGCTCCAGGCCCTGAGCCGTCAGCACAGAGCCCGACATGGGTCTCACAACCATGAACCACAAGATCATGACCTGAGCCGAAGTCAGACGTTTGAATTAGGATTTGATATGTGGATTTGGAGGGACACAAACATTGAGACCATAGCAACATTCTTCAAAGAATTCAGGAGTGTGGTGTTTTTCACACTCAGCTTATCAGAGCCATGGTGATCCCATAGAGAAAACCCAAACCAATCAGAGAATGTGTGTGCATGTGGGTGTGTACCTATGTATTTATGTGTGTGGGTGTTTGTGTGTATATGTGTAAACTCCATGCATTTCTGCTTCAAATGAACCAGGTCTGTTTTTATTACCTGGTAAGGCAGAATTTTACTGGGATTCTTATCATCCTCAGAGAGTTAAATACCAAGAAAAGAAAGTTGTGACTATTAACCACAGTCTTTGTCCTTCAGGGACCCAGTGTCTGGTAGAGAAACAGACCTATGGTTCACGGAGTGCTTCCCGTGCAGCAGGCACAGTCAGGCTCTGGGAACACAGCAGTGAGAAAGGCAGATGTGGCCAAGAACATGAGAAGCTGGCATGCTGACATTCTAATTGGAGGAGCAGACAAGAAATAGGAAATAGATACAGGCACACCTCAGAAACACTGTGTGTTTTTTTCCATACCATTGCAATAAAGTAAGTATCACTATAAAATGAGTCAAATGAAATTTTTGGTCTCACAGTGCATATAAAAGTTATGTTTACACTATATTGTAGTCTGTTATGTGTACACTAGCATTATGTCAAATAACAATGTACATAGCTTAATTAAAACATACTTTACCACCAAAAACTGCCAACCATCATCTGAGCTTTCAGTGAGTCATAGTTCACTGATCATATATCCCATAACAAATGTAATACTAATGAAAAATTTTGAAATATTACAATAATACCCAAAATGTCAAAGAGAAACACAAAGTGAGCAAACCCTGTTTGAAAGACAGCACCCATCAACTTGCTTAATGTGAGGTTGCCACAAAGCTTCAATATGTAAAAAACGCAGTATCTGCAAAGCTCAATAAAGCAAACTGCAATAAGGGAGGTTATGCCTTAATTGAATAGGCTGTGAATTTCGGGCTGTGAGAAGTGCTGTGTAGGAAATAAAAAGAGTAATAATGTACAGAGTGACAGAAGGAAAGGGGTCTTTCAGATAGGGGAGTCCCGGAAGGATTTCTGAAGGGGGACATTTGAATTAATACTTGAGGGATGACAAGAAGGAGGCTGGGGGAATGTGTGTGTGTGTGTGTGTGTGTGTGTGTGTGTGTGTGTGTGTGTGTTTGGGAAGGGGGGAGCAGAGGGCACAGCTATGCAAAAGTCCAGTGGCAGAGAAAAGTCTGAGTTATTGGAGGCCCAGGATGGAGGCTGATGTGAATGAGGCCATAAGTAAAGTGAAATGTGAAATGTGGTGAAATGTGAGGTCCTACAAGGTTGGGTGGTTTAGGATGGAGCAGATTGGTGGGAGAAGGTGGGCTTTATCCCAGGTGAGTCCCTCTCACTGCAGGACAAGCAGTGAGACCCTATGTAGCAAAGGACTGAACAGGGACTCAGAGAAAGAGACAATGTGTTCTGGTCTATTAGTGTAAATTTTGCCATTTGAGCTGGATTTTGAAGACAAAAGAGGAATGTGCTGGGTGTGGAAGGGCTCAAAGGAGGTCCTGAAGCCTGAGAAAGCAGACACTGATTCTGGAGAGGGAAGCAGTTGATGCTGGAGGCAGCAGGGAGCTTTGCAGTGCATGTCTGAGTTTGCACACAGTTTAAAGGAGTTTGGGCTTTATTCTGGAAGGAATGGAGAGTTCCTTGCCAAAGCTCCTCTTAAACCTACACTGTGCAGGCTCCCATCCCTATGAGGACCTGATGTGGGCAGCCTTGGCTATGACTCAGGACAGAATGTGTTGAAGTGTAGAGATGTGTGGGCTCCTCCAACACGTAGGTGCACTGCACATAAAGGGAGGATGGAAAGCAGGCTCTGTTGGAGTCCTGCCACATGTGCCACATGTGCACCTCAGAGAATGACAGGACAGGGCAGAGACAGGTTAGGCACCAAGACATAGGTGCTTTCTTAGGTTACAGGAGAAGAGTGCTGATACTGGTCCAGAAATGACACACTTGTGTGTCACTCTATATGTCTGAGTCCACACACATGGCACTGGGGAAACATGTATCTATGCATGCATCTATCCATGTCCAGATGGATCAAGAATTGTTCCCACTTTGAGCATGTGTGTGTGTGCACACAAGCAATGATTTTAATGTGGACGTGTGCATGCACAGGATGTGTGGAGTCCTGCACAGTTGCCTAGGTGTTCTTTGTGTATATTTTTCTCTACATAGCAATTATAACATGAGTTAGAAATTATTTAGCATGTATCAGGCTGTATTATATGTAGTTTTCAGGCCTTATCTCCTTTATTCCTCCCAACAACCCCATGAAGCAGGTTCCATTGTCATTTTATAGATGCAGAAACCAAGTCATAGCAAGGTGATGTAATCTGCCAGCCCTTGCCACAAAGCTTGTTAGTGCTGGAGTCCATGCTTTTGATGAGTGTGCTGTTGTCTGCATCTTCATACACACACATCAATGGACACAATTTTGTGTGTTCTCCTTCAATAATGGAAGAGAAAAAGCAAAAGCTAACATTAATTTCTAAAAGAATTTCTCAAATAGTTTCTCTGATTTTGGACCTGGAGCCTTTGGGTTTGCAGCAGCTTAGAGTCCGTACCCAAAACACACTTGGCCTTGGTGCTTCGTTTCAACTCTAGAGAGACAATACTCATTAAACAAATATACCCTTTGCCTGGAACCTTGTCAGGCCCCATAAACACACTCTCCTTTGAAAAATGGAGCAACCTGCCCCTACTGACTTCTGACCCTCCAGAGCTGATTGCTTCATCGGAAGGAATTATTCCCCAATTGAGAGACTCTTTAAAACTTATCTTGGCACTTCTAATAATTCCACTTGACCTGACCAGAGAAAATTCTGACTTGGGAATTGAATTGTGGATCTGTTAATTGAGAGTTGAAGCTGGAGGCTTTAACATGTACCCTTGAGATGAAGAAGCACTTCTTCCTTCTCTTTACACCTTCTAAACATGTTCTCTTCTCTTCACTCCATATTTTTATCAGCAAGTAAAAGAATTTCTTATTTTCCAGCACTTCAAAGGGCAGTAATAATCCTCCACAAGTTGTGATTGTAGAAAAAGTCTTCAGTAGCTGGAATAAAACAGAAAGAGATATTTATGTGAAAGATAAAATACACTTTGCAAGAGAATTGAGAATAAATGGGTTGTTCCATTTCATTCAGAATACAAACCAAGCAAATCCAACATAATACCTGGGTATGTACACAGGTATGTATCTGTCCTTCTGGTCCAGAATCTGGGTTTTAAAATATATAATGGTCATTGATGCCAGGAAGGCAGAACTGATGATAGAAAAGCCATTGCTTTGAAATCAGAAGTTGGACTCAAAATTCTACCTTGCAGATCACATTTATCTGCAGATGGCTTAAAGTAATTTGAAATAATTTAGTATCTCCCAAATCCATATTTTTTTACACCTTGATATATGCCAGGAATAGAAAAAGAATTATGATTTAAAATAAAAGAGAAACTAGAGTCTATATCTGGTAGTCAGATCCACCCCTTAACATCTGCCTCAGGGGCATGAATACCTGTTCCCCACACAGATTTACCCAGCTGCAGCCATGTGGTTGTTACCTGAAGTCACAGTGCACTTCCCCTGAAGGATTTTGACTCTAGGACTTTAATGCACACTCAATAAACCATCATTCGCTGGTTAAAGGTGGTTCTCTTAATGAAAAGACTTTACACCAAGTTCTACTGAAATTCCTGTAGGCATAAGGAAGCCCACCTCAGGAGAACATTGTTCTACATTTCCTATTTCAGTTTCAAAAGGAGGTTGGTTGTGTGTTTTGTTACATATAACTGCATTTCCTTCTGCGGCTATTTGTTTTTTTTTTTTATTTTTTTTTAATTTAATTTAGTTTTATTTTTTTATTTTATTTTTTTTATATATGAAATTTATTGTCAAATTGGTTTCCATACAACGCCCAGTGCTCATCCCAAAAGGTGCCCTCCTCAATACCCATCACCCACCCTCTCCTCCCTCCCACCCCCCATCAACCCTCAGTTTGTTCTCAGTTTTTAACAGTCTCTTATGCTTTGGCTCTCTCCCACTCTAACCTCTTTTTTTTTTCCTTCCCCTCCCCTATGGGTTCCTGTTAAGTTTCTCAGGATCCACATAAGAGTGAAACCATATGGTATCTGTCTTTCTCTGTATGGCTTATTTCACTTAGCATCACACTCTCCAGTTCCATCCACGTTGCTACAAAAGGCCATATTTCATTTTTTCTCATTGCCACGTAGTATTCCATTGTGTATATAAACCACATTTTCTTTATCCATTCATCAGTTGATGGACATTTAGGCTCTTTCCATAATTTGGCTATTGTTGAGAGTGCTGCTATGAACATTGGGGTACAAGTGGCCCTATGCATCAGTACTCCTGTATCCCTTGGATAAATTCCTAGCAGTGCTATTGCTAGGTCATAGGGTAGGTCTATTTTTAATTTTCTGAGGAACCTCCACACTGCTTTCCAGAGCGGCTGCACCAATTTGCATTCCCACCAACAGTGCAAGAGGGTTCCCGTTTCTCCACATCCTCGCCAGCATCTAGAGTCTCCTGATTTGTTCATTTTGGCCACTCTGACTGGCGTGAGGTGATACCTGAGTGTGGTTTTGATTTGTATTTCCCTGATAAGGAGCGACGCTGAACATCTTTTCATGTGCCTGTTGGCCATCCGGATGTCTTCTTTAGAGAAGTGTCTATTCATGTTTCTGCCCATTTCTTCACTGGGTTCTTTGTTTTTCGGGTGTGGAGTTTGGTGAGCTCTTTATAGATTTTGGATACTAGCCCTTTGTCCGATATGTCATTTGCGAATATCTTTTCCCATTCTGTTGGTTGCCTTTTAGTTTTGTTGGTTGTTTCCTTTGCTGTGCAGAAGCTTTTTATCTTCATAAGTTCCCAGTAATTCACTTTTGCTTTTAATTCCCTTGCCTTTGGGGATGTGTCGAGTAAGAGATTGCTACGGCTGAGGTCAGAGAGGTCTTTTCCTGCTTTCTCCTCTAGAGTTTTGATGGTTTCCTGTCTCACAATCAGGTCCTTTATCCATTTTGAGTTTATTTTTGTGAATGGTGTGAGAAAGTGGTCTAGTTTCAACCTTCTGCATGTTGCTGTCCAGTTCTCCCAGCACCATTTGTTAAAGAGGCTGTCTTTTTTCCATTGGATGTTCTTTCCTGATTGTCAAAGATGAGTTGGCCATACGTTTGTGGGTCTAGTTCTGGGGTTTCTATTCTATTCCATTGATCTATGTGTCTGTTTTTGTGCCAATACCATGCTGTCTTGATGATGACAGCTTTGCAGTAGAGGCTAAAGTCTGGGATTGTGATGCCTCCTGCTTTGGTCTTCTTCTTCAAAATTCCTTTGGCTATTCAGGGCCTTTTGTGGTTCCATATGAATTTTAGGATTGCTTGTTCTAGTTTCGAGAAGAATGCTGGTGCAATTTTGATTGTGATTGAATTGAATGTGTAGGTAGCTTTGGGTAGTATTGACATTTTGACAATATTTATTTTTCCAATCCATGAGCAGGGAATGTCTTTCCATTTCTTTAAATCTTCTTCAATTACCTTCCTGAGCTTTCTATAGTTTTCAGCATACAGATCCTTTACATCTTTGGTTAGATTTATTCCTAGGTATTTTATGCTTCTTGGTGCAATTGTGAATGGGATCAGTTTCTTTATTTGTCTTTCTGTTGTTTCATTGTTAGTGTATAAGAATGCAACTGATTTCTGTACATTGATTTTGTATCCTGCAACTTTACTGAATTCCTGTATCAGTTCTAGCAGACTTTTGGTGGAGTCTATCGGATTTTCCGTGTATAATATCATGTCATCTGCAAAAAGCGAAAGCTTGACTTCATCTTTGCCAATTTTGATGCCTTTGATTTCCTTTTGTTGTCTGATTGCTGATGCTAGAACTTCCAGCACTATGTTAAACAGCAGCGGTGAGAGTGGGCATCCTTGTCGTGTTCCTGATCTCAGGGAAAAAGCTCTCAGTTTTTCCCCATTGAGGACGATGTTAGCTGTGGGCTTTTCATAAATGGCTTTTATGATCTTTAAGTATGTTCCTTCTATCCCGACTTTCTCAAGGGTTTTTATTAAGAAAGGGTGCTGGATTTTGTCAAAGGCCTTTTCTGCATTGATTGACAGGATCATATGGTTCTTCTCTTTTTTTTTGTTAATGTGATGTATCACGTTGATTGATTTGCAAATGTTGAACCAGCCCTGCATCCCAGGAATGAATCCCACTTGATCATGGTGAATAATTATTTTTATAGGCCGTTGAATTCGATTTGCTAGTATCTTATTGAGAATTTTTGCATCCATATTCATCAGGGATATTGGCCTGTAGTTCTCTTTTTTTACTGGGTCTCTGTCTGGTTTAGGAATCAAAGTAATACTGGCTTCATAGAATGAGTCTGGAAGTTTTCCTTCCCTTTCTATTTCTTGGAATAGCTTGAGAAGGATAGGTATTATCTCTGCTTTAAACGTCTGGTAGAACTCCCCTGGGAAGCCATCTGGTCCTGGACTCTTATTTGTTGGGAGATTTTGGATAACCGATTCAATTTCTTCGCTGGTTATGGGTCTGTTCAAGCTTTCTATTTCCTCCGGATTGAGTTTTGGAAGAGTATGGGTGTTCAGGAATTTGTCCATTTCTTCCAGGTTGTCCAATTTGTTGGCATATAATTTTTCATAGTATTCCCTGATAATTGTTTGTATCACTGAGGGATTGGTTGTAATAATTCCATTTTCATTCATGATTTTATCTATTTGGGTCATCTCCCTTTTCTTTTTGAGAAGCCTGGCTAGATGTTTGTCAATTTTGTTTATTTTTTCAAAAAACCAACTCTTGGTTTCGTTGATCTGCTCTACAGATTTTTTAGATTCTATATTGTTTATTTCTGCTCTGATCTTTATTATTTCTCTTCTTCTGCTGGGTTTAGGCTGCCTTTGCTGTTCTGCTTCTAGTTCCTTTAGGTGTGCTGTTAGATGTTGTATTTGGGATTTTTCTTGTTTCTTGAGATAGGCCTGGATTGCGATGTATTTTCCTCTGAGGACTGCCTTCGCTGCGTCCCAAAGTGTTTGGATTGTTGTATTTTCATTTTCGTTTGTTTCCATATATTTTTTAATTTCTTCTCTAATTGCCTGGTTGACCCACTCATTCGTTAGTACGGTGTTCTTTAACCTCCATGCTTTTGGAGGTTTTCCAGACTTTTTCCTGTGGTTGATTTCAAGATTCATAGCATTGTGGTCTGAAAGTGCATGGTATAATTTCAATTCTTGTAAACTTATGAAGGGCTGTTTTGTGACCCAGTATATGACCTATCTTGGAGAATGTTCTATGTGCATTCGAGAAGAAAGTATATTCTGGTGCTTTGGGATGTAGAGTTCTAAATATATCTGTCAAGTCCATCTGATCCAATGTCTCATTCAGGGCCCTTGTTTCTTTATTGACCGTGTGTCTAGATGATCTTTCCATTTCTGTAAGTGGGGTGTTAACGTCCCCTGCAATTACCACATTCTTATCAATAAGGTTGCTTATGTTTATGAGTAATTGTTTTATATATTTGGGGGCTCCGGTATTCGGCACATAGACATTTATAATTGTTAGCTCTTCCTGATGGATAGACCCTGTAACTATTATATAATGTCCTTCTTCATCTCTTGTTACAGCCTTTAATTTAAAGTCTAGTTTGTCTGATATAAGTATGGCTACTCCAGCTTTCTTTTGGCTTCCAGTCGCATGATAAATAGTTCTCCATCCCCTCACTCTCAATCTAAAGGTGTCCTCAGGTCTAAAATGAGTCTCTTGTAGACAGCAAATAGATGGGTCTTGTTTTTTTATCCATTCTGATACCCTATGTCTTTTGGTTGGCGCATTTAATCCATTTACATTCAGTGTTATTATAGAAAGATACGGGTTTAGAGTCATTGTGATGTCTGTATGTTTTATGCTTGTAGTGATGTCTCTGGGACTTTGTCTCACAGGGTCCCCCTTAGGATCTCTTGTAGGGCTGGTTTAGTGGTGACAAATTCCTTCAGTTTTTGTTTGTTTGGGAAGACCTTTATCTCTCCTTCTATTCTAAATGACAGACTTGCTGGATAAAAGATTCTTGGCTGCATATTTTTTCTGTCTAGCACCCTGAAAATCTCGTGCCAATTCTTTCTGGCCTGCCAAGTGTCAAAAGAAAGATCAGTCACGAGTCTTATAGGTCTCCCTTTATATGTGAGGGCACGTTTATCCCTTGCTGCTTTCAGAATTTTCTCTTTATCCTTGTATTTTGCCAGTTTCACTATGATATGTCGTGCAGAAGATCGATTCAAGTTACGTCTGAAGGGAGTTCTCTGTGCCTCTTGGATTTCAATGCCTTTTTCCTTCCCCAGTTCAGGGAAGTTCTCAGCTATTATTTCTTCAAGTACCCCTTCAGCACCTTTCCCTCTCTCTTCCTCCTCTGGGATACCAATTGTGCGTATGTTATTTCTTTTTAGTGTATCACTTAGTTCTCTAATTTTCCCCTCATACTCCTGGATTTTTTTATCTCTCTTTTTCTCAGCTTCCTCTCTTTCCATAACTTTATCTTCTAGTTCACCTATTCTCTCCTCTGCCTCTTCAAGCCGAGCTGTGGTGCTTTCCATTTTGTTATGCATTTCATTTAAAGCGTTTTTCAGCTCCTCGTGACTGTTCCTTAGTCACTTGATCTCTGTAGCAAGAGATTCTCTGCTGTCCTGTATACTGTTTTCAAGCCCAGCGATTAATTTTATGACTATTATTCTAAATTCACTTTCTGTTATATTATTTAAATCCTTTTTGATCAGCTCATTAGCTGTTGTTATTTCCTGGAGATTCTTCTGAGGGGAATTCTTCCTCTTGGTCATTTTGGATAGTCCCTGGCATGGTGAGGACCTGCAGGGCACTTCCCCTGTGCTGTCTTGAATAAGTGGAGTTGGTGGGCGGGGCCGCAGTCAGACCTGATGTCTGCCCCCAGCCCACCGATGGGGCCACAGTCAGACTAGTGTGTGCCTTCTCTTCCCCTCTCCTAGGGGCGGGATTCACTGTGGGGTGGTGTGGCCCGTCTGGGCTACTTGCACACTGCCAGGCTTGTGATGCTGGGGATCTGGCGTATTAGCTGGGGTGGGTAGGCAAGGTGCACAGGGGAAGGAGGGGCAGGCTTAGATCGCTTCTCCTTAGGTGATCCACTTCAGGAGGGGCCCTGTGGCAGCAGGAGGGAGTCAGATCCGCTGCCAGAGGTTTGGCTCCGCAGAAGCACAGAGTTGGGTGTTTGAGGGGAGCGAGCAAGTTCCCTGGCAGGAACTGGTTCTCTTTGGGATTTTGGCTGGGGGATGGGCGGGGGAGATGGCGCTGGCGAGCCCCTTTCTTCCCCACCAAACTGAGCTCTGTCGTCAGGGGGCTCAGCAGCTCTCCCTCCCTTTGTCCTCCAGCCTTCCCGCTTTCCCAGCAGAGCTGTTAACTTATGACCTCCCAGACGCTAAGTCTCGCTTTTTGTCGGAGCACAGTCCATCAGGCCCCTCCACTTTTGCAAGCCAGACTCGGGGGCTCTGCTTGGCCGGCAAGCTGCCCCTCCGCCCTGGCTCCCTCCCGCTAGTCCGTGGAGCGCGCACCGCCTCGCCGCTCTTCCTACCCTCTTCCGTGGGCCTCTCTTCTGCGTTTGGCTCTGGCGACTCCATTCTGCTAATCCTCTGGCGGTTTTCTGGGTTATTTAGGCAGGTGTAGGTGGAATGTAAGTGATCGGCTGGATGTGCGGTGAGCCCAGCATCCTCCTAAGCCGCCATCTTCTCTTCCCTTCTGTGGTTATTTGAAACCACTTTTCTTCACTCAGATCTCTAGGAAAAGAGTCACACTATTTTGTTCTTTCCTAGTACATGTCCACACTTTTTTTCCTACAATCTCCTTGTCCATTGCTTCTGTAGTTCACATAATAGTCTTGTTAGTCAGCTACATCAAGGTAAAATTTGCATTACCAAATTTAAGTTTATAATTTGATGAATTTTGACAAATGTGCTTAGTAGTGTCGTTATCACCACAATCAAATATAGAAGATTTTCCTTATGTCCCATTTCAGGCCATCCTTTCCTTTGGCCCTTGGGCATTGGCATCTGTAGATTCTTTCTGTGCTGTATTTTTTTTTCCCTTTTGTAGAACTCATATAAATTGAATCACACAGTATGAAGTATTTTGTGTCCTTATTCTTTCATTTAGCATAAAGCTTCTGAGATTCATTCATGTTGTTACATGCATCAATTTGTCTTTCCTTTAAATTGTTGGTTAATTGTTCATTGTATAGATTTGTGATGTATTTGTTCATTCTTTTTTCCCACAATTTTCGGCTATTATAAATAAAGCTTCTGTGAACATTCCAGTAGAAGTACTTCTTGATAAATATGTAGGAGTGTGATTGTTGGATCATATGGTAAATGCATATTTAAGGTTTTAGAAACTTACCGATTAGTTCTCAGGGTGCCTGTACATTTGCATTCCCACCAGTAATGTATGAAAGTTCTAGCTGTTTCACATTCCTGACAAAACTTGGTTTGTCTGTCTTAAATTTTTGTCGTTCTAGAGGAAGTGTAGGAGTTCCTCACTATGGTTTTTATTTACATTTCCCTATGTGCCATGTTGTTGAGCATTTTTGTCATTTATATATCTTCATTAATAAATATCAAATATTTATTGCTATTTATATTCGTATCATTGAGTTGTGAGAATGTTTTATACATCTTGAAATCAAGTATGTGTTTTGCAAATATTTTCTCCAGTCTGTGTCTTGCTGTTTCTTTTCTTAATGATGCCTTTGGAGAAGCAAGTGTTTGAAATTTATGAAGTCCACATTATCAAAATTTCTGTTTATAGTCCAAATTTTTGTGTCATGTTTGAGAAATCTTTGCCTAAGCAAAATTTGCCAAAGCAAATTTTTCACGAAAAATTTTCCTCTCTATTTTCTATTATACCTTTTATAAAATTTTATTATTATTATTTTTAATTTACATCCAAATTGGTTAGCATATATTGCAACAACGATTTCAGGGGTAGATTCCTTAATGCCCCTTACCCATTTAGCACATCCCCCCTCCCACAACCCCTCCACTAACCCTCTGTTTGTTCTCAATATTTATGAGTCTAGTCTGTTTTGTCCCCCTCCTTGTTTTTATATTATTTTTGTTTCCCTTCCCTTATGTTCATCTGTTTTGTCTCTTAAAGTCCTCATATGAGTGAAGTCATATGATATTTGTTTTTCTCTAACTGACTAATTTCACCTAGTTGCAAATGGCAAGATTTCATATATCTATATAGATATAGATATAGATATAGATATAGATATAGATATATATCACATCTTTATTTATCCATTCATCCATCCATGGACATTTGGGCTCCTTCCATATTTTGGCTATTGATAGTGCTGCTATAAACATGGGGGTGCATGTGTCCCTTCGAAATAGCACACTTGTATCCCGTGGATAAATGCCTAGTAGTGCAATTGCTGGGTTGCAGGGTAGTTCTATTTTTAGTTTTTTGAGGAACCTCCATACTGTTTTCCAGAGTGGCTGCACCAGCTTGCATTCCCACCAACAATGCAAAAGAGATCCGCTTTCTCTGCATCCTTGCCAAAATCTGTTGTTGCCTGAGTTGTTAATGTTAGCCATTCTGACATGTGTAAGGTGGTATCTCATTGTGGTTTTCATTTGTATTTCCCTGATGATGAGTGATGTGGAGCATTTTTTCATGTGTTGGTTGGCCATCTGGTTGTCTTCTTTGGAGAAATGTCTATTCATGTATTTTGCCCATTTCTTCACTGGATTATTTGTTTTTTCGGTGTTAGTTTGATAAGTTCCTTATAGATTTTGGATACAAACCCTTTATAAACTGATCTGTCGTTTCCAATTTTTTCCCCATTCTGTCGGTTGCCTTTTAGTTTTGCTGATTGTTTCCCTCGCTGTGCAGAAGCTTTTTATTTTGATGAGGTCCCAGTAGTTCATTTTTGCTTTTGTTTCCCTTGCCTCTGGAGACATGTTGGATAAGAAGTTGCTGTGGCCAAGATCAAAGAAGTTTTTGCTTGCTTTCTCCTTGAGGATTTTGATGGCTTCCTGTCTTACATTTAGGTATTTCATCCATTTTGAGTTTATTTTTGTGTATGGTGTTAGAAAGTGGTCCAGGTTCATTCTTCTGCATGTCGCTGTCCAGGTTTCCTAGCACCACTTGCTGAAGATACTGTCTTTATTCCATTGGATATTCTTTCCTGATTTGTCAAAGATTAGTTGGTAATACATTTGTGGGTCCATTTCTGAGTTATCTATTCTGTTCCATTGATCTGATGTCTGTTCTCTTGCCAGTACCGTACTGTCTTGATGATTACAGCTTTGTAGTATAGCTTGAGGTCTGGGATTGTGATGCCTCCTGTTTTGGTTTTCTTTTTCAAGATTGCTTTGGCTATTCGGGGTCTTTTATGGTTCCATACAAATTTTAGGATTGTTTGTTCTATCTTTGTTAAGAATGTTGGTGTTATTTTGATAGGTATTGCATTGAATATGTAGATTGCTTTGGTTAGTATTGACATTTTAACAATATTTGTTTTTCCTATTCAGGAGCATGGAATCTTTTTCCATTTTTTGGTGCCTTCTTCAATTTCTTTCATAAGCTTTCTATAGTTTTCAGAGTATAGATTTTTCACCTCTTTGGTTAAATTTATTCCTAGGTATTTTATGGTTTTTGGTGAAATTGAAAATGGGATCGATTCCTTGATTACTCTTTCTGTTGCTTCATTGTTGGTGTATAGGAATGCAACTGATTTCTGTGCATTGATTTTATATCCTGCAACTTTGCTGAATTCATGAATCAGTTCTAGCAGTTTTTTGGTGGAATCTTTTGGGTTTTCCATATAGAGTATCACGTCATCTGGGAAGAGTGAAAGTTTGATTTCCTCCTGGCTGATTTGGATGCCTTTTATTTCTTTGTGTTGTCTGATTGCAGAGGCTAAGACTTCCAATACTATGTTGAATAACAGTGGCAAGAGTGGACATCCCTGTCTTGTTCCTGACCTTATGGAGAAAGCTCTCAGTTTATCCCCATTGAGGATGATATTAGCATTGGATCGTTCATATATGGCTTTTATGATCTCGAGGTATGATCCTTCTGTATGATCCCTACTTTCTTGAGGGTTTTTATCAAGAAAGGATGTTGTATTTTGTGGAATGCTTTCTCTGCATCTATTGAGAGGATCATATGGTTCTTGTCCTTTCTTTTATTGATGTGATGAATCACTTTAATTGTTTTGTGGATATTGATCCAGTCCTGCATCCCAGGTATAAATCCCGCTTGGTCGTGGTGAATAATTTTTTTAATGTATTGTTGGAGCCAGTTGGTTAATAGCTTGTTGAGGATTTTCACATCCATGTTCATCAGGGAAATTAGTCTATAGTTCTCCTTTTTCGTGGGGTCTCTGTATGGTTTTGGAATCAAGGTAATGCTGGCTTCATAGAAAGAGTTTGGAAGTTTTCCTTCCATTTCTATTTTTTGGAACAGCTTCAAGAGAATAAGTGTTAACTCTTCCTTAAATGTTTGGTGAATTCCCCTGGAAAGCCATCTGGCCCTGGACTCTTGTTTGTTGGCAGATTTTTAATTACTAATTTAATTTACTTACTAGTTGTGGGTCTGTTCAAATTCTCTATTTCCTCCTATTTCAGTTTTGGTAGTATATATGTTTCTAGGTATTTGTCCATTTCTTCCAGATTACCCATTTTGTCGGCATACAATTGCTCATAATATTCTCTTATTCTTGTTTTTTATTTCTGCTGTGTTGGTTGTGATCTCTCTTCTTTCATTATTGATTTTATTCATTTGGGTCCTTTCCTTTTTCTTCTTGATCAAACTGGCTAGTGGTTTATCAATTTTGTTAATTCTTTCAAAGAACCAGCTTCTGGTTTCATTGATCTGTTCTAGTGTTTTGTTTTGTTTTGTTTTGATAGCATTAATTTATGCTCTAATCTTCATTATTTCCTGTCTTCTTCTGGTTTGGGGTTTTAATTGCTGTTCTTTTTATCTCTCCTTCTATTTTGAATGACAGCCTTGCTGGATAAAGATTCTTGGCTGCATATTTTTCTGATTCAGCACACTGAATATATCCTGCCACTCCTTTCTGAACTGTCAAGTTTCTGTGGATAGGTCTGCTGCAAAGCTGATCTGTCTTCCCTTGTTTGTTAGGGACTTTTTTTCCCTTGATGCTTTCATGATTCTTTCCTTGCCTGAGTATTTTGTGAATTTGACTATGATATGCCTTGTCGATGGTCAGTTTTTGTTGAATCTAATCGGGGTCCTCTGCACTTCCTGGATTTTGCTGTCTGTGTCTTCCCCAGGTTAGAAAAGTTTTCCACTATGATTCGCTCACATAACCCTTCTTCCCCTATTTCTTTCTCTTCCTCTTCTGGGACCCCTATTATTCTGTTGTTGTTCCTTTTTTTTTTTTTTTTCTAAAAAATTTTTTTTCAACGTTTATTTATTTTTGGGACAGAGAGAGACAGAGCATGAACGGGGGAGAGGCAGAGAGAGAGGGAGACACAGAATCGGAAACAGGCTCCAGGCTCCGAGCCATCAGCCCAGAGCCTGACGCGGGGCTCGAACTCACGGACTGCGAGATCGTGACCTGGCTGAAGTCTGACGCTTAACCGACTGTGCCACCCAGGCGCCCCTGTTGTTGTTCCTTTTTAATGAGTCACTGATTTCTCTAATTCTTAATTTGTGCCCTTTTACCTTCATCTCCCTCTTTTTTCTGCTTCATTATTCTCCATAAATTTGTCCTCTATATCACTGATTCTCTGTTCTGACTCATCCATCCTTGACGCCATTCCATCCATCCATGATTGCAGCTCAGTTATAGCATTTTTAATTTAATTCTGGTTATTTTTTAGTTCTTTTATCTCTGCAGAAAGGGATTCTAATCTATTTTCAACTCTAGCTAGTATTCTTATTATTGTGATTCTAAATTCTGGTTCAGACATCTTGCTTGTATCTCTGTTGGTTAAATCCCTGGCTGTCATTTCTTTGTGGTCTTTCTTTTGGGGTGAATTCCTTCATTTTGTCATTTTGAAGGGAGAAAAGGATTTAATGAAGTAGTAAAATTGAAACTAAAAAAATTAAAATTAAAAAGATATTAAAATTAAAAATTAAACACACACACACACACACACACACACACACACACAAATCAAACAGATGATGCTAGACCCTATGTGTTGTTTTGGTCTGGGTGTTGAAAGTAGTTTGACAGATTAGAGAAAAAAAAGGAGGGGGAGGATATTGAGAATTTGAAAAAATGAATACACTGAAGTAGACTAAAATGAGATAATGGGGGTAAAATATAATTTGAAAAAATATACACAAAAGTAAAGAATATAGTAGAAAAAAATTAAGGAAAATATTTTTAATAAAAATTAACAATAAATATGAATTTTTTTCTTTTTCTGTATTTAAGAAAAAAGAAAAGACATGAAAAAGAGAAAAAGATGAAAATTTGAAAAAAATGAATACACTAGTAGACTAAAAATGATGGAAGTAAAATAGAATTTGAAAAGATTTACATAAAAGCAAAACAGATAGTAAAATATTAAATAAAAATGTTTCTAATAGAAATTGAAAGTATAAATGAAGTTTTTCTCTTTCTACATTCTATAAAGGAAAAGAAAGAGAAAAAAAGAAAAAGAAAGAAAAAAGGAAATTGTTTGAAAATTTGAAAAGGTGAATAAACTGAGGTAGACTAAAATAAAATGATGGAAGTAAAATAGAATTTGAAAAAAATTACACAAAATAAAAATATAGTAATACAAATTAAATAAAAATATTTTTAATAAAAATTGAAAATAAAAATGAACTTTTTCTCCTTCTGTATTCAAGAAAAAGAAAAGAAGTGTAAAAGAGAAAAAATAAAAATATAAGAGAAAGAAAACTGAATAGATGAACCAGCTAACAGATTGAAATAAGACTGAAATTGCTTTGTTTTCTCCTAAAAGTCAGTCTCTGTAGTGCTTTATAGTCCATAAACTAAGCTGGCTGTGAGACTTGTGTTCTTGAAGAGCATAGTTGGCCCAGTTGGGCAGGGCTCAGTGTAACAGCTCTGCTCTCCACTAGATGGTGCTGCTAGCCTACTGGGGTGGATTAGTGCAGTGCTCATAGGTGCATACGCGCATGTGTGGGAGTGGTGAAAATGGTGCCACCCAGCTACCCAGTCTGTTCTCCCAGATCAGCAATCACTCACCCATTCTCTGTCTTCAGCTCTGGTCCATTCTCCACTTTTTCACTCTCCATGACCAGGCGCCAGACAGTACCTCTCTCCCAAGTTTTTTCTCAGATGCGGCTGTTTTCCCCGGCCCCTTGCTTCCAAAGGACTTTGGCTTTGACCTGTCCCACCCCTTTGCAGGAGGGTCTCACCAAGCAATGGCCAAATGAGCAATGACTGAATGTCAGCTTCACCCAGGAATGCGTGCTTGACCCTGCTGCTGCTGTTGCCCTGAGACTGAAGCCAGGTGCCAGCCTGCCCCAGAAAAAGTTCATGAGACAGTGTAGCAGCAACGTTTCAGGGATTATGGAAAATCACAACACACATCTGGTACCAGGCTTCACCCTTAACGACCTTGCCCCAGCACCAGTGATTGTGGCCATCTTCAGGGGTCTGCTGGGTCCAGGTGGCTTCAACAATCTCTACCAAATGTCCTTCCACCAGTGGAACCGCTTTTCCCCGTGTGGCCTGAGAACCTCCCGGACCCCACTCTCTTTGCTCTTCCCACCAGAGCACCGCCAGGTATTGAGATGTGGAGTTGCAGCCATTGTGCTCCCCTTGTTTACAGTCTTAATGGGATTTAAACCCTCTCCTTTCTCCTTTCTTCTTTCTCCCTTTTTAGTTTAGTCCCTGTGGCTGTTTCCAGTTTTCCACTTTCTCTCCAGCTGCTTTTGGGGAGGGGTGCTTTTCCCATATTCTGCCCCCCTCCACAGTCTCTGTCCTCTCTCCACCTGCAAAAGTGGTTCCCTACCTTCTGCAGCTTCTTGCTCCCCAAATTCACCTCTCCACACCACGTACCTGTTGAATTCTGTGGTTCAGGTTGTGCAGATTGTTGTGTTAATCCTCCAATCAGTGTTCTAGGTATGTAGGATGGTTTAATGTTAGTCTGGCTATATTTCATGGACATGAGACACACAAAAAACTTCCATGCTGTTCCATCATCTTGGCTCCTCCCCCTACTATAAGTTTTTTTTAAGTGTAGATCTTACATTTCTGTCTGTGATACATTTTAAATTACTTTTGTATATGGTATGAGGTACAGATAAAGGTTTATTTTTTTTTTTGCATGTAGATGTTCAATTCTATAGCACAATTTGTGGAAATGACTATACCCATTGATACTTTAGAACCATTGTAAAATCAACTGACAATATAAGTATGTGTCTATTCTAGACTGTATTCTGTTTCATTGATCAATATCATACAGTCTTAATCATTGTAGGTTTAAAGTAAGTCTTAAAATCAGGTAGTAAAAGGTTTCTATCTTTGTATTATTATTCAAGATTATTTTGGTTACATTCGGTCTTTGAATTTCCATGTAAAAAATGTTAACAGAATTATTGGGATGCAATTCACTACCATAAAACTCACCTATTTGAAGTAAGTATATAATTCAGTGGTGTTTAGTATGTTCATAGAGTTGAGCAACTATCCATCACTATCTGATCCCAGTTCATCACTCCAAGGAAATCCAATGTCTATTAGTATTCATTCCCCATTTTTCCTCCTGCCTGTCCCCGGCAACCAACAATGCTATTTTCTATTATTATAGATTTGCCTATTCTGAATGTTTCATATAAATGAGATTGTACAATGTGTGGTCTTTTGTGATTGACTCCTTTCACTTAGGTCATATTTTCAGGTTTAATCTATTTTGTATCATGTATCAGTATTTCATGCATTTATATTACTAAATAATATTTCTGTGCATCCTTCTTTCATTTCTTGTGTAGCATTCATCAGTTAAAAGTCTCTACTTTTGACTATTATAGCTAATGTTTCTATAAACATTTGAGTGTACATTTTTTTGTATAGAAGTATATTTTCATTCCCTTTGGGTATGTATGTATGTGCATACCTGAGTAGAAGTGCTGCATCGCATGGTAACCATATGTTTAACAATCACACTTTATAATACATTTTAATGTATTATTTAATGTATTGTTGGATTCAGTTTAATGTATTGTTGGATTCAGTTGGATTGCAGGGTGGTTCTTTTCTTTAATTTTTTTTCAACGTTTTTTATTTATTTTTGGGACAGAGAGAGAGAGCATGAACGGGGGAGGGGCAGAGAGAGAGGGAGACACAGAATCGGAATGGATTGCAGGGTGGTTCTGTATTTGCAAATCAATCAAATGTGATCCATCATATCAACAAGAGAAAGGATAAAAACCATATAATCATCTCAATGGATGCAGAAAAAAAAAACAATTTGACAAAGTACAACATTCATTCATCATAAAAACTACCAACAGAGAGGGTAAAGAAGGAACATAGTTCAACATAAAAAAAGCCATATATGAAAAGTCTACAGCTAACCTCAGACTCAATGGTGAAAACTTGAGAGTTTTTCCCTTTAAGATCAGAAACAAGGCAAGGATGTACACTCTCACCACTTTTATTCAACATAGTACTAGAAATCACAGCTACAGCAATCAGACAAGAAAAAGAAATAAAAGCATCCAAATTGGTAAGGAAGAAATAAAACTTTCATTATTTGCTGATGACATGATACCATATATAGAAAACCCTAAGGAATCCACCAAAAAACTACTAGAACTAATATATGAATTTAGTAAGTTTCAGTATACAATTTAATATACAGAATTCTGTTGCATTCCTATACACTAATGATGAAATAGTAGAAAGAGAAATAAAGAAAACAATCCCATTTACAATTGCACTCAAAATGGTAAAATACCTAGGAATAAACTTAACCAAAGAGGTGAAAGACTTGTACTCTGAAAATTATGAAACTTTAATTAAAGAAACTGAAGATGACACAAATGGAAAGATATCCCATGCACATGGATTGAAAGGACCAATATTGTTAAAAGGTCCATACTACCCAACGCAATCTATAGATTTGATGCAATTCCTATCTGAATACCAACAGTTTTCATGTTAGTAGAACAAATAATCCTAACATTTGTTTGGAGCTGCAAATGACCCTGAATAGCCAAAGCAATGTTGAAAAAGAAGAACAAATCTGGAGGTATCACAATCCCAGATTTAAAGATGTATTACAGGGGTGCCTGGGGGGGGCGGGCTCAGTCAGTTGAGTGTCTAACTTCAGCTCAGGTCATGATCTCATGGTTCGTGAGTCTGAGCCTTGCATCAGACTCTCTGCTGTCAGTGAAGAGCCTACTTCGGAATCTCTCTCTCTCTCGCTCTCTCTCTCTCTCTGCCCCCCCCAAAACACTTTCTTACACTATCCACAAAAATAAAATGGTATGTTGCTATTTTGTTGAGAAATTTTGCATTTTTCTTTATAAGAGATAGTAGTTTGTAGTTTTCCTTTTCTCTCTTTCATAGGTCACATTTACTTGCTTCTTTGCATGTTTAGTAATTTTTTATTGGATGCTGGTTATATTATATGTTGCATTGTAAGTACCTGGATTTATCATATTCCTTTAAAGACAAGTACACTTTGTTTCACAGGCCGTCAGGTCACTTGTGGGTTGGTTTTAATTCTTCAAGACCTGGCATTAAGCCTCCCTTGGATGGGTCTACAATAACCATTATAGGGAAAATTCAGTCCTACATCTCCTCCAACATCTTCACTGCATGTCAATGTCTCAATGAAAGTTGAGTATTTATTGAAGACACTTCACTGTGGCTGGTTGGAATTTGTTATGGACTGTATGTTATACATTTAAACCTCAACCTACAATGTGATGGAATTTGGAGATGGAGTCTTTGGAGGATAATTAGGTCATGAAGGTGGACTCCTCATAATGTGTTTAGAGATCTTGTATGAATAGACCTGATAGTCTACCTTCCTCTCTCTCTGACATGTGAGGGTGCAGTGAGGAGATGACTGTCTGCAAACCAAGAAGTATACAGTCACAAGATACCAGATCCACTAGTGCCTTGATCTTTGATTTTCTGGCCTCCAGAATTGTGAGAAATAAACATTTATTGTTTAAGCCACTTAGTCTATGGTAATTGTTATAGCAACCTAAGCTAAAACTGCTGTAGCTAAGACAGAATTGAACACCTCCCCAACCTGAGCACCAGGAACTTTCAGCTTATAACTTCATGATCATTTTCAGCCAGCTGTGGAGATTCATTCTAACTATTCACATCGTAGTACTCAACAAAGTCTCAAGGATACTTTATGCAGATTTCTGGAGCTTTTTATTTATGTAATTCTGAATGACTATACATCTCTAAGCTCTGATCTCTGTTTTCTCAGCTTAGCAGGACCAACAGTCTCTGGATTTCCCCTCCCTCACTGAATTTTGAAATTCTTGCCATACAGAAGTGCCCCACAATCACAGGCTCTATACTCTCAGGCATCACCAGTTCTGCAGAAATTGTTATTCAATGTCTCAAAACAGTTGTTTCATATATTTGGTCCACTTGTTTATGGCAGGAGGTTAAATTTGTTTCTTTTTGCTCCATCATTGTCAAAACAAGAATTTGATCATGTTTTAGAAATGTAGTCCTTGGCAAAAATAATGAAAAAAATGCCTTGGAAGGTAAAATGGAAATTTCTGAGCACCTCAAGAGGGGAAACCTCTATATTTCAGATCTTGATGCATTGTTAAGAATGAGGGAAAATTTGACAGTTAAATAATTCCAATACTGAAATTGTCTCTGGTTTTTCCTTGGGAAAACTGCAATAGATTAGGTTACCTAAGTGGTTAATGCAGCAGAAGACAGCAACAAAGACAGAGGCTTAAGTATTCTCTCAAAGATATTGAAGATGAGCTTCCTTTTTCCCTTACTAGTACCATGCTCCATTAATATTAATTAAATGTGTGGCTGAATAAGCAAATGATTGAATTAATGCGTGTGTTATGAGCTTAAAATATATAATAAAGAGATGTTTGTACCTTAGAAAGTTACAGATCCTACAATCACAGGTTGTTTAGTATTGGAGTTTCATTATTAATGATAGTCTAAATAATTTATTTTGTCCATCCCCATCATCTTATAAATAGAAAGGTTAAGTGACTTGCTCAGGCCACATGCCAAATAGTGAAAAGTCAGGACTTACACTCAAGTCTTCTGACACCCATTTGAGTGCTCTTTCCAGTACATCAGCTTTTAAAGGACTCCTAGATCAAAGTCAATACTTAGAGTCTCAGGAGAGAGCATAGACTGGAGATCAATATGTCACAGACTCAAGGTCTGATCTATCCCGCTTAAGGTGCTGTCACTGTTCCATGAAAAATATTTCTCTTTTTGCCACTCCTCATCCCCTGATGAAGTCAAATTACCCTTGTAGAGAGAGATCCTTTGTGATGGTTCTTTCTATTTTTCATATGAGTCTTTTCCCTGCCTCTGTGTCTTTATTTCTACTTTTGTAATATAGATTTATAATCTTCTTTAGCCTTTAAATAGGAAAAATGAGGGTCATTGATGCTAATCTCCCTCTTCTCCTGTTTCTTTAGACCCTACATGCAAGGGCAGTAATGCCCTGATCTATGGTACAATATATCCCAGTGGGTGGGGTCTAATAAATTGTACACTAAATAGGTCTGTATAGGAGACAGAATTTATATTACTGAGGAAGTTGGACAATGAAAATTTGTTGTCCAGGCTAACATTTTTTCTCTTAGAGCCATATTGACTCCTGTTTTCATTCAGGCTGGGTCACCAAATAAGAAACATTTAACTAGATAGCTAGGTCTGAAATTAAAATAAAACTCTGAAAGAGCTTCCTGAAATGTAAATTTCCTTAGTAATTGTTTTAGGATTATGCCTTACTATTAGCTATCACATTAGTCATTGCTCTGCTGTCACTTAACACTGTAGGATTAGAGGGAATAGAAACGAAGAAGGGAATAAGGATGGATTGAATGTGATCAAATGGGACTATCATATTGGAAGACTGTGCAAGAGGGAAAGAATTGTGGCAGTTTCAGAGGAGACCCCAAGGTACAGTTTGCCTTCTTGTCATTTATCCTTCTGCTTAGAACCTGCCCTGGCCTACAAATGTTTACCTAGGGAACCTAATCTGTGCCTTTCAACAGTGTTGGGTTTAACTCCCATGCCTAATTGAATCTTGCTCTAGACAATTTCTTATTCACTTTTTATTTTATTTTTAAATTTTTTTTAAATATTTATTTATTTTTGAAGGAAAGATATACAGAGTGTGATCAGGAAGGGGCAGAGAGAGAGAAAGGCAGGCACAGAAACCAAAGCAGACTCCAGGTTCTGAGTTGTCAGCACAGAGCCCGATGTGGGGCTCAATCTTACAAACCACTAGATCATGACCTGAGCTGAAGTCAGACATTTAACCGACTGAGCCACTAGGGTGCCCCTCTTATTCGCTTTTTAAAATCTTTCTGGAAGAACTCAGATTCCCCAGGATATCCTGTTGTACAATTTAATAACCTTTCCTCTCTGAAAACTTGCATTTGTTTGTTTGTTTAATGTTATCCAAATCCCCCTGAAGCTAACTTTGTTAATGTCTTCTGCAAATGGCTATTGGCACAGCTCTGGGAATATATTTAATCTCTCTGTGCTCACAATGGGTTTTAAGGTCAGCATTCCAGTGTTTGTATTCTTCTTGTTTACTTCATGTATCTGTTAGTTGTATTATAACAAGCAGGGTACAATAACATATGCAGCTGATGAACTACACTTAATAACAAGCAATGCCAGAAGAGACACAACAGCAGAGTGTCATTGTACAATCTAACACAATGCAATTGTTCTTTTCCTGATGTGAGGGTGGGCAGGTGGGCTGCACAGGGTTCCCCAGAGAAGGACTGCAGTTTGCCTGTCAATGTTTGGACACTCCACACTTACGCTCCAGTACTCAGTCCACTGCCTTGTGTGCTAGGAACTACCTGAATGTGCTGGCTGGGTCCATCTGCCCTCCAGATCCATACCTTGGAGTTTTTCCTATGTGTCCTGCCCTTGTGCTCTGGCTGCCAATTGGGCTCCACCAATGGAAAGAATGGACAACAAAAAAGAGGGGAAGAGAAGAGTGAGACCAAGATGTGGATTCTTTCTCTTTCCTCCTATAGTATCACCATAGGCTACTGGCTGCTTTCTTTCCTCTATAAAGGCATGGATTCTCTCTCTAGGTTCCAATCCTGCTTCAACTATTTCCTCCTCAGGCCTGGGGCAGGCAGAGTGGGGGTGGGGAGCCCTGCTGTTGGCTAGCATTGGAGAATTCGTTTTATTTCAGTGTTTTCTCTACACTCTGTTCTCCCTCAAATGACCACTGTGAGTGTGCCTGAATCTACTTTTTATCTGAAGCAATTGGTGTCTTACAAAAATTTGACCTTTGTTGGTGAATGACTAGCTTAGCAGTAGAGCACTGTGACTCTGTGGGCCTTTTGGGTTATTGCTGAGATAGAGAAAAGAGGGAATTCACAGTACAAGTCACAAAACAAGGAACACTTTGTGTAATCCTCTTTCTTTTCCCTTTTTCCAACCATCCCAAGTGAAATTTGGAGGAATTATAATCAGGATCTTGTTCTCCAAGGTTTACCTGAAGATATGGGGGATGAGAGGGAAGAAAGCTCTCCTTTGGTGCAGTTAGAGGTTTTGTGGACATGATGGGATTTAGTCCTTCTTTGAGGCTCCAACTGAAGAAATTGTGGCAGTGAAGAGCATGGCTCTACAGTCAGATCTTCTAATTCAAATTTCAGCTCCTCTATTTATGCTACAAGTCCTTGGAACAAGTTACTTAACTACTCTGTGTCTCAGTCACATCATGTATAAGATAGGCAGAATTCTACTATCTACTTCATAAGATTGAGGATAAATGAGCTAATGATGTAAAGTGCTTAGATCAATATTAAGCATAAAATCAGTGCTCAATAAATGCTAGTGAATCCCCCTTATAATCCTATTCCTCTTTTTCCACTTCTTCCTTTTCCTCCTTCTTCTTCTTTTACCCAACTAGCTGTCTCCAGGAGATACCAGCCTATGGAAGACCCTAGAGTTTGGTAAGGGCTCTACATTGGGCAGCTGATGGTTTCCAAGGACACAAGTTCCAGTTCTGAATTTCTCTCCACCTTTTATGTCGCTGCTGGGAGAGGAGTTTCATCTTTCCCAGGCTTCCATTTTACTGAAAGCTCCTTCCTCAAAAGAGCAAAACTGGATGCTATGATGGAAAAGAGATGTGAGTTCTCTACATACTTTAGACACAGAAATAACTATCTTGGTGTTTAAGAACACTTATATTTTTGTACTGTGCCACCTGCTTTCTTTCCAGGAAACCTTGCTTAGAGGTCTAATATTTACTTGAAAGTCCTCGTACTTCACTCAGTAGCCAAATAGGGAAAACAAAACAAAATAACTTTTGATCCTAATGTGCCTTAAGCTTCTGAAGCATGTTACATCAACTCTACACCTGTTTTCTCTGCCCAAGAGACGTGTCATTCAGGTCCCTCTGCTTGTAGACACTTTCCCAAGGAGTCTGTACTCAAGTGCCTTTCCAAGGACTTCATCACTGGTCTCCCTGCTACTCTTTCCTTTCACCTCACTTGGCTCTTCTTCCTCCTGAATTTTAAATTGTATGTTTGTTTATTGTTTTCCATCTTCACTAGAATATAATCTCCAGGGGAGCAGAGAATTTTCCCACTTGTTCACCATGTGTCTGGAGATTTTGGAAAATATCCACTGCTCCTCTCCTTCCTCTCTGCTCTGTGCTGTGGGAGGTTGAACCATTCTAAGGCAACCATGGAGACTACAAACCTCCAGTCTCAGTCAGCTCCAAGAGGGGCTCTGGAAGACTAGAGGGTCTTGGTTCTCCTGGGTTCTGGCAGTGCCCCTTTGGGCCTATTGGTCTTCTATCTCTCCTCCAACCAACACTGCTAGTCTGTGGAAATTGCACTATACCTTGTTCATTTCTCTAACCCCACCTACACATATCTCCTTGATTAATTTCCTCATGTTACTCCAGAAACTGCTCATCTGTTTTATGCCTGAAACTGGACTGATCTTGACACTGTTCTCTTTTTTAATCTTTATTTATTTTGAGAGAAAGAGAGACAGGGTGTGAGTGGAGGGAGGGGGCAGAGAGAGAGGGAGACACAGAATACTCTGAAGCTGGCTCTAGGTTCTGAGCTGTTAGCACAGAGCCCCATGCGGGGCTCAAAATCAGACCCTAATATCATGACCTGAGCCGAAGTTGGGTGCTTAATTGACTGAGCCACCCAGGCATCCCAACAAGTTTTCTTGACATATATAAGCGCTCAAAAATGTTGATTGAATGTTTACAAATGATTTGAAGCTAAGGAGAGCAAATATACTTGTTCCATGACTCCAATAGGGAATACTTCCTTAAATGGAAAGAGATTACCATAGTATCTACTAACATATAGATAGATAGAATGTGTCCCCAAACTATTTTAGAATTTAGAAGAAAAGTGGTTTCTAACTATGTTTCTAATCAACCAGAACAGAGAATATATTTATAGATGAAGCTTTTCAAATCTCTGAACTAGCCCTGTTTTAGTGCTTTTGCTGGTACTTTTACTTTTTTTTCTCATTTCTATTCTATCTTCTCTGATCCCTAAAATCATCAACACAGATGTCTTCATCAAGGCCCTCAAAGAGTATTCAACTATAGTATTCAATTATAATTCATAATACCTGTTTTTTACCAGTAGCTTAACATTATCTGAGAGGCCACAGAATGAAGCATTCTTCCACATCCCGAGTTTCTGTGATTTTGCCTTGTTCTTGATTGACAGCTAACCGAGTTGTGTCAGAAGATATGCTAGTTCCTACCCTAGAATGAGTTTTAGATTTTTAAGGAACAGTCTCTAGATTCTCTAATAAGTAACTTTCCAAGCTAGCATCCCAAGGCTCTGTGTAGGTGAGGTAGTCTAGAAATTTTAATGGAGGAAGGGCCTACAGCAGATAGAAATCATCTTCCTCTCTACCTCACCTGGGTTGTCCCAAATTCAAAAACTTTGAGGGAACAAAAATAGACCCTCCTGAAAGAATTTTGTGAATATGTGACAGCAGTTCTATCTAGGTTAGGTTTTGAATCTCCCTGAAACCCTTCATACAAGCATACAGGATGGGAAAACCAGAAATGTAAGACAAAATATGCAAGAATAATAACTGCCAAGTCTCATATGTGAATCTTGAGAAACTTAACAAAAGACCATGGGGGAGGAGAAGGGGAAAAAAAGTTACAGAGAGGGAGGGAGGCAAACCATAAGGGGTTCTTAAATACTGAGAACAAACTGAGGGTTGATGGGTGGGGGAGAGGGGAAAGTGGGTGATGGGCTTGAGGAGGTCATTTGATGGGATGAGCACTGGGTGTTGTATGGAAACCAATTTGACAATAAGTTATATTTAAAAAAATAACTGCCAAGTCATCCCTTAGAACCAGAAAATGTGTTCAGGAAGAAAAAAACCTCAACTGTTCTAAGTCCTCAGCATTGTTTGGGATAAATGAGAGGAAAGCAAGAGAATGTCTGATGGACTTAACAGAAAAACCATAAGCAGCTGACAGGTGAACATTGATAAACACAGTAGAGCAATTTGAAAAGAGTAGCCAGAACTGGGATGGATTTGGCCTGCTTTAATTCACCAGAGAATGCAGGGGGTCTTCTGTAATGTTTTAAGGATTTGAGTAACCTAGGCCTCACAAACTGTGAAATTAACCAGCTGAAGGTCCCTTCTGAGATCAAGCCCCACATTGAAGATATAACATGCTGGAAAGAGAAGCTAGACCAAGCAGGACAGGGACAATGGAGCAAAAAAAAAAAAAAAAATGGGATTTTCAGATAAAGGTGGGGAGGGAACAGCATTTGATCACAGAAAGTACTAAGCCATGTTTTTGCCCATTTTACTAGGCAGCAACAGAAAAAAGAAACCTGTAGATGCAATACTAAAAAAGCCCCCCTGGTCTCCCTTCTAAAGCTTTATGAAAACAAGTTTCATATGAAAATGAACAACAGAAAAGGATGATAGTTGAATCCCATATAATGTTTTTATAAGACAAATGTGAGGAACAAAATAACATCCTTATAATCAAAGAAAGAATATAAGAAAGACATGCTCATAAAATAGATGAAAACTGTAAACTAGTATTTCAAAAGAATTTGCAAAAACTTAATGAAATAATATAAGATATGAATAATCAGCATAAAAAAAGAATTAGAAAGTCTCAGAAAGGAAGCAATGTAACTGAAGAAAGAAGTAGATAAATTTAAAAATAAAGAGTGAACTAGAAGGAGACTTAGAGACTGAAAAGAAGGAGAAACTCATATTAATGTTTAATTCACTCAACAAGCAAAAATAATTTCCAAGGTTGTAGACTGAAGTGTGAAAAGTAAAATAATAAAGCTTCTAGTGTGTAATGTAGATTATCTTTATGAACGCAAGTAGGAAGGAATGAAACATGGAGCAAAAACCTGATAAATTGGGCTGCATTAAAATGAAGAATTTCTGTTCATTTAGAGAGACAATTATGAGAGTTAAAATGCAGGCCAAACTATAGGAAGTGATATTTACATTACTTGGGTTTTACAAACGACTTTCATCCAGAGTATGTTAAGAACTTTTCAAATACATAGAATAGAAAAAAGGGCAAAGTACTTGAATAGGTATCTCATAAAACAAATATTCAAATAGATGATAAATATATAAAAAAGGCACTCAAACTGGTTGATCATCAAGGGAAATACAAATTAAAGTCACAATCAGATTAACACTGCATACGCACCAGAATGGTTGAAACAGAAAACGTGTTACTGTGAAGTGCCAGAGAACACATGGAATAACTGGAATCTTCATCCTGAGGTATATGGAATATGGATTGTTAAAGCCATTTGGAAAGCTGGTTGTTAATATCTACTAAAGTGTAATGTATGTATACACTATGATGATCCAGAAATTTCACATCTTGGTATGTGCCCATCAGAAACACACAATGCATCAAAACCCAACCACCTACAAGGGTGAATGTGGCAGAATTATCATTAATAGTCAAATATTACAACTCAAATAGAGAAATAACCCAAATATCCATATTTGGATAAAATATACACTAAAATTTATAGTGTATACATAGAATGAAATAGTATACAAGAATTAAAAGAAACTGTTGCTACACCCAACAGCAGGGATGCATATTACAAACAAAATGCTGGGGGAAAAAAAGCTAGATATAAAGGTGTATATACTGAAATTCTTCAGGATCTAAGGTAGCTAAAATGAATTTATCATATTAGAAGTTGGGGCAGTATTACCTTTGGAAAGTTTGTAATTACTGGAACAGGATGGGGGATTTTATTTATTGCTCTTAGAGATGGTTGGTTACATGGGTGTGTTCTCTCTCTGGAACTCACCTAAGTATACATATGTTTGTACACTTTTATGTAAATATTTATCACCTTAAAAGTTTATGTAAAAATCATGAATATTGAAATATATCTTGTTACCTTTGTGAAACTTATATAATCATATGCCATATTATGGACAAAGTATATAGAAGAGTATACAAGCTAGAAGAGATTCATGAAAAATGTTTTTACTGCTGATTTGCTTTTGTTTTGTTTTACATGCATAATTGCACTTATGTTTTTAAAAATAGATTCTTACTCATACTCTGATTATCTACAGCTCAGTGTAGACTAACAAATGGGTACTGCCATTAAAAGAAACAACCCAAACAATTCCATTAGGATTCTATTATAAGTTCTCATTAGAATTTAAGCATATATTAGACAGGTATCCATTAAGAAGCTTTTCAAGGTGTTAATTGATCCCTCAGGGGCAATTGAAGTTCACTTCCCTTTGTAGTTTCTTTGAAGCTTTGATTGGCTTTACCAAAGAGGCGACAGTTGATGTAAGTTGAGTCCCTGAACTAATTGTTTGAATGAATAAAAGATATTAGTGAATAAGTTCAAGATGAGATTTACCTGCATGGACTTTATAAAGTTTTTTTCTTTCTAAGATTTATAAATTTCCTCTACTCCATGGAATAGTTTTTCAAGACTGGAATGCATTCTAATTTAGAGATGGCCACCAGATCATATGATATTAGAAGCTTTGAGTGACCCTGCAAGCTGGCACTACACCACAGACTGAGTACATTTGTATAATGGAATAGTATACAGCCTTAAGCTGGTGGTGTCAGCTCAGTGTGGAAACCACATTTAGGTAGTGTCACAAGTGATGTGGGCTCCAGAGCTAGGTAAGTACCATAGGTAATTTCCCAAAGCCCTGTGAACATATGCCTAAAAGGGAGCTAACTTTATATTGCCATCTCAGATGTAGGATAAATAAGTTACAAATATTCAATAATCACAAACGCTTGCAATGTCCTTTTATAAAGCCAAGTCTTAGCCAGGTGCTGGGGATACCAAAATGAACACATCTTGACCGCAAAATGAATTCATAATCCTGCAGGGAAGACAGACAAGCAAACTTTGCAAGTAGAGTTTCACAGAGTGAAGGCTACCACTATGCTATGTACAGTTTAGTCGCTGTTTGACATCCTTCATCATATCAACAGCACAAAATTCACCTTTTACCAGGGTGGGGATGGAGGAATGGCAGCCTGAATCTGATACATCCCTGGCAACTTGGACATTGGCTACCCTGAATCACGGACCATATGCTGCTCTCCCAGAGATGACTCAAGTGGGCATTATACAAAATCAACCTAACAAACTATATTGAGTATTATGCAGGATCTACGTGAGATAAGGGTGTGTGTGTGTTTACAACAAAACTGCATATTAATTCTAAAACTTTTTACATGAATTATGGTCCTATTTCACAATCATGTTGCTGTGAGGTAAAGTTTATCTCCTTCTTTCCAATATTCATGTATTTTATTTCTTTTTCTTGTCATAGACATTGGTACAATATTAAATAGCAGCAAAGTCGGCATCTTTTTCTTGTTCTTTCAATAATTCTCTGTAAGTATGATATTTGTATGAGGGGTTATGTCAACAAAAATGGCAAGTTCATATGACTCAACATGAGATACAATTTATAAGATTAATGATGTTTCTATTCCTAATTTGTTGATATTTTTCATCATGACTAAAACTCATCAAATGCTTGTTAAAATCTTTTTTAATGCTTATTTAATTTTGAGAGAGAGGGAGAGAGAGTTAGGGAGGGGCAGGCTGTGAGAAGTAGACACAGAATCTGAAGCAGGATCCAGGCTCCGAGCTGTCAGCACAGAGCCCTACACAGGGCTCAAACTTACAAACTGCGAGATCGTGACCTGAGCCAAAGTTGGACGCTCAACTGACAGAGCCACCCATGAGTTCCCCAAATTTTTATTAAGTCGTGTAATTTTTTTTGGTGTTTTTTCATTTCTTTGTATATTTTGGATATTAACCCCTCTATGGTATATGTCATTTCTGCCATTCAGTATGTTGCCTTTTTGTTTTGTTGATGTTTTCCTGTGCTGTGCAAAGCTTTTAATTTTGGTGTTGTCCCAATAGTTTGTTTTTGCTTTTGTTTTCCTTTCCTCAGGGGACATATCTTGAAAAATATTTCTATGTCCAATGTCAAAGAAATTACTACCTATGTTTTCTTCTAGGAGTTTACAATTTCAGGTCTCACATTTATGCTTTCAATACATTTTGGGCAAATTTTTGTGTGTGGTGTAAAAAAAGTGGTCCAGTTTTATTCTTTTGCATGTAATGTTCAGTTTTCCCAGCACCATTTGAAGAGACTGTCTTGTCCCATTGTGTATTCTTGTCTCCTTTGTTATAGATTAATTGGTCATAATAGTGTAGGTTTATTTATGGGCTCTCTATTCTGTCCTATTGATCTGTGTGTCTATTTTTGTGCCATTACCATACTGTTTTGATCACTACAGCTTTGCAGTAAACCTTGAAATCTGGGATTGTGGTATCTCCTGTTTTGTTCTTCTTTTTCAAGATTTTACTCAGCCATAATATATGTGGTATATATACAATGGAATATTAATCAGGCATAAAAAGGAATGATATCTTGCCATTTGCAACAACATGGATGGGCCTAGAAGCTACAATGCTAAGTGAAATAGTAAGAGAAAGACAAATACCATATGATTTCACTCATGTAGAATTTAAGGGAAAAAAAAGGAAAAAAAGAGACAAAAAAACCAAAACCAAAAACAAAACAAAAAACCCAGCCTCAAATACAAAGAACAAACTGGTAGTTTCCAGAGGGGAGATTGGTGGGGAGATGGGTGAAATAGACAAAGGAGATTTACTTATCTTAATAAGCACTAAGAAATGAATAGAATTATTAAACTATATTGGACACCTGGTACTAATATAACACTATATGTTCATTACAATTGAATTTTTTTAAAAAATTAAAAATATATCTAAGAAAAAAATGATTTTTTTTGTTAATGTCTTGAATTACACTATCTTATCTGGAAGTGAAGTTTGGCTATGGAGGTTTTAAAATTTTGCTTCCTTTAGATCTTCATTAGTAGAGTTATTTTTTAGAGCAGTTTTAGGTTTACAGAAAAATTGAACAGAAAGTACATAGAGTTCCCATGTATATCCACACTACTTCTCCCTCAGTATCCCCCACATTAGCACCTTTCAACAGGGTGGTACATTTGTTATATTGATACATTAATATTGATAAATTATTTTAATTAAAGTCCATATTTATGTTAGGATTTATTCTTTTGGTGTATGGTTCTATGGGCTCTGATGAATACATAATATCATGTATCCCTAATTTTAGTATCATGCAGAGTAGTTTTGCTGCCATAAAAATCCAGTGTGCTCTCTCTCATCCTGAACCCTTGGCAACCACTGATCTTTCTACTGTCTCTATAGTTTTGCCTTTTCCAGCATGTCATGTAATTGGGATCATACAACATGTAGCATTTACAAGTTGTCATCTTTCACTTAGGAATATGCATTTAATTTTTGTTTAATGTTTATTTTTTTGAGAGACAGAGAGAGAAAGAATGCGAGTGGGAGAGGGGCAGAGAGAGAAAGACACACACAGAATCTGAAGCAGTCTCCAGGTTCTGAGCTGTCAGCACAAAGCCTGAAATGGGGCTGAAAAACATGAACTGCGAGATCATGACCTGAGCTGAAGTTGTATTCTTAACTGACTGAGCCACCCAGGTGCCCTGAGTGATATGCATTTTTAAATTTCTCATATTTTTTTCATGGCTTGATGATTGATTTCATTTTATTGCTGAATAATATTCCTTTATATTGATGCACAACACTTTGCCCATTCATCTACTGAGGGACATGGTGGTCAATACCAAGTTTTGGCAATTATGAATAAAACTGCACACATACATGTGGAGGTTTTTGTGTGAACATAAATTTTCAGCTCATTTGAGTAGAAGGAGCACTACTAGCTGGATCATATGATGAGAGTATGTTTTGTTTTGTAATATGATGCTAAACTATCTTCCAAAGTGGCTGTGTCATTTTCCATCCTTACTGGCAATGTATGAAAGTTTCTGCTGCTCCACATCCTATCCAGAATTTGGTATGGTCTGTGTTTTTGATTTTGGCCATTCTAATAGGCGTGTAGTGCTATCTCATTGTTGTTTCAATTTACAATTTCCTAGTGACATAATGATGTTTAACATCTTTTCATATTCCAATTTGCCATCTATATATCTTCTTTAGTGATAAGGAGTGAGATCTTTTGCTCATTTTTAATTGGAATGTTTGTTATTTTATTGTTCAATTTTAAAAGTTCCTTGCATATTTTGGACACCAGTCCTTTATCAGATGTGTGTTTTTCAAATATATTCTCCTAGTCTGTAGCTTTTATTTTCATTACTTTAACAATATATTTCACAGAGCAGAAATTTTAATTTTAATTCTGTTCAACTTATTAACTTTTCCTTTCATGGATTGTGCTTTTGGTATTGTACCTAATAAGTCACTACCAAAACCAAGTTCACCTAGCTTTTCCCTTATGTTATCTTCTAGAATTTTTATAGTTCTGCATCTTACATTCAAATCTTTGATCCATTGTGGGTTAATTTAAAAAAAATTTTTAAAAATATAACTTATTGTCAAATTGGTTTCCATATAACACCCAGTGCTCATCCCAACAAGTGGCCTCTTCCATTCCCATCACCTACTTTCCCCTCTTCCCCCAAGGCCCCCCTCCCCCATCAACCCTTAGTTTGTTCTCAGTCCTTAAGGGTCTCTTATGGTTTGCCTGCCTCCCTCCCTGTAACTTTTTTTTCTCCCTCCCCTCTCCCATGTTCTTCTGTTAAGTTTCTCAAGATCCACATATGAGTGAAAACATATGGTATCTGTCTTTCTCTGCCTGACTTATTTCATTTAGTATAATACCCTCCAATTCCATCTATGTTGCTGCAAATGGCCAGATTTCACTCTTTCTCATTCCCAAGTAGTATTCCACTGTATATATAAACCAGATCTTCTTTATCCATTAGTCAGTTGATGGACATTTAGGCTCTTTCCATAATTTGGCTATTGTTGAAAGTGCTGCTATAAAAATTGGGATACATGAGCCCCTATGCATCAGCACTCCTGTATCCCTTGGGTAGATTCATAGCAGTGCTATTGCTGGGTCATAGGGTAGTTCTATTTTTAATTATTTGAGGAACCTCCACACTATTTTCCAGAGCGGCTGCACCAGTTTGCATTCCCACCAGCAGTTAAAGAGGGTTCCTGTTTCTCCAACTATTTGCAAATGACATATTGGATAAAGGGCTAGTATCTAAAATCTATAAAGAACTCACTAAGTTTTTAAATGTTTATTTATTTTTGAGAGACAGAGAGAGACAGGCAGACAAAAAGCATGAGTAGTGGGGGGCATAGAGAGAAGAAGACACAGAATCCAAAGCAGACTCCAGGCTCTGAGCTGTCAGCCCAGAGCCTGGTGAGGGTCTCAAACTCACAAACTGCGAGATCATGACCTGAACTGAATTGAAGCCAGACACTTAACTCACTGAGCCACCCAAATGCCCCATTTTGAGTTAATTTTTGTAAGAGTTGTAGTTCTGTGTCTAGATTCCTTATTGTGTGTATCGACATCCAATTGTTCTATCACCGTCTCCTGAAAAGACTATCCTGTCTTCATTGAATTGCCTTTGATGTTGTGTTAAAAATTAGTTGGATGTATTTTAACTCTCAAGCTAGCCCACACTAACCCTCTGGCAATTTATTAATTACAGTTAAATGTTCCTACCAGTGTTGGGTACAGTGCTGGTTTCTGCTCTTGGGTTTCCACTCCTGGTAAGCTGTGATTCTCTGCATCTGCCTCTCTCTACAGTTATTAGGACAGCTTTTTGCCTGAGCCCTCAGTTCGATGATACATGTAAGAAGAGGTGCTGTTTTCCATTTGTTCTGCTTTTTTTTCTTGTTGTGAGGACAGAAGCAATGGCTTCTAAACTCTTTAGATGTTGGCCTGGCAATGGAATTCTGAACTCATTCTTTTTTCAAACCCATTCCTGTTCAAAATTTCCCTTAGCCTGGAGAAAGCGATGATTTTTTTTTACTTACAGGAGAAAAAAAATTGTCATAAAGTGGGGGCACAATAATATTAAACTCAACTTTTATTGCTTGGCCGTGGCCTTTGGCACTTTGGAAGCCCCTGTGGCTCTGTTTGTGTGTGTGTGTGTGTGTGTGTGTGTGTGTGTGTGTGGCTGCCAGCAGGATTTGCTCTTCTTCTCTGAGGTGTTTCTCATATTTGTGGAGAATTTTTCTAACTTATTAAGCAAATCTACCTTGTTGTCTTATAATACACAGGAACACAAGATTTTTCTACTGAATCTTTTCTTGTTCTTGCCTTCCACCTGCATACACACTCAATCTTTCCATTTAAGGAAATTTCAGAAACTTGCCCCTCATCCCTCATCTGCCCTGGCATAGTGCTCAGTTCAGAGGGTTTCAATAAAATCCCTGATAAGGTGATAAATAGATAAAGCTCATAGCTCCTCTCTTTGGAGCAACAAAAACAACCTTCTACACTACAGCTTTCCGATCAAGATGGGCAGACTACAAGATTTTCATAGCCTATTTCAAAATGAAAATGGGGGACCCAGGTCACACATGATTAAGAATTTCAAATTAGTGACAGCAGAGCATTAATGCAAGCAGAGGGTCCTTTGTGACTAAATGGAATGAATACCCAGGCAGCTGGACTGCCTCTGAGTCATGTCTTCCTCAGGCTAAATATTTGGTTTCCTTTGCTTATGACACAGTCTCTCATGTGACATGGTCTTCATCAAGAGTTCCTCAAGTCTCTGTTATCCTGCATACTTCTCATGCAAGAGACCCGTTTGCCACTACTCTTTGCTGTGTGGTACTCCAAACAAGGCACCTCATTCCTGTAATTGGGTAGATGGTTGCCCTGCCCACCTGGCCTTGGTGTAACAACTGAACTTTCTATCAACACAGACTTAGATTCATTTCTGGAAACAAGATTACAACGTTAACGATTGTCAGCCTATTCTCAAGTACAACTGCTTTAATCACACTTTACTTAACCAGCTCATGCCTCTACAGTTGTTGAGGTCTTAGAGCTAAGTGCAGAACATCACCACAAGTAAAATCATTTTTGTTAATTTTTATACATCAAGGACTTTCTTAATTTTGTGACTTTCATTGACATGACAGTTTGATAACTCTCCTAACTTAGTTAAAATTCACTTCATTTAAGTCATTAATGAAAACATTAACTGTCAATAATTATATTCCTTTTGTAACTGAAACCAAGTCTATGCCTAACAAGCAACAAGGCTGATCATTGAGACATCGGGTATGCAATAGAAAAGGGTTTAGTTGAGAGGCAACCAAACAAGGAGACAGAAAAGCAAAGCTCCTCTCCTCCACCTCTCTGAAGTGAGAAAGAACATTTTTTTTTATAATAATAGGGGTTGAGATTACACACATAGTGATGAAAAGGGCAGGGGAACCTATGATTATTCATGAAGAAAGTTGTAATATGTACACTGAGTAAGCATATAAGTAACAAAGATCACATATTCACTTTGGGGTGGAGACAACACCAGCATGAGGCAAAATTCAGCCCCTGATGTCAAGAGGTTATCTTACAAGAAGGAGCTATGGGCATGCTCTGAGAGCCAGTATAAACTGGGTGGGGTAAGGAATGCAGGGCCTTACTTGTTCACGGGCTGGGGACCATATCAGTGACTTTGAGTCCTGGATTCTTTGGAAGCAGCTAGTATATTTGTTAGTGGGGACTGAAAAAACATGATGGGTGACTAGGGAGAAACTGTTCTCTGAAAAACAAGCTTTAAATTTTTTGCTAGTTTCAACTGTCCCTTTGGGTATACATTATTTTTTTTTCTTTTTAATCTTTAAGAGATCTTTGGGAAACTGAAGCCAGTGCCCAACCTTTTTCCAAACACCTACTAACCTTCAGATAGCTGGGACAGAAATATGGTGAGGCCCCTGACCTGTGAATTAACGAGGGAGTTACAGCACACATGGAAAACACAGTCCTGGGCCTTGAATGGGAAATGATGAGTTAGTGCTGTAGCTATTGCACACTGGAATGACGGAGTACGGCAGATGGTTTGTTTTTATATTTGCTGATTGGGAAGCTTGACCAGAACATATGGGTGCTGAGATGAGCTTTGAAGAACTGGCCACGCTTGAAGACACAAAGGAGAGGATTTGGTAGGCTTTCCTGATCAAGAGATGAGTGAGGACATAGAAGGCAGAGGGTATGCATAGGAGAGAGAGAGGGCCAATGTGGCAGACACAGACTTTACATGAAAAGGTTGCTGAATTTAATAGAGAGCAGTACTTGGCATCACAAGGAATGAAATTTCTGTGGGACAATATCTGTGATGGTCATCACCTGGAAAACTCAGGGCCTACATGTCCTGTAGGAACTCAGCATGGCCTAGGGGAGCTGAGTAGGAGGGCAGCCTCAGGTTCCATAAGGGTGGGCCTACATGTGTGTAAAGGATAAACATTCCCATTTTGCAATTCCACCAAGGGCCCTCTTGGGACAAAATATTTGCCTCTGGGGATGGCTGGTTTGTATTTCCTGCCCTCCTCTCTAGGTGCCTCTGTGCCCTTCTCCAAATTCAGCAGCTGTGTGAATGGCTAAGACCCAAGGAGAAGGCGTGCATGCTAGAGATAGGTGGTAGCCCTGGGAAGGAACACCAGACTGGCTCCTTGCGACCACATCTGTGAGGTTACACAGCCCTTTCTCCCAGCAGTGGGATTGGGCCACTCAGATATCTCCCTCAGTTTAGAGGAGCTCTGGGTATGGGGTGGGGGCTCAACTCCTAAAAGGGTCACCAGCTTCTCTGATGGCTAGTGGGCTGAATGTCTCTGTTTGTAACACTGTGCTGTCAGTACAAAGCTACTATTAGCCTACCTGTGTCCAACGAGGGATCTAGCTCCAGTCATCTCTCCCTTCCTGAGTGGAAGGGAGGCATCCCTCAGGACTGCTGTGGCTTCCTCTCCACAGCCGTGCTCACTCCCTCTGACCCTGGCAGCTGTGGCAGACAAGGAGGCGCCTCAGGCCTGGATCCTGGAGGCATGGAAAATCAGCAGCACTGATGTGCTTCCTGCAAGCATGCATCCATGAGCTGTCTACAGAGCCCCTGGATGCCATCTGTCTCAGACTGTGTCTCTAGGCAGATACAGCATTTGAGAAAACAAGACCCATCTCCCTTGTTATGTCTCACTGTCTGTAGGCCTATTGCACATGGAACCATGTTTAATGCTCCAGGAGGCAGGCAAATCTATAGGAAAAGCAGCCCGGGTTTCATTTATTGAGAATCTAATGAATCCAGAGACTCTGCAGCAAATTATCAGCATTCCTTTGGCAAAACTTCCATAAGCCCTCAGTGCCAGCTCAGGGTCCCTCCTCTGTGCTTTTCTATCACCACAATCTATGAGAATTTCTGATCCTTTCACTGTGCTAAAATCTCCATGAAGTGGATCTGTGTCTGTCCTAGAACAGGTAATTAATAAATCTTTGTGTATACTGAATCTTTCCAACAACTCTGAGTCATGAGTGTGTTTAGTCCTATTTGAGATTTTTGTTGTTGAATATCCCAGGTTGGGACTCCTAGATGTCTGACTCAAAAGTTCAGGTATTTTCCTGTGCCTGTGGTGCCGTGTCATGAGAGGAGAGCACACCACATTCTGGTCATTGTACTTCCAGGAGGGGGTACTGTGTTGTACTGCCTGGCCACCTTCAAGACTGACTCCACCTGCAGGACTGTTAGTTGTTGATGTTTCATTGATCCTCTCCAGCAGTGACCATCCCCTGAAGGAAGGCGCCCCCCCTTCCCCAGATTATCCCCTTCCCTGGGGACAGCTGCATCCAGGGATTAGTGAATTAAGCATTACAAAGGCCCTCTGGCTTCCACAGGGACAACTCCAGAAGGCATCCCAGCTCCAGAGCTTCTGGTAGGATAGGCTGAACTCTCTCCTGCAGTGGCACCACTGTTTGACTTCTGCTTGTGCCTGACACAACTTCTTTAATCTCTTATGGGTGCTGTTCCAAGAGCATTTCTCAGTAAACTTTCTGTATGCAAATCTCAGAGTCCTGGAGTCTGTTTCCCTGGGAACTCAACCCACATCAGTTGGTATAGGATGTGATCTTAGGATGCAGACTCTAAAATGAGATTTTGGAGATGCATCATCCAGCAGCCAGGGCCAGTCACTGGTGAAAAATGAAGCGTATGGTTGTAGTGAAATGTTAAAACTTTCATTGGTGATGTTATAGGCTAGGGTATTGGTGGAAAAGAATACATTTGTTAGGGCATTCTACCCAATAGAAGCAGCAATATCAGATAACACAGACATTTTGGGGAAATAATAATTATTATGGACTATGGAATTTGATGGCCTTTTTGGCATCAGTCAGTGCACTGGAGGAAGACAATAAAAGGCAGATGGTAAGTAATCACCAGTTGATGGCAACGTGTGAAAGCCAGAGTGCCTCCTTGGCAACATATGCAGACACTCTTTTCCTCTTCAGGCAGAGGGCAGAAAAAGCTGAAGACCAGACCCAGACTTTCTTTGAGGAACAAAGCTCCAGAGAAGTTGGAATTCTCAATCCTGGCATGTTCAGGATATCTTGGCCTGGAAGGACTTCTCCCTGATTAGAAAGCCATGGGACTCTGAAATTGGGAATAGGGATATTTAAGTCAATGCTCTTGGAGTTTTGAATTCCAGGTTTCTTTGAGTTTTCTGGGTCTTTGGAAGTCACCCACTCCTTCTGGCAGAAGGCCAGCACTTGAAGACATTGTAAAGGCAAGACAACTCTAGCACATCATACCAATAACTAGGGCCCATCCATGATGTGGACGTATTGGATTTGCTAAAGAAAGAAAGGATTACAATACAAAAGGAGGGATTGTAATATGGATTACAATATTGCACAAACATGGTACCTCCAGGATCAGGTGAGAGAAGGGCCAGAGAGTAAAAGAGAGCTACATAAGCAGGTGAGCCTCCATATCATCCTCCAATGTTGCACCTGTATTTCATCTTCAGCTAACACCTGTGGACAGTCTTGTACGACCAGCTGGTGGAGTTTGAAAAGGTCAAAATTGGTTCACAGAAGCTTGGGTAGATGTAAGGTATAAAAGGACCATAATACACTATAAGAACACAGAGGGTGTCCTTGAAAAACAGTGGTGATGTTAAATCCTGCCACTAGGAAAAGCTTGAAGTGGTTCACCTGCTTATCCACCTTGAATGGAAAGGAGAGATGCCAGGGAATATATATGGTCTCATGGTCAGTAGTAAGTAGTTTGGCTGGTTGCTCAGGGAAGAGGAAATACTGTAAGATTAGAACAAGGAGGTGTGGGAAAGAATTGTATAGATGGACTTAGAGTAGACAACATGAAGTAAACATAGTAGCATCCATCAAAGAGCATCCACTACAGGAGAGGATAAAGCAGCAGGCAGACAGAATAATATTTTCAGTTGACATCAGGCAGCCTCTATCATTTGCTAGCCTGGTCATCAGCTAGTGCTTGGGTGAAGTAGCAGGGATGGCAGAGGTGGAGGCTATGCAGAGGCCAGAATATTAGGCTTTCACTTGCTCAAGCAGATTTAGCTGCTGCCACTGCTATATGTTCAGCCTCAAAGCAGCAGAGACCAGCAAAATCCCCAATATTGCACCATTACTTGAAGAGGCCAGTCAACCACTCAATGTCGAGTTGATCATATTTGACCCCTTTCATCTTAGGAAAAGCAGAAATGCATCTTGAGTAGAACTAGCCCATTCTGAGTAAAGTCTTGTCTTTTTCACTTATAATATCTCAGCCAGCACACCTGTTTGAGGGCTTTCATAGTACTTGATCTACTAACACCATCCTGCATTAAATCACATTGGGCCAAGAAACCTACTTTGGACTTCTTGTGTCAGCAGCAGGAAATATAGATACCATTCAGGCAGGAGTAATGCATTACTCCTCGTCTTTCGATCTATACCTTCCCATAGGACCAGCTAAAGCCTCTGTTGTAATTGCATGGAAGTTCAGTGTTTCCTTCTGCCCAATCTTGCTTCCCTTACCCTTCCCAGATGCTGTTGCTGATAAATCTTCCAAAAAAGGGAGTCCTATTTCAGAATCATTTTCCTGGGGAAGCCAACCTATAACACCTGCTTCAGCAATTCCAGCCAACTCAGTTCCACAGACAGATTCTCAGCTGGATGAGAGCTCTGTAGGAAGTGCTGGGGATAACAGAGTCACTGTCAGTCACACTAGGTAGAATTCTTGGACACATTGGCACATGACAGGTTTTTGAGTGGTTTGTATTCAGAAACTAAATGAGTCTTACTCCTTTTCCTGGATTTATGTCATTGTAGAGCAGGGAATGGCTGGCCAGACTGTCTTGTGGGGATGGAGTATGAGTCCTCTGTGATGACTCTAGTTTAAAATAGTAGCTACTGATATATTAGAGGTTTACAGCAGAGAAAAGAGGGCTGGCTTATAAAAAACAATAAAAGTAGCAAATAGGTAGGGCTTCTGCTACCCTCCAGGCCTGGGAAGGTGCTCTATTCATTGACACTGAAGATGGCAGGCTCTGTTTTTCCATTCTCAGCCCTGAGTATGTAGTTTTCAGCTTCCTGGTTTGTAGGGATTTGTAAATAGATTTTTCCTTTTGAAATCTCATTGGTGGTGTGGATTTTCTCCTCTATAGCATTGTGTACAGTCTGAGAATAGGAACTGGAGTTCCTTCCAATTTTGATAAATCCCTTCTCCCAGGACAGGGTGACATTCTTGACTCCTATCCCCATTTCCCCATGTCAGGCAGTCTTACTGCCAGCTTACAGTGTTCATCACTGTGTTTGGCACAGAGATATTGTGTTAATAAATATGTGTGAATAACTTGATGTAAGTGTAGAAGACACACTCTACTAGCTGGACAGATGCTCAGCTCCTCACTGCAGAGTCAACCTGACACGCTTCTTGCTCAGGGTTGCAACTGCTATGTGGCTGCCTCATGGAAAGTCTTGGTCAGAAGGAAGTGAGGATTCACCTCCACTGTAAGAATACCAGCTGACTCTCTCCCCCTCTCTCTCTGCCCCTTACTAATTCACATGCACATGTGCGCTCCCTCTCTCAAAATAAAATAAAGTAAACGTAAAAAAAAGAATACCAACTGAAGGGCACCTAGGTGGCTCAGATGATTTAACACCATCTCAGGTTTTGCCTTGATTTTGTCTCAGGTTATAATTTTATGGTTCATGAGATTGAGCTCTTTGGGCTCTGCATGGACAGCGTGGAGCCTGTTTGGGATTCTCTCTCTCTCTCTCTCTCTGCCCCTCCCCCACTCACACTCTCAGGCATGCTCTTTCAAAAGAATAAATAAAATAAAGTTATTAAAAGCTGATAGGACTGCATGTGTGTATAAGCCTAGCTATCTCTCAGCTCTGGCTAAGGGCTCTTTTGTTTTTATCATGCTTCATATATCTTGTTTTATATATTGAGTGAGAAGATAAATCTAGTCAAGTGAATTAATCTGCCACAAAGAATGCTCATGCACTTCTGTTTTATGCCTATGTCTATACTTTGAAGTGTAATATGTGTGTGGGTGGTGGTTCTCAACAAGAATCCCAGGGGTCCTGTCTGAGGCTGTCTACTCCTCCCAGGGAATCCTTGACTGAACCCTTTCATCTAAGGGAGCCAAAGTCAAGACCTGACTTTTCTTGCAACATTTTCTTCCCATGTTTGGTACATAGGGACCTTGTGTTGTCTCCCTTCCAAGAGACCTTGGGATCACTCTTTCCTCAGAACCTGTCCCTCCCTCTTCTGTTTGACAAGGCTGCCCTGAGCAGGTACAAGGAGTGAGACTGGGGTCCTCCCAATCTTCGCCTCCTCCTGAAGCCTTGTAGACACAACACTGATAAACTTAGCTATGGTGTGCTCTTAGGAAAGGGCTGAAAGAAGGGGGTCTCACACTTACCACTTCCTTCAACCAACTCTCCCATTCCTCTTGTGGAGCTTTTTGGAAATACTATTTGCATGTTTTCCAACTAGAGGAATCATGCAAATGGTGACGATTTTAGGCTCAATAGGAAAATGGGCAGCATCAGACCATCACTATGGGGTAGATGGTGGCTACAGGGGAGAATATGGGGTAGGCAGGTTCTGAAACTTTCCCTATTACACCTTGGTATGGCCAGTTTTCCATTGGACTGTGACATTCAGCATGGGCTCAGAGCACCAGCACATAGGTAGAGTGTCAATAGTATTCATTAAATGATCTTCGCAGGAGTTGTCAGACTTGGGCACTCAGAGACTGAAATCAGAGGCAAACACTGGGTTATTTTCTCTTAAAGCCTGCTACTTGTGGGAGAGAAGGGGATTGTTAGGCTTAGTTAACTTCACTGAGCAGAGGGGCATTGGCCTTACTGTTGAAGGCCCAGGCCAAGTTAGTTATCTCCTCTACCTTTAGCAGTGCTGGAAAGCAGGGCGATCATCCTACATATGTGTCATAATGCCTCATTAATTCATTCATTCAGTCAGTCAACAGACTTTTACAAAGTATGTGCTTGAATCCAGGAACACAGACATGTCTCTGACCTCTAGGAGTTTCCTACATGGACAGGAAGAAAGCCAAGTGAACACAGTTCAGGGAGAAAGAGCAGGGAGGTGCCCTCAGTCTTCACCTAGAGAGTGAATTGGTGGGAGGCTGCAGAAACATGTGGCTCCATTTTAATTATCTCCATGCAGTAGCTTGAGTGCAACTATTCTGGGGTTGGAAACTTCTCTTAAATATTGGTGAAAGTTCAGAGAGATATCCTGACATAGAAGAGCAAATACTACATGACCCAGTTACATCAGGAATCTAACAGTCAAACTCATAGAAGCAGAGAGAATGGTGGTTGTCCACAGCTGGGGAGAGAGATGAAGCTGGTCAAAATGTACATAGTTTCACTTAAGTAACATGGTTAACTCCTAGAAATCTACTGTAGGACATAATGAATACAGTTAACAACACTTGAATACTTAAATATTTGTTAAGGGGGTAGATCTTATGTTAAATATTCTTATCAAAAAGAGGATAGGGAGGGAGGAAACTTTTAGAAGAGATAGTTAAGTTTATGGCATTGTATATGGTGACAGTTTCATGGGTATATACTTATCTTTAAGTTTATCAAGATGTACACATTAAATATATACAGATTTTTGTATGTCATTCATACACCAGTCAGAAAAAAAAGAGAACACACATACAGAAAAGCTATGATTTTTTCTTCAAAAAACAAAACAAAATAACATACACTATCTAGTTCTAACTAAAATCCTTCTTATTGGTATTTTAGTTATTTTTTACTCTTTCTTCTCTCCCACCACCTCCAGAAATGATGTAGGACTGCCAATCACCTGCCTTGCACAGCAGCTCAGAGATTATTTGGATTGTTAATAAAAAGCTTTACCCTCATCCTTACATCCCTTCCATGCTTGCCTGGTCATCTTTTCATCCAGACTCCTCAGCACATCTGCAGTGAGATTCTAGGGGCTGCTGTCACAGCTACCAAGCTGTGAGTTGGAAAATCAGAGAGGCTCAAAATGGGGAACAGGTCAATGGGCTGTTTTTAGAAACCTATTTGGAAATTATTTCAAAATGAGTGGGAATAAGAAAGAATCACATCTATATCCATTATACAGAGTCACCCTTTAAGAAATTTTTTTCCATTTGCTGCCTCACTAGATATACATGCATTTTCTTTTTAACTGAACTTTTGTTTGATATAAATCACATAATCAGGACCTTTTTAAAAAATCTTTATTTATTTTTGAGAGATTGAGAGAGACAGAGCAAGAGAGGGGGAGGGGCAGAGAGAGAAGGAGACACAGAATCCAAAGCAGGCTCCAGGTTCTGAGCTGTCAGCACAGAGCCTGATGTGGGGCTTGAACTCATGAAATGTGAAATCATGACCTGAGCCAAAGTCTGCCACTTAACCAAGTGAGCCATCCAGGTGCCCCTATCATGACCTCTTATCCCTAAAATATTTCAGTATGTATTTCTAAGAAAAAAAATTTCTCTTTTATGCCAACAGTACTACCAATTTCAGTAAACTGATTATTAACACAGAGTTTAAAACTAATTACTAGCTGCATTTCATTTTTCAGTTTATAATGTATTTTTATAGCATTGTTTTTCTTCCAGTAAAGGATTGATCACATATTGTATTGTGAGATCATATCTCTCTGTCTCCTTTAATCTGTACCCCACTCCTTTTAAACAAACTCTAATAATAGAGTTGGAAGTTTTTGAAGAGTTCAGTTTATCATTTTTATAAACACTTCTACTGTCTGGAAATTCTTGTTCTGGAGTTTATCTTTGCTCAAACTTTGAAGTGTGATTTTACATATTGTATTCTTGTAGCCTTTACGGCAACTCAGAACCATAAACAGGCCAGAATGGCAATGCCAGAAATAGTAGGATGTGCAGGGGATTTTTTTTTAACAGAAAGACTCCCCGCAGCAAAGGCAGAGTAGGGGTAGGAAAATAGGATGTTTGGAAGTAGGGGACTGTTGGTAAGCTCTTGTTGCAAAGGAAACAGACAAAGGGAAGAGTTGTCAACTCCAGCAGTCTCATCGACATGGGTGGGAAAATGTCCAAGCTCATTTCTGATTCACTAGAATTAGCTGGAATGTTTAGGCAGTAAAAGAGAAGAAAGGATATAGTGGTAGTCTATAATTTTAATTATGAAGTTATAGGTATTTCAATTCTATTATGAGCCTAATACAGAGAGATGAACACAAATCTATCTATCTATCTATCTATCTATCTATCAATCATTTTCAAGAATTATTGGGAGATCAGTAGGGATTTTGGTGAAAACCCAGGAAGTGAAATGTAAATCTGTATATCTATATCAACATCTTTCTCTCTCTTTCTCATTTATATACTAATGACTAACCATTATTTTTAAAAGTATTTAGAGTCTAAAAGGGATTTTGGTGAAGGGCTAGAAAGTAGAATGGAAAATCAAGATTCCTTTGCCATAGGTGTAATTAAAAACAAAATGAGGATATTGCTGTATACAACTCTAACTGATTTCTTAAGGGTTTGGATTAGCTAAACTGAAGATCTCACCCATTCTCCAAATCATGCAGGTTTAAAGTGGGCAGCTTGGTTCAGGGAGAAAGGGAGCTAAATTGCTCTGAATAATATGGGAGAAGAATTTAAAATGTCATGTTGACCGGGAACCTGGATGAGAGGAGAGATGCACCCTCGGAGTGGGCACTGAATGAGTGGAAGGAAGAGATTTCAGAAACCTCAGGATTGGGGCAGCTTTTAAGGACTTAGGAAGGCAAACAATTATGGAGAGGAAATTTTTTAAAAACCTACTTTCCATGGGGTAAACTAACACCACCTGTGTTATAAACAGTATAAATACTGTTATATTTACACTATCATTAATAAAGGGCATTGCTCCCTAATGCTTCTCTATGAAGGTGGATTTTGGGAGGAGGGAACTTGAGAGGGTGTTCACTTCTGTCTGCGTTGGTGCAAGGGAGGGCAAAAGTAAGGACAGGAAATCCTGAGAAGAACACTGGAGTTAGCAAAATCCCTGGAAAAGTTCAAACTTCCCAGGATGTGAAATTAGTGGGGTCAAAGCCAGGATATCTATGGGTCAAAGCTGGACCTAGCTAAAATATAGTTATGTGTGGAGTAACTGTATAGAGTATATATAAGATATGCTTAAAGGCATTGAAAATTAGGAAGGCCCAGAGAGGCTTGGAGGGATAAAATCAGCTCAGTTCGGTGTGAGATTTGTCCCACTGAATGGATGGAGTGGGGCTATGGGTTCACTTTCTCATTTTGTCCCGTGGAGAAACCTTTGTGATAGTTCTGTAGCTCTGTGATGCAGACCTAGAACTCTAGGCTAGAGCATTTATTTTTAGGGCCTACTTGCCAAGCACAATGAGCTTCAAATAATGGAGGAATATCTTTCTTGTGAGAATGCTTTGTATTCCATGACTGAGCTCAAGTTCAAGTTCATATGACATTTTATCTTTTTTTATTTATTCTGTAGTGTGGAATCCTTCTTCTGTTTATTTTCTCCATCCAGAAGGATATATTTCCCTCCGTATGTCTACAAACCAGAGAGAAAAGCCCGGTAAGACAAACCTAGAGCTAGCCCCCAACATATATAGATGCTTGTTTTCCCTATTCCTCTTCCCAATTTACTAAATCAGTGTGCACGCACAGATAAACACTTATAGTAGGAACTCTCAGGAAAAACTAAAACATCAGTCTTTGTAGGGAGATGAACTTGTCCTGGTTTACCTAGGACATTGCTGGTTTTAGCACTGAAATTCCCAATTCCTTGGAAACTTATGTCCTGGACAAATTGGGATGGTTTGTTCCAATGCTTCCAGGGAAAAAAATGTGGGAATGGGGACACAAACATGCAGGACACAAGTTAGAGGTAGGGTCTAGGTGGGGAAGGCATGCAGTATAAACATGGTCGCCCTCTGATATCAGTCATGATCTTGCTAAGACCCTTCAGACTATGGAAGAAAGCAGTCAGCCCTGATACCCTGCACCAATGACAAAGCTCAGCTGAGTGTGACTACCTGGAGGCCCACAGGAGCAGCCTAGAACTGACTAAAAGTCAACAATGACCATGGAGGCAGGGGTTGTTCCCCTGGAGACTTTGGCCAGAGAACAGCCATGTATCAGAGGTTGTGGGAGGTAAGGTAGGAATTCCTTTAAGGGCCTGTGGTTTTAGGGAGATAGCTAAGGCTGAAGGGTCTATTGGTCCTTAACCAAAATCAAGATATCGCCTGAGAACCAGTGAGCTGGGAAGTTCCACCAAATTAAATGGGTATCTGAGTAATCTGGGAGCTTTCAGCAACTGCAGAATGCCCTTCTACTCCTGACACCAAGAATGCTGATAGTCCAAGATCTAAGCAAGCTGCTCTGAAGGCTGTCAGAACAATGAGTGGGAGCTCAAAATGGAGATGAAGCTGCAGAATCACCTCATGACAATCATTAAAGTGCTTCTAATTCAGACAGTTTGCCCTTAAGGGCTCCCAGCCCATGCCAATCACCTGAGTGTATGCACTCACATCTGGCTGCTTCCTGCATCCCTGAAGGCCAGAAAGAGTCCCTGAGCTTCAGGCCCCAGGGAATCCAGAAAAAGATGGGTTGTTTGTTTCAGCGGGTTTATTCCATAAGCAAAGGAAAAGTTAGCCACGTCCCTTGAAAAAGCTAAGTTAGCATCAGCCTCTAAGCAGAGACCAGGCCCTGTTCAATCCAGACTGGTCTGATTAGTGAAAAAATTTAAGACCTAGAGCCTATGCCAGGCCTGGGTCTGATCCCAGAGAAGAGATGGGGCTTGGGTATGCAGGAAAGTCAACATGAGGAACTCCAGGCCCAGTCAGAGGTGTGAGCTGGACATTGCTAGGATAATAGGCCACCATCATTCTCCAAGCAGACCAAAGTGACCAATTTTTACAGAGCCAACCTGGGACACATCCATACCATACAAAAATAAATGACAATAGTTTATTATATAGTAATAACTATATAATGCATTATTACTTTAGCCATAAACATTATGGAAAATATGTGTTTAATTGAAATTGTGTATTCTATAAAATTTGATTTTTTATTCCAATTAATGCTATTATTTAAACAAAATAACAATATGACTAGTAGCATGTTTATATTTATGTTCTATTATGCAAAGTTTTATAACTGTTTATTAATCTTGCCATATATATATATATATGTATACATACACACACACACACACATACACACACACACCACATCTTCTCTATCCATTCATCAGCTGATAGACTCTTGGGCTGTTTCATATCTTGGCTATTGTAAATAATGCTGCTGTAAACATAAAGTTGCATGTATCCCTTTGAATCAGTGTTTTCATATTCTTTGGGTAAATACTCAGTAGTGCAATTGCTGGGTCGTAGAGTGGTTCTATTTTTACTTTTTGAGGAAACTCCATATTGTTTTCCAGAGTGACTGTATCAGTTTGCATTCCCACCAACACTGTAAGAGGGTTCCCCTTTCTTCAAATCCTCACCAATACCTGTTGTTTCTTGTGTTGTTGATTTTAGCCATTCTGATGGGTATTGGGATCATATCTCAGCATGGTTTTGATTTGCATTTCCCTGATGTTGAGCACCTTTTCATGTGTTTGTTAGCCATCTAGATGTCTTTGGAAAAATGTCTATTCATGTCTTTTGCTGATTTTTAAATTTGATTATTCTTTTTTGAGGTGTTGAGTTTTATAAGTTCTTTATAGGTTTTAGATAGTAACCTTTTATCAGATATGTCCTTTGCAATATCTTCTCCCATTCCTTAGGTTGCCTTTTAGTTTTGCTGATTATTTCCTTTGCTGTGCAGAGCTTTTTATTTTAATGAAGTCCCAATAGTTTATTTTTGCTTTTGTTTCCCTTGCCTCAGGAGACATATTTAGGAAGAATTTGCCATGGCCGATGTCAAAAAGGTTAGTTACTGCCTATATTCTCCTATAGGATTTGTATGGTTTCAGGTCTCACATTTAGGTCCTTAATCCATTGTGAATTTATTTCTGTGTATGGTGTAAGACAGTGGTACAGTTTCTTTTGCATGTGGCTGTTCAGTTTTCCCAATACTGTCTTTTTCCCAATGGATATTCTTCATTCCTGCATTGTCAAAGATTAATTGACCATGTAGTTGTAGTTTCATTTCTGGGTTTCTATTCTGTTGTATTAATCTGTGTGTCTACTTTTGTTTCAGCACCATACTGTTTGGATGACTAGAGCTTTGTATACAAGAAACACAAGAAAGGCTAAGGACCTTGTAATTTTATCAGTTTAAGTCTAGAATTGGGAAGCCTCCAGCTTCGCTTTGCTTTTTCAAAGTTGCTTTGGCGATTCAGGGTCTATTGTGCTTCCATAGAAATTTTGGGATTGTTTGTTCTAGCTTTGTGAAAAATACTGTTGGTATTTTGTAAGGATTGCATTAAATATGTAGACTGCTTTGGGTAGTATAGACATTTTAACAGTATTTGTTCTTTCAATACATGAGCATGGAATGTTTTCCCATTTCTTTGTATCCTTTCAATTTCTTTCATGTTTGATAGTGTTTGATAGTTTTCAGGGTTCATTCAGGTCTTTCACCTCTTCTTCCTAGGTATCTTAAGGTTTTGGTGCAGTTGTAAATGGGAAATGATTCCTTAATTTCTTTTTCTGCTGCTTTATTGGTGTATGGAAATGCAACATATTTCTGTGCGTTGATTTTGTATCCTGCAACTTTACTGAATTCATATATCAGTTCTAGAGTATTTTTTGGTGGGATTTGTTGGGTTTTCTATATATAGTATCATGTTGTTTGCAGATAGTGAAAGTTTGACTTCTATACCTACTTAGAAGTCTTTTATTTCTTTTTGTTGTTTGAAGCTGTGCCTAGGACTTCCAGTACTATGTAAAATAACAGTGGTGAGAGTGGAAATTTCTGTTTCTGATCATAGAAGAAAATGATATTAGCTCTGGGGTTTTTGTATATGTATTTTATTATGTTGAGGTGTGTTACCTCTAAACCTACATTGTTGAGGGTGTCTATCATAAATGGATATTGTACTTTGTCAAATGCTTTTTCTGCATCTATTGAAAGGATCATATGGTTCTTATCCTTTCTTGTATGAATGTGGTGTATCACATTGATTGAATTTTGAATATTGAACCACCCTTACAACATAGGAATAAATCTCATTTGATTGTGGTGAATGATTTTTTTGATATATTGATACATTTGATTCGTTAGTATTGTGTTGACAATTTTTCAATCCACGTTCATCAGGGATTTTGGCCTCTAATTCTCTTTTTTTCAGTGGAGTTTGGTTTTGGAATAAAAGTAATGTTAGCCTCATAGAATCAGTTTGGAAGTTTTCCTTTCATTTCTATTTTTTGGAATAGTTTGAGAAGAATAGGTATTAACTCTTCTTTAAATGTTAATTAACTCTCCTGGGAATTTTGATTACTGATTCAGTTTCTTTGCTGTTTATTGGTCTAAGTTTTCTAGTTCCTGTTTCAGTTTTGGTAGTTTATATGTTTCTAGAAATTTATCCATTTCTTCCAGGTTGCCCAGTTTGTAGGTATGTAGTTTTTCATAATATTCTCTTCAAATTGTTTGTGTTTCTGTGGTGTTGGTTATTATTTCTCCTTTCTTATTTGTGAGTTTATTTTTTTTCTCTTTTCTTTTTGAGAAATCCATCTAGAGGTTCATTAATTTTACTAACCAGGTCCTGGTTTCATTGTTCTCTTCTTTTTTTGTTTGTTTGTTTCTGTATCATTTACTTTTATTCCAATCTTTTTTTTTTCAACGTTTATTTATTTTTGGGACAGAGAGAGACAGAGCATGAACGGGGGAGGGGCAGAGAGAGAGGGAGACACAGAATCGGAAACAGGCTTCAGACTCTGAGCCATCAGCCCAGAGCCTGACGTGGGGCTCGAACCCACAGACCGCGAGATCGTGACCTGGCTGAAGTCAGACGCTTAACCGACTGCGCCACCCAGGTGCCCCAAATCTTTATTATTTCTTTACTTTGGCTGGTTTTAGGTTTTGTTTTTTTTGTTTTTGTTTTTGTTTTTGTTTTTTTTTTTTTTTAGCTCCTTAGGTTGTTTGAGATTTTTCTTATTTGTTGAGGTAGGACTGTATTGCTATAAATTACCCTCCTAGGACCACTTTTCCTGAATCCCAGAGGTTTTGAACAGTTCTATTTTCATTTTCATGTGTTTCCATATGCTTTTTTATTCTTCTTTTATTTCTTGGTTCACCATTTCATTGCTTAGTAGAATGCTATTTAAACTCCATGTCTTTGAGGTATTTCCAGATTTTTTCTTGTGATTGATTTCTAGTTTCATAGCATTGTGGTCAGAAAAGGTGCCTGGTATGATTTCAATCCTTTTATACTTGATGAGGCCTGTTTTGTGACCTAATATGTGATGTATGCTGGGGAATGTTCCATGTTTACTTGAAAAGAATGTGCATTCTGCTGTTTTAAGATGGAATGTTCTGAATATACCTATTAAGTCCATCTTGTTCAATGTGTCATTCAAAGTCATTGTTTTTTATTACTATTTTTTTCAATATATGAAGTTTATTGTCAGATTGGTTTCATACAACACCCAGTGCTCATCCCAAAAGGTGCCCTCCTCAATACCCACCACCCACCCACCCCTCCCTCCCACCCACCATCAACCCTCAGTTTGTTCTCAGTTTTTAAGAGTCTCTTAGCCAAATTATAGAAAGAGCCTAAATATCCATCAACTGATGAATGGATAAAAAAAAATTGTGGTTTAGGGGCGCCTGGGTGGCACAGTCGGTTAAGCGTCCAACTTCAGCCAGGTCATGATCTCGCGGTCCATGAGTTCGAGCCCCACGTCAGGCTCTGGGCTGATAGCTCAGAGCCTGGAGCCTGTTTCTGATTCTGTGTCTCCCTCTCTCTCTGCCCCTCCCCCGTTCATGCTCTGTCTCTCTCTGTCCCAAAATAAATAAACGTTGAAAAAAAATTGTGGTTTATATACACAATGGAGTACTATGTGGCAATGAGAAAGAATGAAATATGGCCCTTTGTAGCAACATGGATGGGACTGGAGAGTGCTATGCTAAGTGAAATAAGCCATACAGAGAAAGACAGATACCATATGGTTTCACTCTTATGTGGATCCTGAGAAATTTAACAGAAACCCATGAGGGAGGGGAAGGAAAAAAAAAAGAGGTTAGAGTGGAAGAGAGCCAAAGCATAAAAGCCATTGTTTTTATTGTTGTTGTTGATTTTTCTCTCTAGATGTTCTGTCCATTGATGTAAATGGGTGTTAAAATCCCCTACTATTACTGTATTATTCATAATTAGTTCCTTTATTCTTGCTATTAATTGTTTATACATTTAGGTGCTTTTGAATTGGGTGCATAAATATTTACTATTTTTAGATTTTTTTGTTGGATAATTCCCTTTACAGTTATATAGTGTCCTTCTTTGTTTCTTGTTACATCTTTATTTTAACGTCTAGCTTGTTTGATATAAGTATTGCTACTCTGCCTTTCTTTTGACATCCATTTGTATAATAAATATTTGTCTGTCCCCTTACTTTCAATCTGCAGGTATCTTTAGGTCTAGAATGAGTCCCTGTAGACAGCCTATAGATAGGTCTTATTTTTTGTATCCATTCTGACACCCAATGTCTTTAGTTGGTACATTTACATTTACATTCAAAGTAATTATTGATATATATGAATTTAATGTCATTTTATTACTTGTTTTGCACTTGTTTCTGAAGATTTTCTCTGATACTTTCTTCTTTCTCTCTTTCATGGTTTGCTGGTTTACTTTAGTGATATATTGGGTTTATTTCTCTTTATTCTTTGCATATGTATTAGTGGGTTTTTGATTTGTAGTTACCATTAGGTTTGTATATAACATCTTCTACACATATCAGTCTATATCAAGTTGATTATTATTTAAGTTTGAACCCATTCTTTACACCACCTCATGTTTTTGGTGTCATGTTTTACATCCTTTTTTTGTGAGTTACTTTCCTGATATTTTACAATATTTGTGGTTTCTGCCCTCAGACTGTCACTTTTGTTGTTTCTTTTCCACTCAAAGTGTCCTCTTTAATATTTCTTGCAAGGTTGTTTTAGTGATCATAAACTCCTTTAGTTTTTGTTTGTCTGGGAAATTCTTTATCTCTCCTATTGTGAATGATAGCTTTGCTGGATAGAGTATTCTTGGATGCAGATTTTTCACACTTAGCACTTTGAATATATCATGCCACTCCCTTCTGGCTTGGAATGTTTCTACTGAAAACATCCCTCATAGCCTTATATAGTTTCCATTGTATATAACTGTCTTATTTTGTATTTCTGTTTTAAATTTTTTTCTTTATCAGTATATTTTGTCATTTTTATTATAATGTGTCTTGGTGTGAATATGCCTTTATTGATTTTGTTAGGGGTTCTCTGTGCCTCATGAATCTGGATATGTTTCTTTCCCCAGATTAGAGCTGTTTTCAGCAATTATTCCTTCAAATAAACTTTCTGCCACCTTTTCTCTTTCTTCCTCTTCTGGGACTCATATAATAGGAATGCTATTTAATGGAGTCACTGAATTCCCTAAGACTGTTCATTTTGCATAGTTCTTTTTTTTCTCCTTTGTTCAACATGATTTGATTTCCATTACATTGTTTTGTAGGTTGTTAATTTGTTCCTCTGCTTTTTCCAGCCTGCTGCTCATTCTGTCAAGTGTGTTTTTCATTTCATTTATTGTGCCCTTTATCTCAGCTATGTTTTCCTCGTCTCTATGTTAAGGGTCTCACTAATGTCTTCCACTCTTTTCTTAAGTCCAGTGAGTATTTTATGATTGTTACTTTAAATTCTCTATCAGGTATTTTACTTTTATGTTTCATTTAGATATCAGGCCATGGCCTTGTCCTGTTCTTTCATTTGGGTCAAATTGCTTTGTCTTCTCATTTTATCTAAGTCTCTGTGCCTGCTTCTCTGTGTTAGGGAAGAGCTACTTCTACTCTTCTTGAGTGTAATGGCCTTATGAAGAACTCCCAGGTTAGGAGAGGTAGTGTTGCAGGGGTTTGGCCTGGTCTTCTGGGGGAAGGAGGCCACTGTGCTAGGACTGAGGCAAGTGTGACTGGGAAGAGTGGTTCCAACAGAGCACATAAGAGGGTGGTGCTTGGTATAAGAATGTTAGGGGCTCCTGGGTGGCTCAGTCAGTTGAGCATCTGACTTCAGCTCAAGTCATGATCTCACAGTCTGTGAGTTCAAGCCCTGCATGGGGCTCTGTGTTGACAGCTCAGAGCCTGGAGCCTGCTTCAGGTTCTGTGTCTCCCTCTCTCTCTCTCTCTCTCTCTGCCCCTCCCCTGCTCACGCTCTGTCTCTCTCTGCTTCAAAAATAAATAAAAAAAAAAAAACATTAAAAAAAAAGAAAGTTAGGTAGTGAGTGTAGGTGTTGCCCTGGTTCCTGAAGGCGGGTCAGTGTTTATGCTGAGGGGTTGGGGAGGGAAATGGTGCTGGCCAGTTCCTTTGCTCTCAGAGGGGTCTCTCTGTGAATGCTTATTCTCTGGGTCACACTCCAAGAAAAGCACATAACCTCCCCACTGTGTGCTCCAGGCATTCTTCAGATCACTGTTTTCATGTTTTGTGTTCATAAGCTCTTTGTCCTACCTTTCTCTAAAAGCAGCCCCAATGCCTCTAGACTTTGCTAGAGCCAAGCACCTCGACCTTTAAAACTCCGGGATTAAATGGGCACCTGGGTGGCTCAGTCGGTTGAGTGGCCAACTCTTGATTTCTGCCCAGGTCATGATCTCATGGTTTGTGAAATTGAGCCCTGCATCAGTCTTGGTGCTGACAGTGCAGATTCTCTGCACTTGGGATTCTCCCCCTCTCTCTCTCTCTCTCTCAAAATAAATAAATAAACATTAAAGAAATAAACACAACAAAACAAACACACAATAAAGCTCCAGGCTTTAAGCCTTGTTAGTTATAAGAACTCTCAAAGTTTGGCCCTTCTTGCTTTCTAAGCCCATTGTGATGAGGTGTTTTATCTTCCTGTGTGGGATCTCTTTTGTGCTAGTCTGTCTCCAGTCTTTCTCCTCAATCATAGCTCCCTCCCCATTGCAACAGCTATAATTTTCCAAACCTTATCTTTGCATTTCGTACCTTCTCCAATGTGACCTCTTCTCTACCTTTAGTTTGTAGTTTGCTCTGCCAGTCTTCAGGTCATTTTCAAGGATATTTATAATTATTTGATAGTTATCTTTATTATTATTTGTGGGACAAGGCAAGCCTAGTGTCCTACTCTGCCACCATCTTCCTTCCCCAGTATAAGGACTTCCAAAAAGTGGACAAATACAACAGAACTAATTAAGTAAATATTAAATATAGGTAATATTTAATATTTAAAGCAATGTTGTGTTTTTTATTTCCTTCCCATGATGCAGTAGGATACTTTACTCTTTCTATTTCATGTTATAGTACTTCCTGCAGCCTATAGGACATTTTTTTTTAATTTAACGAAGTGGTAAGCATAAATACAGTCAAACACAAAATTCATTTTGACCTGCAGGTCTACTCTTATCAAGGTGCTAGTCCAATGTGATGATATCAAGCTAAATATCCTCTCAACAAAAGCATACAAGTGTATGTTCTTAGGATTTTAAACACCAGAAAGAGCATGTTTTACACTTGTAGGAATTCGTTTCTAACTCTCAGAAAATGTCTATACACTTTGGACCTGCATGCTTGTTTTTGTCAGTTAGGTTGTCTACATCCTAAATTTATCATAGACTATCCATATCTGTGGTATCCATTTTAAAACATTTTAAGGCACACTGCATTCCATCAAAAGTTAAATCTTTTTTTTTTCAGAGGAAATTATTTTATAGCACAGAGTAAAACTTGTGAAATCAAAGTTGGATTCAAAACAAGTTGCAGTTTTACTGAAGAAATTGAGAAAATTCTGGTTAACTTGGCTGCTGTTTTCTAATGGCATTATTTTGAGTAAAAAAGTGGTCTTACAATAAAAATTGAGCCATTTTGAATTTTTGTTGAAACCCACACATAACACCCAACAGCTTAGGTAAAATCTGCTCATCTTCTTCATTCCTATGGCCTCTTCACCAGTGCAGAGAAATAGCATAATTTTTTTTTTATTTTACTGTAATCCTTGTTTTTCCATTCTCATCCCTAGTGTATTTTGAAGTTAGACAAGGTCATTCTGGTTCATAGTTGAAAAATATGAGCTGATGGCAGGCCAACACTTCTAAAACAATGTCAGGAATATGGTAAGCCTATGACTGAGAAAAAGATCTCTAACTTCATCAAATAAGAAATTTTTATAAGTGCTTCTGCCCATTAATGAGGAACTGAAAAGTGACCCAATCTCATGGGGAAGCAAACTGCACACCACTGAAGTAGTGTTGTGTACAAAGTGTGCAGAACAGTTAACAGTATGCCCTTTTTGATTTTCTTTGGTAAGTTTACAGAATGAACTGAATTTGCCAAAATTCACATTTACAGTGTGTTGAATATGAAGATATATGAGCAAAGTCTAGTTTATGTTTGTACAGTAAAATATCTTCTTGGTTTCATTAAAATCTTCATAGAAATTGAGATGATTTGAAACTATTTCTTTTACCCAAAGCAAAATACCTAAGAGTTTGAGGACCATTTTTTGTTTTTGTTGATATGATTCTACACATCACTTGATACACTGTACAAAACACGATTGTTGGTAAGACGTGATAGAAACAGCTGTAAATTGCAAGGATTGACACATCTGTCGTCAAAATTTTCTTTTTGTTCTCCCATTGGTCATTGTAGTTGCAACTTATAAATTAAGAAATATAGCTTTACTTGGTCTCAAAGAGCAATTAAGAGAACAATACAAGAAAACAATAATGCATCTTCATTCATGCTGTAAGTCCAAGCTAATTCAGGCATTACTATTTACAACTGAGATTTGGTATCTTTTTGGGAGATGAAAACTTTTTTAAATGTTTATTTATTGGTTTTGAGAGAGAGAGAGAGAGAGAGAGAGAATCCCAAAAAGGCTCTGTGCTGTCAGTGTGGAGCTTGTTGTGGGACTTGATCTCACGAATCATGAGATCATGACTTGAGCAGAAACAAAGTCAGACGATTAACAGACTGAGTCACCCAGGCACCCCAGGAGATGAAAACTTTTAATTAATTTAGAAGTACTTGCCTGTCTGAGCCTGTACTTGTGAGACTTGTGACATTCAGTTTCTGTACGCACTTTCTCATCCCCTTCGTCATGCCAAGTCCCCAGTCATTTTCTGTATGTTGTGCAGAGTGCTCTGCTTCAAGTATTTACCTGCCAAATTCAGTTGTGTGTGTCTGTCCATCTGTCATTAAAGTAAAACTCTTTTTTGGTAATGTCTGGATCATACTGACATTAGTATTGTAACTGTTCTCATTTTCATGATCTGAACTCTCGGGAAACATGGTCACAATATTCACACATTCTGGCATGATATATAACAATTACTCCACAGGGAATGTCACAGATGAAGTTACTGATCACCATTACACAACAATTGCACATGTAAGCCACATTGTTCTAAAGCACGCAGGATGCCTACACAACTTGGTGGGAGCTGCAAGTCATGGTTGCCAGCATTAATAGGATAACAGTGACTCTGTAAAGCAGCTAATCTGTGTCACACTCAAACCAGTATTACTCCTAACCCCTGTTTTGGGGGACTGCTATATGAGTTTTGTATATTTTCCTTAAACTTCTGTATCCATTCCCTAAAACCAGGACCTTTGCATTCCACAAATGGGTTTCCCAGGATGCAGAATTTTCAGTGCTAAAACCATGATACTTCTGGACTAACAAGGTTGTTTATATAGCCAAGCAGATTCCCCCAGTCCACACCTATCTCTTTTCTTTTGTGCCCCCAACCTCTCCAGCAGCTCCATACCATCATAGAAAACTGACAGATACCTGAGAAAGATTCTGTGACTAATTTTATGTATGCCTCTGTCTCACAGCTGCTTAGCAAAGTGTTTCTAGCATTTGGATTGCAGGAGGTGTTACAAGGTAAACATATTTTAATGAAATCTCTCTACCCACTAGCTTTTTATTTTATTTTATTTTATTTTATTTTTTGGAGGAGTGGCTTTCTACAGCTCTGCCACTGAGTGAGAGAAGGACTGAGAATAGTTTGCTTTTTTCCTTTTAATCACAAGAGGCTGGCAGGTTGGGCCTGGCAAACTGACAGAGTCCAGAGTCAGCATGATGTGGATGGCAGTATGTCCACAAAGCTGTGTGACCCTGAGCAAATCATTCATCCTCTCTGGTTCTCACTTTCAAATCTTCTAGCAAAAAACAAATAACCCAATTAAAAAATGGTAAAAGCCTTCAACAGATATTTCTCCAAAGAAGATGTACAAATGGCAAACAAAACATGAAAAGACACTCAATGTCACTCATCCTCAGGATAATACAAATTAAAACCCCAATATCATCTTACATCTGTTAAGATGGCTATTAACAAACAACCCCAAATTTAACAAATGTGGGTGAAGATGTAGAAATTGAAACCCTGTGCACTGTTGGTGGGAATGTAAAATGATGCAATTACTATGGAAAGTAGTATGGAGGTTTCTCAAAAACTAAAAATGGAACTACCCTATGATCCCACTTCCGCATATTTAAGAGAACTGAAATTGCAATCTCAAAAGGGTATTTTCACTTCCATGCTCATTGCTATATTTTTCATAGAAGCCAAGATATGGAAACAACCTAAGTGTTCATAAGTAGATAATGGATAAAGAAAATGTGGGGCGTGCCTGGGTGGTTCAGTCAGCTAAGCACCTGACTCTTGACTTCGGCTCAGGTCATGATCTCAGAGTCATGAAATCAAGCCCCATGTGGGGCTCAATGCTTACAGCACAGAGCTTGCTTGGGATTCTCTCTGTTTCCCTCTCCTTCTGCCCCTCCCCTGCTTGCATGTGTGTACTCTCTCTCTTAAAATAAATAAATAAACTTAAAAATAAATAAATAAATAAATAAATAAATAAGTCACACTTATAGAAACAGAGAGTAGAATGGTACTTTCCAGGGGATGAGGGTGGCAGCACTTATAAAGTTACAGTTATGCAAGATGAATAAATTCTTTTTTTTATATATGAAATTTATTGACAAATTGGTTTCCATACAACACCCAGTGCTCATCCCAAAAGGTGCCCTCCTCAATACCCATCACCCACCCTCTCCCCCCTCCCACCCCCCATCAACCCTCAGTTTGTTCTCAGTTTTTAAGAGTCTCTTATGCTTTGGCTCTCTCGCACTCTAACCTGTTTTTTTTTTTTCCTTCCCCTCCCCCATGGGTTTCTGTTAAGTTTCTCAGGATCCACATAAGAGTGAAACCATACGGTATCTGTCTTTCTCTGTATGGCTTATTTCACTTAGCATCACACTCTCCAGTTCCATCCACGTTGCTACAAAAGGCCATATTTCATTTTTTCTCATTGCCACGTAATATTCCATTGTGTATATAAACCACAATTTCTTTATCCATTCATCAGTTGATGGACATTTAGGCTCTTTCCGTAATTTGGCTATTGTTGAGAGTGCTGCTATGAACATTGGGGTACAAGTGGCCCTATGCATCAGTACTCCTGTATCCCTTGGATAAATTCCTAGCAGTGCTATTGCTGGGTCATAGGGTAGGTCTATTTTTAATTTTCTGAGGAACCTCCACACTGCTTTCCAGAGCGGCTGCACCAGTTTGCATTCCCACCAACAGTGCAAGAGGGTTCCCGTTTCTCCACATCCTCTCCAGCATCTATAGTCTCCTGATTTGTTCATTTTGGCCACTCTGACTGGCGTGAGGTGATACCTGAGTGTGGTTTTGATTTGTATTTCCCTGATAAGGAGCGACGCTGAACATCTTTTCATGTGCCTGTTGGCCATCCGGATGTCTTCTTTAGAGAAGTGTCTATTCATGTTTTCTGCCCATTTCTTCACTGGGTTCTTTGTTTTTCGGGTGTGGAGTTTGGTGAGCTCTTTATAGATTTTGGATACTAGCCCTTTGTCCGATATGTCATTTGCGAATATCTTTTCCCATTCCGTTGGTTGCCTTTCAGTTTTGTTGGTTGTTTCCTTTGCTGTGCAGAAGCTTTTTATCTTCATAAGGTCCCAGTAATTCACTTTTGCTTTTAATTCCCTTGCCTTTGGGGATGCGTCGAGTAAGAGATTGTTACGGCTGAGGTCAGAGAGGTCTTTTCCTGCTTTCTCCTCTAAGGTTTTGATGGTTTCCTGTCTCACATTTAGGTCCTTTATCCATTTTGAGTTTATTTTTGTGAATGGTGTGAGAAAGTGGTCTAGTTTCAACCTTCTGCATGTTGCTGTCCAGTTCTCCCAGCACCATTTGTTAAAGAGGCTGTCTTTTTTCCATTGGATGTTCTTTCCTGCTTTGTCAAAGATGAGTTGGCCATACGTTTGTGGGTCTAGTTCTGGGGTTTCTATTCTATTCCATTGGTCTCTGTGTCTGTTTTTGTGCCAATACCATGCTGTCTTGATGATGACAGCTTTGTAGTAGAGGCTAAAGTCTGGGATTGTGATGCCTCCTGCTTTGGTCTTCTTCTTCAAAATTCCTTTGGCTATTCGGGGCCTTTTGTGCTTCCATATGAATTTTAGGATTGCTTGTTCTAGTTTCGAGAAGAATGCTGGTGCAATTTTGATTGGGATTGCATTGAATGTGTAGACAGCTTTGGGTAGTATTGACATTTTGACCATATTTATTTTTCCAATCCATGAGCAGGGAATGTCTTTCCATTTCTTTAAATCTTCTTCAATTTCCTTCATAAGCTTTCTATAGTTTTCAGCATACAGATCCTTTACATCTTTGGTTAGATTTATTCCTAGGTATTTTATGCTTCTTGGTGCAATTGTGAATGGGATCAGTTTCTTTATTTGTCTTTCTGTTGCTTCATTGTTAGTGTATAAGAATGCAACTGATTTCTGTACATTGATTTTGTATCCTGCAACTTTGCTGAATTCCTGTATCAGTTCTAGCAGACTTTTGGTGGAGTCTATCGGATTTTCCATGTATAATATCATGTCATCTGCAAAAAGCGAAAGCTTGACTTCATCTTTGCCAATTTTGATGCCTTTGATTTCCTTTTGTTGTCTGATTGCTGATGCTAGAACTTCCAGCACTATGTTAAACAGCAGCGGTGAGAGTGGGCATCCTTGTCGTGTTCCTGATCTCAGGGAAAAAGCTCTCAGTTTTTCCCCATTGAGGATGATGTTAGCTGTGGGCTTTTCATAAATGGCTTTTATGATCTTTAAGTATGTTCCTTCTATCCCGACTTTCTCAAGCGTTTTTATTAAGAAAGGGTGCTGGATTTTGTCAAAGGCCTTTTCTGCATTGATTGACAGGATCATATGGTTCTTCTCTTTTTTTTTTTTTTGTTAATGTGATGTATCACGTTGATTGATTTGCGAATGTTGAACCAGCCCTGCATCCCAGGAATGAATCCCACTTGATCATGGTGAATAATTCTTTTTATATGCCGTTGAATTCGATTTGCTAGTATCTTATTGAGAATTTTTGCATCCATATTCATCAGGGATATTGGCCTGTAGTTCTCTTTTTTTACTGGGTCTCTGTCTGGTTTAGGAATCAAAGTAATACTGGCTTCATAGAATGAGTCTGGAAGTTTTCCTTCCCTTTCTATTTCTTGGAATAGCTTGAGAAGGATAGGTATTATCTCTGCTTGAAACGTCTGGTAGAACTCCCCTGGGAAGCCATCTGGTCCTGGACTCTTATTTGTTGGGAGATTTTTGATAACTGATTCAATTTCTTCGCTGGTTATGGGTCTGTTCAAGCTTTCTATTTCCTCCTGATTGAGTTTTGGAAGAGTGTGGGTGTTCAGGAATTTGTCCATTTCTTCCAGGTTGTCCAATTTGTTGGCATATAATTTTTCATAGTATTCCCTGATAATTGTTTGTATCTCTGAGGGATTGGTTGTAATAATTCCATTTTCATTCATGATTTTATCTATTTGGGTCATTTCCCTTTTCTTTTTGAGAAGCCTGGCTAGAGGTTTGTCAATTTTGTTTAGTTTTTCAAAAAACCAACTCTTGGTTTCGTTGATCTGCTCTACAGTTTTTTTAGATTCTATATAGTTTATTTCTGCTCTGATCTTTATGTTTTCTCTTCTTCTGCTGGGTTTAGGCTGCCTTTGCTGTTCTGCTTCTAGTTCCTTTAGGTGTGCTGTTAGATTTTGTATTTGGGATTTTTCTTGTTTGCAAGATGAATAAATTCTAGAGACCTGCTGGACAACACAGTGCCTGTAGTTAACACTATTATATTGAGCATTTAAAATTTTGTTATGAGGGTAGATCTCATGTTAAGTGCTTTTACTACAATAAAATAAATAAGATGAGAGACCTCCACTATTCTTTCACATAATTTTGCTACGTGTTGTTATGTGTTAAGCACTCTGCTAGCTGTCCATCACTGACCCAAAGAGATAGGATGCTTGCCTGAAACACATTTACCTTGGTGAAGAAATATTGGCAGCTACACTCTCAAGAATATCAGTGTCATCTGGGGGCACTAGTCTCTGATGCCAATTATTGACTGAGTTTCCTTTTCTCTCCTTGTGCCCCCATAGAAGTTGTTGGCTACATTGTCCTCAAGGGGTCTACCAATCTGAGAACTTGGAAAACAGTCTACACACCTGACTCTAAAGAGTTACTCAGCTTTTTTAAGCCCCATCTTTAAAATGGGATAATGATAGGGTTGAGATAGGATTTAATTATGTAGTACTTGTAAAGACTGTACATGGTGCCTGCCACTTAGTAAGCAGTGAATATTAGCTTTTGTTCTATTGCATCTCAGAAATACATGATTTCTGAGGTCTTCCACATTCTGTCCATTTCTCAGAGGCCCCAGCATCTCTTATATAAGATGGTTACTCTAGCTCTTTGGTCAACCTTCTGCAGTATTACCTCTGCTAACATTGCTTCCTGGAATTTTTTTTTTCTAATTTTAAACCAAACCCCACTCACAGACATTTTAGTTATTTTCCTCCTACCACTTCCAGAAATAATGTAGAACTGCCAATGCCTTCCTTGCATAGAAGCTCAAGGTTCTTTGAGTTGTGTTAACTACTTGCCCCTTCCCCCCAACCCCCTCCCCCCGCCCCAGGGTTCTGTCCTGAACCTCTAGAACCTTGCCAATTTGCACATTCGAAGCATTATCACTCTTTTTCTTCCAACATCATCCTCAGACCAGAAACCCCTGGACCAAGGTCTGTATATCCCTCATGACACTTTTAACTTATTACTTTATGCTTTCTCAAAATGTTTTCTGATTTATTATCTTATTTGATCTTCACATACATACATAACAAAAATTTTGAACTCTGCAGTGAAAGTTTTATCCCTCTCATCCAACAGACCAAGAAACTGAGATCCAAAGAAGTTTTGAGTGGTCATAGGGAAGGAGGCGTAACAGCCAGGACCCTTATGTCTCATAAGGAGACGGTGTTCTGTCTATACCAGGCAGCTTTGATTCACTCACACTGAGGCCATTTTGGCTGTTTCCTACCTGCATTGGCTAACCTTGTGCTGCTCACGTAACAGGACTTGACATGAATGTGCACAGCCAGGGGGCTCTTCTGGGTGATTTATTCCTGATGGCTGACAACTGGTAGACCTCAATATGCTTCCTCTGGTATGTGCTCCCTGAAGCTATCTGCTTGTAAGAACGTGCACTGGGGAGTGTCTAGATGTGTGTGCACACATACGCACACTCATCCCCCTGAGCAGGATGGAATAACATCTCTTGGGGAAGAAACAAAAGTGTTCCTGCTTTCTGGGGGGCTTTTTGGAAGGGAGGTTTAAATGCCCTTACACCCAAGCACTTCAGAGACAGTTTGCTGGGAGCCCATCAGGGGAGGGTTATGTCCAGTGGGTCTACTCTTCCCAGGACAGCAGCACAGGAGCGCTGTCAGGAAGTTGCACTACTGGCACTATCTCTGCCCTTGACTCTTCCTCAGCCACCTTTTGCTCATGCAGAAAAACCCAGAATGATCAGGGAACTGGTTTAAAATTCCTGAGTCACACAAAGAAGGTGAAAATATCATCGTGATCTCTTGAGTTTCATTCTTTAGAAGCAAAAGAGAGGAGACTGTTTACATTATGCAGATATCTATGGAGGCTGCTGATGAGGGCCACCAGGCTGGAAAGAAGCAACATCCTGGGGCAGGGCAGGTCTGCAACCAATTTCTCCATTGACTGCTGATAGGCTCACAGCCAATAGGCTGTGGTTTCTGTGAGCGTCTTGAGGTCAGAAAGTTGTGTCTGAGCTGCCAATTTGTTGCAAAGCCATTGTATCTCTATTCTACAAAACACCAGAACCTCCTAGATTAGGTTCATTTCATTTCATAATTTGTAAGACTGATTTTTATTTTCCTCTCCTTTGTTTCTTTTTCCTTATGTTTTCTTTTCCATTTTATTATTTATTTTCTTCCCAGTGAGTCTAGTGGTGCTTGTGTTTCCACACTCTGTTTGGATCTGAAATGTTTAAGGCCTCAGTGAAGTTCTTCTCTGCTGTGGCTCTCTCCACTGCTTCTCTGGCAAAGGCTGGGCAAGGGTCCCACAGGCCAGGTGTCAAATGAGCTGGGTCTTTTCAGGAGACCAAACAACATAGACTGTGATCTAGGGAAGTCACATAACCTCCGTGGCTTCTTTTTTCTTGTCTATAATATGAGGATAATAATATTTGGCTGCCTTTACAGTGTAAGTAGTAAGGCAATATGTCCATGTATTTTTCCACTCATTACACTAATTAGTGGGTATATACACTGAAGATACAATAAAGAACAAGACAGAAAATTGTGACATTCACTTTCTAGAAGGCCAGACAATAAACAAATATATTAATCAGGAAGCAATCTGTGTATGCGAATGGACATGTAGTATTTTATGATGGAGAATCCTGTGTTTCCCATTTATGAAATGAGGTGAATACACTGTGGCTTACCAAGCCTAGCACATGCAGCCTGGAAAGAATGTTCTCAGAACTCCATGACTGATCCCTCTGGGGATCTCTTTAGCTAATGCAGTGCTGCTAGCAGGAGGTCTGGTGTTTGGGCAGCCCCATGCAATGTCCTCTGGAGAGAAATGTGCTCTGAAAGATAGAAAGATGGCACAGCTCAGAGCAGGAAATTTTGTGTCAAAATACTGCTGCATACTGATTTATAACCTTGGGTAATTTACTTAACATTTCTAAGCCTTGGTTTCTTTATCTGCAAAACAGGAGTGGTGATACCTAACTTCACCATATATGTAAAGCCCTATGCAAAGCCTTTGAATATAGTCAGTACTCAATAAATGTTACTTTTTTCTGGTTTATTTATTTATTTATTTTGAGAGAGAGAGAGAGAGAGAGAGAGAGAGAACACGAGGGGGGAAGGGCAGAGAGCGAGGGAGAGACAGAATCCCAAGCAGTCTCCACGCTCAGTATGGAGCCCAATAGCCATGCTCAGTGTCACAACTGTGAGGTCATAACCTGAGCCAAAATCAAAAGTTGGTCACTTAACTGACTGAGTCACCCAGGCACCCTAATAAATGTTACTTCTAAATGCCTTTTCCAGAATGCCATATAATTGGAATCATACAGTTTATAGACGCTTTCACTTAGTAATAAGACTTCTTTTGCTTATTAATATGCATTTAAGTTTCTTCCAAGTCTTTTTTGTGGCTTGATAGCTCATATCTTTTTGGTTCTGGATAATTTTCTATTATGTGGAGATACCACAGTTACTTCTCCATTCACCTACTGAAGGACATATTGTTTTCTTCTAAGTTTTGGCAGTTATGAATAAAGGTGCTATAAACATCCATGTGTAAGTTTTTATGTGGCCATTAGTTTTGAACTCTTTTGTGTAAATATCAAGGAGAGATAACATGCTTCTTTGATAACCTGTTTTTTTCTTATTGACATGTCAACAGAAAAAATCATTTCTTATCCTATTTGGAAAAAAAAAATTGACCTATTCTTAACTATTCATTGGTGCTTCAATCAGAGTAATTTATTCAGATTGAATCATAACCTCATTTTTTCTTCAATTCAGCCAATATTTACAAAGTTTCTCACAAGATACTGAACATGGAGCTAGGGATAGAGAGAGAAATCAGCTGTCACCTCTAAGATTAATCCAGAAACATAGTGAAGAATACAAAGGAGTGCACTATAAAGGAATGCACAAGAGTGAATAGATGTGAACAGAATATAGAGGCCAATTTTACATGGTGAGACTGCTTTAGGAAAGGGTTCATAGAGGAGGCAAGATGGGAGGTCATTTCCTGAGCCTTCTCTCAGGTCTCTCTCCCCAACTTCTGCAGTTAGGGCTATGCTCCAGTCTTCCAACAGTGAAGACTGACTTCACATAAAAGCACAGTGAAGGGAAATGAATGGATGCATCAACAGCCATTTTGTATGTGGCGTCAGTAGGAGTTAATTACTAAGGGGATATAGTGTCAAAATTGAGAGAAAAGACAAATTACTACAGCAAGCCTGGGATATTCATATGTACCTGTGGCTGGACAGGCAAAAACATGCATGCACATGTGACTTTTATAGCTCATCATTCTCTGCATTGATGGGAATTTTATGTAATTGTGGCCCTACCCTTTATTGGGATCACATGAAGTTCATGTCCTGGAGGTTGACATGATGCTTCCCTGTTCATTACTCAGAAAAAATATTTATTACTTACTCTATTGGGGATAAGATGGATTACTTGTAATACATTCATTCAACATGGCCAGTACTCTCCTTTGTCTTTTCTGAGCAGCCTCTGCTGTTTTCTTATCTCCTTGATCAGAAGTGATGGTAACCTGGACTCAGTGTATCTGCCTCAGAAAATCCAGAGGAATAATTTCCCTTTTTTTTCCTGCTTCACCCAGAACAGACCCCTCTGATTTAGTTCTGTGGCCAGGCTCAGCCCCTATTCACAGCTTCGTCTAGTGTAACTGATTTGTGACTCCTGTCTACAAATGTGCTGATTACTTAAATTGAGTCTTCATGCTCAGGCATTTAACGGAAGCTTCAGATGCAAAATTGTTTACAAATTTAGACTTTCTCAAGTCTTAACTCTGGATGTGAGAACTATATTTACATAAATCTATGAGTGCTAAAAGGCAGGCACAGGTCCCATTAAATACTCATCATGTTAGCTTCCTGCTTGCCACATATGTGCTGGAGTAGCTGGAACCCTGTAGATGTCTGGGTAATTTCTCATATTGGGCATTGTCATGCTAAGATGAGCAGGATACATCTCTGAGTGAGAATACTTTTCAATTCCTCTTCACAATCTCTTACCATCCAACTATCCCTATACTTTGAATAATATTTTACCACTACCATCACCCTCTCCCCCTGCCCTGGCTTCTAGTCAAAGTCCTGGATGTTTTATTCCACATAACAGAAACTCCTTGACTTACTCCAGCCTACAGAAGCCACATTAGACACTTCTTAGGTACTTCCTCATATTTCCTCAGCCTTTCCAGTCTCTTGGTCCCATGGACTTTTTCTATGTCTCAGCTGCTACCAAAGCCTACTACTTACACTTGAGGCCTTGAGATTCTGTGGTGTGGTCCTGATGGATATCTTTTGTCCTGGATTGTGAAGCTTTCCAGTGGCTGTTACTATGAAGCCATGCCTATTGGTCACTTGCTGAGTGTGTGACTCCTTTGATTACATTCAGATTTGGATGAGTTACCATGCCATAATTAAGACCTGGCTGTCCAAGCGTCTGCCAAAGGGCTGGATGGCAAGATTCAACAGAGGCGGAGTTAGTTCTCCATGAAGTAAACTGGAAAAATGGACACCAAGATATAACATGGAGGCAGGAAGGTAAATTTCCACCCTACTCTCCCATGGACTACTTCAGTGTGCTTTTTTCTGTAGTCTATGTGAAAAAATCCTATGTAAACAAACACATTAATATGTAGAATGTTGTTGTTTCTCTATGGCTCATTATGAAGCAAAGACCAGTATAATATCACATAACCCTGAATTACTTTTCCTTCTTATCTACATCTATAATTTGTTTCAATATCACACTAAGAATACATTTTTTAAAATAAAGCGTAAGTTTAAATTCTTATATTAGGCTTTTCCCCCCCTACAGAAAATAGGCTAAATGAATCACACCAGGAATGGTTCTAGAAAGCTCACTATCAGAGTGTGATTTTGGAATTGGATTATGTTATGATTTGGTTAATTGTGGAGCATAGGGTGGTGATGGTAAGTCACAGTTCAACAATAGATTACAAGAGAAGTTGAAATAGAGAAGTTTATTACTCACAGGTCCTGGGGGAAGTACATAGTTTGCCTCAAGAGACCACATGGAGAGATCAAGGCAGAGTGCAAACAAAACAAGTGGTAGGACCTGGGGTACATGTCTTTATTAGGATCTATGGATGGAATGTTTTAACTCCTGGTTTAAGGCTAGATTGGTCAATTCAAACCAAAAGAGCAGGGTTTGGTGAGTTCCATGGGGCTTCATATCTAAGTGCACAGGTGAAGTCAGTAGGAGGCATGGAAGACTGTTGATCACAAGGGCTACTGGGAAATCATATTGGGAATTTACATTTGCATTTGATTCTATGGACTTCTGTCTAGGATGTGCACTTGCATGAGGGGTTTGTGTCAGTTTAGGGTCCCTTCAGGCTGCCTGACCAAAAAAAAATGGATGCTGGGGCAGTGATACCATGGAGTAGCTTTTAGCTATCAACACATTGCTTGTTTGAGAACAATTGAATCATATCAATGATGGTAAGTGGTATAGTAGGAACCCCTAGCATAAAGGGTATGTTATGTGGTTTCCTTTGAAATCAGAGCCTAAGACAAGTTGTTGAGTGCAGGTAGTTTCTTTGAGAAGTGATCTCAGGAAGCAGAAGTGAGGAAGAAGGGAGACTAGGAAAGATAGTGAGGAAAAGTCAGTGTAAATACATATTATTGAGATAACCTATATGAGATAAAAAAGGAATAAATTTTTCTGGGCCCTTGAAATAGAATGCATCCTAGAATCTTTAACTTGTAAATAATGGAGATGAACATTTAGTTAGAGTCTCATCTCATATTATTTAAGAATTGTTTCCAGAGATGTTAACTCCCCAGCACTTCTACAGTAGTCTTGTGCTTGGGCCAGTAATCCAGGGCAAAAGATGGGTAGTATCACATAACAGAATCTCAATGCCCAAGTGTACAGATTGCCTGTAGTAACAAGAGACTATAGGAGGAGAAGGGAGAATGAAGAAGAAAGTGGAATGAGATGATATTTATTGCTTGAAGGGGGACACTTCCACCAGGAGGTGAATCTGGACTTGCATGGCATTGTCTTTAAGGAATGGTTAAAATCAGAAAAGTCCTAAAGGAATGCTGTCTGAAACCAAAGAATCTGCTCTGGTCTGTCCTTGCATCATTCAGATGAGCTGTGCTTTTGGTTACATCCCTATTGGAGTCCACTTCCTTGCCTCAGGAAGCAGCAATTGGACCATAGCAGTTGATGGAGTGCTACCATGAGTTTAACTATGGGGAAGCTCTAGTCACAGTTACAATTCTGGATATGGTAAAATTAGTGGAGCAGATAAATACAGTGTCCCAATTATCATTTTATTGTCTCTCACCTTTGAATCCATCCTTCTTTGCTCTGCTTTATGATATGGGAGACGGACCCTGTAAACATTATTCCTTTGCTAGTGGGTGCAATGTTATGCTTTATCAATAGTAGGCTCTGGAGGGAAGCTACAAGGCATAGCAAAGACTGGGACCTCTATTCCTGATTTTAGTGTGTGTGCCTTTTTCCTACCACAGAATGGTTGGCTGTTGGAGGCTTTCAGGGGCACCAGTGGTGCTCCAGTGAGTTTCTCTGGCACTCCAGAGGACAGCTTCCTGTTGACTAGTTCTGGCCCACCAGCACTCTGGAGGACTTCCCATCCACCCAGCAGACCACAGCCATGAGGTCTGGCTCTTAGCTCTGTGGGTGAACCTTCTTCCTTCTTTGGTAGTAAGCTACTCCATACATTTGTTATGCCTATATTCCTTAGAGACTTTTTTCCCCTACCTTTTTCAGTAGTTAATCACATTTTACCATTTAACTAGTTCTTTATATTAACTTATCCCTGTTCATATTATTAGAATGGCTGCTGTCTTGACTGGAACCTTACCATTACATCATGACCATTACTCTGATCCCTGACACACAGCTATTTATTTGGTTAATACATTTTTTTTTTTGCCAAATCTCATAATAAGAAAGAACCTGAGGCAGTTTGTCTTTACATAGCCAGGACAGAAGTGTACTTGTATTCATGTCTCTCAGCTTTGCTAACTTTCTTGATCTCTTATCATAATACAGCCCAAGGGAATCTGAATGACCTTGACATTCTATGGATCATCAAGATGGTCAACCAGGGAACATTGTGCTAATTAGAATTGGACAGAAATAACTGGCAAGTATATATATGCCTTAGTAAGATGCAGGCATACCAAAAAATTGGAGATAAAAATCATGGCAATGCATTAATTTTTTTTAATTAAATTAAAAAAAAGATGTTTTTATTTATTTTTGAGACAGAGACAGAGCATGAGCAGGGGAGGAGCAGCGAGAGAGGAAGACACAGAATCCAAAGCAGGCTCCAGGCTCTGACCTGTGAGCACAGAGCCCGATGCAGGGCTCAAACTCACGAACTATGAGATCATGACCTGAGCTGAAGTCGGACACTTAACTGACTGAGCCACCCAGGCGCCCTGTAAATGCATTAATTTCTATAAACCTTGGGGTCCAGGTCTAAATGTGATGGTACACCCCCTTCTAAGATGAAGGATAAATTGCTGCACCATACACTTTCTACAACTAAAAAGAAAAAAGAAAAAAAAAGAGGTTAGAGTGGGAGAGAGCCAAAACATAAGAGACTCTTAAAAACTGAGAACAAACTGAGGGTTGATGGGGGGTGGGAGGGAGGGAAGGGTAGGTGATGGGCATTGAAGAGGGCATCTTTTGGGATAAGCAGTGGGTGTTGTATGGAAACCAATTTGACAATAAATTTCATATATTAAAAAAATAAAAAAGAAAAAAAATAAAATCATTTGAAAGCACAAAAAATAAATAAAATTAAATTAAAAAGTAAAAAGAGCCTTGTTGACCTCTATAGATTTTAAGCACACTAATCACCACATTTGGAAATACTTCACTAACTACAAGTGATTCTTGCTGTGATTTATGACAATTGCCCTGTAAATGCTTCCAGATTCTCATTCTTCCTGCCATGCTCTTGCCCTGCTCCTTTCTCTTCCAGATTCCTGATTGCTAGCTCTGTGACCTGCCTTCTGTTTAGGTGTTGCATCTCGTGTCTGGGTTGCATCTTAGGTTTCCCTAGAAGACTTTGGCTTGGCTGTACCCATTGGCTGTCAGCACCTTCAATGCCTACAGTAAAATTTCTCCACTCTAGCTCCAGCAGCCAGACCTGTGTCCTGGGAAGGTCAGTAGACTCTCTGAAGTACAACTGCATCCATGTAGGCTACCTTTGGAGTAGCCTAGGTCCTTGTTGGGCAGGAGGGTATCCAAGATAGAGTGGGTATCTCTATCTGGGGATCCCAGATAGAGTTCTTAGATGCTTATGTGAATGGTAGTTTTGTGGGTGGAAATCAGATAATTAGGATGGGGACCATGTTGAAGTTGGCACTGCAGTTAATATAGGAATTGCTACAACATGCAAAAAGTCATGACGACTTGGTGGTAAACAGAAACAGAAATTGTCATCAGGGCTGATAGGAGAAACCCAAGACTCTGGGAATTCCCAGTCTCAGGAGGGCAGCAGAACATTAGACTCTCCCAGAGGTAGGGGTTTAGGCCAATCTCATCTAGAAGCTCAGATTATATCTGACTCAAGTAAAAATAAAAATTTTATAAACAAAAATCAAATCACTATTAGGTCCAATCTTGAGTTTGCATGATTCATAAGCCCCTTCTCCCTCTAAGCCTTTTAGTCCACACCAGGGACAAACTTTCCTGAAGCCCATTTATTTGGACAGTTTCATCCACTGTACCCATAGGTTGCTATAAGGAGGACTGGCTCCTTCCATGCTCTGAGCTTCAGGAGAGAGCAGCCTTTGCTGTAGTGAGATTCCGCTCTTCCTAATTTATTATAGGTTATAATAACCTGACTGCAACCAATGTCAGCAGTGACAGAGGGATCTTTACATGGAAGGAACCAAGGCTAAAGGGCAACTGTTGAAAAAATCCACGTGGAGAAATCAGCATGATCTAGAGCAGGTGAAAAGGTGGCAGGGGCACTGAGACAGATTAAATTGTGCAGGGGGCATGCTCTATGGTGGCAAGAGTCAAGAAAGGTTAAAAAAATGGGACCTCTTGAAAGAAGAGTGATGTTGCTTTCCAAGACTAGCGCCCCCACCAGGACATTATTTGTGTCAAGGGATAGAGACAACTCTCAGCACAGCATGGCTCAACATAGCTGGAGTGAGAGGCAGACCAATACTGTGCACTGGGGCTTGAGCTCTGCAGCCTGATAATCTTGACTTTTATTGCCTGAGTGACCTGAGGCAAATGACTTAAGCTCTCTAAGTCTTAACTACCTAGTCTGTAGGAGGTAATGATTACACCTGTTTCATAGAACTATTGGTGAGGAATAAAATGATATCAAGCATATTAAATATTTAACCAGGTGCCTGATACATAGCAAATGCTCAGCAATGTGAACCATCATTATTATACTTCAAGAGGAAGGTGGGGCCAGAGACCTTGGAGGGGAAATGTCACCTGACCCAGGTCTCAGAGCTTGTTCCATCCTTACTCTCCTCCCTATGCAAACAGTGTGCAGAAGTGGGAAGAACATCAGAATGAGGCCCAGAATCCCAGAGTCCCACCCTGTTGTGCTGCTAATTTACCAGGTGCCTTATTCTTTTCTCTTTGTTGTCTCTGGATCTCACTTTCCACATTTACAAAATGGGTCATTGGTCTCTGACATCATGGGAATATTTGGGCCTCTAAGCAACATGGATACAGTCAACTCACAAGGTTAGAGGGGTCACAGGTGGTACAGGTTGGAAGGAAGGACATTCCAGGGAAGCCTCAGAGGTGATGCTGATGGTAGGCCCCACCCCTGTGCTCCAGGTATGAAATTTGTGTGTCTGCAAGGGGAGCAGGAAGAGAGAGGGTGCTATAATCGAGAGGGCAGGGTGTGAGAGGGTGCTTCAGACTGCAGCACCTGGATGTCAGGGCTTGGACCCCAGCTCCCTGTGCTCTGCGGGAATCCACTGAGTGCCCCCCACAGCCCTCATTATGTGATCCTATGGGAAATGCTTCCCTGGTCCCCACAAGTTGTGCTTTGGCACAGACACATGAGACTGTTTTATATTTCCACTGGGACACAATGATGAAAGGTTGTTTGCTTTTATGTAGGGGAGGACACCAAGGGTGGCTATAAGGAAATGCACACAAAGGAGGGGAGCTCAGTCTTGCTCCTGAAAATCTCCAGAGAAAGTTACATTATTCACACTGCAAATACTACATAGACAGCTGAGAATCACAGCTAAGAATTCATATGATTACTCAGGAGACTTCTTGGATGTCATGTAGAGAAAGCACTAACTTGTGATGAGAAGCCCTGGCCCCACCACTTACCAGCCATGTGTCCTCAAGCCACTTTCAGAACCTCTCAAAGACTTATCTGTCCAGGAAGACTTTAGTTCTGCACAGTGGTCCTTGGCAGGACTCCAAGCATTACTCTGTCATGGTGCAAGTCCTTCAGCTCTATGACATGTCACTGGAGCATGGTGACAGTTTACAATTTGATAGAGAGAAACTAAGCCTTCCTCTTTGCCTGCTAAGTTAAATGTGGGGAAGGGAAAATGGAGTATGGGTTTGGAAACTTGCCTCGTCTACAGTTCCCTCTCCTCAGAACACATAGCTCAAAAAATCAGGGCTTACATCAGAAGTACGTCAATTTTGGAAGCGGAAAGATGGCGGCTTAGGAGGACGCTGGGCTCACCGCGCATCCTGCTGATCACTTAGATTCCACCTACACCTGCCTAAATAACCCAGAAAACCGCCAGAGGATTAGCAGAACGGAGTCGCCGGAACCAAACGCAGACGAGAGGCCCACGGAAGAGGGTAGGAAGGGCGGCGAGGTGGTGCGCGCTCCATGGACTGGCGGGAGGGAGCCGGGGCGGAGGGGCGGCTCGCCGGCCAAGCAGAGCCCCCGAGTCTGGCTTGCAAAAGTGGAGGGGCCTGACGGACTGTGTTCCCACAGCAAGCGCGACTTAGCGTCTGGGAGGTCATAAGTTAACAGCTCTGCTCGGAAAGCAGGAAGGCTGGAGGACAAAGGGAGGGAGAGCTGCTGAGCCCCCTGACAACAGAGCTCAGTTTGGTGGGGAACAAAGGCGCTCGCCAGCGCCATCTCCCCCGCCCATCCCCCAGCCAAAATCCCAAAGAGAACCAGTTCCTGCCAGGGAACTTGCTCGCTCCCCTCAAACACCCAACTCTGTGCTTCTGCGGAGCCAAACCTCCGGCAGCAGATCTGACTCCCTCCCGCTGCCACAGGGCCCCTCCTGAAGAGGATCACCTAAGGAGAAGCGATCTAAGCCTGCCCCTCCTGCCCCTGTGCACCTTGCCTACCCACCCCAGCTAATACGCCAGATCCCCAGCATCACAAGCCTGGCAGTGTGCAAGTAGCCCAGATGGGCCACACCACCCCACAGTGAATCCCACCCCTAGGAGAGGGGAAGAGAAGGCACACACCAGTCTGACTGTGGCCCCAGCAGTGGGCTGGGAGCAGACATCAGGTCTGACTGCGGCTCCGCCCACCAACTCCAGTTATACACCACAGCACAGGGGAAGTGCCCTGCAGGTCCTCACCACGCCAGGGACTATCCAAAATGACCAAGCGGAAGAATTCCCCTCAGAAGAATCTCCAGGAAATAACAACAGCTAATGAGCTGATCAAAAAGGATTTAAATAATATAACAGAAAGTGAATTTAGAATAATAGTCATAAAATTAATCGCTGGGCTTGAAAACAGTATACAGGACAGCAGAGAATCTCTTGCTACAGAGATCAAGTGACTAAGGAACAGTCACGAGGAGCTGAAAAACGCTTTAAATGAAATGCATAACAAAATGGAAAGCACCACAGCTCGGCTTGAAGAGGCAGAGGAGAGAATAGGTGAACTAGAAGATAAAGTTATGGAAAGAGAGGAAGCTGAGAAAAAGAGAGATAAAAAAATCCAGGAGTATGAGGGGAAAATTAGAGAACTAAGTGATACACTAAAAAGAAATAATATACGCATAATTGGTATCCCAGAGGAGGAAGAGAGAGGGAAAGGTGCTGAAGGGGTACTTGAAGAAATAATAGCTGAGAACTTCCCTGAACTGGGGAAGGAAAAAGGCATTGAAATCCACTAGGCACAGAGAACTCCCTTCAGACGTAACTTGAATCGATCTTCTGGACGACATATCATAGTGAAACTGGCAAAATACAAGGATAAAGAGAAAATTCTGAAAGCAGCAAGGGGTAAATGTGCCCTCACATATAAAGGGACACCTATAAGACTAGTGGCTGATTTCTCTTTTGAAACTTGGCAGGCCAGAAAGAATTGGCACGAGATTTTCAGGGTGCTAGACAGAAAAAATATGCAACCGAGAATCCTTTATCCAGCAAGTCTGTCATTTAGAATAGAAGGAGAGATAAAGGTCTTCCCAAACAAACAGAAACTGAAGGAATTTGTCAACACTAAACCAGCCCTACAAGAGATCCTAAGGGGGACCCTGTGAGACAAAGTGCCAGAGACATCACTACAAGCATAAAACATACAGACATCACAATGACTCTAAACCCGTATCTTTCTATAATAACACTGAATGTAAATGGATTAAATGCGCCAACCAAAAGACATAAGGTATCAGAATGGATAAAAAAAAACAAGACCCATCTATTTGCTGTCTACAAGAGACTCATTTTAGACCTGAGGACACCTTTAGATTGAGAGTGAGGGGATGGAGAACTATTTATCATGGGACTGGAAGCCAAAAGAAAGCTGGAGTAGCCATACTTATATCAGACAAACTAGACTTTAAATTAAAGGCTGTAACAAGAGATGAAGAAGGACATTATATAATAGTTACAGGGTCTATCCATCAGGAAGAGCTAACAATTATAAATGTCTATGTGCCGAATACCGGAGCTTCCAAATATATAAAACAATTACTCATAAACATAAGCAACCTTATTGATAAGAATGTGGTCATTGCAGGGGACTTTAACACCCCACTTACAGAAATGGACAGATCATCTAGACACACGGTCAATAAAGAAACAAGGGCCCTGAATGATACATTGGATCAGATGGACTTGACAGATATATTTAGAACTCTGCATCCCAAAGCAACAGAATATACTTTCTTCTCGAGTGCACATAGAACATTCTCCAAGATAGATCATATACTGGGTCACAAAACAGCCCTTCATAAGTTTACAAGAATTGAAATTATACCATGCATACTTTCAGACCACAATGCTATGAAGCTTGAAATCAACCACAGAAAAAGTCTGGAAAACCTCCAAAGGCATGGAGGTTAAAGAACACCCTACTAAAGAATGAGTGGGTCAACCAGGCAATTAGAGAAGAAATTAAAAAATATATGGAAACAAACGAAAATGAAAATACAACAATCCAAACGCTTTGGGACGCAGCGAAGGCAGTCCTGAGAGGAAAATACATTGCAATCCAGGCCTATCTCAAGAACCAAGAAAAATCCCAAATACAACATCTAACAGCACACCTAAAGGAACTAGAAGCAGAACAGCAAAGGCAGCCTAAACCCAGCAGAAGAAGAGAAAACATAAAGATCAGAGCAGAAATAAACTATATAGAATCTAAAAAAACTGTAGAGCAGATCAACGAAACCAAGAGTTGGTTTTTTGAAAAACTAAACAAAATTGACAAACCTCTAGCCAGGCTTCTCAAAAAGAAAAGGGAAATGACCCAAATAGATAAAATCATGAATGAAAATGGAATTATTACAACCAATCCCTCAGAGATACAAACAATTATCAGGGAATACTATGAAAAATTATATGCCAACAAATTGGACAACCTGGAAGAAATGGACAAATTCCTGAACACCCACACTCTTCCAAAACTCAATCAGGAGGAAATAGAAAGCTTGAACAGACCCATAACCAGCGAAGAAATTGAATCGGTTATCAAAAATCTCCCAACAAATAAGAGTCCAGGACCAGATGGCTTCCCAGGGGAGTTCTACCAGACGTTTCAAGCAGAGATAATACCTATCCTTCTCAAGCTATTCCAAGAAATAGAAAGGGAAGGAAAACTTCCAGACTCATTCTATGAAGCCAGTATTACTTTGATTCCTAAACCAGACAGAGACCCAGTAAAAAAAGAGAACTACAGGCCAATATCCCTGATGAATATGGATGCAAAAATTCTCAATAAGATACTAGCAAATCGAATTCAACGGCGTATAAAAAGAATTATTCACCATGATCAAGTGGGATTCCTTCCTGGGATGCAGGGCTGGTTCAACATTCGCAAATCAATCAACGTGATACATCACATTAACAAAAAAAAAAAAAAAGAGAAGAACCATATGATCCTGTCAATCGATGCAGAAAAGGCCTTTGACAAAATCCAGCACCCTTTCTTAATAAAAACGCTTGAGAAAGTCGGGATAGAAGGACATACTTAAAGATCATAAAAGCCATTTATGAAAAGCCCACAGCTAACATCATCTTCAATGGGGAAAAACTGAGAGCTTTTTCCCTGAGATCAGGAACACGACAAGGATGCCCACTCTCACCGCTGCTGTTTAACATAGTGCTGGAAGTTCTAGCATCAGCAATCAGACAACAAAAGGAAATCAAAGGCATCAAATTGGCAAAGATGAAGTCAAGCTTTAGCTTTTTGCGGATGACATGATATTATACATGGAAAATCCGATAGACTCCACCAAAAGTCTGCTAGAACTGATACACGAATTCAGCAAAGTTGCAGGATACAAAATCAATGTACAGAAATCAGTTGCGTTCTTATACACTAACAATGAATCAACAGACAGACAAATAAAGAAACTGATCCCATTCACAATTGCACCAAGAAGCATAAAATACCTAGGAATAAATCTAACCAAAGATGTAAAAGATCTGTATGCTGAAAAGTATAGAAAGCTGATGAAGGTAATTGAAGAAGATATAAAGAAATGGAAAGACATTCCGTGCTCATGGATTGGAAGAATAAATATGGTTAAAATGTCAATACTATCCAAAGCAGTTTACCCATTCAATGCAATCCCAATCAAAATTGCACCAGCATTCTTCTCGAAACTAGAACAAGCAATCCTAAAATTCATATGGAACCACAAAAGGCCCCGAATAGCCAAAGGAATTTTGAAGAAGACCACAGTGGAGGCATCACAATCCCAGACTTTAGCCTCTACTACAAAGCTGTGATCATCAAGACAGCATGGTATTGGCACAAAAACAGACACAGAGACCAATGGAATAGAATAGAAATCCCAGAACTAGACCCACAAACGTATGGCCAACTCATCTTTGACAAAGCAGGAAAGAACATCCAATGGAAAAAAGACAGCCTCTTTAACAAATGGTGCTGGGAGAACTGGACAGCAACATGCAGAAGGTTGAAACTAGACCACTTTCTCACACCATTCACAAAAATAAACTCAACATGGATAAAGGACCTGAATGTGAGACAGGAAACCATCAAAACCTTAGAGGAGAAAGCAGGAAAAGACCTCTCTGACCTCAGCCGTAGCAATCTCTTACTCGACGCATCCCCAAAGGCAAGGGAATTAAAAGCAAAAGTGAATTACTGGGACCTTATGAAGATAAAAAGCTTCTGCACAGCAAAGGAAACAACCAACAAAACTGAAAGGCAACCAACGGAATGGGAAAAGATATTCGCAAATGACATATCGGACAAAGGGCTAGTATCCAAAATCTATAAAGAGCTCACCAAACTCCACACCCGAAAAACTAAGAACCCAGTGAAGAAATGGGCAGAAAACATGAATAGACACTTCTCTAAAGAAGACATCCGGATGGCCAACAGGCACATGAAAAGATGTTCAGCGTCGCTCCTTATCAGGGAAATACAAATCAAAACCACACTCAGGTATCACCTCACGCCAGTCAGAGTGGCCAAAATGAACAAATCAGGAGACTATAGATGCTGGAGAGGATGTGGAGAAACGGGAACCCTCTTGCACTGTTGGTGGGAATGCAAACTGGTGCAGCCGCTCTGGAAAGCAGTGTGGAGGTTCCTCAGAAAATTAAAAATAGACCTACCCTATGACCCAGCAATTGCACTGCTAGGAATTTATCCAAGGGATACAGGAGTACTGATGCATAGGGCCACTTGTACCCCAATGTTCATAGCAGCACTCTCAACAATAGCCAAATTATGGAAAGAGCCTAAATGTCCATCAACTGATGAATGGATAAAGAAATTGTGGTTTATATACACAATGGAATATTACGTGGCAATGAGAAAAAATGAAATATGGCCTTTTGTAGCAACGTGGATGGAACTGGAGAGTGTGATGCTAAGTGAAATAAGCCATACAGAGAAAGACAGATACCATATGGTTTCACTCTTATGTGGACCCTGAGAAACTTAACAGGAACCCATGGGGGAGGGGAAGGAAAAAAAAAAGAGGTTAGAGTGCGAGAGAGCCAAAGCATGAGACTGTTAAAAACAGAACAAACTGAGGGTTGATGGGGGGTGGGAGGGAGGAGAGGGTGGGTGATGGGCATTGAGGAGGGCACCTTTTGGGATGAGCACTGGGTGTTGTATGGAAACCAATTTGTCAATAAATTTCATATAAAAAAAAAGAAGTACATCAATTTTTCCCCATACTATGACCTTGAACAAATCCCATAATGTCTTGAATGTCAGTTTTTACATCTATAAGGTGGACTCAAAGTTGATTATGATACTTGATGAGGTGATGGAGGTTAAAGCTTTCTATAACTTTGAAAGGCCCATGGTAATAGTGTAGCTTCATTAATATCATCCCTAAAAGCCAGTCATTTCTCCTCTGGCATTGGAGCAGATCCACAAGCCTGGGAAGGAGAATGGAAAATGTCATCAGGCTGTTCCCTTAAAAGGATGTTCTCCAGCCATTGACATGACCAGACAACTTTCTGGAAACATCACTCCCAAGGTACTGGTGGCTTTCTTCCCTAAAAAGGTATCTTTGAATGTGCAGGGAGGAATGTTCTCCAGGGAACCCCTATCACCTGGAGTCTCCTTGTCTCCTTTTTGCACTGTGTGTCAATTTGTGGTAGGATTTGTGGTGTCAGAGAACAATTTACATTGGAGATATATGTGAAAGTTTAGCCTAAGGAGCAACAATTGGCTTAGTGCATATTAATCCAGCTGGTGGGTTCCTCACAGATTCTTTCCCCAGTGTTTTTGCCAGGGAAGCTGGCGCATTTCTTGGGCTCAATCCTTGAATGACAGAAGATTGTCTTATCTAAGAATTCATCTTTCCAGGTCCCCCCTTTTGAAATTTCTTTAGTGTCCTAGACCCAATTAAAAGGTGAAAACTTTTAATACACCACCGCTCCATGTTGAACTCAGTATTCTACTCTTCTGGAAGCATGATGCTTTGTTTATAATTTGATTATGACACTTTCATTTTCTGGCCATATCCTGTTGCCATCTATAGATGTGGCTTATTTCCTTTCCAGTAATCTAGTTTCCTTGAGGACAGGGATCCTCTTAAACTTTTTTTGCACCTTCTGAAGTAAACTCTACCTTGCATCCAGTGGCACAGTCACTCCAGGCCACTAGTAAGATGCCTGTTTGGTATTCAGCAGTAGTTTATAAAAAGTTTCATGGGTATTATCTTATTTAAGCTTCTACAAAATCTCCCTCATCTGTGTTCCTTAATGCTTGCTTATTTTTGAGAGAGAGAGAGAGAGAGACAGAGAGAGACAGAGACAGAGAGAGAGGAAGATAGAGGATCCAAAGTGGATCTCAGCTGTGCGCTGAGAGCAGTGAGCCCAATGCGGGGCTCAAACCCACGAACTGTGAGATCATGACCTGAGCCAAAGTTTGATGCTTAACTGGCTGAGACACCCAGGTGCCCCCGAACCCCATCTCTGTGTTTCTTGAGCACAGGGACCATGACTGACTTTCATGACTTTTTACCTCCAGTTCTCGGTACAGGTTCTCAGTCCATAAGAAATATACCATGCTGGGGTGCCTGGGTGGCTCAGTGGGTGAAGCATCTAACTTCAACTCAGGTCATGATCTCACTATTCATGTGTTGGAACCCCACATCAGGCTCTGTTCTGACAGCTCAGAGCTTGGAGACTGCTTCAGATTCTGTGTCTTCCTCTCTCTCTGCGCCTCCCTTGCAGACAGCACGTCTGTCTCTCAAAAATAAATAAACATTAAAAATTTAAAAAAAAGAGATATACGATGCCTATTTATTGAGTGTATTCTGAAGGTTTTTTTTAATTGTAAAGGTGAGAAAATTGAGGTCCATGGAATTTAAACAACCATTTTAAGGTTAAGTGTTAAAGGCTAGACAGAAATTCAGGTCCAACAGCAACACTTTTTCTAGAAGAGAGCTACAATCATTTTGAGGCTCTGATTATGTTTCTTAGCCTCCTTGATCACTAGAAAGCCTGATCTTTCCCACTGTGGCAGCTAATACAGCCTCATCAATTGATCCTAGCTTGGCTTAACAATACTACCATATTCCATGTGTACCTATCATAAAATAGAACAGGGACAAAGTAAGCATCACACATACCCAACACACACAGACACACACACACACAGACACACACACAGACACACACACACACACACACACACACACACACACACACACACACTTGTTCACCTAAATAGCTCCTGCTTGTAGAACACCTTTCCTAGACAGTTCATAGACAGTTTTTCTGGTTGTCTCTTTCAGGGACCCAGGCTGTGGGGTACTCTCTCTGGATCACTTAATGAAACCTCCCTCTCCTTTCTGTTCCCCAAAGTCACCATGTGGAATGCCTTCTTGCATCCAAGTCACTCAACCCCACAGGGGGTTAGAGAACCCAGGCTTTGGGTTGAGACTGATGTAGGCTCAGTTCCAGCTTTGTCAGATACCAGCTGTGTGTTGTGAGCAATCAATTATTAAGTTCCTATGTTCATCCACTTCCTCCTCTGTAAAATAAAGATGGACTGGAATAAAAACATGTATGCACAGATTTTACTGACGTGCCAGGCACAAGGTAAATATTGAGTAGATCATTACATTCTTATTACTATATTGTTATCAATGTTATCATTATTACAATTACCTGGATTTTTCTGTCATCTGAAAATCTCCAACTACATGCATTAGTTTGACAAAATTAGATACCATGCAAAAAGAATGAAGTACCATTATGAAGTATTCCTGCACAACAAGTAGGAAGCTAATCAAGCCTCTATATTTAAGCATCCAAGTTACATTTAGGTTAAACATAACGTTTAGCCAAATATAGAATTTGAGAAATTCTATAGGAACAAATGACCCAGTTTCAACAAAAAAACTGGCATGGGAAGAGAGAAAAAGGTTAAGTGTAACAGATTTAAAGCCAACAACTGCAATATGTACACCTTATACAGATCCTGATTAAATGTACTAACTGTAAGAATGTTTCTTTTTTAAAGAAAATCAAGGAATTTGAATATAATCAAGTATTTTTTGATATTAAACAATTGTTAGAATTTTTTAGATGAGATTTTTTTGTAGAATTACATTCATGGGCTAAACATGTTTATTATCATAATTAAATAATGAAGGTTTTTTTTTCCAGATAAAATTAGTATAATTCCTGGGATTTACTTTAAAATCAGCAGGGGGAAAGTAGGTAGGGGTGTAGGTAGATGAAATAGGATGGACACAAATAGATACCTTGAGCTGGAAGATGGGTACATATGGGTTAAGTGGACTGTTTACTATTTTTTCTACTTTCATGCAGTTTTGAAAATTTCTGTAATTAAATAGGTATAAAAGTAAGCAAAGCTCCTACTGACATGACTTTTCCAGTATCCCCCAATTGTGGCATAGCTTCATCCACTCTGGGGAGTGGTTTTCCAGATCTAGGAATCAGAGGGCACTGGCTCCCATACACTCTTGACCCACCAGTCCCACCATATCTGTCACCCACCATTCAGGCCTCTGCACCAGCCCTGACCCACTCAACCATGTACTAGACATACATGATCTATGTATGGTGGCCCAACCATTCTGACCCTCAGAGTCTTCTCAAAACTGGAAATTGTGACATGAACATCCTAGCTTGAGCCTTCATGATACATTATTCTTTTCTCCTCTCCAAGCCTCTGGTTTCTCCTGGTTTAGATAAACCTCAGATGGCTGGATGAGCTAAGCACTTGTGAGCCTATTAACAGAGTGCTGATTTATGAAGGAGGCAGGGCTGGCAGTCTTTGGTGTATAGAATACAGATTTGGGCCAAGCTGCCACCTTCTTCCACCTTCACATCTTTGTGAATCATAGCTTCAAGATACTCAACTAAAAATGTATCTTTAACTGTCAAGAAGCAGTTTTACATGAAATTAAGAGTTCTTAGCTATGCAAGTTTGATAAATTGGCCTAGTATGGAAATCTGAGCCAACTTAATATCTTCATTCAAGAATCTGCAGATTTTGATGCCAAGAGTATTTCACCAGCTTTCTACAACTCTGGTGATGAATGAAAGAAAGGAGCCCAAAGGAGTTGAATATGACCTCTGTGGATCCAGATTCCACCACAAGTGTGAGGCTAGGCATGCTGTCTGCCACTGTCTCAGCAAAGAGGCTGAATAAAGAGGACTAATAGGCCAGGCAATATCAGGTCTTATAGACAATGGTAAGAATTTTGATTTAAAGCAATTGTGAGATTTTGGAAAGTTATGCCATATGGTTTTCATCTATAAAATCACCTGGTCCCCATCAGATGTTCTGGATGGAAGATCCAGCCTTCCAAGCCACCCCGGCAGATTACAGCTTGGTAGATATGGACACTGCTCAGTAATCTTATCTTCTTTTGTAGTGTCTGCAAGCAAAGGGTCGTTTACTTTATGTTGCCTTTCTCTCTAGTTGTTCATGACATGTGGGCAGGTCCAGCCATTACATCAGAGCCTGAAGCTGACATTATGGGATGCCCTCTCCTGTTCACTGGCCCCCTCTCCATTACCAGACAGGTCCTGGTTATATACCTCCCTGGCCAGCTGAGCCTCAGCCTAACAGGATCTTGCCCCTCGACTCCTGAGTGCAGGAAATCTTGGGATCTCAGAGGAACTCTTTCTGTGTCAAAAGCATTGTGTTCTGTCCTCCAAGAGTTAGACAATAGCTGGTTCTCTCTCACCACCAGGTCACCCATTATCTGTCACATGTATATGTGTCACCATCTAGGGTTTGTTTCTGTGGCTTCTGTCAGAGCTGTCTGGAGCTACCAGTGGTGGGTGTGTAAAAAGCCCGCACCCAGTCCTGTTTTAACTTCATCACCAATTAGGTAAATCTCCTTGGCAATCTCAGAGGAAAAAAATTATTATAAATTCTTAAAAACATTTAAAAATATCAACATGATCATTATATGCATTATTCAGTTAGTTAAATGTGCTTTTAAAAAGTACCATAAAATATATCTTCATTATAAGGGCATCTGTTGTTTCTCCAAATGATTAGCTGTCACTGATCAACTTTTTATTTTATTGTGTGTCTAAGGCTATCAGTTCTAATTAAGGATGATGCATGAAGCTAAACAAACTACAACATCCTGTAGAAACAAGGGTTTCAGTCCAGTGCTAACAATCCTAAATATGCTGGATGACCAACTCCCATGAGTAGCAAGTCCCAAGCTTGTGAACAGGAATGTGAAGGTCCTGTGATATCAGTCCCATCCTTGCAGGAACACTGCAGCCCACCAGGACCACCAAAGCATCAGAAGCGTGCATCCAGCCCAGGTCCTCTCCTGCCTGTTGCTACTCTGATTCAACAGGGAAGACTGTCTGCAGAGAGGAACCCTGGCAGTTCAGTGAGCTGCTGCTACTGGCTCAGGCTGGCTCAGGGGACATTGAGGACCATGGCGACATGTGGGAATCTGGGACTGCAGAAGACAAAAGCTGGGAAGGAGGCACCTCCTGAAAATGGGATTCCCTCCTTAGGCTGTTTCCCTGAGAGATTCATTCTTATCTCATAGGCTCCAGGGCACAGACATAGGGGAGAAATAGTGCTGACAGAGACAGTGGAGGTGAGGGATGGGCTTGAGGGGGTAAGGAAGGAGAATGCATGTTTACCAAGAGGCCTCTGTGTAATGAATGTTATTTATAGAGAATAAGGCTAAACTAAGAATGATGATGATAATGAGCTGATATAAGAGGGTTTTATGGTTCGCCTCTCATCACATGAAATTTACCAAGCCTAAAAATGAAAATGAAAACAGAAATGGAGCTGTGTTTTTAAAAGGACTGTTCTGAAGCCAGCGCTTCACAGAGATGGGTGTGGCCTTGTATTAGATGGGTCTCATACTGCAAACTTTTTCCTATCCCTTTCCCTAAATGACCCCCACATTCCTTCCCCCGTACAGGTCCTTCTGTGAGACACCTCATCCCCACCTCATTCCAGCATCCAGGAGACCATCTCTTTCCTATCTTCCAGACTTTTTCTAAAACCCTACCTCATCACCCCACTCTGGCAGCCTATCTTTTCCCCAGAGATTTTTCATTCTGTGAAGATGATCCTCTGGCTAAAAACCTCAGAAATACAAGCAATCTGTTAGATAATAGGACAGTTATAAAAAGTTTGTATAATTTGGTAAAGGTGTTAGCACTTAAAACTCATAATACTGTTGAGCAGTTTGTGTGTGTGTGTGTGTGTGTGTGTGTGTGTGTGTGTGTATGAGAGAGAAAGGGAGAGGGATGGAGAATACCTATCATACCCTGCAGGATCTCTACACTCAGGATGTTCCAAGGGGTATGATCCTGGCCATGTTGCATTTCTACAAAATTAGAAGAAAAAACATCAAGTTGCTTTGAGTATGATATGGAATAATAGATGTAGTGATGACTCATAGGCTTCTAGCATATAATTACAACTCCCTTTATATATTTGGTGCAAGGTGTGGGGACACAATAATACAAGTATGGTTACCCCCCTTCTAATTGTTTATCTTCTCCTGTAATTTTATTTTCTGTATTTATTTATTTATTTATTTATGTATTTATTTATTTTAATATATGAAATTTATTGTCAAATTGGTTTCCATACAACACCCAGTGCTCATCCCAAAAGATGCCCTCTTCAATACCCATCACCTACCCTCCCCTCCCTCCCACCCCCCATCAACCCTCAGTTTGTTCTCAGTTTTTAAGAGTCTCTTACACTTTGGCTCTCTCCCACTCTAACTTCTTTTTTTTTCCTTCCCCTCCCCCATTGTTTTCTGTCAAGTTTCTCAGGATCCACATAAGAGTGAAAACATATGGTATCTGTCTTTCTCTGTATGGCTTATTTCACTTAGCATCACACTGTCCAGTTCCATCCACGTTGCTACAAAGGGCCATATTTCGTTCTTTCTCATTGCCATGTAGTACTCCATTGTGAATATAAACCACAATTTCTTTATCCATTCATCAGTTGATGGACATTTAGGTTCTTTCCATATTTTGGCTATTGTTGATAGCTCCTATATATATCATATATATCGTATATATCCTATATATCCTATATATATATATAGTGATGCTATAAACATGGGGGTACAAGGGCCCCTGTGCATCAGCACTCCTGTATCCCTTGGATAAATTCCTAGCTAATGCTGGGTCATAGGGTAGGTCTATTTTTAATTCTTTGAGGAACCTCCACACTGTTTTCCAGAGTGGCTGCACCAGTTTGCATTCCCACCAACAGTGCAAGAGGGTTCCCGTTTCTCCACATCCTCTCCAGCATCTATAGTCTCCTGATTTGTTCATTTTGGCCACTCTGACTGGCGTGAGGTGATATCTGAGTGTGGTTTTGATTTGTATGTCCCTGATAAGGAGCGACGCTGAACATCTTTTCATGTGCCTGTTGGCCATCTGGATGTCTTCTTTAGAGAATTGTCTATTCATGTTTTCTGCCCATTTCTTCACTGGGTTGTTTTTCAGGTGTGGAGTTTGGTGAGCTCTTTATAGATTTTGGATACTAGCCCTTTGTCTGATATGTCATTTGCAAATATCTTTTCCCATTCCATTGGTTGCCTTTTAGTTATGTTGATTGTTTCCTTTGCTGTGCAGAAGCTTTTTATCTTCATGAGGTCCCAATATTTCATTTTTGTTTTTAATTCCCTTGCCTTTGGGGATCTGTCAAGTAAGAAATTGCTGCAGCTGAGGTCAGAGAGGTCTTTTCCTGATTTCTCCTCTAGGGTTTTGATGATTTCCTGTCTCAAATTCAGTTCCTTTATCCATTTTGAGTTTATTTTTGTGAATGGTGTAAGAAAGTGGTCTAGTTTCATTCTTCTGCATGTTGCTGTCCAGTTCTCCCAGCACCATTTGTTAAAGAGACTGTCTTTTTTCATTGGATATTCTTTCCTGCTTTGTCAAAGATTAGTTGGCCATACTTTTGTGTGTCTAGTTCTGGGGTTTCAATTCTATTCCACTGGTCTATGTGTCTGTTTTTGTGCCAATACCATGCTGTCTTGATGATCACAGCTTTGTAGTAGAGGCTAAAGTCTGGGATAGTGATGCCTCCTGCTTTGGTCTTCTTCAAAATTCCTTTGGCTATTCGGGGCCTTTTGTGGTTCCATATGAATTTTAGGATTGCTTGTTCTAGTTTCGAGAAGAATGCTGGTGCAATTTTGATTGGGATTGCATTGAATGTGTAGACAGCTTTGGGTAGTATTGACATTTTGACAATATTTGTTCTTCCAACCCATGAGCACGGGATGTTTTTCCATTTCTTTGTATCTTCTTCAATTTCCTTCATAAGCTTTCTATAGTTTTCAGCATACAGATCTTTTACATCTTTGGTTAGATTTATTCCTAGGTATTTTATGCTTCTTGGTGCAATTGTGAATGGGATCAGTTTCTTTATTTGTCTTTCTGTTGCTTCATTGTTAGTGTATAAGAATGCAACTGATTTCTGCACATTAATTTTGTATCCTGCAACTTTTCTGAATTCATGTATCAGTTCTAGCAGACTTTGGTGGAGTCTATCGGATTTTCCATGTATAATATCATGTCATCTACAAAAAGTGAAAGCTTGAATACATCTTTGCTGCTTTTGATGCCTTTGATTTCCTTTTGTTGTCTGATTGCTGATGCTAGAACTTCCAACACTATGTTAAACAAGAATGGTGAGTGGAAATCCCTGTCATGTTCCTGATCTCAGGGAAAAAGCTCTCAGTTTTTCCCCATTGAGGATGATGTTAGCTGTGGGCTTTTCATAAATGGCTTTTATGATGTTTAAGTATGTTCCTTCTATCCGACTCTCTCAAGGGTCTTTATTAAGAAAGGATGCTGAATTTTGTCAAAGGCCTTTTCTGCATCGATTGACAGGATCATATGGTTCTTATCTTTTCTTTTATTAATGTGATGTATCACGTTGATTGATTTGTGAATGTTGAACCAGCCCTGCATCCCAGGAATGAATCCCACTTGGTCATGGTGAATAATTCTTTTTATATGGTGTTGAATTAGATTTGCTAGTATCTTGTTGAGAAATGTTGCATCCATATTCATCAGGGATATTGGCCTGTAGTTCTCTTTTTTTACTGGGTCTCTGTCTGGTTTAGGAATCAAAGTAATGCTGGCTTCATAGAATGAGTCCGAAGTTTTCCTTCCCTTTCTATTTTTTGGAATAGCTTGAGAAGGATAGGTATTATCTCTGCTTTAAATGTCTGGTAGAATTCCCCAGGGAAGCCATCTGGTCCTGGTCTCTTATTTGTTGGGAGATTTTTGATAACTGACTCAATTTCTTCCCTGGGTATGTGTCTGATCAAGCTTTCTATTTCCTCCTGTTTGAGTTTTGGAAGAGTATGGGTGTTTAGGAATTTGTCCATTTCTTCCAGGTTGTCCAGTTTGTTGGCACATAATTTTTCATAGTATTCCCTGATGATTCCTTGTATTTCTGAGGGATTGGTTGTAATAATTCCATTTTCATTCATGATTTTATCTATTTGGGTCATCTCCCTTTTCTTTTTAAGAAGCCTGGCTAGAGGTTTACCAATTTTGTTTATTTTTTTTCAAAAAAACAACTCTTGGTTTCATTGATCTGCTCTACAGTTTTGTTTTGTTTTGTTTTTTAGATTCTATATTGTTTATTTCTGCTCTGATCTTTATGTTTTCTCTTCTTCTTCTGGGTTTGGGGTGTTTTTGCTGCTCTGCTTCTATTTCCTATTTTCCTTTAGGTGTGCTGTTAGATTTTGTATTTGGGATTTTTTTGTTTCTTGAGATAGGCCTGGATTGCAATGTATTTCCTCTCAGGACTGCCTTAGCTGCATCCCAAAGCGTTTGGATTGTTGTACTTTCTTTTTTGTTTATTTCCATGTATTTTTTAATTTCTTCTCTAATTGCCTGGTTGACCCATTCATTCTTTAGTAGGGTGATCTTTAACCTCCATGCTTTTGGAGGTTTTCCAGACTTTTTCCTGTGGTTGATTTCAAGTTTCATAGCATTGTGGTCTGAAAGTATGCATGGTATGATGTCAATTCTTGTATACTTATGAAGGGCTGTTTTGTAACCAGTATGTGATCTATCTTGGTGAATGTTCCATGCACACTTGAGAGGAAAGTATATTCTGTTGCTTTGGGATGCAGAGTTCTAATTGTATCTGCCAAGTCCATCTGATCCAATGTATCATTTAGGGCCCTTGTTTCTTTATTGACCGTGTGTCTAGATGATCTATCCATTTTTGTAAGTGGAGTATTAAAGTCCCCTGAAATTACCACATTCTTGTCAATAAGGTTGCTTATGTTTGTGAGTAATTGTTTTGGGGGCTCCCGTATTTGGTGCAAAGACATTTATAATTGTTAGTTCTTCTTGATGGATAGACCCTGTAATTATTATATAATGCCCTTCTTCATCTTTTGTTACAGCCTTTAATTTAAAGTCTAGTTTGTCTGATATAAGTATGGCTACTCCAGCTTTCTTTTGACTTCCAGTAGCATGATAAATATTTCTCCATCCCCTCCTTCTCAATCTGAAGGTGTGCTCAGGTCTAAAATGAGTCTCTTGTAGACAGCAAATAGATGGGTCTTGTTTTTTTATCCATTCTGATACCCTATGTCTTTTGGTTGGTGCATTTAGTCCATTTACTTTCAGTGTTATTATAGAAAGATATGGGTTTAGAGTCATTGTGATGTCCGTAGGTTTCATGCTTGCAGCGATGTCTATGGTTCTTTGTCTCACAGATCCCCCTTAGGATCTCTTGTAGGGCTGGTTTAGTGGTGACAAATTCCTTCAGTTTTTGTTGTTTGGGAAGACCTTTATCTCTCCTTCTATTCTAAATGACAGATTTGCTGGATAAAGGATTCTCGGCTGCATATTTTTCCTGTTCATCACATTGAAGGTCTCCTGCCATTCCTTTCTGGCCTGCCAAATTTCAGTACAGAGATCGGTCATGAGTCTTATAGGTCTCCCTTTATATGGTAGAGCATGTTTATCTCTAGCTGCTTTCAGAATTTTCTCTTTATCCTTGTATTTTGCCAGTTTCACTATGATATGTCGTGCAGAAGATCGATTCAAGTTACGTCTGAAGGGAGTTCTCTGTGCCTCTTGGATTTCAGTGCCTTTTTCCTTCCCCAGATCACTGAAGTTCTCAGCTATTATTGCCTCAAGTACACCTTCAGCACCTTTCACTCTCTCTTCCTCCTCTGTAATACCAATTATGCATAGATTATTTCTCTTTAGTGCATCACTTAGGTCTCTAATTTTCCCCTCATACTCTTGGATTTTTTTATCTCTGTTTTTCTCAGCTTCCTCTTTTTCCATAATTTTATCTTCTAGTTCACCTATTCTCTCCTCTGCCTCTTCAATCCAAGCTGTGTTCTCCTCCATTTTATTTTGCAGCTCATTTATAGCATTTTTAGTTCTTCCTGGCTGTTTCTTAGTCCCTTGATATCTGTATCAAGAGATTCTCTGCTGTCCCCTATACTGTTTTCAAGGCCAGTGATTAATTTTATGAGTATTATTTTAAATTCACTTTCTGTTATATTGTTTATATCGTATTTGATCAGTTCGTTAGCTGTCACTTCTTCCTGGAGTTTCTTTTGAGGGGAATTCTTCTGTTTCGTCATTTTGGAAATCCCTGGAGCGGTGTGGAACCGCAGGGCACTTCCCCTGTGCTCTTGAATAATTTGCATTGGTGGGCGGGGCTTTATTTTCCTTTGGAGATTTGCTTTGGAGGGGCCCTGTGGCACCGGGAGGGAGTCAGACCCAACAGAGGGATGGATCCGCAGAAGAACGGTGTTGGGTGTTTGTGCCGTGCAAGCAAGTTCCCTGACAGGACTTGGCATTCCTTTTGGGATTCCCTTTGGGATTTTGGCTGGGGGGATGGGTGAGGGAGATGGCACTGGGAAGCGCGTTCCCGCCAAGCTGAGCTCTGTCATCCGGGGCTCAACAACTCTCCCTCCCGGTGTCCTCTACCCCTCGTTCTCTGAGCAGAGCTTTTAACTTATTACCTTCCAGATGTTAAGTCCTGCTTGCTGTCAGAACACCCTCCAATGGCCCCTCCACTTTTGCAAGCCAGACTTGGGGGCTCTGCTATGCTTTGCCGGCTGGCTGCCCCTCTGCCCTGGCTCCCTCCCGCCAGTCCGTGTAGCATGCACCGCCTCTCTGCCCTTCCTACCCTCTTCCGTGGGCCTCTTGTCTATGCTTGGCTCCAGAGAATCTGTTCTGCTAGTCTTCTGGTGGTTTTCTGGGTTATTTAGGGAGGTGTAGGTGGAATCTAAGTGATCCACAGGAGGCGGTGATCCCAGTGTCCTCCTACACTGCCATCTTCCCCGGAAGCTCTCTTCTCCTGTAATTAAGAACACAAACAGTTCAAGGTGTTTATGTTTTAGCCTAGTTGGGGGCATAAGGTAAATAAACATAGGTCTTAGGTTTGGATGTCACAAGTCCAAAAGTGCTAAGAAGTTAGGTCCCCGTGGGATTAAGGAACAACGGGAGAAAGAGAAGCAAAAGAGTGGACAAATTGGCTCTTGGTCCTGGGATGTAGTAGTCCTGAGCTGCAGTAGTTCATATGACCTCTGACTTGATAACATAAGCCTAATATTTGCTCTCCCTCCTCTTATTCCATCCTGCCTCTCATGGGTGCCTACCCCAATGAAGTGGTACCACATAAGTCTTGTTTTTAACTCGACTTTTCATTCTGAGATAATTATAGATTCATAAGTAATTGAAAGAAATAATGCAGGGAGATCCTTGTACCCTTTACTCTGTTTTCCCCAATTATAACATCATGCAAAACTATAGTGCAATATCACAACCAAGATATTGATTTTTTGTACAACCAAGACACAGAGCAATGCCATCATCCTAAGAATACTTTACATTGCCTTTGTATAGGTACACTAATTTCCTTCCTGACCTTCTTCCCTTTCCTTTGGCAATTACTAATCTGCTCCCCATTTCTATAATTTTATCATTTCAATAATGTCATATAAATGGAATTAAACAGTATGCAACTTATTGGGATTGGTGTTTTTTACTTGGCATAATTCTCTGGAGAGTCACCCACATCAATAGCTTGCTGGGTACATTCCCATTGTATGGAAGTGCCCATTGTGTGTTTAACCATTAACCTATTGAAGGACATCTAGACTGTTTCCAGTTTGGGTTATTATGAATAAAGTTTCTATGGACATTTGTGTGAAGGTTTTTGTGTGAATGTAAATTTTCAATGGTCTGGAACAAATGCCCAGGGATGCAATTCCTGGGTTATATGATACAGTATAGTGTGGCTATATTGGGTTTTAGTCCCACCATTATATGAGTAATCCAGTTTCTCTGCAATCTCACCAGCATTTGGTATTTTAACTTTTTTTTAATTTTAGGCATTTTAATAGGTGTATATCTTACTGTGCTTTTACTTTATATTTCCCTAATGACTAATCCTTAATAGATGTTGAATATCTTTTCATGTTCTTATTTACAATCTGTATATTCTTCTCAGTGAAATCTCTTTTCATATCTTTTGCCCACTTTCCAATTGGTTTGTTATTTTTCAGTTTGAGAGGTCTTTATATATTCAAAATACTAGTCCTTTATTTTTTTATGCAGTTTGCAAATATTTCTCACATTTATGAGCTTATCTTTTTATCCTTCTGATAGAGCCTTTGCAGAGCAAAATCTTTTAATTTTGTTGAAGTCCAACTTATCAATTTTTTACTTTTATAGATCATACTTTTAATATCAAGTTTGGCCTTAACCCCCAATTTTTCTCCTATTTTTAAAAAGATTCATAGCTTTATATTTTATATGTAAGTCAGTGATCCATTTGGAGTTGATTTTTGTACAAAATATAAGGTTTAGGTCAATGTTATCTTTTGATTTTTAAATCTTTTTTCCCATAGATAGATGTCCAATTGCTCTAGCACCATTTGTTAAAAAAGCCATTCTTCTCTCATTGTATTACTTCTATATCTTGGTAAAAAACCAGTGGACATATTTGTGGGTCTATTTCTGGGCTCTTTTTTCTGCTTCTTAATCTATGTGTCTATTCTTCTACCAACAACATGCAATCTTGATCACTATAGTTGTATAATATGTCTTGGAATATGGTAGAGTGATTTCTCCTACTTTCTTCATTTTCAAAGTTATTTTAGCTTTTCTAGTTCTTTTCTCTTTCCATGTAATTTTTAGAATAATTTTCTTGTGTTTATAGAAAAAAACTTGCTAGAATTTTGTTAAGAATTGCCTTAAAACTGTACACCAATTCAGGGAAGAATTGACACCTTTACTATGTTGTCTTCTAACCCTTGTAACTCAGGAACATGGTGTGTCTCCATTTATTTAGAACTTGTCCTATTTCTTCCATTAGGATTTTATAGTTTTCAGCATACAAGTCCTTTATGTGTTTTGTTAGATTTATTCCTAAGTAGTTCATATTGTTTTCAATAATTATAAATGGTATTATAATTTTAATTTTGGTATCTATGTATTCATTGCTAGTATATACATATATGATTTTTTGTAGGTTAATCTTATATGCTGTGAACTTATGAACTTACTTATTAATTCTGTACCCGTTTTGTGGATTCCTAGTGATATTCTCCTTTGACAATCATATCACCTGCACTTTATTCCTTTCTAATTGGCATGCCTTTGCCTTATCGTGCACGCTAAAACTTCTAAAATTGTGTTGAATAAAAGTTGTGGAATGGACATTTTTGTCTTATACCACAGGATAGAGGGAGAGCATTTAGTTGTTCATCATTGAGTATAATGTTTGCTGGAGCTCATTCAGGTATTCTTTATAAAGCTGAAGAAGTTACCTCTATCCTTAGTTTTCTGAGAATTTTAAAGAAATCCCTTTATTGATAGTGTTTTTGTGCAATAATTACTTAGTCCAACTTCCCAAAGATTAACTGTATGTTTTCCTCTAAGAGATTATTTTAGTTTTAACTTTATATTTAGTTGGTTTTGTTTTATACTTTGAGTTCGTTTTTGTACATGGTGCAAAGTAAGAGTCTAACATCATTCTTTCATATGTGGATATCTAGTTGTATTAGCACCATTTGCTGAAAAAACTCTTCTTTCTTGATTAAATTATCTTGAAATTCTTGCTGAAAGTGAATTGTCCAGGGACGCCTGGGTGGATCAGTTGGTTAAGCCTCAGACTCTTGATTTGGGCTCAGGTCATGATTTCATGGCTAGGGAATTTGAGCCCCATGTCAGGCTCCACACTATCAACATGGAGCCTGCTTGAGATTCTCTCTCTCCTTCTCTCTCTGTGCCTCCCCTGCTCGTTCTCTTTCTCTCTCTCAAAATAAATAAATAAACTTAAAAAATCAATTATCCATAAATGCATGGTTTATTACATTTATTGCATAAATGCTTATGTATAAACTTCCAATTCTATTCCATTGGTCTATATGTCTATCTTAATACCAATACTACACAATCTTGATTACCATAGTTTTTAATAAGTTTCAAATCCGGATTTATGAGTCCTCTAAGTTTGTTTTTCTTTTTCAAGATTGTTTTGACTACTCTAGGTCTCTTTTATTTTCTATATGGAATTTAAGATCTGCTTTCCTATTTCTACAACATAGACACCTCAGAATTTGGTAGCAATAGATCAATTTGGGGAATATTGCCATCTTAACAATACTGCATCTTCCAATCCATAAACACAGGTGTCTTCCCATTTATTTAGGTATTCTAATTTATTTTGATGATTTTTATAGTTTTGGGGGGCAAGTCTTGTACTTTTTATTCTAAACTTTAATTATTAAATTGTATTCCCAATTTTCTGGTGCTTTGTATATTGAATTGTTTTCTTAATTTCATTTTCAGATGTTCATTGTTAGGATAAAGAAATGCAACTCATTTTTATATGCTGATTTCTTATACTGAAATTTTACTGAAATCATTTATTAGTTGTAATAGAATTTTATTTTTCTTTTTAAAGTATTTATTTATTTTGGGAGAAAAAGAGAGAGTTGGGGAGAGGCAGAGGGAGAGAGAGAGAGAGGGAAAGAGAGAGAGAGAGATATGCAATAACATTTTAGAGGATTACTTAGGATTTTCTATATTGGAAAGTGAAGATATTCTTGTCCTATTCCTAATAGTAAGAAGAAAGATTTTTGTCCTTTACTATTAGGCATTTCAAAGCTGAGTTTTTCAATGATATACTTTATTAGATTATGTTGCGAGAATCCAAGTTGCTGCATTCTGTTTGTCAGTATTTTATTAAGAATTTTTGCATCTACATTCATAAAAGATATTGGTAACGAAGCTCTATTCTTGTGGTTTCTTTGTCTAGTTTTGGTATCAAGGTAATACTGGTTCATATAATGAGCTGAACTGTGTTCTTTACTCTTCTATATTTGAGAACAATTTGTGAAGGTTTGGAGTTATTTCTTAAGTGTCTGGTAAAATTTACCAGTGAGGTCATCTGACCTTGAATTTTATTTGTGAAGTTCTGTAATTTTGTTAAATTACTAACTCAATCTGTCTACTTATTATAGATCTATTCAGATTTTATGTTTCTTATTGAGTCAGGTTTTCCAGGTTGTGTCTTTCTAGGAATTTCTCTATTTCCTCTAAATTTATCTAATTTGTTGGCATATAATTATTCATAATATTCTCTTATAATATTTTTATTTCTGTAAAATTGGTAGTAATGTATTCTCTTTCTTTACTGCTTTTAATAATTTGACTTTGTTTTTCTTGCTCAGTCTAGCTAAAGATTTGTCAATTTTACTGATTAAAAAAATGAACCTTCTGTTCCGTTGATTTTTTTTTCTATTGATTTTCTCCTTATTCATTTTCTCCCACCACAATCATGATTGTTTCCTTCCTTCTACTTGCTGGGTTTAGTTTGCTTTTCTTCTAGTTTCTTAAAGTGATAGTTAGGGTTTTTTTTTTTATTTCAGATTTTTCTTATTTTTTAATATAGGTGTTTGTAGCTATAAGTGCTGTTTTTGCTACATCTCATGTTTTGTATGTTTTGGTGTTTTGGTTTTGTTTCTATCTCACAATATTTTCTAATTTTTATGGGATATATTCTTCGATATATTGACTATTTAGAAATGCTTTGCTAAATTTTCGTATATTTGTGAATCCCTTAAATTTCTTGATTTTTTAAAAATTTCTGATTTAATCCTATTATAGATAGAGAATATACTTTGTGTGATTTAAATGCTCTTAAATGTATTGGCACTTGTTTTGTCACCTAACTTATGGTCCACAAGTTACATGTGTAGTTGAGGAGAATATATATTCTGCTATTGTTGGATGGAGTGTTCTATATATGTATATTGTGTCTAGTTGGTTTATAGTTATGTCTTTTTGTTGATCTTTTGTCTTGTTGTTTAATACCACTTTGAACATAAGGTATTGAAATATCTGACTATTATTGTCGAACTGTCTTTTATATTTTCAATTCTGTAAGTTTTTGCTTCGCATATTTTTGGAGCTTTCTTGTTTGATGAATGTATGCTCGTAATTGTTTTATCTTATTGATGTTCACCCCTTTTATCATTATAAAATGCCCATTTTTTATCTGTAATAACAATGTTTTAACATGAAACTTATTGTCAAATTGGTTTCCATACAACACCCAGTGCTCATCCCAATAGGTGCCCTCCTCAATGCCCATCACCCATCCTCCCCTCCCTCCCAACCCCCGTCAACCCTCAGTTTGTTCTCAGTTTTTAACAGTCTCTTATGCTTTGGCTCCCTCCCTAACTTTTTTTCCCTTCCCCTCCCCCATAGACTTCTGTTAAGTTTCTCAGGATCCACATAAGAGTGAAAACATATGGTATCTGTCATTCTCTGTATGACTTATTTCACTTAGCAGAACACTCTCCAGTGCCATCCACGTTGCTACAAAAGGCCATATTTCATTCTTTCTCATTGCCAAGCAGTATTCCATTGTGTATATAAACCACAATTTCTTTATCCATTCATCAGTTGATGGACATTTAGACTCTTTCCATAATTTGGCTATTGTTGAAAGTGCTGCTATAAACATTGGGGTACAAGTGCCCCTATGCATCAGCACTCCTGTATCCCTTGGGAAAATTCCTATCAGTGCTATTGCTGGGTCATAGGGTAGATCTATTTTTAATTTTTTGAGAAATCTTCATACTGTTTTCCAGAGTGGCTGCACCAGTTTGCATTCCCACCAAAAGTGCAAGAAGGTTCCCATTTCTCCACATCCTTTCCAGTATCTATAATCTCCTTATTTGTTCATTTTAGCCACTCTGACTGGCATGAGGTGGTATCTGAATGTGGTTTTGATTTGTATTTCCCTGATGAAGAGTGACGTTGACAATATTTGTTTTAAAATATGATTTGTCTGATATTATGATAGCTACTTCAGCTCATTTTTTAAAAAGTTTAATTATTTATTTTTAGAGAGAGAGAAATAGAGAGAATGTGCAGGGGAAGGGCAGAGAGAGAGAGAGAGAGAGAGAGAGAGAGAGAATTCCTCAAGAATCCCCTTGAGAATGCCTCAAGCAGGCACCGTGCTGTCAGAACAAAGCCTGATGAAGGGCTTGATCTCACAAACCATGAGACCGTGACCTGAGCTGAAATCAAGACTTGGATGCTTAACTGACTGAGCCACCCAAGCACTCATTTTTCATTATGCTTGTGTAATATATCTTTTCTGTCCATCTACTTTCAATCTATTTCTGTCTTTGAATCTTAAATGTGTCTCTTGGATGTAGCATATAGCTGAATCTTGTTTTTAAAAGTACATTCTTAGAGTATTTAATCCATTTGTTTTTGTGTAATTACTACTAAGATAAGACTCACTCCTTCATTTTGCTATTTGTTTTCTATAAGTCTTTCTTGCTTTTATAATGTCATTCTTGCTTCTTTATTTTTCCACTAAATCATAATTTTGTGTTAAAAATATTTTCTAGTGTAACATTTTGATTCTGTCTTTAATTTTACTTTTTTAAAAGTTAATTTCTTAGTGCTTACCCTGGAGATTACAATTAACATTTTAATCCCTAAATGTGAAGTTTGAGTGAACACTAACTTTATTCAGTATGCAAAAACTTTGCTCCAGTTTGAGTGAAGTGTAAAACCCCTACCACAGTTTACATCCCTTTCCCTTCCCCATTTATAATGTAATTATCTTAAGCATTTCCTCTACATAAGTTTAGAAATGACATCATGTGGTGTTATAATTTTTGCCTAAAATTCCAAACACAATTTGGAAAACTCAGCTAAGAGTTAGTTCTAAAGGCTACTATACCCATATTTCTGCTGTTACTGTGTCTTTTTCCTTTCCATATGCTCCAAGACTTCCTCTTATATTATTTCCTTTCTGTTCAGATAATTTTCTTGTTCATGCTTTTAAAGTATGTCTTCTGGCAACAGATTGTCTTAATTTTCCCTCTTCTCACACTATCTTGATATCTGTTTCATTCCTGCAGGATATTTTTGCTGGATATATAATTCTGGATTGATAGTTCTTTTATTCAACACTTGAAAAATACTGTGCTAGTACTTCATGGCTTTCATTTCTGTTGAGAAATACATTGGCACTCAAATTGTTTTACCATATACATCAGAAGTCTTAAGTTTTCATAAATTTGACTGTTGTGCATGGATGTCTTCGGGATTAGTTTGACTTCCTAAAATTGTTAGGTTATGTCTTTTTAACAAATTTGAGAAAATTTCAGCCATTATTTATTTGAATATTTTTTTCAATCCCAGCCATTTTCTCATCTTCTTCCAGGACTCTGATGACACAAATGTTAGATGTTTTGTATAGCCCCACAATTCCCTGAATCTCTGTTCATTCCCCCCCCAATCTATTTTTCCTATTATTTAAACTGGGTAATTTCTGTTGTTAAACTCAAATTCACTGATTCTTTTCTGTGTTCCCTCCATTCTGATGTTGATTGAATTCATCGAATTTTTAAATGTCTTTTACTCTATTTTTTTCTTATCTTCTATTTCTTTGCTGAGGTTTTCTAATTTTTATTTGTTTCAAGCGTTTTCATTACTACCTATTGAAGTATTTTAACGATAACGGCTTTAAAATCTTTGTTAGGTAATTCTAACACCTCTGTTATCTCAGTGTTGGCAGCTGTAAACTATTTTTTCATTCAAGTTGACATTTTCTTGTTTCTTGGCATGACGAATGATTTTTAATTTGAACCTAGATATTTTGAATATCATGGAATGAGACTCTGTATCTTATTTAAACCTTCTATTTTTACTTGTTCATTGCTTCCACCTGAAATTCAGGTTACCACTTGGTCTCAATTGATAAGGTAAGGAGGTGCTCTTGTCGTTCCTGGGTAGGAGTTGGGATTCTGGTTCTTATGGTCTTCCACTGATATCAACCTGGTTGAGAGAGACAGGATGGCCTCATTACCACTCCTCAGATGTCCTCCACTGACATCAGGGGGGACTTCTTTATCATAGGCAGTGGTGAAAATCTTGTTTTCTATGAGTTCTCTCCTGATACCACTCAGCAGGAAGGGGCAAGTAGCACTTCATTATTGCTGGGTATAAGTGGAAGTCCATGTCTCCTATATGGTAACTGATACCTGACAGAGATAAAATCTCTGCTTCTTAGTCTTTTCTGCCACAGCCCTGTAGGGGTAGGTAGGTAGGGTGGGATGCCTCAATATAGTGTTATAACAGTGGAAGTCAAGACTCTCAATTCAGCCTTTCCTGACATTGGGTAACTTGGGACTACAGATATTTTTTTTGTGATGTTTGAATGAATTAGAGTGGTTATTGTCTGAAATTTTTCTGTCTTCTCTGCCATCCCTTTTGTGATCATTTGGCTAGAGATAGTAGGCTTTTGTTGGGAAATCTTTTTTTTTTTTTTTGATCTATTCATGTTGTTTCTGAGTTGCTGTCTTTGTCTCCAAATCTGGAATATGAGACAAAAAGACAATTCAGAGAACTCAATGTGGTGTTATTCCTCAGATTCCAAGCTTTCTAACTTGTCTGCCATTTTCTCTCCACCTTTTAGTGTCTCCTTATTTAAAAAAAAGTAATGTACAGGGTTTTTAGTTATATTTAACAGGAACAATAGGGAAAAATACTTCTACTCTATATACCCAGAATCCAAAGTCCTCAGTACCACATAACCTAGAGTGCTCAAATTTGACAATGGCATATATAATAAAATCCTCAGGATGATATTTTAGGAACCACACTGCTGCTAATGAGTGGGGTGGTGATAATTTCTGTTATACATTGGCCTAAAAATTGAAGACCTTTGTATTGGCATGCGGTAAAGTTAGAAATTGTGAGTCTGGGATATGAATGTGATAGTGTTTGATTTATATGTGTGTGGTGATAAATATAAAAAGGTGGTATTGGCTGACATTTATTGTGGCATTTGAAACCTGCAAAAGGAAATAATAGGTATGTGGCATTTAAGTGTATGTAAAGTTGAAACTATTTCTCTTCATTTATTTCCTAAGTTGAAAGAAAGGTATAGTTCTTTCCATGAGAGGCAATTACCTAAAATGCCAAATGAATTGCAGGATTTGGTTATTATGTACAAGTAGCAAGTTAGGAAACAATTGTGGAAGTATTCTCAAATGGTGTTTCAGAAGATCCTTGAAGCTGAGTTATAACAATGGTCAATATTAAATAAGGTGGAGATGTTGGAGCTTCCTTGGTATAGCATTGAGGAAGGGTTCAGAAATCTCACGAATGTAAATAAGCTAGAATACATTTACCTTGTAAGTCCTTGGAATACATTTTCTAACCATGTTTCCTTGAAGGGACAGGAGGAAATTATTTTTACTAAACCAAGAAAGAATGCAGTGGTCAGACGGGCATTGGAATGTTTGAGAAGATGGGTGAAGGAGAAACTCTGAAGACTAGTATTATGGTGAACGACTATGAAATAATACTGTGTTTTCTAACATCAATGAGGATTGTGGGATTCTGGAATGGGATGGAAGAAGCCAGAAATTAACTTCTAGAAGAAAAGTGGACAAAATTACCTTAGTGCATAGAAAAGTTAAGCATTGATCAATATGTTTTGACTGATAGGGATTCATGGCAATGACTAACAGATTATCATGTGTCTAGGGGAAAAATGTAGTGACAGGGGCTTAGAGTATTGCTTGGTTTATGTGATGATGATGCCAGGCTGGGGCTTCCTGCATGGGTAGACATGTGAACACTGGGGAGCCCATTGCAGTGTGAGCTCCCTTCGAGGTCTGTTTTACACAAACCACAAGCTACCTGGAAAATAAGAATTCCTGCAGACATGGGCTGTACTCATCCTTTTCCCTATACAAGATGGAGCTGCAAGGTGTGGGGACTTGGACTTAGTCCGTGGTGCTGCTCAAAGCAGGGTCTTAGAGTTTCTAAAGAAGACACTGTTTTGATGGTTTTCTTTCTTCCTTCCCTGCCTTCCTTCTTTCTTTTCTTCCTTTCCTTTTCCCCCATCTCTCCTCCACCCTCCTTCCCTTCCTTTAATTGAAATCAAATATCTCTTGGCAAACCCCAAAACTTAATAAAAAGAAGGCAGTTCTCATTCTGCATCTTTGGGGGCCATTTGGTTCATTAAGTCTATTGCTCCAAGTTACTGAAGTTACTGTATGTTTTATGGCATCTCACCATCCTTGATGAAAAACAAACTTCAGTGATGGGCAGAACAACCTGATTTATCCTTGGATGCTAAGAAATACCCATGGTTAGAATTCTAGCCAGGGCTGGAGCTCCTAGGGGGCCTGGTCACCTGCCTCACACTGTGACAAAAGCCTAGTATGGCTCCTCCCCTATGCTGACCCAAGAATTCCCAGGCCTTTTAACCCTATAGATCTGCTTGTGGGCACTCAACACTTGCTATCTCCTGGACCAGGAGATCTTTACTTTTCTACTGTAAAAACTTCTTGAGAATAAACTGAGAGTTGATGGGGGGTGGGAAGGAGGGGAAGGGGGGTAATGGGCATTGAGGAGGACACCTGTTGGGAGGAGCACTGGGTGTTGTATGGAAACCAACTTGACAATAAATTTCATATTAAAAAATAAAAAAATAAATATTATTTCTATACAAAAAAAATCTCAGAGGGACTCTATTTGCCTAAAAAACGGCTTAATTGATTTTCTGTAATTCTCATAGCTATGTGAGCATGTAGTTGTGTAAATGTGATGAGTCTCCTAGCACTTTAAAAGGCATCAGTTACTTGGTTCTAACATGACCATGACCCATCCCTTGCATTATCTTCCCCCCAACACACACAAAGGTGTGACACATCAAGCCTTGGAACCCAAGTACATATTCTCACATAGTGTCATGATTTTGGATGCTGCTGACCCTCCTTTTGAGTCTAGCTCTGTGTGCCTCCACCAGTAACCCTGCCCTGGGTAGAGGTCAGAGGAGTAGGCAGGTGCTGAGAACATCTCCCACATGTAGGGCTCTGAACTGCCCCTTAGAGAAGGTGGCCTCTCCCAGCTGAGGAGGAGGAGACTGGTCCATCTCCTCTGGGATGAAAGAAATATCCTGGTTTGATAGATGGTTTCTGAGCAAACCCTAATTGTTAACCTCAGTATCTTCTTTTCCAAGGACTAGAAAGCACTGACGATAATGCAGCACAGGTTTCACAGGGAACTGCTTCTGAGAAAGAGATATAAAAGTAGGTTGGGAAAGGTGTGGAGGACAGAGAGGAAAGGGGAGGGAAAGAGAATTTTAGAGGTGGAGAAGAAGAGACTGGAGAGAGGGGGAAGGAGAAAGGGGGAAAAGGGAGGGGAAAAGAATGAGGAAAAAAGAGAGGGAGTAGGAGAGAAAGGAATAGAGAGAAGGAAGAAGGGGAAGGAAGGGAGGAAGAGAAGAGGAGGGAAAGTAAAAAGGAGAGAGAGGGAAAGAGAAAGTGGAAGAGGGGAAGGAAAGGGAAGGGAGGAAAATAGAAGAAAAAGAAGAGGGAGAAAGAGGAGAGGAGGAGGAGAGAGAGAGAGGAGAAGGGGGAAAGAGGAAGGAGTAGGGGTAAGGAGAGAGGGAGGGGGGAAGGAGGAGGAGAGGAGGGAGGAGGAGACAGGGAAAGAGAGAAGAGGGAGAGAGAGGGATAGGAGATAGGGGGAGGGGGAGGAGAGAGATAGAGGAGGAAGAGCAGGGGGAGAGGAAAGAGAGAGGGAGAGGAGAGGTGAAGAGGAAGAGTGAGGAGGAGGGAAAGGAAGAAGAGAAGGGGGAGAGGGGGGAAAGGAAAGAGAGGGTAGAGGAGGAGGGAGACGGGAAGGAAGAAGAGAAGTGAAGAGGAGCCAGTGGTGTCCAGGTGACCTGTAGCTTCTGTAAGAATCTCATTAACAGGTCCTAGGAGCCTCTTCTGGGCATTTATATCAGGTGGTAATGCTTCCCTGGCAAGGAGGAAAAGAAGCACATGCTGTCTGCTCAGGTTGTGGCCAGGATCACTTGGTGCTGAGCCATATGGGTGCTGAGTCCTTCCACAAAGCATTTCCTGTCTTCTGATAAAGCAGACTGAGCATTGCAGGAGAGCCCTAGGGGAGAGGAGATTTGCTAGAACAACCTCCTATGCACTGGAACAGGGGGTCAGGCAGTGACTGAGCAAGAAGGACTGGCATTCTGAGGTAAGTGCAACTGCTCCATCATGTCTGTCCTCCTCCTAGAGAGGAGGACAGAGTCAGCCTTATAGTTCCCTCAGCCTATCAGGGTTGGCATGAATCTCATCCCACATTGACAGAATTCCTGCTATGTGGAAGGCTCTAAGCTGGGCCCACAAACCCCCCTCAGGATTTTACACAATTGAGCCTAGATTTGAGGCATGTTGCACCAGAGAGCAAACTCTGGAATCTGGGTGAGAGATAGTCAGAGATACCTCTTAGAGGAGGCAAGACTTGTTCTGGTAGGGTCAGATAAGGGGTTGGGTGGGGGCATTCAGAAGCCAAGGAAGGTTTGGGGGAGACTCTTTGGGAGAGTAGAAGTAATGCTAAAGCATCACCAAGTTGCACGAATTGTTTTAGGAGATAGGATTCTGTTTGTAATGTTATAGCATCGTTGTTGAAATAAATCCAGTTTTAATGATGAGTCTTGTTCATGGATGGGGTAAGTTGTCATGAATGAAAGAGTTAATATCAAAGTCACTCAGCTATGCCATGAGTGTTGAATGAGAAACCAAGAGCAGTCCATCTTTTTATGGTGACAATGACACTTCCTCCTGATTCTGACATTAGGACATTCATAGTCCTTTTCTTGGATTTTTTTTTCATGAATGAGTTAATTTGGGCTAAGGGAAGCCCTGGGTGTTCATAGGTTGCCAGTACAGGAGGCAAATAAGTACTCCATTCTTGGTGTCTGAGAGCAGCAATCCTGAAACCAGATGAAGAAGTTTCTTCTAATCAGAAACCTGAAAGCATCCACACATCGTGACCTATCATGAAGGGTCAGCCTTCTCAAGGTAGCATGATCCCTCAGAGCAGTACCTAGCTCAGAGACCAGCCACAGAAGCTATGCCATGAGGTCTGACAGGTGCAGTCACTGCACTCTGTTCTACTCACATTCCTTTCTTCCTGAAGAACATATGTGTGCATATGTATGTGTGTGTGTGTGTGCATAGGCATGTGTGTGACTGTAATCACAGGATTCCATCCCCAGGTAGTTGCCTGTTCAGCAGAGAGAGCAGTCCTATGAAATTTAATGTTCTTTGACAGTGGCCTGTGTGGGAGTTGAGAAGAGAGGAGACTGATGCCATTGGGTGTGTTGAAGATGATTGCGAGGGGTCCATGTAGAAGCAGATGCCCAGCTCCTGTTTTCAGACTTTTTGGAGGATGAAACTTAAGGGGAGAAATACAAGTTTTAATTTCAACAAGATATAATTAAGCTAGATAATTTAAAAATACATCTTAAAAAAGGGTTGATTAAAAAAAAAAAGTATCCCGGAGGGAAATTATCAAGGCAGCTTGTAAAGTTTCCTCCTTTGGAGAACACCCATATAAGATAAAAAGTAATTTATCTAGAGACAGGAAGAAGGACAAATGGTCACCTACTGCCCATGGATTCCAGAAGCAATGGAAGCAGGAGAACAGGAGAAGCAGAATAATTTAGCAGCTTACAAACATTTCAGTTTACCTTAAGTAAGGAAAGGCTATGCATACTGCTTACTCAAAAAGAAATTATTTGGGCTCAAATGGCTGAGAAAAATGCAGGTTGAAACTGGGTTCTGCACAAATAGATCTCTAACCTATGGTCCTTTTTGGGTTAGAGAAAGGCCATTCTACTCATCTGTGGGGCTCATCCTGACAGCCTTGGTCCCAGTAAGATAGTGAGCCCTTTACTAGTATTAATCCCCTCTGTCCTGAATAATCTTTTCTTGGGATCTGAGCCTCTGGATGGGAGTTTATTACTGAGGTTTCCAAAGTGTTTTTATGGAAACCATTAGCTTTCTGGCAGATTTTTGAAGGGTTTATAAATCAAGAAGCCTCCTCCCAATTGTTACATGACTACACTCTGAAACCCTGTCCCAAGACTCAGGTGAATCCCAACACCTTACTTCCTGAGATGATTTCCTCATTGAAATGGGATGGATCTTGCACCCATCAGTGTTGAGAGAGGAGCTGGAGGTTACACCCCTCACACAAAGGAGGGGGAAATAGAGTCAAAGTAAAGTCTTTTCCAGAAGGTAATGTGCTCACAGGAACAACCAGCTCTGATGTAGAGGATTGAGGCTAGTAGAATGTACTCAGACTGGTAGATTCTGGTTTACATGGCAAGGTGAAGGCTGTTGATTCTGTAGAGTCCACATTTTTTTTTCACAGAGAGGTACAATTTACTGATGATCAAATAGTTCATTTAGACAATTCCAGTAAAGAGTGGAAGATGAAGTGAAGGAGATATTAGAGGTGACATTTGTGAACTTAATGGAGAGAAGTTACCCAGATGATCTCTAAGATATCTGAAACCACAGGATTCTATGACAATATGATTTTGATGTGAAATGACATAAGCTGAAGTAGGTGATTCACACTTTGGGTGTCTCAGGTTCAGCCCTGCTCCCAATAACACTGAGTATGAACTAGGACAAATTTGTACTCTTAAACAACACCCCCCACCCCGTGTCACCCACCCCATCCCTTTGTGCAAATATAACTCATTGGCTCACATTCTTCAAGACAATTGTCCCCATGATCTCATTCAGCAGTTTTCATTCTGTGCTATGTGGTAAAATCACTTATGAACATTTTGTTAACTGCAGATACTGTTTCTCAGCACGAGATTACTGAATCAGCATATCTTGGGTTGGAGCCAAGAATCTAATTTTATAAATCTCGACAGAAGACCCTAATACACCCAAATTGGGAAGTACTTTTGTCATCTAATTCCCTCCTGCTGCAATGCCACACCCGAGATTCCTTCATGGTCACTGCCACAGTATCTCTACAGATGGTCCTATGACTCTGTCCCCCATAGCCCGCTCACCTCAAATGTCATGGAGCTAATACGTGTCAAAGTCCCGGTACCCAAGAGAGGTTTAGTCAAAGGATAGGTGGTCAGTAAGCCTAAATATTGCTCTGTGTGCCAGAGACAAAGGGTGTTGGAGGACAGCAGGGTGGATTACAGACAGGAAACATGTGTGGTTTAGTACTGCTTTGGAACCCTGTGCTTTATTTAAGTTAAATATGGAAAAAATGCACACACCATTTCAAAGCAGGTTTGAATTGAACTTGAATTTGCAAATTTATCCTATGTGATACCATGTTATTTTTTTTTTAACTTATGGACAAAGGATGGCCTCTCTTTTGAGAAGGAAACCCTCTCCTGATTCACAGTTTATTCAAGGTTTATATGTGAAGTGGAGTTTGGGGGGTGGGCAGAGGCAAATGTTTTATTTTTGGCTGAAAACCTTGTGGAGCAGAAAGCCAGCACTGCTCATGCAAACAGAAGTGGAGAGCACTGCAACACTTGATTGGAAAAGCCGATAAAATAGCCTGATACATCAATTCTGGTAGACTGGAAGCCTAGAGTTTAAAGACCTCATTGGAACACCAGAGAAAAGTGTTTATGAAAGCTGTCCATGTGTCAAATTACTCAAATATGGGTTCTAGATATGCTCCCAGAGACTGCTAACTCTAAGGAGAGACTGAATGTGATTTTTCACTTTAATAAGGAAACTAAATTCTAATTTTAATAGTTCATAAGATGAATAATTATCTTACTGAATGTAGAACTTTACATTTCGCTTCATTTTATGATACCTCATTTTTTTTTAAAGTTTTATCTAGGAACGATGTTATTCCAATTTACTAATATTTATCATAGAACAGGTGTGATTCACATCTTGATGCTCTATTTTTCACACCCTGAAAGCTGGCATTAGAGACCAGATCCAAAAACTTGCTCTCTGTTCAATCGTGAGGAGATCCAGGGCCTTAGGTGTCCCTTCACCAACCCCAGTGCTTGAGAGGATCTCTAAGCTCCAGTGTCACAGTGTGGAGCTGTGTGGGGTTCTGTCGCCCAGCTGTGGGGGATGCTGTTTCCTGCAGCATGAGGATATTAAATTCTCTACTGTTTTACCCTGAAAGAGAAACACAAATGTAGACTTAGTGGTCCTTGGACCCTCTTATATGATAGATTTGAGTCGGGGAGGACCTCTAGGCTGTCTCAGGGAAACAGAATGTTGTTTGAGAAGAGGATAGTGATGAGGTGACTTTAAATCCTGGAGATCAAGGGCATCTATAGAAAAAAAGGATATTGGGAGCAGAAGTCCTGATGAGACCTGCTGGGTCTGGTTTCAATTGAAGAGAAGAAAAGTGGCAGCCATGGGAAATCTCTCTTCTCCTACAGGCCCGTGTCCCCAGTCAGGTAGGTGGCCAGAACACACCACTTTAGGGAGGTGGGAACTGAGGGATTCTGACCAGGAGGTTTGTCCAGGTCCAAAGCAGCCTTCCAGCTGTCCCTTCAGGAGGTAGGACAGACTATAGCTTGGGGCAGGAAATGGGGTCAGGTCCTCCTTTCAGAGATTGGGAAACCAAGATCCAGAGAGGCTGGGTTTTCTCTGGCCACATATGGGCCCTGTAACCCAGGAACCCAGGCTCCAAAACTCTGTCCACCATGCCAGGGACAGCTCATAGGCCATGGCCATGGCTTACTCCCTCCAGGACAAGCACTCCACTCCTCCTCTTGACCAGCCTGGGGGCTGTACTACGGCCTAAGTGGATATTTGCCAGAATAGAATAATCATTAACCTTTTTTTTTTTTTGGTTGCAAATACCTTTGAGAATCAGATGACAGCTTCAAACTCTCTCTCCAGGACAACTGCATATAAAAAATGCTGCCAATGCCATTCCAGAGCAACCACAAGCCCCTAAAGTCTACCCATGGACTCAGAATTCACATTAAGAATCCCTATTCTAGTAGAGTCTATGAGAGACATTTTCTTTGTGAGTAATGCTTTTAATGAGATCCTGAGTAGTTATTAAAGAAGGGGTTTCCCCTTTCTTTAGTTCCCTTCTTTTCTGTTCCTATTCTTTTACCTAACGCCAATGGGTTCAGTTCAAGTTCTCCTGTCTTTTCTGTTTCTCAGCTCTTCACTTCCCTGATCTCCCAAAATACTGTGTGCAAGGGACAATCATAAACCTTACAAAGCGATTTTATAGTTTTGAGTCTCCCCAAGGTGACAGCCTGGGAGCCCTTTATCTCCTTCCCTAATATGTGTGCTCTCCTCCCCCACCTGCACCTGCACCTGCCCAGCCTCTGAAAATACAGGCAGAGGCCAGAAGACCACATGGAGTGAAGAGATGGGGCCTGGTGCCCGCTACACATGATCATTTTTATTATAGAGGCAAAAGAGCACTGGACTGGGAATTAGAATTCTTAGTCTGAGCGACAGCTCTGCCACTTACCAACCTCTCTGGGCTCAGTGTGCTCATCTGAAAAATGGGTATCCTGACAATACCTACTGCACTGCTCATTTATTCATTTAGTTATTCAACACATTTATTAGCACCTTCTGTATTCTAGATGCCAAGGATACTACTGTAAATGAGAGAGACTGAGACTCTTCTCTCATGTTGCATACCCTCCACCCATGATGCTGCCCATTCTCTCTCTCTCTCTCTCTCTCTCTCTCTCACATACACACACCCTCACATGCTCATTCATTCATTCACTCTCATGTTCTCACTAACACTCCTGCAGACACACATTAATTCATTCATTTACTCACACTCATTCATCACTCCAGCCCTGTGTTCAGAGCCAGGGAGCCACCTCAGGAAGAAAGGCAAGAAGTAGCACAGAGCCTAGTTTTTGGGTGTTTCCCCACCTTCCCAACTTGCGCAACATGCACGAGGACCTCAAGGATACTGTCAGACTGCAGCTAGTGAGGTGAACGCAGGGTCCGAGTACACACTTCATTCCCATAGGTAAGCTACATAAATGGTCCGCTTAAGGCTGGGGAGGAGCTGGGGAAAGCTTGGTATAGGGGCTTGAAACTAGCATAATTGGGCTGTACTTTTTCTGGTATTTGCTTCATGTTTGAGTCATAGATTCATTAAAACAGGTGCACCAGTCTCCAGACAGTGAGGTTGTTGAAAGGAACAAATACTTATTTCTTATTTCTTGACTGATTTGCCCCTTGATGGCAAAGTATTGGGAAAAGGACCCTGAAATAAGTGAAAGTTAGAGGTTACAGAGGCAGCATGGCATTCACAGAAGCCCACCCAGGGGAGGTGAGTGGGATCTGCCTGAGGTGAGGCAGTGAGTGCTTTAGTTCAGCTTGGCCATGGCTATACTTCTAGGAAGTGGAGTTCTATGAGGGCCAGAGCACTTCTCCCCAGTAAAGGCCATGGGATAAGACACAGGTTTCTGAGCTGTAATGAGGGCCACAGGCCAGTACTTGCTGCTCAGAGCTGAATGGGAGAAGGCCATGGGGCACTCAGCTTCCTGCATGTGGGACACTCTGGGCTGCTTCAATACATCCATTACTCCGAGGAAGAGAGAAGCAATGAATACTCCTTGACAAGGGGCTGCTCTGCTAGTCAGGTAGGAAAGGAGCTGAGGAACTAGGAAAATGGTGACTTGGTACCACTGGACTCTGGAGTGTGGGTTACTCTGCTGAAGAGGGAGGATGTCAAGATGGGAAAGGAGAGGCTGATACTTGAATAAGTGAAATACCTCCACATCTGTCCTATCCAGTAACTATGGATGGTAGCTTCACAGTGCCAAACCCCAATTATGTTCAGTATTATTGGGGTCATGTGTCCATACCCCTATGTGAGAGAGGGGAGGGCATGGAAAGCTGTCCTTCTCTCTATACTGTGACTCTCCTGGGAGATTCCCCTCTTAGGACTGTAGAAAACCCAGATGAAATTTCTCTTCCACATCATAACCACCTCTACCTCCATCTCCTCCCTCCGAAGCCCAGGGAAATGCCACAATAAGGAGTAAGAAACAAATATTGTTGAGTGCCTACTATCTAGAAGGTACCATACACTGGTCATCTTCTCTACCTTTCACCAAAATTGTACGAACCCATCTTGCAGAAAATTGAGGCCTGGTGCATTGCCCATGATCACAGAGCCAGTAAGTAGCAGCACTGGAGTCCAATCTGTCTAGGGCTTCTGCTCTTTGCACTTCCATGTGACCTAAGAAGACCAGTGTCATGTACTGAATTGTATTTCCCCAAATTCACATGTTGAAGCCCTAAACCCAATGTGACCATCTGAATATAAGGTCTATGAAGAAGTGAATTACGTTAAATGAGGTCTTAAGTGTTTGGCTCTAATCTGATAGGACTGTGTCCTTATAAGAAGAGGAAGGGACACCGATCTCTCTCTGTCTCTGTTTCTGTTTCTCTGTCTCTCCCATGTGAGGACACAGGTAGAAAGCACCATCTGCAAGTCAGGAAGAGAGCCCTCACAATAAACCAAACATTCTGACACCTTGACCTTGAACTTCTAGACTCTAGGATTATAAGAAAATAAATTCTGCCTACAGCCTGTGGTATTTTGTGTCACAACCATAGCCAACATAGACAAGAAGGAAGTAGGGAGAGAGGTGCCCTTTTGGTGTCACTGTGGCTCTGTATGCCACTGTGAGGTTGTGCAGCTGTTGTTGTCTTTGTAGGTTCCTGCCTCCATGTCTCGGTATCTCTGCATGTCTTGTCTCTGTGGGGCCTCATGGTCTCTATTATGACTCTGTATGTAGCTGGGTAGGGGTGCTCTGGAAAGATGAGAGCTTTTCTCTCTGGTACTGGCTCAAAGACTCAGGGTTGGCTACCAAGGCTTGGTAGGCCTCTAACATGTGGTGTCCATGGGACCTCCAAGCATGGGAAGCTGATGACCATGGTGCAGGGCTTCCTGCCCAGACTGAGCTTACCTATTCCAGTGTGTCTGAGCCCAGCTATTAAGAGGATTCTGACCCAGGCTGTAGGAGTATGCCTCCTGCACTATAGCTCCTTCTGTATAGGGATAAGAGTCCAGCCGAGACTCTGCAAGTGAGATGTCTTATGTAGACTGGGGGCAGACATGGATACCTTGTTACTGCCTTCCTGTCTCTTGCCCTTGCGGAAGAAGCTTCACTACGTCCCTGGGCTTACAGCTCTAAGAAAGAACTTCTGATAGGCCCTCCACATATCTACAAGCATGGGGACTTGTCCTCAGGAGGCTGAGCTGTTTCTGAGAAGGCCACCAGAGTGCTGTTTTCTGCTGAGACACTGCTGCAATGCTCTACACTGTTTTCCACAGCACTATGGTGTTGTGCTCACCACTTGGAGCCTGCAGCTCCTGGGGAGGCGTTACTGATAATCCTTGCATGTGAGTAAGATGCAGTTGTGCATTACTTCAGTCCCCAGATTGAAGCCTACTGGCTCAGCCCTGAGGATCCCAAAATACAGACAGAAAGAGCCCCTGAAGAGGATCTCAGGATAATATCTTCTTGAGAAGGGAATGTAATATAATAATATCAGGGGGAAAATCCATGCATTGCAGAGATGTTCTCCATGTCCAAATCCTGCTTCTATTCACTTCCTTAAGGAGTGACCCAGGAGTCTGGCAGAGATGGTTTTAATCTCCCATGGTAGAAATGTACCCCTTTTCCCATAACCTGAGGGCAGAGGCCTCTGTGGATCTCCTGCAACTCAATTCAGACAGCCCTTCATATCCTCTGCTCTGCATCTCTTTCAGTTTTTTTCATTTCAGAGTCGCACATGCCCACATTAGTATCACATCTGCCCCTTGAGAGGATGATAATAATCATAATAACCAGTTTTGAGTACCCAATTTGTGCCAGACACTATCTGAGATGCTTTGCATATATTACCTCATTTTGCACCACAATGTTTCCTTAAATAGGAGCCATTACCTTCATTTTATAATGGAGGAATTCAAGATATAGTGACCTTGGGTGACTTACCTTGGATTAGGTAGCTAGGAGGTGACCAAGGCAAGATTTGAACCCAGGACTGATGGACCCTAAACACAATACTCTTAACCACCATAGTATTCTACGTTTTGCCTGCTGTTCTACTTCTATACCCTGCCCGCCTCTAGCCAGAGACAGAGCAATGATGATCATGACTGTGTAGCATCCTTATCTACCCTTGAGACCCAGGGATTTTTTTTTTATGTAGGGCTTGGTAACTGCCTCAGCTGGAGGCTGGTCTAAGATTGGCAGTATTGAGAGCAAATATTTTAGTGGTTACCAGGGCAGAGACTCTGTTCATCCCTGGACACACTCAGATGGGTATTTAGAGTGTAGACAAGAGTCTAACCCCACCTCCAACCTGTCCTGGAGATGGGGCCTAAAATCTCTTGTTCTCATCCCCATCAACCTGCAGGTGGTGAGTCAGAGAGGAATGATCAGTGCTGAGTCTGGCTAGGCCGCTTGGGGACCTCATTAGCTGGTGTTTCTAGAATTCGTTGAACTCTGCAAATAGCAGGTGCTCATAGCTAGCTGTGAGAAGGAACACAGCTACCTAAGGTGCTGTGGGGAGAACATCAATCTTTCATTTTGTCCAGATAGACCTGCATCTCTTCCAAAATGCCAAAAGAGTAGTGGGCCTGTAGTGATCATTTGCTTTTGGTGCTCATTCTCTGATAACAGAGAGCCATGACCACACTTTGCAAAACATCAATGGGGTCTGAAGGCTGTTATTTTAGTCTGAGGTCATGAGAACCTGAGGAAGCACAGAGCAGCCTCTTCCAATCCTCCTTGGGCCTGGTGCTTTGAAGACAATGATCCAAGAATAGAAAACAATGTTTGGGGGTTAAAAGTAGCATCAGGTTTTAAAAAATGAAAGTAACCCCAAAATAGTAGTTGAACACTTGGGAGTTAAGCTTCAGGGTATGGCCAGATTATCAACTCTATGAGTAAAGGAACAACATGGAGTACTGCAGTCGCAGAATGTTCAGGCCACTCCCTCACTTTATAGGCAAGAATATGGAACCCAGAGAAAAAAGGGGACTTGCTTAAGGTCACACAACAGGTTGGTAAATGCTGGTGAGTGTCTTGGAATTAACATCCAGTTCTCCTAACTGCTTTCCTGGTGCTTTCCCCACTTACTTATGCTTAGTAACCCCCAAAGTGCTAGGCTCTCAGCAGGTTTTAAGATTTTAAAATATTCAATTGATGAAGAGACAAAGAGTTAAAATGAGACACTGTAAAACTGGAGGCCTCATGACTCTTTCAAACAGAAACTTTGGTGATAGTTTCTCAGTACGCCAGAGGTGCCTGGTATGAGAAAAATGGGCTAAAACACCCAGGCCAGATTCCCTGTGACTGATGGACTGCAGATTTTCCAACACACTTCAGCCATTTCCTGCAAGCAGTGTTACCAAAAACAATTCCAGCTCTACCTGGACAACCTGGCTTTTTCTCAAATATCGTGTGGCTGTCCCCTGGTATGCCCACACCTCACTGGGGCAGGCCCTGCCCATGCCTGGGAACTCACCTTCCCACTTTTTCTTTGACTCTGTGGGTCCTCTGGATCCACATGGAGGATGGAGAGAAGGGGTCTGTATGGCCTAGGATCTGGGTGGGATATCTTTCTCTGGGAGAATGATCACAAAGAGTCGTGAGAAATGAAGGGCAGGCCAAGGACACCAGGAACAGCTTTTGGTCTTCCTTTGCTTTTTTTTTTTTTTTTTTTTTGGCATACTTTTTCTTCTCATCAATGTTGGAAGTATTACAACATTACAAAACCACATAAAAGGTTTGCTTACTTCTTAAAATAGAAGGAAGAGAACAATGAGGTTATTTCCCTGTGGACCAGGGTGAGAAGCTGCAGGTGATGGTAGCCCGAAGCAAAGTGAATGGGAGGAAAGCCGTGAAAGGAGGGTCCATCCAGAAAGGCCCAGAGGAGTGGCTGGTGGTGGGCAGGAATTATGCCTACAGATCCCAGTGCTCCCATGACCTCTCCAATAATGGCATTCAATCCTCACCCCTGCCCACCTGTGAATCTGTTGGAGGGAACAGTTGGTGTGGCTGTAAGAAGGAGTCACATAGGAGCCCATGGAAACATGGTGTGATAAAGTGCTCAGTGCTGAGGTCTCACCAATCCAGGTGTGCCTCCTCTCCTGACTTCAGCTTATTCCTATATAAAAAAAAAAAATATTATATCCACCATTTCTTCAAATATCCAGAGTAACCATAGTCTACAAAAATACCACATATCTATTATCATCACTGTTATGCCTCATTCTCATGAAGACAAGAAGGGGAAGAGAGTAAGATATTTGAAATACACTAAGATATCCCATAAAGATGTTTTTTTTTTCTTGTGTGTTTTTTGGTTTTTATCTTGAAAACTCTATTATGTTTGGTAGAGAGTGTTTCCAAAGATGGCTTGGGGTTACTGTTTATTTGTAGGTGACTAGGATGCAATTCAGTCCTTGCTTACAAAACAATTCACATACCTCATAGTTGTCTTAAGGTGAACTAAGTCACTTCTGTGAGTATAGGAGGGCCTTGGCCCAAACTCAAGATTGAGCATCTGGGGAAGACCTGGGGAAGGCCCTGATCTGCTTCCTCTGGTCCTGAGGCTGGGAGAGCAATCAGGACAATTGGTTATGTATGTCCTGTCATCTTCTTCCCACTGGGAAACCCAAGGTGCAGGATCCAGGACAGGGCAGGAAGAAGAGTGGAGCTGGAGAAGACAAGAAATGTAACAATAACAATGACAGAAACAATAACAGTCCCTAACATTTTTGAGTTTTTTGTGATGTGCAGATTATCTCATTTACTTGCTTATAATTTATTGAAGTATACCCTTGCATTCTCTGTGGGAACATATGGCTGTGGGAATATACCCCAAGACACGGGCTCATTGAACAAGCTCACCTTCAGCCCTCATCACCTCATGCCACACACACCCCAGCCTATGCCCCTCAATGAGTAATATTGGTCTGGGGAGAAGAAAACATAGTCAACCATTCTGATGTAGAATAGTACAGAACAGGGTTTAGAGAAGTGCTCCATGTCCCATGTAATGTAGGCTCTTTCATATCTAGCTTCCAAGTTAGATTATAGGATGAATAAATGAAGCTAGGGGAAGAGGGCTGATGTGGGTAGGAGACCAGAAGGCTGGGGCTGGATTCTGCTACAGATTTGCTCCATGGCCTTTGATACATCCTGTGCTTATATTTTTCAAATGGGAAAAATCCATCTCTACCCTGAGGCTCTTGCTAGAGGAAGACCACATGACAAGGAGACAGGAAAGTAAAGGAAGATATTTAGCCCAACATTGGCAACCAGGATCTTAGCTGGGAGGGAGAAAGGGGTTCCTGAGCAAATATCTGCACCCCCAATTCCAGAGTTTGAAGCTTTTTGTCTCTGAGAATGAAAGTCATCTCCAGTAACTATACCTGTCCTTCTCTCTCTGGCCTGGCTGAGCCGTGGAATCATCTATCTGCCTTGGAGAACGGGCCTCTGCCATAGTCTCTACCCCCGATCCCAACCTATAATCCTTCCTCAGCTTCACCTCTCCTCACCTGCCACTCAGCAGTTGTCCATGAATCATGATTACACTGAAGTAGGAATTTGCTCTGATGGAGGTTTGGATAAGAAATTGAGAAATCAACTGTGCTCTCCACTTTCCCCCGTATTCATGGAGAAAGGAAAGGCAAAAGTGAACAAGAAGCCCAAGTTTGCTGATAGTCATCCAGCATAGGCTTCTGCTGAAGGCTAAATGAGTAGTCAAGGAGCATTCAAGGAGAAACCTGTAAATACTCTCCAAAGTGAATAGGGGAGACACGGTCAACTCAGCAGCACTGGAGTGACTCCCATGACAGAGCTACAGGCAAGAGTTAGCTCCGGAATTGGAGTGTAGGGGGTAAAGCTCACACAGGCACACACTTCTCAATTGTTCCCTTAAAGGTTATTTTACATGTTCTTTTAGTTTGGTATTTTTTAGCAGTGGGAAATGAGGATCAAGTGCTAAGATAACCAAAACCTGAAGCCCTTTGCAATCCCTGCCAGTATTTTCCTAAGAATGTTTAATTTCAGATGGCTTCATAAGGAATAAAAAAGCAATCAGCTGACAAAGCAAAGTCTCATTCCAAGAGAGAGATTTTGGGAATGTTCAGCTTTGGGGAACTTTCCACACCATGTCCTCCCCAGGCTTATGGACAGAGAGGTGACTGCTCTGAGCTAGATTATATGCTTCCTATTTAAGATTTCTCTCAGCATGCTGGGCAGAGCTCTGTGTCCTGGCCTGGCACCTCTTCTCTGAGGTGCTTGGGCCCTTTTTTTCCTGTGATATGCTCAGGCCTATCCCCTAACTACTCCTTCAGGAGAGCTCACAGCTCTTCCTCAGCTCTCATGGGGACTGAAATATGTGCAAAAAGCTCAGAGAAATTTATTACAACTGTAGAGTTGAATAAATCTCCCTTATTGGGTGAGAGGTTACTACAGGTGTCATCCTGGCAGCTCTGTAACTCAGAAACCTCCCTAGAGAATGCTCTGGTTGAGACATCAGTGCACCTCAGGAGGGACTATGTGGCATCGTGAGGGGGTAAGGGGGGGACCTCTCTTTGCCCTGGGCCTTCTGTGAATCAGAAAGGTTGGGAGCCCAGATATCTGAGGTTTAGTCTGGCTGGAGAAGATCTGATCCATTTTTAAGAGCCATTTCTGGTACTGGACATGTCTTTAATGGAGAGAAACTTCACTAAGCTGAAGTCCGAAGTGTGAACCCTTTTGGATCAGAAATACAGTGAGTGATCTAGGATGAGGGTTAGCACTAAGCCTCAGGAGAGAGGAGGGAGCAGAGGAAGGTGATCTGAGACACTAGTGGCATGCTCTTCCTGCTTTCTAAGAACCAGCCCTAGGAAATATTCACTGTTTGGGCTTTCTCCTCCACCAGACCATCAGCTATGTGGTTAGGGATATGCTTAGGATAAGTTTTAGTGCCATGAGGGATTCTGTTGGTCCTAATTTTCTCATTGGACCTTCCAGACTAGTGCTGTCCACCAGAACTTCCTGTGATAATGCAGATACTCTAAATCTGTGTTGTCTAATACAGTATCTATTAGCCCCATGAGTAGTCGGCACTCAAAAAGTAGCTAAGGTGACTGGAAAACATAATTTTTAATTAAATTAAATTAAATTAATCTTAATTTAAATAGCAATGTGTGCCTAGTGGCTACCATACTGGACAACAAAGTGCTAGACTTTTTCTTAAGAAGAGTGAGGATGGAGAGACCAGGGCACTGAACCGAGGGTCAGCAGATCAGGTTCTTTGGTCCAGTCCAGCTGATGAGCATTTGTGTGAACTTGAGAAAGTTGTTGAACTGTTTGATGGCTTCATTTCTCTCTTTATCCACAAGTTTGAACACTTTTAACTAGTACTCAGCTGAAGAAAACAGAATATGACCAGGATCTTAAAAGCTCCTCTCTTATCCATTATTACAGCTTGCATCCAAGGTTAAACCCTACATTGACTTTCAAAAGGAGCAATCAGTTTTGCCTGTGTTGTAAGTTCCTATAAATGTATCACACACTATGTATTCTCTTGGATCTGAATTTCTTTATTCAACATTGTTTGTGAGGTTTTTCCCAAATTGTTATGTGTTTTTGTAGTTGTGACTATATTATACTTTATTTATTCATTTTTATTGATGGACATTTGATAAATTTTCTTTTGGGAGTTCTTATGGATGATGTTTCCACAAACCTTTTATTACCTGTTTTTGGAGAATATAAGTTGGTGATATACCTAAGACAGGAACTGGTCTCAAGACAAGATCTTGAGATAAGAAAGTTATGAGGAGAAAAATTGCAAAAAAAACGATCCATGTATCTCAGACATTTCCTCCAGTTCCATGTATATCTGTATGGAAGGTTTGTGTATGTTCATCTTTAGTAGATACTACTAATTATTTTTACTAAGTGGCCGTGCCAATTTATACACTCATCAATAGTGCATCCATGTATCTCTATTTCTTTGGGATCAGTTACTGGAAATGAATCCTTATCATTTATTTTCTTTTTTTAAAATATAATTTATTGTCAAATTGGCTTACATACAACACCCAGTGCTCATACCAACAAGTGCTCTTCTCAATGCTCATCACCCATTTTCCTTCTCCCCATTCCCCATTCAGTTTCTTCTCTGTATTTAAGAATCTCTTGTGGTTTGCCCTATGTGTCTGTTTTTGTGCCAGTAACATACTGTCTTGAGGATTATAACTATAACTTTGTAGTAGAGTCTCCTGCTTTGGTTTTCTTCTTCAATATTACTTTGGCTATTTGGTGTCTTTTGTGGTTCCATACAAATTTTAGGATTATTTGTTCTAGCTTCGAGAAGAGTGCTGGTGCAATTTTGATTGGGATTACATTGAATGTGTAGATTGCTTTGGGTACTATTGACATTTTAGCAATATTTATTCTTCCAATCCACGAGCATGGAATGTTTTTCCATTTCTTTGTGTCTTCTTCAATTTCCTTCATAAGCTTTCTATAAATTTTAGCATACAGATCTTTTACATCAGTGGTTAGGTTCATTCCTAGGTATTTTATGGTTCTTGGTGCAATTGTAAATGGGATCAATCTCTTTAATTTGCTTTCTGTTGCTTCATTATTGGTGTATAAAAAAGCAACCAATTTCTGTACATTGATTTTGTTCCCTGCGACTTTGCTGAATTTGTATATCAGTTTTAGCAGTCTTTCTGTGGAGTCTTTCAGGTTTTCCATGTAGACAATCATGTCGTCTGCAAAAACTGGAAGTTTTATTTCATCTTTGCCAATTTTGATGCCTTTTTTTTCCTTTGGTGGTCTGATTGCTGATGCTAGGACTTCCAACACTATGTTAAACAGCAGCGGTGAGAGTGGGCATCCCTGTTGTGTTCCTGATCTCAGGGGGAAAGCTCTCAGTATTCCCCCATTGAGGATGATAGGAGCTGTGAGCTTTTCATAAATGGCTTTTATGATGTTTAAGTATGTTCCTTCTGTTCCAACTTTCTTGGGTGTTTACTAAGAAAGGATGCTGAATTTTGTCAAATGCTTTTTCTGCATCGATTGACAGGATCATATGGTTCTTATCCTTTCTTTTATTAATGTGATGTATCACACTGATTGACTTGTGAATGTTGAACCAGCCCTGCATCCCAGGAATGAATCCCATTGATCATGGTGAATAATTCATTTTATATGCTGTTGAATTTGATTTGCTATTATCTTTTTGAGAAGTTTTGCATCCATGTTCTTCAGGGATATTGGCCTGTAATTCTCCTTTTTTATGGGGTCTCTGTCTGTTTTGGGAATCAAGGTAGTGCAGCTTCAAAGAATGAGTCTGGAAGTTTTCCTTCCATTTCTATTATTATTTATTCTTTTTTGGAACAGCTTGAAAAGGATAGGTATTATCTGTGCTTTAAATGTCTGGTAGAACTCCCCAGGGAAGACATCTGGTCCTGGACTCTTATTTGTTGGGAGATTTTTGATAAATGATGCAATTTCTTCACTCGTTATGGGTCTGTTCAAATTTTCTATTTCTTCTCGTTTGTGTGGGTGTCTAGGAATTTGTCCATTTCTTCCAGGTTGTCCAGTTTGTTGGCATATAATTTTTGATAGTATTCTCTGACAATTTCTTGTATTTCTGAGGGGTTGGTTGTGGTAACTCCATTTTCATTTGACATATATATATATATAAATATATATATATATGTATATATATATATGTATATATATACATATATATACCATATGGAGAGAGAAAGAGAGAGAGAGATTATCTATTTATCTCTTTTCTTTTTGACATGTCTGGCTAGGGGTTTATCAATTTTGTTTATTTTTTCAAAAAAAACAACACTTCATTTCATTTATCTGTTTTACTGTTTTGTTTTGTTTTGTTTTGTTTTGATTCTATATTGTTTGTTTCTGCTCTGATCTTTATTATTTTTCTTCTGCTAGGTTCGGACCTTTTTTGTTGTTTTGCTTCTAGTTCCTTTAGGTGTGCTGTTAGATTTTCTATTTGGGATTTTTCTTGTTTCTTGAGATAGGCCTGGATTGCAGTATATTTTCGTCTTAGGACTGCCTTTACTGCATCCCAAAGGGTTGGATTGGATTTGGTTTGGGTTGGATTTGTTGTTGTCTTTTCATTTCATTTGTTTCCATGTATTTTTTATTTTTTCTTTGTCTGGTTGACCCATTCATTCTTTAGTAAGATGTTCTTCAACCTTCATGCATTGGGAGGTTTTCCAAACTTAATCCTGTGGCTGATTTCAAGTTTCATAGCATTGTGATCTGAAAGTGTGCATGGTATGATCTCAATTCTTTTATATTTATTGAGGGCTGTTTGTAACCCAGTATGTGATCTATCTTGGAGAATGTTCTATGTTCACTTGAGAAGAATGTGTATTCTGCTGCTTTTGAATGAAAAGTTCTAAATATATCTGTCAAGTCCATCTGGCCAAGTGTATCATTCAGGGTCATTGTTTCTTTATTGATTGTATGTCTAGATGATCTGTCCATTGTTGTAATTGGAGTATTGAAATCCCCTGCAATTACCACACTCTTACCAATAAGATTGCTCATCTTTGTAATTCATTGTTTTATATTTTGAGTGCTCCTAAATTTGGTACATTGACAATTATAATTGTTAGTTCTTCTTGATTGATGACCCCGTAATTAATATATAATCCTCGGGGCGCCTGGGTGGCGCAGTCGGTTAAGCGTCCGACTTCAACCAGGTCACGATCTCGCGGTCCGTGAGTTCGAGCCCCGCGTCGGGCTTTGGGCTGATGGCTCGGAGCCTGGAGCCTGTTTCTGATTCTGTGTCTCCCTCTCTCTCTGCCCCTCCCCCGTTCATGCTCTGTCTCTCTCTGTCCCAAAAATAAATAAACGTCGAAAATATATATATATATATAATCCTCTTCATCTTTTTTATAGCATTTAGTTTAAAATCTAGTTTGTCTGATATAAGTATGGCTACTCCAGCTTTCTTTTGACTTCCATTAGCATGATAGATGGTTCTACACCCCATCACTTTCAATCTGAAGGTGTTCTCAGGTGTAAAATGGGTCTTTTGCAGACAGCAAATAGATGGGTCTTGTTTTTCTTAATCCATTCTGATACTCTATGTCTTTTGATTGGAGCATTTGTGGTATTATTGAAAGATATGGGTTTTGAGTCATTGTGTTATCTCTAGGTTTCATGCTTAGAGTGATGTCTCTGGTGCTTTGTGGTCCTTGCAACATTTCACTCACAGAGTTTCCCTTAGGCTCTCTTATAGGGTTGGTTTAATGGTGATGAATTCCTTCAGATTTTGTTTGTTTGGGAAAATCTTTATCTCCCCTTCTATTGTGAATGACAAGTTTTCTGGATAAAGGGTTCTTGGCTGCATATTTTTTCTGTTCATCACATTGAAAATTTCCTGCCATTCTTTTCTGGCCTGCCAAGTTTCAATAGATAGGTCTGCTACTACCCTTATGTGTCTATCCTTGTAGGTTAAGTCCAGTTTATCCCTAGCTGCTTTCAGAATTCTCTCTTTATCCTTGTATTTTGCCAGCTTCACTATGATATGTCGTGCAAAAGATCCATTTAAGTTATGTCTGAAGGGAGTTCTCTGTGCCTCCTGAATTTCAATGTCTGTTTCCTTCCCCAGATTGGGTAAATTCTCAGCTATGGTTTGTTCAAGTACCTTTGGCCCCTTTCTCTCTCTTCTTCTTCTGGAACTCCTATGATACGGATATTGTTCTTTTCATTGAATCAGTTCTGTAATTCTTGCCTCCAGATTTTTTTAATCTCTTTTTCTCAGTTTTATCTTTTGTCATAATTTTATCTTCTATTTCACCTATTCTCTCCTCTGCCTCTTCAGTTTTCCCTGTCACTGCCTCTAGTTTATTTTGCACCTCATTTACAGTACTTTAAAATTCATCATGGCTATTTTTAAGTTCTTTGATCTCTGTAGCAATAGATTCTCTGCTGTCTTCTATGCTTTTTTCAAGCCAAGCAATTAATCTTATGACAATTATTCTAAATTCTTGTTCAGTTATATTGTTTATATCTGTTTTGAGCAATTCTTTAGCTGTCATTTGGTCCTGGAATTTCTTTTGAGGGACTTTTTCCATTTCATCATCTTGGCTAGTTTTCTGTACTTTATATGTTTTAAAAGCTTGTTATGTGCCCTTTTCCTGAGACCACTGCTATATTAAAGAGGACTGTCCGGGGCCTGGCCCTTCAAGAGGTATTTTTGGGAGAGTGTTACTTGCTCTCTGTTGTTGTGTCTTTGGTTACTTTATCTGTATACTTGTAGTGATGTTTTGGACCCTCTACCAGGTGTGCATTGATTTGTTCATTGAAGTATCCCAGAAAGGAAAACAAAGAGACAAACAAACAAAAAACAGACAGAAAAAAAAACCACACAGCACACAAACACACACACACACGCACACACACACACAACAAAAACAAAAACAAAAAAAACCAGAAAGACCAGCTATAAGTAAACAACAGGGTGGGAGTGATGTTGATGGAAGAGGCCTTATCCCATACAAAGAAAGAAATGACAGGAGTAGGGAAAAAGAAAAAAAAATAAAAATTGACCAGGCAGAGAAAATATAGGCTTAATGCAGAGACTGAGAAAGGAAAATAAAGAAGTAGTCAGGGAAAAAGAAAAGAAGATAAAGTTGTCCATTCAGAGAGGCTGTATAGCTTAATCCAGAGAGAGAGAAATGAAAATAAAGGAGAGTGCAGGGAAAAAAGAAGAGAAGACAAAATGGATCAAAGAAACTATATGGCTTAATCCAGAGAGTAAGAAAAATAAAGAAGGAGGTGGGAAAAAAGACGAGAAGATAAAATTTCCCAGAGTGAGAAAATATATGGCTTAATCCAGCAAGAGAGAAAGGAAAATAAGGAAGGGATGTAGAACATGTATCAAAAGAATAGATTAAATATGTCTGCTTAACGAAACCAACAACCGGAGTAACCAGACGGGTGGAGGGAAGAGATATGAAGAAGAAAAGGAAGAATATATCTATATAATAAGAATTGTCCAAGAATTAAACCAGGTGATGCAACAGCACTGGTCTGGAGGAGGGGCCATCTGGTTCATCAGCATCAATCAATCCCACTCCAGTAGATATGCAGTTACCAGGAGCCGAGGGGCTTGGTTTGGTGTAGGCAGGTCCCACCTCCACTGTGAGCAGGCTGTCTGTTCCCTGAAACACCCCACCTATGGCCCGTCAGGTTTTCCCAGTGGGTCCCTGGAAGCAACCCTGCTTCTTTTCCTCCCAGACTCTTGGGGTTCAAAGTCTTTTGGTCTCAGCATGACTTTCTTTGAGAAATGAGGGAACTTTGGATCTCCCCACTTCTCTTGCATTTTGGCCCCTCCCTCCAGCCCCTCCCTTCTGAGCAACTGTGACTTTGACCCTATCTGATACTCTGGGGGAGGGTCTTGCTGAGCAACGGCCAGACGCCTGCCCATCCCCAGGAATGTTTATGAGACTGTGCTGCACTGATGCCCAGAGTCTGCAGCTGGGTGCCAGCCCACTCCAGAAAATTTTTTGCGTGATCTTGTAGTAGTAACATTTCAGAGTTTATGGAAAATCACAGCACACATCTAGCACCAGGATTTCTCCCCTAACATCCTTGTTCCAGCACCAATAAATGTGGTTGTTCACTGGGGTCCGCTGGGACCTTTGCCTGTGGGGTGGCTGCACAGCCTCTACCAAATGTCCTCCCTGCAGGGGAACTGCCACTCCCCATGTGGCCTGTGGACCCCTCAGACCTTGTTCTCTGCTCTTGGGGGTTTGCTCTTTCCACCAGAAAACCACCAGGTTTCGAGCTGCAGAGCCTCAGACTCTGCTCTCCCCCTGTTTATAGTCTTGATGGAATTTAAACCCTCTCCTTTCTCCTTTCTCCCCCCCCCCTTTTTTTTGTTCAGTCCCTGAAGCTGTTCCCACTTTTCCACTTTCGTTCCAGTTGTTTGGGGGGGTGCTTTTCCCATACTCTTTACCTATCTCCATCCTCTCTCTGCAAGCATAAAGAGCTCCCTGCACTCCATTGCTTTTCTCTTCCCTGATTCACTTGTCTATGCCACATACCTGCAGAGTTCTGTGATTCAGGTTGTGCATTTGTTGTGTTAATCCTCAGATCAGGTTTCTGGGTGTGCAAGATGGCTTGGTGTTGATCTGGCTGCTTTTCAGTGATGACAGACACAAAAAAAAGCTTCCATGTTGTTCCCCCATCTTGGTCCCCTCTCAAATCCTTATAATTTCTTGTGTGATCAGAGCCTCTCAGGTGGCTCCTATCTCGGAGTAGATCCTCAGTGGCGATGAATGATTCTGTTGCCTGTGTTCTCTGTTACTCCAGGGCTTGGATTCTGATATCCAGAGCAGACTCATCAGTGTTCAGGGTTGTTCAAGGAGGTTCTGGGTCCAGCACTCAGACAAGAACTATGCTTCTCCCATTAGGAATTTTCACACCCTATTTTTATGTGAGGTTTCTCTTCCATCTCTCTATGCTTCTTAAGCTTAAAAAAGGCTCATGTTCCGTGCCTTACCTGGCAGCTCCTTCAGAAGAGGTCTGTCTCAAAAGGAAGGTTTCCTGGATCTTTCCTTTTGGTACCACAAAGGTTCAGCTTATGCTTGGTCCCTATGTAGGGAACTCAGAAGACTCTATGCTTTCTCCCATCCCTTTCCTCTCTGAGTGTCAGCCTCTCTTTCCTCTTAACTCTTTCCTTTCTCACTTCTCTGCTCCTCAACTTCTCTTATCAAAATGTTAGTCACTAACATAGGGACATCAAATGTCCAAGGAAGGTGGAGAGTGACTTTGAATAGGGAGATCTAAGAAAGATGTAGGAGAGGGTGACCAACCTCTTCATACTGCCACAGCTCCCCCACTCTACATGGACAAGTGAGGCTCTGGGCTTTTCTTTCCCTCTCTGGAACATTAGGATAGTCCTGTGAGCATGGTTGCTCCTATGCTCAATGCATCAAGTATGTCTGATAGACTCTGGTGGACAAGAAGAAGAAAGATGATCCCTGATTCTGGAAGAGTGAGGACTTCCAATATGTCTGTTCTAACAATAGGGGTGAGGGCAGTAAAGAGAAGCTTAGGAAGTCTGGTGTCTTGCTGCATTGCTTTTGTATTTTTTCCAGGCTCTTGATACATAGTGTATGGTTCTGTTAGAAATTAGTTTGAACTTGTATTTTGGGGAAAACAGGAGGCAGGAGCCGGTGACAACTTTTAGTTTGGATCCCTGGTATTTATTGCAATCCTCTTTGACTTACTCTGCCCCACTCTGACAATCTCATCAAGCAAAAGTCATAATTTGAGAACCATATAACTAGAATAGTCTACTACTATGCTGAGATTCTCTTGGTTTACTAAATTCCAAAAAAACATTTGTAAATTATATAAACTTCTCACAGCTCCCTAATTATATACCCTCTAAATTATGCTGGGAACATAGAAGAGATAGCAGCTGCTTTCCAGCTGCAGACACACCTGACATACTAAGATCTCAAAGCAAAGTAGCTCAGAATAGAGGCTGGGTGAAACGTGCAGACCTTGAAAAGTAAAACACCCACAGAGAGGGGCAAACACCTTGAGAAGGAGTGGACAGGCAATGATTTCCAGGAGGTTGGGTAAGAAGAAGGTCCTGAAGGACAGGCAAGTGGCAGAGGTGGAGCTTCCAGTGCAGGGGACAGTGGGAGTGACAGTGGCAGCTGGGACCCCATGTTATCAACACCATACAACCATAGAACAGAAGGGACTTGGGATCTCCCTGGTTAACTTGATCATCTGTAAGATGATGAAACGAAGGGTGGGACTGGGGAAGGGCCTTTATTAAGGACGCATGATGGAGAGGCCAAGCCTCCTGAAGTTATTTAAAACTGCTCAGGGGTGCTGTCTGGAGACAGAGTTGCTATTGGTTGGTGTTTTTCTATGCCGTGGCAGCCTACCCATCAGCCTCACAGGTGCTATCTCTACATCAGGCTTTGTGTAAGATGCATTTTCCTTATGCATCTTTTCTTTAAACCCCAACTAGACTAGGTAACTTCTTATACCAAAGACTGACCATGCCAATGTCAGCATGAAAGGACTCTAAATCTGCACCCTCCATCTCACATTTCACAGATGCAGAAACAGACCATGGAGGGAGGCAGGTGACAGGACTTTACTATTAATCTAGATCACCTCTCTGGGTCTCCCAGGAGACATTCAGCTGCCTCATAGGAGGACAGGCAGGAAATACCCCCAACTCCAGAGGGGGCAGGGAGAATGATGAAAGGAACATAGAAACTACACCCCACTTTCAGATAATCATGCACACTCTCCTCTCACCTCTCAACTCTCTCCCCTGAATCAACTCAAGGGTAAGTGTTCTTTTAGCACTGCCACCTCATACCTAAAAGATTTCTGGACTTTCTGCTGATGCTGCAGCCTGCAGGAATGCCTATACTCTACGCTGGAGACAAGGATGATGAGGAAGTAGAGGGTTCTTGGGGGACTCTGAGACAGGAACAGAGGGCTCAGACCCTGAATTCATGTGTTAAGTGGGAGGAGGGCCCAATTTTGATCTTCCCCATTTTATGGGAAAGGCTTGAACAACCTGTGAACTTGGTGGACAGGAAACAACCAAACTTACTTTCAAGGAGGCACTGATTTTTTTTTTCCATTTTAATCACTGGGCCAGCTGTCTTTGCCTTTGAGAGTTTAACCTGGGGAAAGGCCTCTTGAATTGAACAGAATTTAAAGGACAATATGGTTGGGCCTAAAGGCTACAATGATAAGTGAAATAAATCAAATAGAAAAGACACATACCATATAATTTCACTTATATGTGGAATTTAAAAAACAAAACGAATGAACAAACAAAATCAGAGGCAAACTTGAGGCACTTGGGTAGCTCAATTAAGTGTCCAACTCCATTCTGGCTCAGGTCATGATCTCACGGTTCATGAGATTAAGACCCATGTCGGGCTCTGTGATAACAGCATGGAGCCTACTTTTGATTCTCTCTCTACCTCTCTCTTTCTGCCTCTCCCCTGCTCTCTCTCTCCAAATAAAATAAACTTTAAAAAATCAGAAATAACTCATAAATGCAGAAAACAAACTGGTGATTGCTGGAAGTGAGGGTCTAAGAGAATGGGTGAAGTAGGTATAAGGATTAAGTGAAGCAAACTTCCAGTTATAAAATAAATAAGTCACAGCAATAAAAAGTACAGCATAGGGAATATAGTCAATAATATTGTAATAATATTGTACGGGAACAGGTGGTAACTACACTTAACCTGGTGAGCATTGAGTAATATATATAATTGTCAAATCAGTAGGTTTTACACCTGAAACTAATATAACATTGCATATCAACTATACTTCAACAATAAAAATGTAAAATACTAAAAAAAATAAAAGAGAACATTCATCTTGCCATTTGTGACAACATGAAAGTGGAGGACATTATGCTAAGTGAGATAAGGTAAAAAGAAAAAGACAAATACTGTATGGCATCACTGATATGTGGAGTCTGAAAAAAAGAAAGAAAAGCTGATCTTACAGAAATAGAATGCAATACCAGGTGCTAGGTACTGGGAGATGCGAGAAGTGGGGAGATTAGGTCAAAATGTACAAACCTTCAGTTACAAGGTGAGTAAGTTCTGAGGAAGTAATGTCATCATGATAACTACAGTTAATGATGGTATATTGCATATGTGAACTTGGCTAAGAGAGAAAATGTTATGTGTTGTCATCACAAAAACAAAGTATTAACCATGTGAGATGATGGACATGTTAGTTTACTTGATTAAGATAATTATTTCACATGTGTATGTATGTCAAATCATCATGTTGTTCACTTTAAATATATATAATTTTATGTAAAAAAAAATAAAGGAGGAGATTCAGAAATGACAATTCCTGTAACTACAAAACTGGGTGAAGTGTTCATAATTCATTTAAAAGATTACCAAGGATAAGAGAGAATAAGAGTGTGTGTGAGTGCATGTGTATTTGAAATAGTGTGTGTGTGTATGTTGAATTCATACATGTGTAGTGTAAAATCATATGTGTATGAGCATGTGTGAATGTGTATATTAGTATGTATGAGCACATGTGTATGAGAGACTGTGTGCATATGTATGAATTCATACAAGTGTATGTGTGCATGTGAAATCACTGTGTGAGTGTGTGTATATTAGTATGTGTGTGTGCATGTGAGAATGTGTGTTTGTTTTGCAGGAGAGGGGCAGGAGCAGGCCAGGCACTCATGTCAGAAACTTGTGGATGTTAAGCTCTACTCTATGCAGTAGTGATCCTGGGTATGGCAGCATCTTTGCCATAATCAGATATTGGCTTCAGCCTCTACCCTGCACATGGGTTCTGCATATCATTTTTGAAGACTTTGAAGGTCAGAGAGGAGATGGCAAGGCTTAGAAGTAAGGAGAGACAGGTGTCCAGCTCAGGTCAATAGTTGTTCAATAAATGGTTTGTGAAGGTTTTTGAGGGTGTGTGTGGGTCTCTGTGAAGGTATATGTCAGGGTCTGTGGAGGGTCAGTAAGAGGATGTGTGGGAGGCTGTGTATGAGGGTGTGTGGGAGGATGTGTGGGAGAGTATGCATGAGGGTCTGTGGGTAGACATGCTGAAATTTTTGTGGTAGGATGTGTGGCAGGGTCTAAGACAGTATGTAGGAGGGTCAATGAGGGTGAGTGGGAGGGTCTGTGTGAGGGTTGAAGAACATAGGGCAGACTCAAGCCAGCCTCTGGGCTCTGGAGAACCACAGGTCAAGAAGAGGAGAAGGACAGTAAACTGTCCATGCCCTTCAAGACAAAGTTATAATTTTAACTTGGGGGGAGGTCAGTACAGCATATGGGGAAGGAGCTATTGACTTGGGTCACTGGACTGGAGAACAGGTCTTGCCAACAATTGGTATTCAGTTTTTTTAATCCATTATATTAGCTTGTAATGCTATCACACTATTGCTTAATTTGCAATTCCCTAATGACAAATGATGTTAAGCATTTTTTTGTATGCTGTTTGCTATGTGTGCATTTTCTTTGACGACAAACCTGAAAGACAGGTACAGAATTTTGAAAGTCCACTAAAGTCCATGCTGTGTTTGGGGAGAAGACTCCCATTACAGATGGGGGTGCTGAGTGGCTCGAGATGAATCTAGAACTATTTGTTGTATCCAGATTGTGAAGAGGTTTAAAGGCTTGTTTAGAATTTTCAATTTTAGCTCTTGGGAAATGAGCAGGTTTCAGAGGTGACCAAACTGTGGAACATAGGCAATTGTAATGCAGCCCTTCTTCCAGGTGACTGAGGACTCAACCACAAAGGAAATGATCACAGCTGATGGCCTGAGAGCCAGAGGGTGTCATAGGTACAGAGGCCCCTATTGTGGTTGGCCTCATTTCAGGGAGCAGACTGAAATTCCAGTAGCAATGAGCAGTGGGCCATGGGACAAAGCCTCTGCCCTGTACAACTCCTAGATGGGTATTAAGAAAAGTCTCTCCGGCCTCGTCCTTTGGGGAAAAGGCACACCAGCATGACAGCCAGAAAGGTGAGAGTCTTACCTGCAAAGCCAATGAACATGAGTTCAGGGTAAATACCCTCAAGTGACTGTATTTTATTTCATAATCATTAAGATAATATTGCTACTATTTCCATGTCAGTGATACTGCCTCCTTATTTGCATTGTTCTGCGAGTGTCTTTACTCAAGCAGAGAAATGTCTGGGTCTGTAAATGGCGTTTTGTAAGGAACAGGAACAAAGCCATCTACCAAGGTCAGACTATCAATCTCATGTTCCCTCCTCCCCATTTATGGAGGACCTTTCTCCCAGCAGAGCACACTTTGGGGGGGGGGGGCAGATGTGTCTTTCCTCATCCCAGATGCACCTGGGACTGACATCCGCACTCACCTCTGTGTGAGAAAGGGGACTTTATGTCTGACATGCCATCAGACAAAAATAAAGACTGCAGCCCAATACTGACTACTGGGACCTCAAAGCAACCTGCAAAAGGCAATATGACACAGAGGAGAGAGCCCAACTTTGAAGTCAGGTACATAGAGAACTGGGTTCAAATCCTGCCTCTGTCACTTTCTGTGTGACACTGTACAAGACAATATAAAGTCTCTGATCCTCAATTTCCTCATTTGAAATATAGTCAACAGTCCCAGTAGCATTGCAAGGGTCAAGTGATATATGGAGGTGACAGTAGTTTACAAATCACAAAGCACAGTGCAAATATCAGTCAAGAAGCAATATAGTTTAGCAATTCCACCCACAGCCACTGATTATAACTGTGCTCTTTGGTGAGTTGTTCCATATTTCCATTACCACATGTACAATGCTACCTACATCCCACCCAAGGAAAGCTAGCTCTCTATTGCTCCAAACCCCATGGACTGCAGTTAGCATACAGTTTTACTTTAGTCTTCCTCTGACCTGCAGAGAGCTCCTTCACCTTAGTCACAGCTTTGCTTGGGATGCCCGTGGAAAGCCTAAATCATGCAGGGTATGAAGCTTTCTCATCTCAGCCAGTATGGGATAACTCTAGAGGCAATGCTCACCCCTACACTCTCCATAGCATTGGAAAATCTTTGTCAGGGCATCATTGTAGCCAGAATTCTTCCTTTTCCTGGTCCACCTCCCCCACTTTCACAGGCACTGGTTCCTAATAAACATCTTTCACTCTAAACTTGGTCTCAGTGTTTGCTTCCAGGTTATAAACAAATCAACATAAGGTAACAATGCAGAAGTGTATTGTGATAGTGAGGTGAGTTAATAAATCCCAATAATTTTGTGCAGGGTCTGGCACATAGTGCTATTATTATTATTATTAATTATTGCTATTGATTTTATCATCTGAGTCCTGAGTAGAGTGGTTCTCACTTGGTCCTGCCCCCTATTATCTCCAGTCCCTGCATCAATCACAGGTGTGGCATTCCATGTCTGTTCTTCCCAGTGTATATCACTGGGACCATCAGATGTTGATATTGGAACTGGCAGGGCTGAAGATGCTTCCTCTTTGTGCGCAGCTGCTATGCACTGAGCCTTGGTAGGCCTTTGACACCATTTCTAATGCTCATAATTACCCCATAAGTCAAGGTAAGTGATGTTAGTCCCTCTTTACAGATGAGGAGCCTGGAACTCAGGGATGTTAATGACTTGCCCATTTCTGAATCCTAGTAGGTGACAGAGCTGGGACCCCAAAGTCTCCACCATATGCCATGCAACCTTATCATATGCAGACATGGGCATTGAATCCCAGGGGATTGAGTAGTCATTGACTAGAAGCCAAAGTTTCTGACTCCCACTGGTTCAGCAGGCTTTACATTGTTCTATGCTGCTTCCTCATGCTCTGTGTTACCTAAATGACTGAATGAAAATGCAAAGTCAATAACCAATTTCTCTTTTCATTGCAGTCCTTACCTTGCTTTTCTGTGGTTGTCTTGGTGTGTGTTTATAATGCATCATCATCACCTCTCAAATACCCTTGGTTATTTGGAGGGAAGCTAATCAATATGTTGCTCACCACAGAGGTGTCGGTGGCATATTTGAGAGAAGACAGGAGGAGGGCCAAGGCTGTGTCAGTCTGCAGAGCTGGCTGGCCCTTCTGAGGCTGAGAGGCTTCTCCAAAGTCTCAAGCCTTAGGGCTGTTGGGAAAGCCATTGGAAATATTGGGGAAGTGAGATGCTGGTGATTTGACACTTGGGCTCCTGGACTCCTAGACAGAATGAAAATCTGTCATAGCAAGATTGATAGCCCTGCCCCTCTCTGGGTTCTGTTTTGAAGGGGAATACTAAGCACACTGGGGACTTGATTTGGAAAATTTATTTATTTTGGTCCAGGTAAGATTAATCATTAATCCAACTTTTTCTTCTATCATTTTGCCTTATCTGGATATTTAATATAAAAAGAATAATACAATGTGGCTTCTATGTTTGCTTCTTTCATTTAGTGCTATATTTTTGAGGTTGAACTGTGTTGTGGCATGTATTGGTAGTTTGACATTTTTTATTGCCTGATAGTATTAGGGGCAATTACATATTTTATTTTCTATTTTCCAAAGACATTTTTAGTTTTTGAATAGATTTAGATTCATATTAAAGTTGCAAAGACATTACAAAGATTTTCTAAATACGACACACTCTGTTTCTCTTTTTATTGACATCTTATATCATTAGTATGATACATTTGTTACAACTAATAAACCCATATTGATATAATAATGTTATACAAATATCACACTTAAAGAGTAGGGAGTTATGTCCTCTTTGAAGACAGAATATCTGCATAAAGTGCTTAGAGTTCTGCTTGGGAGATTAGTCTCCTCTCCTACTGATTTATTTATTTATTTATTTATTTAAAAATTTGCATACATTAAAGTGCTATAAAAGTTCTGGGGCTTTGACAAAAGCATGGTATTATGGATCTACCATTTTAGTATTGTACAGATAATTTCACTGCTCCAAAATGTCCCCAGTGCTTCACCTATTCATGGCTCATAGGTATTTATTTTCTATTTTGGATTTATAATTCAATACTTCCTAGTTTATTTTGTCAAATTATTTTTTCTGTTGGCTATGGTATCCATTTCATATACCCCTAGTGTGTGTGTGTTGTGTGTGTGTGTGTGTGTGTATGCGTGTTTTGAACATCAACCGTTTCTCTGAGGAGACCTGGCTCCTTTTATTGGAGAATGGTATTAAAAACTAAAATTTGGTTGCTAAGTGTGCTTGTTACTACTGGGATGTTATTGCTTCTATGCCCTGTCAATAATCAGGGCAATAAATTTATGTGTGCGTATTAACCCATGCGCACGCACCACATACACACACACACACACACACACACACACACATTCATCTACATCTATATTAAGCTAAATATACCTTCATATTGATGTCTCTAACTCTAATCCAGTACCAAATCTATCATCCTAGGTTTCTCCTCTTGCTTGTCTGTAACCTCTCATTATCTTTGAGAAACTTGGCTCTCACTATCCACCTTCCATTTACTTAATTGTTCAATTTCAGTATGCATATATATGATGGTTTCTATCACCATATGTGTTATGGGTGTTAACTCATACCCTCATGGAAAACAACTTTACGAGCCAGTGTATAGTACTTACATACTTTAGTTTTATAGACCCTATCCATTTCAAAAGTTGGCACTTCCGATCTCCCAACCTCCTTCCTTTAGGTTATTTCAAATGTTTGTAATATGGTTAGATTGTTTTGCCACAGTCAACAAATCCTGTGATTGCCCAACCTCCTAAATGATCTTTTAAATTTGCATGCATTAAGGTACTATAATGTTCTATGCGTTTTGACAAATGTGTAACGTTATGTACCTACCACTTTACAATTTCATGACAAATGATTTTGGACATCTTTCTTATATACTTTTTTATATATGTATTTTTCTTTGGTTAAGTATCTATGTAGATATTTTGCTTATTTTAAAATTGTATTGTTTTCTTATACTTGAGTTTTAAGACTTCTTTATATATTTTGGATAGAAGCCCTTCATTAAATATGTATTCTGCAAACATGTGTCCCAATTTGGGGTTTGTCTTTTCATTCTCTTAACCTTACCGTTCATTGAGTAAAAGGTTTTAGTTTTAACAAGTTCAGATTATCATTTTTTTCTTTCATGGATCATATTTTAGTGTTGTATATAATTTTCATTACCAAATTAATATCATGTATATTTTCACCTCTATTTTCTTCTAGAAGTTGTATAGCTTTGCATTTTATATAGATTTCTATAATACATTTAAGTTAATTTTTGTGTCATATGTAAGGTCTGTGTCTAGGCTTATCCTTTTAACTTTCTAAATTTTTATTATGGTTAAAAATGTACAATATAAAATTAACCATTTAACCATTTCTAACTATGTTTCTAAGTATACAGATGTGGTGGCAGTAGAATTGGTGAAGAACAAAGGGAAGGCAGGGCTTTTCTATTCTGGAAGCACCAAGTGGTAGACTAATGAGGTCACATTCATGTCCAAATTAGAATGGGCCAGCTCTGCCTTTGTATCCTTCTGCTAATTTGTAAGGGGTGATCGTAGGGTAGGGATGCTTATGGACTGAAATGTCAAAGTTTACTGGGGCAGCTCTTCCAATTCACCCACAGTCATTTTTCTGACCGTGCACAAACGCTGTAAGGGTATCTAGGCCATGACAGGTAATTAAATGGAATTCTCCACTGAAAACCATCACTTCTCATTAACCCTCAGGCCATGTTCCTAAATCTGGGCAGGCTCCTTCCTCACGTATGGGGCTTACATCACAGTATCCCCAGACCCTCATATATGTCTGGATTTGCTTGAGTCTATCTTGTGATAAAAATAAAGTAATTTGTACATGTATCAAGTACTAATTTTCCCAACAATCAACTCATGTCCTTGTACATAAAACATGGGCATATTCACTCAGGGTATCCATGACCTTCACTATCTGGACTTACCTGTAGCTCAACTCTGGTCTATCAAGGACATTTCATTTGTGATTATTTGTGTACTGTATTCCCCTGTAATTTATGGCCTTCTGGAGTTCAGGGATTTATCATGTCACTTATCATATGCTTAATATACATTGGTAGAGTGAAACATAGAGGGAAGAAACATGGTAGCTTTCAGACTTTGATTAAAGTACTTCTACATGTTTCAAAATAGACAGGGAGACTGACTCGTGAGAACAAGAGCTTTCATCAGGGCATGGAGAATATAGGCACTGTAATTTCTGGTTCAAGAGACTGGTTCATTAAGAATAAAGGAGGGGAAGGGAAGGCTTATAAGAAAGATTCATATAAAAGGCCTAAAAGATAAGAAAATGTAGATTTTGCCACAGAAGAGGGGAGAGGCTACTAGAATACTAGCTGCTGATAGGATCCTAGTCAAAGAAGCAAGTGGATTTTCCAGATAAATATTGGGTTAAGAAAGATCTAGGTCCCACATAGCACGACCAACATTAAGATAAAATTCTGGCAACCACCTCATTGTTGTGTCTCTTAGGGGAAGGGATATGGAGGTGTATCAACAAATACTCCAGATATGCCCCTTCTTCAGAGCTCCAGGGAAGGTTAGAAACATGCTTGCATTGGTTCAGAGCTCAGAAAAATTAAGAAACCTCTGACTTAAAGCACTCAGATGATTTTTTTTTATTCCTGGGTGGTGAAGCTGAGGAAATGTGATTTCAGGAGTGCTCTGCTTGAGTTTCAGCTTGAAAAAAAAAATATTTTTTTTCTTTCTCTAGTCCTAGCACCTGTTCAAGTAATTCTAGCTTAGCACAATTGGAATAGAAGGTATTCATTATCAAAAAGTTCTAAGTTCAAAATCAGACAGCCTTACTGTGGTGCAGTGGTTAGTAATATGGTCTCTGGAGTCATACTTAATGGTTTTGCACCCTAGATCTGCCTGGGCTACCTTGGGCAAGTTATGTTTCTGTGTCTTAGTTTCTTCATCTGTTAAAATGGGGACTAGAATAATACTTATTCCACATGGTTATTGTAACACTAAAAGAAGAACACATGTGAAGTGTTCAGAAAAGATCTTGAATAATAATAACGGTAGCAACAACAGTTATTATTTATATTATAAATGTTATGATAGTATAATTATGTTATATATTATTATAAACATTACATTTGTATTTAAAATGTATAATATAATTATAATGTAATATTTATAATAATATATGATATATTATATTAATAAGTATTATTATTATGTGACTATGGACAATCATTTAATTCCTCTTTATTTCCCTTTGTCTCTAGGATGATGATAAACTTATGTGGTGGACACTGTGAAACACCACTCAGATCCCTTGGGCTGCCCAAGTATTGGAAGTAGTTTTGGCAACAGCCTTTCTCAATCAGTCATGCAGGGATCTTGTCAGCTCCGGGTTCCTCCCGGGTCACATCCTGTCTCATTGGTCCACATTCAATAACTGATAGATATGGGAGTGTAAAGGCCTGTTCTTCTTGTCCCTTCTTCTTGCAGTATTGTTCTAAAGACACTTTGAAATCACTATTCTGCCTTCTAAACTCCAAATCAGAGTTAGCTTCCAAAGGAACCCAACCTGTGACATCTAACTTCACAGAATTGCCAGGATTAAAAGTAACAAAACACAGTGTTTGACACTATTGCTCACCAATGTATTTCCTTACCCATCTTCCCCACAACATCATGAGCTAAATATTTTTTGTGACTCCCCAATGTACTCTATGCCCTCTATCTGAAACATGGCCGTCATTACTAACCAATTAATAAAAATCTTTCTTAAGTGAATACAGTTCTAGTTCAGGGTAGAGTTTGACAGTTAGCCCCAGATGATAATAAGGACACAAGTTCAACAGGGTTTAATAAAGTCTGCTTACTTCTTTAAAAAAAAATATTGGCATCATCTTTTTTTAATGCTTATTTTTGAGAGAGAGAGAGAGAGCACTCACAATTTGGGGAGAAGCAGAAGTGGGGGGATATAAGATCTGAAGTGGGCTCCACACTGACAGCAGAGAGCCCAAAGTGGGGCTCAAATTCCCAAACTGTGAGATCATGATCTGATCTGAGGTTAGATGCTTAACCGAGTCACACAGGCACCCCATAAAATATGCTTACTTCTATTTGAAACACTAGGCTATAGGTTAAAGATTATATATCTGTAGGCAACGTCTGTTCCATGCATAACAGGTAGAGTCTCTGCTTCCTTACCCTGGTCTCCTCAGCCTTCTGATGGAGTGTAATAGTTTATCCATGATTCCAGTTGTCACCTTTCCACAAAACATGCTTAACGGCATTAGACAAGGCACTAATTTGCATAAAGACTGTCAAGGTCCTTTGTAAAGCAAAAAAAATGCACATTGTTAAACAGTTACAATAACATTGACTACAACCATGAAAACAATTTTACAGCAGATTAAACACAGTTAGTGAAAAGTGCAGTGCAAAAGCAATTTCAATCCCAGAGTTGAGTCAGGAGCTAGCAGAAAGCCCTAGAAACAATGACCAGACATAACATCCTACCTACACGTGCTGGGTCATTTTTCTGGGGGGAAGGGGAACTCTTCTATAGTTTGGATTTCCTGCTTGAGATGAGAAATCAAACTACAAGGAGGTGAAGGAAAGGAGAGATAGCTAAATCTAAAAAAGAAATTGGAGAAAAATTAGAAGACAAAATCTGTACAAACTATAGGAAACTTGGTGTGAGACAAGAAGAAAAAGGCAAGAGTGAGAATAATGGAGAAAATGCCTTTTATAATGTGGTGATAATCAGTTTGAAAAGAATGGATTAATGATTAGACAAAAAAATCTTCAGATATTAAAGGAAAAACAAGGAAATGATTAAAATTGCCAATACAGAATTCTCATTTTTACTTAGATTCCTCTTTTTATACAACCAGGTTTATTTTGTCCACCTCCTTCCTACAGAAGTGAGTACTTTTCTTCTCTATATCTTCTCTAGATCTATCAGGTCTATCTTTACCCAGTGGCCCTGGACAAGCAGGCCTGGTAGTTGCTGTCCAGTACAGTCAAGTGTACAGAATGAGAAATTATCTTACAATAAAAGTGTAAAGGTAACCAAATTTCTCCCACCCTCAAATTATTACAATTCGAGTAGGGATATTCAACTATCCAAAGCAATCTTCATGTGCATCCTTTTTATAGCAGCCTATATCTCACACATTACAGTCCTAGGAAGTTTCCAAGTCTATTTATAACCTCTCCATTTCTGTGGTTCTCCCTCATCCTCTAGTCACAATTCCTAAGGTAGTAATTGGTTTCATACCTTCTTTCCTGCTCCTTATCTGACTTTTACCACCAGATAAAATTAAGAAGAACATGTCTTCAAACTGACATGATAAAACACATGAGAAAAAGTAATCCTCTGCTCCCTCCTGGGAATGGTAGACTGAGTTGGGGGTGAGTTTATGAGCATGCCAAAGTATCTCATGAGGGAATTATTATTTTGCTTGAATTTTGATGATAAATATATGAATCCAGAAGTCCCAGGAAAAACTCTTTGGATAAAGGCCATTTTTGAAAAGAGATGAACCATAAAAAATGGTGGAAGTGGTTAAAGTGCCTCTCAGATGGTGAGCTTTCCAAATCATCATGGCCAGTTGGGGAGGGTGAAGGTGCTTAGGGAAAGAGAGACAGAAACTTCTCTGGTCAGATTTCCTTAATTTCATTTCCAACTTTATTGTGCCCAGAATGACACTCATCCTCAGTGAGAAGATGGAATTTGTAAAACAGGAACTCTGTGATGCATGGCATTACACCCAGAGAATCATTCAGTTGTTTTGGAAAGTTGGTCCTATTTTGGTTACCATCAACATGGCTATGATATTGGCCAATTTTTGTTTTTATCTTAGATCTTTTTAACTACCCTGAGAACCAATCCCAAATATTGCAAATAAACTGCTAAGAATTGATTTCCAAAAAACTTTCCTCCCAATAGTTCTTCACTTTAGGAACAAAATCAGCTTGTATTATACACCCACTGGAAAAGATCATTCTGATAAGGAGCTTAATATCTCAGAAGGAGAAATGTGCAGAGGATAACTATGGGGAACTGAATAATTTAGATGTAAGAATTTATTTGAGGGATTTTATGTTTTATCTTTTTAAAAAAATATTTATTTAAATTCAATTTGTTGGTATACAGTGTAGTATTGGTTTCAGGTAATTTTTGTGCTTTGAGTTTTTTGAAAGTATAAAGGTAAAGTTGGATTTTCCTTAAAAGGTTTTAATCATCAAATATGTCAGCAATCTACGTACTTTCATATAAAATTTTATGACATTAAAAAAATGTACTTTGTCTAGAAACCTAAAAAAAGAAAAAGAACTTGTTTAAGGCAGCTACATGAAGATCCTGAGGCTATTTATCCTGCCTTAGATAGTTCCTTTCAGCAAGAAAATAAGGTAAGAGGTAAGAGGCTAGATCTACAATTACAGCTTTCTGTATTCACTGTTCATGTACTTTGTACACCCCAGATCACCTCTATGCTGCTGGTTATGATAAAGAGAAAGTGTTCCTTGAGGATAGTTCCTCAATGGAATCTTGAAGTCACAGTTGGGAAATGAGAAGGTAACCCTTCCTAGGATCTGAACTCTGTTGTTTCTCCAAATCCTCTCATGACTTGCCTGTTTGCTTCCTCTTCTGAGATTTTCAAAAGCTTGGCTTAATGGTGTCTGAATTCATAAAAAAGTGTATAAGGGCAAGAAGAGCTGTTTCTTCTCGAAGACCAGTTTTCCCAGGCTCTTCCAGAAGTGCTAAAATTGGGGGGCTCTGGGTGGCTCAGTCGGTTAAGTGTCTGACTTCGGCACCAGTCATGATCTCGCAGTTCATGGGTTCAAGCCCCGTGTTGGGCTCTGTGCTGACAGCTCAGAGCCTGGAGCCTGCCTCAGATTCTGTGTTTCCCTCTCTCTGCCCCTCCCCTGCTTGTGTGTTCTCTCTCTCTCTCTCTTAAAAACAAATAAACATAAAGTTAAAAAAAAAAGAAGTGCTAAAATTGGGATTAGGGTGTCTTTACTTATATTCCAGTGGCCCAGGTACATGAAATGGCCATAAATCATGTTTCACTTTCCAGGTACTTAGAAATGGGGTAGGAGGGATCTTCAAACAGTGCTATGTCATGGACTATTTTGTATCGTTAAATGTTTAGAAAAAAATCAGTAACAAAAATGTTTTGGATAAATCAGTCAGTCTTCTATGAAATATATTTCACATTCAACTTAAAACCAAAATAGGGAGAGTTTCTCTATTCTTAATAAATATATCTACACGAATTGAAATTCTAGGAGGTAGAGAAGATAGTGGCGTAGGAGGACGCTGGGCTCACCGCGCGTCCTGCTGATCACTTAGATTCCACCTACACCTGCCTAAATAACCCAGAAAACCACCAGAAGACTAGCAGAACAGAGTCTCTGGAGCCAAGCACAGACAAGAGGCACACAGAAGAGGGTAGGAAGGGTGGAGAGGCGGTTTGTGCTACACGGACTGGCAGGAAGGAGCCGGGGCAGAGGGGCGGCCCAACGGCAAGCAGAGCCCCCCGAGTTTGACTTGCAAAAGTGGAGGGGCCGGACGGAGTGTGTTCTGACAGCAAGTGGGACTTAGCATCTGGGAGGTCATAAGTTAACAGCTCTGCTCGGAAAGCAGGAAGGCTGGAGGACAACGGGAGGGAGAGTTGCTGAGCCCCAGGACAACAGAGCTCAGTTTGGTGGGGAACAAAGGCACTAGCCAGCGCCATCTCCCTCGCCCAGCCCCAGCCAAAATCCCAAAGGGAACCAGTTCCTGCCAGGGAACTTACTTGCTCCGCTCAAACACCCAACGGTGTGCTTCTGCGGAGCCACCCTTCCGGCAGCAGGTCTGACTCCCTCCCACTGCCACAGGGCCCCTCCTGAAGTGGATCACCAAAGGAGAAGTGAACTGAGCCTGCCCCTCCTGCCCCCGTGCACCTTGCCTACCCACCCCAGCTAATACGCCAGATCCCCAGAACCACAAGCCTGCCAGTCTGCAAGTAGCTCTGATGGGCCACGCCACCACACAGTGAATCCCGCCCCTAGGAGAGGGGAAGAGAAGGCACACACCAGTCTGACTGTGACCCCGGTGGTGGGCTGGGGGCAGACATCAGGTCTGACTGCAGCCCCACCCAACAACTCCAGTTATACACCACAGCACAGGGAAAGTGCCCTGCAGGTCCACACCACTCCAGGGACTATCCAAAATGACCACACGGAAGAATTCCCCTCAAAAGAATCTCCAGGAAATAACAACAGCTAATGAACTGATCAAAAAGGATTTAAATAATATAACAGAGTGTGAATTTAGAATAATACTCATAAAATTAATCACTGGGCTTGAAAACAGTATAGAGGACAGCAGAGAATCTCTTGCTACAGAGATCAAGGGACTAAGGAACAGTCACGAGGAGCTGAAAAACGCTTTAAATGAGATGCAAAATAAAATGGAAATGACCACAGCTCAGATTGAAGAGGCAGAGGAGAGAATAGGTGAACGAGAAGGTAAAATTATGGAAAAAGAGGAAGCTGAGAAAAAGAGAGATAAAAAAATCCAGGAGTATGAGGGGAAAATTAGAGAACTAAGTGATACACTAAAAAAGAAATAATATACGCATAATTGGTATTCCAGAGGTGGAAGAGAGAGGGAAAGGTGCTGAAGGGGTACTTGAAGAAATAATAGCTGAGAACTTCCCTGAACTGGGCAAGGAAAAAGGCACTGAAATCCAAAAGACACAGAGAACTCCCTTCAGACGTAACTTGAATCAATCTTCTGCACGACATATCATAGTGAAAATGGCAAAATACAAGGATAAAAAGAAAATTCTGAAAGCAACAAGGGATAAACGTGCCCTAACATATAAAGGCAGACCTATAAGACTCCTGACTGATCTCTCTTTTGAAACTTGGCAGGCCAGAAAGGATTGGCACGAGATCTTCAATGTGTTGAACAGAAAAAATATGCAGCCGAGAATCCTTTATCCAGCAAGTCTGTCATTTAAATAGAAGGAGAGATAAAGGTCTTCCCAAACAAACCAAAACTGAAGGAATTTGTCACCACTAAACCAGCCCTACAAGAGATCCTAAGGGGGATCCTGTGAGACAAAGTACCAGAGACATCACTACAAGCATAAAACATACAGACATCACAATGACTCTAAACCCGTATCTTTCTATAATAACACTGAATGTAAAATGCGCCAACCAAAAGACATAGGGTATCAGAATGGATAAAAAAACAAGACCCATCTATTTGCTGTCTACAAGAGACTCATTTTAGACCTGAGCACACCTTCAGATTGAGAAGGAAGGGATGGAGAACTATTTATCATGCTACTGGAAGCCAAAAGAAAGCTGGAGTAGCCATACTTATATCAGACAAACTAGACTTTAAATTAAAGGCTGTAACAAGAGATGAAGAAGGGCATTATATAATAATTACAGCTCTTCCATCAGGAAGAGCGAACAATTATAAATGTTTATGCGCCAAATACTGGAGCCCCAAATATACAAAACAATTACTCATAAATATAAGCAACCTTATTGACAAGAATGTGGTAATTGCAGGGGAATTTAACACTCCACTTACTGAAATGTATAGATCATCTAGACACACGGTCAATAAAGAAACAAGGGCCCTGAATGATACATTGGATCAGGTGGACTTGACAGATATATTTAGAACTCTGCATTCCAAAGCAACAGACTATACTTTCTTCTCGAGTGCACATGGAACGTTCTCCAAGATAGATCACATACTGGGTCACAAAACAGCCCTTCATGAGTTTACAAGAATTGAAATTATACCATGCATGCTTTCAGACCACAATGCTATGAAGCTTGAAATCAACCACAGGAAAAAGTCTGGAAAACCTCCAAAAGCATGGAGGTTAAAGAACACCCTACTAACGAATGAGTGGGTCAACCAGGCAATTAGAGAAGAAATTAAAAAATATATGGAAACAAACGAAAATGAAAATACAACAATCCAAACGCAGCAAAGGCAGTCCTGAGAGGAAAATACATTGCAATCCAGGCCTATCTCAAGAAACAAGAAAAATCCCCAAATACAACATCTAACAGCACACCTAAAGGAACTAGAAGCAGAACAGCAAATGCAGCCTAAACCCAGCAGAAGAAGAGAAATAATAAAGATCAGAGCAGAAATAAACAATATAGAATCTAAAAAATCTGTAGAGCAGATCAACGAAACCAAGAGTTGGTTTTTTGAAAAAATAAACAAAATTGACAAACCTCTAACCAGGCTTCTCAAAAAGAAAAGGGAGATGACCCAAATAGATAAAATCATGAATGAAAATGGAATTATTACAACCAATCCCTCAGAAATACAAGGAATCATCAGGGAATACTATGAAAAATTATGTGCCAACAAACTGGACAACCTGGAAGAAATGGAAAAATTCCTAAAAACCCACACTCTTCCAAAACTCAATCAGGAGGAAATAGAAAGCTTGAACAGACCCATAACTAGCAAAGAAATTGAATCAGTTATCAAAAATCTCCCAAAAATAAGAGTCCAGGACCAGATGGCTTCCCAGGGGAGTTCCACCAGACGTTTAAAGCAGAGATAATACCTATCCTTCTCAAGCTATTCCAAGAAATAGAAAGGGAAGGAAAACTTCCAGACTCATTCTATGAAGCCAGTGTTACTTTGATTCCTAAACCAGACAGAGACCCAGTAAAAAAAAAGAGAACTACAGGCCAATATCCCTGATGAATATGAATGCAAAAATTCTCAATAAGATACTAGCAAATCGAATTCCACAGCATATAAAATGAATTATTCACCATGATCAAGTGGGATTCATTCCTAGGATGCAGGGCTGGTTCAACATTCACAAATCAATCAACGTGATACATCACATTAATAAAAGAAAAGATAAGAACCATATGATCCTGTCAATCGATGCAGAAAAGGCCTTTGACAAAATTCATCACACTTTCTTAATAAAGACCCTTGAGAAAGTCGGGATAGAAGGAACATACTTAAAGATCATAAAAGCCATTTATGAAAAGCCCACAGCTAACATCGTCCTCAATGGGAAAAAACTGAGAGCTTTTTCCCTGAGATATGGAAAACGACAGGGATGCCCACTCTCACCGCTGTTGTTTAACAAAGAGACTCACATCAGCAATCAGACAACAAAAGGAAATCAAAGGCATCAAAATTGGCAAAGATGAAGTCAAGCTTTCGCTTTTTGCAGATGACATGATAATATACATGGAAAATCCGATAGACTCCACCAAAAGTCTGCTAGAAATGATACATGAATTCAGCAAAGTTGCAGGATACAAAATCAATGTACAGAAATCAGTTGCATTCTTATACACTAACAATGAAGCAACAGAAAGACAAATAAAGAAACTGATCCCATTCACAATTGCACCAAGAAGCATAAAATACCTAGGAATAAATCTAACCAAGGATGTAAAAGATCTGTATGCTGAAAACTATAGAAAGCTTATGAAGGTAATTGAATAAGATACAAAGAAATGGAAAGACTTTCCCTGCTCATGGATTGGAAAAATAAATATTGTCAAAATGTCAATACTACCCAAAGCTATCTACACATTCAATGCAATCCCAATCAAAATTGCACCAGCATTCTTCTCGAAACTAGAACAAGCAATCCTAAATTTCATATAGAACCACAAAAGGTCCCGAATAGCCAAAGTAATTTTGAAGAAGAAGACCAAAGCAGGAGGCATCACTATCCCAGACTTTAGCCTCTAATGCAAAGGTGTAATCATCAAGAGAGTATGGTATTGGCACAAAAACAGACACGTAGACCAATGGAATAGAATAGAAACCCCAGAACTAGACCCACAAATGTATGGCCAACTCATCTTTGACAAAGCAGGAAAGAACATCCAATGGATAAAAGGCAGTCTCTTTAAAAAATGGTGCTGGGAGAACTGGACAGCAACATGCAGAAGGTTGAAACTAGACCACTTTCTCACACCATTCACAAAAATAAACTCAAAATAGATAAAGGACCTGATTGTGAGACAGGAAACCATCAAAACCCTAGAGGAGAAAGCAGGGAAAGACCTCTCTGACCTCAGCTGTAGCAATTTCTTACTTGACATATCCCCAAAGGCAAGGGAATTAAAAGCAAAAATGAATTACTGGGACCTTATGAAGATAAAAAGCTTCTGCACAGCAAAGGAAACAACCAACAAAACTAAAAGGCAACCAAATGAATCAGAAAAGATATTTGCACATGACATATCGGACAAAGGGCTAATATCCAAAATCTATAAAGAGCTCACCAAACTCCACACCCGAAAAATAAATAACCCAGTGAAGAAATGGGCAGAAAACATGAATAGACACTTCTCTAAAGAAGACATCCAGATGGCCAACAGGCACATGAAAAGATGCTCAACATCGCTCCTCATCAGGGAAATACAAATCAAAACCACACTCAGGTATCACCTCACGCCAGTCAGAGTGGCCAAAATGAACAAATCAGGAGCCTATAGATGCTGGAGAGGATGTGGAGAAACAAGAACCCTCTTGCACTTTTGGTGGGAATGCAAACTGGTGCAGCCACTCTGGAAAGCAGTGTGGAGGTTCCTCAGAAAATTAAAAATAGACCTACCCTATGACCCAGCAATAGCACTGCTAGGAACTTATCCAAGGGATACAGGAGTGCTGATGCATAGGGGCACTTGTACCCCAATGTTTATAGAAGCACTGTCAACAATAGCCAAATTATGGAAAGAGCCTAAATGTCCATCAACTGATGAATGGATAAAGAAATTGTGGTTTATATACACAATGGAGTACTACATGGCAATGAGAAAGAACGAAATATGGCCCTTTGTAGCAACGTGGATGGAACTGGAGAGTGTGATGCTAAGTGAAATAAGCCATACAGAGAAAGACAGATACCATATGTTTTCACTCTTATGTGGATCCTGAGAAACTTAACAGAAACCCATGGGGGAGGGGAAGGAAAGAAAAAAGAGGTTAGAGTGGGAGAGAGCCAAAGCATAAGAGACTCTTAAAAAACTGAGAAGAAACTGAGGGTTGATGGGGGGTGGGAGGGAGGGGAGGGTGGGTGATGGGTATTGAGGAGGGCACCTTTTGGGATGAGCACTGGGTGTTGTATGGAAACCAATTTGACAATAAATTTCATATATTGAAAAAAAAAGAATTGAAATTCTAAGGAAGTAACAAGAAACAGATGGTCCCTGATGCTAAAGAAGCTTTCGTGAGGAAAAATATATTACAGATTCCAGGATCATTAAATATGCACAAGATGTGTCTCAAAAAATAAAAAGTGTTAATCCTGAGAGGAGTTGCTTTATTGTAAAACAAGGATTTAGTGTTTGTAGAGTAGGGGAGTTGTCCAATGTGACTATTTTGGGGATTCTGAGACATCTTCTGTTACTATCCAATTTATGGCACTTCCTGGATTAAAAACGTAGTTTGAAAATATAAATTTTCACCATGGCCTGAGCCTTTCTTTTTCTTATCAGAAGTAAATAACTTATTTCTCTTTTTCTCTACCCCTTTCTTTCCCTTTTCCTTTTTCCTACTTGTTCACTTCCTTTATCTCACCTCCTGTTGCATACTCTCAATCTTCCTTCTCTTTCTTGTGCTTTCACTATTTAACTTCATATCTTTGGCTGTATAACAGAGCTAGTGATGGTACTTGTATTTTTATTTCATGCTAAATCTCTGTGCCTGATGCTAATGAGGAAAGCTGCTAGAATTTGAAGTATTTCAAGAGTAATAAAGGGTAAGGTTAGAAACAAAATTCGAGAGGTTGATTCTTTCAATACCTTCTGGGATTCTCTAGTATGGCAGATTCATTACTTTGTGAGATGATAGCCAATTGTGTCTGAAGAGTTTGAAAGAGTGATTTAGATCATGTCTGTTACCTGTCAGCAAACAGTATCTCAGGAAGTACCATAAAATGAAACAGTATAGCTGTGCCAATGGTAATTATTCAGGTTGCCATTTCATCTTGGTCAGAAAAAATTGAACAGCCAACATTAGATAATGTTTCTTATTTAACACCACATTGTTTATTTATTAAAGTCATTAATTTATCCTAACTGCTTAGATTAATTTTGTTGATTATGTATACTCATAAAACTACTGAAAAAACATGATACATAATATTTTCTTTTATGTAACTCTTCCCTTCCTAATAAGATACCTATACTCTTGAGTTTCATCACCATAGATTAGATTTGTTTGTTCTTCAACTTCATATAACTGAAACCACATAGCATGTATTCTTTCGTGGCTGGCTTATTTAACTCAGAATAATGTTTCTGATATTCAACCATGTTATTCCATTATTGTTGTTTCTAAGTAGTATCCCAATATATGGATATTCCAAAGTTTGGTTATTTACTCTTCAGTCAATGAATATTTGAGTTGTTTTCAGTTTTCAACTGTTATGAATAAGGCTGGTATAAGTATTTTTGCACAATTCATTCGTAGACCCACCTTTTAACCTTTTTTTGGTAAATAGCTATGAGTGAAATTGCTAAGACATGTACCTTATTAAAAAAAAAATCTGTCGTGGTACCTGGATGGCTCAGTCATATGAGTATCTGACTCAGGTCATGATCTCAAGGTTTTGGAGTTCAAGCCGCACAATGGGCTTGCTTCTGTCAGCACAAAGGCCACTTTGGATCCTCTCTTTTCCCCTCTCCCCCCACCCCCCCGCTCATGCACTCTTTCTCTGACTCAAAAATAAATAAACATTAAAAAAATCTGTCAAAGAATTTGACAAAGTAAATATTTCATTTAAATCCCTCAGCTATGTATGAAAGCTCTAGTAAATTCACATGCTTCACAGGGTATGATATTGTTAGCACTTAAAAAAAATTATTTTAGTGATTTTAGTTGGTTGGAAATGTTAATTCATTGTGGTTTTAATTTGCATTACCCTGATAAATAATAATGCTGAATATGATTTCATATGCTTATTGCTTATTCATGTCTTCTTCTGTGAAAAGTTTGTTTGAATTTTGTTCCCATTTTCACTTATTTTTTAATGCAATAATTGTTGAATTACATAAAAAGAATGACTCTTCTTATTTTATATCTACATATATCTATATCTATATCTATATCTATATCTGTATCTGTATCTATCTATATATTTTCCCAATTGTCATTTGCTTATTTAGTTTTAATAATATATTTTGATAAGCAGATAATGTGATAAAAATGAAGTGTATATATGTGTATATATGTATATATATATATATATACATACGTATGTATATATGTATACATGTATATATATATATATATACATACATATGTATATATGTATACATGTATATATATATACATACATATGTATATATGTATACATGTATACATATATACATACATATATATATGTATACATGTATATATGTATGTATGTATGTATGTATATATATACATATACATATATACACATATATACATATATTTCTTGATTTTCGGTTAAAGTCTTTGGTGTCTCTTCTGATAAGAAGTTAATATCCAAAATATTTAAGGGTGTCTCTCAAACAAAGAAGTGTAGAAGCCAAAGGACTTTGAACACCAGAGCCTGGGAGGAAAAGAGACTGAATCTACTAGGAAGAAAATGGAAAGCTGGAGAAAAGATAGGTGGGTAACTGCAATCTGGAGGAGATTAAAAAAAAGTCTGTGTGGGCACAGAGGGGAGGGGCCCCCTTCAAGGGAGAGACAAAGGGAAGAGAAAGAGCCGCTAGGGAAGTGTTGGGCTGTATCTGGACAGGAGAAAGACCTCGGACTGAGACTGAGAGGGATCCGATCTCTAACTGCAGGGCTTTTTTTGGACTGGAGGAGGGTAGCCAGGCCTGGGTGCGGTTGTGTGTCTGGGGCTCAGTCCGCAGCTGGAGAAAGTGGTTCCCTCCCTCCCTGGAGGGCTGCATGATAGTATAGGACCTGCCTGCATCCGCCACCCCCCCCCCCCCGGTGCATTGGTTGGGCTGAGGGTGAAGTCCGCAGGAGGAAAAGGCTGCCATCTCCCTGGAGTGCTGTGGGAAAAGACAAAGCCTGACTGTGTCCACCACCCTGGGGGCTCACGGGGATGGCAGTGGCTCAGTCCGCATTAGGAGAAGGCGGTCCTCCCTGAAGTGCTGTGGCACAGACAAAGCCAGCTGGGACCACGTATCACCGCACTGAGAGGCACTTCCCCAGGGCCAGAGTGCCTGGAGTGGAATGTTGAATCCTAGCCAAGCACAGGGTTAGGGGAGTTGGTGGAGAGAGAAGGACCACCCCATCTGTGCCCAGGGCACAGTCAGGATGACTCAAACTGAGTCCACTGGTCCAGCTCCATGGAGAAGAGACTGGAAAATCACCATTTCCCCCCTGCCCCACCACCACCAAGGCAGGGCCTGAGGGATAACTATCAGGCCAATAATGGAGGTGGGTTCAGATTATGCCAAACCATGTCCCTTTGCACTGGGTAACTGTATATTCACCAGAGCAGCACAGACCCTGCTGTCAGCCACTCCCCACAAGCCATGCAGCATTATCTAGATTAACTCTAGTTCAATTCTGGATATGTAGATATATCCCCCCCCCCATTTCGCTTCCTTATTTCTTCCCTCCCCTAGGCTGGTTACTCTGGTTATTGGAATATCTAAACAGACATATTTAATCCATTGTCTTGATACACCTCCTTATCTACACTCCCTTCTCTCTCTTGAATAATCAAGCTGTATAGTTTCTCTGTCTGGGTAACTTTATCTTCCTTTCATTTTCCCTGCCTCCTTCTTTATTTTCCTTTCTCTGTCTCTGGATTAAGCCTTTTACTATCTGCCTAATCAATGTTTATTTCTCCCACCCCCACCCTGCTCCTGTCATTTCTTTCTTTGTATGTGCTCTTCCATTAGCACCACCTCCACCCTCTTTACTTGTAGTCAGTGTTTTGGGGCTTTTTGTTTTTAGTCTTTAGGTTTTGTTTTGTTTATTTGTTTGTTTGTGTTATTTGTGTGTTTGCGTGTTTTTTTCTCCTGTTTCTCTGTTTTCCTTTACAGGGCTACTCCAAGGAACAAATCAGAGCACACCTGGTGGAGGGTACAAAATATTATTATGAGTAGGGTAATAAAATAACCAAAGTCACAACAACAGACAGCAAGTAACAATCCTTGAAAAAACACCTCCTGAAGAGCCAGGCCATGGACAGTGTACAACCCTCCTTTAATATAGCAGTGCTTACAGGTGCAGAGCACACAAGCTTTTAAAATGCATAAGGGACAGAAAACTAGTCAAAATGATTAAATGGAAGAATTCTCCTCAAAAGAAATTCCAGGAAGTAGCGACAGCTAATTGATCAAAACAGATTTAACCAATATAATAGAATGAGAATTTAGAATAATAGTCATAAAATTAATCGCTGGGTGGGAAAAGAGCATACAGCACAGCAGAGAATCTATTGCTACAGAGACTGAAGGACTAAAAATAGTCATGAGGAATTAAAAAATGCTATAAATGAGGTGCAAAATAAAATGAGGGTGGCTGCAGTGAGGATTGAAGAAGCAGAGGAGAGAATAGGTGAATTAGAATATAAGGGGTGCCTGGGTGGCTCAGTCAGTTAAGCGGCCGACTTCGGCTCAGGTCATGATCTCGCGGTCTGTGAGTTCGAGCCCTGCATCGGGCTCTGTGCTGACAGCTCAGAGCCTAGAGCCTGTTTCAGATTCTGTGTCTCCCTCTCTCTGATCCTCCCCCATTCATGCTCTGTCTCTCTCTGTCTCAAAAATAAACGTTAAAAGAAAAGAATATAAAATTATGGAAAAAGAGGAAGCTGAGAAAAAGAGAGATAAAAAAAATCCAGGAGTACGAGGGGAGAATTAGAGAAATAAGTGATGCAATCAAATGGAACAATATCCATATCATAGGAATTCCAGATGAAGATGAGGGAGAGAAAGGGGCTGAAGGTGTACTTGAACAAATCATAACGGAGAACTTCCCTGATCTGGGGAAGGAAACAGGCATTGAAATCCAAGAGGCACAGAGAACTCCCTTCACATGTAACTTGAATCGATCTTTTGCACGACATATCATAGTGAAACTGGCAAAATACAAGGGTAAAGAGAGGAGTCTGAAAGCAGCTAGGGATAAACAGGCCCTAACATACAAAGGTAGACACATAGGGTAGTAGTAGACCTATGTACTGAAACTTGGCAGGCCAGGAAGGAATGGCAGGAAATCTTCAATGTGATGAACAGGTAAAATATGCAGCCAAGAATCCTATTCTGAAGTCTGTCATTCAGAATAGAAGGAGAGATAAAGGTCTTCCCAAACAAAAAGTGAAGGAATTCATCACCACTAAGACATCCCTATAAGAGATCCTAAGGGGGATTCTGTGAGTGAAATGTTGCAAGGACCACAATGTACCAGAGATATCACTACAAGCATGAAACCTACAGATAATGCAATGACTCTAAACCCATATCTTTCTATAATAACACTGAATGTAAATGGACTAAATGCTCAAACCAAAAGACATCGGGTATCTGGACCATATTGTTATCTGGATGGATAAAAAAACAACACCCATTTACTTGCTGTCTACAAGAGACTACTTTTAGACCTGAGGGAGGACACCTTCAGATTGAAAATGAGGGGTTGGAGAACTATTTATCTTGCTCCTGGAAGTCAAAGGAAATCTGGAGTCGCCATACATATATCAGACAAACTAGACTTTAAATTAAAGGCAGAAAATAAAGAAGGACATTATGAAATAATTACAGAGTCTATCCATCAGGAAGAGCTGATGCATAAAATTGTCAACAAGATACTAGCAAAGTGAATTCAACAGTATATAAAAAGAATTATTCACCATGATCAAGTGGGATTCATTCCTGGGCTGGAGGGATGGTTCTATGTTCACAAACCATGAATGTGATACATCACATTAATAAAAGAAAATATAAGAACCATATGATCCTGTTAATAGATGCAGAAAAAGCATTTGACAAAATACAGCATCCTTTCTTAATAAACACCCTCAAGAAAGTTGGGACTGAAGGAACATCCTTAGACATCACAAAAGTCATTTTCGAAAAGGCCACAGCTAATATCACCCTCAATGGGGAAAAACAGAGCTTTCCCCCTGAGATCAGGAACATGACAGCAATGTCCACACTCACCATTGTTCTTTAAGATAGGGTTGGAAGTTCTAGGATCAGCAATCAGACAACAAAAGGAAATCAAAGGCATCAAAATTGGCAAAGATGAAGTCAAGCTTTCACAGTTTGCAGATGACATGACAATATACATGGAAAACCTGAAAGACTCCACCAAAAGTCTGCTAGAACTGATACATGAATTCAGCAAAGTTACCGGATACAAAATCAACGTACAGAAATCAGTTGCATTCATATACACTAATAATGAAGCAACAGAAAGACAAATAAAGAAACTGATCCCATTCACAATTGCACCAAGAAGCATAAAATACCTAGGAATAAACCTAACCAAAGATGTAAAAGATCTGTATGCTGAAAACTATAGAAAGCTTATGAAGGAAATTGAAGAAGATACAAAGAAATGGAAAAACATTCTGTGCTCATGGGTTGGAAGAATAAATATGGTCAAAATGTCAATACTACCCAAAGCAATCTACACATCCAATGCAATCCCAATCAAAATTGCACCAGCATTCTTCTCGAATCTAAAACAAACAATGCTAAAATTTGTATGGAACTGCAAAATACCCCGAATAGCCAAAGTAATTTTGAAGAAGAAGACCAAAGCAGGAGGCATCACTATCCCAGACTTTGGTCTCTACCAGAAAGCTGTAATCAAGACAGCATGGTATTGGCATAAAAACAGACACAAAAACCAATGGAATCGAACAGAGACTCCAGAATTGGACCCACAAAAGTATGGCCAACTAATCTTTGACAAAGCAGGAAAGAGTATTCGATGGATAAAAGACTGTTTAATAAATCGTCCTGGGAGAACTGGACAACAAAATGCAGACAATTGAAACTAGACCACTTTCTTACACCATTCACAAAAATAAACTCAAAATGGGTGAAGGACCTGAATGTGAGACAGGAATCCATCCAATCCCTAGAGAAGAAAGCAGGAGAAAACCTCTGACCTCAGCTGCAGCAATTTCTTACTCTACACATCTCCAAAGGCAAAGGAATTAAAAGCAAAAATGAACTATTGGGACCTCATAAATATAAAAAGCTTCTTCACTGCAAAGGAAACAATCAACAAAACTAAAGGGGAACCGATAGAGTAGGGAAAGGGATTTGCAAATGACATATCATATAAAGGGCTAGTATCCAGAATGTATAAAGAACACACCAAGCTCCACACCCGAAAAACAAATAATCCAGTGAAGAAATGGGCAGAAGACATGAATAGACAATTTCTAAAGAAGACATCCAGATGGCAAACAGGCACATGAAAAGATGCTCAATGTCACTCCTCATCAGGGAAATACAAATCAAGACCCATCCTGAGATATCACCTCATGCCAGTCAGCTTGGCTAAAATGAACAAATCAGGAGACTATAGTTCCTAGAAAGGATGTGGAGAAACGGGAACCCTCTTGCACTGTTGGTGAGAATGCAAACTGGTGCAGCCACTCTGGAAAACAGTGTGGAGGTTCCTCAAAAAATTAAAAATTGATCCACCCTATGACCCAGAAATAGCACTGTTAGGAATTTTCCCAAGGGATACAGGAGTGCTGATGCATAGGGGCACTTGTACCCCAATGTTTATAGCAGCACTTTCAACAATAGCCAAATTATGGAAAGAGTCTAAATGTCCATCAACTGATGAATGGATAAAGAAATTGTGGTTTATATACACAGTGGAATACTACTTGGCAATGAGAAAGAATGAAATATGGCCTTTTGTAGCAACATGGATGGAACTGGAGATTGTTATGCTAAATGAAATAAGTCAGGCAGAGAAAGATACCATATGTTTTCACTCTTATGTGGATCCTGAGAAACTTAACAGAAGTCCATGGGGGAGGAGAAGAAAAAAAAGAGGTTAGAGAGGGATGGAGCCAAAGCATAAGAGACTCTTAAAAACTGAGAACAAACTGAGGGTTGATGGGGGGTGAGAGATAGGTATTGAGGAGGGCACCTGTTGAGATGAGCACTGGGTGTTGTATGGAAACCAATCTGACAATAAATTTCATATAAAAATAAAATCATTTATAAAAAATAATATTAAAAATGTGACAAACCAAATGCTGGTGAGGAGGTGTAGCAATAGGAACTCTCATTCATCGTTGGTGGGAAAACAAAATGGTAGTCACTTTGAAAGACAGTTTGGGGGCACCTGGACCGCTCAGTCGGTTAAGCATCCTACTTTGGCTGGGGTCATGATCTCACCGCTCAGCTGGTGAGTTCTGTGTAGGGCTCTGTGCTGACAGCTCAGAGCCTGGAGCCTGCTTGGGATTCTGTCTCTCTCCCTTTACTCTCCCCCCACCCCCGTCTCTCTGTCTCTCTCTGTCTCTCTCTCAAATATAAATAAACGTTAACAATTAAAACAAACAAAAAAAGAAAGACAGTTTGGCAGTTTTCTTACAACTTTAAAATAGTTTCATCACACAATACAGCAATATTGTTCCCAGCTATTGTTCCAAATGAGTTGAAAACTTAGGTCCACAAAAAACCCTACACGTTAATATTTATAGCAAGTTTATGCATAATTACCAAAATTGGGAGCATTCAGAATATCCTTTAATAGGTGAATGGATAAATTCATATAATGGAGTATTATTTAGTAATAATAAAATGATTTATTATGAAGGTATATTATTAAATGCATAATTCTTAGTGAAAGAAACCAATCTGAAAAGGCTACTTATAGTATTGTTCTGACCAAATTACATTCTTGAGAAATCATATCTATCAAGACAGGTTTTATTTTATTTTATTTTATTTTATTTTATTTTATTTTAAATTTTTATTTTTTTTATTTTAGAGAAGGGCGGAGGAGCAGAGGAAAAGAGACAGAATCTTAAGCAGGCTTCATGCTCATCTCAGAGCCCAATTCAGGGCTCAATCCCATGATGCTGGGATCATGGCCTGAGCTGAAATCAAGAGTTGGATGCTCAACCAACTGAGTCATCCATGTGCCCAAGACAGGTTTTAGATCAGTGCTTTCCAGTGGATTGAGGGAGAGGGGAAGTGTACTACAGGGGAGTTTTAGAACAGTGAAACTCTTTTGTATGAAATGGTAATTGGTGGATAGATGATATCATGTAGTTCTCTAAATGCATAGAATGTTTAATGCAAACTGCACACTCTAATGTAAACTATGGACATTAGTTAATAATTATATACCCATAATTATTCACCAATTGTAACATATGTAGTACACTAATGTAAAGTGCTAATAATATGGAACACTCTACAGGGAGGGTGTGAGTGTATGGAATCTCTCTGTATCCTCTAATCAATTTTCTATAAACTTAAAATTGCCTTAAAAATAAAATCTATTAATTAAAATAAACTTTATTACAAAGACACAGTTTTAATTATTTTCACATTAAATGCCTCTTTCTGTTTTATTTTATCTTCTCTTTTGAAGAGGGTTATGCAAGAGCTGAATGTATGTACATGGGCCAACCACTGGGCCTGAAAAGGGATGCAGACTGTTGAGATTAGGGGCAGAGTAACTGCTTGGGAGTAGAGCAAGGGAGAAGCTTTACTAGGATTGCTGTTTATGTGAACAGGGGCTTGGAATTTTATATGCCTTTGTTAGGATTTCTCCCTACAGTATTATCCAGGTTTAGAGCCAGTTATCATTGTTTGTACATCAGCCTTTTCTTTATGTTGAGTTCAGCCATGGTCCATGCTGGTGATAAGTTGGACAGTTAATAGTAGCCCTTGGGCCTCTTCACATTTCTTCCATCTCTGTAGGTGAGACTATGTTCTTCTTGGACTTGATCTTTGAAGAGCCCTGGCTTGCATGGGGACACCTCTCAGGAGTGGTACATGTCCATTGTATTGGAAATGACCTGGGATCTATGGAGGAAGACAGATCTGGAGGGAACCCACAGGAAAGAAAAATAACTCTATCTTATGATTCCCATGACCTGGTTGTCATTACTCATAGTGTTTTTTTCCCTTTGTTTTTCTCTGGGCTGTTAGTAAAGTCTTGTTTAAAAATTCCAGCCAGATCTCAAGTGTTCAAAACTAGATTAAAATCATTAAATGGACTACAAAATCCCCTAACACCAGAACAGGGCCAGAAGCAACAATTAGAGAAATCCTTAGATGATATGAATCACAGAAGAAGAGAGGAGGCCTGTGAGGCTCAGTGTCTGCATGGGGAGACTCTCCCTCCATAGCTGACCTTGGAGAATAGAGTCTTCCAAGGTGGAGGGAGGGATACAGAAGCTGGAAGCTAGGCAGGCTTGATGCCCCAAGAGATGTGAAGGACAGTGGTCCTGGGGCAGTTGTGTTAGGGTTACTTTGGCAACCTTTACCTGCCACCCATATATTCTAATTACCTTCAGGTCAAGTTGTTCTGAGCAAGGAAAAGCTGAGAATCTCTGTTCTTTTCTCTTTTCTAAAGAATTCATTTTCCTTAGTTAAAGCTAAGAATCTCTATAACACACTGTCAATCCTAACTAAAGGCTTTTTAACTCTGGAATAAAACTTCTCAGATCCTCCTTTGAAGGCGATGCTGACATTAAAAATTTCAACCCATTGTAAGGACTAAAACCTTACTTATCAAGTTAAATAAACAAGCAGTAGATGTCTTAATACATTTTCCTTGGAGAGTTGCCAGAATTCATTTGTCCTCAGTTTTGTAAAATGTAATAATAAAACACTTGGGATTATGCAGCAAAAGAAAATTCTAGGCACACTTATTATTGAATAATAAATGAGTCTCATATTTTTCAATCTTTTAAGTATTCTGTAGCAAGGCAATCTGGATATTTGAATGGAGGACAAAAATCAATAAAGTGGGCTGGAAGAGGAGCCAAAGACTGAATGAATTAGGCTGGAGATTTTAAACCATGTTCTGGAACCCTACAGCTTTGCAAAATAAATTTATCTTATGAAACTATTTTAATGTAAGAGTCATAATACTCTTGGCAGGCAGATGACAATTAGTCTCTGACACCAGAACTTGACTGACATGGTATTAACTGTGTAGATCAATTTGGTTTTCTTTAATTTCTCAACAGTGTTGTATAGTGTTTAGTGTACAGGCTTATACACATTTTATTAATGTGTATGATATTAAAAAAAATTAATGTTTCTTTATTCCTGAAAGAGAAAGAAAGAGAGAATGAGCAGGGGCGGGGCAGAGGGAGAGGGAGACAAAGAATCTGAAGCAGGCTCCAGGCTCTGAGCTATCAGCACAGAGCCCAACACAGGGCTTGAACTTGTGAACTGCGAGATCATAACCTGAGCCGAAGTCAGACAGTTAACCCACTGAGCCACACAGGCACCCCCATGTGTGTGTGATTTTAATGATGCTGCTCTAAAGGGAATTTTAAAATATAAACTTCCATAATTTAAATATAAATTTAAATTTAATATAAATTCAATTTTCCATAATTTCAAAATATATTATTTGCTAGTTTAATTAAATTTATGATTAATGTATCATTAAGCTTATTTTATGCCATTTTGAAAAAAAACCCTGTTCTGAAGTGCAGTGGTTTAAAGGCAATGCTGATGTGCACTGGAGTTCTTTCCCTTGATTTAGTCATGCTTATATCCAGAAGCTGTGCTTAGGCTCACATCTCTAGTGGGTGTCTGTGGGTTGCATTTTGACTCACCTGAATTACAGAACGTGAGCTGGCATCACACTGGGGTGCCGGCAATAAAGTTTCTCTTTTAAGACACTATTCTCCAAGTGCTCCAAGGTTCCTCCTCCTCTCTATCCTTCAACCTACCCCATGCCCTTCGCTACAAGTACCTCCCTGGCAGTAGGTTGGCTTTCCTTCTCAGGCCATATATATTTTTTTCCCTGGAGGAGGGACTTGTATTTGGCACATCCCCTCTTATTACCATTCTTTTCTATATCCTCAAATTCAAGCCTTTGTATTCACTCTGTCACTGACAATTCTCTCTCTCTTCTTTCCTCACAAAGTCCTTGATGGCCTTTGAAAAACACCTCTCTGGTCCTTCAGCTCTGGAGTCCAAAACATTAGCAATAGAAAAACATGGCACTTTTAGAGTATCCTAGGAATTGTTGGACTTCCTGGAAAATGGGACTAATGACTTCTGTAGAGAAAGGGTGGGGTCCATATTGCTAAAAAATGTGCTACAGCACACATAAAAACAAACACTTGCATTGGAATTTTGTTGTTTGAGAGAGCAACAGAGAACAAAACCTGATGTCAAATTTGGACTCTATCACTTTCCAATATGTGGACAAGTCACCTCACCATGAACCCTAGGATCTTCTTTTGTAACTTGAAAAATAATGTCCCATTAGTCAGGATTAGTCTATATCAGTTGTATGATTCTGATTGCAGAATTCATCATTGGGATCCCTATAAAGACAGGATATCTTTCTCTAATCCTTGTCATTATAAACACTATTACCTACTCTATTTTTCAAAAGACTGTCCTTATAAAATTAAATGAGAATAGGGGCACCTGGGTGGCTCAGTTGGTTAAGCAACTGACTCTTGGTTTCAGCTCAGGTCATGATCTCAAGGTTCGTGAATTTGAGCCCTGCATGGGGGCTGACAGCATGGAGCTTCTTGAAATTCTCTCTCCCTCTATCTCTGCGCCACCTCTGTTTGTTAGCTCTCTCTCTCTCACACACACAAATAAAGAAATAAATATTTTAAAATAAATAAAATTAAGAAGGAGTATTATATAATATTTATCAGATGCCTATAATCTGCTGGGTTGTTTATACATGTACATTATCTTTAACCTTTGGTAGTGTATGGTAGACATGGGCATACACTGACCATATCTCCCTTCAGGAACAATTATTTCTCAGTTATGAATAGTGAGGTCAGTAGACAATCTCCAGATTTCTGTTCCTTTGGGTCTGCCTCAGCAGAAGCCCACCTGGCTCCAGATTATACCCTTTTCTGCAGTAGTCCACATCCAATGACTGAGTGATATAGAGACATAAAGGTCCAACAATTTTTGCACAATATAAGACAACTCTGATCATCAGTATTCATTCCAGAGCTTCCAATTGGATTGTGCAAGACTCTGCTGAGCCATGTCACAATTCAATGTTTTCCGCTGTCCAATCCTGCTTTCTCCTCTCTCCTTTCACAAGTACTGACCCCTGATAACCATCTTACACCCCAAGCGTGTCTCAGATTCTGCTTTTAGAGAAACTTAACAGTTACAGTTGGTACTTGGTGTGTCCTGAGAAGGTAAGAGTAGGGACTTTGGAGCTGGATCACTCACAGTCCTGTTGGCAATGAGGTGGTGGCAGGCAGATGACAATTAGTCTCTGACACCAGGTGGTAGTCCATATGTTAAAATTTTCACAGGAGGTGAGACCAGGGTTGTGTATCAGTGGAAGAGATTTTTTTTTGTTTTTTAGTTTTTGTTTTTGTTTTAATTTCAGGTATACAACAAATGGAGAAAATAGTAGTATTTTGCATGAAGAGATTGTATGGCAATTTCAAAGTGAATGCACTTGAGAGATGCACTTGAGAGATATTATGAACATCTGAGTTAACTGAAAATGTAAAATGAAGAGTGACATCCAGAGGGCCTGACTGCAGGCAAAAAAAAAAAAAAATCTGTCAACTCCTGAAAAGTGGTTCCCACCAAGGACCATACCCAGGACTTAATAGAATGTATAAACTTCAAATATGACTAAACAGCCAAGCAAGGGAGGTCTGTTATGTTGAGACCAGCACTCTGATGGGGAAAATCATGGATATTAATGCCCGAGTTGGGGATATATGGACATATGACCCAAAAATTTTGACTAATCTAAGCAAGATTTTGACTAGTTTCTCTAAACCATTTGTGCCTATACACATGGCCTGTGTCTCTCATTTCAGAGCTAGTACTGACCCTTACTGGAATTGGAGGCAGAAATCATGTGCCACCCTCCTCATAATTTACTCACAGCATAATAAAATTGAGGATATGCTCAGTCAGAAAATAGAGGTAAGGGCCTCTACTCCTCAATTCTCCATATCCTAGCCATTATGTAGCAGACAAAACTGGGGAGAACACATGGGACTGAGTTCCAAGAGTGTTTTGCCAAGGGGGCTGGAGCATTTAACTTGATAGGGAAAGTATATTGACTTGGGGTTTAACATCCTAGCAAAGACCCCAGAAGTTAGTGTGAACTTGCTGCAAGGATAGCACCTAGAAACATGGGAAAGTGATGACCAAAATTTCCCTAGAAGACAGTGGGGAAAAAGATTAAAAGTCTTAGAGAAATGGAAATGTTGGAGAAAATATACTGTGTATGGTTGGAAGAACCAGTAGAAATTATTTCCCAAGAGAATTTCAGAGGCCCCACCGTTTATCAAGGTACACTGTGCATAGGAATATTAGAACCACTGAAATTTTACTGGTATTTCTCCTCTGTAAAAAGGTGATTCTATAATAGAATTGGAATAACATGACCCTAAAATAATAGAGGCCATGTGGTCAGAAGCCATGGCATTGCAATTATTATCATGACCGGCAAAATGAGAATGACAGCCAAGGGGGCCTGATTCATAAACAGTTGTAGAAATGATTAATAGAGCCTGGCATCCCTAGAGGTCAAATAGATAGGCAGCTGACAAGGGTAATATTCAGTTCATACCAGCGAATGAGTTAAGGGTGAATGACTGGGAGGCTGAGGACAGTTGCTTCAATAATATATTGTGATCCTTTGCCCAGGTTCCTGACCTGAATCAGTTTTCAGATCTGAACGCACTGACAGAAGAGGTGGCTAATTTCCCAGAGGGAAGGACCCTGAAACACTGAAAAACACCTGACTACTTCAGTCTTTCCCCAAATGGATATTTATTAATTTACTTATGTATCTGTGCACTGAGGAAAAGGACCCAACATTTTTAGGACTGTTGGACACAGAATCTAGTTGCCATAAATACTGGGAAATTTGAAGCATAATAATAGAGTGGTTCCTGATAATAACAAAGTCATGTCAAGTTCTGGCTTAGAGTGGGTCTACTGGCCATACAAACCCATGTGATAGACATTTCTGCTGTCCTCAAATGGATAATTGGTGTGGATATTCTTGGCATTAGTGTAATCTCCACATTGGATATAGTAAGAGCCATCATGTTGATAAGCCAAGTGGAAACCTCTGAAACTCCTCTCTCTTTGGGAAGATAGATTTAAAAAAAGCAAAGCAAAACAAAAACAAACAAACAAATTTCACATCCTGGTGTGAGGATTGCAGAGATTAGTGTCATTCTTAACGATCTAAAGGATGAAAGTGGTGGTCTTTATAATATTCCCACATAATGCTATGGTACCTGTTAGAAACAGAATGAATCCAGAAACATGACTGTAAATTATCACAAATTCAAACAGGTAATTTTCTCATTTGAAGGGGGTCAGATGTGCTACCTTTGCTGGAATATATTAATGAGGCTTTAGGTACGTGGAATGACATCAATGATTTGGCAAATGATTTTTTGTTTTGTTTTGTTTTAGGTTCTTTTCTCTTTCTAATAAAAAAAGAATGAGACACAGTTCATATTCACATATGATGAATAGCAATATACATTTATAGTTTTCCACAAGATCTATGTTAACTCTCCTGTCCTTTGTCATCATATAGTCCAAGAAGATCCAGACCATCTGGTCATCCCTTAGAACATCTCAGTGTTCCATTACATTAATGTGATATGTACGTTGGACCACATGGGTAAAAACAGCTGACACACTAGAGATCTTGGTAAGACATGCACAATTCAGAGACTTGGAGATAAATACTGCAAATATTCAAGAGTCTTATACAAGAATTCAGGGGTCCCATGGCCATCCCTTGCACACAAAATACACATTATTGAATCTTGTACTCATTGTCTTGAAGAAGAAAGCATAGAATTTGATTGACTTCTTTGAGTTCAGAAAACATCACATTTAACACCTAGGGATACTGCTCTGGCTCACACACCAGGAGTGAAAAAGACTGCTGGCTTTACTGGGGCTTAGAGCAGAAAAGCCTTTTGCAGTATGTACATGCCGTAGCTGAAGCAGCTCTGCTCTTTGGGCATATTATCCAACAGAACCACTGATGTTGGAGGTATGGAGGTGGGAAAAGCTGCTATACACGTCATTCGTGGTGAAAGGCACAAATGTTGAAAATGGACTTCTGGCATGCTGCTTGACCCCGGTAGGGACAGATCACTTGAACCCATGGTTGGGTGAGCATGCAAGTGACCCCATTCAAGTGACCATGCATCCAAAACTGCCAACATGAGTTGAGTACCATTAAATCTACTATGGTATTAGAAATGAGCAGGTGCCACACTGATCCATTGAGAGGTAGAAGTCTAACATCCAAGAATCAAGCAGAAGCATAACCATAGGATATAAACAAACTATATAACAAGTATCTCAGACCTCCATGAGAGGGAGCCAGTACTCCCTCAGCTCATTTTTTTGTTTTGTTTTGTGGAGGGATCATGTATGAATAGGTGAAGAAAGAGGAAAAAGTCTAAAATTTTGGTTCACAAATGGATTCACTTAGTATATGAATATATGCCAAAAATGAATAGCAGCTGCATAATAGCTTTACATAAAGGTGGCCTTTGAAAACAATGACAAGGGGAGAGCTTCACAATAAAAAACATTGGGTGATGGTCATGATGGTTCACTTTTTGTAGAAAAAAAGTGGCATGGAGAAATTGTGGCCTATATAAATTATACATGATACATGCATACGTGGAAGCAATGGCAAAGGACCTATCTTGCTGATCTGAGACATAGAAAGAAAAATATTGGAAGATCAGGGTCTGAGATAGAGGTGATAGAGGCATAAGAATGCACATATTGGAGTATACAAGAAGTGCACATATTTCTCCATCATATATTAAGGCTCATGAGAAAGTAGCTGCCATGGAAGAGGCAGTAAACCAGCAACTAGATAAATGATTTAGCCTGTTCATGTCACCAGACTCTGTCATCAGGCACCCAATGGAAATGGGTATAGCAATGAAAGGGCCACAGAAGCAGAGATGGAGGCTATGCAAGGATCCAACAGCATGAACTGCCACTCTAAACTCTTGAGCTTCTGTCTCTGTTGGATGTCCTAATGGCCTTAACAAAGACCAGTGGTGCACCCATAATGTGGCAACATTCCCTGAGGAAATCAACAGCCACCTGGTGGCAAGTCGACCACATTAGACCCCTTTCACTTTATATGCATGTTTCCAATGACCACTCCAAAGCTCGTTTTCACAATCCCTCACCTGAGAATTTATCAGATGGCTATATTTATAACATCAGCCATGATATCAAAGTTTATTAACACTTAATCCAAAGGAGAAGAGGCAAAGCTTGTTGGTGGAATAACTTGTAAGGAACAGAATTGCAGAAATAAAAGTTATCTATGTGTTAAGTAGGGAGGAGTGACATTTCCTAGGAGTCTTACCCAGTTGGTCGAATTTGAATCCTAATGGATCCTTTAAAGATGACACCAAAAAAGAACTTGTTTTTCTTAGTTTATCATAGCATGCCATAAGGATCACTTATCAACTTAACACATGGTATATCTAGGGTGTCAATTAAGGAGGGAAGGACCTGGGGAGAGGCAAGTAGAAGGACCTTGCTAAGGTATCCCTGGTCAAAGGGGTATTATGTTAAGCAGTTGTCACCCAATATCACAAACTTGTATTCCCTTCTCATTACAAGGTAAGATGGTTTGTTCTCACAGGAACAGACAACACTATAAATATGATATCACATTTCCTGCCAGCAGTGGTGCTACACTGCCTGAGGACTCCTGAAGTGTCTGATCCACAGGCCTGAGGTCTCACATAATGTCATGTCAGGTAAGGTGGCTCACTTTACAGCATAGAGCTCACTGTATCACATACCACACCACTCAGAAACTACTGGCTAGAAAGACTGCCAAAACAGCCTTCTAAAGGCATATCCAAAGTGGCAGCTTAGAGTCAAGGCTCTCTGATGATCAGATACTATCCTCCAGGTACATTTAATCAGAGACCTTTATATGGCACAATGTTGCCAAGAAGAAGAAAACATAGCTATAGGAACAATAGGTAGAAAGAAGAATGGCCCCACTTAACCTCATTTACAATGACCCAGTGGAGGATTTTGTGCTTGTTTTTCCCACTGTACTCTGTAGGTGTTGAGGCCATGGTTTCCAATGTGGATATGTTTTCTTCAGAAACACAGCAACACTTCCTGTGAATTATGAGCTATAGCTGCTTCCTGGACATGTTGAGATCCTCTTGTCCAGGGATCATCAGGCAAGAAAGGAGTCATTGTGCTGCCAGAGATAATGGTTCTAAACATCAGGAGAAGGAAGGTCTGACATTACGTGATGTGGGCAGGATCCCAGGTGACCAGCTAGGTAATCTCTTGACCAATTGAAACTATTGATGGGTAGGGAAAACACCCTTGAACCATAGAACTACCCTACTAGCCTTTCTAGAAGGCTAGAAAGAGAAGTCCACTATAATTGTGGAAGAGCTGCTCCCCAAACATATGTGAAGTGGGTCTCAATAGTAAAAGGTATGAACTGTGGTAGAAACACAGATGAACTTTCCAAATCCCCCTTCAAAGAAGTGCTTGCTGCGTAGTATTAAAAATTATTAAAGAAGACAATTTAGGTGATACAAACAAACTTTATTAAATGCTTGGAAAAGAAGTTCCCAAGAGTCCAGAGAACTGCAAAATGGGATGAAATGCAGGAAGTGTTTATAGGATAAAGAATTAGAGACAAGAAAGTAAGTACAGAACTCAGAGTTGGTCAGGGCATTTGGGGACTGGCTGAGGGTATACTACCTTCCTGGTCAAATGGAGCATTTACATGGACACAAAAGTTATTTAAGTTTTTATTTGCTGACATGGCCCCAGGCAAGAGAAGCTCCATCTTAGGCCTACAAATTTATTTCAACAGTAGAATGAGGAGTACAGACTGAAAATAGTTCTGGTAGTCAGCTACTGCAAGGCCCCATCTCACTCAAGGTCACCCTATTCCTGGGGCAGTCCACACATGATGACAGAGCATGGAAGTGTTGCAGTGGGAAAACTCTGACTCAGTCTTCCACTGACTCAAGAGACTCCTGTAGAATCCTGTGGACCCCATGGTGGGGAGAAAGGCCTGCATCAACCAGATAAAGGGTGCTGTGGGACACTGGCCCTGAGCCAAGATCACAAGTGGAGAGGGAAGAGAGCAGGGTGTGGTGGGAAAACCCAGGCTTGATTTTAATCCTTGTGCTAACATTTAGGAGGTATGTGACATGTCGTATGCCAGAACAAATGAGCACAAATGGGCAATTGAACTAGAGGTGCTACCATTCATAAAAATTCTTCATTACATGGTGCTAAGAGAAATATATACTCAGTGACCCTGGTCAAAGAGAAACAAGTCTTTCAACAATCATGCAGGAGTTTTCTGAGGAAGATATTCATGAGTCATAAATTAGGGCAGGGGGCCCCAGGTGATACAAAATCAGGAAACACAGATCCTCCCTTTGGCCTAGGTTTCCCATTCTACAGCAATTTCCTTCCATTTGCTAGAATATCTTAATTTTCCCAAAGCTTCTTTTTGTGCAAATAAGCCAATTTTAAAATATGTGTTTTTTTCTTAATCACTTAAAGAATTTTAAAAGACATGCTTGTGATTATTTCCCAGATTGCCAGAATTTAGAAAAAAAAACTTTCAATAACTCTTATTCTTTTAATATCTTCAAGTGAAACCATTTTCAAGTCCTTGCTTCTTCTTTTCTTTCAAATAATTTTTCATATGACACTAATGAATAACAATAATGGCTATAAGTATGATACTGATGAAATTACAGTAATGATAATATATATTTATTATAATATATGAATATAATGTATACTAATTAACACAAGGATACAATTATGATAATAAACATTTGCTAAGCCAATTTTGAAACTAGTGCCAAAGTCCATGGACTTTTTACTGATACAATGAATGAATAATATAGGTAATAAATCAGGTAATTGACCTAACATATTCAGATAAAGTGAAGCAAAGAAAATTTTACGCACTAATTATACACGTAACTGCCCTTGATCTCTGCTACTTTTTGTTGGTAAAGACCAAAATGCACTGGTACTTGGGTGATACGTTTCTTTCAGTATCTCATTTTTCAGCCTCTAAACCATACCAATACTGCTAAATGCTAATATAAAATACTAAATGCTTCTAAAACAATACTTGCCATACGAAACACAGAAAGGCACAGCCTTGCCTTCAGAACTGACAGAGACAGGTTAGAGACTAGAGTCAACCTCTGAGAATGTGTGAGAGAAAGATGCTTCCGATGGTGAGTGCTTTTCCCTGTGGGACACAATGCATACCCTGAACCTGATTCTCCTTCTCTGTTAGTGTCAGGAAAGTCACTCCTTAGGAACAGAAAAGGTGAGGAAGGATGTTGAACACACCAGGCAGGGAGATGGGGGCTGAGAGAGGGTCACAGGCTTTACTATTTTCTTGGCTTTGCAGCTGTCCACTCTGCCCCAGGAGAAGAGCTCAGGCTGGTCTCACAGCTGATATCAGAGGGGATGTGAGAGTGAAGACAGGAGAAGGAATGGACATGAGAAATAAAAGCAAAGTTAGTTTTAGAGGCTGGTTTTTTTTCAAGTGGTTGTGAGGTCTCACAGTCCCTGGGAGTTTTTGTGTACTGAGGTGGGATTTCTGGAGAGGTTGGAGTCCTGCTTAGATGCAGATCTGTATTTCACAAGAACTTCAACAATTATATTCTTGAGTTCCTAGTAAAGGAGTTGGAGAATGGCAGGCAGGATGATCATGTAAAATGTGGATTCATATACATTTGGGAAATTTCATCTAGAGGAGGCTGCTGGTGCCCTACCTTCTGGAATGCCAGTTCCAATAATTTAATCAGAACTTCAATGATGGTTTAGAAAGCACTTTTTCCAGCACAACCTGCCTCTGCCCTGGGTTGGCTATCCATAATTCCGGCTCTGATCAGTCTATGAGAGCACAGACAAGCTCAAGTTCAGGGACTTGCTATTTTTCCTTACCTTTCTAGGGCTTGTTGGTCATCAGTTCTCTGTTTCCATTCTGGGCAGTTTTTATATAATCCATCCTCTGGCCTTCATATCTGCTGCTATCTGCAAAGGACTTTCCATTATCATCCCCAGGCTTCCTTAACTAATACCAAAATTTGTCCCCTTTGTCAGTGCCCCCTGGTCTGCTAAGGAAGGACACTGAATGAGACAAGCAAAGGAGTGAGTGACAAGCAAAAAAGAAGAGGGATGGATACATGCATACATATTCATGCATATACACACATCTAAATTCGTACACAGTGAACTTAAAAATAAAACATTTTTATTTTGCCTAGAAATATATCAGTCACACAATGTGGAAAGTGGGAAAACTTTATAAAAGAACTTCTGAAAAGACCTGGGAATTTGAACTAAGCACAGGTTAAAGATCAGCTAGTGTTTGTGAGCTACTTACTATATGCCAGGCACTGTTCTAAGCACTTTATGTATGTTGATTCACATAATCCTCACATTAAACACATGAGATAGGTAATATTATTATGTTTCTCTTACAATTGTGGAAACTAAGGAAGAATTCATTGAAATAAAATTATCCAAGATCACTATGGATCTTGGAAGTCACAGCAGGGACTTGAAATGCAGGCAATTTGGCACTGGAGTTTATGTTGAATAAACTTGCAGCCATTTATTGTTGCAAGATTTTGAAAAAAAAAAACAAAGCAAACAAATCAAAAAGCAGGGTTTTCAGCTAAACTTGAATTTCAGATAAGCAACAAATGTGTTTTTTTTGTACACATATGCTCCATTAAATATTTGAGATTAAATTATACTTAAAATATTTATATGAAGTTCAACTTTAACTGGGCATCTTGTGTTTTACCTACCAACTCCTACTACAGTACATTAGGTATTATGGTGTAGGCATGACCCTCTTTGTTGTATTGTAAGCTGTAATATAATTATGACTCAGAAATGCATAGATCCTGTCTGGTGACTCATCTCTAAGCTCAAAGTAACACTATTAATGACTGAAATAATCAACTAACACTTAATTAAGAACTTGGTAAAGATCATATGGCCAAACATGCATTTTATGCTCACGGCCAAGTGGGGTCCAGAAATCACCCCCTCCCTCTGGTCTAAATCTAAAGCTTCTACCCTTCTGATGAGTAGCATGTCAGAAATAAGGAAAACCTGCACAGCATACCTTGCTTCAAACTTCTCACCCAGCTTGAAGTAAAGGAAAGTAGAAAAAGCAAGAAAGGAGTTGATTTACCCTCTCCCCACAGAGCAGCACAGAAATGAGCAAGCAGAGCATGATTATATGACCAAGTGAAAGAAAGGGCAAACAAATAAACAGTGTCTGTGTAAATTTTTCAGACCAAAAGTAAATTTGGTGCATAGTACCTGCCCCCTAGTGCCCCTGCCCAGTGTCAGCAGTGTCAGCAGTCCCTGCTCAGTGTTAGCATGGAATAGAAGCCTCTCTTCCCCTTTAGGAGCTCAGAAGGTACTGTTAGTCAAGGACTGAATACCTGGGGGTGAGGGCTGCCTTGTCAACTGGGGTGACTGGAGGACCAGGTGTCAAAACAGGAAAGAAAGCACAGACTGTTCCCAGTCTTGGGTAGAATATGGGAAGGAAAACACCCCACCCTCCCAATGGTATTCTACACCTGGCCAGGAAGAACAACCTCCCTGAAAGCAAGCAGAGTTTTATAAATCCCAAAGCTTTCTAGAAAACAAAAACACTGAAGTGTCAGATTAGTAATTTGTTTTGCCCGATCCTTTAAATGACTTAAGTAATCACAGTGATCAAAGGATACATCAGGACAAATTAACACTAAAGTATCAAAGTAATAGTAAGACTCCTACTGGAAATAAGTTCAAGATAGCAGATATACACATTGATGTACCTATTCCTTGAAGAACTTTGATAGAAGATAAAATCATAAGTCAATACAAAAATACCCTTAATTATTTGTCTAGAAGTTAAATATCTCTCATTAGAAACAAAAATGAAATTTTTACTGGACATCACTAAAAATATATAACTAAGCTTCCTCATTAACTAGTGTTCTTTCATAATTGTTAAACAATTTAATGTGTGTCTTATTATGGAAAATCATAAATGGAACTCTGGTAAATTGGTTTGAAAATATATCTTCTCCCTCACCTGTGTTCTTTCCAGAAATAGCAGATGCTGTTGCTGGATCACAGAAATATGGAGAAGTCAGCAGCAGCAATCATTATTATTGCTGTTGTTATATTATTATCAATTAGTATATACCCACTCTACTGCAATAGACATATGGGAAATGTCCAGTGCAGGACTATAGAAATTTTTCAGTTAATGATAGATATAGCAAGACTGTTGTATACACACCCACATACACACATGCACACACACAAAATGTGCAGAAGCCCTAGGCATATAAGGGCATATGCCAGAAACAATATTCTCTTTGAGTATAGGACTTTGTGTTTCTCTATTTTTCCTTCCTTCTTCCCTTCCCTCTTTACCTTTTTTTTCTTCTCTCTCTCTCTCTCTCTCACTCTCTCTCTGTGTGTGCAGGAAAGTACGGAGGGTTTGATGATAGGCTATTAAAAGGAGATAATCTGAAAATACTGGAGAAGGCTAATCTAGGGAAATGCTGGACTGGATGGGGATTCCATTTAGGTTGGCAATTCAGAAGTGCTTTTAAGAACAGCTTTTGCTTGTAAGAGACTCTTAAAGACTGAGAACAAACTGAAGGTTGATGGGGGGGAGGGAGGGAAGGGTAGGTGATGGGCATTGAAGAGGGCATCTTTTGGGATGAGCACTGGGTGTTGTATAAAAACCAATTTGACAATAAATTTCATATATTAAAAAAAGAATACAAAAAGACTAAAAAAAAAAAAAGAACAGCTTTTGCTGAGATTGTGGGAATTAGGGATGAATGGGAACAGAGTTTTCCAGTTATCGTGGTGGATTTTACTCCCCTGCCCCCCTTTTTTGTTTTAACATTTCTCCATCCATCTCTCCTTCCTTATTTTCCTACCTTCTTTATCCTGAAGATTGGAGATATAAATAGCATGAGGAAGTCCTTTGTTTCTTCTGCCTCCATGAGAAACTTGAGCTCAAGAAGATAAAGCAGAATTTCACTGAGATCCAGAAAACCCAGGGGCAGAGGCCAGAATGCTCTACAATGGGTCACGGGGAGCATGCATCCATTTCGTTCCTCAAGCTCTCAAATGAAAATCAGGTTAATACCATGACCTCCCCCCACTTCCAAGACCCTGACTCTGATCTGATGGGTGACAGGCATACACAGATGTTTTTGTTTTTGTTTTGTTTTGTGTTGTTTTTACCACATGTAGTACTACCAGGAGACATTTCACTCTACAGACTCATTCACATTTTCTTATACAAAAAGGAAAAAAAGCCCAATATAAAATAAGAATACGAAAGGTATTAGTATTTGGATTCGAGACTATTCAAATGTAATTTCACATCCTTTTGGTCAAATTCTGTGGTGGAGAGCCTCCTGCACACTTACAGAGTCCCACTTTGAATTCAGAATCATCTCTTTTTTTGCCTAAGCCTTCCCCCCATAACTTCAAAGTAAATGAAGAGAAACTTCATAGATTTTAAAAGGGAATTTAAAAAGTTCATAGGCATAGCTGTATGTTTTAGCATACATCCCTCAATAATTGATAAAACAGACAAAAATAAATAAGAATTTATTAACCGATTTGAAATAATTAATATTTATAGAACACTGCAACCAACTGAGGAATAAAAATTACTTTAAAGGACTCATTAGGAAATCATGTATGTTTAACCAATGCCAGACCACAAAATCAGTATCAATAAACTTTAAAAAATTAAAATATTGTAGAATATATTCTTTAACTATATTTGAATTTAATTAGGCATCAAAGCAGTATCTATCTACAAATATGTGAAAATTATGTAGTCTGTGTTGATATAAACCATGGATCAAATAACTAATAATAATCACAAGGGAAATTATAAAATATTCTGAACCAAATGATATTTGAAAATACAGTAAATCAAAATTTGTGGAATTTTCTACACCTATATAGAAAATCTATGACTTTAAAAGCTTATATTAGAAAAGAAGAAAGTCTTAACATTAATGAACTACATATTTACCAAAAGAAGATAGAAAAATAAAAGCAAATTAAATCCAAAGTAGCAAAGAACTGAGCCTGGATGCCTCAGTTGGTTAAGAATCAGACTTTGACTCAGGTCATGATCTCCAATTTGTCTGTTCAAGCCCCGTGTAAAGCTCTGGGCTGACAGCTCAGAGCCTGGGGCCTGCTTTGGATTCTGTGTATCCCTCTCTCTCTGCCCCTCCCCCCCTCTCAAAAATAAATAAAACATTAAAAAATAAAAAAAGAGGCAAAGAAATAAACAGAAATCAATGAAATACAGAGCAAAAAAAGATAAAACTTACAAGGTCATAAGTTAATTCTTTGAAAATTGAAAAGTCAATATTCAAATTAATATGGAATTAAAAAGATCCCTGAATTGGGGCGCCTGGGTGGCGCAGTCGGTTAAGCGTCCGACTTCAGCCAGGTCACGATCTCGCGGTCCGTGAGTTTGAGCCCCGCGTCGGGCTCTGGGCTGATGGTTCGGAGCCTGGAGCCTGTTTCCGATTCTGTGTCTCCCACTCTCTCTGTCCCTCCCCCGTTCATGCTCTGTCTCTCTCTGTCCCAAAAATAAAATAAAACGTTGAAAAAAAAAAAAAAAAAAAGATCCCTGAATAGACAAAACAAGACTGAAATAGATAAACAAATTTGGATGAAACATATGTCTCAATTTCAGAATTTACTACAATGCTGCAGCCATCAAAGCAGTGTGGTAATGGCATAGGGTTTATATAGATATCAATGAATGTACGTTAGAGTCCAGAAATCTAAATATCTTTGGCTAATTGATTTTTGACAAAGGTGCAGGATCATTCATTGAGGAAGAATAGTCTCTTCAACAAATGGTGCTAGAAAAACTGGATAACTATACATAAAAGCAGAAAATTTGACTTCTACCTCATTCATATATAAAAACTAACTTGAAATGGGTAAAAGACAAACATATAAGAACACAGACTCAAACTATTACAAGAAGACATGGGGGTCAATCTTCATGACCCCAGATTTGGCAATGGATTCATAGATGTAGTATCAAATTCATGAAAATAACACGTTAATACTTGCTATCACATGAGTGGATATTGTTACAGATTAAATGTGTCCTCCCAAAATCCAGTGTAGAATCCTGAATGCTCAGTAAGCCTGTATTTTGAGAAGTAGCTGCTAAGGAAATAATTAAGATTAAGAGAAGTCATTTAACCTTATGAGGAGTGGACACTAGTCACTCTGATAGGATTAGTGTCCTCATACAGACACCAGAAAGGTCACCCTCCATCCTTTTCTTTCTATGAGTACTAAAAAAGTTATATGAAGGCATAGTGGGAGGTTTCTGCCTGAAATCCCCAAAGGGAATCTTCACCAAAATCCAACCATACTGGCACTTTGATCTTGGATTTCGGGCTTCCAGAACGGTGAGAAAATGAATTTCTGTTGTTTAGGTCACCAGTCATTGGTATTTTGTTATGACAGCCTGAGCAGAGTAATATAAACCTTGGAAACAACATACTAAGTTAAAGAAGTCAGATACAAAAGGTCACATAATGTATGACCTCATTTAAATAAAATATTTTATGTTTAAGTAATCTCTACACCCAATGTGAGGCTTGGACTCACAACCCTGAGATCAAGAGTCACATGCTCCACAGGCTGAGCCAGCCAGGCACCCCTGTATGAACTCTTCTAGATGAAATATCCATAATGGAAAAGACCTTAGAGATTGAAAGTAGATTAATGGTCACTTGGGAATTGGGGAAAAATGTGTGAATGACCTGCGAATAAAGAATGAGGTGTGATTATTCAGTGGGTATAGGGTGTTCTTCTGGGATTTTGAAAGTTTTGAACCCAGAAAGAAGTGTGGTTATACAACACTGAATACACTAAATGCCACTGAATTCTATACTTTAAAATAGTTAATTGATGTTATGTGAATTTCACCTCATTAAAAAAGTTAATTCTTTGAAAAGAATACTACATTTGAAAACCTCTTGGTAAGAATGATTAAGAAAAAAAAAGAAATTACAGATTATCAACAAAAAGTAGGGACATCACTACATGACCTTACAGATATAAAATGATAATAAGGTATATAAGAAAAGTGTTTTTGTAATAACTTTGCTAACTTACATTAAAAGAACAAATTTAGTGAAAAAATAGTCACTTTCAAAACAGTTTTAAGAAGGAAAAAGCTAAATAATCTATCTGGGAAGAAATCAAAATTTTAATAAAATGTCTTCTCATAAGCTAAATTTCAGGCTCAGATGATTTTATTGGTTAACTCTATCAAAAATTTAAGGAAGAAACAATATCAATATTATAACTCGGGACACCTGGGTGGCTCAGTCACTTGAGCGACCGACCTTGGCTCAGGTCATGGTCTCATGGTTTGTGAGTTCGAGCCCCGTGTTGGGCTCTGTGCTGACAGCTCAGAGCCTGGAGCCTGCTTCGGATTCTGTGTCTCCCTCTCTGTCTGCCCCTCCCCCACTCATGCTCTGTCTCTCTCTGTCTCAGAAATAAATAAAAATAAAAATAAAAAATATATTATACAAATTCCATCCAAAAAACAGAGGAGAGAATGCTTTCTAACTCATTTTATGAGGCCAGCATAACTCTAAACCAAAAGTTGACAAATATTTCACAAGAAAAACAAAATAAAAATATACATGGAAGTAAACATGGAAGTAAAACCCCTCAAAAATTAGTCAATAGATTCCAGCAACACACAAAAAGGATAATATAATATGATGATGTGGGATTCTTCTGGGGATGCCATAACTCTAATGAAAGCAGTTATCTTTACCTTGTGTTTCTTCAGTAGCTTGATCACTATTAATCCCTGATCCTACTGTTGCTCCTTACAAGCCATTCTCTATAAGATGGCTGGAGTAAGCCTTCAGCAATACACATCAGATTATGTCCTACCCCTGCCTGACACCCTTTGATACATTTTATTGCACTTAGAATAGCATCCAAATCCTGGACATGACCCACAGGCCCTACATGGTTTGACCTCCTGCTGTCTCTGTTCTCATTCTCGCCTCTGTCTCCAACCATGACTCCAACTATGCCAGTCTTGCTGTTCCTCAAAAGTCAAGCACATAACTCTGGGACTTTGAAAATGTTGTTCTCTCTATTTGGAACCTTCTCCTCCTGCTGCTCATCACATATTTGGTTCATTCTTATCTTTTAGGTTTCAGCTCAAATATCCCCTCCTCTGTAAAGAGCATTGATTGAACAATAACTGTCTTAACCTCATGTTTATTTCCCTTTATGGTACTTGTCCCAAAGTAAAATTTCCTTTCTAATATATTTGTTCACTTGTTCATAGACAATTTCCACCAGAATATACACTCGATAAGAGAAGAAACTGAGTTATGTGGGGCCCACTTCCATTCCTGCCCTTCAGCCTGAAATAACACCTAGCATTTAAAGGCATTTAATAATTATTTTTGAATAAGCAAATAATTGAATGATCATAAGATCCCATAGGAAGGTGGAGTTGAGTTATGCTTTAAAGTACCAGTATAATTTGAATAGGTGGAGGACAGTGAAAAAGAAATCAGCCAAAGGAACAGCATAAACAAAGACATTTAGTTGGCAACATGAAAGTTGGCAATAAGGATTGGGGTGGGAGTCTAGAGGCTCTCCACTAGGACAGGTGGTTTGTGGAAGGAATGTTTAAAGGAAAAACAGAAGTATTTCAAATAAGAGAAGAAAGTGCCTTCTTGCTATTTTTAGAGAATCTCCATTCTCTACTATAAGTGGAGTAGTAGGGCTAACTCAAGCCTATCCATTTCCCCAGCTGGGCAGATGATTGCCACTTGACCAATCACATTAATTTTCCCTCTGGTCCCAGTGACATGGGGATGTTACTGAAGCAGATATAATTATAATCCTTAATGAGATACGAGATATGATGTATAACTACTGAAAAGGAATGCAGTCCCTCTTCATAAGAGATTTACAATGAGCTATAAGAATGACATAAGCACATATCTTCACCTCTCTGCCTATTTGTATATTCATATAATTTTATAAATTGCTTTACACACAGGCATGGGTACACGTGCATGGATGCACATACACACACACATACACTCCTGTGTGTGTCTGTGTGGTGCATATATGGATAAATTAAAGCTATATCTATCTATATCTATATCTATATCTATATCTATATCTATATCTATATCTATATCTATGTCTGTATCTATATCTATATCTCTATCTATCTATCTATCTATCTATATTACATATCTTGATTAAGACTCTCATGCTCCACTGACTGAGATGGCTGGGTTATAACTTGATTAAATATAATGTGTTGCTTTCCATGTTAATGTTTACAAACACAAAGTTGAAAATTGTATACAGTTGTGATCAAAGGCAAAGGCTCAAAGTGGCTGGATTCACCCACCTCTACGATTTTTTTAAATTTGTGGCACTATGTAAGTTATTTAACCAATCTGATTCTCAGTTTTCCTTAAGTATAAATGGAGAGGCAAGAATGGAGAGGCCTACCTCACAAAATTATGTGACCTTTAAATTAGATAGTACAAATGCTTAGCAAATAATAAATACTTCAATAATTTCCTATTATTTTTAGAGGTTTTTTGTCTAGGGATATGAAGTAATGGCTTACAAAGATTGCTGTTGCAACAATGCTTAGTGGATTGGAGGTGGCAATAGATGCTGTTTTGTTTTTTTTTTTTTCCTGCAGGAGATGAAGACCTGACTCCAGGGGTTTAACTAGATTTAGTGACTAATTTCAATGTTCTCACCTTCTTCTGGATATAATCTGTGTTCTCAGAGTCCTTGGTAAAGTGTCATTTTCTGGGCACTGGAGATATGACCATTCAGGGTGGCAATGCAAGAGAAAAGCTATGATCACAGCAGGGACAGTCTGAGAACCAATGGGATCGCCGGAAAGAAAAGTGACAAATATGGGAAGAGTGTAATAACAGATCCCTGGTCAATTTCTTCCCATGATGCAGAAGAGGTGGGAGTGCAGGAAGAAGGTAAGTGTTCAGTAAAGGAATCAAAGAAAAAATATATATGAAGGCAACATCCAGTTTCTTGAACATGGATACATTTTCATGGAAAATGAAGTCTTGAAGAAGTCTCAGAGATCAATTGAGAGGCTGAGTGAGTTGTGCTGAAGAGTATGAGAGTTTTACAGAGAAGGATACATCAGGGATAATAGCAAGAAGAAAGGTAGAAATGAGAACTTGCTAGAGACCTAAAAGACCAAGTTCCAGTGAGGACTCCTGTATAGTCTGGAATTCACAGGCTTAGGGAGAAACTGCTTCTTGTACTCCATGAGGAGGTACCCATTTCCTCATGGGATCCATTAACCCCTAGCTCCAAGCAGAGGCTGAGCCCTCATGCAATTCAGGGCTGGATATGCAGACTGGGTCTGCAGCCAGACACAGTTCCTTATTTATTATCTTTTTAAGGGTCAGAGTAGGAGCATTTATCAAGCCTGGGCCCAAGGGTCTATTGACTATAATAGAGATCAACCCAAGTACAGTGTATTCATCTGGGGTGGCTACTAGGGAAAAAGTTGTTGATTTAATAAGTCAGGTGGCTCTACCATAAAGTCATCACCAGGGTACACAGATGAGACCTCGTCAATCCCTCTGAATCAGAAGTCAAAGCCACAGGCTTGAGGAGGACTCTTTCTCCCTTGATGTGATATTGTCATTAGACAAACAGTTGAGGAAACACCTGTGGTGGGGTCTTCATACCCCTGAATCTCAAAACTTCCCTTGCATGCTCAGTGTAATATTTCAATATTGTGTTTTGAACCAGAGGGGCCTGAATTCAAACCTAAGGTGCTTAATTTTTAGAGTCATATCGCTTGGATTCAAGTCAGAGTCTGCCTTCTTTTATTGTCTATGTGCTTTGAACTGTCGAAAACAAACTGCATGCTGAATAAAACAAAACAGAAAGGTGAATTTATTGCAAGGTTTTTGATCTTCAAGCTAGGAAACTCAAGGCTATTGAAGCAATGAATTCCAAGTTGTTTACAGACTAGGAGATTTTTAAGGGGTAATTGTGGAAGTTATTTATATTTTTCAGCTGCTTGGTTGCCTGGTGGTCTTCTTTCTTATTTGGGTCAGGTTAGCTGAGTCAGAGGAAACAAGGAAGTCCAGAGAGGGCATGAACAGACTTAGTTTTGGGGGATTGGCTCATGTCCTCTGCTGATTACTGAGAAAAACTGTAAACTCCTGTAAGATTAGGTTACGTTTATTTTATACACCTGTGTTGACTGTTTATGGTGTGTCCCTGATATAAATGACTCCATTTTAGCCTGGTTTTATATTCCTCCCTTTTGATCAAGTCCCTATTATGGGATGCTGATCATTCAATATATTTCTATGTGTTTTTTCTGCATGGACCTTGCCTTTTGACTGCTTACTCATGTTACAACTATTCCATGATTGGACATCTTTCTTCAAGGTGAGAGAAGCATTCAGGGCTTGTACCAACCAAAGACCACATTTGAGCAACTCTTTAGATTAGGTAAAAGTAGAGTGAAAGCAGGGAGGATTTGTGAAGGGTAAACATCAGTCAATCAGGTCTGTTGGTTTTACAAAGGCTGGATAGACAACAACTAAGTACTTTTAAAAACACAACACGAACTATAATGAAAAATAGGATAGAAAGATAAAATTGAGTATAGATCTTAACCATGAACCCAATCCATTGGTAACCAGTTGAATAAATCACAATTCCAAGAGGAGTTAGATTAGACTTGTAACCAATGGGCTTGTTCTCAGATTTTGTGACTATGTTTCTTTTTTTCCCAAATATTTTATTTTTTTATATTAAATACAATTTATTGTCAAATTGGTTTCCATACAACACCCAGTGCTCATCCTGTGTGACTGAGTTTCAACATCCACACAAATGTCAATCCAAATGCAGCAAGTGGTATTGGCTATGACAGATATCTCCTTGTTCAGCTACAAGATAACCTAAGGCTATTTAATGAACGACTTTGGCCAGAGATTAGGGTTTTAGAGGGGCACCTATTGCTTGAGTGGTGGGCTCTGCAATTGCTCCAAAGGTTAAGGAGAGATTCCTGATCACAGCCTCTTTTTGCATTTATTTATACCCAGGAGAGTAGTGATTTTTCAAAGGAAGCAAATTTTGAATTATTAATGCTTCCTGATAATTATCCTTTGAGTCTGGCTTAGGCCTGGAAAGATGATGGCCATGAAAGCCAGTCAATTTTAGGGTATGTAGACTTCACAGGTGGTTTTATTCTGGTTACCCTTGTCTTGTTTCCCTTTCTACAGAGTTTGGATGCAAGGTTCCATGTTTGGGACTGTTAATCAGAAATAGGGAAAGGAACCCCCAGTGTTAGGAAGTCAGATAGAGAGAAAGGGATGAGTTTTTTCCAGAGAAACTGAGGCATTGAAAATAAGAGATAAGTTCGTGATGGGCAGAACTCTAAGGTCATCAGCATCATGGCAAATAAAATAGTTAATTTGGAGGTTGGATTATCCCCCTTTGCAATGGTCTGACAGATGTGAACATTGGCATTATCTTTCCAGGCAAGGCAAAGGTGAACAAAAGAACCATAAAAACTTTTGTGATATAAATGCTAAGAAAAATATGGTCAGAGAGGGAAGGAGGGATGGAAAGAAATGTTCCTGATCCAACGTATTGGGGGGAAGCAGTCTAGCTTGATGTCAGCTATATCTCTTCCTTGTTAATTTGATTTTGAGGTCTCCAGCTTTTGTACAAGACAACATACCAGGTGGAACCTACTTAAGTTGTGAAATATGCATCCAAGCTTTGATACCATGTAATTTGGTAGATTGTCATTAGTGAAGAGCACTTGGTAGGGTCCTTTCCATGAATCTCACTTTTGCCAAAAAGCATCACAACAAAATAACTTTGTAAATAACAAAAGACTATAAAATGCCCAGGTGTTAATGAGAATTCATTAAAATGGGACTGACAAGGAAATTTAGTTATTTCTGTGACACACATACTGGAATTACAACTGCTAACATTATACTAGGGCATATCAGATCTAGAGATTTCACACAATTTCTAGAACATTTACATTAATAACATGTATCCATACAAATATAAGCTTAAACATTACTTTTTACTTGATTATGTTTCACACATAATTTAACATATCAAATAAACCTGATAGTTTAACATTTTAACAGGTGAGAGATAAGTCTTTTGAGATTTTCTAGGAGCCCTCTGGGAAATCTCAAAGTTACTTTGAGATCAAAAGGACTCCATTTTAGGATTTGATTTTCAAAAAGTTGTCAAAATATCAAAAGGTTTGAACATTTGAGTACATAAAAGCACAAATCATTATAAAATTATATCTAAGTATCTTTTTAACCAAAGTGACCACAGAAGAGGTTAAGCCAAATGCAAAAGATTATAAAGTTGTGAACAAAATTTAGCTTTCTTAATATTGAGAAACTGGGTTTTCTTAAGTAATCGAGGACCTGATATAGTCAATGTGAAGCGGAGTAATTATTTTTGTAAGGCATGAAATCCTTGCTGTCTGGGCAGATTAAAAGGTAAAGGAACTTTCAAAATCTATTATCAAAGTCAATCCAAAGGTCCAAGAAAACTTTGTCCCTTTATTGGTCCCAAAATTAAAATTTTGTACTATGTATCTTTGATAATGACATTGAATTTATTTTTTTTTTAATTTTTTTATGTTTATATATTTTTGAGAGAGAGACCAGAGGACGGTCAGAGAGAGAGGGGGGCAGAGGATCTGAAGCAGACTCTGTGCTGACAGCAGACAGCCGGATATGGGGCTCAAATGCATGAACTGTGAGATCATGACCTGAGCCCAAACCAAGAATTGGATACTTAACCGACTGAACCATGCAGGCACCCCTCTTCACCCTTATTATTTCTAATTAAGTTTAATTAAATATGTTAATTAGAATTCTTAACCCTTAGAATCCTTAATTCCTAGTGAAAACTAAAAAGTAACTAATTGCGGACTGTGTGTAAAACTAGCAGTCTATGGATTGGCATACTTATAAATACATTTTATAATTTCTAGAAGTATATTCTTCCTCGTGGTAAATTTTTCTGGGTGGCACAACCATGTTTACTAACAGACCCACATATCTTTAATTTCTCTTTAAAAGAAACCCAAAGTGGATAAACCTATATACTGTAATTAATGTTCAGTGTTTTATCTTATTTGAAATTGATCTAGATATCCAATGAATTTCCCCCTTTCAACTTATCTCAGTATAATTTTAAAATTTCAAGTTACCAAAAAGACGTTTGGAAACAGTTTTTAAGTAGATATACCATAAAACATAATTATTGTTGAAAAGTTTATTTATAAACTCTTATCATACTTCTACTTAATTTATTTGTTCTTAACAATTATGTTTAGATTACTCACGAAAAGTTCATGAGATCTTAAACAACTAACCATTATTTAAAAAAATAATGTTTATTTATTTTTGAGAGAGACAGAGGCAGAGTGTGAGCAGGGCAGGGGAAGAGAGAAAGGGAGACAGAATCCAGAGCAGGTTCCAGGCTCTGAGAAAGCTGTCAGCATAGAGCCTGACATGGGGCTCGAACTCACAAACTGCGAGATCATGACCTGAACCGAAGTTGGATGCTTAACCAACTGAGCCACCCAGGAGCCCCTAACCATAATTTTTAATTGTCTTTTTTGCCATCAAATTTTGTAGCAGAGATGACATGAGCTTATTTAACTTTTTGTAACCCTAGGTGGAATAAAAGTGCTATGCTTAATACTGATAACTCTAAAGACCTGCCTGTTTTAATTAAGCCAACAAACTTAAACTAGCTTTTATTAATAAAAGGTTACCGTAAATCATATGAACTTAAAAATAATTTAGATTTTTAAGTTTTTCTGAGAGTAAACTTAATTTATATAGTCCATGCTTGTCTTTAACCCAATCCAAAAGAGTTCAGATTAATTAATTTTTGAGGGGACGCCTGAGTGGTATAGTGGTTGAGCATCTGACTCTTGATTTCATCTCCCATCATTATCTCAAGGTCACGAGATCAAGCCCTGTGGCAAGCCCTGTATTGGGCTCAATGTTGAGTGTGGACCCTGTGTGAGATTCTCTCTCTCCTTCTTTCTCTGTCCCTCTCCCACTCATGTGTGCCCTCTCTCTCTCTCTCTCTCTCTCTCTAAAAAAAATATTAAAAAAAAATAAACAAATACCAATGGAGGTAGAACCATACTACACATCTAAAACAGGCATACATAGACATACATAAACAGAAAGACAGGTAAAAGCAGAAGTCTTTTAGCTTCTGTTTAAAATTTTAGCCAGGAGACAGTATGATAATGCAAAGGTCACTAGTTTATAAAAGAACAGTTGGATCTAGGGGCAGCTGGGTGGCTCAGTCGGTTAAGTGTCCAACTGTTGATTTTGGCTGGGGTCATGATCTCATGGTTTGTCAGTTGGAGCCCAGCATGGGGTTCTGCACTGACAGCGTGGAGTCTGCTTGGGATCCTCTATCTGCCTCTCTCTCTCTCCCTCTCTCAAAATTAATAAATAAACTTAATTTTTTTAAAAACAACAGTTGAATCCAAATAGTGTTTCTGGAAGATGGTTTATGTTAAGGTTATCTGCTCAGATTTTCTGATATTTGTGGAGAAGATTTTTAATATTTTTATAGGCCTACTTTCCAAGAAATGTCTTCCTCCTTTTTTTAAATTTCTGGTAAGAATTTTCTCCCTGAAGTTTGCAATTCAAAGAGATGGCCTAAATAACTTCCTGGAGAAGACAGGGTAGAATATTTGCATTTAATGTCCCAAGAAAAGAAAGTTCTTCCAAGAAAGACTTTTGTTTCCTAAATCTAGAATTTTGAGATCCTTACAAACATTTTGGAATGCATAGAAGAGGTTTGGGGATGATTAACAGGACAGGAGTGTCTTGGATTGTTTCTATAGCTGCATTTTCTGTTCTTGGAAATATTCAATCTATAAGATAAGGACAATTATTTCTAATTCTTCAAAGAATGGGGTTGTAGCCTAAATGACATCATAGTTTGGCACATCCATCCAACTACATCATCTTTAATTTGCTTCTTCAGATTGAGGGAAGATCTTCAACAACGATGGAAACCAAGGTTACTATGTTCTAGATCTAGAGCTGTTTGTCTTTAGAATATTTTAGTAAATTCTTCGACAAAGGCTTCAGAAACTTTTTTCTTTCCCTCTGTGTACATAATTTCATTAAAACTTAGGTGAGAAGGCCTGTGAATAGTTCCTAGTAGGCTCTGAATATCGACTTCCAATTTGGCCAACTTCTGAATTTAATACTTAAAAAAAATTCTTTTGAAGATCTTGTCAGGTGTCAGCCAGAACAAACAGCAAATATTCTTGGCCATATTGAAAAATTCAATGGACCCAAGAAACATCCCCAAAGAGGGTGCAAAATATACTACCCTCTGAAGATTCAGGGTCACTTCTGAAGATAGTCTGGGCACTACAGACAGAAATCCAGATATGACTGGTAAGAATTATTAACCTCCGCTGGACTCTTCCAGTTTTACCAAGATCCCATCTGCAGGCTCCTGAGATAGTAGGGACTAAAGTAGAGAACATAGCACTGGTATCTACCAAATTTGTTAAACTTTTCAATTAGTTTTAATTTTAGTTTCCCCTTGACCTTTAAGAAGTAACCAGTACCAGAAGTAACTGGTAGCAGTTCATAGGAAAACCCCCAGACTCTTGTCAACCCTGGCAATGACCCATACAAGGGACCCCCTTTATAAGTAGATCTGAGGGTATTTGTAGGCCACTAACTTGGCAAACTTTTGCTCATGGTCTTATAGTCTCTTCAGAATGGAAAGACAATCAGAGGATTAGTATAACCTGAATACTCAGATAAAGGAGGATAAAGTAATAGGGGTCATGTCAGTCTTACAGTCTTTGATTTTATGTACCTCTATGTCTTTAATTTTCATTAGTTTTTTGCAGTGAATATTTCAATTAAGTTATTTTGGAATTTTGAAACCTTTTGGAAGCTTCTGCATGCCAATTACAATGACTATCCCATTCTGTTTGTTTGATTTGGGAACTCTTACATTTCACTTATCAAATGAAAAATCATGTTTGTAATTCTAGGTTGTCTTTGTAAGAGTTTGCCATTTTTGTGGATATCTACAGCTTCTAGAACCATAGGTCTTAGATATAAAATAAAAAGTGTGTCAGAAAATGGCATGTTCAATTTTTTAAAACTTGAGGATTCCATTTCTTTAGCTACGACTTGGGTTTCTCAGAGCCAAATTAATACCTCAGAGAGATGTCTCACTGAATTGGGGATCGTATGGTGTTTTACAGTATGCTTTGTTTCTTGGAAATTTTCTTGAAGTCAGAAGATGACCCAGTGTCAATGTAACCAATGACCAGCTTATCCTAGCATGGGAGTCTTAGAGTCAGGGGCCAGTGCTTTAATAGTTTTTAAGTTCTCAATCTTTGTCTACAAATTTTGCAGCTTTGGCTTCCAAGGTCCCCATAACAGTAGATCTATTATTTCTTTACCACATGTACTCATTAACAAAAAACAACAGTAATGGAGGAAACATAACAGTAGACACCAGCAATAATCAAAGAGATGATACTGTGCACTGGACAAGAGAAGGCCTTATATGCACCACCAGCACTTCCCAAAGTAGTTAACTTTAGATTATTTTTATTCTGATTTACTATGCAGAAAAAATAGGTTACTGAGATCAAAAGATCTCCCAAATGGCCACTGTTTTCCAAACTGTTTTTAGTTAGATTGTGTGATCTAGACAAAAAAATATATATATATGAAAATGAGAGTTCTGGAGGAAACCGTAGCCTCTTTAGGTTTGCTAGACTTCATGAGAGTACAATGTATCAGGCATAAAAATATACTTGCAATAAAACTAGGAGGGCTATCAGTGTAAGGAAGTGGAGTGGTAAGTGGAGTGCTTACTTCTGGTGACTTCCAATATTCTGTGGAGATGGAGAACCTAAAGTGCTTGGTTGGTACCAACATCCATATCTGACATCCAGAGGAAAGTCACCATGGATACTCCTTCCGATGCAACTTCTGACACCATGAAATGTCAAAAACAAACTCTGCATATTGTATATAACATGAAGAAGAAAAATTAATGTATCGCAAGGCTTTTGACCTGCAAGCTAGGAAGCTCAGGGCTATGGGGGAAAAGAGTCCTGAGTTTCTCATAGACTATGGAGTTTTTATGTAGTAAATGCAGAAGTTATCTGCTTTCTCAACTAATTGGTTGCCTAGTGGTCTTGTTTCTTAATTGGATCAGTGTAGGTAAGTCAGAGGAACAACAGTCCAGAGAGGGCATAAACAGACTTGGCATTTGGGTATTGACTGGCGCCCTCTGCTGACTTTGAGAAAAGCTGTGAATTCCTGTAAGGTTAGGTTGTTTCCTTTAGGCACCTGCAATGACCTTTGTCATTTTGCCTTTGACATAAGTGACTCCATTTTAATGGTTATACAGAAGAAATTACTCTTTTTTATTGCTTTAGTGTCCTAATCTCTAAAATGGGGCATTTATAACACATACCTTAGAGAGTTTGGGATAGGGTTAAAATTGGAGATCTATTTTCTATGTATCTATGTCTCTATCTTTTATTTATTATCTACAAACATATATTAAATATATATGAATATAATCATAGATAGATATGTCGATATATAAGAAAAGTACTTACACAATTCCCTTCACATAAAATATTCAATAAATTATAAATATTATTATTCCTATGCCACAGACCCTTGTGATAAGAAGAATAAACACTATGCTCCACTTCTGAGAGCTCATACTTTAATACTTTTGTCAAAGAGGATCTAGGTAGGGATGTCAGACTGCTTTTCCATTTCCAATGTACGTGTAATAGACCACATTTAGTACCCTGGTATCCAAAATGCAAGCAAGATGCTCTGCAAATGTAGCAATTGCCTGAATGACCTTGAGAATTTGAGAATTTGATTCTGGTTTCTCAAAACCTTCCACTTAAGAAAAACTTGCTTTGGTTGATCCCATATTGGGGCTCAAAAAACTTTTTGGTCACAAGAGACCCAGGATCTTGAAAATATTGAACCAGCTTCCTGCTACTCTCAGAATTTCAAATGGAGAATATCTAATCCTTTCATACTTGGTAGTTTGCTTTCAAACAATCAATAAAGAGTCATAAAATTCAATCATTTCAGCAAATTAATTGGTGATACATAATTTAAAAACTAATGTTCAAGAGATAGTTCTGTTTTAACCTCACAATAATTTTGAGGCAATTAAACATCAATGGGAAAATTATATTTGTAAAATGACACAGCAAGCTGAATATATTTACATTTTTTTTAATTGAGTATGTTTCCTGAAGTTATCCCGAAACTTGTGTATTAAGTGCAATAAACACAAACCACAAATGAGGCTGTGTAGGAAAGGCAAAGCCTGGTGAACAGTAAGAGCCTTTTGTGAGATATTTGCCTCCCCCAACTCTAGACACACACACACACACACACACACACACACACACACACACACACGAGATCTTCTGAGGCTCCCCCTACTGGCCATTCAGATGTTCTTGCACTCTGTCTTTTTACTGTCTTCCACTGACATCTGGTCTCTCTTTTTCATTTGTGGAAGATATCCATACCTCCTTACATTCTCTGTCTCTACCCCTAACCCTGCCATCATTTTTGAATGCCATACTATGCACATATTTTCCCAACCAAAGCATCTCAGGTTGTAACCTCATCCTTAGTGACTCTCTTCCTCCTCATGGCAGACACCACCTGTAAAGTCGTGTCCTGGAACTTGCCATCTTGAAGAAAATATGAAAATGAATTCAAATTGCCCACTCTGACCTCAGCCTGTTATCATCTCAGCATATCCTACTTATGAGCTCAAGTGCCGCGACTGAGCTCATTGTTCACCCTCATAAAGATCTATCATCTACTCCATTACTCTACCCATCCATTTGTATGGCTTTCTTTTTTTTTTAATATATGAAATTTATTGTCAAATTGGTTTCCATACAACACCCAGTGCTCATCCCAAAAGGTGCCCTCCTCAATACCCATCACCCACCCATCCCTCCCTCCCAACCCCATCAACCCTCAGTTTGTTCTCAGTTTTTAACAGTCTCTTATGCTTTGGCTGTCTCCCACTCTAACCTCTTTTTTTTTCTTCCCCTCCCCCATGGGTTCCTGTTAAGTTTCTCAGGATCCACATAAGAGTGAAACCATATGGTATCTGTCTTTCTCTGTATGGCTTATTTCACTTAGCATCACACTCTCCAGTTCCATCCACGTTGCTACAAAAGGCCATATTTCATTCTTTCTCATTGCCACGTAGTACTCCATTGTGTATATAAACCACAATTTCTTCTTTTTTTTTAGCGTTTATTTATTTTTGAGACAGAGAGAGACAGAGCATGAATGGGGGAGGGGCAGAGAGAGAGGGAGACACAGAATCGGAAGCAGGCTCCAGGCTCAGAGCCATCAGCCCAGAGCCCGACGCGGGGCTCGAACTCACGGACCGCGAGATCATGACCTGAGCCGAAGTCGGACGCTCAACCGACTGAGCCACCCAGGCGCCCCTAAACCACAATTTCTTTATCCATTCATCAGTTGATGGACATTTAGGCTCTTTCCATAATTTAGCTATTGTTGAGAGTGCTGCTATGAACATTGGGGTACAAGTGCCCCTATGCATCAGTACTCCTGTATCCCTTGGATAAGTTCCTAGCAGTGCTATTGCTGGGTCATAGGGTAGGTCTATTTTTAATTTTCTGAGGAACCTCCACACTGCTTTCCAGAGTGGCTGCACCAGTTTGCATTCCCACCAACAGTGCAAGAGGGTTCCCGTTTCTCCACATCCTCGCCAGCATCTGTAGTCTCCTGATTTGTTCATTTTGGCCACTCTGACTGGCGTGAGGTGATACCTGAGTGTGGTTTTGATTTGTATGTCCCTGATAAGGAGCGACGCTGAACATCTTTTCATGTGCCTGTTGGCCATCCGGATGTCTTCTTTAGAGAAGTGTCTATTCATGTTTTCTGCCCATTTCTTCACTGGGTTCTTTGTTTTTCGGGTGTGGAGTTCGGTGAGCTCTTTATAGATTTTGGATACTAGCCCTTTGTCCGATATGTCATTTGCGAATATCATTTCCCATTCCGTTGGTTGCCTTTTAGTTTTGTTGGTTGTTTCCTTTGCTGTGCAGAAGATTTTATCTTCATAAGGTCCCAGTAATTCACTTTTGCTTTTAATTCCCTTGCCTTTGGGGATGTGTCGAGTAAGAGATTGCTCCGGCTGAGGTCAGAGAGGTCTTTTCCTGCTTTCTCCTCTAAGGTTTTGATGGTTTCCTGTCTCACATTCAGGTCCTTTATCCATTTTGAGTTTATTTTTGTGAATGGTGTGAGAAAGTGGTCTAGTTTCAACCTTCTGCATGTTACTGTCCAGTTCTCCCAGCACCATTTGTTAAGGAGGCTGTCTTTTTTCCATTGGATGTTCTTTCCTGCTTTGTCAAAGATGAGTTGGCCATACGTTTGTGGGTCTAGTTCTGGGATTTCTATTCTATTCCATTGGTCTATGTGTCTGTTTTTGTGCCAATACCATGCTGTCTTGATGATGACAGCTTTGTAGTAGAGGCTAAAGTCTGGGATTGTGATGCCTCCTGCTTTGGTCTTCCTCTTCAAAATTCCTTTGGCTATTCTGGGCCTTTTGTGGTTCCATATGAATTTTAGGATTGCTTGTTCTAGTTTCGAGAAGAATGCTGGTGCAATTTTGATTGGGATTGCATTGAATGTGTAGATAGCTTTGGGTAGTATTGACATTTTGACCATATTTATTCTTCCAATCCATGAGCAGGGAATGTCTTTCCATTTCTTTAAATCTTCTTCAATTACCTTCATAAGCTTTCTATAGTTTTCAGCATACAGATCTTTTACATCTTTGGTTAGATTTATTCCTAGGTATTTTATGCTTCTTGGTGCAATTGTGAATGGGATCAGTTTCTTTATTTGTCTTTCTGTTGCTTCATTGTTAGTGTATAAGAATACAACTGATTTCTGTACATTGATTTTGTATCCTGCAACTTTGCTGAATTCATGTATCATTTCTAGCAGACTTTTGGTGGAGTCTATCGGATTTTCCATGTATAATATGTCATCTGCAAAAAGCGAAAGCTTGACTTCATCTTTGCCAATTTTGATGCCTTTGATTTCCTTTTGTTGTCTGATTGCTGATGCTAGAACTTCCAGCACTATGTTAAACAACAGCGGTGAGAATGGGCATCTTTGTCGTGTTCCTGATCTCAGGGGAAAAGCTCTCAGTTTTTCCCCGTTGAGGATGATGTTAGCTGTGGGCTTTTCATAAATGGCTTTTATGATGTGTAAGTATGTTCCTTCTATCCCGACTTTCTCAAGGGTTTTTATTAAGAAAGGGTGCTGGATTTTGTCAAAGGCCTTTTCCGCATCGATTGACAGGATCATATGGTTCTTCTCTTTTTTTTGTTAATGTGATGTATCACGTTGATTGATTTGCGAATGTTGAACCAGCCCTGCATCCCAGGAATGAATCCCACTTGATCATGGTGAATAATTCTTTTTATATGCTGTTGAATTCGATTTGCTAGTATCTTATTGAGAATTTTTGCATCCATATTCATCAGGGATATTGGCCTGTAGTTCTCTTTTTTTACTGGGTCTCTGTCTGGTTTAGGAATCAAAGTAACACTGGCTTCATAGAATGAGTCAGGAAGTTTTCCTTCCCTTTCTATTTCTTGGAATAGCTTGAGAAGGATAAGTATTATCTCTGCTTTAAATGTCTGCTAGAACTCCCCTGGGAAGCCATCTGGTCCTGGACTTTTATTTGTTGGGAGATTTTTGATAACCGATTCAATTTCTTCGCTGGTTATGGGTCTGTTCAAGCTTTCTATTTCCTCCTGATTGAGTTTTGGAAGAGTGTGGGTGTTCAGGAATTTGTCCATTTCTTTCAGGTTTTCCAGATTGTTGGCATATAATTTTTCATAGTATTCCCTGATAATTATTTGTATCTCTGAGGGATTGGTTGTAATAATTCCATTTTCATTCATGATTTTATCTATTTGGGTCATCTCCTTTTTCTTTTTGAGAAGCCTGGCTAGAGGTTTGTCAATTTTGTTTATTTTTTCAAAAAACCAACTCTTGGTTTCGTTGATCTGCTCTACAGTTTTTTTAGATTCTATATTGTTTATTTCTGCTCTGATCTTTCTTATTTCTCTTCTTCTGCTGGGTTTAGGCTGCCTTTGCTGTTCTGCTTCTAGTTCCTTTAGGTGTGCTGTTAGATGTTGTATTTGGGATTTTTCTTGGTTCTTGAGATAGGCCTGGATTGCAATGTATTTCCTCTCAGGACTGCCTTCGCTGCGTCTCAAAGCATTTAGATTGTTGTATTTTCATTTTCCTTTGTTTCCATATATTTTTTAATTTCTTCTCTAATTGCCTGGTTGACCCACTCATTCGTTAGTAGGGTGTTCTTTAACCTCCATGCTTTTGGAGGTTTTCCAGACTTTTTCCTGTGGTTGATTTCAAGCTTCATAGCGTTGTGGTCTGAAAGTATGCATGGTATAATTTCAATTCTTGTAAACTTATGAAGGGCTGTTTTGTGACCCAGTATATGATCTATCTTGGAGAATGTTCCATGTGCACTCGAGAAGAAAGTATAGTCTGTTGCTTTGGGATGCAGAGTTCTAAATATATATGTCAAGTCCATCTGATCCAATGTCTCATTCAGGGCCCTTGTTTCTTTATTGACCGTGTGTCTAGATGATGTATCCATTTCTGTAAGTGGGGTGTTAAAGTCCCCTGCAATTACCACATTCTTATCAATAAGGTTGCTTATGTTTATGAGTAATTGCTCTATATATTTATATTTATATATTGTTTTATATATTGTTTTATATAATATTTATAAAAATTATATAAAATATTTATATTTATATTTATATATTGTTTATATATTGTTTTATATAATTGTTTTATATATTTATATTTGGGGGCTCCGGTGTTTGGCGCATAGACATTTATAATTGTTAGCTCTTCCTGGTGGATAGACCCTGTAACTATTATATAATGTCCTTCTTCATCTCTTGTTACAGCCTTTAATTTAAAGTCTAGTTTGTCTGATATAAGTATGGCTACTCCAGCTTTCTTTTGGCTTCCAGTAGCATGATAAATAGTTCTCCATCCCCTCACTCTCAATCTGAAGGTGTGCTCAGGTCTAAAATGAGTCTCTTGTAGACAGCAAATAGATAGGTCTTGTTTTTTTATCCATTCTGATACCCTATGTCTTTTGGTTGGCGCATTTAATCCATTTACATTCAGTGTTATTATAGAAAGATACGGGTTTAGAGTCATTGTGATGTCTGTATGTTTTATGCTTGTAGTGATGTCTCTGGCACTTTGTCTCACAGGGTCCCCTTTAGGATCTCTTGTAGGGCTGGTTTAGTGGTGACAAATTCCTTCAGTTTTTGTTTGTTTGGGAAGACCTTTATCTCTCCTTCTATTCTAAATGACAGACTTGCTGGATAAAGGATTCTCGGCTGCATATTTTTTTCTGTCTAGCACACTGAAAATCTCGTGCCAATTCTTTCTGGCCTGCCAAGTTTCAGTAGAGAGATCCGTCTAGTCTTATCAGTCTCCCTTTATATGTGAGGGCACGTTTATCCCTTGCTGCTTTCAGAATTTTCTCTTTATCCTTGTATTTTGCCAGTTTCACTATGATATGTCGTCCAGAAGATCGATTCAAGTTACGTCTGAAGGGAGTTCTCTGTGCCTAGTGGATTTCAATGCCTTTTCCTTCCCCAGTTCAGGGAAGTTCTCAGCTATTATTTCTTCAAGTACCCCTTCAGCACCTTTCCCTCTCTCTTCCTCCTCTGGGATACCAATTATGCGTATATTATTTCTTTTTAGTGTATCACTTAGTTCTCTAATTTTCCCCTCATACTCCTGGATTTTTTTATCTCTCTTTTTCTCAGCTTCCTCTTTTTCCATAACTTTATCTTCTAGTTCACCTATTCTCTCCTCTGCCTCTTCAATCCGAGCCGTGGTGGTTTCCATTTTGTTATGCATTTCATTTAAAGCATTTTTCAGTTCCTCGTGACTGTTCCTTAGTCCCTTGATCTCTGTAGCAAGAGATTCTCTGCTGTCCTCTATACTGTTTTCAAGCCCAGCGATTAATTTTATGACTATTAGTCTAAATTCACTTTCTGTTATATTATTTAAATCCTTTTGATCAGCTCATTAGCTGTTGTTATTTCCTGGAGATTCTCCCGAGGGGAATTCTTCCGTTTGGTCATTTTGGATAGTCCCTGGTGTGGTGAGGACCTGCAAGGCACTTCTCCTGTGATGTGGTGTATAACTGGAGTTGGTGGGCGGAGCCACAGTCAGACCTGATGTCTGCCCCCAGCCCACCGCTGAGGCCACAGTCAGACTGGTGTGTGCCTTCTCTTCCTCTCTCCTAGGGGCGGGATTCACTGTGGGGTGGCGTGGCCTGTCTGGGCTACTTGCACACTGCCAGGCTTGTGATGCTGGGGATCTGGCATATTAGTTGGGGTGGGTAGGCCAGGTGCACAGGGGCAGGAGGGGCAGGCTTAGCTCGCTTCTCCTTAGGTGATCCACTTCAGGTGGGGCCCTGTGGCAGCTGGAGGGAGTCAGATCCGCTGCCAGAGGTTTGGCTCTGCAGGAGCGCAGAGTTGGGTGTTTGCGCGAGCGAGCAAGTTTCCTGGCAGGAACTGGTTCTTTTTGGGATTTTGGTTGGGGGATGGGCGGGGGAGATGGCGCTGGCGAGCGCCTTTGTTCCCCACCAAACTGAGCTCTGTCGTCCAGGGGCTCAGCAGCTCTCCCTCCCTTTGTCCTCCAGCCTTCCCACTTTCTGAGCAGAGCTGTTAACTTATGATCTCCCAGACGCTAAGTCGCGCTTGCTGTCGGAACACAGTCCGTCAGGCCCCTCTGCTTTTGCAAGGCAGACTCGGGGGCTCTGCTTGGCCAGCGAGTCGCCCCTCTGCCCCGGCTCCCTCCTGCCAGTCCGTGGAGCACGCACCACCTTGCCGACCTTCCTACCCTCTTCCGTGGGCCTCTTGTCTGCGTTTGGTTCCGGCGACTCCGTTCTGCTAATCCTCTGGCGGTTTTCTGGGTTATTTAGGCAGGTGTAGGTGGAATCTAAGTGATCAGCAGGACGCGCGGTGAGCCCAGCGTCCTCCTACGCCACCATCTTCCTGTATGGCTTTCTTATTTCCTATCATAAATCCATGGGCCATTGTTATAAATACATATTTAAATAAGGTTAATTTCTCTCACTTCTCTATAGGTATTTTCCTAAACTCTGACTTGGAAAGAAATCAATCATCTGCTTTTTTCCTGTCTAACACAGATGTGACAGAGCTTATCTGAAAAAAAAATAAAAATAAAAAAAAACAAAAACAAAATTGACCCATATCATTTTATTTTCATGACCTCCTTTTTCAGTGTGGGCAGGAAAACTACCACTCCCTTTGCCAACTTTTTATATAATTTATACTTTATTCAGATTCTTAGAATGCCCCTCACTCCCAGAATTAGGTTATTCCCTCTCTTCATACCCTATTTAGAAAATAGAAGACATCATATAGAAACTCAAAGTCCACTCCACCCCCCAAAATACACATTTTTTCATTTAATTTATTATCTTCTCCTTCCCATTAAAAGAGGAACGAATTTTGCTCTTCTTTTATTTTTTTAAATGTTTACTTATATTTATCTTGAGAGAAAGAGAGAAAGTGGGGGATAGGCAGAAAGAGAAAGGGAGAGAGAGAATCCCAAGCAGGCTCCATGCTGTCAGCACAGAGTCTGACCCAGGGCTCAATACCACGAAACATGAAATCATGACCTGAGCCGATATCAAGAGTCAGACACTTAACTGATTGAGCCATGTAGAGGCTTCATGCTCCTCTTTTAGAAATTACCTAGTATTTATGAAGATTTTTCTATTCATCATCCACTGAACACCTACTATATAATGTAATAATCATGAAGCACCTGGAAGGAAGACATTGTTATTACTCCTTTTTCATCCAGACGAGGAAGCTGAGATACAAGAGGCTAAACTTTCTCAAGCGTATAAACATATTAAATAGTGGAGATGGAAGTGGAATCTAGAAAATCTGGTACCAGAGCCCATGATGTTAATATCAGACTACATTATCAGTCCCTGCCCAAGTGCTGTGGATCTCATCTTGCTTCACTTTTCCAAGGAATCTGCTTCTCTAGTAATCTCTACTTCTCAAACATTATTTTTCCTTTTTTACTGGACCATTCCTATCAGTGTTGAAACTTGGTCAAGTAGATTCCATCTAAAGCAAACAAACCAAAAACAAAATCAAAGTTCCTTGACCTCCATTCTGTAATTGAGCTTTATGTATGGTCAACTAGTCGGTTTCATGGACTTCACCACACTTCTAAGCCCCCATTACAATACAACACAATAAATTTAAAGATATATTAAACAAAAGTCAGTGAAAGCGAAGAATACACATCCATAAGCAATGTGATATTTTAACATATTTCTGGAAGACAGAAAATATTTGGAAACATATTTATGGATAGAAATGTGGAGAAGTCACAGTGTCAATCAAATAAAAACTGAGATAAATGGGATGAGAGAGGCCAGTTAGCTTGACATCCCTGGAAGCAGCTCCAAACCTGGATCAACAAGAGTGGCAATGTTGGGAACCAAGGATCAAATAGAGGGGTTATATGAAGGTGTGAATCCTGAATAGTTGACCTCCACCATTTACCTCTTCCCCTTGCATGCATGTATTTCAACACTAGGCAGAAGACCAAAAAGCTATTTAATAAATAATAGTACCAAGCATGTGGATAAAATTAGAGCAGCTAATTGTCATCACAGAACCTAAATTTCTAGATCCAATCTTCCTGACTTTTTCTTGGTTCCTGCCCTAGAGGTTCAGGTCATGTTGTTCCCTATGCTTAGAAACTCTTCCCTCCATTCCTTCTTAACTTCTCACCAACCATTATTCAAAAATAACCTTAAATATATTTTCCTAGAGAAGACGTTTTGGTATTCTCTGCTGAAATCATTTCTATGGCCACTGCTGTTTATATCCTTTGCAACACTTATCATGATATGGAACCAATTTTTAAAATTGAGTTGTTTATGTCTATCTCCTTCACTAAACTCAGGCATCCATGAAGCAGGTCCATGTTGTTTTATTTCTCCACTGTGATCCCAGCATTTTTAATGGTTCCTGAATATTTAATTAAATTTCAGGCTAGACGAGAGGAAATTGAGAGTTTCTCTAGGGAAGAGAGAAGAGGGAGAGGACATAGAGATAAATAGATTATAGATAGATGATATAGATGATAGATAATAGACAGATGTTAGAATCCTTTTTCATGCACATTGATTCCCATGCATTATTATTAATCACAACCTGGTTAATGATCTTGATTATGTCTTATCATACCCCTTCTGTTGAGAAAGTGAAAGGACTGGGGGGCAAAGATGCTCAGTTTTATTATAAGGTGGGTATGAAAAGACTGCAGAGAAGCTAAAAGGAAGTAAGATCCTGGAACCCAGGTAAGTCCTCAGGTGACCCTGGAAAAGGTAAGGTAAGGTAAGATGTATAAACTTGAATAAGGGATCAAATAAAAAGCCAAATCAGCAAATATACTAATTTACTCAATTAGCCAATATTTATTTTCCAGTCAAACTTGTTCTAAACAAAGTCAAGAACTAACTTGTATACAGTTGCTGTATACAAACGCCTGGTCCTTTTTAAATCCCCCATGGGAAAAAATGGTGATCCCAAAGTCCAGAACAAGATTGACATGCCAGGAAGTGATGAACTGTTTACAGTAGTGTCTCAGAGGGACTTATGCAGTAGGCCAGACAATTATTTGCTTTGTCTACTTTTCGGCACTAGAATTAGGGGTCAACCCATGTCAGAGACAGTTCAGTTTAATGGAATATCCTGCTTTCCTCTAGTTTTACTAGTCTAGCTAATAGTTGGACTGAGACTTGTGGCTCACTTTGGCCATTGGGTTCTGGCTATAAGTGACATACTGAGGCTGAGACAGTTAAAAGCTGGTGTGCCAACTCCATTTTCTTTTTTTTATGGCTGCAGAAAACACATATGGAAAAGAGTGGGCCACAAGTCAAAACAGCCTTGATGCCTGAGTAATGTCAAGAAGAAAAGAGCTTCCTTGGAAAAGACAGCTTCTTAACCCACACCACAACTTGCATGAATGAAAAACAGACCATTTTTGTGTTAATATGTTGAGATTTTGTGGTTTTCCAGTGGTGGTAATTATCCTGATTCATACACACCCTTAAAATGTCCTAGAACTTATCTTTCACTGCTTCACCCTCAAACTGATATCCACTGCTTTAATTCCTTTCTGATGATGGTTAAATAACCTTAAGCTAAACAGAATATGAAGAAGCAAGACTTTTATCTGTCTTATTTGGTGACAAGGGCTGAGGAAGCCTTGCTAGGCTGGACTAAAAGACTATTTCTTGAACTTGTTGGGATGAGCGCTGGGTGTTGTATGGAAACCAATTTGACAAACTATATTTAAAAAAAAAGACTGTCTCTTGGGTCTCAAACTTCCTGCAATTAGCTCCTTAGATAAGATCAGATATTCCTAAAGAAGCACAAGACCCACATCTGAGCCTTATAGAAACTAGTTCACTTCATTCCTTTCATTTACAGTGAGGGTGGTAGAGCATTGGATGAGATAAGAAGATAGCCTTGGTCTCCTCATTCTCTTGTTCTAGTTTGGATGTTATGAGCCCTGTAATGAATGGGGAGGGAGGAAAGAAGTCACTGCATATGGTGCATGTGAAAATAAATAAGGTATAAATATCTCTGGGGCCATTCACTTTCTCTCTTTTCTCTAGAAACTATTTCTTACCCATATTATCATCCCTTTAAAGTACTTCAGTGATTTCCCAAGTGCTTTAGAATAAATTCCAAATCCTTCCCATGCCATAGATCACCACTATTACCATGGTCCAGTCCTTGTCTACACTGAATGCATCTTCTCTTGGGGTTCTCCTGGAATACTCTCTGTGTATACACAGCTATTCCTTATCCAGGATGTAAGCTCCAGCAGCGGGGATCACATTTGTTCTGTGTTATATGCAATTTACTGAGCACAGTGCTTAATAACTATTTGTCCAGTGAAAGGTTACATCATCAAATTTTCCCAAACATGGCATGCCACTGTAGTGTCTTCCTGCTCTATCTTCCAGCGGTGCTAACCTGTGGACATTTCTGGATTCCTGTACATTGTGGATTGTCTATCCTTGCATGTCCATGCCAGCTGCTTTTCAGGATATCCTATGAAACAATTTCACATTTGTATTCTCAGCGTCTCAAAACTGTGCCTGGAATTGACAGGTGCTCATTAAGTTTTAGGTAACTTAGATATGAACTGATAGGCAGCCAGTGACAAACTGCCCCTTTTGAAAGGGTATATTGACAATATTATTGGGTGGCAGGCTTTCTGCTCCCCACTGTCCTCCAGCCCCTCACTTCAGCCAGAGAGTTCTCCTGCATAAGGTAGATTTCTGTCTTTGACTGGGATGGAAGTTAAACCTTTTTGCTCTGCCTTTCTTCAGTGTTCCTGCTTACCCTACTTGCTTTGCAATGACCTTGCCCTTCTGGTACCCAAATGCTGTTCCAGACTTTGAGACATGTATTTTGCCTAAATATTGAATTTTAGGCTATCTTCCAGTGAGGTGTTTACCCCACTGCTTTTGCTTTATTTGGGACCAGATATTTCATCTTTCACCTTAAAGTCATGTGCACTCCTGGTTTATTGCCTACCTGCCAGGTGGCTAACCCACCACCTATCTTAAAACCTCTAACTTTAAGTATGCTCAACTCAGAAGCCGAGTTTTTTTTTTATTATTATTCTCCATCAGATACAGACCAAATGCTACAGAATTTAGATGGAAGGTGAAGAGGAATAAACACTGTTGCCCTCTGTTCTCAGAGTAAACCACACTTCCATTCATTAGCTCCAGACCCTAGAGTTTTCCTCAGAGAGCTGCTTCACTATTTCATAAAAAGAGCCAGGAAAAAAAGGTGTCAAAAGCTGCATAAATCCATATCAAATGCAGCAAACATCTTAAAATAGCACCTTTTTTTCATTTTTATTTATTTTTTATTTTTTATTATTTTTTTAATATATGAAATTTATTGTCAAATTGGTTTCCATACAACACCCAGTGCTCATCCCAAAAGGTGCCCTCCTCAATACCCATCACGCACCCTCCCCTCCCTCCCACCCCCCATCAACCCTCAGTTTGTTCTCAGTTTTTAACAGTCTCTTATGCTTTGGCTCTCTCCCACTCTAACCTCCTTTTTTTTCCTTCCCCTCCCCCATAGGTTTCTGTTAAGTTTCTCAGGATCCACATAAGAGTGAAACCATATGGTATCTGTCTTTCTCTGTATGGCTTATTTCACTTAGCATCACACTCTCCAGTTCCATCCACGTTGCTACAAAAGGCCATATTTCATTTTTTCTCATTGCCACGTAGTATTCCATTGTGTATATAAACCACAATTTCTTTATCCATTCATCAGTTGATGGACATTTAGGCTATTTCCATAATTTGGCTATTGTTGAGAATGCTGCTATAAACATTGGGGTACAAGTGCCCCTATGCATCAGTACTCCTGTATCCCTTGGATAAATTCCTAGCAGTGCTAAATAGCACTTTTTAATCAAGGGCAAAATGCCCTGTGCTCTTCATGAACATTGGGGCATCAAAATAAAAAAGATAATGAGAAAAAATATAGTTCAAAGAAAATTAAAGAAAATTAAGAAAAATATATCCGTTCACAGAAAATTAAAAAAAAATGCTTTTTCACCTATAATGATTTTTACAAACTACCAAATGCTAGTACAGTTTCAATTTATCTGTTCAGAGATAAGGATTAGATTGAGAACTGTATACTAGGGATGCAGAAATAACAATCATCTACATTTACTGATAAAACCAAGCCAGATGGAAATTCCTGGGCCCAGACTACCTTCCCACTGAGCTTGAGGTCAAAGCTGCTTATGGGAAACCAAGTGAAAACGCTAAATCTCCCAGTCTACTCTGTGCAATCCACCTTTGAGTCTTTATATACTGATGAAAAAAAAAGTGTCAAAGGAAGGGAAGGAAACATTAAAAAAGAAGAGAAACTAAAAACTATAATGACTAACAAACTATAATGATTAACAAACTAGAAAGATGGCATGTTAGGGCTGAATGAAACCTTATAAATTATTCAATTTGTTCTTGTCCTCACTCTCATTTTCTAACTTTTTACTGAAGTATACATTAAGTTTTGTGTTATATATATATATATATATATATATATATATGTGTGTGTATATATATCTCAAGTGTACATTTGATAAGTTTTCACAAACTGAACACATCCATGTCATCAGCATTCAGATCAAGAAATCAAAATGGCCAACACCCTAGAAACCCTGATTGAGCTCTTTTGTATTCATGCCCCTCTCAAGGGTCACTAATGTATCTAACATATATTAGTTTTGTTCATTTAGTACTTTATATAGAAACTGAGTGGTACAACATATACTTGTTTATATCTAGCTGCTTTTCTTCAACATTATGCTTGAGAAATCCATTTCTCAATGTGGTTGTAGATTGTTGCTGCTCTTTGCAGTCTAGTGACCTTTTGGTGATAACACCATTATTTTTATAGTCTACTACTAATAGGTAATCTCATCATTTTACCTTTAATGAAACTGGAATCCAGTAGGTTGACTGTCTAAAGTTGAACAGTTAAAATGTACCCAGCATAGGGGTTCAACTGGACTCTAGCCCAATGCTCATTGCATTTCACCAGGCTACTTCCCACCTCCAACTTGTTTCTTACATGCTCTGTTATGCATACCTGTCATATTATCTTTTTATAGATTGGAAACCAGACCACCACAGGTGCAGACAGACGCTTATAAAAGCAAATTGTGTCACTATACTCCTTCTCTGGAAGATAAACTACAAGTAACAAATCTGGATGTACATAAAGGTGCACCAAGAGCCAGGGTAATATTTATCTATTCTTACTGTAATCTGTATTTCTGGATCTATTGACTTCATGGCGATTTCTATTTAAGGTACTCAAATAAATTCTCCAGGGAGGCAGATGAATTTATTTTCTGGAGAGTCATTGTTGAAATGAAAACACATCACCCACCTATCCTTACTTTTACCAGGACATGTCAGGTGTTGGAGGCAGTGGAGGTCAAGTTCATGACAAGCAAATATGGATCTGCTATAGGAACAGAGCTATGTGTGGGTTTTCCCTCTCCACAGCTCTGCACAAACCATCTCTCCTTCTCCTTTTCTCCCCACTTCCAGGCTCTGCCAATCACCCTCTCATCGCCAAGGAGTACTTGATTCCTGATTAGAGGTTTATATTCTTGTTGGACCAGCTGCCCTCTGACCATGTCCATTATATTCCCCTGCACCTGTGATGGTGGCATCTCATCATTGTTCCTCTCCCTCTGCCCTGGTTTCAGGCCATAATTCCAGGTAGGCTCACTAAAGTATCTTGTATCAATGAGCACCTTGTTAGGAGGATTCATTGGAAATTGGATTTCACTGCTGTCTCCACTGGAGAAACAACTTGTTCTGACTCCACTCAGTCATCATCTTAGAAGCAGGCCAGGGTTGGGGCACCTGGGTGGCTCAGTCGGTTAGGCGGCCGACTGGCTCAGGTCATGATCTTGCGGTCCTTGAGTTTGAGCCCTGCGTCAGGCTCTGTGCTGATAGCTCAGAGCCTGGAGCCTGTTTCAGATTCTGTGTCTCCCTCTCTCTGACCCTCCCCTGTTCATGCTCTCTCCCTGTCTCAAAAATAAATAAAACGTTACAAAAAATTAAAAAAAAAAGAGGCAGGCCAGGGCTTTGACTGGCTTCTTTGTTTTTTTTAAATTGTTATAATGTTTATTTTATTTTTGAGAAAGAGAGAGACAGAGCACAAGCAGCAGAGGGGCAGAGAGAGAGGGAGACACAGAATCCGAAGCAGGCTCCAGGCTCTGAGCTGTCAGCACAGCCCTGATGCGGGGCTCGAACCCACAAACCGTGAGTTCATGACCTGAGCTGAAATCGGCACTCAACCGACTGAGCCACCCAGGTGCCCCTTGACTGGCTTTTAAGGGTGGCAAGAATGAGGAGAAAGAAAGGGAGGATGTAAGAGAAAACAGTACCTTCTTTCTGTCTTCTCTAACTTCTCTTTCCAAGCCCAGAGCAGCCCCCAGGGATACCTTAATAGTATACCCTTGACATCATTGTGAAGAGACTCCTTTGAGTTACCAAAAGAATTTGCTATGTGAATAATTCTTGAGTGATCTCATGGTTGTTTTCCTGCACCAGGAAGATACTGCTTGGGACCTTGGATATTCAGAGGGGCCATGGAGGTTGAGTAAAATGAGATCTTTACCACACTCTCCTGCACTTCAGAAATTTATCAGTAAAATGGGGTAGTTCATTCATCTTACCTCCTTGACAAGTTTGTTATAAGGATAAAGTAAAATAATATTTCTTAGACTGATTGAAAGTCTCCTAAATTATTTATTCTGAGTACAAAAAATATCAGTAAAGACTCCCTTAGTTCCTGAAGAAATTATCATTTTCATTATCCTACTTATTTGCTTTGATAGCATGGGAGTTAGATCAGTAGAATAGGGAAGGCACCTAGAATTAGTGTCATGGACAAAGAAACCAGCTGGGAGCCCCTGTCAGAGCAGAAGGCATTCTGACTTGTATACTCAACAACTTCTGCCTTTCCCTGTTCATAAGCAAACCTGGAAGGAATCTCCTGGAGGAACTAGTGGAGTATAATTATTATTGATTATTATAATCAACTACAGTTACAAAATGCTTACTCTGAATCAAGCATTGTGTTTTATGCATTATCTCATTTAATCCTCCAACAACCCTTAAAGTGAGCTAAGAAGAGCCTTATTTATTTTACAAACCATGGAATATACAGAAAATAGGTTTCTCAAGTTCAAGTTGCTAATAAATGGTGGATTCAGGAGTTGACTGTGAGCAGTCTTATTCTAGAACCTATTCTGTTAAGTTTCATGGTATTTTATTTTGTAAAAGACACCCCATTGAGAAATGGAAAATTCATGGTGATTTCACCACTCTAGATAGGAAAAAGTTAATTTCTAAAGAAAGTGCTTTCATTTTTCAGCCTGATGTTTTTCAGGTATGAATGAAGGAGCCTCTGGCTTCTGTGCCTCCTTACCATTAATATCAGCCATTTCCCCAAGTGTCAGAGGCCCTAGTTCTGTATTGTCTCTTATGATTTCAATCGTGTGTTACTCTAATTCCTCTATAGCTCATCTACTACAACCCTTCTCAAACATTTCAACTGTTTTTTCTGGAAAGTGGTTATGTCACTTAGAAAAATTAATACAAGGGGGGCCTGGGTGGCTCAGTCAGTTAAGCATCTGACTTCAGCCCAGGTCATGATCTCACAGTTTGTGAATTTGAGCCCCACATCGGGCTCTGTGCTGACAGTTCGGAGCCTGGAGCCTGCTTCAGATTCTGTGTCTCCCTCTCTCTCTCTGCCCCTCCACAGCTCATGCTCACACACTGTCTCTGTCAAAAATAAATAAACCTAAAACAAAGAAACATAAATACAAAAAAAAATTAGTAATAGCCTCCTTACTGAATCGTCCTCGTTTCTCTCTGTAAAACTGCCACCATTCTCTCCCTTGAGAACATGGCTCCCTTGCAGCATGTCTCAGGAGGGATGGCTCATCCTTCTCCAGCTCATACATTCAGTCAGAATATGCTCACCTAGGTCCCATGGATATTTCCAAAAATGTACTTCCCTTGAAAGAAAAAAAGAAAGTCTATGCTGACTGTCTCTGTTAAAATCTTTCCTCCCATACACCATACAATTGACATTACTCTTGTCAATGTACAAATTTGTTCTCGCTACACTCACATGAACATACTCAACTTCATTATGGCATGTGAAGCACATGACTATGTTCTACTCTTGAAGCTTTGAACCCCCCCCCCCACACACACACACACACACAAACATGGTCATTCTTTGTTGTATTGCTCTCCCTGAAGTTTCCTTTTATCTAAGGTACAGCTTCTCAGTGCTTTCTCCAAACTGCATCCTTCCACCCACACATATCTTTTGGTCAATTTTTCATTCTCTCTAAGTGTTCTCATGCAAAACCCATGGATGCAGTCACACCCAAGGCACAGCTATCTTATAAGTCTGAATCTGTAGCCCCATGGCTTCTTCTGAATTGGAGCAGCGTGCTATACATCTCCAGACGATGCTGCACAGGAAACTGGAATGCAACATATTTGAACTGGAATTTATGATTTCCTCTGTTTCCAGCCCTAATCACATGCCCTCTCTCCAACATATGCCTCAAATCTTACTCTACTTCTCCTCCAGAGTCCCATCTCCCCTTCTCTCTCTTTTACCCAAACCTGTAACCTGGGTTTTTTTCTGGTTACTTCTTTGTATTGCCACACCAAGTTCTGCTGACTTTGCTTTCTAAATGCCTCTTGAGTCTGCCCTATTTTCTCCATCCCCACCATCACTGCCTGAGTTCTCACCCTCATCAGTTCCTGTATGAATTGCTGTCATGGCTTCTGCTACTGGGACAAACTTTTTCAAACAGCAATAGGCTCTTTTCCATATCTTGCTCAAATCTTGGAACAAATTCCCATTGCCTTTGATTTAAAATATTCAGTATGGAATACAAAGTCATGCTGACTTTTCTAGCACTACTCTCTACCAATTATCCACAACTGCCAAATGCTCCCGTGAGTGATCATGTTCTATCTGCTGTTTCTAGACGAGAAGATTCTTTCATGCACCTCTCTCATTGTATATAATCTTCATTCTTAATAAAATTTCTATCTCCCATCTTCATTCTTTAAATTATCTATTATTGTTCAAGGCACAGATTATATGCCGTTCTTTCTTGAAAACATTTCCTAACTTCCCCTAACTGGGATAGATGTTCCAAAACCAACATTTATCACTGTTCTGTAATTTTACACTTCCTTCTCCTTTTTTCCCTATAGATTGTGACAAAGGTTCAGTCTTGCACCTTGTTATGCCCACTCTTTAATTTTTTAATGTTTATTTTATTTTTGAGAGAGAAAGAGACAGCATGAGCAGGGGAGGGGCAGAGAGAGAGGGAGACACAGAATCTGAAGCAGACTCCAGGCTCTGAGCTGTCAGCACAGAGCCTGATGCAGGGCTCAAATTCACCAACCATGAGATCATGACGTGAGTTGAAGTCGGCGCTTAACTGACTGAATCACCCAGGCACCCCAATATGCCCACTCATTAATACAGTGCTTAGAGTTAGAGAAAGGACTAAAAAGTGCTTGTGGGAAAAATGAAAACAGAAAGCCACCTGGTTCTGGTCTTAATTTTGCCATGTTGTGTACTTAAAGTAGGCTCGAGATTATGCTAAGTGCTGTGAAGGATATAACCATGGTTAAGGCAGTAATTCTTTTGAAGAAATTACATTCTAACAAGATATATAGATAAGAACCAGGTAAATTGTGAGGCAGGATGAAAAAAGTTTTATGATACGTGGCATGTACATAAGTCATGTGTTCTGACTTTCCACTGCTATGTAAAACTTAGTGGCTTGAAACAATCCATTTATTCTAACATAATTTTGTGGGGTACAAGTTTATGCATGGTTCAACTGGGTGATTCCTCTATTCCTTGTGGCATTGACTGAGGTTATTTAGTGGTTCTTGGATGGGAGATAGGCAATTATTAAGGATCCCAATGGCTTCACTTATATCTGGCACCTTGATAGTAATGCCTGAACATCAGTATCTAAATCCAGATATCATTTCCCAAGTCAGATCAAGGAGAAGGTAAGGCTCTTGAATATACTTTATCATTTATAGTTCCTCCCAAAGACCTAAGTACTAAAAGGACAAGTTATCTGTCCCCTTTGCACCCAATAGGCAATGGTGGGGCAGATATAGGATAACCACCATAGTTCAGTTTAGAAAGGGAGAGAATGTAAAGGTCACAGCAATTCTGAAATCCAGTTAGGCACATGCTTCTAATTCCTTAATTATAACACAATTCTCCCCAGACATAACTATATGTGGTTTTTGACTCTTCCCTCTTAAATCATTTTTTGGCCCTCTGAATAATTTTTCCCTATATAAGAAATGATCTGTCTTTGCAGCTGGAAAACTTTCTCAGGTTGCTTCCTGCTTATGGAAAGTTATGGACCCAGAAGACTATTTTAGCCTCTCTTCTTTTCAGTGCAAATTGAAGGTGCACTTATTAATACAATCCGCTTAAAAACTTTGTGGGCTTCTGTGATTTTATTTCATATAAGTATATTATTGTCAACTAGCAGAAGTTATACTCACAAATTTCTTTAAGATAATCTCTTCCTGGCTTGGACTGAGAGACAGTGTTACATAAGTGAACAGTCTTGACACTCTTGGAAACATTCTTCTCTAGTTGCGAACACCTATAAGACATACTCAAATATTTTGGATATCTTAGAAAAAGGGTTTATATGGGGCCTGGGTGGCTCAGTCAGTTGGGCGTCTGACTTCAGCTCAGGTCATGACCTCGTGGTTTCTGAGTTACAGCCCCGCGTCGGGCTCTGTGCTGACAGCTCAGAGCCTAGAGCCTGCTTCAGATTCTGTGTCCCCCTGTCTCTCAGCCACTTCCATGCTCATGCTCTGTCTCTCTCTGTTTCTCAATAATGAATAAACGTCAAAAAAATTTAAAAAAAGAAAAAGGGCTTATAGACACACCTTTGAGATGATTCATTCCTTGAGGTTATTGTTTATTCTTTGAACTCTTTGCTTCTAGGGAGGCTGGAAATGAGAAAGTCCTATTGTAGACCTCAGCAAGTCCTTGATCCTTTACATTTATCTCTAAATTTTGCTTGAGAACTTTTTATTACATTTTTTCTTTATCTATATCTTGTTATAGGATGCTATGAGAAACCAATTGTCACTTCTGCATTCTACCTGGAAATCTTTGCAAAATCCACCAGTTTATTAGGTTCATATTCTTCATTCCACATTACTATAGGTGAAAATATTTTCAAATCTTACCACTATATAAAAAGGGTTCCCTTGCATTCTGTCTCCAGTAAAATTTTCTTCCTGCTCCTCCATCTTTTGCTAGTAGTCTTCTTGAAGACCTTCTAGCTTCTGTTTGCCACCAATTCCAAACCAAATGCCAATGTTGCTGATTTCAAAAGCAAATATATATTAATCACTGTAATACTTAGTGACTTACAGTAATATCCATTTATTGTATCTCACTGGTTATGAATGTAGAATTTCCAGAGTTCATTTGGTGATTCTTCTGCTACTTGTGGCATATATTGAGGTCACTCAGTGGGACTTAGCTGGTGGATGGTCAGGTATGGGATCATTAATAATTTCCTTCACATGTCCTGGTACTTATGCAGGGATGGTGGGAAATTGTACTCAGCTGGATTATTGACTGGAAAACCTACACATGGCCTCTTTAGCCTGACTACCTTAGAGTCATCCAGCTTTTTCATGCTGTCTACATTCACTTAGAGTAAACGTTCTAAGAGACAGGTGAAAGCTGCAGGCTGTCTTATGCCCTAGCCTTGAATGTCTCCAAATTTCACTTTCACCATATTACATATGTTAAGCAAATCACTAAAACTATCAAAGATTCAAAAAGAAAGGAATTAGACTTTACCTCTCACAAGGAGCCATAGGAAAGGATTTATAGCCATATTTAATTTACTACACCTTAGTGAACAACATGGAGAGGGATTGTCTAGTAGCTTCAAAGGTTTTCATTACCAGTACCAAAATCTTGATAGTTTTAGGGCTATGCATAGATAGATATAGATATGGATAAAGATAAAGATATAGATATAGATATAAATGTATAGACATAGATGTATAGGTATTGATGTATAGATTTAGATGTATAGATATAGATAGATATAGATATAGATATAGATATAGATATAGATATAGATATAGATATAGATATAGATATAATGGCTGGACATTAATATATACACATAAACACACACACACACACATAGATATAGATAGTTATCACATATGTCTTCTCTTGTTCTTTTTTATTTCTTTTTTCTGGAAGGTTTTTAAAACTCTAGGAGTTTACTTTTTATACAAAATATAATTTTTTGTTAGATAAGTTCCCATACAACACCCAGTGTTCATTCCAACAGGTGCCCTTCTCCATGCCCATCATCAACTTTCCCCTCCCCTCCCACCTCCCATCACCCCTCAGTTTGTTCTCAGTATTTGAGTCTCTTATGGTTTGCCTGCCTCCCTCTCTGTAACTTTTTCCCCTTCCCCTCCCCCATGGTCTTCTGTTAAGTTTCTTGGGATCCATATATGAGTGAAAACATATGTTATCTATCTTTCTCTGTATGACTTATTTCACTTAGCATAACACCCTCCAGTTCCATCCACGTTGCTACAAATGGCCATATTTCATTCTTTCTCATTGCCAAGTAGTATTCTATTGTATATGTAAGCCACATCTTCTTTATCCATTCGTCAGTTGATGGACATTTAGGCTCTTTCCATAATTTGGCTATTGTTGAAAGTGCTGCTATAAACATTGGGGTAAAAGTGCCCCTATGCATCAGCACTCTGTATCCCTTGCGTAAATTCCTGGCAGTGCTATTGCTACTTTATAGCGTAGATCTATTTTTAATTTTTTGAGGAACCTCCACACTGTTTTCCAGAGTGTCTGTACCAGTTGGCATTCCCACCAACAGTGCAAGAGGGTTCCCGTTTCTCCACATCCTCTCCAGCATCTATAGTCCCTTGATTTGTTCATTTTAGCCACTCTGACCGGTGCGAGATGGTATCTCACTGTGGTTTTGATTTGTATTTCCCTAATGAGGAGTGACATTGAGCATCTTTTCATGTGTCTGTTGGTCATCTAGATGTCTTCTTTAGAAAAGTGTCTATTCATGTCTTCTGCCCATTTCTTCTCTGGATTATTTGTTTTCGGGTGTGGAGCTTGGTGAGTTCTTTATACATTTTGGGTACTAGCCCTTTATACGATATGCCATTTGCAAATCCCTTTCCCTATTCCATTGGTTCCCTTTTAGTTTTGTTGATTGTTTCCTTTGCAGCTTAGAAGCTTTTTTATCTTCATGAGGTCCCAATAGTTCATTTTTGCTCTTAATTCCCTTGCCTTTGGAGATGCCTCAAGTAAGAAATTGCTGAGACTGAGGTCAGAGAGGTTTTTTTCCCGCTTTCTCCTCTAGGGTTTTGATGCTTTCCTGTTTCACATTCAGGTCCTTCATACATTTTGAGTTTATTTTTGTAAATTGTGTAAGAAAGTGGTCTAGTTTCATTCTTCTGCGTGTTTCTGTCCATTTCCCACAGCACCATTTGTTAAAGAGAGTGTCTTTTTTTCCATTGGATACTCTTTCCTGTTTTGTCAAAGATTAGTTGGCCATAGATTTGTGGGTCCAATTCTGGGGTCTCTATTCTATTCCATTGGTGTATGTGTCTGTTTCTGTGCCAGTACCATGCTGTCTAGATGATGACAGCTTTCTAGTAGAATCTAAAGTCTGGGATTGTGATGCCTCTCACTTTGGTTTTATTCTTAAATATTATTTTGGCTATTCAGGGTGGTTCCATTGTGGTTCCATACAAATTTTAGTATTTCTTGTTCTAGCTTTGAGAATAATGCTGGTGCAATTTTGATTGGGATTGAATTGAATGTGTATATTGCTTTTGGTAGTATTGACATTTTAGCAATATTTACTCTTCCAATCCATGAGCATGGAATGTTTTTCCATTTCTTTGTATCTTCTTCAATTTCCTTCATAAGGTTTCAGTAGTTTTCGGCATACAGCTCTTTTACATCTTTGGTTAGGTTTATTCCTAGGTATTTTATGCTTCTTGGTGCAATTGTGAATGGGATCAGTTTCTTTATCTTTCTGTTGCTTCATTATTAGTGTATAAAAATGTAACCAATTTATGTACATTAATTTTGTATCCTGTGACTTTGCTGAACTCATGGATCAGGTCTAACAGTTTTTGGGTGGAATCATTTCGGTTTTCCATATAGAGTATCATGTCATCTGCAAAAGTGAATTCATCTTTGCCAATTTTGATGCCTTTGATTTCATTTTGTTTTCTGATTGCTGGTGCTAGGACTTCCAACACTATATTAAACAACAGCAGTGACAGTGGACATCCCTGTCATGTTCCTGATCTCAGGGAGAAAGACCTCAGTTTTTCTCATTGAGGATGATATAAGCTGTGGGCTTTTCATAAATGGCTTTTTTGATGTTTAAGTATGTTCCTTCGATCCCAACTTTCTTGGGGGTTTTTATTAAGAAAGGATGCTGAATTTTGACAAATGCTTTTTCTGCATCAATTGACAGGATCATATGGTTCTTTCCTTTTCTTTTATTAATGTGATGTATCACACTGATTGACTTGTGAATGTTGAACCAGCCCTGTAGTCCAGGAATGAATCCCATTGATCATGGTGAATAATTCATTTTATATGCTGTTGAATTTGATTTGCTAGTATCTTTTTGAGAAGTTTTGAATCCATATTCATCAGGGATATTGGCCTGTAGTTCTCTTTTTTTACTGGGTCTGTCTGGTTTAGGAATCAAAGTAATACTGGCTTCATAGAATGAGTCTGGAAGTTTTCCTTCCCTTTCTATTTTTTGGAATAGCTTGAGAAGGATAGGTATTATCTCTGCTTTAAACGTCTGGTAGAACTCCCCTGGGAAGCCATCTGGTCCTGGTCTCTTATTTGTTGGGAGATTTTTGATAACTCATTCAATTTCTTCGCTGGGTATGGGTCTGTTCAAGCTTTCTATTTCCTCCTGATTGAGTTTTAGAGGTGTGTGGGTGTTTAAGAATTTGTCCATTTCTTCCAGGTTGTCCACTTTGTTGGCATATAATTTTTCATAGTATTCCCTGATAATTGCTTGTATCTCTGAGGGATTGGTTGTAATAATTCCATTTTCACTCATGATTTTATCTATTTGGCTCATCTTCCTTTTCTTTTTTTTTTAATTTTTTTTTCAACGTTTATTTATTTTGGGGACAGAGAGAGACAGAGCATGAACGGGGGAGGGACAGAGAGAGAGGGAGACACAGAATCGGAAACTGGCTCCAGGCTCTGAGCCATCAGCCCAGAGCCTGATGCGGGGCTCGAACTCACGGACCGCGAGATCGTGACCTGGCTGAAGTCGGACGCTTAACCGACTGTGCCACCCAGGCGCCCCTCATCTCCCTTTTCTTTTTGAGAAGCCTGGCTAGAGGTTTATCAATTTTGTTTATTTTTTCAAAAAACCAACTCTTGGTTTCGTTGATCTGCTCTAAAGTTGCTTGATTTGCGAATGTTGAACCAGCCCTGCAGCCCAGGAATGAATCCCATTTGATCACTGTGAATAATTCTTTTTATATGCTGTTGAATTCAATTTGCTAGTATCTTGTTGAGAATTTTTGCATCCATATTCATCAGGGATATTGGCCTGTATTTATGTTCTTTTGCTGTGTCTCTGTCTGGTTTGGGAATCAAAATAATGCTGGCTTCATAGAATGAGTCCAGAAGTTTCCTTCCTTTTCTATTTTTTGGAACAGCTTGAGAGGGATAGGTATTATCTCTGCTTTAATTCTATGTCTGGTAGAATTCCCCAGGTAAGCCATCTGGTTCAGGACTCTTAATTGTTGGGAGATTTTTGATAACTTATTCAATTTCTCCACTAATATTTTGTCTGTTCAGATTTTCTGTTTCTTCCCGTTTGAGTTTCAGTAGTGTGTGGGTGTTTAGGAATTTGTCCATTTCTTCCAGGTTGTCCATTTTTCTGGCATGTAATTTTTCATAGTATTCCCTGATAATTGCTTGTATTTCTGAGTGATTGGTTGTAATGAATCCCTTTTCATTTATGATTATATCTATATGGGTCCTCTCTCTTTTGTTTTTGAGAAGCCTGGCTAGAGGTTTATCAATTTTGTTTATTTTTTCAAAAAAAAAAAAAAAAAACAACTCTCGGTTTCATTGATCTGCTCTACTGTTTTCTGTGTGTGTGTGTGTGTGTGTGTGTGTGTGTGTGTGTGTGTTGTTTGTTTTGTTTTTGGATTCTATATTTTTATTTCTGGTCTGATCTTTATTATTTCTCTTCTTCTGCTGGGTTTGGGGTATCTTTGCTGTTCTGTTTCTAGTTCCTTTAGGTGTGCTGTTAAATTTTATATTTGGGATTTTTCTTGTTTCTTGAGATAGATATGGATTGCAATGTATTTTCCTCTCAGGACTGCCTTTGCTGCAACCCAAAGCTTTTGGATTGTTGTATTTTCATTTAGTTTGTTTCCATACCTTTTTAAAATTTCTTCTCTCTCTGCGTGGTTGACCCATTCATTCTTTAATAGGATGTTCTTTAACTTCCATGCTTTGGAAGTTTTCCAGACTTTTTCCTGTGGTTGATTTCAAGTTTCATAGCATTGTGATCTGAAAATGTGCATGGTACGATCTCAAATCTGGTATGATCTCAATTCTTTTATACTTATTGAGGGCTGTTTTGTGACCCAGTATGTGATCTATCTTGGAGAATGTTCCATGTGCACTCGAGATGAAAGTATATTCTGTTGCTTTAAGATGCAGAGTTCTAAATATATCTGTCAAGTCCTTATGGTCCATTGTATCGTTCAGGGCCCTTGTTTCTTTATTGATTCTCTGTCTAGATGATCTCTCCTTTGTTGTAAGTGGAGTATTAAAGTCCCCCGCAAATACGACATTCTTTAACATTCTTATCAATAAGGTTGCTAATATTTATGATTAAAATTTTATTTATTTGAGTGCTCTCGAATTTGGTTCATAGATATTTATAATTGTTAGCTCTTCCTGATGGATAGACTCTGTAATTATTTCATAATGTCCTTCTTTATCTTCTGCCTTTAAAGTCTAGTTTGTCCGATATATGTATGGCGACTCCAGATTTCCCTTGACTTCCAGGAGCAAGATAAATAGTTCTCCATCCCCTCACTTTCAGTCTGAAGGTGTCCTCCTTCAGGATTAAAGTAGTCTCTTATAGACAGCAAATAGATGCGTGTTGTTTTTTATCCATCCAGATAACAATATGATCCAGATACCCTATGTCTTTTGGTTTGAGCATTTAGTCCATTCAGTGTTATTATAGAAAGATATGCGTTTAGAGTCATTGTGTTATCTGTAGGTTTCATGCTTGTAGTGATGTCTCTGGTACTTTGTGGTCCTTGCAACATTTCACTCACAGAATCCCCCTTAGGATCTCTTATAGGGATGCCTTAGTGGTGATGAATTCCTTCAGTTTTTGTTTGTTTGAGAAAACCTTTATCTCCCCTTCTATTATGAATGACAAGTTGGCTGGATAAAGGATTTTTGGCTGCATATTTTACCCGTTCATCACATTGAAAATTTCCTGTCATTCCTTTCTGGCCTGACAAATTCCAGTAGATAAGTCTACTACTACCCTTATGTGTCCACCCTTGTATATTGAGTCCCATTTGTCCCTAGCTGCTTTGAAAATTCTCTCTTTATCCTTGTATTTTGCCAGTTTCACTATGATGTGTTATGCAGAAGATCAGTTTAAGTTGCATCTGAAGGGAGTTCTCTGCACCGCCTTAATTTCAATGTCTGTTTCCTTCCCAGATTGGGGAAATTCTCAGCTATGATTTGTTCAAGTACACTTTCAGCACTTTTCTCTCTCTACTTCTTCTTATGGAACTACTATGATACAGATATTGTTCTGTTTCATTGAATCATTTAGTTCTCTAATTCTCCCCTTGTGATCAAAAATTTTTTATATCTCTTTTTCTCAGTTTTATCTTTTTCCATAATTTTATCTTCTAATTCACCTATTCTCCCCTTTGCCTCTTCAATCCATGGTGTGGCCACCTCCATTTTATTTTTCACCTCATTTATAGCATTTTTTAATTCATCATGACTATTTTTTTAGTTCCTTGATCTCTGCAATAATAGATTCTCTGCTGTTTTCTATACCTTTTTCAAGCCCAGCAATTAGTCTTATGACTTATTCTAAATTCTTGTTCAGTTATACTGCTTATATACATTTTGATCAATTCTTTAGCTCTCACTTCTTCCTGGAATTTCTTTTGAGGGGAATTCTTCTGTTGCATCATTTTGGCTAGTTTTCTGTCCCTTATGTGTTTTAAAATTTTGTTGTGTGCTCTGCACCTGCAAGCACTGCTATATTAAAAGGGCATCGTACACTGTCCATATCCTGACCCTTCAGGAATAATTTTTTTTTTTTAGAGATTGTTACTTGCTCTCTGTTTTCGTGTCTTTGGTTATTTAATTACCCTACTCATAGTGATATTTTGGACACTCCACCAGGTGTGGTTTGATTTTTTCTTTAGAGTGGCCCTTTAAAGGCAAACAAACAGACAGACAAACAAGAGACAAAAACACGCACACAAAGAAATAAAACAAAAAAACCCAAATAAATAAAAATAAAAAGATAAAAACTAAAAGCAAAAAAACAAAAACACCGACTACACGTAAAGAACAGAGTGGAGGCAGTGCTAATGGAAGATCACATACAAAGAGAGAAATGACAGGAGCAGGGTTAAAGATAAAATAAACACTTATTAGGCAGAGAGACTAAAAGGCTTAATCCATAAAGAGAGAAAGGAAAATAAAGAAGGAGGTGGGGAAAAAGAAATGAAGATAAAGTTACCCAGTCAGAGAAACTATATGGCTTGATTATTCCAGAGAGAGAGAGAGAAAGGAATGTAAAGAAGGAGGTGTAGAATGTATATCAAGAGAATGGATTAAGTATGTTTGTTTAGAGAAACCAATAACCAGAGTAACCAGTCTAAGGAGGGAAGAGATAAGGAGGAGAAATGGGAGGGGGGGGAGAATATATCTATATATCCAGAGTTGACCTAGTGTTAATCCAGGCAATGCTGCAGCACAGATCTAGAGGAGCTGTCCATCTGGTTAAATAGGGTCTGTTCGGTTCCAGTGGATATATAGTTACCCAGTGTAGGAGGGGTATGGTTTGGTGTAGTCTGGACCCACCTCCATTATGGGTCCTGGGAATGATCCCTGAGGCCCACCTTGGTGGTGGTGGTGGGTGGAAATGGCAGTTCCCCAGTCTCTTCTCCATGGACCTGGACCTGGTGGACTGTTTGGGTAGTTTTCACAGTGACCTGGGCACAAACGAAGTGGTCCTTCTCTCTCTGCCAACTCCCCTGACTCTGCACTTGGCTAGGATTCAAAGTCCTCCTCCATGAGCTCTGGCACCTAGGAAGCGCCTCTCAGTGTGGCCTGATATTTGGTCCCGGTTGGCTTTGTCTATGCCACTGCACTTCAGGGAGGACCACTTTTTCCTACTGCAGACTGTGCCACCAGCCTCGCCATCGAGCCCCGGGGGTGGTGGACACAGGCAGACGCAGGCAGGCTTTGTATTTTCCCACATCACTCCAGGGAGGGGGACTACAGACTGCGCCAAACCCGCAGGGTGGCGGATGCAGGCAGGCTTTGTTCTGTCCCGCAGCACTCCAGGGGAGGGTCACTTCCTTCTATTGCGGACTGTGCCCCTGATCTACCATTGAACACAGGGCTGCCTCCCCTCCTCCCCAGGTGCATGAACAGGGAGCTGGCCCGAGTCCGAAGAAAGCTCCACAGATAGGATCCCTCTCAGTCACAGTCTGAAGTCTTTCTCCTGTCCAGATATAGTCCTACACTTCCCTAGCCACACTTTCTCTTCCCTTTGTCTCTCTGCAGAAGGGGATCCCTCCCCTCTGTGCCTACACAGCCTGTTTTATCTCCCCTAGCTCACAATCACCCACCTATCTTTTCTCAAGTTGTCTCATTTTCTTCCTGGTAGATTCAGTCTCTTTTCCTCCCAGACTCTGGGGTTCAAAGTCCTTTGGCTTCAGCATTCTTTCTTTGAGAGACACAGGAAATATGTATCCCCCTACTTCTCTACCATGTTGGCCCCTGGATCATTCAAAACCCTAGGAGTTTAGAACGATATCAGCATTGCCAGAAACACAGAAACAATATAATTCCCTATGTTTAAATCAATATACGATAGAATTCCATAATAATATACTTGATTTATTTATCCATTATACTGCTGATGGACATTTAACATTTAAAACAATTACTGATAGGAAAGGATTTACTATTACTATAGTGTAATTTGTTTTGTCTCCTTGTATGGCCTTTGTATGCCTCATTTTCTTCCATATTGACTTTCTTTGCATCTAGTTTTTTTTTTTTTGTAGTGAGAATTTTTGATACCTTCTCATTTCCTTTTGAGTATATCCCATAGGTATTTTTTGTGGTTAAAATGGGGATTGCATATAACATTCTAAAGCTATGGCAATCTATTTTAAATCTAAACTTAAATTATATACTAACACTCTAATCCTTTGTAACTTCCTATCCCACATTATGTTATGTTATGTTATGTTATGTTATACATATTATGTTATGTTATACATATTATGTACATAATATACATATAAATATGCATTATGTATATTTATAATTATTTTTTATACTTGTCTTTTAAATCCTATATAAAAATAAAAAGTGGTGTTATAAACTAAAATTACACTAATATTTGTTTTTTATATCTGTCCAAGTATTTGTCATTACTAGAGAACTTTTTATATAGCTGTGAGTTACTATCAACCTCTCATTTCAAGCCAAATGACTCCCATAAGCATTTTTTTGTAGGACAGATCTAGCAATAATGAGCTTCTTTAGCTACTATCTGTGAATATATGTTTCTCATTCAATTTTGAAAAATAAACAGTTTTTATGGATATGGAATTCTCTGTTGATAGTTTTTTTTTTTCTTTTAGTACTTTAAATGTATCATTCCACTGATACATGCCTTCTTGGCTGCAATATTTCTGCTGAGAAATCCATTGATAATCTCATAGAAGCTCTCTTGTACATGATGAATCACCTTTCTTCTGTTGCTTTCAAGATTCTCTCTTCCTCTCTCACTTTTGACACTTTAATTATCATGTCTCAGTGTGACTCTCTAAGTTGATCTTACATAGAGTTGATAGAGCATCTTGGATTTGTAGGTCAATGCCTTTCCTCAAATTTGGCAAGGTCTTGGCCATTATTTCTTCAAATAATCTCTTTGCCTTTTTCTGTATCTCTTCTCCTTCTGGGAATATATATATATATATATATATATATATATATTCCATTTGATCATGTCCAATAAATCTCTTTTACGCTGTTTACTTTTCTTTATTCTTTTGGCTTCATAAAATTGATGATTTCGAGTAACATGCTCTTTCTGTTCAAATTTTCTGTTGAACCACTCTATTTATTTTTTCATTTCAATTACTTTATTTCCCTGATACAGAATTTGATTCTTTTAAATAATTATATCTCTTTTTTGATATTCTAATTTTGTTCATATGTAATTTTCTGCATTTTTCGTAGTGTTGTCTCTGTTTAACTTTAATTCTTTGAGCACATTTAAGAATGTTGTTTTAAAGTCTTTGTCTAGTAAGTCTTATGTCTGTCTTTCATCAAGCATGGTTACTGGAGATTTATTTTGTTCCTTTGAATGGGTCATTTTTCCTTTTTATTTGTATGGCTTGTGGTCTTTTGTTGAAAATTGATAGACTGGATTCATGGAGGGGAATATCTTCACTAATTATCAGGGCTTGTCCTATGCTTTTGGGTCAGCTTGAATAGAAACCTATATTCACAAATATCTTCTGGACATGTGCTTTCCCTGTTCTCTGATTCCTCAATATACATGGCTAATTTTAAATTCTCTCAGAATCTCAATCCTGTTTCTCTTGTGGCCTTAGCAGTTCACTTGTATTAGTCTGTGAATGTGCTGTTCCCTTTGCCTCCTGAAGCTTTGCCTAACTTGAGATCTCAACTGTGCCACTTTTAGCTGCATGACTGTTAAGTTAGATGACACAGAAACCGATTCCTTTGCAAGTCTCCAGACAGGTTAGATAGTTGCAAATTATGCACTCCCTGGTCTCTCCACTTCACAGAACAGAACTCAGCACTAGGCTGCTGCTTTCCTCAAACCACAGAAATGCCAGGTAGGGAACGGACCATGAGTGAGTAAAAATGCCATGAAATTTCCTACTGTTTTAATGGCTTTTTCTTGATTGGGTAATCATTGTTGCTAGAGACCTTTGACTGATTTTCAAAACTCATATAAAGTTATTTTAACCAGTCTCTAGTTGTTTATTTAATGTTTCTGTGTGGAAACAAGGGCTTGGAACTTCCTAGTCCATTGTCTTGCTGACATAATTCTCTCTTCATATTGTTATTATTTCTCAATAGCACTGTTCTAAGGATAATTTTTTGCTTCTTGCTTTTTTTTGTTTGTTTTACCTCAACATTGCTCATGCTCCTGAGTATAGACATATTTCATCTCCTTTGACTACTGTGTAGTATGTCTAAATGTGCATTCACCACATTTTATTCATGCATTTTTATATTCATGTATATCCTGGTTACTTTTAATTCCTGATAGCAGACAATATTGCCATAGCACTTTCTTTTCAGCTAAACTTCAAAAAGAACATTCACCATGGCATTGCTATACATTAGAAATGATCTAGAAGTAAAATTATATTTATCTTTCCTGAAGATCTGTAGAATGAGGGTAAATGCTCTGAGATGATTAAATAGCTTTTGGTTAAAATTAACAGATATGTTATTCCTGTCCCTTATTTTGACTTCTACATTCATATATCAACTTAGTTTTATAAAATGTTTGCTACAGAAATGCAATGTTTTAGCTTTGTTTTAAGGCAAATACCCAACTATCATGAGTACATCATTTATGTCCTGGTGATGCCAGTTATGTGCCAGGTGCTAGAGTGGTATGAAAACCTACCATTCTGTAATGGTTAATTTTATGTGTCAAGTTGACGGGGCCATTGGATCCCCATTATTTGGGCAAACAATTTTTTGACTGTGAGGTCACTTTTGGCAAAAAAATAACATTTGAATTGGGAGACTAAGTAAAACAGATTGCCTTCCCTCAAGTGGATGGACCTCATCCAATCAATTGAAAGTGTGAAGAGATAAAAAGGCAGCCCCTGCAAAGGATAAGAGGGAACTCCTGCCTGACTGCATAGAACTGGGACACCAAGCTTTCAGACTTACCTGAAACATCAACTCCTATGTTTTCAGCCTGCCAGCCTTTGGACAGAAACTATAACATCAGTTTTGCTAGTTCTCAGGTCTTCAAAATCAGACCTGAACTATAACTGAGGAGAAGCTCACCTGGGTTTCTAACTGGCCAACCACAGATCTTGGGACCTCGCAGCCTCCACAATGATGGGAGGCAATTCTTTATAGTAAACCGCAGGTGATGATAAAACAGAGATATATTTCCTATAGATATCCTATAGCTCTCTAGAAAAGACAAATACACGATTACACTTCAGGATCATTTCTGTTTATACCTTTTAAAATAAAATATAATAGTATATACCCTACAGGTTCTGTTTCTCTGGAGAATCTTTTTTTTTATTTAAAATAATTTTTTTAACATTTTATTTATTTTTGAGACAGGGAGAGACAGAGCATGAACAGGGGAGGGTCAGAGAGAGGTAGACACAGAATCTGAAACAGCCTTCAGGCTCTGAGCGGTCAGCACAGAGCCCGACGCGGGGCTCAAAATCATGGACCGTGAGATCATGACCTGAGCCGAAGTTGGCCGCTTAACCGACTGAACCACCCAGGCACCACTGGAGAATCTTTTTTTTTTTTAATTTTTTTTCAACGTTTATTTTATTTTTTTATATGAAATTTATTGACAAATTGGTTTCCATATAACACCCAGTGCTCATCCCAAAAGGTGCCCTCCTCAATACCCATCACCCACCCTCTCCTCCCGCCCACCCCCCCATCAACCCTCAGTTTGTTCTCAGTTTTTAACAGTCTCTTATGCTTTGGCTCTCTCCCACTCTAACCTCTTTTTTTTTCCTTCCCCTCCCCCATGGGTTCCTGTTAAGTTTCTCAGGATCCACATAAGAGTGAAACCACACGGTATCTGTCTTTCTCTGTATAGCTTATTTCACTTAGCATCACACTCTCAAGTTCCATCCTCGTTGCTACAAAAGGCCATATTTCATTTTTTCTCATTGCCACGTAATATTCCATTGTGTATATAAACCACAATTTCTTTATCCATTCATCAGTTGATGGACATTTAGGCTCTTTCCATAATTTGGCTATTGTTGAGAGTGCTGCTATGAACATTGGGGTACAAGTGGCCCTATGCATCAGCACTCCTGTATCCCTTGGATAAATTCCTAGCAGTGCTATTGCTGGGTCATAGGGTAGGTCTATTTTTAATTTTCTGAGGAACCTCCACACTGCTTTCCAGAGCGGCTGCACCAATTTGCATTCCCACCAACAGTGCAAGAGGGTTCCCGTTTCTCCACATCCTCGCCAGCATCTATAGTCTCCTGATTTGTTCATTTTGGCCACTCTGACTGGCGTGAGGTGATACCTGAGTGTGGTTTTGATTTGTATTTCCCTGATAAGGAGCGACGCTGAACATCTTTTCATGTGCCTGTTGGCCATCCGGATGTCTTCTTTAGAGAAGTGTCTATTCATGTTTCTGCCCATTTCTTCACTGGGTTCTTTGTTTTTCGGGTGTGGAGTTTGGTGAGCTCTTTATAGATTTTGGATACTAGCCCTTTGTCCGATATGTCATTTGCGAATATCTTTTCCCATTCCGTTGGTTGCCTTTTAGTTTTGTTGGTTGTTTCCTTTGCTGTGCAGAAGATTTTTATCTTCATAAGTAATTCACTTTTGCTTTTAATTCCTTTGCCTTTGGGGATGTGTCGAGTAAGAGATTGCTACGGCTGAGATCAGAGAGGTCTTTTCCTGCTTTCTCCTCTAAGGTTTTGATGGTTTCCTGTCTCACAATCAGGTCCTTTATCCATGTTGAGTTTATTTGTGTGAATGGTGTGAGAAAGTGGTCTAGTTTCAACCTTCTGCATGTTGCTGTCCAGTTCTCCCAGCACCATTTGTTAAAGAGGCTGTCTTTTTTCCATTGGATGTTCTTTCCTGCTTTGTCAAAGATGAGTTGGGCATACGTTTGTGGGTCTAGTTCTGGGGTTTCTATTCTATTCCATTGGTCTATGTGTCTGTTTTTGTGCCAATACCATGCTGTCTTGATGATGACAGCTTTGCAGTACAAGATAAAGTCTGGGATTGTGATGCCTCCTGCTTTGGTCTTCTTCTTCAAAATTCCTTTGGCTATTCGGGGCCTTTTGTGGTTCCATATGAATTTTAAGATTGCTTGTTCTAGTTTCGAGAAGAATGCTGGTGCAATTTTGATTGGGATTGCATTGAATGTGTAGATAGCTTTGGGTAGTATTGACATTTTGACAATATTTATTCTTCCAATCCATGAGCAGGGAATGTCTTTCCATTTCTTTAAATCTTCTTCAATTACCTTCATAAGCTTTCTATAGTTTTCAGCATACAGATCCTTTACATCTTTGGTTAGATTTATTCCTAGGTATTTTATGCTTCTTGGTGCAATTGTGAATGGGATCAGTTTCTTTATTTGTCTTTCTGTTGTTTCATTGTTAGTGTATAAGAATGCAACTGATTTCTGTACATTGATTTTGTATCCTGCAACTTTGCTGAATTCCTGTATCAGTTCTAGCAGACTTTTGGTGGAGTCTGTCGGATTTTCCATGTATAATATCATGTCATCTGCAAAAAGCGAAAGCTTGACTTCATCTTTGCCAATTTTGATGCCTTTGATTTCCTTTTGTTGTCTGATTGCTGATGCTAGAACTTCCAGCACTATGTTAAACAACAGCGGTGAGAGTGGGCATCCCTGTCGTGTTCCTGATCTCAGGGAAAAAGCTCTCAGTTTTTCCCCATTGAGGATGATGTTAGCTGTGGGCTTTTCATAAATGGCTTTTATGATCTTTAAGTATGTTCCTTCAATCCCGACTTTCTCAAGGGTTTTTATTAAGAAAGGGTGCTGGATTTTGTCAAAGGCCTTTTCTGCATTGATTGACAGGATCATATGGTTCTTCTCTTTTTTTTGTTAATGTGATGTATCACGTTGATGGATTTGCGAATGTTGAACCAGCCCTGCATCCCAGGAATGAATCCCACTTGATCATGGTGAATAATTCTTTTTATATGCCTTTGAATTCCATTTGCTAGTATCTTATTGAGAATTTTTGCATCCATATTCATCAAGGATATTGGCCTGTAGTTCTCTTTTTTTACTGGGTCTCTGTCTGGTTTAGGAATCAAAGTAATACTGGCTTCATAGAATGAGTCTGGAAGTTTTCCTTCCCTTTCTATTTCTTGGAATAGCTTGAGAAGGATAGGTATTATCTCTGCTTTAAACGTCTGGTAGAACTCCCCTGGGAAGCCATCTCGTCCTGGACTCTTATTGGTTGGGAGATTTTTGATAACTGATTCAATTTCTTCACTGGTTATGGATCTGTTCAAGCTTTCTATTTCCTTCTGATTGAGTTTTGGAAGAGTGTGGGTGTTCAGGAATTTGTTCATTTCTTCCAGGTTGTCCAATTTGTTGGCATATAATTTTTCATAGTATTCCCTGATAATTGTTTGTATCTCTGAGAGATTGGTTGTAATAATTCCATTTTCATTCATGATTTTATCTATTTGGGTCATCTCACTTTTTTTTTTGAGAAGCCTGGCTAGAGGTTTGTCAATTTTGTTTAGTTTTTCAAAAAACCAACTCTTGGTTTCGTTGATCTGCTCTACAGTTTTTTTAGATTCTATATAGTTTATTTCTGCTCTGATCTTTATGTTTTCTCTTCTTCTGCTGGGTTTAGGCTGCCTTTGCTGTTCTGCTTCTAGTTCCTTTAGGTGTGCTGTTAGATGTTGTATTTGGGATTTTTCTTGGTTCTTGAGATAGGCCTGGATTGCAATGTATTTTCCTCTCAGGACTGCCTTCGCTGCATCCCAAAGCATATGGATTGTTGTATTTTCATTTTCGTTTGTTTCCATATATTTTTTAATTTCTTCTCTAATTGCCTGGTTGACCCACTCATTCGTTAGTAGGGTGTTTTTTAACCTCCATGCTTTTGGAGGTTTTCCAGACTTTTTTCTGTGGTTGATTTCAAGCTTCATAGCATTGTGGTCTGAAAGTATGCATGGTATAATTTCAATTCTTGTAAACTTATGAAGGGCTGTTTTGTGACCCAGTATATGATCTATTTTGGAGAATGTTCCATGTGCACTCGAGAAGAAAGTATATTCTGTTGCTTTAGGATGTAGAGTTCTAAATATATCTGTCAAGTCCATCTGATCCAATGTCTCATTCAGGGCCCTTGTTTCTTTATTGACTGTGTGTCTAGATGATGTATCCATTTCTGCAAGTGGGGTGTTAAAGTCCCCTGCAATTACCACATTCTTATCAATAAGGTTGCTTATGTTTATGAGTAATTGTTTTATATATTTGGGGGCTCCGGTATTCGGCGCATAGACATTTATAATTGTTAGCTCTTCCTGATGGATAGACCCTGTAACTATTTTATAATGTCCCTCTTCATCTCTTGTTACAGCCTTTAATTTAAAGTCTAGTTTGTCTGATATAAGTATGGCTACTCCAGCTTTCTTTTGGCTTCCAGTCGCATGATAAATAGTTCTCCATCCCCTCACTCTCAATCTAAAGGTGTCTTCAGGTCTAAAATGAGTCTCTTGTAGACAGAAAATAGATGGGTCTTGTTTTTTTATCCATTCTGGTACCCTATGTCTTTTGGTTGGCGCATTTAATCCATTTACATTCACTGTTATTATAGAAAGATACGGGTTTAGAGTCATTGTGATGTCTGTATGTTTTATGCTTGTAGTGATGTCTCTGGCACTTTGTCTCACAGGGTCCCCTTTAGGATCTCTTGTAGGGCTGGTTTAGTGGTGACAAATTCCTTCAGTTTCTGTTTGTTTGGGAAGACCTTTATCTCTCCTTCTATTCTAAATGACAGACTTGCTGGATAAGGATTCTTGGCTGCATATTTTTTCTGTCTAGCACCCTGAAAATCTCGTGCCAATTCTTTCTGGCCTGCCAAGTTTCAAAAGAGAGATCAGTCATGAGTCTTATAGGTCTCCCTTTATATGTGAGGGCACGTTTATCCCTTGCTGCTTTCAGAATTTTCTCTTTATCCTTGTATTTTGCCAGTTTCACTATGATATGTCGTGCAGAAGATCGATTCAAGTTACGTCTGAAGAGAGTTCTCTGTGCTTCTTGGATTTCAATGCCTTTTTCCTTCCCCATTTCAAGGAAGTTCTCAGCTATTATTTCTTCAAGTACCCCTTCAGCACCTTTCCCTCTCTCTTCCTCCTCTGGGATACCAATTATGCGTATATTATTTCTTTTTAGTGCATCACTTAGTTCTCTAATTTTCCCCTCATACTCCTGGATTTTTTTTATCTCTCTTTTTCTCAGCTTCCTCTTTTTCTATAACTTTATCTTCTAGTTCACCTATTCTCTCTTCTGCCTCTTCAAGCCGAGCTGTGGTGGTTTCCATTTTGTTATGCATTTGTTTAAAGCATTTTCAGCTCCTCGTGACTGTTCCTTAGTCCCTTGATCTCTGTAGCAAGAGATTCTCTGCTGTCCTCTATACTGTTTTCAAGCCCAGTGATTAATTTTATGACTATTAGTCTAAATTCACTTTCTGTTATGTTATTTAAATCCTTTTTGATCAGCTCATTAGCTGTTGTTGTTTCCTGGAGATTCTTCCGAGGGGAATTCTTCCGCTTGGTCATTTTGGATAGTCCCTGGAGTGGTGAGGACCTGCAGGGCACTTCCCCTGTGTTGTGGTGTATAACTGGAGTTGGTGGGCGGAGCCGCAGTCAGACCTGATGTCTGCCCCCAGCCCACCGCTGGGGCCACAGTCAGACTGGTGTGTGCCTTCTCTTCCCCTCTCCTAGGGGCGGGATTCACTGTGGGGTGGTGTGGCCTGTCTGGGCTACTTGCACACTACCAGGCTTGTGATGCTGGGGATCTGGCGTATTAGCTGGGGTGGGTAGGCAAGGTGCACAGGGGCAGGAGGGGCAGGCTTAGATCGCTTCTCCTTAGGTGATCCACTTCAGGCGGGGCCCTGTGGCAGCGGGAGTGAGTCAGATCTGCTGCCGGAGGTTTGGCTCCACAGGAGCGCAGAGTTGGGTGTTTGAGGGGAGCGAGCAAGTTCCCTTGCAGGAACTGGTTCTCTTTGGGATTTTGGCTGGGGGATGGGCAGGGGAAATGGCGCTGGCGAGCACCTTTGTTCCCCACCAAACTGAGCTCTGTCGTCAGGGGGCTCAGCAGCTCTCCCTCCCTTTGTCCTCCAGCCTTCCCGCTTTCCGAGCAGAGCTGTTAACTTATGACCTCCCAGACGCTAAGTCGCGCTTGTTGTGGGAACACAGTCTGTCAGGCCCTTCCACTCTTGCAAGCCAGACTCGGGGGCTCTGCTTGGCCAGCGAGCCGCCCCTCTGCCCCGGCTCCCTCCCGCCAGTCCATGGAGCGCGCACCGCCTCGCCGACCTTCCTACCCTCTTCCGTGGGCCTCTCGTCTGCGTTTGGCTCCGGCGACTCTGTTCTGTTAATCCCCTGGTGGTTTTCTGGGTTATTTACGCAGGTGTAGGTGGAATCTAAGTGATCAGCAGGACGTGCGGTGCGCCCAGCGTCCTCCTAAGCCGCCATCTTTCAACGTTTATTTATTTTTGGGACAGAGAGAGACAGAGCATGAACGGGGGAGGGGCAGAGAGAGAGAGGGAGACACAGAATCGGAAACAGGCTCCAGGCTCTGAGCCATCATCAGCCCAGAGCCCCACACGGGGCTCGAACTCCCGGACCGCGAGATGGTGACCTGGCTGAAGTCGGAGGCTTAACTGACTGGGCCACCCAGGCACCCCAAAGGAGAATCTTGACTAATACATACATTCTCAGCCATAGCCCACACTGTACCTACTCCCACAATAAGCTCAGGCACAACTCTACCCTCATCAGGGAAACCCACACAGTGGCCTTCCGATCCACCTAGCTCAGCAGAAAGAGCATGTGATGTGAAGTAAGACCATCTGTATGTAAAACAGGCAAATTCCTTTATCCATTTTGAATCTAATAAAGGAAGATAAACTTAAATAATGTCAGAGTTCTCCAAAATGATACAGTGTGAGGCTGGGCTAACACATATAAGGTGGTTCCATCAAGATTAAATTAGTAGATAGGAACCTTACTCTAAGGTGACAAACTTCGCAAACTTTATTTCTTTTAAATCACTTTATTCTTTGTTCTCAGTCTACTCCTACTGGGCTGTTTTGATCTCAGTCCCTGTTACTGAGCCATTCTTTTTCATGGTTCAGGTGGTCAAAGTTCCTATGGCATATGTTGTGCCTAAAGCATTGGGAAATGCCTTCTGGCCACTGATCATCTGTTTCCCCTGGTCTCTCTTAGATATCAGATATCCTAGTCCATGTGGTCCCTTCAGGTCTGGGGACTCTTGTAGGTCTGTGCCAGGGGTTAGGATTTATGTCAGGATGGAGACTCTGGTGCTGAGGTAATGTCTCTTGCACTTTACACATCTTCTTTGGACATCTTGTCAACTCAGACACTACAAGAAGCTCAGATAGGCAGTTACTGCCACAGGACACCATGTATCCTTTCTCTACCTTAATCTTTTCTCTCATCACTGCTTGCTCTTCTAAATGTCACTTTCTCCCTGATGTAGATATTTGGCATCACTTTTCTGGTGGTTGTGGGCTTTTACAAATAGACAAAAATTGTGCCTAATGACACCCTGCTTTTGTTTCTTTCTTGAAAAAAAAAAAAAACAACTCAGTGATGGAATTACCATAAAAGGGCCCGAATCTGACTGAATTGGCAGGTGGGATGAGGAGGTAAAAATATTAGGATCAAAAATTAATAGCTCAGCATATTACCATGGCACATTGATGATAATCATTTAAGCCAAAATTGTGTAAAAAAAACTGCCATTTTGATAGACTTGAGTTCAGATCTTATCATTGCCTCCCACTAGCCTTGCAACCTTGCAACCTTGGTAGGTTATATAATCCCATGAACCTGCATTTATTTATGTAGCATGAGTGTTACGTTATTTACATCCCAAGGTGATTGTGAGAATTTGATGTGACAGCCTGTATAAAGTATCTGACAGGGACAAGCTCTCATTGGTTCCTGTAGCTTTAATAGTTTTTCTTAATGCACTGTCCTGGCATAGGTTAAATGTGAGCAAGTCATCAAACCCTGGATATTGATTTGCAAGTCTGCAACATGGATAGGAGAAAAGTCAAACTTAGTAGCTACATAAGGATGGATTTCCTGGTGAGAAGCAACAGCTATGTTTCAGAACTCATGGTTCTGAAAACCATGAGTTGCCTCATGGTACCTGTTACCAGTCAGCCATGTCTGACTTCACACCATTGGCCTGATGATAACTGGCAGAAAACTCAATATTATTAAAGCTTTCTGGGCTGATTCCAGGAGACATTACTTTTAAAAGCCATTATATGATTTCTTTTGAATTAGTAGTTATTGCACTTTGTCAGAACTTCTGACTGCTTCTCCACTGGGGTCCTCTTGGTGCCCCCTTTTGATTGCTGCTTCCTGGAAAAGTGTATTGTGTTCAAATTGGACACTAATGGGGGCCCTTGGAATCCTCTTCCAGATCAGATTAACTGAAAGCCAGAGGTAATGCCAGAGCAGATCAGAAAATCACTGTGGCTAAGGCTATCTCTCCAGATCCTATGGTATCATGAATGAGCATGGCCTGAGGGGAGAAGGGGGGAATTAATGTGTGTTTTGTGTATTACTCAAAGATAAATACATAAAAGTGTAATCAGAACTGTTGATTTAGTGTGATATTGCTTTGCTTAGTGCTTCAGTTGAATGATTAGCTTATAATTGGTGACTAGGAGCTGACTCTTCTAGAGTCTTCTTGCCAGAGGAATTACCAGCTAAGGACAGTAGTGTTTTCTGTGTGATGCCAAATTTTCAGATCCAAATAAGGACAAGAGAGGCCATGAGAGGTAGAAAAAGATATGCATCAAAATGATTTATGAGGTTCAACACATCTGTCACCTGTCCCCTGGTGTGTCTTTTCTCCTCTGTCTCATGCTACCCATTCTGCCTACCCCTATTAGGGCTTCAAAACGGCCAAAAGCCAATGCTGAGTACTGATATTTTCACAGCTCTAGAGCTCCTGTGGTCACTACAGCTAAATGAGACTGACATCACTGTGGTATGCTAAGCCCTCAGAAGAAATATATGTAGAAATAGGCTGAGATGTCTGTGTGAAATAAAAGTAAGTAGGGGACAGGGTCTGGCTGGGCTGGGAGCATTTTGCGGGCTCCATTTGGCCTGCGCTATATCAGGTGCAACCTGCAGTATGGAGTGAATAAAAGTAGATAGAGGAAAAGTGTCTGCATATGGGAAGAGCAACAGCTCTTGTGGGACATGAGTGCAGAGGTAACTTGAGTACTAGTGTGGGACCCTGGAAGTAGTGGGGTCAATGTTAAACTTGCTAAAATCTCTTCTGAAATAAGAACATGGTGTATGTATCTCAAAACGGACAGCACTTTGCAAATCACCAGCCCTTATCTGAGGCTAAAGTCTCTTTAATGGTTTTGGTATTTAAAAGAAACCCAGGTAGGATCACCTGGGTGGCTCAGTCAGTTAAGCATCCAACTTTGGCTTGGGTCATGATCTTGCGGTTTGTGAGTTTGAGCCCCCATGTCATGCTCTGTGCTGACAGCTCAGAGCCTGGAGCCTAATTCGGAATCTGTGACTTCCTCTCTCTCTGTCCCTCTCCTGGTCACACTCTGTGTCTCTCTGTCTCTAAAAAAATAAATAAATGTTAAAAAAAATGTAAAGAAACCCAGGAAGATTCCAAACATATGGTTTTCATTTCATCATGCAACTCTGTGAAGCTCTGTGTATATAGCTAGGGGAACATATATAAGTACATCTTTATGAGGGAAGGGGTATGACCTGAATTCCAGCCATATCTCTGTTCTAAGCTTTGGCAACTCACTGAGGGGTGCAGCATCTTTTCCATCTGTTCCTAACCCGTGTCAGCCCTGATCATGGATTCTCAGAAGCATGGTCCTCACCTTCTCAGCACTGACTCTATCACCTGCCGGCTCCTGAGAAGGAGAGTAAGCAGCAAGATATTAGTTAAAAAACAGCAGAACTGGATTGTAGACACTTAATACTTGTTGCCCAAGTTTTTTTCAATTGCAAAGAGGGCTTAGGGCTGGTGTTATTTTGTGGTCAGATCATTTCATGTACTACACTGAAGTACTATACTGTGTCCATAGAGGCTAAAGGTTCAAAGGGAATGGGACACAACGGTATTTGGAAAGATACATTTTATGTTTAAACTTCAGTTTAATAGGTGGTGGAGATGTAGGCATGTAATTTGTGATCACAAAATCACTTTCTATGCCACACTCCAGCTCAATGGTATCTTCCAGAAAGGAGCTTTTACCCTTGTCTGGTGCCATGATTTTTGTGGGTTCTGCTAGGATACACTTTTACATCTCTTGGCTTTGGTATCCAGTGAGGTTTACACTCACACATCTCACAAGACTGTATCCTACAGAAGAAAAGTTCTTAAACAGCTGTAAACCCTAAGGCACAGCAAAAGGCAACAGACTCAGGAGCTCCATCATCTGTGAGAGAGTCCTATTAGCTTATCATCAGAGCTTCAGCCTGAGGGACAGGCATCTAATTAAACACATACCTGACTTGACTGCAACTTTTTCTGAGACCTCAGAGGATGGGCACTAATTTTGCATACTCCTTCTCTCATGCCACAGAGTGCCAGCATCTTTCTAGGGAGCTCTTGGTTTTTATATCTGGTACACCAGTTTTATGGTTGCTGCCTAGGGAATACACATTGATCATCTGGCTCTTGCAGCCAGGGGGGGGGGCTTGTTTTCAGGGTTCTCTGGGACTGTAACAATCATAGAGACAGTTCTTGGTAGGAGAACAGTCCCAGGACATTGCAGAGACATTAGATTGAAACCTACACCCAGCCTTTTGGCAAAAGAGGCTTACAACTCAATAGCAAGACAACAATAATAAGCAATTCAATTACAAAATGAGCACATGATATGAATAGACATTTTTTTCCTAAGAAGATATACATATAGCTAACATGAAAAGATAATCAAAATCAATAATCATCAGAGAAAAGCAAATCAAAACCACAATGACATACATCACACCTGTTAGAATGGCTATTATCAAAAAGAAAAGAAATAAGAAGTGTGGCAAGGATGTGGAGAAAAAGGAATGCTCTTCACTATTGGTGGGAATGTGAACTGTTCTTGCAACTATTATGGAAAACAGCATGGAGATTCCTCTAAAAATTAAAAAACAGAGCTACCATATGATCCAACAATTCCATATCTGGGAATATATCCAAAGGAAACAAAAAAACTAACTGAAAAAGATATCTACACACCCATGTTCATAGCAGCATTATTTATAACTAGCCAAGATATAGAAATATTCTAAGTGTCCACCAACAGATGAATGGATAAAGAAAACGTGTTATATATATGAAATCTTGCTATTTGTGGCATCGTGGATGAAACATGAGGGCATTATGCTAAGTGAAACAAATCAGAGAAAGACAAATACCATATAATCTCACTTATATATGAAATCATAAAAACAAACAAACTCGTAGATATAAAGAACAAATTGCTGATTGCCAGAGGTGGGGGTGGGAGATGGGTCAAATTTGTAAGAGGAGTGGAAAGGTAAAAACTTCCAGTTATAAAATAAATAGTCATGGGTATGTAATGTACATCTTGCCAGCTCTAGTAAATGATCCTATATTTCATATTTAAAAATTGCTGAGTATATCTCTAAAGTTCTCATCATAAGAAACAAAGTCTGTAACTATGTAAGGTGGTGGATGTTAATCATTATGTTTTACATCTGAAACTAATGTAATGTTGTACAGCAATTGTACCTTAATAAAAATAAATCAAATTTATTTTCATAAATTTTGCCCACTTTTTAATTGGGTTAGTTGCCTGTTAAGTTGTAATTCTGGATATTAATTCCCTATCACATATGTGATATGAACATATTTCTCCATTGTGTGGGGTGTTATTTCACTTCTTTGGTAGTATGTCAAAGCACAAAAGCTTTGGATTTTTATGAAATCCAATGTACCTATTTTTTTATTGCTATGTTTTTGCAATTTACTAATTCAAGAGCACAGCAATTGATACCCATATCGTCCAAAAATTTGGTAAGTTTGCTCTCTTACACTTAGGTTTTTGATCAATTTTGAGTACATTTTTAAAATACTATTTATTTAAATTCAAGTTAGTTAACATACAGTATGGTATTGGTTTTAGCAGTAAAACCCAGTGATTCATCACTTACATATAACACCCAGTGCTCATCCCAACAAGTGCCCTCCTTAATGCCCATCACCCATTTAGTCCATCCCCCCACCTCCCCTCCAGTAACCTGCAGTTTGTTCTCTGTATTTAAGAGCCTCTCATGCTTTGCCTCCCTGTTTTTATCATTTTTCCATAGATTAATTTCTATGTATGGTTCAAGGTGAGGTTAAAATCCAACTTCAGTCTTTTACCTGTGGATATGCAGTTGTCTCAACATCACATGTCGATAAGACTATCCTTTTCCCCCATTGAATTGTCTTGGCAAGCTACATAACAAACAGTTGAGTATAAATTTAAGGGCTTATTTCTTGTCTCTAAATTGTATTCCATTAATATGTATGTGTATCCTTATGCTAATACTGCACAGTTCTGATTACTCTTTTTTTTAAGTTTTATTTATTTTGAGAGTAAGAGAGCAAGAGGGCAGCATAGAGAGAGAAAGCAGGGGAGGGGCAAAGAGAGAATCCCAAGCAGTTTCCACACTCAGCATGGAGCTTAATGCAGGGCTTGATCCCATGACCTTGGGATCATGACCTGAGCAGAAATCAAGAGTCAGATGTTTAACCAAACGAACTACCCAGGAGCCCCGATTGTTCTATCTTTAGAAGAAAGTTTTGAAATTAAGAAGTACAAATGAATCTCCTAACTTTGTTCTTTTCCAAGATTCTTTTGGTGTTTCCAGATACTTCAAAATTTCATAAAAATTTGGGGGGATAAGTCTATCAATTTTAACACAATAGACTGCTGGAATTTGATAAGGGTTGCATTGAATCTCTAGATCACTTGGGAGAGAATTTCCATATTAAAAATATTAAGCATTTCAATTCATGAATGTGGATGTATTTCATAATTTAGGTATTTAATTCTTTGAAATATCTTTTTTATTTTTCTCAAAGTATAAGTCTTGTTCCTTTCTTTTTACATTTATTCCTAATTACTTTATTATTTTTCATGACATTTTAAATGAAATTGATTTTTAAAATATCTTTCTAGGATTGTACATTGCCACTTTATATAATTCAATTGACTTTGTACATTGGGCTTGTATCCCGCAATTTTGCTGAACTCATTAGTTTGGATATTTTTTTTCCTGAGGATATTTCTTTTTTTTTTAAGTTTATTTTTCAGAGAGAGAGGGAGAGAGAGAGAGAGAGAGCACAGGTGTGCATGCAAGCGGGGGAAGGACAGAGAGGGAGACAGAGAATGAGAAGCGGACTCTGCACTGAGCAGAGACCCCAACATGGGGCTTAAACTCATGAGCCTTGAGATTATGATCTGAACCGAAGTCGGACCCTTAACCAATGGAGCCACCCAGGTCCCTTCCTAGGGATATTTCTAGGATTTCCTGTATGTAACATCATGTCATCTGCAAATAGAAAGAGTTTTATCTCTTCCTTTCTAAATTAGATGTATTCTACTTCTTTTTTTTGTTGTTGTCTAACTGCCCTAGCTAGAAAGTCCAGTACAATGATTGATTAAAGGCCATAAGAGTGGACATTTGGTTTGTCCTGATTTTAGGGAGAAAGTTTTCCTTCTTTCACTATTAATATATTAGCCATATATACCCTGTATTAACTCATGATAGTCCCTTCTATGCCTAATTTTATTGATATGGTCTTAGTGTTTTCCTAATGAAAGAGTGTAGGGTTTTGTGTTTTGCCAAATTTTACTCCTGAATATATTAAGATGATATTGCAGTTTTTGTATTTTATATAAATGTAGTGTATTAAATTGATTGATTTTTGTCTATTGAAACAACTTTTCATTCCTGGAACAATATCCACTTAGTCATGGTGTGTTATTATTTTTATTAAAGAAATTTTTTTAATGTTTAGTTATTTTTGAGAGAGAGAGAAAGCAGAGTGTGAGCAGGGGCAGGGAGGGGCAGAGAGAGAGAGCAATACACAGAACTCAAAGCAGGCTCCTGGCTCCGAGCTGTCAGCACAGAGCCCAATGCGGGGCTCAGACCCAAACTGTAATATCATGACCTGAGCTGAAGTTGGACGCTCAACTGACTGAGCCACCCAGATGCCCCTATTATTTTTAATATATTACTGGATTTGACTTCCTAGAATTATAATGAGAATTTTTATTTCATATTACACCACTTTTGGTGATGTCATCACCCTCTTTTATTCTTGATTTTAGTAATTTGAATACTCTATTCCTTGATCAGTCTAGTTAAAATCTTTCAATTTTGTTAGTATTTTCAAAGAAACAATCTTTAGTTTTATTTTATATACTGTTTTTCTATTTCTATTTCATTTATTTAGTTCTAATCTTTATTATTTCCTTTCTACTTTGGATTTAGTTTGCTCTTAATTTCTGGTTTCTTAAAGTGTAAAGTTAGGTTATTTAGCTGAGGGTTTTTTTTGGACACTTAGAAATACTCTTGTTTTTTTTTTCAAGGTCCATCCATTTGGGTTTTTTTTTAATATAATTTATTGTCGAATTGGTTTTTAAATATAATTTATTGTTAAATTGGTTTCCATACAACACCCAGTGCTCATCCCAACAAGTGCCCTCCTCCATGCCCATCACCCACTTTCCCCTCTCCCCCACTGCCTATCAACTCTCTGTTCTCAGTCCTTAAAAGTCTCTTATGGTTTGCCTGCCTCCCTCTCTGTAACATTTTCCCCCCTTCCCCTCCCCCATGGTCTTCTGTTAAGCTTCTCAATCTCCACATATGACTGACATACAGTATCTGTCTTTCTCTGCCTGACTTATTTCACTTAGCATAATACCTTACAGTTCCATCCACGTTGCTGCAAATGTCCAGATTTCATTCTTTCTCATTGTCAAGTAGTATTGTATATATAATCCATATCTTCTTTATCCATTTGTCAGCTAAGGTATTTCTTTTAAAGTACACATATAGGTGTTTACAGCTATAAACCTATCTCCAATCACTTTTTTTCTGTGCCCCAGAAGTTTTAGGACATTATACTTTTGTTTCCATTCATCTCAAACTATTTTATGATACCCCTTGTGATGTATCATTTGACTCATTATTTTTTCAAGAATATGTTGTTTATATTTTTATATATTTATGAATTTTCTAGATTTTCTTCTGTTATTGATTAGTAATCTTATTCCTGGTTTTTTTAGGAAAACATACTTTGTATGATTTCAAAACTTTTAACTTTATTTAAAAAAATTTTAATGTTTATTTATTTTAGAGAGAGAGAGAGAGAAGGGGAGGGGCAGAAAGAGAGGGAGACAGAATCTGAAGCAGCTCCAGGCTCCGTGCTGTCAGCACAGAGCCCAACATATCGCTCAAACCCATGGACTGTGAGATCATGACCTGAGCCAAAGTCAGACACCACCTGACCCACCCAGGCACTGCAAAACTTTATTAAGGCTTGTTATATAGCCTAACATATTGTATACATTAAACAATATTCCATATACATGTAAGGATGTTTATTCTTCTGTTATTGAGTGGAGTGTTCTACATCTATATGTCTGTTAAGTATATCTTGTACACAGTGTTGTTAAAAGTTACTATTTCCTTTATAATATGCAGTCTAGTTTTTCTGTTTATTTTTGAAAGTGGGCTATTGAAGTTTCCGATTATCTTCATGAATTACTTTTTTTCTCCCTCAAATTCTAAAAGATTTTTATTTATTTCCTTCATTAACCTCTTGTTGGATACATGTATGTTTGTAATCGTTATAATTTTTGGTAGATTGACAATTTAATCATTGTAAACTATTCTTTTTTCTCTAGAAACAGTATTTGTCTTAAAGTCTATTTTGCCTGATATTCATATAGTCACTCCAGCTCTCTTTTGGTTGCTATTTGCATGATATATCTTTTTCTGTCCTTTTACTTTTCAGCTATTTGTGCCTTTTGATCTAAAATATCTCTCTTGAAGACCATATATAAGATAATCAGTTTTCAAGCTGAAGTATAAGTAATATGTAATGGTATACTAACTTGAGGCTTGGTTTGACATTACTCAAAACTCACCATGATAAATGTAGTTACAATATTACTGATTATCTTCCCTAAGCTGTATTTTTCATCTATATGACTTATTTATTTTATAACTGAAAGTTTCTTCTAAATATTCTTTTTTATTCCGCCCATTCTCTCCCACACCTCCCTTCTGTTAATCACTGGATTGTTCTCTGTATTTAAAAGTTTTTCTTAAAAATCAATCCATTCTGCCAGTCACTGCTTTTTGATTGGAGTGTCTAATTTATTTACATTCAATGCACTTACTTATGAGGTAAGATTTGTGTCTGCCATTTTGCTATTTGTTTTATATATGTCTTCCACTTTTTAAATTATTTTGTTTCTTTATTACCATTTACATTAAATAGATCTTTTCTAATGCACCATTTAAATTTCTTTTATTTCTTCCTTTTTATTATTTTATTATTTTTAAAAGTTTCTTTTGAGTTAATTTCTTGGTGGATATTCTAGGGATTACAATTAACATTATAACTAATTAAAATAGGTTTGGATTAAAAGCAATTTATTATCAGTAGTATATAAAATTCTGCTTCCAAAAAGGTCTGTTCATTCTCTCCTCATTCATGTCACTATTGTCATACAAACTACATGTTTATATGTTGTATGCACTGCAACTCTTATTTGTGTTTACTCTGTAGTGCTCTTTCTTCGTGTGGATTCTAAGTCCTGTATATTGTTTTTTATTTAAAAAAATAATTTTATTTATTGAGAGAAAGAAAGAACATGAGCAGGGGAGGGACAGAAAGAGAGATGGAGACACAGAATGTGAAACACACTCCAGGCTCTGAGCTGTCAACACAGAGCCTAATGCAGGGCTCAAACTTAGGAACCATGAGATCATAACCTGAGCTGAAGTCTGAAGCTTAACTGACTAAGCCACCTAGGTGTCCCTATTGTCTTTCTATTTAAACATGGAGTACTCTCTTTACTATTTCTCATAAATAGGTTTGCTAGCAAAAATTCTTAGTTTTTACATGGAGATAACTTTTTTCTTGAAGGATAGTTTTGTCGGCTTCGTTAATTTTTTTTTATTTTTTCTGTTTCTAAAATTAGATAATCTCAATCGACCCATCTTCACATTTGCTTGTTTTTTATACTGCTTACTTGCATCTGTGTTGAGACACTCCAGTCAATTTTTTGTCATTTTACGTTTTAGCTCTAGAATTTTAATTTTTAAAAATTGTTTTACCACTTCATTGATATTTTATATTTGGCAAAACATTGTCCTCAAATGTTCTTTTAGGTTTTTTAGACATCTTTTATTTTGGTTCTTTAAGCATTTAAAATAGCTGACTTAAAATCTTTGTATATTAAGTCAATTATTTACACTTCCTCAGGAACAGCTTCTATTGACTGATTTTTGTTTTCCTGTATAACGATTACATGTTTTGTTTCTTTGCCTGTCGCATATTTTTTTTGTGCTGATCTTAAAAACTGGTATATATTAAATAATATGTTGCAACTCTGGAGATCAAATTCTATACCCTCCCCAGAGTTTGTTTTTGCTGCTGTTTTGTTGTTGTGGTGGTGGTGGTTGTTTATTTGTCTAGGAGTTTTTTCAAATGAATTGTTTAAAATGTGTATTCTTGTAGTGTCTGGCCACCTCATTTAGCTGAGTGACCAGCTAACAATATGGACAGAAATTTCTGTAAATATCTGAAACAAATTTTTTAGCCTTTGCCAAGATACTCCTTGTGCTTGTCAGCATCTAGTGAGGCAGTTGGTGACTGCATGAGCCTTCACATCTTGCTTGTTCAGAACCTTAATATCAGGTAGACATAAGCACTTAGGGCTTTATGTCTTTCATGAACATGCACACATTCTGGAATGAACATTGTTCTACATATGCCTGTAGCCTTCTACCTTCTCAGGAATATGCCATAGCTTTTCAATGGTACTGTCAACATATAAATCCCCAGCTTTTTCTTTCAAGCTTTTTGGTTAGCCTGTTATTTGTTCCAACTGTTATTTACCACCTTGGGCAGGCATGAAGTTGAACAATTACCTCCAAAGGTTTTCAACAAATGCCCCGTTGGCAAGAGTTTTCATATTAGTTATGCTCCGAGTCAGGTCAAATAAAGGCAGCTTTAACAATAGGAGTTATAGGGAACTAGCAGACAAACCAAATAATGTAAATTTTCTGGGAATGAGGTTTTGAAGAAGCTCTAACCTTATTTTTTTTTTTTTTTTTACCACTTGGCTACTGGCTGCTAGTTTTCACTAGTTTTTCTATAGACTTGGATTTCAAGCAATCACAGAGTTGGAAAGAAGGGGATGGAAATAGGGAAAGTTGAGACACCACAAAGCTTGTTGTTCTTATCAAGATTCAGCTGTTTTTCTAGGGGAAAAAAACTCCTTAAATTGCTTTAAGCCTTTGATTTATTTCCGGAGTTCTGGGCGGCGGGGGAAGGATTCTGTCAATATTGTCAGGTTTTCATTCCTTTTATGGAGGAGATAATTTTCAGAAGTCTTTACTCTGACACTTTTGTTGAATTGATCTCTTTTTCATTTTTAAAGGACAATTTTACTAGATATAGAATTCTTGATTAACACTCTTTTTCTTTCAAATATTTAAATTTATTCTTCCACTGCCTCTGGCCTCCTTGACATTTTATGAGAAGTCAGCTGTTAGCTTTATTTAGGATTTCTTGTAGATACTGATTCACTTCTCTTTTGAAGCTTTGGAGATTTTCTTTTTGTCTTTGTCTTTCAGAAGTTTGGCTATGAGGCTCTTAAGTATGGCTGTATTTGAATTGATTTTACTTGTAGTTTACTGAACTGCTAGAACATGTAGATTAATGTTTTCCCACAAACTTTTGGGAGGTTTTGGCCATTATTCCTTTACCTCTTTTCTCTCTTCTGGGATTCACATTCTGCCTATATTGATGTGCTTGTTATAGCAGATCTCTCAGGCTGTCTTTATGTGTTTGTTCATTTTTTTTCTTTTTTTCTCAGATCACATCATTTCAATTGAACTATTTTCAAATTATTTCTTCTTTCAAATGAAATCTGCTTTTTTGAGTCCCTCTAGTGAATTTTACATTTCAGTTATGATACTTTTAAATTCTAAAAATACCATTGAGGTTTTTTTTAATGTCTCTACTTCTTAATTGGTATTCTCTATTTGGTAAAATCTTGCTTTAATAAAGTCCTTTAGAAGATGGCAGCATAGGAGGATGCTGGGCTCACTTCACACTGCTGATCACATAGATTCCACCCATATCTGCCTAAATAACCCAGAAAACCCCTAGAAGACTAGCAGAATGCACTCTCCAGAGGCAAGCGTATACAAGAGGCCCACAGAAGAGGGTGGGAAGGGTGGAGAGGCTGTGTCTGCTACACGGACGGGTGGGAGGAAGCCAGGGTAGTGGGGAGCTGCCTGCAGGGCAAAGCAGAGTCCCCAAAATCTGGCTTGCAAAAGTGGAGGGGCTGGATTCCATGAGGTCTGACAGTCAGCTGGACTTAACATCTGGAAAGTTAAAAGTCAGCAGCTCTGCTCTCAGAGAGCAGAGAGGGCAAGAGGATGCTGGGAGGGAGAGTTGTTGAGCCCCAGAAGGACAGAGCTTGGAGGGAATAAAGGCGCTGGCAAACGCCATTTCCCTCTCCCATCCCCCAGACAGAATTTGAAAGGGAACCAATTCCCTTCACCAAACTTGTTTGCACTGTGCCAACGCCAAAAACTATGCTTCTGTGGATCCATCACTCTCATGGGCCTGCTTCCCTCCTGGTGCTGCAGGGCCTCTTCTGCAGGGAACCACTGAAGGCAAAGCTAAGCCTGCTCCTCCTGCCCCTATGCACCTTATGGATCCACCCCATGTAATACGCTCTTGGACAGATCCCATCAAAGCAGCACCACAAACCTGGCAGTGTGCAAGCAGCCCAGACAGGGGCCACACCACTCCACAGTGAGTTCTGCCCCTGGGAGAGGGGACTGTAAGGTACACACCAGTCTGACTGTGGCCCCAGCGGTCAGCTGAGGGCAGACATCCAGTCTCACTGTGGCCCTGCCCACCAACACAAGTTTCACCAGACAGCACAGGGGAAGTGCCCTGCAGGTTGAAGCTGTGGCAGGGACTACCCAAAATGACAAAACGGAAGAATTCTCCTCAAAAGAAACTCCAGGAGGTAACGACAGCAAACGAATTGATCAAAATTGAGTTAAGCAATATTACGGAACAAGAATTTAGAATAATAGTTGTAAAATTAACCGTTGGGCTTGAAAAAAGCATACAGGACAGCAGAGAATCTGTTGCTACAGAGATCAAGGAACTAAAAATTAGTCATGAGGAATTTTAAAAATGCTATAAATGAGATGCAAAGTAAAATGGAGGCAGCCACAGAACAGATTGAAGAGGCAGAGGAGAGAATAGGTGAATTAGAAGATAAAATTATGGAAAAAGAGGAAGCTGAGAAAAAGAGAGATAAAAAAAAATCCAGGAGTCTGAGGTGAGAATTAGAGAACTAAGTGATGCAATCAAATGGAACAATATCTGTATAATAAGAATTCCAGAAGAGGAAGACAAAGAGAAAGGGGATGGAGGGGTACTTGAATAAATCATAGCTGAGAACTTCCCTGATCTGGGGAAGGAAAAAGGCATTGAAATCCAAGAGGCATAGAGAACTCCCTTCAGACATAACTTGAATCAATCTTCTGCATGACATATCATAGTGAAACTGGCAAAATACAAGGATAAAGAGAGAATTCTGAAAGCAGCTAGGGATAAACCCACCCTAAGATACAAAGGCAGATGCATAAGGGTAGTAGCAGACCTATCTATTGAAACTTGACAGGCCAGAAAGGAATGGGAGGAAATCTTCAATGTGATGAACAGAAAGAATATGCACCTGAGAATCCTTTATCCAGCAAGTCTGCCATTCAGAATGGAAGGAGAGATAAAGGTCTTCCCAAACAAACAAAAACTGAAGGCATTCATCACCACTAACCAGCCCTACAAGAGATCCTAAGGGGGATTCTGTGAGTGAAATGTTGCAAGGACCACAAAGTACCACAGACACCACTACAAGCATGAAACCTACAGACATCACAATGACTCTAAACCCATATCTTTCAATAACACTGAATCTAAATTGACTAAAAGCTCCAACCAAGACATAGGGTAACAGAATGGAAAAACAAAACAAAACAAAACACAAGACCCATCTATTTGCTGTCTACAAGAGAGTCATTTTAGACCTGAGCACACCTTCAGATTGAAAGTGAGGGGACGGAGAACTATCTATCATGCTACTGGAAGTCAAAAGAAAGCTGGAGTAGCCATACTTATATCAGACAAACTAGACTTTAAATTAAAGGCTGTAACAAGAGATGAAGAAGGGCATTATATAATAATTACAGGGTCTATCCATCAGGAAGAGCTAACAATTATAAATATCTATGCGACAAATACCAGAGCCCCCAAATATATAAAACAATTACTCACAAACATAAGCAACCTTATTGACAAGAATGTGGTAATTGCAGGGGACTTTAACACTCCACTCACAGCAATGGATAGATCATCTAGACACACGGTCAATGAAGAGACAAGGGCCCTGAATGATACATTAGATCAGATGGACTTGACAGATATATTTAGAACTTTGCATCCCAAAGCAACAGAAAATATTTTCTTCTCGACTGCACATGGAACAGTCTCCAAGATAGATTACATACTGGGTACAAAACACCCCTTCATAAGTAAAAAAGAATTGAGATCATACCATACACACTTTCAGATCACAATGCTATGAAAATTGAAATCAACCACAGGAAAAACTCTGGAAAACCTCCAAAAGCATGGAGGTTAAAGAACATCCTACTAAAGAATGAATGGGTCAACCAGAAAATTAGAGAAGAAATTTAAAAAAATATATGGAAACAAATGAAAATGAAAATACAAGAATCCAAATGCTTTGGGATGCAAGGAAGGCAGTCCTGGGAGGAAAATACATTGCAATCCAGGCCTATCTCAAGAAACAAGAAAAATCCCAAATACAATATCTAACAGCATACCTAAAGGAAATAGAAACAGCACAGCACAGACACCCCAAACCCAAAAGAAGAAGAGAAATTATAAAGGTCAGAGAAGAAATAAACGATATAGACTCTAAAACACTGTAGAGCAGATCAACAAAACCAAGAGTTGTTTTTTTGAAAAAAATAAACAAAATTGATAAACCTCTAGCCAGGCTTCTCAAAGAGAAAAGGGAGATGATCCAAACTGCTAAAAACATGAATGAAAATGGAATTATTACAACTAATCTCTCAGCAATATAAGCAATTACCAGGGAATACTATGAAAAATTATATGCCAACAAAATGGACAACCTGGAAGAAATGGACAAATTCCTAAGCACCCACACATTTCCAAAAACTCAAAGAGGAAAAAATAGAAAAATTTAACAGACCAATAACTAGCGAAGAAATTGAATCAGTTATCAAAATCTCCCAACAAATGAGAGTCCTGGGCCAGATGACTTCCCAGGGCAATTCTACCAGACATTTATCTTTTTTTTCTTTCCTTTTTTTTTTAAATTTTTTTTTCAACGTTTTTTATTTTATTTTTGGGACAGAGAGAGACAGAGCATGAACAGGGGAGGGGCAGAGAGAGAGGGAGACACAGAATCGGAAACAGGCTCCAGGCTCCGAGCCATCAGCCCAGAGCCTGACGCGGGGCTCGAACTCACGGACCGTGAGATCGTGACCTGGCTGAAGTCGGACGCTCAACCGACTGTGCCACCCAGGCGCCCCTCTACCAGACATTTAAAGCAGAGTTAATTCCTATCTTTCTCAAGCTGTTCCAAAAAATAGAAAGGGAAGGAAAGCTTCCAGACACATTCTATGAGGCCAGCATTACCTTGATTCCCAAACCAGAGACCTCATTAAAAAGAAGAATTACAGGCCAATATCCCTGATGAACATGGGTGCAAAGATTCTCAATAAGATACAAGCAAATTGAATTCAACAGCATATAAAAAGAATTATTCACTATGATCAAGTGAGATTCATTCCTGGGCTGCAGGGCTGGCTTAATATTTGCAAATCAATCAATGTTATACATCACATTAATAAAAGAAAAGATAAGAACCATATGATCCTGTCAATCGATGCAGAAAAGCGTTTGTCAAAATTCAGCATCCTTTCTTAATAAAAATCCTCGAGAAAGTCAGGATAGAAGGAACATACTTAAACCTCATAAAAGCCATTTATGAAAAGCCCATAGCTTATATCATCCTCAATGGGGAAAAACTGAGAGCTTTCCCCCTGAGATCAGGAATAAGATAGGGGTGTCCACTCTCACGGCTGTTGTTTAACATAGGGTTGGAAGTGCTAGCATCAGCAATCAGACAACAAAAGGAAATCAAAGGCATCAAAATTGGCAAAGATGAAGTAAAGCTTTCACTTTTTGCAGATGACATGATATTATACATGGAAGGCCCGAGAGATTCCAACAGAATTCTCCTGAAACTGATACATGAATTCAGCAAAGTCGTAGGATACAAAATCAATGTACAGAAATCAGTTGCATTCTTATACAGTAATAAGGAAGCAACAGAGAGACAAGTAAAGAAATGAATCCCATTCACAATTGCATCCAGAAGCATAAAACACCTAAGAATAAACCTAACCAAAGATGTAAAAGATCTGTATGCTCAAAACTATAGAAAGCTTATGAAGGAAATTGAAGAAGATACAAAGAAATGGAAAAACATTCCATGCTCATGGATTGGAAGAATAAATATTGCTAAAATGTCAATACTACCGAAAGCAATACACACATTGAATGCCATCCCAATCAAAATTGCACCAACATTCTTCTCGAAGCTAGAATAAGGAATCCTAGGGGTGCCTGGGTGGCTCAGTCGGTTGGGCGTCCGACTTCGGCTCAGGTCACGATCTCACTGTCCGTGGGTTCGAGCCCCGTCTCGGGCTCTGTGCTGACTGCTCAGAGCCTGGAGCCTGTTTCAGATTCTGTGTCACCCTCTCTCTCTGACCCTCCCCCATTCATGCTCTGTCTCTCTCTGTCTCAAAAATAAATAAATGTTAAAAAATTTTTTTAAAAAAAAAAGAATCCTAAAATTTGCATGAAACCACAAAAGACCCTAAATAGCCAAAGTCATATTGAATAAGAAAACCAAAGCAGGAGGCATCACAATCCCAGACTTTAGCCTCTACTACAAAGCTGTAATCATCAAGACAGCATGGTACTGGCACAAAAAATGACACATAGACCAATGGAATAGAATAGAGACTCCAGAATTGGACCCACAAAAGTATGGCCAACTAATCTTTGACAAAGCAGAAAAGAATATCCAATGGAAAAAAAGACACTCTCTTTAACAAATGGTGCTGTGGGAAATGGACAGCAACACGCAGAAGAATGAAACTAGACCACTTTCTTACAACATTCACAAAAATAAACTCAAAATGGATGAAGGACCTGAATGTGAGACAGGAAACCATCAAAACCCTAGAGAGCAAAGCAGGGAAAAAAACCTCTCTGGCCGCAGCCGCAGCAATTTCTTACTTGACACATCTCCAAAGGCAAGGGAATTAACAATTGGGACCTCATGAAGATAAAAAGCTTCTGAGCTGCAAAGGAAACAAACAACAAAATTAAAAGGCAACCAGAGGAATGGGAAAAGGTATTTGCAAATGACACACCAGACAAAGCGCTATTATCCAAAATATACAAAGAGCTCACCAAACTCCACACTTGAAAAACTAATAACCCAGTGAAGAAATGGCAGAAAACATAAATAGACACTTCTCTAAAGAAGACATCCAGATGGACAACAGGCACATGAAAAGTTGCTCAATGTCACTCCTCATCAGGGAAATACAAATCAAAACCACTCAGATATCACCTCACCCCAGTCAAAGTGGCCAAAATGAACAAATCAGGGGGCTAGATGCTGGCGAGGATGTGGAGAATCGAGAACCGTCTTGCACTGTCAGTGGGAATGTAAACCGGTGCAGCCACTCTGGAAAACAGTGTGGAGGTTCCTCAAAAAAATAAAAATAGACCTACCCTATGACCCAGCAATAGCACTGCTAGGAATTTATCCAAGGGCTACAGGAGTGCTGATGCATAGGGGCACTTGTACCCAATGTTTATAGCCGGACTTTCAACAATAGCCAAATTATGGAAAGAGCCTAAATGTCCATCAACTGATGAATAGATAAAGAAGTTGTGGTTTATATATACAATGGAATACTACTTGGCAATGAGAAAGAATGAAATGTGCCCTTTTGTAGCAACGTGGGTGGAACTGGAGGGTAATATGGTAAGTGCAATAAGTCAGTCAGAGGAAAACAGATACCATATATTTTCACTCTTATGTGGATCCTGAGAAACAACAGAAGACCATGGGGGAAGGGAAAGGGAAAAGAAAGTTAGAGAAGGAGAGAGCCAAACCATAAGAGACTCTTAAAAACTGAGAATAAACTGAGGGTTGATGTGGGGTGGGAGGGAGGGGAGGGTGGGTGATGGGCATTGAGGAGGGCACCTTTTGGGATGAGCACTGGGTGTTGTATGGAAGCTAATTTGACAATAAATTTCATATTAAAAAGTAATAATAAAATAAAATCCTTTAAGTCTTTAGAAATGATTTTCTATAGTTTTTGAACACAATACAATAACATATTTTAAGCCTTTGTGCAATAAACCCAACATTTCAGCTTTCTCAGGAATAGTATCTACTGATTGCTATTTCTCTTACATATAGGCTATGTTTTCCTATTTCTTCTTTGTGTATCTTGTAATGTTGTTGAAAACTCTACATTTTAAATCATATAATATGGAAACTTTTGGAATCAGACTTCTGCTCCCTAGAATTTGTTTTTGCTGTTTTTTAGTTTTGTTTTTTGTGTGTTTAGTGACTTTTCTGGACTAAATCTGTAAACTCTACATTTATTGCCTGTGTGGCCATTTAGCATGTTTGGTTAGCTTAGCAGCCAACTAGTTATTCAACTTAGATTTCCTTAAATGCTTGAACCAACATACCTTCCATTCTTTGCCAAGACATTGTGTATGTGTGTTTGGGTTTGTCTTCATCACTTTGGAAATGCAAAACTCTAACATAGTCTTCACTTCCTTCTTGCACAAGGGCTCAAATCAGGACTTTCCAGTTTTCTGGTTTATGTGCACGTGTGCATGGACTTCTAGATTTTCAGAAATATGTTGGAGCCTTTCAAAACCTCCTATGGATATCTTGCTCCCCAGATCATCCTTATGAGATGGTGTTTTGTTTTGTTTTGGTTTGGTTTGGTTTGGTTTGGTTTTGGTACATGGCAGTTTTGTTTTCCCCAACTTGATTATTGCCTCAGGAAGATGTGACAATAAATAATGTTGCTAATTGTTTTTAACAAATGCCCCGAGGATAGGAATTTTCCCTCTGAGAAAGTGCTCAGGTCAAACTGTTAATGGGACTTTTCTAAGGCACAACTAGATATTGACAATTTTCTAGGTGCAGATTTTCCAGGAGTTCCAAACCCAAAGGTTAGTAGATTGCTGTGTTTCACAACTACCATGACATATGGAGGATGATATTCAAAGCTGCCATAGAACTGGCTATAACAGGATGGAAATAAGGTATTTTAAAATGTCACAAAACTGGCTGTTCTTATGAATATTCGAATGCTTTTCTTTTTGTTTAATTTTTTTGTGTTTATTTTTGAGAGAGAGAGACAGAGTGTGAGCAGGGGAGAAGCAGAGAGAGGGAGACAAAATCTGAAGCAGGCTTCAGGTTCTGAGCTGTCAGTACAGAGCCTGAGGTGGGGCTGAAACCCACAAGGGTGAGATCATGACCTGAGCTGAAGTCGGAGGCTTAGCCGACTGAGCCACCCAGGTGGCCCTCAGATGTTTTTCTTTAAGAAATATTTCTCAGAAAGTTTCAAGCTTTCAGTTACTTTCCAGAGTTGTAATAAAGCAGACTTTGGCAATTTTTGTCAATATTCTTACTGCTTTTATATAGAGAGATTATTTTAAGTACTTGTTCTGCTATTCTGGAAGTACGGCATATGCATTTAATTTTTTAAAATTATTTCATTGTAGTAAAATATAAATAATAAAAGATTTACCATTTTAGCCACTTGTTGGGCTATTGTATTTTTATTTAAACATGGAGTGCTCTCCTTACTATTTCTCATAAAGCATATTTGGTAGCAAAAAATTCTCTCAGTTTTTAACTGGAGATAACTTTCTTTCTTGAAGGATAGTTTTGCTGGCTTTGTTAATATTTCTTTATTCAGTGGCACAAAATGCATTAACTATGTTATATAATTATCACCACTAATTATACCCCCAATTTTTTCATCACTCCAGCCTAAACTGTGCTCTTTAAACAGTAACTTTCCATCCCACCTTCTCAACAGCCCTTGTTAACTTCTATTCTAATTTTGTCTCTATGAATTTACCTACTCAAGGTAACTAATATAAGTGAAGTCACAATATTATTCTTCGTGTGTCTGGTCTATTTCACTGTACATAAGTTTTTCAAGGTCCATCCATGTTGAAGCATTTATCAAAATTTCATTTCTGTTTTAGCACTGGATGATATCCCATTGTATGTATATACTATATCTTGTTTACTCATTAACCCATTGACGGGTACTTTTGTAGTATCTCATAGTAGTTTCGATTTGCACTTCCAGAATGACTAATCCTGCTGAGTATCTTCCATGTGCTTAATGTCAATTTGCACATCTTTTTTGAAGAAATGTTTGTTCATACCTTTGCATATTTTATTTTATTTTTTTACTTTTTAAAAAGTTTATTTATTTATTCATTCTAAGAAAGGGAGAGAGAGAGAGAGAGAGAGAGAGAGAGAGAGAGACAGTACCAGGGGAGCAACAGAGTAAGAGGAGAGAGAGAATCTGAAGCAGGCTATGTGCTGTGTTGATAGAGCAGAGTCCAATGTGGGGCTGGAACCCACAAACCATAAAATAAAGGCCTGAGCTTTATTAACAATTGGAAGCTTCGATGGATGAATGGATGAAGAAGATGTGATATATATATCTATATCTATATCTCTACAGATACAGATATAGAGATATAGATAAAGATATACATACACAAACAATGGAGTATTACTCGGCAATCGAAAAGAATAAAATCTTTCCATTTGCAACTATGTGGATGGAACTGCAGGGTATTACGCTAAATGAAATTAGTCAGAGAAAGACAAAAATCATATAACTTGACTCATATGAGGACTTTAAGAGACAAAACAGATGAACATAAGGGAAGGGAAACAAAAATAATGTAAAAACAGGGAGGGGGCAAAACAGAAGAGACTCATAAATATGGAGAACAAACTGAGGGTAACTGGAGGGGTTGTGGGAGGGGGGTGTGCTAAATGGGTAAGGGGCACTAAGGAATCTACTACTGAAATCATTGTTGAACTATATGCTAATTTGGATGTAAATTTAAAAAAAAATAAAGGGGATAAGAAGATGGCAGCATAGCAGGATGCTGGGCTCACGGCGAGTCCTGCTGATCACTTAGATTCCACGTACACCTGCCTAAATAACCCAGAAAACCACCAGAAGAAGAGCAGAACAGAGTCTCCAGAGCCAAGCGCAGACGAGAGGCCCACGGAAGAGGGTGGGGAGGGCAGAGAGGCGATGCGGCGCTGCAGGGACTGGCAGGAGGGAGCCGGGGCAGAGGGGCAGCCTACCAGCCAAGCAGAGCCCGAGGTCTGGCTTGCAAAAGCAGAGGGACCAGACAGAGTGTGTTCCGACAGCAAGCGGGACTTAGCATCTGGGAGGTCATAAGTTAACAGCTCTGCTCAGAAAGCGGGAAGGCTGGAGGACAATGGGAGGGAGAGTTGCTGAGCCCTGGGATGACAGAGCTCAGTTTGGCTGGAAACAAAGGCGCTCACCAGCGCCATCTCCCTCACCCATCCCCCAGCCAAAATCCGAGAGGGAACCAGTTCCTGCCAGGGAATTTGCTTGCTCCACGCAAACATCCAACGCTGTGCTTCTGTGGAGCCACCCCTCCGGCAGCTGGTCTGACTCCCTCCCGCTGCCACAGGGCCCCTCCTGAAGTGGATCACCAAAGAAGTGAGCTGAACCTGCCCCTCCTGCCCCCGTGCACCTTACCTACTACCCACCCCAGCTAATACACCAGATCCCCAGAACCACAAGTCTGGCAGTGTGCAAGTAGCCCAGATGGGCCAAGCCACCCCACAGTGAATCCTGCCCCTAGGAGAGGGGAAGAGAAGGCACACACCAGTCTGACTGTGGCCCCAGCAGGGGGCTGGGGCAGATATCAGGTCTGACTGCGGCCCCACCCACCATCGCAAGTTATTCAAGAGAGCACAGGGGAAGTGCCCCGCAGCCCCGCACCACTCCAGGGACTATCCAAAATGACCAAATGGAATATTCCCCTCAAAAGAATCTCCAGGAAATAACAATAGCTAATTAACTGATCAAAGAGGATTTAAATAATATAACAGAAGGTGAATTTAGAATAATAGTCATAAAATTAATTGCTGGGCTTGAAAACAGTATAGAGGACAGCAGAGAATCTCTTGCTACAGAGATCAAGGGACTAAGAAACAGTCAGGAGGAGCTGAAAAACACTTAAAAAATTTTTTTTTCAATGTTTATTTATTTTTGGGGACAGAGAGAGAGCATGAATGGGGGAGGGGCAGAGAGAGAGGGAGACACAGAATCGGAAACAGGCTCCAGGCTCTGAGCCATCAGCCCAGAGCCCAACGCGGGGCTCGAACTCACGGACCGCGAGATCGTGACCTGGCTGAAGTCCGACGCTTAACCGACTGTGCCACCCAGGCGCCCCAAAACACTTTAAACGAGATGCAAAATAAAATGGAAACGACCACGGCTCGGATAGAAGAGGCAGAGGAGAAAATGGGTGAACTAGAAGATAAAATTATGGAAAGAGAGGAAGCTGAGAAAAAGAGAGATAAAAAAATCCAGGAGTATGAGGGGAAAATTAGAGAACTAAGTGATAAACTAAAAAGAAATAATATACGCATAATTGGTATTCCAGAGGAGGAAGAAAGAGGAAAAGGTGCTGAAGGTATACTTGAAGAAATAATAGCTGAGAACTTCCCTGAGCTGGGCAAGGAAAAAGGCATTGAAATCCAAGAGGCACAGAGAACTCCCTTCAGACGTAACTTGAATCAATCTTCTGCATGAGATATCATAGTGAAACTGGAAAAATAAAAGGATAAAAAGAAAATTCTGAAAGCAACAAGGGATAAACGTGCCCTAACATATAAAGGGAGACCTATAAGACTCGTGACTGATCTCTCTTTTGAAACTTGGCAGGCCAGAAAGGGTTGGCACGAGATCTTCAATGTGTTGAACAGAAAAAAAATATGCAGCTGAGAATCCTTTATCCAGCAAGTCTGTCATTTAGAATAGAAGGAGAGATAAAGGTCTTCCCAAACAAACAAAAACTGAAGGAATTTGTTACCACTAAACCAGCCCTACAAGAGATCTTAAGGGGGATCCTGTGAGACAAAGTACCAGAGACATCGCTACAAGCATAAAACATACAGACATCACAATGACTCTAAACCCGTATCTTTCTATAATACACTGAATGTAAATGGATTAAATGCGCCAACTGAAAGACATAGGGTTTCAGAATGGATAAAAAAAAAAAACAAGACCCATCTATTTGCTGTCTACAAGAGACTCATTTTAGACCTGAGCACACCTTCAGATTGAGAAGGAGGGGATGGAGAACTGTTTATCATGCTACTGGAAGCCAAAAGAAAGCTGGAGTAGCCATACTTATATCAGACAAATTAGACTTTAAATTAAAGGCTGTAACAAGAGATGAAGAAGGACATTATATAATAATTACAGGGTCTATCCATCAGGAAGAGCTAACAATTATAAATGTCTATGCACCGAATACCGGAGCCCCCAAATATATAAAAGAATTACTCATAAACATAAGCAACCTCATTTTTTTAATATATGAAATTTATTGTCAAATTGGTTTCCATACAACACCCAGTGCTCATCCCAAAAGGTGCCCTCCTCAATACCCATCACCCACCCTCTCCTCCATCCCACCCCCATCAACCCTCAGTTTGTTCTCAGTTTTTAAGCGTCTCTTATGCTTTGGCTCTCTCCCACTCTAACCTCTTTTTTTTCTTCCCCCCCCCTCCCCTATGGGTTCCTGTTAAGTTTCTCAGGATCCACAGAAGAGTGAAACCATATGGTATCTGTCTTTCTCTGTATGGCTTACTTCACTTAGCATCACACTCTCCAGTTCCATCCACGTTGCTACAAAAGGCCATATTTCATTTTTTCTCATTGCTACGTAGTATTCCATTGTGTATATAAACCACAATTTCTATATCCATTCATCAGTTGATGGACATTTAGGCTCTTTCCATAATTTGGCTATTGTTGAGAGTGCTATAAGCAACCTTATTGACAAGAATGTGGTAATTACAGGGGACTTTAACACTCCACTTACAGAAATGGATAGATCATCTAGACACACGGTCAACGAAGAAACAAGGGCCCTGAATGATACATTGGATCAGATGGACTTGACAGATATATTTGGAACTCTGCATCCCAAAGCAACAGAATATACTTTCTTCTCGACTGCACATGGAACATTCTCCAAGATAGATCATATACTGGGTCACAAAACAGCCCTTCATAAGTTTACAAGAATTGAAATTCTTGAAACTAGAACAGGCAATCCTAAAATTCATATAGAACCACAAAAGGTCCCGAATAGCCAAAGGAATTTTGAAGGAGAAGACCAAAGCAGGAGGCATCACAATCCCAGACTTTAGCCTCTACTGCAAAGCTGTCATCATCAAGACAGCATGGTATTGGCACAAAAACAGACACATAGACCAATGGAATAGAATAGAAACCCCAGAACTAGACCCACAAACGTATGCCCAACTAATTTTTGACAAAGCAGGAAAGAACATCCAATGGAAAAAAGACAGTCTCTTTAACAAATGGTGCTGGGAGAACTGGACAGCAACATGCAGAAGGTTGAAACTAGACCACTTTCTCACACCATTCACAAAAATAAACTCAACATGGATAAAGGACCTGATTGTGAGACAGGAAACCATCAAAACCCTAGAGGAGAAAGCAGGAAAAGACCTCTCTGACCTCAGCCGTAGCAATTTCTTACTCGACACATCCCCAAAGGCACAGGAATTAAAAGCAAAAATGAATTACTGGAACCTTATGAAGATAAAAATCTTCTGCACAGCAAAGGAAACAACCAACAAAACTAAAAGGCAACCAACGGAATGGGAAAAGATATTTGCACATGACATATCGGACAAAGGGCTAGTATCCAAAATCTATAAAGAGCTCACCGAACTCCACACCCGAAAAACAAAGAACCCAGTGAAGAAATGGGCAGAAAACATGAATAGACACTTCTCTAAAGAAGACATCCGGATGGCCAACAGGCACATGAAAAGATGCTCAACGTCACTCCTCATCAGGGAAATACAAATCAAAACCACACTCAGATATCACCTCACGCCAGAGTGGCCAAAATGAACAAATCAGGGGACTATAGATGCTGGAGAGGATGTGGAGAAATGGGAACCCTCTTGCACTGTTGGTGGGAATGCAAACTGGTGCAGCCACTCTGGAAAACAGTGTGGAGGTTCCTCAGAAAATTAAAAATAGACCTACCCAATGACCCAGGAATAGGACAGCTAGGAATTTACCCAAGGGATACAGGAGTACTGATGCATAGGGGCACTTGTACCCCAATGTTTATAGCAGCAATGTCAACAATAGCCAAATTATGGAAAGAGCCTAAATGTCCATCAACTGATGAATGGATAAAGAAATTGTGGTTTATATACACAATGGAGTACTACATGGTAATGAGAAAGAACGAAATATGGCCCTTTGTAGCAATGTGGATGGAACTGGAGAGTGTGATGCTAAGTGAAGTAAGCCATACAGAGAAAGACAGATACCATATGGTTGCACTCTTATGTGAATCCTGAGAAACTTAACAGAAACCCATGGGGGAGGGGAAGGAAAAAAAGAAAAAGAGGTTAGAGTGGGAGAGAGCCAAAGCATAAGAGACGCTTAAAAACTGAGAACAAACTGAGGGTTGATGGGGTTGGGAGGGAGGGATGGGTGGGTGATGGGTATTGAGGAGGGCACCTTTTGGGATGAGCACTGGGTGTTGTATGGAAACCAATTTGACAATAAATTTCATATATTGAAAAAAAATAAAAATAAAAAAATAAAATAAAAATAATAAAAATAAAAAGATGTTAAAAAGAGAGAGAAAGAATTGGAAGCTTCCAATTGAGCCACTCAGGCATCCCCAAATCCTTTCAATATTTCAAACATATGTGTTTTTGTTGTTGTTTTGTTTTGTTTTTATGTTGTTGGAGTTCCATATATATTTTGTATATTAATCCATTCTCATATACATGATTAGCAAATGATCTCCATTTTGAAGGTTATCTCTTTCCTTTCTTGATAGTATCATTTGATACATAAAATTTCTTAATTTTTATAATGTCTAATTTATCTATATATTATTTTGTTTCCTGAGCTTTTGGTGTCAGATCTATAAAGTTTGTGAAATATAATGTTACAAAAATTGTCCTTAAAGTTTTCTTCTAAGAGTTTTATTATAGTATTAGCCCTTAAGTTTGGGCCTCTCATCTATTTTGAATTAATTTCTCTACATGGTATAGGAAAATGGAGAGATTTTTTCTTATGTATGCATGTATACAATTTTCTCAACACTGTTTGTTCAAAAGACTGTTCTTCCCCTATTGGCTAAATTTGGACCTTCGTTGAAAATCAATGAATCATGCATATGAGGGTTTATTTCTGGGACATCTATTCTATTCCTCTGACATATGTCTGTTTTAAGGCTAGTATCATACTGTCTTTAACTACTAAACTTTTCTATCTTTAAATACTGTAAGTTTTGAAGTTGGGATGTGCAAGTTCAATTTTATTCTTCTTTTGAAAAATATTTTTGAGTATCAGGTTCCCTTGCAATTGATATGAACTTAAGGACTGAATTTTTCATTTTTCTAAAAAAGGCCATTGGAATTTTGATAAGGGTTGTGATGAATGTGTATTTCACTTTGGGTAGTAGTGACATGTTAATAATGTTAAGTCTTCCTGCCCATGAACACTAGATGCCTTTCTCTTTTCTTGTCTTTCTAAATTTCTTTTAGCAATGCTTTGTTTGCAGTGTACAAGCCTTTACCTCCTTGGTTAGATTTATTTCTAAGCATTCAATTATTTTAAGTGCTACTAGAAATGAAGTTGATTTTGTTTCCTTTTTGGACGGTCCAGTGCCAATGTAGATAAACATAACTTATTTTTGTGTGCTGATCTTCTACCCTGAAATTCTACTGAAATTGTTTATTAGCCCTAATAGCTTCCTATGGATTCCTGGAAAGTTCTATTTTATGGTAAAATGTTATCTGTGAATAGAGATAGTTTTTCATTTTCCTTTGCAGTTTGGTTTCTTTTTATTTCTTCTATTGCATGCTATGTCTGACTAGATCTTCATTACAGTGTTAAAACACAGCAGTGAAAGTGAGCATTCTTATATTGCTCTTAATATTAGAGGAAAAGTTTCGGTCTTTCCCTGTTGAGTATGATGTTATTTGTGTTTTTTTCCCAAATAGTATTTACCATGTTGAAGAATTTTACCTCTATTCATAATTTTCTGAGAGTTTTTGTTATTACAGTATGTAGAGTACTATTAAATGCCTTTTCTGAATCAGTTGAGGTGATCATGTGTTTTTTCCCTCTTTTATTTTTTTATTTTCTTTTTTTCTTTTTTATTTTTTAAAATTTACTTGTAAATTAGTTAGCGTATAGTGCAACACTGAGTTCAGGGGTAAATTTCTTAATGCCCCTTACCCATTTAGCACAACCCCCCTCCCACAATATGTATATGTATATATACATATATATATATATTCATTCATATACATATATATATATATATATATATATATATATATATTCATTCATCCATCCGTGGACATTTGGGCTCTTTCCATACTTTGGCTATTGTTGATAGTGCTGCTATAAACATGGGGTGCCTGTGTCCCTTCGAACAGTACACTTGTATCCCGTGGATAAATGCTTAGTAGTGCAATTGCTGGGTTGCAGGGTAGTTCTATTTTTAGTTTTTTAAGGAACCTCCATACTGTTTTCCAGAGTGGTTGCACCAGCTTGCATTCCCACCAACAATGCAAAAGGGATCCTCTTTCTCTGCATCTTTGCCAACATCTATTGTTGCCTGAGCTGTTAATGTTAGCCATTCTGACAGGTGTAAGGTGGTATCTCATAGTGGTTTTCATTTGTATTTCCCTGATGATGAGTGATGTGGAGCATTTTTTCATGTGTCGGTTGGGCATCTGGATGTCTTCTTTGGAGAAATGTCTGTTCATGTCTTTTGCCCATTTCTTCACTGGATTATTTGTTTTTTGAGTGTTGAGTTTGATAAGTTGTTTATAGATTTTGGATACTAACCCTTTATCTGATATGTCGTTTGCAAATATCTTCTCCCATTCTGTCGGTTGCCTTTTAGTTTTGCTGATTGTTTCCTTCGCTGTGCAGAAGCTTTTTATTTTGATGAGGTCCCAGTAGTTCATTCTTACTTTTGTTTCCCTTGCCTCTGGAGATGTGTTGAGTAAGAAGTTGCTGCAGCCAAGATTTTCAAAGAGGTTTTTGCCTGCTTTCTCCTTGAGGATTTTGATGGCTTCCTGTCTTACATTGAGGTCTTTCATCCATTTTGAGTTTATTTTTGTGCATGGTGTAAGAAAGTGGTCCAGGTTCATTCTTCTGCATGTCGCTGTCCAGTTTTCCCAGCACCACTTGCTGAACAGATTGTCTTGATTCCATTGGATATTCTTTCCTGCTTTGTCAAAGATTAGTTGGCAATACATTTGTGAGTCCATTTTGGGATCTCTATTCTCTTCCATTGATCTGAGTATCTGTTCTTGTGCCAGTACCATACTGTTTTGATGATTACAGCTTTGTAGTACAGCTTGAAGTCTGGAATTGTGATGCCTCCTGCTTTGGTTTTCTTTTTCAAGATTGCTTTGGCTATTCAGGGTCTTTTCTGGTTCCACACAAATTTTAGGATTATTTGTTCTAGCTCTGTGAAGAATGCTGGTGTTATTTTGATAGGCATTGCATTGAATATGTAGATTGCTTTGGGTAGTATTGACATTTTAACAATATTTGTTCTTCCTATCCAGGCGCATGGAATCTTTTTTCATTTTTTGGTGTCCTCTTCAATTTTTTTCATAAGCTGTCTATAGTTTTCAGTGTATAGATTTTTCACCTCTTTGATTATATTTATTCCTAGTTATTTTATGGGGTTTGTGTGTGTGTGTGTGTGTGTGTGCAACTGTAAATGGGATTGATTCCTTGATTTCTATTTCTGTCACTTCATTGTTAGTGTATAGGAATGCAACCAATTTCTGTGCATTGATTTTATATCCTGCAACTTTGCTGAATTCATGAATCAATTCTAGCATTTTTTTTTTTGGTGGAATCTTTTGGGTTTTCCATTTCGATATATCATGTCATCTGCGAAGAGTGAAAATTTGACCTACTCCTGGCTGATTTGGATGCCTTTTATTTCTTTGTGTTGTCTGATTGCAGAGGCTAAGACTTCCAATACTGTGTTGAATAACAGTGGCAAGAGTGGACATCCCTGTCTTGTTCCTGGCCTTAGGGGGAAAGTTCTCAGTTTTTCCCCATTGAGGATGATATTAGCGTTGGGTCATTCAGATATGGCTTTTATGACCTCGAAGTATGCTCCTATCCCTACTTTCTTGAGGGTTTTTATCAAGAAAGGATGTTGTATTTTGTGGAATGCTTTCTCTGCATCTATTGAGAGGATCATATGGTTCTTGTCCTTTCTTTTATTGTTATGATGAATCACATTAATTGTTTTTCAGATATTGAACCAGCCCTGCATCCCAGGTATGAATCCCAGTTGGTTGTGGTGAATATTTTTTTTAATGTATTGTGGGATCCCATTGGCTAATATCTGGGTGAGGATTTTTGCATCCATGTCCATCAGGGAAATTGGTCTGTAGTTCTCCTTTTTTGTGGGGTCTCTGTCTGGTTTTTGAATCAAGGTAATGCTGGCTTCATAGAAAAAGTTTGGAAGTTTTCTTTCCGTTTCTATTTTTGGAACACCTTCAAGAGAATAGGTGTTAACTTTTCCTTATATGTTTGGTAGTATTCCCCTGGAAAGCCATCTGGCCCTGGACTCTTGTTTTTTTTTTGCAGATTTTTTATTACTAATTCAAATTCCTTACTGGTTATGGGTCTGTTTCAATTTTCTAATTCTTCCTGTTTCAGTTTTGGTAGTGTATATGTTTCTAGGAATTTGTCCATTTCTTACAGATTGCCAATTTTATTGGCATATAATTTCTCATAATATTCTCTTATTATTGTTTTTATTTCTGCTGTGCTGCTTATGATCTCTACTCTCTTCTTTATTTCATTTATTTGGGTCCTTTCCTTTTTCTTTTTGATCAGGCTGGCTAGTTGTTTATCAATTTTATTAATTCTTTCAAAGAACCAGCTTCTGGTTTCATTGACCTGTTCTACTGGGTTTTTTTGTTTGTTTGTTTTCCTTTTGATACCATTAATTTCTGCTCTAATCTTTATTATTTCCTGTCTTCTGCTGGTTTGGGGTTTTATTTGCTGCTCCTTTTCCAGCTCCTTAAGGCGTAATGTTAGGTTGTGTATCTGAGATCTTTCTTCCTTCTTTAGGAAGGCCTGGATTGCTATATACTTTCCTCTTATATAGAATGCAGCCTTTGCTGCATCCCAGAGGTTTTGGGTTGTGGTGCTATCATTTCCATTGACTTCCATATACTTTTTAATATCTTTTTTAACTGCTTGGTTAGCCCATTCATCTTTAGTAGGATGTTCTTCAGTCTCCAAGTATTTGTTTCCTTTCCAATTTTTTTCTTGTGGTTGATTTCGAGTTTCATGGCATTGTGGTTGGAAAATATGCACGGTATGATCTCGATCTTTTTGTACTCTCTTAGGCTGATTTGTGTCCTAGTATATGGTCTATTCTGGAGAACATTCCATGTGCGCTGGAGAAGAATGTATATTCTGCTTTAGGATAAAATGTTCTGAATATATCTGTTAAGTCCATATGGTCCAGTGTGTCATTTAAAGCCATTGTTTCCTTGTTGGTTTTTTGATTAGATGATCTGTCCATTGCTGTGAGTGGGTTGTTGAAGTCTCCTACCATTATGGTATTACTATCGATGAATTTCTTTATGTTTGTGATTAATTGATTTATATATTTGTGTGCTGCCACACTTGGTGCATAAATGTTTACAATTGTTAGGTCTTCTTGGTGGATAGACCCCTTGATTATGACATAAGGCCCTTCTGCATTTCTTGATACAGTCTTTATTTTAAAGTCTAGATTGTCTGATATAAGTATGGCTACTCCGGCTTACTTTTGTTAACCATTAGCATGATAGATGGTTCCCCATCCCCTTATTTTCAATCTGAAGGTGTCTTTAGGTCTCAAGTCGGTCTCTTGTAAACAGCAAATAGATGGATCTTGTTTTCTTATCCATTCTGTTATCCTATGTCTTTTGATTGAAACATTGAGTCTATTGATGTTTACAGTGAGTACTGAAAGATATGAATTTATTGCAATTATGATGCTTGAAGAGTTGGTGTTCTCTGGTCCTTTCTCTCTCTCTCTCTCTCTCTCTCTCTATATATATATATATATATATTTATTTGTTTCCATCTTTTCTCCCCTCAGAGAGTCCCCCTTAAAATTTCTTGCAAGTCTGTTTTAGTGGTCACAACTCTTTTAATTTTTGTTTGCCTGGGAAACTTTTTATCCCTTCTTCTATTGTGAATGACAGCCTTGCTCGATAAAGAATTCTTGGCTGCATATTTTTCTCATTCAGCACGGTGAATATATCCTGCCACTCCTTTCTGGCCTGCCAAGTTTCTGTGGGTAGGTCTGCTGCAAACCTGATCTGTGTTCCCTTGTAGATAGGGACTTTTTTTCCATTGCTGCTTTCATGATTTTCTCCTTGCCTGAGCATTTTTTGTGAATTTGACTCTGACCCCCTCTGTTCTTAATGAAATGCATTACACGGGTTGATTTTCTTATGTTAAACCACACTTGCATTCTGGAATAAAGACCACTTGGTCATAATAAAAATTATTTTAATATGTTATTGAATTCAATTGCTAATATTTTGTTGGATATTTTTGCATCTATATTCATAAGGGTTATTTATCTACAATTTTCTTTTTATCTGGTTTTGGTATCAGGGTAATGCTATTCTCATAGAATGAATTAGCAAGTATTTCCTCCTATTTTATTTTTTATAAGAGTTTCAGAAGAGTTGCTGTTAATTCTTTAAATATTTGCTAGAATTCTTCTGGTCTAGAAATTTTCATTGTTGGAAGGTTCTTGATTATTCAATCTCCTTACTAGTTATAGGTCTTTTCAGATTCTGTATATTTTGTATGATTCAGTCTTGATGTCTTGCATATTTTTAGGACTTTGTTGATTTTATATAGATTCTCCATTTGTTGCTGTACCATTGTTTATAGAATTCTTTTATAATCTTTCTGTAAAATTTCTGTAAAGTCAATGGTAATAGTTCTTCATTTTTTAATTTTAGTTACTTAAGTTTTCTCTTTATTTTCTTAAGCAAGAAAGCAAAATATTCGTCAATTTTGTTGATATTTTAAAAAAACCAAATCTTGTTGATTTTCTCTACAGTTTTTTTTTATTCTCTATTTTATTTATCACTACTCTAATCTTTATTTCCTTCCTTCTTCTAGATTTAAGTTTAGTTTGCTCTTCTTTTTCTAGTTCCTTAAGATATAAATTTAGGTTTTGATTTATGGCCTTTCTTCTTATTTTAATGTAAGACTTTATAGCTACAATCTCCTTCTTATATTGTTTTTGCTGTACACCTTAACTTTTGGTGTGATGAGTTTTCATTTTCAACAGTGTCAAGGTATTATCTAATTTCTTTCTCTTTTAAAGAATAAAGTTTCTTATTTAACTTAATATTTGGGTGTGTGTTATTTAATTTTCACATATCTGTGAATCTTTTAGCTTTTAACTCAATCTCATCATGGTCAGAGAAAATGCTGTATGGTATCTGTATTTTTAAATGCATTAAGACTTGTTTTGTTGCCTTATCATATGGTCTATCTTGAAATTTTTCCCATATTGCACTTGAGAAGGATGTGTGGTCTTCTGTGAATAGAACGTTTCATTCTAAACAAGTACAAATCCAATAAACTCAACAAACTCCAATTAGGATAGATTGGACCAAACAAGCCTGTGTGGTCTTGTTTATGTATTGTGTTATTAAGTTCTCTATTTCCTTACTTATTTTCTGTCTACTTGTTCTATCTGTCAGTGAAAGTGAAGTATTGAAATATCCAACCATTGTTGTAGAATTGCCTATTACTCCCTTCAATTTTCTCAGTGTTTGTTTCATATATTTTGAGAGTGTTATTAGGTGTATAGTTATTAATAATTTTTATATCTTCTTGCTGTAGTGAACATTTTATTAATATATAATGTCCTTTACTCTTTTAACCTTTGTTGGTTTAAAGCCTATTTTGTCTGATACTGGAATAAGCAAGCAATCTGTATATTTATTAATTGCCCAAAAGGTTTTTCCCACCCTGAACTTCAACCTTCTTATGTTGGGTATGATTTAAGTCCCTTGGTGAGGAGCACACTGAATTCTTTTAAAAAAATCTCATTTTTGTCTTTTGATTAAAGATTTAATCAATTTACATTTAAAGTAACTACTGGTAAGAAAGAGAATAATCGTTTTGCTATTTGTTTTCTATATGCCTTACAGATTTTGGTCCCTCATGTCTTCCATTATCTTCTTTTGTGTTCAGATGCTTCTTTGTAGTAAAACATTTTGACATTTTTTTCCTTATTTCTTTTTTTATTTATTCTATATGTACTTTTTATGATTACCATGGATATTATATTTAATAGTCTAAAGCTACAACAATGTAACTTGAATTTATACCAACTTAACTTCATCATCATACAAACCTCTATTCCTTTACAGCTCCATTTCCCTTCTTTCTGTTACTAGTGTCAAAAATTACATCTTTACAAATTCTGTGACCAGCAACATTTATTAATGATTATTTTTATACATTTGTCTTTGAAATCACATTGAGAAGAAAAAGTGGAATTACAAGTCAAAATTACAATAATGCCAGCTTTTATAATTGCCCAACTATATTTACCTTTATCAGAGATCTTCATACCTTTATATAGTTTCATGTTGATGTCTTGTGTCCTTTAATTTCCACCTGAAGGAATCCCTTTAACATACCTTGCATGGCAGATCCAATGGTAATAAATTCTCTCAGCTTTTGCTTATCTGATAATGTTTTAATTTTATCCTCATTTTTGAACAATAGTTTTACAGAATATAAAACTCTCAACTGACAATGTTTTGGTTTTCTTCAGCACTTTGAATATATGAACACACTACTTTCTGGTTCCAAGGTTTCTGATGAGAAATCAACTGATAATTTTATTGAGAATGTTTTGTAGGTGTCAAGTCACTTTTCTCTTACTGGTTTCAAGATTCTCTTTGTCTTTGTCTTTTGATTGTAATAGTTCTCTGTGTGAGTCTGTTTAAATCTATCCTAATTGGACTTTGCTCGAGTTTGTTGGATTTACACATTCATATATTATATCAAACTTAGACATTTTTTTATTATTTCTTCAAATAGTTTTTCAGCCCCTTTCTCTCTTCTGGGACTCCAAGAATGCCTGTGTTCATATACTTAATGATGTTTCACAAGTCCCTTAAGTTTTGTTTACTTCTCTTCCTTATTTTTTCTTAATGTTCTTCAGACACAGCAATTTCAATTTTCTGTCTTAAAGTTTACTGATTCTTTCTTCTGACAGCTCACGTTTTCTTTTGAATTTCTATAATGATTTTAATTATTATACTTTGCAACTCCAGAATTTTTTATGATTCCTTTCTCTTTGTTGATATTCTTATTTTGTTAATACATCATTTTCTTGTCTTTGACTATGTCTTCCTTCTTCTCTTTAAGCAGCTTTCAAACAGATGTTTTCTAGTCTTTCTCTAACTGCTTCAGTGTTTAGTTTTCCCTGGGTTGGCTTCTGTCAGTTCATTTTGTTCCTTTAAATGGGCCATACTTTCCTGTTTCTTCACATGCCTTGTGATGTTTTTGTTGTTGCTGAAAACTGGACATTTGAATCTTTATGGTAACTCTGGAAGTCAGATTATTCCCTGTTCCCAAGGTTTGATTCATTTTTAATGTTGAAGATCTCTTTGCCAGAGATCAGCCTGTAGTGAAAGTTTAATGTCTTCTCAGGTCCTTTCCAAGTGTGTTATTTTTCTTGTGATGGTTTTCTAAATATCCTCTTAGATGTAGTTATTTTTAAATGTCTTAATAATTACATACCTGGTTCTCCAAATGGGAAAAAGGAAAAGAAAATACACATCAAGTACAAAAAAAAATTCATTACTTTAAAAAAATGGGGTCCCCTTTTCATCGAGTAAATCTCAGGATGATTGAGCCTGGAAATATTGGTCACCCTCTACTCATTACCTGTTTCTAATAATAGGAATATGAAATTCTTCAGAAAAGACTCTGTTGCTCATAGCACTTGGTTAAGGAAGGACAGGGATTGGCCATGTTCTGACAATCCCTTGTAGAGCAACCAGTATGTTCTGGCAGTCAGACAGACCAGGAGTCAGACTCTCTCACACAAACTGTAACACTAGACAAGTCACATTGCACTTCAGATGAACTCACAGACTAACCATGAGTACTGAATAAATAGGACAGACAGATCACCTATGACTTATCTAGCACATGGAAGTAGCCTGATAAATGAAATCTATCCAAAAATAATTCAAGTAACTTAGAAATTAAGAAGATAAGGCATATACATAAGCAAGTTAATCAACAAAAGATATTTTTAAAGTTCAAAAATGTACACTTGATGCTAAAGCAACACATAATTAATGGCCACATAGGTTTAAAAGACAATTGCTTTCTCATTTCTAGGCATTCGTTACACTCCCTGTGATTCTCGTGTGATAATTTTATAACACACAACAATCATGAAGCAGGGTCATTGTCTCTGCTTAAACCATGGCAGAGCCTGGTGGGCAGAAAGCTTACAGCTTGGGCTCCTAATAAAAGTTAAACTTAAGTACACTGAAATATTGAATAATATGGGGTTAGAAAATATAAAAATGAAAAGAGATACATTTGTTTTTAAATTTAGAATAAGTGACCATGAGGAATGAACACTTCCAGTACTGTTGGTAGTGGTTTCTCTCATGATTGTGTTGTTGACCAAGGGAGAGGTAAGACCCTGGGGATGGGTGGTGAGGTGGCCCTTGAAGGAGGCCAAGGTACCTTTCCCCTGGAAGATACTGATTGTGAGACAGGAATCCAAGCCTGGAATGTGGGCTTGAGTTCAGGTGTGAACAAGGAAGTGTCTTTCTGTGGGACTTGTGGTTTGGTTTTGGATGATGAAGGATGTCTAAATGTGAATACTGGTACTTTCTGGGGTCAAGGGGAGGCTGACTTCTCCCAAAGAAGTGGGTGTTGACCATCCTGGAGAGAGGCTTCACTGTAAGAAATTTTGTGGAAGCAGACAAGGATTTGTGGCCTCTGAGAACAGCCAAAACAAACCAAAACAGTAGAAGTCTCAGGCCTGGGATCCACAGGTTCAAATCTGTTTCCATCACCACTGCTTGTGAGACCTTGGAGAAGTTACTTCACCTCTAAAAGACTTATGTTTCTTCATCTCTAAAAAGGACAACAACAGTATCAGGTAGGATCACTATGGGGATTAAATAAGATGAGCCTCACAAATGTCATTGTGCAGTGGTCTAACATGATGAGATATAGCAGTAGCAAGAAATCCTCAGGCATCATTGCCCGGGTGTGTCCTACCTCGGCTAAACTGATGACAGGACAGCAGGAGGGCATGAGGATTGTCCTTCCAGGGCGAGGAATATCATACATCATGGTACTTCAGAGTCAGGGAATGTCCAGATAACTGGATGTGACCTCCTTGGTGCTCCTAAGTGGGTGAAACCTGAGTAACTCTCAGGTGAGATATACTTAGTGTTATAAATGATAGTATTTAATTTATCTCCACACCTATTTGTATGGTAGCTGGGCAGTCAGAGATATCTTATTGGAGGGAACTGAGTCTCAGAGAGATAATATGGTTTGAAGTGGTTGGTAGGACTGGAGGGATGCAGCTTGTATATGACAAAACTGTGGTAATAATTTCTGTCTTCCAGCAGTTTCCCTTGTATGGAAATATCTCTCCTAGTCAGATATGTTCCCAGCTCTCCAGCCAAGTGATGGTATCCCCAGCAGAAACCCCTGTGGTCTTGCCCTGCTCCATCTCCTCCTCAGCCCAGGGGAACGAGAGGTGCTGCTTTTCTCCACTGTCTCAGTGTCCATCCCTGAGTCCCTTGGACTCAGCACCCTTGGACCATCTATGGACTGGTTGGGAGAAGGTTGCCAGAAAGTAGTAGGTGAGGGCTCAGATCAGCTGGTACAGCAAGACTCTTTCATCCACTAGAGGAAATTTGGTGAGGAAGGGAGACCTCAGAGGCAGAAGTCTGTGCAGAGTGGGACAGCCAACTGATGTGACCCCATTACACTTATAATGGACAGCCATTCTCAGTCACAGCATTTATGCAAGTTGAAATTGAGAAGCATATAATGGTGAGAGAGAGGAAGTGGGGACCAGTGAGTGCCCAGTGAATGCAGAACAGTCCAGGTCAGGGGTTGGGGTGTGAAGTGCAGGGGTTGGGGGTGAAACTATGCCAAGACCAGATGGATTAGCTGAGGTTGTCTCTGGGGTTATGCTAAAAGGCCTCACAGAATCAGTCAGCGATGATTGCCTTGTCTCTCATCCTACAGCACCAATAAATTAGAGACCTGTACTATCTGAGTGTGAGAATCCTGTTAAAATGATAAATGGCATCATATAGACAGAAGGAGGGAGGCCAGGCTCTCTCAGCAGAGGCAAAAAACGTCAAGACTGAAATTCAATGAGGGAAGAATTTTGGGGTGCTGAGGCACAGGCAAGGCCTGGAAAAGACAGCAAGGACTGTTCAGGAGGATTAGGTGTTGGTTTTGGGGAGGGCTCTGACCTTCACTGACTTCTCTCTCAGCAGCTGGAGGTCACTGGTTAAAGGCCTTGGGGCCTGGCTCTGCCTCTAATATTTGTTCTTTGCCCTTGGGTTAACTTCTCCCTTTTGGGCCATGGTGCATTTATTTGTGCCATACTTTCAGGGTGACAGTAGGTGATTGATCCTTTGAACATTGTTTCATGGTCAAAATTCCCATGGAAAACAAAAGTATCCCTCCCTACAATACCTCTTTGACCTACAAGTAGTGCTCATCATCCTTGTTCACCTTACTTATATAAACACAGAGTGTTTCAAGTTTCCAAAAAATTAGAGGTTTCTAGATTTGTGGCTCCTGAGCTTTTTACCTGTCCATGCACAGCAAATTTTCACAAGTGCCTTTATTAAGTAATAATTAATGTTTACCTATTTTAATTCCACAGACACATATGACTCTCCATGGGGAGATGGAGAGTGATTAGAATTAAGATAACATCATATAAATGTCATGTTAGTTGACCTGTCATACCTGAATGGCCCTGGGTGATGCCCAAACTGGGTCAGGCACTCCTAAGGTAAGACCATGGGCCTCAGTGAGCCCTGTGAGCAGAGATGGAGGAAGGGCTGGAGATGCAGACTTGGAGGGCTCAGCCACACAGACATGGGACTCTTTGGGACCCCCACAGCTCCTTTGGTCCTGTCTCCTTTCCTCTTGACCTTTCCATAGCCATTTATTTTCATGGTGGCCAGATGCTCAGGGAATTTTTCTTTTCTAGGGCCTAGACTTTTGGGTCAGGCCCTTTAATACTTTTGCTCTAGCTCCTCTCCTGCAACAGTAGAGCACATTTCTACATCCCAGCAAAAGGCCAGTCCTTGCTGTCCCACAGTGGAGAAAATGAATGCATTAATTCATAAGACAGGTTCAAGGTGTAGCGTGGCTTCTGGATTATGTAGCCCTGAGAGTAGCAGACACCTGGGGAAGGAATATAAAATCAAGCTTAGAACTATGATGAAGAATTTCAGGCACATGGCAGTCCAGAAAAGTAATATTTTGGAGGAGAAAGTCTTTCCCAGCATCTTCTACACACAGCACAGAATTCTCATTCAACTAAACAAGAGGCATGCCCCACTTGTTGCCCTGTCACCTGAGTGGTCTCAGGAGCCTGTCCCTGTCTGGGTCTGGGGATAGTACCTATTAACAGCTTCTTTAATCATCCTGATTTATGTAAGGTTTGTGGGGCAGCCACACACACGCGTATCTAGAAAGCTCTTATACCAGCATAGGTAAAGCCTCCTGATGTTTAAGGCTAATGAGGTTTTTAGAATGTTTAACAAAAGGTTTTAGAAATTAAAGAACATTGCAGCTCTTATCATTAAGAGAGATCCTTGTTTTCCAGTTTCCTGGCTGAGTTTCTCTGTGGTGTCTGGCTTCTCTCTCATCTCTTAAAATTGCACACAGCTTCCATTAGTTAGGGCACCTTCTATGCTCTTTTAGGCCATACTCCCAGGCTCAGCCTTCCTTCTTGCTTCATCCTTTCCCTGGGAAGGCTTTATGAGAGCCTTATATGTGCTTCAGAAGGACCAGACCCCAACTGTCCTTTCTCCATGATCCAGAGCCCTCAGACAAAAGCTCAATTCTGTGTTCTGTCATCTCCTGTTGGAATGGTCAGTTTGTGGATAAAGGAAAGGGCTAGAGAGTTGGATGAGGGGGATCCAGAACAAGGAAATGAGAAGACTTTTCTGTAATGAATAAAACAGATTTATTCATTTACTTACTAATGATTGATTATGTGGCTACTGTGAGCAAATCTCTAAATGATACTCAGGACACATTAGAGAACAAGGAAGGGGACTTTGCTCCTTACAGAACTTAGTGTGTATTTTAATAAAATAAATAAACTTTGTCTACATAGGCACATTTGCTTTGGAGAAGCTCATGACATAATTTTCTTATACATTTTCATGTGTGAATTAGACTGGTCATGGAAGTCATGCTCAAGAATGTCTGAAATGCCTTGGCCATTGTGTTACTGGCTGATCATCCAGAAACAACTAGATGCTTAACTGCAACTTAATGCATCATCCTACTCTTCTTGTCGATGTCTGGAAGCAAACAGATAGGGTCATGGATTATAAGGCATAAGAGAATTACAGGCTCTTCAAAATGTAAGCGATTTTCAAGGGCACGTCTATACTCCAGGGAGCACTGCAGCCATCATCTTAGACAGAAAAAGCAATTCTAGTTTATTATAGAACACTTCCACTGCCCAGAATATAACTTGATCATTTTCCCTGCCACATGCTCTGGTGTCTTGCTCCAGAAAGCCCGGGAGACTCTTAACACATACAACTTCAGTTCCAGAAATCAAAGGTAGAATGTTTCCTATTTGTTTGCATCATGGATCTATAAGTATGAAAGCCCATTTACTCTAGGATTAAAGTGTTTTCTTTTGAATGCCTCTTGAATGGTTTAACATCAGTGCAGAAAGTCCATCTGTCCAAGAGATGATGAAGAAAACAACACAGCTTTGTCTTGGGAAATAAGCACATCTTCCTGTCTCATATTCTGATTCCTCACATAAAGTCAAATGCATTTCCAAGACACTGCATAGAATGTGAAAGCAGGAACTAAATCACACAGAGAGACAGGAAGCTTTTATTGAAAAATAACTCCTTTTTTTATGTTTTGCTTTCTATATTTTATAGCAACTCCCTAGTAACTGATACTGTTTCCTCTTATAATGTTCTGTGCTGCTTCTCCTTCCTCTGCTCTCAGACATAACTAACTTGGCTGCATCTGTCCCTTAGAAGCCTGTGTCTGAGTGAAGGCTTGACATTAGATATTTATCATCTCAGGATGCCTTTCCTCAGATATCTGGCTCTCCACCCCAAGACCTCTTTATCTTATTTTGTTAAACAAGATGAGTTTATGTCATTGATGAAAATAATTGACTTTTTTTTTTAATATATATCAAGTCCCAGGTTAAGAACTGGACAATGCAATGCATTTTTTATTCTCTATCTCTTCTGTTTATTCTAGTGTGAAATTGTTTTCCATGTAATGAATAATTCTGCCAAGACTTTGTGCCCTTGCTAGGTAATTTGCTGTATTTGGGAGGAAGACACTAAACGCATGGGTCTGCTGTCAGAGGTGTCATTACAGTTTTGTCAGACATTGCACCATCATTGTCTTCTGTCACTCAACTGAGCCCATTGTCCTTTATTCATTTTGGATCATTCCTCATTCCATGAGGATGATTTATGCTTGGTCTTCTTGGAAAGCAAATGATTGTGGAGGCACTGGATATGCAGAAAGGGTATCCTCTGAAGTGGCATTAGAAGGCTTTCACCTAGATGAGAATTTGGAATTCAGCATACAGAGTGTTTCTGTGTGGTCAGCCATCCTACTACCAGGCATGTTCTGGGACATATGGAGTGACAACCAGCTGATCTTTGATGCCATCTGTTGATAATAGGCTCTGTGACTATGGATTGTGACTTCCTGGGCTACACAAACAGCATGCTGAGAACAAGGAGCTTATTCACGGATGAAGCAGGCATCCTGTACATTCTGCCCCTCTCCTTAGTGTGAAAAGTGGTAACTGACCCTTCAGAATTCTTCCTATAGGTACTAAAGGAATGGGGATATTTGGGGAAGCAGAAACATGAACTGATGAAGGCTTCCTGACTGACTCATCAGAGGAGGACATTCTATCATGGTAAATCAGAGCATCTTGACCTCCTCACTATCAACATTTTGGGCTCAATAATCTTTTCTGTGGCTGTTCTGTTCTTTTCTGTGGCTGTGCTGTTAGGGTACTTAGCAATATCCTGGACTTCTCCCTACTAGATTGCTAGATGCTAGAAATACTTGCACCTGTCTCACAGTAGTGACAGTCCAAACTCCAGACCCCACCAAATGTACGCTGAGGGGATGCATCCTCTCCTTGAAAACCATTGCTGTAACTAAATGAAGGTGACCCATGAGCATCTTTCTTTGAAAAGTACTTCCATGGGTTGTCTAGGTGGCTTCATAGTGTGGAAGAATGACTATAGGATCTGATAATAATACACGTGGATCTGAATCCTGGCTCAGTTATTAGCTCTGTGACCTTGGAAAAAAACCATTTACTTGAGTCACAGTTCTCTGGGGAGGGTAATGGTTTTGGAGAAGGCAATGAGCTATGGAAGGATAGGAAAAACAGACAGAAAACAGACAGGAAACAGAACAGGACAGACAGGAAAAACAAACAGAACATTGTCTTCTCACCTTCCCTTAAGTTGACTCCAATGGAAAGTTCCAGAGGATACCTCCTCCTTTCTCTGTACTTTTGTGCATGTGGCACAAGTCTGCTGCACACTTGTGCTTTGTATTCTGAGTATTATAGTGAGCTCATCACTGTCTTGTCTGGGGCTGATGCTAAGTGGAATCGTCACTCCCTTTGGCTCTGACTTCACTTCTCTGCAGCACTGACCTTTGACAAGAGCCACCCTGCTCTGTCTCTCTTCCCCTGACAGGAACATTTCATCCCTGGCATGTTGTCTGGCCATCTGGGTTTGTTCTCCCTTTGCTGTCACTGGAGGCCATTTATCTTGGCTTCTTTCCAGATTCTCCTTGTCCTTTTCTGCTTCTCCATGAGACTGTTTGAAGCAGTATGAGATTCTCCCACTTTGGCTGAGATTTCACCAAATGTTGTTTTCCCAGCCTCCCATCTCAAATGCATCCTGCTGTGGGATCCAAGCACATTTTTCTTCCATTTGGCGCCCATATAATCTTCAGTATATCTACATCCCTAGCCTCACTTTCTCTAGAAGGAAACAGAGATACAGAGGTGAAGAAGCCACTTGCCTAAGGCTTCACAGCTAAGGAGTGGTAGAGTCTAGGTGTGCACCAAAGTTTTATGGGGCCAGGGGTCTCCCCATGATGACCATGTGAACACCACCATGCCCTGCACCTCATGTGCAGAACCATTGCTTTCTTCTAGAGCTCCTGTGGCTCAGGAAGATCTGGCCTCTCAGTCCTCATACTTTCCTTTGAGTTGGGCGCCTAAGGGCTGTCTCCTCCTCTTCTCTCTTCCTTGGGCCCCTGGGAAGGAAGAAAATGCAGCCTCTGACCTCTGACCCAGCCCAAACTATGGGGTTTGCACTGGTTCTGCCCCAATGACTTAGGCCTGCACTGTGCTGATGGGACTTTATTGCCCATTTTACAGCTGCTAGTGCTTTGGAAAAAATACTAACAAATGAGAGAGTTTCTTCCACCAGACTTTTAAGCAGGGCTGGAGTGTAAACTGTAATGAGTTAATGCTTAAGTGGTACCTTACATGCCAGATACTTTTTTACATTCTTTATGTGTATTACATCATTTAATTGTCAAAACTGCCCTGTGAGGTAGATGTGACTCTTATGCCCATTTATCAATGCCATGGAGAGGTAAAAGGATTTGTCCAAGGTCATGCATCTTGAAATCTGACTTCAAATCTCACACTTTTAATCACTAGACCTAATTCCTTCTAGAGGTGTAAGGTTGATCCCTGAACAGCATGACACATTCTAATAGAAGGATGTGCAGTCTTATGGGAGAAACACCCAAATTTATCATCAAGAAGAGACTCTTGATTTGACTTTATTCTAGATTTATTTTGTCATCAGATTTTTCTTCAAAATGGAATTGTGCCTACATCAATATTAAAATGAGTTTGCATTCCTTGAGCACTCAACAGCAATGGTATGTGTGTGTCTGTGTGTGTTCCTGTGTGTGTTTTTGTTGGAGCTGGGTGAGTTGAGATGTTAAGAAGAGCTGCCCCAGAAATGAGCAGGAGCAGTGAGGCAGGGAGAAGCTGAAGGGCATCACAAACCAGTGTTGCTGAGCCATAAAGTAAATTCTTCCTGCTGACTAATCCTCCTTCACCCCTCACCCTTAGAGAATGAGTGAGATGTCCTACATGTAAGAAAAGCCTGGGTCCTTTTTATTATATTCTGCAGCACAACATGTCTTCTCTTCTCATAGTTTATTTTTAAAGCACCAAATGGTGTGTGGTTGCATGTGTCTGTGCGTGCCTGAGCACATGTTTGTAATGTGCATTTGGGGTCTGGTCAGAGCACCTTTGTTCAGGGTAACTGGAACCAGACAATATCTCTCTTACCTTGGACAAGTCACTTTACCACACTGTGACTCTTTGTGCCACCCATAAAGTGGTGATAAAAATCACACATGCCTGACAGATTGGTCCTACGGGTAAAATGATGTAAGGTGTGTAAATCTTGCCATCTTAAAGTGGAAATGTTATTTTCTGTACAGAGCATTTCTTCCCTGTGGTATATACATTTTAATTTCCCCCAGTAACTCTTTTCCAGCCTGCTGATAATCATGAGTCAGCTCCTTTCTAAAATGAATATTCTTACAGGCTTTCAGAGAAATCCTTACTGCTAGCTTGGCAAACCAACTCCCTCCCCAGGCACGCCAAATACTCTCTACATTCAGAGGAGGAAGAACTCAGGCTGGGACAGAGGATCTAAGGGGCTAGCTGGATATGCCACCTCTAACCCCAAGGGATGAAATGTATTCTGAAAACTGAACACACAAACTATCTCTCTGTTTCAGATTGGCCTTTAAGGGGTGGATGAATGCTCAGCCAAAGTGTAATCCCACAGTGGCTTGTCCTACTATTTCCTGGCCTTAAAACACCAGAGCGGGATGAGGCTATTTGTTCTTTTCACATGTGAAGAGATAATCTTTGCTCAGAGCACATGATGAAGGCTGTTTGAGAATGTCATGTCAACTGAAGGCAAGGGATAAATATCATGGGCTTTGGAATCAGAAAGCACTATATTGGACCTCCAATTCCACCATTAACTAGTGTGTGACCTAGAGTGAGAATTTTAACCTCCTGGAGCTTTTAAGTCCTTTCAGATCCTTCTCCTTCCCATCATTGTCACAAGCAACATCATTATTTGGAAACTTCTTGTGCTGGGAAAAGGTTTTCCAGAACTGGTGACAGAAGGGAACCACTGCTTTGATAAAGTTCTGAATGTGTGCCGGAAATTTAGGCAGTACTCCACTCCTGGAAACTGATTTTTCCCTCACAATAACTCCACAGGAAAGGTATTATAATCTCCATTTAGAGATGTGGAAACTGAATTTAAGAAAAGTTAACAAATTTGGTCACAGTTACAGTTAGTTTATGGTAGAACCAACTTGACATTCTTCTTGTGGACTATGATATATGTTTATCCAAGTGCAAGATATTCTCTCTTGAGCATCTTATTTCCCTCCAACAAGTACATGGAACTCTCTCTTGGGCTCTACCTAAGAAACAAGTGACAAAGTGAATGACGAAGCTAGACTTCAAGGATACCAACAGTGCTATGAGCAGACAGAGAGGGTTTCTGCAGAAGAGGCTGTGCTGCAGGTAGAGATGCTCTTCTCATTCCATTAGATGCTTTCCACTCTTGTGTGCTTTTGGGCCTCAGCGATATCAGTCTTATCTCAAAGGCAACGGAATTGCATATGACTTTTTCAAACACTCAAGAATGTTTACACAAAAATATGCTCAATTATTTTCACAGGACAGGTGCTGGGGAAACACATATATGACATCATTTGGTCAATCTACAAATATTGAGAGAGTGCTACATGCTAGGAACTGTGTGATATTTTTCAAATATCATTGACCACAGAGCAAAGTCACTGCCTCAAGGAGCCTGCATCTCTGGAGCCTATGGTGTCATTGAAACGTGTGGCATTTGCACAAATCTGTGAAGATTATCCTTTGTCCTCTTCCTACTACTCCTGCCCCATTCCTCCTTCTGACTCCAGTGTTTCATGTGGTGAGGAACCTATCTCCACTTCATACCACACCATTCACCCTGCTTTGTGTGAATTAGTCTCTTGTCTCATTTGCCACATTCTGACTTCTTAGCTAAATAGGAACATATTTAAAATTCTTATACTAATACCCACCCATCTATTCCCTTAAGATCTAATTAGGAGGGGCGCCTGGATGGCACAGTCGGTTAAGCGTCCGACTTCAGCCAGGTCAGGATCTCGCGGTCCGTGAGTTCGAGCCCCGCATCGGGCTCTGAGCTGATGGCTCGGAGCCTGGAGCCTGTTTCCGATTCTGTGTCTCCCTCTCTCTCTGCCCCTCCCCCGTTCATGCTCTGTCTCTCTCTGTCCCAAAAATAAATAAACATTGAAAAAAAATTAAAAAAAAAAGATCTAATTAGGAAAGTTTGGAGGAGAGAATTAGTGTCAAGCTACAGCTCTGTGATGTGATGGCAAACCCACTCCCTCCCAGGCTTCCCAAGTAGCCAGATATGCAACAAATGTGTCTCTACCTCAGTTTTCTTCTCCCCGTTATGTCCCTTCTCATGTCTCCTCTCCATCCCAGAGCAGAGACCACATCCCCATTTCTGAAGTTCCAGTCTTCTGTGGGCACAGCCTGTCACAATTACATTGAATGGACAAGGGCTAAATAATAAGGCATCATGCAGACTGTGCCAATGGGACTCCACAAGAGTCATGCAAAGGCATTCAAATTCACTGTGTATGTGATACCATGTATATCATAGACTCTAAGTCTAAAGTTCTCTCTTGTCTAGCAAGAGAATGGGATGCAGGATTAAAAGTGAGAGATGGCTAGTGTCCAGGAAAAGACAAGAGCCCTGAATAAGGGTCCTTGCCCCTGTATTTATTAAGATCAGAAGGCTTAAAAACATTGTGGGTGTGCACAAAGAGACAATGAATCGGTGAATATTAACTCACAGGCATGAGGGAAAAGGGGGTTTTGAAGATATACAGTGTTTGGGGTTTGGGTCAATATAAAACAAAATCCTGGCACTGGGCAGATGGGCAGATGGTTGTTAATGGCAGACAGGAGGCACCATGTCTGTTTATCTTAGCTAGCCTAGGGGATAAAACAGATAGGGCAAATAACCTCAGGGTTAACAAGGCACCTTCTCTTTTGTTAATCAGCTGCACTCTGGGCAGCATCACCTGCAGTGCAGCACAGCGGTCTATAGCCCTACTTACCTGCTTACCTAATTTGGTCCTTCCTTCCGTGAAAGCAGCTTTCTGCTCTAGTACTAAATTGGGGGGGGGGACATTTTCACCCTGAATGCCTAATCTTGCTTACCTCATATGCCTTTGTATTTGAGGCCTTTCCCCCCCCCCCATTCTGGGGCCTTTGCCCATCCCTCTCTAGTCTGGGGGCTCTGCCCCCCCTTTACATTATTCTGGGGGTCTTGTTCACCCAAGCTTGGGTGAGAGCACCCTATGGCTTTGTAATTCTTTATGCCTTAACTCATTGGTGTAAGCCCAGGGAGTTTCTAAGCTTATTCCCCACACATGTACAATCTAGATTCCACACATGGAATCTAGATTTAGGTAGAGATTACAATTCTGCAGTACTTAGTGGACATTTTCCTTGGTTTTATACTGAGAATATTGAATTTCTGAGGCAATGAGTGGTAACACTGATGCTAGAACCTGGGGCTTGTGTTCTTTTACAAGATGTGATACAATACACCTGAAGTGCTTGTTTGAGGTTTAAGCTCTTCTTAAAATAATGAAATATACATTTTTGAATGAAACATGTTTCTCTCACTCAAAATTTACCTTTTTTTAATCTCTCTTATCAGGAGTAAAATTGCTATAGAATTTGTGGGTGTGAGGGCCATTCTGTCGTGACTGCACTGTGACTCACAGGTGCTGTCTGCTACCTTCAATAGTCTCTATGGCCACAGCTCCTTCTCCTACAACCCATTCTGTCTTGACATCTCAGTGTTGAGTCCAGCTTGCTTTGTGCTTTCCAGAGAGACTTAAGGGGGGGCTATGTTTCCTGTTGGTCTCCTCTCTACAGGGGAGAGATGACACTGGGACAACAGATTTAGTCTGTGAGGCTCAGCAAAGGCATTGAGAGCAGAGATAGAAGAAATAAATTTACAAGTGAGAATTCAGGAGAAAAGGAGCAATCTGGAGAAAAAGACAGTATGATGATGTCCTCCTATGGAGAAAATCACAGGGTAGAAAAAGAGGGGGAAAAGGAGCAAGAAATGTAGAATAACCATTTGAAAGAAAGGTAAGAAGAGTGCACAGAAACACACACACACACACACACACACACACACACACACAGCAATAGTAGCAAAAAATAACCATGAAATGAAATATGGCAGTTCTTACCAAATTACTATGGCTTTCAATATGCATGGTATGCTGTTATTAGGAAGAAAACCAAAATATTATTTTTTTCATTACTAGATAATTTCACACATAGTAAGACATTGAAAATCAACTGAACAGCCCCCAATCACTTTTTCCACTGAATTATTTAAAAATAGGGGCGCCTGGGTGGCGCAGTCGGTTAAGTGTCCGACTTCAGCCAGGTCAGGATCTCGCGGTCTGTGAGTTCGAGCCCCGCGTCGGGCTCTGGGCTGTTGGCTCAGAGCCTGGAGCCAGTTTCCGATTCTGTGTCTCCCTCTCTCTCTGCCCCTCCCCCGTTCATGCTCTGTCTCTCTCTGTCCCAAAAATAAATAAACGTTGAAAAAAAAATTTAAAAATAAATTAATCAATAATAAATTCATTTGCTATGACCATAGTACTTTCACATTACCTGTCCTCATTATTCCTATGAGATGCCTTAAAAGATCTGATATTGTGTGTTGGTTTTCCCCTTTCATATGTATGTATGTATGTATGTGTGTATGTGGATCTATTTCTTTGTACTTAGTCCTGCCAAGCTTGTCTCCGGATGAAGTGCCTGATGAGAAGGAGTGGAAACTGTGGCACAGACTTTGGGTAGGACAAACCACTGTTGTCACTTATATTACTTAGTGGACACGTCAGGTGGAATTGGTGGGGGAAGCAAAGAAATCATAAGAATGATCAATTAAGATAAAAACAGCCACCAAAATCCATGCAAGGGACACTAAGAATAAGATTAACCTGGCAGCTCTTCCTGCTTCCTTGGCACCCTGCAAGCATCACTTGCTGGCCCCAACCATTTTTATGCTCCCATCCCAGTGCCCAATACCAGTAATCCCTTCCTGCTATAGGTATTCTTCTTCATAACAACTTTGCATCTGTTTTTTTATTTCTGTATCTGATACTTTTGTGAATCAAGGTACGAATTGCTTTTCCAATTTGGCACCTGATGCATAGCTGGAGCTCAATATACAAGGCCAAGTTACTAGCTAGGATAACTAAGATCTGAAGAGATAGAGGAAAAAAGAAAGAAAACATACTTAAAATCGTGCTTCCAGTTATTGATGGAGGTGCTTGTGGGCCCCATCCACAATATCACTACAGTTGTATTCCATCTTGCAAAACTGCTTCAAACTCTACTAGTTGAATTTGGATTTCCAACTTTTCAGCTGTTGAACTGGGTAGGATGGTGGCACAGCTGCCTGTGCCCAACAAAACTATAAAAATTTGAATCCTTCCCCTACCAGAACTCCCCAACATACAGGTACCTATGATCTCTGGTTGCCTTGGGGCAGGGGCCTCCCTTCACTTCTCATCATCTTCTTCTCTAGAGTATCTGAGGTCTGGGGAGAGTGGGAGGTAGGGAGAACAGATCTGAACTGGGAACGTTCACTTTTAGTTCTGAGTGGCCCAGAGGCTGCTCACAGCTCTAGTCTATAAAGTTTCCCATCATCATTACTGAAACTATCCATGTTAGCTGTGGGGCTACCCTCACTCATCAGCCACAGCCATATGAATTCCAGCCTCACACAGGCTTGACCAGCACCGCGGTGACATTTTAAAAAGAGTCCACATTAATCTGGGGCACTTGCTGCCTTGCTATGGTGATAGTATTTCGTGTATGTGTGTGTGTGTGTGTGTGTGTGTGTGTGTGTGTGCCTGCTTTTAACATGAGAGATAAGGGTTTCCTAGGGCATCGGGCTGACCTTTAAGAATCTATCTAGTTTCCTTCAAGTCAGTTTCTCATTCTCCACCTTTGTTACTTTTGTCAGCACTAAGAGTCCAGATATGAGCCAGTGTTTCACCTGTGCTTTCCAGTGAGAGTTTGTGTGTCTTGGGAATATCTTGAAGGGACCAAAGCTTCCTTATAGCAGCCAGGACCCAGTGGGCAAGGGGAGAAACAGTGAGACTGCTGTAATCTCCAAATTATCTCAGGTTGGGATGAGAGACTGTAGGAGATACTGGGCTGCAAGAAAGTCCAACTACCACCCTCTTTCTTTCCAGCATTCCCCATCTCCTCACAAATCAGTCAGGATTTTAAGAATTAGTTTTGCTGTCTTCCTTCCTCTCACACTCAGTGCAGATATGTGTCTCTCTAATTACTGTACAAAAGGGGCAAAACCATCTGCCCACCCATGATGAATGTAAGTACTAGTTATTGAAATGGGGGAGGCACTAAGATTCACTATCAGATTGGCAACTGAATCCTCCATCTTAAGGAGGGCTAACAACAACCAATACACTATTCAGGAAGATACCTTTGAACAATTTTAACCTACTTCCATTTTTCAGCCTGCAGCCACCTCCTCCTCATTTTCAGGCAATAATATGAATGTTGTGCCCATTGATTTCCTGGTGAACCATACAGTTTAGCAAATATTTTTGTTACCAATTCCTGTGAACTTCCCTTAACTTCTGTCAATAAAGCTTTGAGGTCCTCCTACTTCCTCTTACAGAAAGCCATGTTTTGGTCAACATTCTATCTTCTTTACAACAACTGCCAATAGCTGTGGAGGGTCTGAGATTTTGTTCTATTTGCACTCTAACAAGGTATTTCATCCTAGTTTCAAGGGCGGTAGTAGAAGGCACATGATTCATGGATCAGAGACAAAAGATAGATTATTGCTCATAGCAACAGCAGTAGCTGGAATATCAGAATTTGTGTGCCAATTCCATGAGCCCCAATTCCCTTCAGGGTGATGTGAAAAGGGCCAGATGATATCTGCATATGCAATAGATTAGGTCACAGGATAGGAACCCTGAACTCAGAGAATATGAATCTTTTAAAAGAGGGTTAAGCATGCTTACTCTTTGTTCCAGAAGGAAACATTACCTCCATTAGATAATGGATAATGGATAATGTTAGATAATGGATAATGCTAGAAAATAAGCAAACACGACCTTTGCTCTGTAGGGTGATACATATTTATCATTCAAGGCTGTCTGCTGCACCAACATCCTTGAAAAGATTTTCTGGAACAAATATTGGTCAGTTCTTCTCTCATAATTTGTGCAAGAATGATAGAGTTCCTTGGAGAAATGTCTCTCAACTGACTTCCAACACTTCACCTCAAGACTTCTGATTTCTGCTTGATCTATATCTGCTATGTTCTGTGTAAAGTAGGAAAGTACCTTTGGAGTAAAGCTGGATCAATGGTGATCTCACCTACTATAATTCCTTTCTTCCAACTCTCATACCTCCTCTAGTTTTTGCCTATTTTGCAGCGCTCTTTGGTGTATGTGTGGTGTGTGTGTGTGTGTGTGTGTGTGTGTGTGTGTGTTCCTGAGCTTTTTATTGTTTTGGCAGGATGATTAGTCTGATACAAGTTACTCTGTCTTTACTTGATGATTTAATTTAATAATAGTGTCTAATTTATCCGTTTTCAATTTTGTTTCTTTGTGTCCTATTGACGAAACGTGCTTATTTCAAGGTCATAAAGGTATCTCCTATGTTTATCTCTGAAATAATACACTTGGGATTGATCTCTGTGCATGATTATGATGTAAGTCACACACACATACACACACACATGTGCACATACACACACACACACACACACACACACACAAATATGTACTGTCTGAACACAATTCACTGAAAAGAGTATTCTTTTCACCCAGTGCTATTTTTGTCATAAATCAGGTGATCCTATATTCATGTCCTTGTTTCTGAATTTTATTTTCTATTCCACTGGTTAGTTTGCTCACTCTTGAATCAATAACATGTTATATGAGTTAATATAACCTTATAATGTGGCTTGGTAGCTGTTAGTGTAAATCCTTTAGTTTTAGTTTTTGTCTTTTGGTATCATTTTGGCTATTTTCAGACCATTGCATGCCTATAAGAGTTTTAGAATGATCTCATTATTTTTATATTAATAATGATAACATTTTGTTGGGGATGCATTGAATCTATGAACTAATTTTGATTAAAAAACCTGGTTTTGCACTATCTTAGACTCTCTTTGCTCATGTAAACTTATTTATGGAAAGGGGGCTGATATATTTGTTTATAATTCCAAAAGGAGAAGAGAGGGCTGTATTTAAGTGCTTATGAACTCATTGGAATGAACAGAACAAGATCTATGGGATGTTGGACTGGCTTTTGCTGACTGCCATATGCTCTCCTAAGTCTTAACACTCTTTCTCATTCCTGTGATCTTTCCTCTGCCATTTGCTATGCCATGGAGAAACAGATGTTGTATCTGTCTTACATAGCACCAGATTGGCTTAGCATTCTTCTTAAACTCATTCTGAAACCTTCTTTGGAAATATGTGGTAACTTTTTTATTCCTTTATACAATGTTTAATGTGAACAGAAAAATAAAGCAAGCCCCAGTATTGAGGAGCCATTGTGTTATCTTCTCCATGCAAGACTGCAAAAGGATGCTTAATTATACCTTCTTTCCCTATAAGAGGTGTGTTAGGGCTCTTCAGTCTGCTTCATGGGTTTGCTCTTTTCCTCTTTCTCTGTCTTAAATTTCCTGCTAGATTGGCTGGTCAGATGACCATGACCATCATGGAAGTAATGCATATGGCACTTGAAAGGGGTGAATATGGAGGTGGAGAGAGATGGTCCCTTCTCTTCCCTCACAGACTTTTTCATTTAGCAAGCAATATCAGAATATTCCCTCCTGCCTTCCCCTCCCCCCATGAGTTCCTAAACAATTCTGGTTTTCCGAAATGACTACTCAAAGTCATGCTGTCAACCCATACACACTCCCTGGCCTATTTTAGGCAGTCAACAGACAGTTTTTTTTCCTCAGTAGGCATAATATTGTTCTGTACTGCCTGGCATTCACCACTGAAGCTCACAACCCCACCACCCTCCCAATTTTCTAGACACATCCCTGTGACCTGAGACAGTTTCATTGCTTCTGTCTTCAATTGACTTTTCCTATCCTGAGAACATAATTGGATGATTTTAACTATTCTGGACAACTAATTCACATGTGGATGAACTTATCCCCAGGAATACTGGTACATTTTGAGTAGTTAGCCATTTTAATAGCTGAGTCTCCCTTCCAGACCTTTGTGTGTCTAAAGAAGACTAACAGATTGGAATCATTCTTAATGGAAGAAACTTGTTCCTTTCTCCTAGATGCAATTTGCACATTTCTGGGCACTAAGTACTCATATTTTATTCTTCACTATAGAGTTTTTCCTCTAATATCTTCTATTTTCCCTGGCTGACAGTGTGACGTTTAACTGGCTGGTCATTTGACTCCCTCTGACACAGAAGCAGTGAGCATGGGAAGATCTGAGCTTCCACTGTCAGGGTTCACTGGCCCTACGAGTTATAGAAAGTCACTGTGAAAATGGAGGGCCAGTGAGGTGGGCCAAGGAATAAGCACAGTCTTCAAAGGGACGCTTATTACCTTGCAGGGAGGTACAAGGTCAATGCTTAACAGAATGTGGCTGTTTTTGTTGGTGGTAAATGGTTTTGGTGCTGGTTTGTTGTGCTGTAAGCAGGTGTGGGTCAAAGTCACATGGAACTGAAGTTAAAAAACCTGGGCTCCAATCCTGAGTCTCACTCTCTGACCTTCAGCTTCTTCTTAAACTGGATTCAGTACTAACTGTTGTCAAAGTTATTATGAAACATCATGAGGTAGCTTATTTCAATGGTTCAATGTGGTGTGTGGCACTTTGCGAGTTGGTTTTCCAAAGTCGCCTTGGGAGTAAGCAATTCATTCTTATTCTAGAACAGTGTCTGACAGACATTACCATTTAGTATCAGGGGAAACCAAACCCTTATCCCAACAATATCTTAGCTGTTGAAATTGTTAAAAAACAAAATTCAACTGAGTACATTTTAAAGGTCTTATTGGCTGTATTCAATGATTCATGAATCATACTGCATCCCATCCAGCAAATAGAAAGGAGTTCTAAAGAGTTGAAAAAAATGACTTTTATAGGCAGAAGGGTGCAGGCCAAGGGAGTCATACTAACAAAAAGCTGATCAAAGCAAAGAGCAAAGGCAAGGTCACTTGTTTTAGGGGATAGTAGCATCTATCAGGCAGATTACCTCACTGGTGTTAGTCATTGCTGACTGACGGTTTCATTTCCATTTGGGGAAGGGGCTGAAATTGTTTTAAATTAGGTATTAAGTCTCCAATTGGTGACTTGAGGATTAGCGTTTGGGTCCTATTGTGTCTCGTTTAATATAATATTATGGGAATGTTTTCTTTTTTTAAATTTTTTATGTTTTATTTATTTTTGAGAGAGAGAGGCAGAATGTGAGTGGGGGAGGGGCAGAGACAGAGGGAGATACAGAATCTGAAGCAGGTTCCAGGCTCTGTGCTGAGAGCCTGATGTGGGGCTCAAACCTGCGAACTGCAAGATCATGACCTGAGGTGAAGTCAGATGCTTAACAGACTGAGCCACCCAGGCACCCCTGGAAATGTCTTCAATATTCAGAAATGCATGCCTTTGTTTCCAGGGTAGTGTTTTGAGAAGGCCAATCCCACTTCTGTGGAAACAGAGATGAACCTTTCATTGTGACATGTTTAGTGGGGTTCCTGATGAATTTAGAAAAAAAAGATTGTAGATAACTTCTGTATCAAATGTTTGGATGAAAAGTAAAACTTTAGACAAACAGTTGATTTCAAATATTCAATTGCTTTGCATTATTTAGCCTAGTATCTAGACACTTTACTGCCTCAGCTTTGCTTCCCAGCTTTAGCATCTGAAAGAGAAGTCATGAGGATGTGTAAGCCTGTGCATTGTCAACAGGTCTGTGGATCCTGTTTCCCATTACATTCCCTGCAGGGAATATTTGTTTATTTGCTTTGATTCCATGTGGGACAACTTAAGCTGGTTCTGAGTGCCTGGAACAGGGCTCCATGGAACTAAAAGTCATTAACAGTTTATGCTCAACTTCATCTCTCCTGTTCTTCACATGCTGCTATAAACACTTCAGCCACTCTCTACCGCTGCTGCCCCAAGGTGGACAACAGATTCCTGCCTGGCTCTGCTCACATTGCTTCCTTTGCAATACTCATCTTCATGGCTTTTGCTGCTTGAAGCTGCTTATTGAAATTCTGGGACCATCTTATATCTTCTTCTACTAGGCCTCGTCTGAAAATTCAAGATTTGGTGATAGCAAGGGCACCTGGGTGGCTCAGTCGGTTGAGCGTCTGACTTCGGCTCAGGTCATGATCTCATGGTTCCTGGGTTTGAGCCCTGCATCAGGTTCTGTGCTGACAGCACAGAGCCTGGAGACTGTTTCAGATTCTGTCTCCCTCTCTCTCTGCCCCTCCCCCACTCGCAATCTGTCTCCTGTCTCAAAAATGAATAAACATTAAAAAAAAAGCTTAGAAAAAAGATTTGGTGGTAACAATTCCTTACAGTTTTATAGCACTTTACAGGCAACCTTTATTTGCTAACTGCAGCCATCTTGTGAGGTAAGTCACCTTACCACTGTTTTATAAGTGAGAAAATGGAAACTAAAAGCCAGGTGATGGCTTAAGACTCTGTGGCTGGCAGAGCCAGAACTTCTGATTCTTATCCCAGATGTAACGGCCCTCAGAGCTCTACCTGTTGCATCCTTAATACTCAGGACACAGACCACCTTCCATGCCTGTTTTCTCTGTACCTATCCACATTCTCCATCCTTTCACAACTTTTTCTGGGTAGGGATCATTTCTTGCTCATCACTATATCCCTCACAATACTTCTTATAAAGTTTTATTCATAGGGATGTTCAGCGTGTGTTGATTGACAGTATAAAATCTATGCACTCAGTGTGTGTGTGTGTGTGTGGTGTGTATGTGGTGTATGTGTGTTGTGCACATGTGCATACATGTGTATGGTATGTCTGATTTGTGGTATACTTGTGGTATGGTAGGTGTATGTATGTAATGTGTGGTGTGCATGTAATGTGGAGTCTATGTATGTCTTGTATGCTGTGTGTGTGATGAATGTGTATATGATGTGTGGAGAGTGTGTGAGACATAAGGTATGTGGAAAGTGTGGGGTGTATATGAGACATAGGTTATGTATGACATGTGGGGGTCTGTGTGATGTGCTGGGTGTGTGCATGATGTGTATGTATGGCATGTGAGATGTCTTGGGTGTGTGTGAGATGTGCTGGATGTGTGTGCGATGTGGGGTGCATGTGTGGTGTGATGTGCTGTGTGTGTGCACACACAGATGATATATGTGTGGGGCATGTGAGATATGTTGGGCATGTGTGAGATGTGTTGTGTGTGTGGTGTGTGTGAATGAGAGATGGTGTGTGTGTAATACATGTGATTTGTGTGATGTGTGTGTGGTGTGCATAGGGAGTGGGGCCAGAAGGCAGGGTAGGGGTATTCCAAGCACAGGGTCTCTGTCAGAGCTCACAGAGCCTGTATCATCTCTGTGTGCACTGTGTACTCTGTGGACACTTTGGCAAGGCTGTGGGCATATTGGATACTAAGAATTCTGTATGGGGGTCCCTTCAGTTGTGTTCAGTGGTATGTATTTATACAGTTTGCAGCCATTTAAGTGAACAGTTGAGAGATGTATGTCTAATACAAATGGTAAATAAACGCTTAGATTATGTGATAATTAATAAAGAGGGATGGGGGCACCTGGGTGGCTCAGCTGGTTAAGTGTCTGACTTCAGCTCAGGTCATGACCTCATGGTTTGTGAATTCAAACCCTGCATTGGGCTCTGGGCTGACAGCTCAGAGACTGGAGCCTGCTTCAGATTCTGTGTCTCCCTCTTTCTCTGCCCCTCGCCTGCACATGCTCTGTCTCTCTCTCTTTCAAAAATGAATAAACATTAAAAATTAAAAAAAAATAAAGAACAGTATAACATATATGTAGGAGAAGAAACTATTATATCTAATAAAAAATACATTGATAACAAAAGTTAACAAAATATATACATTGTTAAATAAGAACATGGTGACCAACAGGCTAGTGTGCACCATTACTGAAGTGTTCCTGAAGACCAGTCAATGTGAAAGAAAACTGGTACTCATGAGCAGCAGAAAAAGTGAGAAAGACTCCCCCTAGTTTGAAAACAATCTTAAAAATATACATTCTGTTAGTAATACAGAGTTTATTAAACTGCAAAAATCAATCCATCAATCAATCAATCAACTATGCTAAGAGCAAGGACTGGATGATCTTTCTGTCCTTGTATTAGAAAATTATGTCACAAAATAATTATGATATATCAAACAACAACAAAAAATAAATAAAAAGGAAAGAAAAAAATGCAGCAGTAAAAGAACTTCAGAAGTGTGTCACATTTGGTTAAGTAGTATGTTACTTTTTCAGATTTTGTGAGGATTCTTGGTCAATTATTTTAAGTTGGTAATTTTTTGTGATTTTTTATTCCAACAATACTTACTGCTATAAAACTGCTTTTGTGTCCATAACGTTGTTTTCTCTTTCTCTTAAAAAATCTCTTCTCTCTAGTACAAGCCTTAGGCCTTGGACTGCTATACCCACTGTATGGAGTACCTACTGTCTTCCCCTGGCCAGGCAGGGAGGCAGGATTGTGCAGTGTGATTACACCTGTTTGGGTGCCTTCTTACCTCTGCTTCTTTCCTTTCCTCTCCCCTGTTGGCAGGACCCCTGGTAAATTCTCACAGGACCCTCATTGCTTCCTTGTGGAATTTCCTGTGTCTCCTTTAGAGCAGTCAGGGCAATTTAACTGCATTAAAGTTGCTTGTATATATTTATGTCTGTCCAATTAGACTGTGAATTCCTTAGGGGTAGTGATGGTGTCATGCTCACTTGTCTGTTTATACACACACAAAAGTATTTATTACAAATTAAGGAACAAATACTCATGACAAGTAGTCTTTGTTTCTGTAACTGGTCACCTGGTTGTAGCTGGTATTTATAACTACCATCTTCCACTACCCATTCTATATTCCTTTGGTCTTCAGTAAGCATTTCAGCTGGTGGTGGTTCTTTACATGATGGGGTGATCCACACCTGCATTCCTGAAGGGTCTGGGCCATTAGGAGTCCTATCTGAATTGAGTTGTTGTAGTTCACTATCCTTACTAAAACATGCCCTAAGGGATCTCCCCTATTCCAGATGTACTCTTCCATACCTTCATTGTGGAATACCAGTCCAAATTCCTCTTGGTAGTCAGGATCAGCCACTCCAACCAACGACATCACTCTCTTTTTTTCCTGTTGATTCAGAGGTGTGAGGATCCCAAAGTGGCTGGATGGCAGTGTTAACTTTCAATTCAGTGAAATCATTGTTGTTTCTTCTGGTGGAAGCATTCCTCCTTTTGGAACTAAGACCTCTAAGCCAACAAAAAATAAAGTTGTGGGGACAGGAAGCAAAAATTTTGCTAGTGGGTCTCTAGTAGTAATAGTGAGTAGGGCCACTCCCATTTTTAACCCCTGATTCCTGAACTTAAAACATAAAAAAAGTATGCATGCTTCTTTTCCCTTTCTCTTTTCTGACAGCTGAAAGGAGAAGACCTCGTGGCCTCAAAGGTGTCATAGGAAGGAAGGATCCTAGATCCAGAAAGGACCACAAAGAAGACATTCCACTATCCAGAAACACCCAATTGAATATTTTTAAAGTGTTATTGGCAGAAAAATAATCCCCAGCGCCTGTGTTACCTTCTGGCAAAAGGGACTTTACTGACGTGGTTAAGTTAAAGATCTTGAGATCTGGAGAATATTCTTGATTATCCAATGGCCCACTGTAATTGTAAGGATCCTTCCAAAGGAAAGAGGGAGACATGAGAGTCAGAGTCAGAGGGGGAGATGTAAGCACTGAAGCAGAGGTGGAGTAAGGCAGTGACTGGATTTGAAAGTGGAGGAAGGGGCCCGGAGCCAGCAAACACAGTGGCATCTAGAAGCTGGACAAGGCTAGGAAGTGGATTCTCCCCATGTCCTCCAGAGGAATGCAGCCCTGTGGACACCTAGATACAAGCCCATTGAGACCTATGTCAGATTCTGTCCTCCATAATTGTGACAATAAATTTGTTTTTTAAGCTAAGCTTGTGGCATTTTGTTGTACCAGCAGTAGGAAACCATCACAACCATTGAAATGTTGGAGCTGTTTGTTTAAGCAGTTGAGCTAATATAAAGAAAAACTCATGGACTAAGAAATATAATTCTTACATTTGGATAATGAGATTGAAAAGCATTAAAGTCACTTTCTCCTCTTGAGACCAACCAGCCTTTTAGACTGACCACTACACCAACATCACTCTGAGTGGCTGGTTCCTATTCTCCACTCTGGGTGCACACAGGGCCTAGCAGGCCCTTGGTATGGCATTTCAGCAGCAATTCCTCACTTAATACTCATACTAGAAGCAAGTTGGAAGCTGTCAAAGCTGAATTTGTCTAATGCCTTAATTGGTGCTTATTCTAGACAGGTCATTTAAAAGTCCCCAGCTTTGGGGCGCCTGGGTGGCTCAGTCGGTTGGGCGTCCGACTTCAGCTCAGGTCACGATCTCGCGGTCCGTGAGTTTGAGCCCTGCGTCAGGCTCTGGGCTGATGGCTCAGAGCCTGGAGCCTGCTTCTGATTCTGTGTTTCCCTCTCTCTCTGCCCCTCCCCCATTCATGCTCTGTCTCTCTCTGTCTCAAAAATAAAATGTTAAAAAAAAGTTTTTTTAAATAAAAAAAAAATAAAAGTACCCAGCTTCTGCCAGATGTACAATCAAGCTAACCTGACAAGAAAGTCTGTGCTATAAAAGAGCAATGTGTTAATTAAAGGGCTCCTGCTCTCTCTAGGTCTGAATTAATGTATTTATGTGACGTAGATATCACTCCTGGAAACCTCTGTCCCAGGACCTAGTAGATGATCAATAAACACTCACATTCATTGAGTAAATGAATGGCTCAGTGGGAAACCTGAGAGGCTGGAAGAGCCAGATTTCATTTGGTTTAAGACGCATCCAAGATCTGAAAGAGCTTCTCCTCTGGACAGCCAGGGGAGGTCGCACAAGCTCCCAGTATACCAGGGTGTTAGCTTAAGGTGGCTGGGAAGTTTTATAACAAGGAATTAAAAAACAGCCTGGATGTTCTATGTGCCACCAACCTGTCAGAATGGCTGGAAGTCTGAATGTGTACCCTCTACAGGTATCATGCCTTCCCAAGTATTGAATAGAAGAGCTCTGATAAGGCCAGGTGCCCTCAGGAGCCCCTGTCCCCTGCATATGATGTGTGAATGGAGGGTAGAAGCATGAGTATCAGTCAGCTGTATAACTCTAAGTAAGCTACATAGCATGTCCAAACTCCACAGTTTCCTCATATATAAAATGAGGACAATATACATACTTCTTTGGATTGTTCTGAGGTTTAAATCACATTAAATTTCTTAGTCTAGTGCTGGAAACCCAGTAATGTCTCAGTCCTCCTCACTCACATTGTCTGGCCCATGTGTTCCTTTTGTTATGGCTCTGTCTCTCCCCCACAGTTTTCCTGAGCACAGGAACTCTCCTGTGGGGGAGACATTAACAAGCATCAGGGCAATCCTTTGGTGTTTGTAGTTGAGGAGACTGTGGTCCCAGAGCTGGAGCCCAGCAGCTGACACATGGAGTATAAACGAGTGACCCCCCCAAACCTCCCACACCAGGAGGGGACTGATCTTCACACCACACTTCTCCTTCCTCCCTGGAGTCTTCTATTTTCCTCATCTGCTTGGGATGTTTGCTCTTCCCCACAGTGGTGCAGCTTGGACAGTAAGAAGCCAGAGGAGCGCTCATCACAGACTGCCCCTGTATATGAAGTTCTCTCCAGGGTAGAGATCAGGGTCCCAGAGTACACTGGCCTAGAACCATGACACTATGCATGTGAAACTGGAGAACTATTAGAACTTTTATGTTATAGCCACACATTGGGGCTTTGGGAATTGATCTAAAGAAAGGATATTGTAGTGTGGGGGGAGAGCATCTTTCCTGATATATCTTCCTCTCTGGAAATACAGAAGCCAGCCCCGGATGTAGCACTAATGTGTTCATCCAGCTACCACTGGCTTAGTCACATTAATCATTGTGATCCCCAAGGGGCAGGGAGAGGAATCAAGTGATCAGACCTTAAAGATGGGGTCCTCAGCCACTTCTGTGAATCTTGAACAAGCCCCTTCAGTGATATATGTAGCCACTTCTTCTAGGGCATACAATAGTGTTCATAGAGAATCTCTAATCTAATTAGGGTCGGGCTTTGGCCTTTCCTCCAGCCAGGAAGTGCACTAAAATGTAGTTTATGTCCCTTCGTCAGCATCCTCTGTTAGTTCTACGTTATCTGGAAATTCATTTTTATAGTTATCATGTACTAGTTGTGCTTCTTTTAGTGACAGAAAATCTAAGAGTTGGGATCTTTGGTGAATTTCCTTAAACTGGGAACATCCAGTTACCAAAGCTGTACAAACAGACACTTGGGTGAGTTGCCTTCATTCAGAGCAAAAGGAGCATTGCTCTTCTAATTCACACTTGAAGTGGGTGGCACTTTGGCTCCCTGCGCAGAATTCTCTCCATTCATTCAATCAATCCTTCAGCAAATTTGCAGTGCTTGCTCCTAGCCAGGCGTTATGCAAAGTGCTGAGCAGGCCAAGATGAACAAGATCCTCCCTCCCCTTGAGGAGTTCACAGAGCAGCCTAAAGACAAAAATGCAAGCAATTTTCAAATAAGCAAAGAGGTAAGTGCTGCAGCAGCAGAAAGAATTAGGAGCTGGGAGGCCGAGGAAAGGAGTGGTTAGGAATTTCTCCTGGGTTTAAGCAGAGTTAGGAAAGCTTTGTGAAAAAGAACTTGAGCTATGAATGTGGGAGAAAAACTTGCTAAAGGAAGACAATGGGAAGGAAAAGAGCCTCTCTGCCACTGAAGAAAGTCCTCACTAATTCGGCACACATTTCCTAAGCATCTACCACATGCTTTGAGCTGTGCCCAGTGCTGGAGTTGCAAATGTCAATAAGACCTGGAGAGTGCCCTCCGCTGGTAAGACAGGGCACATCACCTCTGGAAACTCCAGGGCTGTCTTAGTGGAGCAGCACAGACTGGGATGGTCAGGGATGCCCTCACTAAAGAGGAGACAACTTGGCTGAGCCCTGGTAGATGAGGAGTTAACCAGGAGGGGGAGTTTCCTATAGAAAGATCAAGATAATGAAGGTGTAGGATATCAAAGATAAGGTGACACCACAAGAAACTCGGGCAGAAAGGGAAGGTGTGGGACAGAGTGGTAAAAGGAGCTGGAAATACAGTCAGGGAACAGAATTGTGGGCTTCACCATGAAGGAAGAAGAGAACCTTAGAAAGCTGAAGCCAGGGCATGTCATGGCCTAGTTTTCCTTTTAACGGTGACAATGGTAACAACCAAAATTTACCAGACTTTGTCAGGCTCTAGGCTGGGCTTTCAGGACCTGTCTGTGTGCATTATAGAGAATGTGTGGGAGGGGGACATGGAGAAATAGAAAGACAAGGAAGCAGTCTGCCATCAAGGTGGAGGAGCAAGAGTGAGGGCCTATAGGGAGAGCCACCCACAGAACCCCACCACTAGTGCAGGGAAAGATAGCAGTGCCAGAGCATAAGATTAGACAGTGTTGTATCATTGCTATTAGGAACCTGAGAGAAATACCTGGATAAAAGAATGATCTTTTGGACACACTGCCTTTGAGAGGCTACAAGCCTCTTGAAGGCAATGTCTACTACACACATCTCAGGTCCTACAAACCCCGTCAAGGTCAGTGAAGCCACCTGCTGACAGATGTCCTGATGCCTATAGGTTAAAGCTAGGGGCTTAAGAGAGAGCAAAACTTTATAACGATGCATATGGAAAATGCTCTGGAAGGCCTATAAACACACTGACTACTCATCTGTAAAACTGTCCCCAGGTCTTTGAAAAACTGACCCACTGGCATCTATGATGTCTCAGTTTAGCTGCTACCTCCTCTGAGAAATCTCTGCTAGCATAAATAACCACCCTGTATCAGGGCCCTGGATGCTGGATTTTCAGTGCTGACACAGAAACATCGTGGATACCCTGGAATTCTGGTCACCCTCCTTGCCCCCTCTATCTTTGTCAAAAGGAAGCATCCCCAGACCTTCGGGCAGTCAACATGGTGGAGAGGTAGGGAGACCTGAAGTTCCCTAGTCCCTCAAACAGAGCAGTGTTGAGGCCAGAGGACTTGGAATTCCAAGAGTCAGGGCTGCAGAGTGACAGAGACTCCTAGGGGCCCACAGGGACAACTGGTCAGGCCATAGGTGCCTTATGGTGAGCTGGAAGAGGTAAAATGGGTGGCATAGACACGGAGGACAGGGATCCCCTTCTGCAGAGAGACAAAAGGAAGAGAAGGAGAGGCTGTGGAAATGCATGATTGTATTTAGACAAGAAAAGAAACAGATTGACGATCAGAAAAAAACGGAGAAAGATCCAATTTCTAACTGCAGAGCTTTCTCCAGACCAGGGCAGGCTGCCCTGTTCATATACCTGGGGAGGAGGGGAGCCAGCCCTGGGTTCAGTAACCAGCTCAGAGTTGTGGTCTGTTGTCAGAGAAAGCAATCCTCTCCCTTCAGTGCTGTGGGAAGAAGAAAAAGAGCCATTCCAAAGACAAAGAACCCTGCTTGCGCCCTGCCAGCTGGAGGCCCTTTATTGGCTGGGCAGAGTAGCTCTTCCTCAGAACCAGGTACACGGAGTGGTATCCTTTAACACATCAGGGTTTTGAATCACAACCCAGTACCTGGGAGACACCGGAGACTATGGAGTGCGAAAAACTGGCCTGCTCACGCCCACACAGCCTTGTGAAGACATCCTGAACTGAGTGGTTTGCAACATCCGGTCAGGGAGGAAAGACTGGAAAGTTGCCATTTTTCTCCCCATCACCAATAAGGTGGGGCTTCAGGGAACAGACAAGGGGCCACAGTGGAGGTGGGACCCGCCTACACCAATCCACGCCCCTCTGCCTGATACCTGTGATCTAACAGAGCAAGACTGACGCTGACCAACCAGACTGCTCCTCCTCCAGGCCAGTGTAGCCACAAGTTCCAAGGCACCCAGAAGTTTTACATTTTCTGATTTAATTCTTGGTCAATTCTTATTTTATATATACATATACACACACACACACACACACACACACACACACACACACGTGTGTGTTCTTCTTCTTCTTTTTCTTCTTATTTCTTCCCTTCTCTAATCTGGTTATTATGGTTGTTTGTTTAAGCAAAGATACTTAATTTATTATCTTTACAACTCTTCTGTATCTCCTTCTTTATTTTCCCCTCTCTCTCTGGGTTAAGCCATATAGTTTCTCTGCCTGGCCAATCTGCTTTTCTTTTTTTGCTTTTTGCTTTTTACTTTTGCATTTCTCTCTTTGTATGGGATAAAGCTTCTTCCACCACCACCACCACCTTTTAATTTTTTTTTTTTTAACCAGGGTTACTTCAATGAACACATCAAAGCACACCAAGTAGAGGGTACAAAACACCTCTACAAGTAGGGAGATAAAGCAACCAGAGTCACAAAAACAGAAATGTAACACACTCCAAAAACACCTGCTGAAGGGCCAGGCCCTGGACAGTGTATGACCCCTTTATTAATATAGTAGTGCTCGCAAGTGCAGGAAGTATAACAAGCTATTAAAACACATAAGGGACTGAAAACTAGTCAAAATGGCAAAACGGAAGAATTCCCCTCAAAAGAAATTCCAGGAAGATATGATAGTTAAAGAATTGCTCAAAACAGATAAAAACAATATGTTTGACCAAGACTTTAGAATAACAGTCATAAGATTAATTGCTGGGCTTAAAAAAAGCATAGAAAAAAAAAATCTTGGAGAAAGGGCCAACATGGTGGAGAAGTAGGGGAATCCATACTTCCCACATCTCTCAAACAAAGAAGTGCTGAAGCCAAATGACTGAACCCCAAGAGTCTTGGAGGAAAAGAGGCTGAGACTAAAAGGGAGACACCAAGACATCCTTGATGGGCTATAGGTGGGTGATTGCAAACTGGGGGAGATAAAACAGGCCACGTAGGCATGGAGGGGAGGGATCCCCTTTTGCAGAGAGCCAAAGGGAAGAGAAAGAGCTGCTGGGGAAGCGTAAGACTGTATCTGGACAAGAGATAAACCTCAGACTGGGACTGGAAGGGATCCCATCTCTAACTGCAGGGCTTTCTTTGGACTGGGGCCAGCTGCCCTGTTTGCACACCTGGGGAAGAGGGGAGCCTACCCCAGATTTGGTGGTAAGTCAGGGGCTCAGTCTGCAGTAGAAGAAAGTGGTCCACTCCCTGGAGTGTTGCAGTATAGGAAAAAGCCTGCCTGTGTCTGTCATCCCCAGGCTCAGTGGCAGGGGTGAGGGTGTAGGCCACAGTAGGAGAAAGCAGCTCCCTCTTGGAGTACAGTGGGACAGAACAAAGCCTGCCTGCATCTGCCACTGGGCTTTGCTGCAAGGTCAGTGGCACAGTCCACAGTAGGAAAAGGCGGTCCTCCCTGAAGTGCTGTGGAACAGACAAAGCCAGGCAGGACCATATATTGGGCCACACTGAGAGGTGCTTCCCCAGAGCCAGAATGCACAGAGCAGGACTTTGAATCCTAGGCAAACCCCAGGTCAGGGGAGTCAATGGAGCAAGAAGAACTGCCCCATCTGCACCCATGGCACAGTGAAGGCGACTCAAACTGAGTTCACCACGTCCCTAAAGAAGAGACTGGGGGATCACCATTTCTGCCCCTGCCACCAAGGCGGGGCCTCAGGGATTAGTCAGATATATAGCCCACAGTGGAGGTGGGACCAGCCTAAACCAAACCAGGCCCTTCCGCACCAGGTAACTGTATATGTGCTGAAGCTGGATAGATGCTGTGGAATCAGATTGCTCCATCATCCATACCAGTGACACTGCATAGCCTGGATTAATTCCATGACAATTCTTGTTATTTAGATATATTCTCCCTTCCTATCTCTTCCCTCCTCTAGGCTGGTTACTCTGGTTGTTGGTCTGTTCAAACAGACATATTTAACCCAGTCTCTTGATACATGTTCTACACCTTCTTGTATACTTTCCTTTCTCTCTCTCTGGAATAATCAGAGATAACTGATTGGGTATCTGTCTCGGCAACTTCATCTTCGTTTTTTTCCCCCCTCCTCTTTTTTTAATTTCCTTTCTCTCTCTCTGGATTAAGACATTTAGTCTCTCTGCCCAGTCAATGTTTATTTTCTCTTTGTCCCCGCCCCTGTTTCCTCTCTTTGTATATGCTCTTCCATCAGCATCACCTCCACCCTGTTCTTTACTTGTAGCTGGTTTTTCTGGTTTTTTGCTTCTGGATTTTGTGTGTGTGTGTGTGTGTGTGTGTGTGTGTGTTTGTCTGTTTGTTTGTTTTACATGTCTGTGTGTTTGCATGTCTTTATTTCCTGTTTTTTTGTCTGTTTGTTTTCCTTTCCAGGGTGACTTCAAGGAAAAAAATCAAAACACACCTCATGGAGGGTCCAAATCATCACTACCAGTAGATAAATACAATAACCAAAGTATCAAAAACAGAGACCAAGTAACACTCCCATAAAACACCTCCTGAAGGGCCAGGCCCTGGACAGTGTATGACCGCCCCCCTTTAATATAGTAATGCTTGTAGGTGAAGAATACACAACAAGCTTTTAGAACTCATAAGGGACAGAAAACTAGTCAAAATTATGAAACGGAAGAATTCCCCTCAAAAGAAATTCCAGGAAGAAGTGAAAACGAAAGAACTTATCAAAACAGATATAAGCAATATAACTTAACAAGAAATTAGAATAATAGTCATAAGATTAATCGCTGGGCTTGAAAAAGGTATGAGAGCAGAGAATCTATTACTGCACAGATCAAGGAACTAAAAAATAGTCATAATGAATTTAAAAATGCTATAAATGAGGTGGAAAATAAGATGGAGGTGGCCACACCATGGATTGAAGAGGCAGAGGGGAGAATAAGTGAATTAGAATATAAAATTATGGAAAAAGAGGAAACTAAGAAAAAGAGAGTTAAAAAACATCCAGGGTCAAAAGGGGAGAATTCGAGAACTAGGTGATGCAATCAAATGGAACAATATCTGTATCATATGAATTCCAGAAAAAGAAGAGAGAGAGAAAGGAGCTGAAGGTGTACTTGAATAAATCATAGCTCAGAACTTCCCCAATCTGGGGAAGGAAACAGACATTGAAATCCAAGGGGCATACAGAACTCCCTTCAGACATAACTTGAATCAGTCTTCTGCACGACATATCATAGTGAAACTGGCAAAATACAAGGATAAAGAGAGAATTCTGAAAGCAGCTAGGGATAAACAGGCCTTAACATACAAATGTAGATACATAAGGGTGGTAGCAGACCTATCTGCTGAAACTTGGCAGAAAGGAAAGGCAGGAAATCTTCAATGTGATGAACAGGAAAAGTATGCAGCCAAGAATCCTCTATCCAGCAAGCCTGTAATTCAGAATAGAAAGATAGATAAAAGTTTTCCCCAAAAAAACCAAAAACTAAAGGAATTCATCACCACTAAACCGCTCTACAAAAGATCCTAAGGGGGACTCTGTGAACAAAATGTGGCAAGGATCACAAAGTACGAGAGACATCACTACACGCATGATACCTACAGATATCACAATGACTCTAAACCCATATCTTTCAATAATAACACTGAATGTAAATCAACTAAATTCTCCAATGAAAAGACATAGGGTATCAGAATTAATTAAAAACAAACAAACAAACAAAGATCCGTCTATATGCTGTCTGCAAGAGACCCATTTTAGACCTGAGGACACCTTCAGATTGAGAGTGAGGGGATGGAGAACTATTTATCATGCCACTGGAAGTCAAAAGAAAGCTGGAGTAGCCATACTTATATCAAACAAACTAGACTTTAAATTAAAGGCTGTAATAGATGAAGAAGGGCATTATATAATAATCACAGGGTCTATCCATCAGGAAGAGCTAACAATTATAAATGTCTATGTGCTGAATACAGGAGCCCCAAAATATAAAAAACAATTACTCACAAACATAAGCAACCTTATTGATAAGAATGTGGTAATTGCAGGGGACTTTAATACTCCACTTAAAACAATGGACACATCATGTAGACACAGAATCCATAAAGAAACAATGACCCTGAGTGATACATTGACCAGATGGACTTGACAGATATATTTAGAACTTTGCATCCCAAAGCAATAGAATAGACTTTCTTCTTGAGTGCACATGGAACATTCTCCAAGATACATCACATACTGGGTCACAAAGCAGACTTCAATAATATAAAAGAATTGAGATCATACCATGCACACTTTCAGATCACAATGCTATGAAACTTGAAATCAACCACAGGAAAAAGTCTGGAAAACCTCCAAAAGCATGGAGGTTAAAGAACATCCTACGAAAGAATGAATGGGTCAACCAGGCAATTAGAGAAGAACTTAAAAGATATATGGAAACAATTAAAAATGAAAATACAACAATCCAAACGCTTTGGGATGCAGTGAAGGCAGTCCTGAGAGGAAAATACATTGCAATCCAGGCCTATCTCAAGAAACAAGAAAAATCTCAAATACAAAGTCTAACAGCACACTTAAAGGAAATAGAAGAACAGCAAGACACACCAAACCCAGCAGAGAAAAGAAATAATAAACATCAGAGCAGAAATAAACAATATAGAATCTAAAAAAACAGTAGGCAGATCAATGGAACCAAGAGTTGGTTTTTTAAAAATATATTAAAAAAGATAAACCTCTAGCCAGGCTTCTCAAAAAGAAAAGAGAGAGGAACCAAATAGATAAAATCACAGACAAAAAGGGATTTATTAGAACAAATCCCTCAGAAATAAAAGCAATTATCAGGGAATACTATGAAAAATTATATGCCAACAAAATGGACAGCCTGGAAGAAATGAACAAATTCCTAAATACCCACACACCACTGAAACTCAAACGGGAAGAAACAGAAAACTTGAACAGACCCATAAGTTGTGAAGAAATTGAATCAATTATCAAAAATCGCTCAACAAATAAGATTCCTGGGCCGGATGGCTTCCTAGGTGAATTCTACCAGACATTTAAAGCAGAGTTAATGCCTACCCTTCTCAAGCTGTTCCAAAAATAATAATAATAATAATAATAATAATAATAATATATAAAAAAGAAAAAGAAAAAAGAAAAGAAAGAAAGAGAAGGAAAGCTTCCAGGCTCATTCTTTATTCCCAAATCAGACAGACACCTTCAAAAAGGAGAATTACAGGCTAATATCCCTAATGAACATGGATGCAAACATTCTCACAAGATACTAGCAAATCAATTCAACAGTATATTAAAGGAATTATTCACCATGATCAAGTGGGATTCATATCGGCAGGGTTGTTCAATATCACAAATCAATCAATGTGATGCATCACATTAATAGAAGAAAGGATAAGAACCATATGATCCTGTCAATAGGTGCAGAAAAAGCATTTGATAAAATAGAGAGCATCCTTCATAATAAAAACCCTCAATAAAGTTGGGACACAAGGAACATACCTAAATGTCATAAAAGCTGTATACAAAAAGCCCACAGCTAATATAATTCTCAATGGGGGAAAACTGAGAGCCTCCCACTGAGATCAGGAACATGACATGGATGTCCACTCTCACCACTGCTGTTTAACACAGTGTTGGAAGTCCTAGCTTCAGCAATCAGGAAACAAAATGAAATAAAAACATCCAAATTGTCAAAGAAGAAGTCAAATTTTCACTTTTTGCAGATGACATGATACTCTACATAGAAAACCCGAAAGACTCCACCAAAAAGCTACTAGAACTGATACATGAATTCAGCAAAGCCGCAGGATACAAAATCAATGTACACAAATCAATTGCATTTTTATACACCAATAATGAAGCAACAGAAAGATAAATCAAGAAATAAATCCCATTTATAAGTGCACCAAGAACTACAAAACCTAGGAATAAACCTAACCAAAGATGTAAAAGATCTGTATGCTGAAAACTATAGAAATCTTATGAAGGAAATTGAAGAAGTCACAAAGAAATGGAAAAACATTGCACGCACATGGATTGGAAGAATAAAAATTATTAAAATGTCAATACTACCCAAAGATATCTACACATTTATGCAATCCCAATCAAAACCACACCAGCATTCTTCTCAAAGCTAGAACAAAAAAGTCCTAACATTTGTATGGAACCACGAAAGACCCCAAATAGCCAAAGTAATGTTGAAAAAGAAAACCAAAGTAGGAGACATCACAATCCCAGAATTTAGCCTTCACTACAAAGCTGTAATCATCAAGGCAGTATGGTATTGGCACAAAAACAGACAGAAAGACCGATGGAATAGAATATAGACCCCATAATTGGACCCACAAATGTATGGCCAACTAATCTTTGACAAGTCAGGAAACAGTATTCAATGGAAAAAAGACAGTCTCTTTAACAAATGGTGCTGGGAGAACTGGGCAGCAACATGCAGAAGAATGAAACTAGGCCATTTTCTTACACCATACACAAAATAAACTCAAAATGGGTGAAAGGCCTAAATGTGAGGAAGGAAACCATCAAAACCCAAGAGGAGAAAACAGGCAAAACCCTCTTTGACTTCAGCTGCAGCAATTTCTTGCTCAACACATCTCCAAAGGCAAGGGAATTAAAAGCAAAAATGAACTATTGGGACCTCATTAAAATTAGAAAAAAAAAGAACAACTAAGGGCGCCTGGGTGGCTCAGTCGGTTAAGTGGCTGACTTCGGCTCAGGTCATGATCTCGCGGTCTGTGAGTTTGAGCCCCATGTCGGGCTCTGTGCTGACAGCTCAGAGCCTGGAGCCTGTTTCAGATTCTGTGTCCCCCTGTCTCTGACCCTCCCCTGTTCATGCTTTGTCTCTCTCTGTCTCAAAAATAAATAAACGTTAAAAAAATTAAAAAAAAAAACTTCTGCACTGTAAGTTTTGTTTATCAACAAAGACATAAATAGACATTTTTTCAAAAGAAAACAGAAGACATGAATAGACACTTTCCTAAGAAGACATCCAGATGTCCAACAGACACATGAAAAGATTCTCAACATCATTAATCATCAGGGAAATACAAACCAAAACCACATTGAAATACCACCTCATACTGGTCAGAGTGGCTAAAATTAACAACTCAGTAAACAACAGATGCTGGCGAAGATGTGGAGAAAGCACAGTTGGTGGGAATGCAAACTGGTGCACTCTAGAAAACAGTGTGGAGGTTCTTCAAAAAACTAAAAATAGAACTATCCTATAACTCAACAATAGCAAAGCTTTCAAAAATAGCCAAATTATGGAAAGAGACTATATATCCATCAACTGATGAATGGATAAAGATGTGGTTCATATATACAATGGAATCCTACCTGGCAATGAAAAAGAATGAAATCCTGCCATTTGCAGCAACATGAATGGAACTGGAGGATATTATGCTAAGTGAAGTAAGTCAGGTAGAGAAAGATAGATACCATATATTTTCACTCATATGTGAACCTTGAGAAGCCTAACAGAAGACCATGGGGGAAGGGAAGGGGAAAAATAGTTTCAAACAGAGAGGGACGAAAACCATAAGGGACTGTTAAATATAGAGAACAAACTGAAGGTTTATGGTGGTGGGGCTGGGGAGAGGTGAAAATGGGTGACGGGTATTAAGGAGGGCACTTGTTGGGATGAGCACTGGGTGTTGTATGTAAGCGATGAATCGTGGGAATCTACCCCCAAAACACACTATATATAATGTATGTTAACCAACTTGACAATAAATTACATTAAAAAAGGAAGCACCCCCATACTTTTAATCTCTCCTAATCACTCTGTTACTCTGTTACTTTATAGCAATTAGCACAAGTCCATCCAAAATCTGTGAGTTATCTCTCTGTTGTGTTCCCAGCATCTAGTTCTTGCCTGGTATGTGGGTGGGGTTCAGTACACATTTATACATGAAATAAATAAACCATTCACCCTCCCCAAAACATTATGTATCTTCTGCGCCTCCATGACTTTCTGATATCATTCTTTCTTCCTAGAGTGCTTTATCCCATCTTCTTCTTCAAAAAAAACCTCTTTGTTTCTTGACAACTCTGCTCAAATATTAGCTTCTCTACATCCCCAAGAATGAGCAAGGGTCTTAAAACCCAGATGCCCTCCATAATGTTTATTGAATAAATGACTCCACATTTATCTCTGTAAATGTCAGCTATTGGCTTTAACCCATATTTTAAAAATTATTTTTGAATCCTTACTTTGTTATCCAATCTATTAGTGGCCCATAACAGGCTATGTCATCCATAATTAAATAAGTGTTCACTCTCTGTATTCATCCTGTTCACATCTGTCTAAAATACAGTGTGCAGAACAGGGCTGATAAATGTCATCTGCCATGTAGTTTGGGAAAACAAATTAGTGTGACCTAACCAAACTAGAGGATTGGCAGCAGGGACTTATCATACAGATAAATTTGGGTCCATCTTGTACCTAGATTTTTTCCCCTTTCTGGCCCCAGAGCATCCCTGCTCATCACAATCTGTGTATCCTTAAAAGAACACTGTATATGTCACCAATTCCATGGCATCTCCTTAGTTCTCCATAATCAAACGTAATATCCCTTCACCTTAGAGTTGCTTAGGTACTTATATTACTTTACTTATTCATTCAATAAATATTTATTGAGAATCTTATAATTTCACAGGCACTGTACTGTGCTTTTGGTCACAAAGAAGTATGAGTAGAGCTTTACCTTATGTTATGTTCATTACATACTTGTCTTAATCCCCACTTTATCACTTATGGTTTAGGGAAGGTACGAAGACTCTCTGAACCTTAGTTTACTTATGTATAAAAATAAGGATAACATTACTTGTTTCACATAGTTCTGCAGGTTACACAATTTTACAAAGCACCTAGCACAGAGTCTGGTATGTGACAGGTGTCTAACAATTTCTTATATCTTTTTCTCTACACACTAGATTGTAAGAGAAAGGGGGTGCCTGCTGTGTGGACACTCTTCTTGCTTCCTTGCTTCCTCCAACTGTGTCTTTGATTTTCACATGACCATTGTGTGGAGTGGAGTTGGAGGTGGGTTCCATCCCTACAATTTTGCTGTCTTTCCCTCCCAGAGCAGAGGTGACTGTACCTGGCCCTCAGGCACCAGCATAGGGTCTCCATCACCATCTGGTCTGTGGTCCTACTGGAGCAAGTTCATCATGTCTAATCTCCAAGTTCATGCAGAACTGCATGAGGCACAGGCTGGCTTGTACAATCACAGTACCTTTAAGCTAAGGGAACGGGTGGGAATACCAGGCTTCAGGGGCTTGAGGTTAGCACGTCCTCATGAGGTGACCCGTGAGGATGCCCTAATCTGTGGGAATGTGATCAAACCCCTGTCCTGTTTTCTTCCTCCCCTTCCCCCCTATTTGTCTCTGTTAGCTTTATCCTTCCTTATTTCATCCTTCTTTCCTACCCTCTTCTGTCTCTTGTTTGCTTTCCCACTTTATTTGTGCTTCTCTGTTCCTCATTCCACTTCACCCTCAACTGCGGCCCTACTCTCCTCCCTGGCTGGGCCTCCAGCTCTGCTCTCCTTTCCTCTCCTTCTGCCCCAACTGTTGTAACTCACCAAATATTTATTTCACTTAAACACTGTGCCTTACACAGTAGTAAGTACTCTGCACAACTAACAGACAAACAATCCTGCCCCAGTTGGGGAAAGTTCACTATCTTCCTGAAAATGACTCCACCTTCTTTTCCTTTAGAGCAGCCAGTGTCAGCCTCTCCTGTTATCCTATATCCTCTTTTTTCCTGCTTTTCCTCTCTCTCCCATTTTCTGTCTCTTTATCCCTTGCTACACTGTGTCTTGAAATGTCATTAGAAATCTCTGAAAGAAATCTTCTCCGTGTATTACAGAGCTGGTTCTCTGCTAATAACATTGCATTTGATATATGCATTTAATACAAGTAAAAAAAACTATTGAAATAAATAAATTATGAAAAATTTACAGCAAAGCCTTTAATTTCATACCAATCATTCAGAATGAATGCTAAATCTGTTGGCAGCATGCAACAAACATCATTCTTCGTGTTTTTTTAAAGCCCAGAAAATTAAGGACATTGGAGTACTTTGTCTTTTTGTTACCCACAATTTTCTTCACCTCCACTGTGTTCCACCATAAATAAAAGACCACACAATTTTGTTTAGGAATCAATTTGATATATGAAGATACTGCATTAACTACTCTATATGTGTTTAATTTATTTTACTGCCAGCTCATGATGATTCTGAAATGAGAGGGTGAGATTTCTGTTTTCCTGGTTTCAGAAGCCAGACAGAGATTTCTCTTCCCAGAGCCTAGAACCTCTGTGGGAATTATTCTCCTTTGCTGGGAGTCTCAGTAGAGGAAGGAGGACAGCATAGTGAAATCACAAGTAAAGGGGAAACTGACCTAGTTTGGGCCCATTCTGGCTCAATGTGAGCTGAAATGGACAAATCCATCATGGAAGGGTGGGGCTAGAGGTAAAAAAAAAATCATATGCTAAGAATGTGGCATCTTATTAAGAGAGAGATGACAAGCCCTAAGATTCACCACTTCAGATACACCTCAAATACTGCCTCAAACCCTGCCTTCCCTCCCCTGCCCCTACCAAACACACAGATTGTGGTTCACTAAACTATTGAAGTTCCTTGATCACACCATATTTTGCCTTTACACTGTGTTTTTTTTTTTTCTCCTCCAAAAATGTCCTTTTCCCTTGATCTGCCCACCACATCTTTTTCATCCTTGAAGACTCGGCTCTGGAGTCACCTTCATGAAATAATCCCTCAATCATGCCTGTTTTGGCCTCACTGGACTCTACATACACCTTGCCTACAATCTCAGTCATTCTGGGTATTTTATGTTTATATACTTCTTTTCTCTTACGGTACTATACACTATACACAAAATTAAGTCTAAATATACCATTGACCTAAACATTAATGCTAAATCATAAAGCCTTTAGAGAAACACAGAAAATTATTTTTGAGACATGGTGGTAGTTAAAGATTTTTTAAGAGAGGTTAAAGGAGGCAATATACTATAAAATAATATAGTTGACTTTATTAAGTATATTTTTTTGTCCATTAAGCTAAACTGTTAAGAAAATGTATAGACATATGGCAGAAAATGAGAAAATATTCACAAAATATATATCTAATAAACAAGTAGTAGACAGAATATTTGAAGAACTCATACAAGTCAGTAATACAATAAACTCAGTAGAAAATGGGAAAAATGAACAGACAAGACATTGTCTTGTCCCAAACAAGACATACTAGTTGTCAGAAACATATAAAACTAGCCACAGTCTGTGAGAAACAGCTTTGCAAAACACATAGTATGAACAAAACAAATCAAAACAAAACAAAAACTGGTATATAAAATACACAAATAACTTATATTTTTTGTATTAAAAAATTTTATCAATGTCTATTTGTTTTTGAGAGACAGAGATACAGAGAATGAGTGGGGAATGGGCAGAGAGAGAGGGAGACACAGAATCTGAAGCAGGCTCCAAGCACTGAGCTGTCAGCACAGACCTCACAAATCATGAGATCATGACCTGAGCTGAAGTCAGATGCTTGACCAAGTGAGCCACCCTGGTGCCCCACAAAGAACTTTTAAAATTAAACAATAAGAAAACAAGCAACCCAATTAAAAATAAGTATATATGCTGATCAGAACTCAACAAAGAAGATACATGGATGTCAAATAAGCATATGAAAAAACACACAGCATCATATGTCATTAGAGAATTTCAAACTTAAACAACACTGGCTAAAATCTAAAACACTGACATCACCAAATGGTAGTGAGGATGTGAAATGACATGAGGATTCACTCATTACTGGTGGGAATACAAAATGTTACAGGGGTGTCTTGGCTCAGTCTGTTAAATATCCAACTGTCAATTCCAGCTCAGTTCATAATCTCATGGTCTATGAGATGGATTCCTGTGTCAGGGAGTGTGGATACTACCTGGGATTCTCTTTCTCTGCCCTTACTCATGGACATGCACATATACGAGTACTCTTTCTCTCTCTTAAAATGAATACATGAATAAACATTTAAAGATGGTACAGCCACTTTGGGAGGCATTTTGGCAGTTTCATTCAAAACTCAACATATTCTTACTATATGATCTAACAATCACACTGGTATTTACAGAAGCTTTATTCAATAATTGCCAGAACTTGGAAGCAACTGAGATGTTTTTCAGTAGCTGAATGGATAAACCAACTATGGTAATACAGACAATGGAAAATTGTTCAGTAATAAGGAGAAATGAACTATCAAGTCATAAAAAGACCTGTAATAACATTAAATGCATAATCTAGGTATATAAAAAAAAAGCCAGTGTGAAAAACCTCCAGAAACTGGAAAAATCAAGGAAATGGATTATCCTTTTAGAGCTTTCAGAAGGAACACAGCTTTGATGATGCATTTTATACTTCTGATCTCCTGAACTAAAGATAATACTTTTCAGTTGCTTCAAACCACTAAATTTTTGGCAATTTTTTGCAGCATCAGTAAGAAACTAATACATAGATAATAGAGAAGAAAGTTGAGACGTGAGGAAATGAAGAAAGATGAAGCAGGCAAGGGTGAAAGGTTTGGAGTTGTGTGCTTGATAAAGGCACAGGATAAAGCAGACCATTACTGTCCACCTCCGGATAGTTCTTATGAGCTCCCATGTGGGATCAAATTCAACATTACAGCTCTGTAGAAGACTTTTATATCTATCCACTTCATTCGCATCTCACTAAGAAGATCTAGATGGAGGGTCCTTCCAGCACAGAGGTAACATCACATTTAAATTAACCAAGTTGGGGCATCCAAATTGGAAAGAAAAAAATAAAATTACCGTTGTTCGCAGACAACACAAACATATATGTCGAAAACCCTAGTGATTACACACACACACACACAAACACACACCTCCTAAAACTTATAACAGTTCAACAAATTTTTAGAATACAAATCAACATACAAAATAATTTGTATTTCTAAGCACTAGCAATAAATAACCTGGAAAGGAGATTAAGAAAACAAATTCATCTATAATACTAGGAATAGGGAGGATCCTGGGAAGATGGCAGCATAGGAGGACACTGGGCTCACTGGGCGTCCTGCTGATCACTTAGATTCCACCTACACCTGCCTAAATAACCCAGAAAACAGCCAGAAGACTAGCAGAATGGAGTCTCCAGAGCCAAGCGCAGATAAGAGGCCCACGGGAGAGGGTAGGAAGGGTGGTGAGGCGTTGTGCACTCCGTGGACTGGTGGGAGGGAGCCAGGGTGGAGGGGTGGCCCACCAGCAAAGCAGAGCACCTGAGTCTGGCTTGCAAAAGCGGAGGGGCTGGACGGAGTGTGTTCTGACAGCAAGTGGGACTTGACATCTGGAAGGTTATAAGCTAACAGCTCTGCTCAGAGAACAGGAGGGCTGGAGAACAATGGGAGGGAGCCTTGTTGAGCCCTGGAGGACTGAGCTCAGCTTGGTGGGGAACAAAGGTGCTCGCCAGCGCCATCTCCCTCACCCATCCCCCAGCCAAAATCCCAAAGGGAACCAGTTCCTGCCAGGGAACTAGCTTGCAGCGCACAAACACCCAACGCTGTGCTTCTGCGGATTCATACTTCTGGCAGGTCTGACTTCCTCCCAGTGCTGCAGGGCCCCTCCCAAAGCAGATCTCCAAAGGAAAAGCGAGCTGAGCCTGCCCCTCCCGCCCCTGTGCACCTTGCCGATCCACCCCAGCTAATATGCCAGAACCCCAGCACCACAAGCCTGGCAGTGTGCAAGTAGCCCAGACGGGCCATGCCACCCCACAGTGAATCACACCCCTAAGAGAGGGGAAGAAAAGGTACACACCAGTTTGCTGAGGCCCCAGTGGTGGGCTGGGGGCAGACATCAGGTCTGACTGCGGCTCCACCCACCAATGCAAGTTATTCAAGACAGCACAGGGGAAGTGCCCTGCAGTCCTGCACCACTCCAGGGACTATCTAAAATGACGAAACGGAAGAATTCCCCTCAGGAAAACATCCAGGAAATAACAACAGCAAACGAATTGATCAAAAATGATTTAACAATATCACAGAAAGTGAATTTAGAACAATAGTCATAAAATTAATCGCTGGGTTTGAAAACAGTATAAAGGACAGCAGAGAATCTCTTCCTACAGAGATCAAGGGGCTAAGAAACAGCCAGGAGGAGCTAAAAAATGCTATCAATGAGCCGAAAAATGAAATGGAGACAACCATGGCTCGGATTGAAGAGGCAGAGGAGATAATGGGTGACTAGAAGAAAAAATTATGGAAAAAGGAGAAGCTGAGAAAAAGAGAGATAAAAAAATCCAGGAGTATGAGGGGAAAATTAGAGAACCAAGTGATGCACTAAAGAGAAATAATCTACGCATAATTGGTATCCCAGAGGAGGAAGAGAGAGGGAAAGGTGCTGAAGGGGTACTTGAAGCAATAATAGCTGAGAACTTCCGTGATCTGGGGAAGGAAAAAGGCATTGAAATCCAAGAGGCACAGAGAACTCCCTTCAGACGCAACTTGAATCAATCTTCTGCATGACATATGATAGTGAAACTGGCAAAATACAAAGATAAGGAGAAAATTCTGAAAGCAGGTAGAGATAAAGTGATTTAACATAAAGGGAGACCTATAAGACTCGTGACCGATCTCTCTACTGAAATTTGGCATGCCAGAAAGGAATGGCAGGAGATCTTCAATGTGATGAGCAGAAAAAATATGCAGCCGAGAATCCTTTATCCAGCAAGTCTGTCATTTAGAATAGAAGGAGAAATAAAGGTCTTCCCAAACAAACAAAAACTGAAGGAATTCGTCACCACTAAACCAGCCCTACAAGAGATCCTAAGGGGGATCCTGTGAGATGAAGTTCCAGAGACATCACTACAAGCATGAAACCTAAGGACATCGCAATGACTCTAAACCCATATCTTTCTATAATAACACAATGGAAATGGACTAAGTGCACCAACCAAAAGACATAGAGTATCATTATGGATAAAAAAAAAAAACAAGACCCATGTATTTGCTGTCTACAAGAGACTCATTTTAGACCTGAGGACACCTTCAGAATGAGAGGGAGGGGATGGAGAACTATTTATCATGCCACTGGAAGTCAAAAGAAAGCTGGAGTAGCCATACTTATATCAGACAAACTAGACTTTAAATTAAAGGCTGTAACAAGAGATGAAGAAGGGCATTATATAATAATCACAGGGTCCATCCATCAGGAAGAGCTAACAATTTTAAATGTCTATGCGCCGAATACAGGAGCCCCCAATATATAAAAAACAATTACTCACAAACATGAGCAACCTTATTGATAATAATGTGGTAATTGTAGGGGACTTTAACACTGCACTTACAGAAATGGATAGATCATCTAGACACACGGTCTGTAAAGAAACAAGGGCCCCGAATGATACAATGGATCAGATGGACTTGACAGATATATTTAGAACTCTGCATCCCAAAGCAACAGAATATACTTTCTTCTCGAGTGCACATGGAACATTCCCCAAGATATTTCACATACTGGTCACAAAACAGCCCTTCATAAGTTATCAAGAATTGAGATCATACCATGCATACTTTCAGACCACAATGCTATGAAGCTTGAAATCAACCACAGGAAAAAGTCTGGAAAACCTCCAAAAGCATGGAGGTTAAAGAACACCCTACTAACGAATGAGTGGGTCAACCAGGCAATTAGAGAAGAAATTAAAAATATATGGAAACAAACAAAAATGAAAATACAACAATCCAAACGCTTTGGGATGCAGCAAAGACAGTCCTGAGAGGAAAATCCATTGTAATCCAGGCCTATCTCAAGAAACAGGAAAAATCCCAAATACAAAATCTAACAGCACACCTAAAGGAAATAGAAGCAGAACAGCAAAGACAGCCTAAATCCAGCAGAAGAAGAGACATAATAAAGATCAGAGCAGAAGTAAATGATATAGAATCTAAAAAAACTGTAGAGCAGATCAACAAAACCAAGAGTTGGTTTTTTGAAAAAATAAACAAAACTGACAAACCTCTAGCCAGGCTTCTCAAAAAGAAAAGGGAGATGACCCAAATAGATAAAATCATGAATGAAAATGGAATTATTACAACCAATCCCTCAGAGATACAAGCAATTATCAGGGAATACTATAAAAAATTATATACCAACAAACTGGAAAACCTGGAAGAAATGGACAAATTCCTAAACACCCACACACTTCCAAAACTCAATGAGGAGGAAACACAAAGCTTGAAAAGAGCCATAACCAGCGAAGAAATTGAATTGGTTATCAAAAATCTCCCAATAAATAAGAGTCCAGGACCAGATGGCTTCCCAGGGGAGTTCTACCAGATGTTTAAAGCAGAGATAATACCTATCCTTCTCAAGCTATTCCCAAAAATTGAAAGCGAAGGAAAACATACAGGCTCATTCTATGAAACCAGTATTGCTTTGATTCCTAAACCAGACAGAGACCCAGTAAAAAAAGAGAACTACAGGCCAATATCCCTGATGAATATGGATGCAAAAATTCTCAATAAGATACTAGCAAATCAAATTCAACAGCATATAAAAGGAATTATTCACCATGATCAGGTAGTATTCATTCCTGGGCTGTAGGTCTGGTTCAACATTCGTAAATACATCAATGTGATATATCACATTAATAAAAGAAAAGATAAGAACCATATGATCCTGTCAATCGATGAAGAAAAAGCATTTGAAAAAATTCAGCATACTTTCTTAATAAAATCCCTCGAGAAAGTTGGGATAGAAGGAACAACCTAAGCATCATAAAAGCTATTTATGAAAACCCCACAGCTAATATCATCTTCAATGGGGAAAAACTGAGAGCTTCCCCCTGAGATCAGGCAGGGATGTCTACTCTCACCGCTGTTGTTTAACATTGTGTTGGAAGTTCTAGCATCAGCAATCAGAAAACAAAAGGAAATTAAAGGCATCAAAATTGGCAAAGATGAAGTCAAGCTTTCGCTTTTTGCAGATGACATGACATTATACATGGAAAATCCGACAGACTCCACCAAAAGTCTGCCAGAACTGATACATGACTTTAGCAAAGTTACAGTATACAAAATTAATGTACAGAAATCAGTTGCATTCTTACACACTAATAATGAAGCAACAGAAAGACAAATAAAGAAACTGATCCCATTCACAATTGCACCAAGAAGCATAAAATATGTAGGGATAAATCTAACCAAAGATGTAAAAGATCTGTATGCTGAAAACTATAGAAAGCTTATGAAGGTAATTGAAGAAGATATAAAGAAATGGAAAAACATTCCCTGCTCATGGATTGGAAGAATAAATATTGTCAAAATGTCAATACTACCCAAAGCTATCTACACATTCAATGCAATCCCAATCAAAATTGCACCAGCATTATTCTCGAAGCTAGAACAAGCAATCCTAAAATTCATATAGAACCACAAAAGGCCCCAATAGCCAAAGTAATTTTGAAGGAGAAGACCAAAGCAGGAGGCATCACAATCCCAGACTTTAGCCTCTACTGCAAAGCTGTCATCATCAAGATAGCATGGTATTGGCACAAAAACAGACACATAGACCAATGGAATAGAATAGAAACCCCACAACTAGACCCACAAACATATGGCCAACTAATCTTTGACAAAGTAGGAAAGAACATCCAATGGAAAAAAGAAAGTCTCTTTAACAAATGGTGCTGGGAGAACTGGACAGAAACATGGAGAAGATTGAAACGAGACCACTTTCTCACACCATACACAAAAACAAACTCAAAATGGATAAAGGACCTGATGTGAGACAGGAAACCATCAAAACCCTAGAGGAGAAAGCAGGAAAAGGCCTCTCTGACCTCAGCCGTAGCAATTTCTTACTCGACACATCCCCAAAGGCAAGGGAATTAAAAGAAAAAATGAATTACTGGGACCTTATGAAGATAAAAAGCTTCTTCACAGCAAAGGAAACAACCAACTAAACTAAAACGCAACCAATGGAATGGGAAAAGATATTTGCACATGACATTTGCATGTGCATGATATTTGCACAGACAAAGGGCTAGTATCCAAAGTCTATAAAGAGCTCACCAAACTCCCCACCCAAAAAACAAATAACCCAGTGAAGAAATGGGCGGAAAACATGAATAGATACTTCTCTAAAGAAGACATCCGGGTGGCCAACAGGCACATGAAAAGATGCTCAACGTCACTCCTCATCAGGGAAATACAAATCAAAACCACACTCAGATATCACCTCACGCCAGTCAGAGTGGCCAAAATGAACAAATCAGGAGACTATAGATGCTGGAGAGAATGTGGAAAAACGGAAACCCTGTTGCACTGAAGGTGGGAATGCAAACTGGTGCAGCCACTCTGGACAACAGTGTAGAAGTTCCTCAAAAAATTAAAAATAGACCTACCCTATGACCCAGCAATAGGACAGCTAGGAATTTACCCAAGGGATACAGGAGTACTGATGCATAGGGGCACTTGTACCCCAATGTTTATAGCAGCACTCTCAACAATAGCCAAATTATTGAAAGAGCCTAAATGTCCATCAGCTGATGAATGGATAAAGAAATTGTGGTTTATATACACAATGGAGTACTATGTGACAATGAGAAAGAATGAAATACGGTCCTTTTGTAGCAACATGGATGGAACTGGAGAGTGTGATGCTAAGTGAAATAAGCCATACAGAGAAAGACAGATACCATATGTTTTCCACTCTTATGTGGACCCTGAGAAATGTAACAGAAACCCATGGAGGAGGGGAAGGAAAAAAAAAAGGAGGTTATAGTGGGAGAGAGCCAAAGCCTAAGAGACTCTTAAAAACTGAGAACAAACTGAGGGTTGATTGGGGGTGGGAGGGAGGGGAGGGTGGGTGATGGGTATTGAGGAGGGCACCTTTTGGGATGAGAACTGGGTGTTGTATGGAAACCAATTTGACAATAAATTTCATATATTGAAAAATAAATAAATAAATTTGGCAAACTAAAAAAAAAAAGTAGGAATAGGAAAAAAAAAACGGGTAAATTCAACCAAGTTAGTAAAAGACTTTGTTAGTAAAAACTGTAATTCAGCACTAAAAGAAATTAAAGAGACATAAATAAACATTCCATGTTTGTAGATTAGCTGATAATATTGTTGAGATGATCACACTAGCCAAAGTTATCTACAGATTCAGTGCAATCCCTATTAAATCTCTATGTTTTTTTTTTTTTTTGCAGAATTTAAAAAAAAATCTAAAATTCATATGGCATGTCAAGGAACCATGAATAGCGAAAAAATCTTCAAAAATTAGAACAAGTTGGAGGACCCACACTTTCTGATTTTAAAACTTACTGCAAAGCTACAGCAATAAAAAAAGTATGCTGCTGGTATAACCACAAACATCAATGGAAGAGAATAGTAGAAATAAGAATTAAACCCTTGAATTTATAGTGAATTAATTTTAAGTAGGGTGCCAAAGCCATTCAATGGAGAAAACGTGTTTCCTTAATAAGTTGTAGTAAACAAACTGGATAACCACATGCAAAAATGAAGTCATACCTTTACCTTATGCCATACAAATAAGTTATATCGAAATGGATTAAATACCTAAACATAAGACGTGAAACTCTTGGAAGAAATTAGAGGAGAATATCTTCATAACATTGGGTTGGCAATGATGTCTTGGATGAGACATTAAAAACACAGGCAACAAAAGATAAAATACATAAATTGGACCTAATCAAAATTAAAAACTCAGTGCGTCTAATTACATAAGTGGAGTGAGAGCACAACTCACAGAATAATAGAAACAGTTTTAAATCATATTTTTGTTAAGGGATTAATATCCAGAACATATAACAAATTCCTACAACTCAACAACTGAAACAAATACCCCAATTCACAAAATGGACAAAAGACTTGGACTTTTCTCCATAAAACGTTAAAAATGACAACAAACATATGAAGATTCTTGGCATTACTCTTCATTAGGAAAATATAAATCAAAACCATGATGAGATATCACTTTATATCAATTATTATTGCTATTTATAATAATAATAATAATTTATATATAATATATAAATTATTATTAAATAATAATAATAATTTATATATGATATATAAATTATTATTATTATTACTATTACTATTAGGAGGGGAAGAAGCAAGTGGGGGAAGAAGAAAAGGGAGAGTGAAAGATAGGGAAAAGGAGAGGGAGAGGGAGAAAGGAAATAATAAGCCGTTGACAATGATGTGGAGAAATTGGAACCCTTGTACGTTGCTGGTTGGAATTTAGAATGGTGTAGCTGCTGTAGGAAAGCTGTGTAATTCCTCAAAAAATATAGAATTACCATATGATCTAGCAATTTCAACCTTATTTATATATACAAGAGAATTGAAAGGAGAGGGTCAAATACATTGTTCTCAGGAGCCAAAAGGTGGAAACAATCCATTGTCCATAGACAGGTGAATAAGCAAAGTGTATATACATCTAATAGGATATTATTTAGCCTTAAAAACTAGTGAAATTCTGACACATGCTACAATATGGGTGAAACTTGGAAACATACAAAGTGAAATGGGCAGACATTAAAAACACAAATATTGTGTGATTTCACTTGTCTGAGTTGCCTAGAATAATAAAATTCATTAAAAAAGTAGAATAGACATTTCAAGAGGATGGGTAAATGGAAGAATAGAACGTTATTGTTTAACAGATATGGAATTTCTGTTTGGAATGATGAAGTAGTTCTGGAGACAGTGGGGATGACTGTAAAACATTGTGGACTTACTTAATGCCACATAATTGAACACTTCAGATAGTTAAAATGGTAAATTTAATGTTATGTAAATTTTACCGCAACAAAAATATATACTGGGGAAAATCCACAATAGGCCAGGAAGAAATATAGAATAGACTAATGCTATGAAGGCCAAGAGAAAGAGGGAGTCAAACTTTCAAAGAGAGCAGTGTATTGTCTCAAGTGCCTGAGATATTTTGAGTAAAATGCAGAAATATTTGGCAAATATGAATACATATATGATGTTGATGAGTGGTATGGTAGTTATAGGAGCCGGACTGCAGCAGAAACAATGATCAAAGGTTAATATTTCAAGGAGAGTAAGATGTGGTTCAATGCTGTTTTGATGTGTAGGAAACTGAGTATGGGAGAATAGACATTTTCCTATGGAAGAAATACATAAAGGAAGCAGTATCCATGCTCACAGAAGATAAAGGGATTTCAGAAAAGGAAAGTAGTTGAATTAAGCACTTGGTGAAGAGTACAAGAATAGAAGAAGTCTGTGGTTTGTTTCGTTGGTTTGGTTTTTAAATGGTAGGTTTCTAGAGGAGCAGTAAGTGGGAGTGATGGCAGCAGATGAAGGATGGGGACAATATGTGGATGAGGATGTATGAGGCAACGCATGGCTAGAAAATCTTTGAAGCAGCTAAGCTTATGAATGATATATATTTTGTTTATAATCAAAAAATAGCAGGTCAAAAATTAGCTAGTAGGATTTTCTTTAGGAAACATTTTATTTCCCATTTGGAGCAAATCCAAAATGTTCTTTTATATTTGTCTTAAATCATTTTAAAATGTTTCCTTTTAACCATCAACAAAACTAAAAGGCAACCAATGTAATGGGAAAAGATATTTGCAAATGACATATCGAACAAAAGGCTAGTATCCAAAATCTATAAAGAGGTCATCCAAACTCCCCACTCAAAAAACAAATAATCCAGTGAAGAAATGGGCAGAAGACATGAATAGATATTTCTCTAAAGAAGACATCCAGATGGCCAACAGACACATGAAAAGATGCTCAACGTCACTCCTCATCAGGGAAATACAAATCAAAACTACACTGAGATAACACCTCATGCCCCTCAGAGTGACTAAAACGAACAAATCAGCAGACTATAGATGCTGGAGAGGATGTGGAGAAATGGGTACTCTCTTGCACTCTTGGTGGGAATGCAAACTGGTGCAGCCACTCTGGAAAACAGTGTGGAGGTTCCTCAAAAAATTAAAAATAGATCTACCCTATGACACAGCAATAGTATTTCTAGGAACTTACCCAAGTGATACAGGAGTGCTGATGCATAGGGTCACTTGTACCCCAATGTTTACAGCAGTACTTTCAACAATAGCCAAATTATGGAAAGAGCTTAAATGTCCATCAACTGATCAATGGATAAAGAAGCTGTGGTTTATATATACAATGGAATTCTACTTGGCAATGAAAAAGAATGAAATATGGTCTTTTGTAGAGACATGGATGGCACTGGAGAGTGTTATGCTACGTGAAATAAGTCATACAGAGAAAGACAGATACCATATGTTTTCACTCTTATGTAGGTCCTGAGAAACTTAACAGAAGACCATGAGGGAGGGGAAGGAAACAAAGAAAAAAAAAAGGTTAGAGAGGGAGGGAGCCAAAACATAAGAGACTCTTAAAAAGCAAGAACAAACTAAGGGTTAATGGGTATTCAGGAGGGCACCTGTTGGAATGAGCACTAGATGTTGTATGGAAACCAATTTGACAATAAATTTCATATTTTAAAAAAATGAACAGACAAAAAATAGTTTTCCCAAACCAAACATGAACAGTGTTCTTGGAAGGAAGAACAAGAAGTTATGTGGCAGGACCCCTAGTTTCAGGATCCCTTATTGATGTCCTGTACCAGAGGAAGGGGATATATACATATTTTTTATTCATTGCTTCTGGATAAATAAATTTAACTCTAGGAAGCTGCTTCATTTTGTCACAAAGAGGATGGTGGAAAAAGATAAGGATGTTGCAGCCCAAACCCATCTCTACTGCAATGGACAATTCTCAGAGAGCATGTCCAAGTCAGGGGCAGGGCTCCCTTTGAGCACATGAGCTCTCTTTGACCCTGGGGAGTGGATATGAAGAAAGTAAAAAGCATGTATTTTGTTGTATCATATTTATCCAAAGGAAAAAAATAATGTTTTTAATTATGATGTTAATTCTAAGGATCTCAGCTAACTCTCAAAGCCTAAAATAATTCAGAGTTCTAGATTGGAAACTGTCTCCCAAGGAGAGATGGGTGAGAATTTTTAACATTCTTGATAAATACAGACCTGATTGCAAAATTTAGGTCCACGCTTTATTCACTAAGCTTGGGGTAAGAACTTCTCACAGCCCCAAATGGGAGAAATTGCATCCTTCTTTTTGTGCCCAGTACACTCTGACCTTGATACTGATAAAGCATGTAGACTGAAGGAGGATAGGAGACGCTGAAAATTAGAAGCTGAGAAGATTGGCTAAGTGGAATCATAGCCTGGAAGACTGGAAGGGTCTCAGGAAGTCATTTTGTCCACTCTCATCATTTTATCAGCAAGGAAACTGTCATTCAGTGAGGTACAATGCCTGTCCAAAGTTGCATGGCACTAGCTTTGGGCCAGTTCTGGGACACCAGATTGACTACCCCTGTCCTTATTTACTCCACCTTCAGGTTTTCTTTAAGGACCCTGTTGTACACAACTTTCTTTTCCTGTTGTACTATCTGGAAATTGAACTCCCTTCATCAAAGGAGGATGCTAATGAAAGCAACTTGGTACATTTACTCTTGATTTTGTTGGGAATGGTTGTTATTTTTCTCTGGCAAATTAGCCATCTAGAAACAAAGGTGGCTGTCTATAACTGTGCACAATGTCCAGCATTGGAACAAGAATCTTTCACCCACCACAAATATAGTATTTTTTAAAGAAATATTTGGCAAGAATGTCTGTCTTTCAATACTCCTGAGAATATATTTTCCAGGAAAGCAAGGGATTTTCTTTCCCTGCAATTCAGTCTTGATAATGAGACTCTTTTCCACCCATACCAGGACAGGTCAGGGTATTGGAGATAAAGTCCTCAGTATCACAAATGCTAGAGGCTAAATCCACCTCTTGACAGAAAAGTCTTTCCTGAAGGGTGAGTTACCAGCATTTGACCTGATATAGATCCCAGCAGTGAGGGGTGCCCCCTCTCTGAAGCTCTGCACACCCTCTCCCTCCTTCCCTTCTGCTCACAACCCCTAGGCTTTGTCAATTAATCACTCTGCCATGGGCCGGGAGAGATTGATCCCCAAATGAGAACTTTATATTATAATTGAACTGGCTGCCCCTTAGGTCACTTATGTTATTTCTGTGTCCCTTTGGCAGGGGCCTCTAATCATTCTCTCCTTTGCTCTCTTCCTGGTTGTCAGGCCACAAATCTCCGCATGCTCCTTAAAGTGTCAGTACATTCAGGAGCACTTTCATAAGTGGGATTAATTGTTAGACATATCTCCCTGCTGTCTTCCTTCTTGCATGGTGACTTCTACTGACAGAGGAACTGTTTCTCCAGAGCATCCTTATTCCCATCCTCAGGAAACAGGCTGTTGGATTGGTCCAGGTCTTTACTGGTTTAGTAAACTGAGACGAAAGAGGAAAAAGAGGGACCCAAAGCTGGCTGCATACCAACACATATGTCTGGAGTCTCCGTGTCTCTACACTGATTAGGCTGTCCCTTAGAGTCTGAGCCACTGTGTCATCAGCCCTGGTGTTAACATACCCTGGTTCTTCAGGATAAGTTTCCTCGGTATAGAATTCCTGTTACAATTTCCTGTTGCACACCCATTAATTTAGATTATTTCTCTGGGCAAAGGATAAAAGCTTTATGCCCTGGGATTTTGTACTCACAGAAAGGACAGCAATTCATCCTCAGTAAGCTAAATTTTTATCATGACCTCCAGCATATTTGGTCCACAGGTTACTCTATGGGAATGATTAGCCTTACTCTATTGCTCTGTATGCTGGATATAAGGATTAAGTGAAATATGTATAAGAAAAGACTTGGAAAATTCATTAATATTTTTCATTCTGAACATAAGAAACATTAATAAAAAAGTCTTTCCTGAGGTAATTTTTTTTATTATTTCCATTTTTTTTTATTTGTCAGAGTAGGAATGGAATGAATCAGTACAAAGAAGATTAATGAAACTAGAATGACAGACCAAAGCAGCAAGCTAGAAATCCACAGCACTGCAGGGCTCCTCAACTGCACTGTGTGTCTAATGTTCCTGGAGATCTTGGTAAAAAGTCTGATTCAGCAGGTCTAGGGCCGGGCCTAATTTTCTGAAATTTTAGCAAGTTCATATATATTAGCCATGCTGTTGATGCAGGAACCTCCTCATAATTATCAATAAGGACATAGAAATCTGGCTTGGGGAATACCCTAAACTTATCTCCTATGCACAGGAAATTCTCCAAAGAAAGAGGAAGAGAAGAAGCGGGGGGAGGACACCCCCCATGTATTAAGTGCTGTGTTCAGGCAAGGTTCTATATGCTTTCCCTGAAATATTTCATTTAATGACAAATCCTGAGATTGAACTATTATTATTCCCATTTAAAAAATGTGGTCTTTGAAGCTTGAAAAAGAAAGCAGACCAGCTTGTGTCAGCTGATAAAAAGGAGAATCAGGAAATGCGTTCTGGCAGTCTGAACTCAGAACCCAGGCTATTTCACATTTCACTAAATTTCTAAAAAGGAAACATTTTTTAAGTCTGTATATTTTATTTTATTTAAAAATTTTATTTTTTTCATTTACTTTTTTTTAATGCGAAATTTATTGTCAAATTGGTTTCCATACAACACCCAGTGCTCATCCCAACAGGTGCTCTCCTCAATGCCATTACCCACTTTCACCTGCCTCCCACCCCCCATCAACCCTCAGTTTGTTCCCAGTCTTTAAGAGGCTCTTATGGTTTGCTTCCTTCCCTCTATGCAACTATTTTTCCCCCTTCTCCTCCCCCATGGTCTTCTGTTAAGTTTCTAAGGATCCACATAAGAGTGGATATCTGTCTTTCTCTGTATGACTTATTTCATATAGCATAACACTCTCCAGTGCCATCCATGTCTCTACAAAAGACCATATTTCATTCTTTCTCTTTGCCAAGTAGAATTCCATTGTATATATAAACCACAGCTTCTTTATCCATTGATCAGTTGATGGACATTTAGGCTCTTTCCATAATTTGGCTATTGTTGAAAGTGTTGCTGTAAACATTGGGGTACAAGTGACCCTATGCATCAGTACTCCTGTATCCCTTGGGAAAATTCCTAGAAATGCTATTGCTGTGTCATAGGGTAGATCTATTTTTAATTTTTTGAGGAACTTCCACACTGTTTTCCAGAGTGGCTGCACCAGTTTGCATTCCCACCAAGAGTGCAAGAGAGTACCCATTTCTCCACATCCTCTCCAGCATCTATAGTCTGCTGATTTGTTCGTTTTAGTCACTCTGAGGGGCATGAGGTGTTATCTCAGTGTAGTTTTGATTTGTATTTCCCTGATGAGGAGTGACGTTGAGCATCTTTTCATGTGCCTGTTGGCCATCTGGATGTCTTCTTTAGAGAAATATCTATTCATGTCTTCTGCCCATTTCTTCACTGGATTATTTGTTTTTTGAGTGGGGAGTTTGGATGACCTCTTTATAGATTTTGGATACTAGCCTTTTGTTCGATATGTCATTTGCAAATATCTTTTCCCATTACATTGGTTGCCTTTTAGTTTTGTTGATCATTTCCTTTGCTGTGCAGAAGCTTTTTATCTTCATGAGGTCCCAATAGTTCATTTTTGCTTTTAATTCCCTTACCTTTGGGGATGTGTCAAGTAAGAAGTTGCTACGGCTGAGGTCAGAGAGGTTTTTTCCTGCTTTTTCCTCTACGGTTTTGATGGTTTCCTGTCTCACATTCAGGGCCTTTATCCATTTTGAGTTTATTTTTGTGAATGGTGTAAGAATGTGGTCTAGTTTCAATCTTCTGCACATTGCTGTCCATTTCTCCCAGCACCATTTGTTAAAGAGACTGTCTTTTTTCCATTGGATATTCTTTCCTGGTTTGTCAAAGATTAGTTGGCCATGCTTTTGTTGGTCTAGTTCTGGGGTTTCTATTCTATTCCATTGGTCTATGTGTCTGTTTCTGTGCCAATACCATGCTGTCTTGATGATTACAGCTTTGTAGTAGAGGCTAAAGTCTGGGATTGTGATGCCTCCTGCTTTGGTCTTCTTCAAAATTACTTTGACTATTTGGGGCCTTTTGTGGTTCTATATGAATTTTAGGATTGCTTGTTCTAGCTTCGAGAATAATGCTGGTGCAATTTTGATTGGGATTGCATTGAATGTGTAGATAGCTTTGGGTAGTATTGACATTTTGACAATATTTATTCTTCCAATCCATGAGCAGGGAATGTCTTTCCACTTCTTTATATTGTCTTCAATTTCCTTCATAAGCTTTCTATAGTTTTCAACATACAATCTTTTACATCTTTAGTTAGGTTTATTCCTAGGTGTTTTATGCTGCTTCGTGCAAATGTGAATGAGATCAGTTTCTTCATTTGTTTTTCTGTTGCTTCATTATTAGTGTATAAGAATGCAACTGATTTCTGTACATTAATTTTGTATCCTGAGACTTTGCTGAATTCATGTTATCAGTTTTAGGAGACTTCTGTTGGAGTCTCTTGGGTTTTCCATGTATAATATCATGTCATCTGCAAAAAGTGAAAGCTTGACTTCATCTTTGCCAATTTTGATGACTTTGATTTTCTTTTGTTGTGTGAGTGCTGATGCTAGCACTTCCAACCCTGTGTTAAACAACTGGTGAGAGGACATCCCTGTCGTGTTCCTGACCTCAGGGGGAAAGCTCTGTTTTTCCCCATTGAGGATGTTATTAGCTAAGTGATTTTCATAAATTTCTTTTATGATGTTTAAGTATGTTCCTTCTATTCTGACTTTCTTGAGGGTTTTTATTAATAAAGGATGCTGAATTTTGACAAATGTTTTTTCTGCATCGATTGACAGGATCATATGGTTCTTATCTTTTCTTTTATTAATGTTATGTATCACATTGATTGATTTGAGAATGTTGAGCCAGCCCTGCATCCCAGGAATGAATCCCACTTGATCATGGTGAATAATTCTTTTTATATGTTGTTGAATTCAATTTTCTAGTATCTTATTGAGAATTTTTGCATCCATATTCATCAGGGATATTGGCCTGTAGTTCTCTTTTATTACTGGGTCTCTGGTTTAGAAATCAAAGTAATGCTGGCTTCATAGAGTGAATCTGGAAGTTTTCCTTCCCTTTCTATTTTTTGGAACAGCTTGAGAAGGATAGGTATTACCTCTGCTTTAAATGTCTGGTAGAATTCCCCTAGAAGCCATCTGGTCCTGGACTCTTATTTGTCCATTTCTTCCAGTTTGTCCAGTTTGTTGGCATATAATTTTTCATCGTATTCCGCAGTTTTTTTTTTCTGGGGGGTTGGTTGTAATAATTCCATTTTCATTCATGATTTTATCTATTTGGGTCATCTCCCTTTTCTTTTTGAGAAGCCTGGCTAGAGGTTTATCAATTTTGTTTATTAAAAAAAAAAAAAACAACTCCTGTTTTCATTGATCTACTTTACTTTTTTTGTTTGTTTGTTTAGATTCTCTATTGTTTATTTCTGCTCTGATCTTTATTATTTCTCTTTTTCTGCTGGGTTTGGGGTATCTTTGCTGTTCTGTTTCTATTTCGTTTATTAGTGCTGCTAGATTCTGTATTTGGGATTTTTCTTTTTGCTTGAGATAGGCCTGGATTGCAATGGATTTTCCTCTCAGGACTGCCTTCGCTGCATCCCAAAGCGTTTGGATTGTTGTATTTTCATTTTCGTTTGTGTCCATATATTTTTTAATTTCTTCTCCAATTGCCTGGTTGACCCATTCATTCTTTAGTAGGGTGTTCTTTAACCTCCATGCTTTTGGAGGTTTTCCAGACTTTTTCCTGTGGTTGATTTCAAGTTTCATAGCATTGTGGTCTGAAAGTATGCATGATATGCTCTCAATTCTTGTATACTTATGAAGAGTTGTGTTGTGACCCACTATGTGATCTATCTTGGAGAATGTTCCATGTGCACTTGAGAAGAAAGTATATTCTGTTGCTTTGGGATGCAGAGTTGCAAATATCTCTGTCAAGTCCATCTGATCCAATGTGTCATTCAGGGTCCTTGTTTCTTTATTGATCCCGTGTCTAGACGACCTATCCATTACTGTAAGTGGAGTATTAAAATCTGCTGTAATTGCCATATCATAATCAATATGGTTGGTTATGTTTGTGATTGTTTTATGTATTTGGGTGCTGCTGCATTCGGCACATAGACGTTTATAATTGTTAGCTCTTTCTCATGGATAGGCCCTGTAATTATTATATAATGCCCTTCTTCATCGCTTGTTAAAACCTTTAATTTAAAGTCTAGTTTGTCTGATATAAGTATTGCTACTCCAGCTTTCTTTTGACTTCAAGTAGCATGATAAATAGTTCTCCATCCCCTCACTATCAATCTGAAGGTGTCCTCACGTCTAAAATGAGTCTCTTGTAGACAGAAAATAGGTCTCGGTTTTTTATCAATTCTGAAACCCTATGTCTTTTGGTTGAGAATTTAGTCAATTTACATTCAGTGTTATTATTGAAAGATATGGGTTTAGAGTCATGGTGATGTGTGTAGGTTTCAGGCTTGTAGTCATGTCTCTGGTACTTTGTGGTCCTTGCAACATTTCACTCACAGAATCCCCCTTAGGATCTCTTGTAGGGCTGGTTTAGTGGTGATGAATTCCTTCAGTTTTTGTTTGGGAAGGACTTTATCTCTCCTTCTACTCTGAATGACAGACTTACTGGATAAAGGATTCTCAGCTGCATATTTTTTTCTGTTCATCACATTGTAGACTTTCTGCCATTCCTTTCTGGCCTGCCAAGTTTCAGTAGACAGGTCTGTCTCTAGTCTTATTGGTCTCCCTTTATATGTTAGAGCATGTTTATCCCTAGCTACTTTCACAATTTTCTCTTTATCCTTGTATTTTGCCAGTTTCGCTATGATATGTTGTGCAGATTGATTCAAGTTAGGTCTGAAGGGAGTTCTCTATGCCTCTTGGATTTCAATGCCTTTTTCCTTCCCCATATCAGGGTAGTTCTTAGCTATGATTTGTTCAAGTATCCCTTCAGCCCCTTTCTCTGTCACTTTTTTTTCTGGAATTCCTATTATACGGATATGTTGTGTCTCATTGCATCACGTAGTTCTCTACTTCCTCCCTCATACTCCTGGATTTTTTTAATTTCTCTTTTTCTCAGCTTCCTCTTTTTCCATAATTTTATCTTCTAATTCACCTACTCTCTCCTCTGCCTCTTCAATCCTAGCTGTGGTCGCCTCCATTTTATTTTGCACCTCATTTATAGCATTTTTAGCTCCTCATGACAATTTCTTAGTAGCAATAGATTCTCTGTTGTCCTCTATACTTTTTTCAAGCCCAGTGATTAATTTTATGATTCTGATTCTAAATTCTTGTTCTGTTATTGCTTAAATCATTTTTGATCAATTCTTTAGCTGTTGCTACTTCCTGGAGTTTCTTTTGAGGAGAATTCTTCCGTTTTTTTCATTTTTGATAGTCCCTGGGGTGTCTCCAAGCTGCAGGGCACTTCCCCTGTGCTGTCTGGAGTAACGTGTCGGTGAGCGGGACCACAGTCAGACCTTATGTCTGTCTCCAGTCCACCTCTGGGGCCACAGTAAGACTGGTGTGTACCTTATTTTCCCCTCTCCCAGGGGCAGGACTCACTGTGGAGTGGTGTGGCCGCTGTCTGGGCTACTTGCACACTGCCAGGCTTGTCGTACTTCATCAGTGGGATCTGGTATATTAGTCCTTGTGGATACACAAGGTGCACAGGGACAGGAGGGGCAGGCTCAACTCGCTTTGCTGTAGGTGGTCCCCTGCGGGAGGGGCCCTGCAGCACCAAGAGGGAGGGAGACTCATCAGAGGGATGCATCCAAAGAGTCACAGCATTGGGTGTTTGTGTGTTGCAAGCAAGTTTGGTTAATTGGTTCCCTTTGCGATTTTGGCTGAGGGATGGGAGAGAAAGATGGAATTTGCCAGCACCTTTGTTCCCCCTCTGAGCTGAGCTGTCTTCCAGGGCTCAACACCTCTTCCTCCCAGTGTCCTATTGCCCTCCCACTCTCTGAGCAGAGCTGTTGACTTATAACATTACAGAAGTTAACTCCCGCTGGCTGTCAGAACTCAAGCAGTCTGGCCCCTCCACTTTTGCAAGGCAGACTCGAGAATTCCACCTTGCTGGCAGGCTGCCCCTCCACCGCCCCAGCTCCCTCCTGCCAGTCTGTGTAGCACGCATCACCTCTACGCCATTCCTATCCTCTTCTGTGGTCCTCTTGTCTATGCTTGGCTCGGGACAGTCTATTCTGTTAGTCTTATGGTGGGTTCCTGGGTTATTTAGACAGGTGTGGGTGGAATCTAAGTGATCAGCAGGACGAGGTGAGCCCAGCGTCCTCCTACGCTGCCATCTTCTTCAAGCTGTCTAACGTTTCTTGTCTGTTCATTTTTAAAAATTATTGTTTATTTACTGAACCTGGGGCAGATTAGGTACACAACCAATTTTAAATGTACATCTTTCAATTACATTTTCAGGTGTTTTTGGATTCAGAAAACTATTGAAACACTCTGTGCTATAGTTTCCTCTGGGGTTAAAAAGTAAATAAATAAAATAAAGCTTTTACTTATTGTTGTGGTGAATTAATGAGATAAAATAAATCAAGTGCTGATATCCAGCATGGCATGTAGTAGAGGCACAAGAAATATTAGCCACCTTTAATAGCAGAAAATGTGCTTTATTTATTGGGAATAAAAAATGTTTAAAAGTTTATAGATCTCCCCCTCATTTGGGACACTAACAGAACCCCTAATGGAATTGTATTTTCTCAAGTGTTTTGGGGACAACAATGGCAGTTAATGCTGGGAAATTGGAATGAAATGGAGAATGAACGGTCTAGCTATAGAGAGTCATGGTAAGATGACTTTAGCTGAGACACCTAGTAGGATTCCCAGGCCATTCTGAGGTAGGGGACTAAGAATTTACCCTGATTTGATGTTGTTCCATGGGTTTTATTTCTCTGTAACAGCTCTCAGTTGCACCAATGTAGTCATGAATAAGGTAGATGGTGGGGTTTTTCCAGGATTTGTAGTGTAGCAAAGTGACTGCAATGAGAAAGCTGAGCTTAATTATAAGGAGGCAATTGTAATGCTGCTAACAGATTAAAGAAAGATAATGAAAAAAAATCACTAGAGGGTTTGACTAGATAAAAGAAAAGTTGTGGGATCTATGGATTAGAAATTTTCATGAAGTTGAAGAATTACTACAGTCAGGATACATGAGTAAATAAACTCAAGTATAAGTGGCTGTGGTCCAAGTAGACTATGTGACTTCACTTTGGGATCAAATATCTCAGCTATGACACTGAGAGTGGATGGGTGCTGTGGAGTGGAAGACTGAGTCATGAGGCTCAGGGAGCTCATACATCATGTGAAAGGTGGAGCCCAAAGATGATTACTGGATTTAGAGTGGAGAGGGGACAGTAAGCAGGTGCTGAAAGCTTTTAATGTATCAGCAGAAGGGGTCAGAGTGATGGTGGATGACAATACAGAGGTGAGAGAAGGCAGGGTCTTCTGGGTGGTTGGAGACAAGGAGTTTCACAATGAGGGGTCTTGAAGATGTAGGTGAGAGAGAAAAATGGCAATTGACATAGGCTTTAAACAATTACAGTTATTGAACAAATGAGTGAACTTCAGAAACACACCTTTCCTCTTTCTCCCCAAAACCAAATGTTAAAATTAAGTCCCAGGGAGCAAGAGAGAGAGTTCTTTATTTCTATTTTATTAGCTCACCTTCTTACATATTGCCAAGTTAATCCAGCCTCATCCAGCTCCACCAGATGGCTCATATTGCATCTCACTTCCAACACTACTAGATAAGAAGGTACCTATGTGTACTAAAGAGACCTACAGTCCTTCTCTCTCCCTCTGCTTCCCTGTCTCTGCCTTCTCTACACAACTTCTGTTTGACTACATGTTTATTTTGCTTACTATTTCAAATTTTATGGTAATTTCAATGAACATTGTCCATTCACAAAGTGTAAATGTATTCAACATGCTCTCCCACTTTCTAATTTCCCCATTGATGTTTATACTCTCTTAATATTCTTTCAAGTCTAATAAAATCTCTTTAACATTCATTTATTTTGTTCTAAGTAACCCCAGTAAGTTCTCTAAATAGACTTGAACTTTATAATCTTTTTATTGATTGTTTGAAAGTGAATTTTCCATATCCAAGGGATTAGAACTTTCCCAGCTCAAAATTCATCTTAGTTTAGAAGAAGGCAAGTATGCTTTCTTTAAGAATTCTATCCTTTATAGTTGAAATGGTTTTTAAATTCCATTGTGAGAATTATTGAGACATATGAAGGGAACATTCCCCACTAGAAAAGTTTTTAGAAACCCAGAATCCTCTCTCTGCTGCTCCCCAGCTAGCACTCTCCGTCTCCCTCTCTCTCTCTCAAAAAAGAAAAAAAAAGTTTTTTTGGAGCAGAAGATGGCAGCATAGGAGGACACTGGGCTCACTGCGTCCTGCTGATCACTTAGATTCCACCCACACCTGCCTAAATAACCCAGAAACCCACAAGAAGACTAGCAGAACAGATTTTCCAGAGCCAAGTGCAGATGAGAGGCCCACGGAGGAGGATAGGAAGGACAGAGAGGTGGTGCGGACTACACGAACTGGCGGGAGGGAGCCGGGGGCGGAGGAGTGGCCTGCCGGCAAAGCAGAGACCTTGAGTCTGGCTTGCAAAAGTGGAGGGGCCAAATGGAGTGTGTTTGGACAGTAAGTGGGACTTAACATCTGGAAGGTTATAAGCTAACAGCTCTGCTCAGAGAGCTGGAGGGCTGGAGGACAACAGGAGGGAGAGTTGTTGAGCCACAGACAACAGAATGCAGGTTGGTGGGGAACAAAGGCGCTCGCCAGTGCCATCACCTTCACCCATCTCCCAGCCAAAACTCCAAAGGGAACCAGTTCCTGTCAGGGAACTTGCACCACGCGAACACCCAACGCTGTGCTTCTGCAGATCCATCCCTCCAGTGGCGGGTCTGACTCCCTCCTGGTGCTGCAGGTCCCTCCTGAAGCGGATCACCAAAGGATAAGCAAGCTGAGCCTGCCCCTCCTGCCCCTGTGAACCTTGCCAATCCACCCCAGCTAATATGCCAGATCCCCAGCACTGCCCCAAGTCTGGCAGTGTGCAAGTAGCCCAGATGGGCCATGCCATCCTACAGTGAATCCCACCCCTAGGAGAGGGGAAGAGCAGGTACACTGCAGTCTGACTGTGGCCCCAGTGGTGGGCTGGGGGCAGACATCAGATCTGACTGTGGCCCTGCACACCAACGCAAGGTATTCAAGACAGCACAGGGGAAGTGCTCTGCAGTCCCACACCATGCCAGGGAATATCCAAAATAACGAAACAGAAGAATTCCCCTCAAAAAAAAACGTCCAGGAAATAACAACAGCTAACTAACTGATCAAAGACCATTTAAACAATATAAGGGAAAGTGAATTTAGAATAACAGTCATAAAATTAATCGCTGGGTTTGAAAAGAGTATAAAGGACAGCAGAGAATCTAGTGCTACGGAGATCAAGGGACTAAGGAACAACCGGAAGGAGCTAAAAAATGCTATTAAGGAGCTGCAAAATAAAATGGAGATGACCACAACTCGGATTGAAGAGGCAGAGGAGAGAATAGGTGAACTAGAAGATAAAATTATGGAAAAAGAGGAAGCTGAGAAAAAGAGATATAAAAAAATCCAGGAGTATGAGGGAAAAAATAGAGAACTAAGTGATGCACTAAGGAGAAATAATCTATGCATAATTGGTATTCCAGAGGAGGAAGAGAGGGGGAAAGGTGCTGAAGGTGTACTTGAAGAAATAATAGCTGGGAACTTCCCTGATCTGGGGAAGGAAAAAGGCATTGAAATCCAAGAGGCACAGAGAACTCCCTTCAGACGTAACTTGAATCGATCTTCTGCACGACATATCATAGTGAAACTGGCAAAATACAAGGATAAAGAGAAAATTCTGAAAGCAGCAAGGGGTAAACGTGCCCTCACATATAAAGGGAGACTGATAAGACTAGTGACGGATCTCCCTACTGAAACTTGGCAGGCCAGAAAGGAATGGCAGGAAATCTTCAATGTGGTGAGCAGAAAAAAAAAATGCAGCCAAGAATCCTCTATCCAGCAAGTCTGTCATTTAGAATAGAAGGAGAGATAAAGGTCTTCCCAAACAAACAAAAACTGAAGGAATTTGTCACCACTAAACCAGCCCTACAAGAGATCTTAAGGGGGATCCTGTGAGACAAAGTACCAGAGACATCGCTACAAGCATGAAACCTACAGACATCACAATGACTCTAAACCCATATCTTTCTAAAATAACACAATGGAAAAGGACTAAATGCGCCAAACAAAAGACATAGGGTATCAGAATGGATAAAACGACAAGACCCATCTATTTGCTGTCTACAAGAGACTCATTTTAGACCTGAGGACACTTTCAGATTGAAAGTGAGGGGATGGAGAACTATTTATCATGCCACTGGAAGTCAAAAGAAAGCTGGAGTAGCCATACTTAGACAAACTAGACTTTAAATTAAAGGCTGTAACAAGAGAAGAAGGGCATTATATAATAATTACAGGGTCTATCCATCAAGAAGAACTAACAATTATAAATGTCTATCCCCCAAACAGGACAGCTCCCAAATGTATAAAACAATTACTCACAAACATAAGTAACCTTATTGATAAGAATGTGGTCATTGCAGGGGAGATTAACACTCCACTCACAGCAATGGATAGATCATCTAGACACACAGTCAATGAAGAAACAAGGGCCCTGAATGATACATTGGATCAGATGGACTTGACAGATATATTTAGAACTCTGCATCCCAAAGCAACAGAATATACTTTCTTCTCGAGTGCACATGGAACATTCTCCAAGATAGATCACATACTGGTCACAAAACAGCCCTTCATAAGTTATCAAGAATTGAGATCATACCATGCATACTTTCAGACCACAATGCTATGAAGCTTGAAATCAACCACAGGAAAAAGTCTGGAAAACCTCCAAAAGCATGGAGGTTAAAGAACACCCTACTAAAGAATGAATGGGTCAACCAGGCAATTGGAGAAGAAATTTCAAAAAATATGGACACAAACGAAAATGAAAATACAACAATCCAAACGCTTTGGGACGCAGCGAAGGCAGTCCTGAGAGGAAAATCCATTGCAATCCAGGCCTATCTCAAGAAACAGGAAAAATCCCAAATACAAAATCTAACAGCCCACCTAAACGAAATAGAAGCGGAGCAGCAAAGACACCCCAAACCCAGCAGAAGAAGAGAAATAAGAAAGATCAGAGCAGAAATAAACAATATAGAATCTAAAAAAAAACTGTAGAGCAGATCAATGAAACCAAGAGTTGGTTTTTGAAAAAATAAACAAAATAATAAACCTCTAGCGAGGCTTCTCAAAAAGAAAAGGGAGATGACCCAAATAGATAAAATCATGAATGAAAATTGAATTATTACAACCAATCCCTCAGAGATACAAGCAATTATCAGGGAATACTCTGAAAAATTATATGCCAACAAACTAGACAACCTGGGAGAAATGGACAAATTCCTAAACACCTACACACTTCCAAACCTCAACCAGGAGGGAATAGAAAGCTTGAAGAGACCCATAACCAGTGAGAAATTGAATCAGTTATCAAAAATCTCCCCAAAAAATAAGAGTGAGGACCAGATGGCTTCCCAGAGGAATTCTATCAGACATTTAAAGCAGAGATGATACCTATCCTCAAGCTATTCCAAAAAATAGAAAGGGAAGGAAGACATCCACACTCATTCTATGAAGCCAGTATTACTTTGATTTCTAAACCAGAGACCCAGTAAAAAAAAAAAAGAGAACTACAATCCAATATCCTTGATGAATATGGATGCAAAAATTCTCAATAAGATACTGGCAAATCGAATTCAACAGCTCATAAAAGGAATTATTCACCATGATCAAGTAGTATTCATTTCTGAGCTGCAGGGCTAGTTCAAATTCGCAAATCAATTAACATGATACATCACATTAATAAAAGAAAAGAGAAGAACCATATGATCCTGTCAATCAATGCAGGAAAAGCATTTGTCAAAATTTATCATCCTTTCTTAATAAAAACCGGCGAGAAAGTCGGGATAGAAGGAATATACGTAAACATCATGAAAGCCATTTATGAAAAGCCCACAGCTAATATCATCTTCAATGGGGAAAAACTGAGCGCTTTCACACTGAGATCAGGAATACGACAGGGATGCCCACTCTCACCGCTGTTGTTAACAGAGTGTTGGAAGTGCTAGCATCAGCAATCAGACAACAAAAGGAAATCAAAGGCATCAAAATTGGCAAAGATGAAGTCAAGCTTTCACTTTTTGCAGATGACATGATATTATACATGGAAAATCCGATAGAATCCACCAAAAGTCTGCTAGAACTGATACATGAATTCAGCAAAGTTACAGGATATAAAATCAATGTACAGAAATCAGTTCATTCTTATACACTAAAAATGAAGCAACAGAAAGACAAATAAAGAAACTGATCCCATTCACAATTGCATCAAGAAGCATAAAATACCTAGGAATAAACCTAACTAAAGATATAAAAGATCTGTATGTTGAAAACTATAGAAAGCTTATGAAGGAAACTGAAGAAGATACAAAGAAATGGAAAGACATTCCATGCTCATGGGTTGGAAGAATAAATATGGTTAAAATGTCAATACTACCCAAAGCTATCTACACATTCAATGCAATCCCAATCAAAATGGCACAAGCATTCTTCTCAAAACTAGAACAAGCAATCCTAAAATTCATATCGAACTACAAAAGGCCCCAAATAGCCAAAGTAATTTTGAAGAAGAAGACCAAAGCGGAAGGCATCACAATCCCAGACTTTAGCCTCTACTGCAAAGCTGTAATCATCAAGACAGCATGGTATTGGCACAAAAACAGACACATAGACCAATGGAATAGAATAAGAACCCCGGAACTAGACTCACAAAAATATGGCCAACTCATCTTTGTCAAAGCAGGAAAGAACATCCAATGGAAAAAAGACAGTCTCTTTAACAAATGGTGCTGGGAGAACTAACTGGATACCAACATGGAGAAGAATAAAACTAGATCACTTTCTTACACCATTCACAAAAATAAACTCAAAATGGATAAAGGCCCTGAATGTGAGACAGGAAACCGTCAAAACCCTAGAGGAGAAAGCAGGAAAAGACCTCTCTGACCTCAGCCGTAGCAACTTCTTACTTGACACATCCCCAAAGGCAAGGGAATTAAAAGCAAAAATGAACTATTGGGACCTCATGAAGATAAAAAGCTTCTGCACAGCAAAGGAAACAATCAAGAAAACTAAAAGGCAACCAACAGAATGGGAAAAGATATTTGCACATGACACATCAGACAAAGGGCTAGTATCCAAAATGTATAAAGAGCTCACCATACTCCACCCCTGTAAAACAAATAATCCAGTGAAAAAATGGGCAGAAAACATGAATAGATATTTCTCTAAAGAAGACATCCAGATGGTCAACAGGCACATGGAAAATGTTCAACATTACTCTGGAAATAAAATAAAAATCACACTCAGATACCAACTCACACCAGTCAGAGTGGCCAAAATGAACAAATCAGGAGACTATAGATGCTAGAGAGGATGTGGAGAAATGGGAACCCTCTTGCACTCTTGGTGGGAATGCAAACTGGTATAGCCACTCTGGAAAACACTGTGAAGGTTCCTCAAAAAATTAAAAATAGACTTACCCTATGACCCAGCAGTAGCACAGCTAGGAATTTACCCAAGGGATACAGGAGTACTGATGCATAGAGGCACTTGTTCCCCAATGTTTATAGCAGCATTCTCAACAATAGCCAAATTGTGGAAAGATTCTAAATGTCCATCATCTGACAAATGGATAAAGAAGTTGTGGTTTATATACACAATGGAGTACTATGTGACAATGAGAAAGAATGAAATATGGCCCTTTCTAGCAACGTGGATGGAACTGGAGAGTGTGATACTAAGTGAAACAAGCCATACAGAGAAGGAGAGATACCATATGTTTTCACACTTATGTGGATCCTGAGAAACTTAACAGAAACCCATGGGGGAGGGGAAGAAAAAAAAAGGAGGTAGAGTGGGAGAGAGCCAAAGCATAAGAGACTCTTAAAAACTGAGAAGAAACTGAGGGTTGATGGAGGGTGGGAGTGAGGGGAGGGTAGGTGATGGGTATTGAAGAGGGTATCTTTTGGGATGAGAACTGGGTGTTGTATGCAAGCCAATTTGACAATAAATTTCATATATTAAAATAAATAAATAAATAAATAAATAAACCTAGAATCCAATTTCAAAGCCAGTATTTGTCTCTGATGTGGCAAGACACTGTCTCACGTGGGTGTTTGAGAACCTGTACCTTTATCATGGTCTATTATATTCAGGCTATAAATAAGAATCACATTTGTGAAAGGTCTGGCCTGAGCACTGTCTCATCCATTTTAGAAAACAATTAAGCTGAAGGCTCCCAGGGGGAGGGACTGTGTTGATTGTTAACCTTTGCAAGTTTGGCATCTGGGATCCAGTGATTGTAACAAGAGCTACAACTCCATGTGCACTTGTTGTATGTAGGATGTTGAGTAAGCACTTTATAGATATTGATATTTAACCCTGAAATGACCTACTGAGGTAGGTATACTATTTGTACCCATTTTAGAAATGTAGGTAATGAGGCTAGAGAGATTAACCCACTGCTCAAGACCACTGCTGTAAGAATGGCAAAGCGATAATGTGAACAACAGGTCAGACTACAGAAAGGAGAAGCCGGGGCCAGGACCTGGTCTTCAGACTTCAAACCAGTGGTTAGTGTTATTGTTTTTATTGTTTTCAGTCTATTTTGGGGGGTGATAACTACAAAACTAAGTGGCTGTGACAGATTTTGAGAAAGAGGGAACATTTTGATCCTTGACACCACCCTTTTGTTTGCTTGTATGCTTGGATTAATCCTGTTTAGAGGGAAGGAAGCTTCCTTAGGTTGGTGGCTCTGGCCTTTGGATTTAGAGAAAGAGGTAAGTCCATGTCTCTTGACATAAAGCCTGTGGCAGGGCCAGCCAGCTTGTTAATTAACCCTCTGGATCATTGCTAGCCAGATCGGATTTCTCAAGGTTGAAACAGGTTATTTGAGGTAGGGCTTGCTTAAAGTTTTCATACCTACACTCTCATTCTGGAACTTTCTGAAGCAACAAATTAGGAGCAGCTTAACTCAGTCTCAACTCAGTGCTAGGGATCTGTGGCTACCATGAGGAAACGGGCACTTTTTCCTGATATAAAGATAGCTAACTTCACCTTGAGCCTGGAGGAATCTCATATAATGCAGGAATTCTCTTTGGAAGGCGGTCTTTCAGGACCCCTTGCAAGTCACACCATTCTCCTGCACCTGACCCTACCACATTCTTGTTCTGGTTATTCACTCAGCTCCCCCACTTCTTACCAGCTCTTTCCCTTCTTGTCAACATTTGAAAAATTCCTAGAGTCTAACCTTAGCCACCAACAGTTTTCCATGCTGCAAGAAGGTTGCTTGCAGGTCTTCTTTCCTAGGTAAAGAAGGTAGGAACATGAAACATATGCTCTCCCCTTCTTTCATACTCCATTCCTCCTCACTACACCAGGAAATATCCCAGGTCATCTGTGCATAGGTTCTTTGTGTTGGTCTCTGGCCATTTCTGCTGCCACCCTCTCTTTTCCCTGGGTAATCCCTGTAGTCAAAGGCTTTTCTTGTGCCCCTCCTCTTGTATCTTCAGCTCTCAGGCACTAAAAAGGCAAAAATGCCTTTTACCAGAAGTCCTGGAGAACATGTTACACAGACTATAGTTAAAAGGTGTAAAAAGGGATCACCAAATGTAGTTCAACTTGGCCAAAATTATGAGACTGGTCCTCATCCCCTGGAAAAAAGTAAATATCTCTGTTACCTCTGGAATCTACCATGAATCTCTTCCAAAGTAGCAGTCTTATTCCTCATGTCACTTTTCTGAACAAAAGTCTACAATTATATTAACTAAAAAATATATAGAGGGCCTACTGTATTCAGTGGAACTCAGAGACAAAGCCACTGAAAATCAAGATCTCTGGCCAGTGTGAGCCTGCCACCCATCTGGAACCAGGATCTCTGAAGGTTTGCAGCCAACCAGCAACTCTTGGTCCCATTAGCTCAGCATTGTTGCTTATCCAAGAAACAGTCACTTTTCCCATTGTAGTTTTCATTGGGAAAAATATGCAGGTACTCTTCTCTATGCAGTTCCCTTATTCAACCTTGGGTATGCTGGTGGGGAGGTAAGTGTGCATGCACATCATGAAATAGCAGCACAAATGAGAAAAGGACTATTCCATGTGGCCATCAGATCCAGAATTTTTACTGTGTAACTCTAACGGGATATAACACAGGGAGAAAAGAACTGCAAACAAATTCTCACTCATAGTAACCATATTTTTCCACTGCTAGTAACACTGATTGAGACTGCTATGCAACTGTCCTGAGTATGATTTTAAAAAAAGAAAGAAAGAAAGAAAGAAAAAAGACTAAAGTGATGTTCACTGAGAATCAGGATTTTCAGCATCAGATAAAGAAAAAAAAACAGATGTAAGATCAATAGGATTTATATAAAAACTCTGTAATTTATAAATACATATTATTTACCTCTATCTACTGAAAGTTTTAGAAACAATGGGGAATTCAGTAGCAGTGAAAACCTGTAGCACCTAGATTGTTGTCATTAGATATCATTTATCACTAAAAGGAGCTAAGACTCCTTAGAAAGATAGCTGATTATAGGTCTGTGGCTGGACATGTACAATTTGAGTCTGGAACATTTTGTTCTACTAGAAAGCAAGAAAATAATCACAAATAGTAATATAATGTCAAAAAGACTTAGCTGGTCTCCACCCAACTAAATATGGGACAATTTGAGTTTCAATAAGTTTAAGAAGTATACTAAATAAAATACATTTAAATCAAATGTATTTACATATATGATAATTAAATCTATAATTTCATAATGAAATTTTAAAAATATTAGGAAAACTATTTGGTCACTGGTAGAGGACAGTTGTGAACAAAGCCATTATTTTGAAAACTGGTAATAATCAAGCATTAATTGTACCTTTCCTTTATAAACTATAATAAATGATAGTTATACCAGATTATAACTTGATAGATAATGAAAAGTTCTATAAACTGTCTAAACATTTTACAGGTAATAGAAATGACATGTACAATATTACTATTTTGCAACTTACAATAAGTAAATGGGTCTAGGTAAAACCATTAAGACCTCAAGTGCACGATCAGACATTACATACAACCTGACTGAAATACTCAGCATTGCCTGAATAGCATTACTGAAGTAGCATTACTGAAAAATCACAGATGGTTTCTATTAAACCTCTAGGTATACCTAGCAATGTATTAAAAATACTGATATAGTTTAAATATATTTTAAAACAGACCACAGGAATACACTCGACAAAATCTATGCTTTGGGAAACTCTACCAAACAAATTTCCTGGTTTCTTCTATGAGAGAGAGAGAGAGGGGTTAAGAGAGAGTTTGAAAAGAGAGAGAAGGTGATGGAAAATATAAAACTGACTAGATATTTGGTGATTTTAAGGAATTATTGTTGACGATTCTAGGTGTGGTGATAGTATTGTAATTACATTCATAAAATTAATCCTCATTGAAATTTTTGGAAAAATGGGGGAAAAATGAATATGGATAATATGTAAATATTTGTGGCAAATGTCTTAAATGGGGCCACTGGACTATGATTATGTAGGAGAATGTCTTTCTTTTAGCTAATAGGCATCCAAGTATTTAGGTGTGAATTGTCCTAATGCGTGTAACTTTCAGATAGTTCAGAAAAATAATTATATGTATGTGAATATGTTAGTTTTTTAATAATAAGTGAGAAGTATTCATATGTTTTAGAGATACATAATAAAATACTATTAAATAAATTAAGTGATTTGCTTCAAAATAATCTACCAAGGTGTGAGTATGTAGTTGAAACAAGATTAGCCATGAACTGGTAATAATTTTTAAAAAGATTTTAACGCTTATTCATTTTTGAGAGACAGAGACAGAGTGCGAGTGGGGGAGGGGCAGAGAGACAGGGAGACACAGAATCCAAAGCAGGTTCCAGTCTCTGAGCTGTCAGCACAGGACCCAATGTAGGGCTCAAACTCACAAACTGTGAGATCATGACCTGAGCTGAAGTTGGACGCTTAACTGACTGAGCCACCCAGGCACCCCTGAACTGATAATTATTGAAGCTGAGATTATGGAACATTAGAATTTATTATACTGTTCTCTCTACTTGTGTATATGTTTAGAATTTTCCATAATAAAACATTAAAGCAGTAAATATAGTGTCTGCTTGCTTCCCCACCCCACCCTCCACACACAAACAGAGGCTTGTGGATTTGATCAGGTGAGAGTGATACAGAAACCATTAGCAGGACACATAAGGGGCTCCAAGTGACCAACACATCACCAGAGATCTGGGCTCCAGGAGAGGCAGGTTATATTTCAGAGCAGAAGGGCCACACTTGCCCTTCCTTTAGACAGATTCTACTTCAACCCGATCCACAACTTTCATCTCTGGAGAAACTTCAGCAGAGCCCATCCCTCACCTCCACTCATGTTGCATATCTTGTTCTCACAGATGCTCATATTTGGGCAGTTACATAGGAGCCAGATTGCCCTTCAGAGCCCCTCACTCTCATCCCAGAGCCACATGCTTGTGGAGTCCTGCTGCAGGAAGCTGGAAGAGTATTGATAAAATTCTTCTACAATGAGGCCATTATTCTGGCTGTCTATACAGGAATTTTCAAAGGCAGAAGTTCTCAATTCTCATATCTAATAATGTAAATGGTGTCCCATGCTCTGTTAGCTGCAGTCATTCCAGAAACTTAACTTATTTTAAATTTTGTATTATATAATATTTCAAAAATACACAAAAAGTGAGAAAACGGAATGATGAATTCCTTTGTATCTATCACCTAAGTTTAATAGTTATGAATATATTTTACAATCCTATGCAATTGATACCTCTACTGCTCTTTTTCTGGAATATTTGAAATGAAATCCCCCAACATCATATATTTTTTTCTGTAAATATGTCATCATGTATCTCTAATACAGCTATTGCCCATAAATTCTATTTCATTTTAACACTTAAAAGTTTACTGTCTATATATAATATCTAATACCTGGTGCATATTAGGATTTCCCTGATTGTCTCATAAATGTCTTTCTACAGTTAGGTTATTAGAGTCAAGATCCAAAGCCCATAGATTGCATTTTATTGTTAATCCTCTTTTGTCTCTCTTCTTCCGTAAGAGTTCCCTGACCCCTCTCTGTTTTGTTCCATGCCATTGTGTTCTGGGAAAAACTCAATCATTTTCTGTGTAGGATATCATACATCCTGGATTTTCTTTCTTGTGTAGCCTTCCAAGTGGTTTCTCCAGCCCCTGTAGTTATTTCAAATGGACAATTAGAGCTTGGTGATTAGACTCATGTTCCACTTTTGAAGGAAGACTACCATCATTATGGTGCTGGAAACTCACCACACCGTAAAGCACACAACATGCCCTCTCCTCACATACAGTGAACCAAAGTTTGGCCAGTTAAATATAAGGGAAAAAAATATCACTGTGCTCATTTGCGGTCTGTCTGATCCCTCCATTATAAAATCCCCCAACAGTTTTTCCCACTAATATTTTTCACATTCATCAAAGTTACTTACCTAGATCCATACTTTTATTTGAAGTTTCAAAATGTTGATTTTCTAATCTTACCTTTTCTTCTGTGTTCATATACTGGTATTCTTCAGAATGGATAATTTTCCTTATCAACTCTGGATGCCATGGAATATAAACTTGTAGAGATAAGGTATAATAAAGCTTGGTTACCTTCAGTTAGTTTTCAAATTCTATATTGATATGTTGATGTCATAATAACCTCTTCTATTGAACATTTTTTAAATCATTAAGAATTGATATATTTACATATATTTGATAATTTGGTGTGTTTCAATCTATTCCAAACATCATTTGTGTTATCCACATTGTTACATCTTAATCCAGCAATAGTTTCTTCAGCAAACAGGTGTTTTTTTTTTTTGTTCTCATTTTATTTTGAAAAATGTTAAATGTATATTTGTGACTTTTTGACAGAACTCTGTATTATCATTTATCTTTCTCCAATATGGAACAATAATAGCTTAGACTTATCTTTTGCAGTTCCTGCCCCGTATCTGGATACAGACATTCTCAAACTGTTTCTAAATTTCTTTAGTGGGAAAAAATGCAGTTTTTGACCAGAATCTGGATGTGTGGAGCACACGATTTTATTTGATCTTTAGAGTGACTCTGAAGTATAGTTACTACAATTATCTGGTATTTTTTAGTAAATAAAAAATCTGAAGTTTGGAGAGGTCAACAAATTTAGTCAAGGTTACAGTTAGATAATTAAGATCTCAAGGGTGTTCTACTTGCTGTGAGAGAATATAGCATAACAAGGATGAAGATTTTTGTCTCCTAAAAGTTTATAATCAGATTGAGGAGATCCACATCTGAGAAACAGTTTACCAACATCTTGAGGTGACTGGGGTCTCATGGTGACAGGAAGTTGGTTCCTGGCATAAAGAACAAGGTAGAGAAACTTTATGAAGAGGTTGCCCTTCATCAGTAAGATGGAACAAGCAGCATATAGTGAGGCATTGGCATTTTATTTTGGATAAATATATCCAAAATATATTTTGACAGAAGGCTGACAGAAGGTTTGGGTTATGAAAGTTGATTGGGAGCTGACAGAAGTGAGGGGACAGAGAAAGTAAGGCAGGAAAGGACTCCACATCTAGGTATTTCATCAAGAGAAAAGAAAACATGTGACCACATAAATATGTGAATATTCACAGCAGCTTTAGTCATAATAGTCAAACCTGGAAATAACTCAAATATCCATTACCAGTAAATGGACTAAAAATGATATATTTGTACAATAAAATACTATCTGGCAATAAAAAAGAACAAATCAGTGTGCAAAACATCATGGATGAATCTCAAAAACATTATATTCAGCTAAATAGCTCAAATTGTATGATTTATTTTTGTGAATTTCTAGAATTTGAAAAACTAATCTATAATGGGAAAAAAATCTACGATTACTCAGATTGAGGGTCGAGGGTGGAGGGAAGCAGGCTGCAAAGGGCATAGGGAGACATTTAGTGTGGTTACATACCCAGTAAAACTTATACAGGCACTTATGTACATCAAAGTACATCAAATTTTATGTTTAAAATGGGTGTATTTAATTTAAGTTGTAACTCAATAAAGTTGGCTTTAAAAACCTAATAAAAGGGATGTCATCATGATGACTACCATAGACAATAGGGATTATCTTTGCAGGGACTTCTGAGAAGCACAGAGAATGCCCCTCTGCCCCACTTCTCACAGCCAACACTATTTATCAGAAAGATAGGAGGCAGGCACATTTACCCACTGTCTGCATCTCCTCTTCCTTTGAGGGTTGCCCTTGGAGGTGTCAAATTCCCTGCACTTCTGAGCTGAACCTGTGTGTTTTTACTATTCACCATGGCAAACCTGTGATTTGGCACTGAGCCTTTCCTGTACACCTACCACAGAATTTATTTGTAGTGTATATTAATTAATAATAATACCATCGATAACAAAAGCAATAAAAATAACCCATGCTGCCAGTTACTCCTTTGGCAGCAGTGGTTCTTTCTGAAGATAGTACAGTGGGGAAATACTGGACCAGGTTTATACATTTTCAACTCATACATAAGGTTTTCATTTATGCCTATCTTCACAGGTAACCTGAACAAATTGCCTAAGTCTTCTGAAAGAACATTATCAAATGAGGACATGTTTAAACAATACCTGATAAAAATCACTGTTGTGTTTTTAATGTGGAATCACTTTCTCATTCTGGTATAATTGTCTATCTAATATGTTACATCTAAATACTTATAAACCCTACACTACAATGTTGTAAACTTTGATATTAGTAGTCATATGTGCTTCAAAAAGATCAAGAGAAAAGGGTTTTTTTTTTCCTCACACATATTTGCCATGTCAGATGGTTACCACATGTTAAGAGAAATCTTTAAAAACCACAAAATATTTGGCTGAGAGTGACCAAGCTGTAGGAAGTGAACACCACCTCAAAGGGGAATACATTGGGGAAACCAGGGATTAGCCTATTATCAAGAAGGGTTTAAGTTATTAGTGTCATCAGCTCACTGGCTGGTCTGAGAAGCTTGGCTCCTTTGCTCCAGAAAGACTCTTGGTGAGAAGGGAGGTGAGCGACACAGTCATTGCATTCTTCCTTAGCCACCACTATTCACAGCCTGAAGGATATCAGAATAATTCAGGGTAAGGAGTTGAGGCCAAACAACTTTAATGCAGCTGGATTTACTGAGTCCAGAGCCCCAAACCCTTGAGGCCAGGCATTGGGCACTGCTGGGTTCCAGCCTCTGCCTGCTTTCACTTTCCCAGGATTTGCATGGTGACCCAGGTGCTCCCCTGCACATCCATCCTTCCCACTTTTCATATCCTGTTCAAGTCTGATCTAAGAGAGAGGAGTTTTAACTTTTGTTATTTTTTAACCTTTCAGTGTACATGCAATAAATATTCCTGGTGGAAAATGAATGTCATACAGATAAGCACACAGAAGAAAATATAAATAATCCATAGTCCTCCCTACCGCAGAGAAAATCATTCCTAGCATCCCCTGTTTGTGAACTTTTCTGATAATGTCCCAGAAATAAAAGGCTTATGCTGTGATACAATAAATTCGTCAAATCCTATATGATAAGGATTTGAGGGAGCCCTGCAGTAAAAAACAAAACAAAACAAAAAAACAAACAAACACTATTTTACCTTAATTCCAGTTCATTTCACTACAGAGGTCATTATTTCCTGTGGGAAGACTGCTTAAAGGGACTCTTGTTCTATGCAATATGCTTTGGGAAATGCCATAATATACCTTAATAAGACCAAACATAAATCTTTCAAGGTGGGATAGAAGAAGTTTCTCTCTCTCCTCTCTTTATTGCTTTATTTTAAATATTTCCCAGTAATTGCTGCTGTTGCCCTATTCTGGTCTTAGGGAATGCTGCCCTCCATTGTTGAACCCCAGACTAGTGAGAATCTATTGGGACATTTTAAGTAAAAACTTGACAAAAGACTAAGGGAAATTAAAAAAATAAAATAAACAGTGAGTCAAAACTATGGAGTGATCTGTCTCACAAATAGAATTCACTTATCTTCCTCCTGAGGTACTTCCAGCTGAGGTAAGAACTTGCTAGCAGTCCTGTGTATAATCTCAAACAAGCTTGAGACAAGCTCTCGAAGACACAAGTGCAAGAGAACCAAACCCAGGGACAGAGATGTTTTCTGCAACACCAGCTAGTTTCCCTGAATTAGGTCAACTTCATGGCTAATTCCTGGAAATGCCATCCCCTTCAGGGATTGGGGTTGCTGAGGTAAGTGTAGATGGGCAGGGCCCTTTTCTACTGGAAATGAGGTTGCAAGGAGATCACCCACATTCTCCTGTACCAACATCTCATGCTGCTATGAAGTGGTCTTTGCAGCAGACAAGGATAGATGAACCACTATCTGAAATTTGAGTTGTGTGTAAGTAACTTTGACATTTTGTTCCCTGCAAGTAACTTTCGTCAACAATTGTGAAACTCCATTTCCTGACTGGTTGTTCTACTGTGTCTGAGGAGGTCCTGCCCCTGAAGTCAGAAAGGTCTTTCCACTGAGATCCCTGAAATCCCTCAACCCCACCTTTCAGCTGCCAAGAGCTGAGACAAGTGCCCCTTCCCATCACACACACTCTGTATCACACATTTTCCAACCCCAAACATACCATATATTTTTCTTTCTTTTCTTTTGGCACCTTTTCCTTCCTGGTCTTCTTAATTTCGATTACCTTAACATGCTCTTTCTATTTTTATTCTTCTCAGATGTTTGTAGCTAAGACATCCCTGAACACTCTGCTCAAATATAAAATAAGGAACTTGAGGGGCGCCTGGGTGGCGCAGTCGGTTAAGCATCCGACTTCAGCCAGGTCACGATCTCGCGGTCCGTGAGTTCGAGCCCCGCGTCAGGCTCTGGGCTGATGGCTCAGAGCCTGGAGCCTGTTTCTGATTCTGTGTCTCCCTCTCTCTCTGCCCCTCCCCCGTTCATGCTCTGTCTCTCTCTGTCCCAAAAATAAATAAACGTTGAAAAAAAAATAAGGAACTTGGATTAAATAATTTTTAAGGTCATTTCCACCTCTAGTGGGAGTTATCATGTTGTCACTTACTTTCTCTGGGTTAAATTTTTACTTATTCATCAAAGGAGGAGGTTGGATTGGAAATTTCTAAGGCTTATTTCTGGTATAAAATTGGATTCCATTCTCATGCAATTTACTAGATTTCTCCTGTGTGTGTGCATGTGACAGGGATGGGGTGCAGTTTGAGGACTGTCATCAGTGCATACACTGGGTAGCTGTCTAATTCTTTGATGGAATGTCCTACTCATGGCCTTGTCTCTATTTCACATTCTATCTTAGAGAAGTATATTTTAATCTGGATATTTGTAACCTACAGCACAGGGAAATGAGCTCTGGATCTTTTCCTTTTAGCAAATTCAATTCAGTGCTATGGATATTTCCTGAATACCAAGATGATCTGGGTCCTGAGTTAGGCCTGGACAGATTGAGTCTTGAAACATCAGGGAAATGGGGACATGGAAACTTCTCAGATTTTAAAGGGGAAGTTATGCATCCTGCTTTGTCAGAGTAGAGCAGGTTCTGGCTCCTAGCCTTTTATCCATTCTGTGCTTTGTGGGTCCCCTGTATTGACAAGTTTTATTACCCCCAAAGTTGTTTCATTTCTGTCAGAAACAAGGAAAGCTTTGTTCTTCAGAATCCTTGACTTCCAGAATCCAGCTCTCCCCTTTCCAACTGCTAATTACAATAATTGTAATTAAGCTCATTACTCCTGGAATCACCCTCTGCTCATCATGGTGTTTCTGAATTTCAGTTGAGGGTAGAGTCAACACAACTTAAACATTACAAATCTGGCCTAAAGTTGTCTCATTGTCGTCAAACTTTTTTTGGGGGGGCAAGTTAGTTCATTTCCCAGGGCACAAGGCAGTTGTCTTTCTTACCAAGTGAAATCTGACCCTTCAACAGATGGGAGCCCTTCTCCATATCTCAGAGCAGGCAGGGCTGGTGCACTCTGGCTCTCCCTTCAGCCCTTACTCAAATCTTTCATAAGCTGTTAGCATGATGGGCTGCTTGCAACCAATTCATCAGAATGAATGATTATTTTAATAGAAAATATTTCAATAAATAACACAATAGCTCATTGAAGATGGGAGATGAAGAGGTTTGCAGAAATGTCATGCACCTGGACCTATGGTAATGGGTAGAGCATGCAGGTTTCTGAGTTCAGTGGAACCTCCACTGTAAATGAGCCATCTGATCACCAGTGTTCAGGATTATCTTGTGGATGTCACCTTGCCTCTGTTTTCAGCAGGTGCTTGTGCAATGGTCCAGGAAGGCTCCACCAAGCCCAAGAACACTGCTTCCCTCTCTCCAAAGCTCATCTGGCCAGTGCTGCTGTTGAACATCCAAACTGTCATCAGAGACTGCTGTTGAATTTTCAATAAGGAAGCATAACATGAAGGTGGTATGATAAATTGACTTAATCTGAGAACAAAGGAGGGGAAGTCCTAACCAAAACTGATATGATCTCATATTCCTACTTAAATAAATAGGAATATCAGTAATTCACACTTTCAACCAAGACCCCCTAATTTCAACTGTGGATATCTTTCTGAGGACCTGACTTTGCTCCAGCTTATGTGCAACATTTAGGTCACTTGTATATTTTCTCCTAGTGTAAAAGATAAAACAACAGGTAATTTTCATTGAAAAAAAATACTATAACTATATGTTGGTGATACATTTTCTTTTCAAAAATTAATCATCAAAATCGGGCTTTATTTAAGTAAATGGGCTTACTTTTGGGAAGTGTATTACTGACAGGAAAGAACCCATATTCTGGGTCATAATAGCTGTCTGGCTAGACAGGGAACTGACCCCTCCCTGCCCATAAATCCAATTTCTTCATATCACCTATGCCTCAGGAAGCTCAGATACAGGCATCGCTGAAACCACCCCCGCCCCTTTTATTTTCCTCTGACTGTTCCAAATGCCTAGGGAGCTGACGGAGGACACAGACTAGTGTGAAAGACACTTGGTTTCTGCAGGAGAATCCATTGTGCATCTCTACCCCTTGAAGCCTCTAGCCACTTCAAGAGGGACATGGTTATTACTCTCAGCCCCTGCAAATGCTGAGCTTGACAGACATGGATATTGGAATGGAGGGAACTGTCTGTCAGCCCATATGTCCTTGTCTCTGCAGTTACATCTCCTCATGCTCCCAGGAGGAAAGCTCTCATTACCTGGCTTCCCTCCCTGGTCTGTAGCTTGGTCATTTGATTATCACCTCATAAAATTTACAGCTGCCTCTTGTCTTTATGGCATTAATATTTCTACTATTGTTTGAGCACATTTTAGAGGAGAATGATTATCCTTTGAATAGAACATGAAAGGGACAGCCTGTCTTTCTGAAAATCATTTATTTATTTTTCCCTTGTAAATCCTGTATATATGCCTAATAGCTACACCTTGGAGGCTCTGGTCTGCTGATTCATTAGGTTATCTTAGGGCTTCTAACTGGGTGGCCTTGAGCCTGCCTCTCCCTGTCTCCGTTATGAGATGTGCAGGCTCAGGGACAAGCCCCTACATGGGACTATGGGATAGGATCCAGTAACCACTAGGAAGCCGTTTTGCCTTATATATCTTTTCTATTTATTTTTTTCTCTATTGATACTATATGATGATAATTTGGCCAGGGAATGTAGGAATATACAAATCCCTTCCTGTTTTAGCCACTACTCCTCTGAATGAGTTCTTTAAAGGAAATATATGGACATGTTAACAGTGGCAAGAGAAATTAAAGTAACATTTTATTATTAATAGAATTTTGTTTGAAAGCCCCAATTCAGAAGTGTAGGATGGATCTATGAGGAATTCTTCTTTTCAAGGCTGGTGAAACTTAGACTAGAGCCAAAAGCTGAACAGCCTTCTGTTTCTCTTGTCAACATCAGAAACTCAGATCTTGCCACCAAACAGATTCACCTCTTGTGTACTTGTGATTTGAGATAGTTTTCCTCTTGTTTTAAATCAGTCTTGATTGTGCTCTCATAATGAGAGGAGAATTGTCACTGATTTGGGATATCTTATAGAGTGGATCAGTAGTTCTAAATATTGGCTGCACATAGAATCACTGGGGAGACATAAATAAACAAAGACAAAAACAAACCAGTAATACCTGATCCCATTTTCAGGCATTCTGTTTAACTTGTCTGAGGGAGAGCCTGGACCCTGTTGATTTTATTTTCCAAGCTTGAGACTCTTCTAGATTACAAAAGTTTCTCAAAGTTAGTGGGCATCAGAATCATTCATAAATGTTTTAACTGTTATGCTGTCCAGGACCCACTTCAGCTCTAACAAATCCCAATTTCTGATAGTGGAGCCAGACACAAAATTTTAGTAAAATTTTGTTAGGCAAATGTGGTGCATCTCCCAGGTTAAGACCCATTGATTTAGGCCCAAGTCTTTATTTTAAAGTAAAATCTGAGACTCAGAGAAGTAAAATGCATTACATAAAGTATATTACATAATAACCAAACATGAGAGAGATGGCTTTTTATATTTATTTAAGCTAAAGACAAAAACAGTTAACTCATTTCCCCCATGCCACGCTTGCCACCACTAACAATTACCAATCTGTTCTCTGTATGTATGAACTTGGTTTTCACTTTTGTTTTTAATTTAGACTCCACATAAAGAGAGATGATATGGTATTTGTGGTTTTCTGACTTATTTAACATAATACCCTCGCAATCCATCCATGTTGTGCAAAAAGCAACATTTCATTCTTTTTTTTTCCTGGATGAGTAATATACATACACACACACACACACACACACACACACACTTTAAAAAAAAAATCTATCCATCCATTGATGGACACTTAGATTGTTTCTGTGTCCTGCCTATTGTGAATAATGCTGCGATGGACATAGTGGTGCAGATATCTTTTCAAGTCAATGCTTCCATGTTCTTCAGATAAATGCCCAGAAGTGGAATTACTTGGACAAAAGGCAGTTGGACGTTTAATTTGTTGAGGAATGGTATAATGTTTTTCATAGTGACTGTACCATTTTATAATCCCACCAACAATGCACCAGGGTACCCTTTTCTCCACATCCACACCAACCTTTGTTATTTCAGTCTTTTTGATTCTAGCTATCCTGACTGGTGTGAGAGGATATCTCATTGTAGTTTTGACTGACATTTCCCTGATAATGAGTGATTTTGAGCATCTTTTCATGTACCTGCTGGCCATCTGGATGGCTTTGGAAAAAGGCTCATTCATATCATTTGCCCATTTTTAATCAAATTGCCTGTTGCTGGTTTTTTTTTTTCTTTTACTATTGAGTTGCAGGCGTTCTTTATATATATTGAATATTAGCCCCTTATCAGATACAGACACACCTTGTTTTATTGCACTTCACTCTATTGTGCTTAGCAAATATTGTGGTGGGGTTTTTTGGTTTGTTTGCTTTTTGTTTGTTTGTTTGTTTGTTTGTTTCTATGAATTTAAGGTTTGTGTCAACCCTGTGTCAGGCAAGTCTTTTGGCACCATTTTCCCAATAGCATTTGTTCACTTCATGCCTTTGTGTCACGTTTTAGTAATTTTCCAACATTTCAAATTTTTCCTCTGTTATTTTGTTTGTTATGGGATCTGAAATCAGTGATCATGACTTGCTGAAAGTTCAGATATGGCTAGCACTTTTTAGCAATGAAGTATTTTTAATAAAGGTATATACATTGTTTTCTTAGGCATAATACCATTTAACACTTAAAAGACTAACAATATAGTGTAAACATAACTTTTATGTGCACTGGGGTATGCCTGTATTTGATTTGCAAATATCTTCTCCCAATCAGAAAGATGCCTTTTCATTTTGTTGATGGTTTTCTTTGCTGAACAGAAGCTTTTCAGTAGCTATAGTCTTGTTTATTTTTGCTTCTGGTGTTAGGATCTAAAAACATTGCCAAGACCTATGTCAAAGAGCTCACTGCCTATGTTTTCTTCTGGACTTGTATTGTTTTAGGTCTTATGTTCAAGTTTTTCATTCATTTTGGGTTAATTTTTGTGTATGATATATAATAACAGCCCATTTTCTTTTCTCTCTTTGTCTTTTTTCTTCCTTTCTTTTCTTTTCTTTTCTTTTCTTTTCTTTCTTTCTTTCTTTCTTTCTCTCCTTCCTTCTTCTCTTCTTTCTTTCTTTCTTTCTTTCTTCCTTTCTTTTTTGTGTGTGAATGTCCAGTTTTCCCAACACCACTCATTGGAGACTGTCCATTTCCTACTGTATATTCTAAGATTCTTTGTTGTAAATTAATTGACCATATATGTGTGAATTTATATTGAGCTCTATTATGCTCTATTGGTCTATATATCTGTCTTTGTGCCAATACCATACTGTTTTAATTTCTATTGCTTTGTAATAGAGTTTGAAATCAGTGAATGTGACACTTCCAAGTTTATTCTTCTTTCTCAAGAACTTTTTTTGGCTATTCAGATTCTTTTGTGTTTCCATTCAAATTTTAGGATTGCTTATTCTATTTCTGTGAAAAATGTAATTGGAATTTTGATAAGGATTGCATGGAATCTATTCATTACTTTGAGTAATTTAGACATTTTAACAATATTAATTCTTCCAACCCATGAGCATTTATTTGTGTTTTCTTCATTTTTTTTTTTTACCCTTAATGTCCTGCAGTTTTCAATATACAAGTCTTTCAACTCCTGGTTAAATTTATTCCTAGGTCTTTAATTCTGTTTGATGCTATTATAAATGGGATAATTGTTTTTAAATTTCTATTTGTGATAATTTGTTACTAGTGTAGAGAAATGCAACATATTTTTGTGTATTGATTTGTATCCTGCAACTTTACTATATTCATTTACTAGTTCTAACAATTTTTTGGTGGAATCTTTAAAAGTTTCTATGTAATGGTTCACCCTTGAACAAAATGGGTTTTGAATTGTGTGCATGCACTTATACATGGATTTTTAAAAATAAATACAGCACAGCACTATAAAATGCATTTTTCTACTTTATGATTCTTAATATTTTCTTTTTTCTAGCTTACTTTATTGTGAAAATACATTATGTTAATATATATAACATACAAAATACGTGTTAACTGACTGTTACAAGTAAGGCTTCCGGTAAACATTAGGTCATTAGTAGTTAGATTTGGGGCAAGTCAAAAGTTATATATGGATTTTTTAATGCACAGGGGATCGGTGCCTCTAACCTGTACATTGCTCAAGGGTCAACTTGATACTATCATACCATCTGCAAATAGTGACACTTTTGCTTCTTCCTTTCGATTAGTTGACTTTTATTTCTTTTTCTTGCCTAATTTCTCTAAAATTCCCTATACTATATTGAATAGAAGTCGGAATAGCTGTTTTGTTCCTGATCTTAGAGAAAAAATTTTCAGCTTTCATCATTGAGTATGATGCTAGCTGTAGGCCTATCATAGATGGCCTATAGCATGTTGAGATATGTTCCCTCTATGCCTGCTTTTTGTGGATTTTTTATAATAAGTGAATGTCAAATTTCATTAAGTGCTTTTTCTGCATCTATGGAGATGATATATGATTTTTATCCTTCATTTTGTTAATGTGGTGTATCATAGTGACTGATCTGTTCATGTTGAACCATCCTTTCATTTCTGGAATGAATCCTACTTAAAATATATTGTATGATCTTTTAATGTTTTGTTGAATTAGGTTTGATAATATTTTATTGAGAAGTTTTACATCTATGTTCTTCAGGGTTATTGCATGTAATTTTCTTTTCTTGTAGCATCCTTGTCTGGTTTGTGTATCAGGGTAATGCTGGCTTCATAAAATGAGCTGGGAAGAATTCCCTCCTCTTATATTTTCTTTGGAAGTGTTTAAAAAGGATTGGTATTAAGTATTCTTTGAAAATTTGGTAGGATTCACCAGTGAAGCTGTCTGGTTCTGAACTTGTTTTGTTGGGAGGTTTATGAGTACTGATTCAATGACCTTTCTAGTAATTGGTCTATTTGGATTTTCTATTTCATCATGTTTCAATCTTGGTAGGTTTATATGTTTCTAGATATCTGTCCATTTCTTCCAAATCATCAAACCTGTTGGTATATATAGTTGTTCAAAGTGGTCTTGTGAACCTTTGTATTTCTGTGGTGTCAGTTGTAACATCTCCTCTTTCATTTCTGATTTTATATATTTGAGTTTTCTTAGTATATCCAACTAAAAGTTTATGAATTTTGCTTATCTTTTCAAAGAGTCAACTGTTAGTTTCATTGACATTTTCTATTAGTATTTTTAACGTCTATTTCACTCATTTCTTATCTAATCTTTTTTTGTTTCCTTCCTTCTACTAACTCTGGGTTTCATTTGTTCTTCTTTGTCCAGTTCCTTGATATGTAAAGTTAGGATGTTCTTTTTAAGGATTTTTAAGGCATTTATGACTATCAACTTCCTTTTTAGAACTGCTCTTGGTGCATCCCATAAATTTTGGTATATTACAGAAAATTTGGTATGTTACAAATATATTGGATATTGACAAAGGTTTTTAATTTTTTAATATAATTCTTTTAGCCATATACCTCAGAGTTTGCTTACCTATAAGCAGAGACAATTATAGAAAGGAGAGTGGAAGTAATTTATTGAATTTCTTTAGTTATGTTGGGGTGATATCTATCGAGCTGATTTCCTATTTTTTGAAATTAAATAAGTCCATTTATATTAGCATTAATAAATGAGTATTGTGTACTGGGTATGAATCTAAAGGGCAGAAGCTTGAAAAGTAATTAGTCTATTTAGAAAAAGTATCTCCAGTAATGTTTGTTCATAACAAATGAAAATAACAAACACCAAAAAGGTCCAAACATTGAATAATCCATTATAGAAAGCATGAATTTCATGTAGCAATATTTCAGCATATTGATTTCAAAATTAAGACTTTTTTTCTCCTTTATGGCACATGAGACTACATGAAGGGTATAAAGACAGTGCTTGGTGAGGAGTCCCTGGAGTAGAGACTTAAAGAAAAGTCTGAAGAAACTTGGAGGAAGAAAGCAGAAGAGTGCTAGAAAAAGTAGGAGGATGAAACCTTCCTGTCCCCAGGGCTGACCAACTCTGTGAGATCACAGGGAGCAGCTGATCAGTGGCAATAAACTGATATGAAGATACAAGCCCAATATAAATGACAAACCTAAACTGTATTCATAAATAATGCTGACTTTATTTTCCCTCATTGCTAATTAGAAACAATAATATACAAGGAAACAGAAGTTACTTAATGTGTAATTATTCAGTCAGCAATTTTCAAATCATAAATATGGATTGCTCTGAGTTATCATGTTCAAGTCATCTGAAATAGAGCACCGTATGCAAATGTGATTAATGCATCCATGCACCAAGCAGCTCTGAAATGTGACTTTTTTTTTTAAGAAAATGATTGTTGCAGCCAGGTGTGGGTCATTAGCATTGCTAAGTAATTATCTTCTTCCTTGTTTCCTGACTATTCTTTTGAAACCTTAAGACAGGCCATCAGGTTCCTACTAGATAAGGAGACCTGAGACAAATGCTGATACAACAAATAATATTTTTGAGGGTCAGAGGGGAAATCAACTGGACAAAAGAATAGCTTGGGCTCTTCAGAGCATTTCCAGGAGGACAGACAGACATAGTAGCCATGACCCACACCACATCTCTCTCTAGGTGAGCTTATTACCCTTGCTGTGGCTTCTGGATCATCCATTTGCCAGTGGTGCCCAGATCCACCCATTCAATCCAGATTTCTCTTCTGATCTACAGATTTCTGACAGCTTCACTTGAATAGCATCCCAAACTTAAATTATACAAATATAAACCTTGATCTATGTCCTCCTTCTCTCATCACTCTGTTCTTACTTCAGGTTTTATTATCTCAGAAAATAATATTAAGACAGAAATGTGAGATTGCAAGCCAGAAATTGCTAAACCATAAAACAAGAAATTGTTAAGCCATAAATATAACAGTTATTTTGATATTACATTTTCCTTACTTCTCACTTCCAATCCATAAGTAATTCCTGTCATTTCTGCCTCAAAAATATATCTCTAATCTCTCCATACCTCCATCTTCACAGCCACTATTGGAATCACACTCATTGATCACCTGCATATTACAATAGTCTCTTAATTACTCTTCTTGATTCCACTCTTACCTCCCTCTTGATGTAAAGTCCAGAGAGACCTTTACAAATATGTATTAGATGCCATTATCTTTTTCTCACCTACAATACAGATACTTTATTTCATTTCATTTAAGTATAATTAACCTACAGAGCTATATTAGTTTCAGGTATGTAATATATTTACAATATTTAACAATTCTATACATTACTCAGAACTTATGATAAGTGTACTCTAAAACTCCTTTATCTCTTTCACCCATATCCCTAATCCCCTCCTGTTTGATAACCACCAATTTGTTCTCTGTGCTTAAGAACCTGTTATTGGGGTGCCTGACTGGCTCAGTCAGAGGAGTATGCAACTCTTAATCTCAGGGTTGTGAGTTTGAGCCCCATGTTGAGTCAAGAGATTACTTAAATAAAATTTTTAAAAACTTTTTAAAAATACCAGTTATTTTGTTTCTCTTTGTTCATTGTTCATTTTTTTCTTAAATTCCACATGAAAGTAATCATATGGTATTTGTTTTTCTCTCTCTGAATTATCTCATTTAGCATTATACCATCCGTAAGGTATTAATATCCAAAATATATAAGAACTTATACAACTCAACTTCAAAAGAACAAATAATCCAAGTAAAAATGGGCAGAGAACCTAAGTGAACATTTTTCCAAACAAGAAATACAAAGATCTTGACACTACTACTCATCAGGTAGATGCTATTTACTTTTCTGCTTAAGACTAGTCAGTAGTTTCCTGCCGCATCTCACATAAAGTCCCAGATCTCTGACCCAATAGACTGTCTTCACATGGTATGGTCACCTTCTGCCTCAGCCACATCATCAGTGTTCTCTTCTATTCTAGCTGTCCTCCAGCCACAAAAACTTTCTCTTGGTTTCTTTAAGAGATAGTGGTCTCCTGACCCAGGGACTTGAAACATACTATTTCCTCTGACATATAAGCCCTTTATTCCTCTCTTGCTCTTGCTTTTAATTCTCATCTTTTAGAACTCATATGGCAGGTTACATCCTCAAGGCCACCATTCTTAGTCACCCAAGCCTACTTGTTCTCTCCTATAGCACTCAGATTTTGTTCTTCATATTGCCTCCCACAAATTATAATTAAGTGTTTTTCACTGATTTGCCATTTCTTTTTTTTTTTTTTCAGCGTTTTTATTTATTTTTGGGACAGAGAGAGACAGAGCATGAACGGGGGAGGGGCAGAGAGAGAGGGAGACACAGAATCGGAAACAGGCTCCAGGCTCCGAGCCATCAGCCCAGAGCCCGACGCGGGGCTCGAACTCACGGACCGCAAGATCGTGACCTGGCTGAAGTCGGACGCTTAACCGACTGCGCCACCCAGGCGCCCCTAAATGATTTTTATTAAGTTGCGGAAGTTCCTCTCTATTTCTAGCTTTCTGAGAAGTTTTTTCATTAATTGAATTAGTGATGAATTTTGACAAATGCTTGATATAGTTATGTAATTTTTTTTTATTCTTTTGCCTTGTTAAAGTATTTCTGTACTACCTTTTGTCTGATTTTGGTATATTGGCTTCGTACAATGAATTACAAAGTTCCTCTTTTTCTATATTATGGAAGAGATTATGGGAAAGTGTCATTCTTATTTAAACATTTGGTAGAATTTATTAGTTACCTCATTTGGGCCTGGAGATTTCTTTTTGGGGAGTATTAAATTATGGATTGCATTTTCCTAAGCAATTATTTATTTTTCAAATTATCCATTAAAAAATAATGTTTATTTACTTTTGAGAGAGAGAGAGTGTGAGCGAGGTAGGGGCAGAGACACAGGGAGACAGAATCTGAAGCAAGCTCCAGGCTCTGAGCTGTCAGCCCAGAGGCCAACATGGGGCTCAAACTCATGAACCATAAGATCATGACCTGAGCGAAAGTTGGACTCTCAACCGACTTAGCCACCGAGGTGCCCCCAAATTATCCATTTTATATTCAGTAAGGTTGTACTTTGTAAGGAGCTGTTCTGCTTCATGTAATTTTCAATATATGTGCTTAGAGTTGTTTGTTATATTCTCTTATTTGTCTTTTCGTGGTTGCATATTCTATAGTGGTTTCTCACAGAGGATTATTTTTAAATATTTTTATTACTGAATTTATCAAATCTTTGATAATACAAGATGATTTGTCACATGTCTCTCTTACATAGTGACACAACCCTCTTTGATGCTGCTTTTTCCACACATCCCCAAGTGCTTGGGGGAAGGGATACTTAATTGATGGCAGCTGAGTATCTCCACAATGACTTGGTTTAGCTTCTAGACTCCCATCACTGGGTGTACCTCTTTTGGTAGAGCCAGAAAAACTTGGAATTGGTTAAGGTCCCATGAATATCATCCCTATGATTCTCCATATGTATTAAAGCAGCTATACGTACACCAGTTCAAAGAGCTTAGGGAGAAGAAACAAAGACCAAGTGACAGACGGGATACAAAGAAGAAAGGAAAGGAGTGCAGAATCCATGGAAGCTGACCCGCAGTGGTGTTGGCTGCCAAGTTGTAACAAATGACCAGGGATCCTTCCTTCCATCCTGGCTACATAAATGTGTCCTGGAGAACTTTGTGCATGGACAAGGAGTAAATAATGATGCAAATGGAGAAACAACCAGTTATTCTTTTTTTTCCCAACCCCAATTTGTAAAGAGGATCTCTGGGTGGATAAGATATTTTGAAAAACTTTTTATGATTTTCCTTTTTTAAAAATTCTTATAGGTGTATCATCCCCTGATATATCCACTCTATCTTCTTTTCTTCCCTGAGAATGAGAAACCCTCAAGATAGTAATCTCCTACCAATAAGTACTCAGAATAATAAATATTTTCCTGGACTGGGGAGAACAACTCAGCTGTTCTCTTGAAGGGGGTTCTGATAATTTTTAGGTACAATGTTTATGATTAGGTGAGTGTGCAGTGGCTGTAAGAAGAAAAATTAGAGGGGCACCTGAGTGGCTCAGTCGGTTAACCGTCTGACTTCAGCTCAGGTCACAATCTCACAGTTTGTGGGTTCGAGCCACACATCAGGCTCTGTGCTGACAGCTCAGAGCCTAAAGCCTGCTTCAGATTCTGTGTCTCCCTCTCTCTCTGCCCCTCTACTACTCACTGTCTGTCTCTCTCTCTCTCAAAAATAAACATAAAAAATGAAGCAAAATTAGAACGACAAAATATTGAGTTCAAAATCATCTTGGCTGTAAACAGAGTAAATTACCTTCCCAGACTGACTAATTGTTCTCAAGGTATGTGGTCATGAATCACATTCCTCAGCTTCTCCAATCACTAGAATTCATAAGCCTCTTTTCACTCCATCAAGGAAATGCAATGAAAATCTTAGGTTATTCCACCATGATGAACACATGACTGTCTTCACAGTAGAGTAAAAGCTATTGTTTCCCAAAATTGTATATTAATGGGGTTAGGCCAGTGAGTTCCTAGACACCAAACAATCCAGAAGGCAGTGACCATCACTAAAGTGGTGAGTAGGGAGTTCCTTCAAATTGTCTAGTCTCAACCAACACCGTTTTCTAACTAAGGAAGAACAGCAGTCTGAACATCAAGATGGTGGAAGAAACCAAACAGAATAAAAAGAATTTCTCTTTTACTCATCAGCCTTATCGGTCTGCTCCAAAGACTGAGAACATTCACCCTCTGAGAGATTGCCTAAAGTCTGTTTACCATCTTTTGTGGCTCATCTTCTACAATTACAAGAAAAAACATTTGACAAGATAAAGAAGAGTTTTGTGGCACTTCATTCTAGTGTGTGAGATTAGGCTCTGCTTGTTTACCAAAGAATATTCTACCAGGTCCCCTGACTGAACCATCCTCTTATGTCTTAGAAAGAAGTATCCCTTGATCAGAACGAGGTAATTAGAACTGCTTATGGATGTACACAAGAATTCAGAATAAGGTAGCCCTCCAAGAAACATAAACCTTTTTGGCTCACTGAATTTCACCCACTCAGCTAGAAAATTTTGTTTCCCCAATCAGTCGACTAGGGCACAAAAGGCATGGGGAATAGTTGAACAAGCCAATTATTTTTATTTTTTAACCAATGTAATTGAAGTATAATTTACATATAATTTATATATGTATAAATACAATTTATATATGTATATATGGTTATTTTGACAAATGTATACAACCTTGCCTTGTTAAAAATCAAATTAATTTTCCCCCAAAATTTCTTTTGTATGGATTTTTGGACAAAAACACCTGATACTTCTACTCTGTATAATAAGTTATATTATTTCTCTCACTACAGATTAATTTTGTCTATCATAATTTCATATAAATGAAATCAGTGTATGTATTCTTTGTTATTTGGTTTCTGCCAACTACTACAGTGTTAGTGAGATTCACCAATAATTTATATATATCAGATATTAATTATTTTCATTGATGAATAATATTCCATTGTATGAATACACATTTTATTTATCCATTCATTGTTATGGATATTTGAGACATTATGAATAAAGCTTTTGTGGTAGAGTGAATATGCCACCCTTCCACCCAGGGAAGTCCATGTCTTAATTCCTGGAATCTGTGAATACTACTTTATATGGCAAAGGGGATATTGTAGGTGTATTTAATTTAAGGATCCTGAGGTGGAGAGATTATCCTAGATTATCCAGGTGGACCATCACAATGGTCCTCATAAGAAGGAGGCAGTAGGAGTCAAAGACAGAGAAGGAAAGGTAATGTGATGAGGGAGCAGAAATTGGATTGGTGTACTTTGAAGTTGAAGGGGCTACAAACCAAGGAATATAGGAGGCAATGGGAAGCTGAAAAAGACAATGAACCAGCCCTGCTGACACCTTGACTTTATCCCAGTGTAACTGATTTTAGATTTCGTTCCTCAAGAATTATAAGAAAATTAATTCGTATTGTTTTAAGCCACCAAATTTGTATAATTTGTTATAGTAGCCATAGTAAACTAATACATCTAAAAGCATCCATATTAGCATATGTTTTCATTTCTTTTGGATAAGTACCCAGGAGTGGAATGGCTGGGTCATATGGTAACTGTATGTTTAACTTTACAAAAATCTGCCAAACTAGTTTCCCAAGCTGTTGCACCACTTTACATTCCACTAGCAATGAATGATAAATCCAGTAACTCCAAATTCATACCAACACTTGATATTGCCAATCCTTTAGGTTTAGCTATTTTAATGAGTGCATGAAGTGCAACTTCACTGTAGTTTTAACTCACATTTTCCTGATGAATAATAATGTTGAGTTTCTTTCAGAATCATATTATCTATTCCTATATCATGTTTTGTGAAATGTCTCTTCAGATATTTTGCTCATATTTAGCTAGGCATAAGATAAGGTCACATAGTGTATATTTAGTGTAACTTTGTCACTCTTCTTGCTAATAACTCCTCTACTACACCTCTTCCTTTCTTCTATGTGTCCTTCCTGATCCTACTCCTCTTCTGAGATATGAATTCAGTCTTTTTTCCTGAGGATATTTATCAAAAGACATAATAAGCTTATCATAGGTTGGATGGGTTAATGAAAGAGAAATAACTTTGCAAGTCTATAACAAAATGGTGAAAGTGTGATATTTGTCCTTTGGGACACCCTACACTTATCCCTAGTTTCTTCTCCCTTATTAATTACCATGGAACTCCTGCTCAATGTCTTTTCCTTCTGGAATTTATTCCTGAAGTAACTTGTTCTCAGATGGTTGTCACAGTTGTGTTCTACAGCCCATCATCATTACCTATGTGTCTATGTTTTAATTTTTTAAGGTTTATTCCTTTTACAAAGACATAGTGTGAGTGGCAGGGGTAGAGGCAGGAGAGAGGGAGACACAGAATCTGAAGCAGGCCCCAGGCTCTGAGCTGTCAGCACAGGCCTCAACATAGGGCTCGAATTCACAAACTGTGAGGTCATGACCTGAGCCGAAGTCAGACACTTAACCTACTGAGCCACCCAGGTGCCCCCCTATGTGTCTACATTTTAGCAAGACAATCCTTAAAATGACCATTTGTCAAGGATATTTTCCTTTGAATAAGAATATTTTGAAACCATAAAAGGAAAGATTGCTTAATGAATGTAATCCAGGCACCCTGACATATGGTGAAGGAGATACCTTGAATAGCTTTTTGCTTGTGGGATATAATTGGGTAGGGTCAACTATTCTACTTTTGCCAAGGATCTAAAATAACCAGAGGCATCACTTAGGCAGAAAATGTCTAGCCCTAACTTTTCCTTACAACGATGAATCTTTATCACAGTTCAAATCTTGGTTTTATTCCTGTAGCAATTCATTTTCTGGTCCAGCTCCACAGAGTACATGTAAACCCATAACAAATAAATTTTAAATGATGTTGATGACCAAATAGAATTTTTTTATCAATAACGAATATATGTCCAATTTTATAATTACAACATAAAAAAGAGTATATGACATTAAGTGCCAAGGATCATTTACTGTATTTTCCAAGATAATCAATGTAGTTGGGTCTTGATCTGGACTAGGGAAATTTTTAGCATTGACAGTGGACAATGGGATTCCATATCCAGGAGTTTGAGGGGAAAGTGGCAACTGAATAAGTACAAAGAGAACAGCCTTCACCTCAATAGGAAGAAATGAACAAAATAAACTTCACTAGAGAAAAAAGTGAAACAAGATTATCCAAGAAACAGTTATTGCCAATCCTTGGAAATTATTGTTTCTGTCTTGGTAATTGAATTTTTACTTGTGTCCATTATTTTCAACTGTGTCATCACAACATAATAAGAGCTCCTTTCTCCCAATTTTGCTTCACTTTCCTGCTTGGTTGATATTAAGTTTCAAGATGATCTGTACTGATTCCATGCCTTTTATGATCTCTAGTGGAGAATCTCATCAAACTGGAGAAGCCCACCCATTCAGGTGAAGTGAATGAACAGGGGGTGGGGAGGGGTCAGACATTTTGACTCTGTCAGATTTTCTCTAAAATATTAGCAGCTGACTAACCCTTAATTTACTTTTCAGAATTTTTTTTTTACTCTGGGATTCTTTCCTAAGTGTGTTTAACATGATATAAACTTGTTTTCATGAATCCATTTAAAATTGTTGTAACTATTTACAAAATGCATTATTCTTGCTTCACGAAGGGCGTGGGCAATCTATGCAGTTCACCTAGGGTAAGCAACAAGAAGAAACTTGGATGATCTTCTGCATTTTTGTACATGTACATCAAGTGCCAACATGTAGAGGAACAGAACCTGGGGCTTTGTATGAATTACTCATGGTATTTAATTAGTATACTTAATGTTTATGTTCCATCTACCTACCCAAATGATTAGCAGAATCCTATGAAAAACTAAAAAAAAAAATTACAAGATGGTTAATACAATAGAGGCAAAAATAAAGATGGGAGATTTTTACTAACAACATCAACTGATGAGCACATCATGGCTGTGACTGAATGTCAACTACGTCTCTAAATTTCCCAATTACAACTGTTTCAAGCCTCCATAAGGATGCACATCTGTGGGAAGTTCACAACTAAGTGGTATAGAGCAACTTTGGGCACTTCAATATGGAACACTTGCTCTCCTTATCCACTAATTAAGTAATGAATTTTAAAAAGCTTGGTTAGAATAGACCCTATAAAAGCAGAATCCAATCAAAACCGTAAGAAGCCCAAAATATATCAGGCTAGAGATCTCCTATGAAAAACTTAAGGGATCATTAGCCCTGACAATAGCTTCAAATTAGTGATCAATAACTCATTGGGCTGGATGATAAGAGGAAAATGATCTTTTATTGAGCACTCCCATTTAAATGGTGGCAAAGTGCAAGACTCCTTTATTTTTTTAAATTATTGTACTTTATTTTTTTAGAGCAGTTTTAGGTTTGCAGAGAAATCAAGTGGAAAATACAGAGGATTCCCATTTACCCTTTCATCACCACCCACCTCAGCAGCTTCCCTTATAACTAACATTTTGCACTAGTGCGGTCCATTTTTTTAGTAAGCAATACACAAATATTGATTCATTATTATCAATAAGTCCATAGTTTATGTAAGGATTCATCATGTTATACATTCTATTGACAAATGTATAATGTATCCACTATTATGGTATCACACAGATTAGTTTCACTTTCCTTAACATCCCTTATGCTTCAATTATTCATCCTTCCTTCCTACTGAGCCCCTGGCTAGCTGTAATTTTTTTTTAACTTATTGGTTCCTTTAGGTTTCATAGTATACATTTTTAACATATCACAATCCACCTTCAGTTAATATTATATTAGCTCAGTAACAGCATAGAAACCTTATGAGTATATACTTCTATTTTAACTGTCTTTCCTTTAAAGTGAGATGTAGGAAATGTTTTATTTTAGCCATATCAATCTTCTTTAGTCCCTTGTTTTGGTCCAGATTTCCATCTGCCATCATTTTCACTCTGACGGAACTTCTTTTTAATATTTATTGCACTGAAGTTCTCCTCATAATGAAATCTTTCAGCTTTTGTATGTCTGGAACTGTCTTTACCTTCACTTTTGAAAAATGTTTTTCAAGAGTGTGGAATTCTCAGTTGACAGATTTTTTTCTTTCAGTACTTTGAAAATGTCATCTCACTGTCTTCTGGCTTGCATTGTTTCTGACAATGTCTTATATATTTCTATCTTTATTCTTTTTATATAATTAGTCTTTTTTTTCCCTTCTCTGTCTGCTTCTAAGTTTTTTTTTTCCTCATCCCTGGTTTATCTACTTCCTGGATGTAGGTTTCTGTGTGTGTGTGTGTGTGTATGTGTGTGTGTGTTTAAATTCACTGAATTTCCTGAATTTGTGAATACGTTTTCAACAAATTTGGAAAACATTTTGGCATTATTTCTTTAATTTTTTTTTCTTGCTCTTCCTCCTCCTCCATCTCATACCTCTCCTTTTGGACTCTAATTATGCATATGTGTCAGGCCAGTTGATATTATCCTCAAACTCATACCTATTTATTTCAATATTCTTTCTTTTCTGTATTTTGTTTTGGTCAGTTTCAATTGCTTTGTCTTCAAGTTCACTGATTTTTTTTTCTTGTGTGTATTTAATGTGTTGTTAATCACATCTAATGGATACCTTGTGTTTTATGCAGTTCACTTTGTGTTGCTGTTGTGTTTTTATAATCTACCTTCTGTATCTCTCCTTATTACTTTGCTTTCTTCTACTTTGTAAATGTATGGAGTGTATTTATTATAATTGTTTTAATTTACTAAAATAGTACATTAAACATACATTTAATTTCTGTGTCTATGTTAATCTAATTTTATTATTGGTCATATTTTCCTTTTTCTTGTGTACCTGGCATTTCTTCATTGAATGATGGATTTTGTGAATTTTATATTATTGTGTGCTGGGTAATTGTATTTCTTTAAATATATTTGAGCTTTCTCCTGGTCCACGATTAAGTTACTTGGAAACTTTTAATATTTTCAGTACTTGCCTTTAAGTTTTTCTAGGTGAGATCAGAACTGCGTGTAGTCTAGGGCTAATTGAACCCATGTCTGTGGCAATTTTCTTTTGAATTCTGAATTAATAGTAGGGCTTACTCATTGATTTTCCTTGTCTCTGATATCACTGTTTAACTGATTATTCATCAATACCTTAAGTCATTCTTTTATGTATTGCATCTGCTGTGTTAGTTTTTTTATTTTAATTTATTTTTTAAGTTTTGTTTATTTATTTTGAGAGAGAGACAGACAGAGAAAGAGCACGTGAGCAGAGGAGGGGCAGAGAGAGAGAGAGAGAGAGAGGGAGGGAGAGAGAGAGAATCCCAAGTAAGTTCCACACTGTCAGCACAAGAACCCAATGCAGGGCTCGAGCCCATGAACCATGAGATCATAACCTGAGAAGAAATCAAGAGTCAAACCCTCAATCAACTGTGCTGCTCAGGCATCTCCTGTGCTAGTTTTTTAAAGAAGGAGGGGAAGTCAAGTCCATCTTATTCCATTGTGTCTAGAAGTGGGATCCAGAGGCAAAATTTTACATGTCTGTCTGATTCTAATCTCTTTGACCTACTTACCATATAGTAGCATGCATACTTGGAAAGTGCACCTGGTATGTTTTGATATATGTTATTTGAAAACCCCAGTGATATATTCTTTTTTAATTTATTATTGAAGAATAATTGACATACAGTGCTATGTTAGTTTTAAGTGTACAGCATAGTGATTTGACAATTCTATACACTACTCAGTGCTCACCAGGGTAAGTATAGTTACCATTTGTCACCATACAACATTGTTATCATATTATTGACTATATTCCTTGTGCTGTAGTTCTCATTTCCATGACTTATTTTATAACTGGAAATTTGTACCTCTTAATCCTCTTTATTTCATCCATCCCTACACCCACCTCCCACCTGGCAACCACCAGTTTGTTCTCTGTATTTAAGAGTTTGTTTTGTTTTGTATATTCCACATATAAGTGAAATCATGTGGCATTTTTATTTCTCTTAGTCATTTCGCTGCTCTTTACGCAAAGAAAGTGAAAACACTAACTTAAAAGGATACATGCACCCTCAACTTATTCTCAGTAATATATTCTTACTGCAAATATTTGTAATTATACTAATTCTAAATATCAAATATAGACTTATCCCTTCTTTCATTCTAGCCTCACAGAAAAAAAGTTTAAACTTCAGTAGGAGGCCATTGGATCACCTAACAAAAAGTGGAAGTAGATTTTGCCATTATACACTAGGCTTCCTTAATGCTCTTTACAAGGTAACTAGCTTAGTCTACCTTTTATGAATATGAGAAAGAGGACTAAGCCTTCAAGGTCACTCTTGACCTAATCAAAACTCCTCCAAATCATATAAACAGGATAGGTAACTCCACATGTTAATTGTCCTCTGAGTTCATTGCTAACATATTCATAAAGAGCTCCTAAATTATAGTTATTTTTCTTCAATAATTGAGCTTTTTCTTCAACAATAGACCAAGGCACCCCTTAGGTGCAGAATTCTCTATATATCTTGGGGGCAATTTAGAATGCTAATTTTTTGAATGTGTACAAGAATATTTAAAGACAAAATTAAACAAAATGTTTGAGAGATTGTGCTCAGATGACAAAATGTCTTCCCAAAGCTTCATGACTGTGCCTATTGATGTATGTCCCTTAATGAAGGTGAATTGATAAGCTGAGGTTTTAGATCTTTTCCTTAGAATAAGTAACAATAAGGTCAATCTCTAGTAGAAAATTTATGTGACATATCTGATCTGTTCTGGTCTGCTTAATTGGATTATTTGTTTCCAGAATATCTTGGCTTCTTGTTGAGTTTCTGAGTCCCAGCACTAAGGGCCTTCTATTAAGCATAGTTTTTCTACTCCTCCAAATTGTGACTGAGTTGGTCTTTAGGGAAAGAAGAAATCACTTTTCCATCTTCTGGTATCCTCAGTGTTTATTTTACCCCCTTCATAAAAAGAGGAGTTCAGTTGGGGCATTGATCTCGTATTAGCTGAATATCTTCCCCAGTGTTTAGACTTTTGGACATCTATGGCCTTCACTTTATACCATGGTATGGATTTGTGTATGAATTGGGGGCAAGCTGATTCATTAATAGAGCCATAAATAAGCATGTCATATTGGGTCACATGTTAAACTCAATACATATGACTTCTGTATACGGAAAACATTTACTAAGCACTTACTATGTGCCAGAGACTGTTCTAAGTGATGTGTATATATATTAATTCAATTCTACCTCATAAAAAGCCTATGGTATAATAGTATAAAGGGTCTCTTGTTAAAAGTACAGAGAGTTTAAATACTATTTCCAAGGTAACAAATGGCAAAATTAAAATTTGAATCCTTACAGCCTAATTCTAGAGCCTAAACTCTTTGACACTACACTATACTGACTTTCACTATATGAATGAACACTTTTCCTCCAAACATCTTCTTAGTCCCAAAGTTTTTATGGATGTAAGGCAGAGGAATTGGCTATGTAAATGAACATGTATATCCGTACTTGTAAATGTATTTGTTTATGGATATATGAATATATGTTTGAGCATTTAAGTGGTATATATGTGTATATATATTGGTATAAATGTATTTACAGTAATATAGTTCAGCATTTTATATGGTTCAAAATTTTTGTTATTATTTACAATTCCTGTGGTAAGCAAGTGATTTATAAAAGGTATGTTTACATAAACATAAGAGAGGAACACTTGGGTGGCAGAAAGAAGATATATGACTAATTCAGAGAAAATATTATTTGTCAGAAGTTATCTAGGTAATTTGAACTAGAACTAATTTTTTTCTTTATTTCCCTCAGGATATGAAGGCCTGGTCGGGAAGATAAAGCAAATGAGACAGAATCAGAAAAGGAAAAAGCCACCTCTCTAATGCAGGCTATGTGGGGAAGATGATGCAACAGGAATGAGGCTAAGTGGGGGTGGGGTTGAGGAGTCAGAAACAGATTTCTCTACCTAAAGACTTGGCAGACATCCAAAACTGGTCACAAGCTTCTAAAATGTTCAGGCTAAGAATGAGTTAGTGCAGAACCTTGACTTCCATGCACCGAAGGCAATCATGTGAATATCACAAGTGTTCCAAACAGGATGAAGCCATATCTTAGGGCCAGGAGTCATTCATTCTTCACAGAAATGCTTTATGGTTAAGTTTCCTTTTTGGTAATACATGCAAATGTTAGAAAATTTGATAATTACCAAAGGGATAATAGAGGAAATAAACCCCACATAATCTCACAACCAAGAGAGAACTATGCTTAACATCCAGAGGCATATGCATGAGGCCTTTTCTTCATATGCAGCATATATTTTGGCACTTGTGAGCACTCTGGCTCTATACTTTGGCATCCTGTTATTATGACTTAATACTATACAGTGAATTTTTCTGTCATTAGACATATGTACAAATCATCATTTTATTTATTATTTTTTTAATTTTTTCCTGTGGATGGTGTGTTTATTTATTTATTTATTTATTTATTTATTTATTTTTAGTATAATTTATTGTCACATTGGCCAACATACAGTGTGTACCGTGTGCTTTTGGCAAATCATCCTTCTAAATGATTTGTGGCCCCACTGTAATTTTTGTTACCACTTCCCTTTAGGCTTTTTCTTGAGGCTGCTTCTATGTAATCCCATTTAAATATATAATAAAGAACATCTCTAATAATGTTTGAAGAATATGATAATTGTGGGCCTAAACATATATTTTCATGGTTCTTGATGTACATGACTAATTGTTTCTTGGAAAGATGATTATAGAAATTTATTGATACTCTCACCAATATCTATGGCTGTACTTCTCTCAAAGGACTTGTCTCTGGCATGAAGTATTTTTTTTAATGTTTATTTATTTTTGAGACAGAAGGAGACAGAGTGCGAGTGAGGGAGAGGAAGAGAGAAAGGGAGACACAGAATCTGAAACAGGCTCCAGGCTCTGAGCTGTCAGCACAGAGCCCAATGTGGGGCTCGAACCCACGAACCGTGAGATCATGACCTGAGCCAAAGTTGGACGCTTAACCGACTGAGCCACTCAGGCACCCCTGGCATGAAGTATTAATGCATCATTTTTTAGCCAAGGATTGGCTTCTTTTTGTTATTATATAGCTCTCATTGTAAGTGTTCAGTGCCCATTTTGCTTGAAGCCTAGGGCCTAGACTGATATGAAATTTGGATGATAATTGTGATGATTATTCTTATGTGAGTATTCTGATATAAATTTTTTCCCATAGTGAAATTTTCTCTGCCACCAAGTTGACCATTTGGAAGCTGGGGTGCCCTGCTTCTCTAATGTGGTAAATATCCTATTAATAGCAACAGTTTTCTTGGACTTGAAAATGTACTCTTTGTGTTCAACCCTTATTACCCCTTGGAGTACACTGAGTTTGACGACAGTTTCTTTGAACTTGTAAATCTCTTATAGAAACCCAAACAAGTATCTTTAATGCAAATCTTGATGAATCCCTTCCCTCCTATCCTTTCATGTCCAGATGCTTTTCACAGGTTCTTGGTTCTGCTGAGGTTTCCTGAGGGTGTATAGCTGTACATTTGGTGCTACACTGCAGGGGAGAAATGGAGCAGAAAAGAGGAATGGTAAGGATGTCATAATAAAGTGTCCTACTTTAGCCAGTTACAAACACACTTGGTTCCCTGTCTTTCCACACATTGGGTTCCAATGGTACATGGCCTTTTTTGTTCCATTGTTACTAATTAAAACCTTATGGACCCACAGCATCCATTCAACAATGAACTCAAGGGGTGACGTATGGCAAGGGCTATATGCAGAGACTCAGGAAAGGAGACACAGGATCACTCCCAAAAGATAGGGAGGCAACCATATTTGAAAAAATGCTTCAGCCCTACACAGCTGAGTCTGTTCACAGAAATGTAGTTTGGAAAGATATTTAAATTGTCCAAGGGTATCACTCATGGCCAAGAACAGGACCAGTATATGCAGTGAGACTAACTAACTATGTTGCATCTTGCCAGGAAGAATAAGAGAAAATACTTTTTTGACTTTTGTAAGGTGTTAGGATTGAAACCTTTGCTCAAGGCTTAAACCAAACCAGAGCACTTATGAAGTCATCTATACTTGGTCTCTACTACCCACAAAGAAGAAAAATTAGTCTTCTTGGTTGCCCAGAGCCCTCAGTGAAAGAGGTTCTTAGCATTTCTGCAGGCTAGAGGAGGGGTGCAGGGCTGGGAGTAAACATAGATCTTCCATCCTTCCACCTACTTCTGGAAAGAACTGGCAAAAGGAGGCTGCCAGTAGTTTACCTTACTGGTGGCATCTGTCTGGCAACCTCTGCTTTCCAAAGGAGGTCCTCTAATAGCACATTACATCCTGAAGACTTCTCCCTTTACCAGTAGGTACTTCCGGATTTCAGTCTTTCAGGATAGTAACAGATGTACCCTTGGTGTCTCTGCTCAGTCTCCCTCTCTTCCAACAGGAGTCACAACATTAAGTGATTGGTGTGTTGGAAGCTTCTGTCTTCAGCACCCAGTCTTCCATGATGCCTTAGGTCTTCTTGTAGGACCCCTGGATTTTTCCAGGATCTTTGATTAATGTGTGGAGTCTTTCAGTAAATAATTCCCATGATTTTTCCTTTGAAACCTATTTAAATGAACCAATATCACTTTAACATCTGTTAAGTTTAAGATATAACTCTGAGCTTGAGGAGCTCACATCACCTGGAAGGGTCTGGACCAGAGAAAGGGCTCAGATAAACTCAGCATGAGAAGTTGTGATGTCCTCTATCTAAGCATGTGTCCTACAGTATACCTTGAGGCCAGGATGCTTTTTTGGGGAGATTAACAACTGAACAGTGTCATAAGAGTTTTGCAGACAACGTATGTAGTTTTGAGAACTGGTGTGTTTCTGATGGAAGCTTCTAAGCTCGATTACCCCAATTTCTTTTTGTACTCCCAGTCCTAGGGATAGAAGCTGCTTCCTACAATTCCCCTCTGTAATGTCCTTCCTTCCTTCCTCCCTCCCTGCCTCCCTTCCTTCCACCCTTCCTTCTTTGCTTCTTTCCTTCCTCCCCTCCTTCCTTCCTTCCTCACTTCCTCACTTCCTCTTCCTCACTTCTTCCCTTCCTTTTTCATTTTCAAGGCAGCCATCATCTGTTTAGCCAATTTCTTATTTTAAATTATCTTTGGTAAAATAACTCATTTTTTTTGTTCACCTGACTGTTCCCTGGCTGATAAAGAGCCAGCTCTGCTATATACTAGCAACTGGGAAAGTCACTTTAAACTTCTGGCTATAGTTTCTTAATCTATAAAACCAAGTTGGTAATACCTGACTTCAAAGTGTTGCTATGGAACTTAACAATAATATATAAGACCTAACACAGAGCCTGGCATAGAATAGGTACTAACTATTCTCTTCTAATAGGGCCGTCTCTTCTAATTCTAGCATCTTAGGATATCGCCAACATATTAGGAAGGAAAGTGGCAGGATCCTATATATGTGATGACTTTGGGACTATAAACTACTGGGAATGGCTCTATTCTGGACTGCGATGATAAAAATAATAAGGCAATAATGGCAATAGCAAATAAGTACAAATCACTTAGTATGAGTCAGTCATTAAACATATTATTCATTTATCCTTATAAAATCTTTTATGTTAGTACTATTTACCTGCATTTTAAAAGTTAGAAAACTAAGGCAGGGAGAAGTTACGCAACTCATCCAAGATTATACAACTAACCAGTGGTAGACCCAGGACTCAAACCCAAGCTGTTTACCTCCAAGGTTTACACTCTCAGTCATTGCACTATTCCACCAGTTGATAATTAGTATTTTAGAATTTGAATTTATTTTCTCTACATTGTCTCAATTTATCCTTAAAACAATTCTGTAACACACGGATGACAGAAATTAACATCTGTACTCTATAGGTAAGAAAATTGAGGGTTAGAGCATTTCATACCTTTAGTAAGTAGCAGAAGTGAGAATTTTTCCTGACACCTGACCCCAAACCTGAGCCTTTTCTTCTAGACCAGGACAGCAACACTGCCCCCTCTCACCTGCCACTAGCCACTGGTTTCCTGGTATCTCTTTGCCGGACTGACATGATTTTTTTTTCATTTGAAATTGACCACACATAATACATCAATATGAGGTTTAGTCTGGATGAGCAAAGTGGCAGGTCTGCTGTGCAAAGAGCCTCCTGCCTGTAGGGAGGGCCCTGATGAATGGAAAAGAGCTAGGCAGTTCCATGTCTGACTTTGGCAAATGGCTTTGTGCTTATTCCTTTCAAAATGTCCTTTACTGACAGAACAATTTCTCAGCACAAAAGTGGAGGCACTCACAGAACAAGGCAAATGAGGCAGAGATGGCACTGACATGGAAAGAATAGCAATATTATCCTAATGGCTCTGAAATAAAATATAATCATGAGAGGAAATTTACCCTGAAATTATGTTCATCGGCTTTGCAAAAAAGTCTTTTCCCTACTGGACCAAGCCACAGGGTTCTCTGGTGCACCTTCTCTCCCTAGGGACTGGGGTGCAGAGGCTGTACTGAATGCCCCCTCCCAGGGCAGAGGCCTACAGCTCTTGCCATTACCCTGCAGTTACAGACTGTCCTACAAGGGACAATCTCCATCAGGAAACCTGTCTTATGGGCCAGGTTAGGGCGTAGGGCACGGTGTCCTACATTGGCCCTCATGACAGCTTAGAGTAGTTCTTCTTGGGATTGAGCCCACAGTGATCTGGAAAACACTCAGTTATTTATGCTGGTAAGCAAATCCCTGCTTCCCAGAACTGAGGCCACTTCAGGTGAACCTCTTGTCCTGGTAACTAAAATTGAACACTTTTAAATGAGGCATCTATTTTCATTGTGTTTGGAGTCCAACAAATATGTCTAGGTTTATCTTGAGCCATTCAAGACCCCCAGCTGTACTGAAACCCTTCCTTCTCCCAAAACATGACTTGGACTTCCCTAGCCCTGTCCCTTTTTGTCTAGAGTGCTCTTTTCACCTCTCCAACCCAGGGACTCAGATCAAACATCCTCTCCTCTCTGCACCTTCCTGGACTTCTCCCGACACTATATTTAATGATCTGCTTCTCTCTCTTGTTCATGACCATGAGATCACCACATGGCATGATTGGGAATAATTTACTGGTCTGTCTCCTCTGCTTGAACTAAGGGCTCCCCTGAGCAGAGACTGGCCCTTTACTTCTGTGTTCCCAGGTTCTCACACAGTAACTATAAAAATGCACTGTCTGCAACTACATTTGGCCCTGATCTGTGGATTCCTTTTATTTCCTGGTCAGCCCTGATCTACTTTTAGCTGAGGTCAATGCATCATTCAAGGACCAGTGCATGGCAGAGAGACGGTGTTCACAGCTTATGATGGGTGATGGGTGGTAGGCTAATTCCAGTATCCGCTAATGTGAGGAACTCAACAGGTATCCTCAGGATTCTGAGCTGAGTGCTCTTCCCTCCTGTCCCTTCCTTCCCGTAACATGCACAAACACACATGTTCTCACACATGTACGCACACAGAGTCCATCCCCTCCCACCCTTGGTCCATCTTTGGTTGAATTATGTGCTCTTCCACCCTTTGTAGTTAAAGGAGTTGCTGCCTCTGAGTCCTTCCTTTGCATGCTATTCAATGCAATGAGACTTTCCCAAGACTAAGGTTTCTGGACACAGGAGGTGCAGATTTAGGATACAGAGTCGAATATACATACAGCAACTGCTCAGGGATGGCATATGAGAGAAATAATTCAAATGCCATTTCATAATTGAATCCCATACTTGTATACTCACTCCCTTCCTCATTGGTAACAGGCACTGCTAGTAAATTGGGAGACATATGAAAAGATAAAAGATCTCCCCCAACCCCTGAATACCAGAAACAGTTTTACTCTAGACATGACTTTAAGTTTGGGATGCCCTATGTTTTCATCTCAGATGTTGCTGAGCACCTGGGCTGCCTCCTCATCATTCTGGGTACAGTGTGAGTACAGGTGTCCCTGTAGGCCAGTCTCTGTTTGGCTAAGGCATTTTATTAGAATGGGTGGTGCTCCGCTATGATACTTCAGGTCTACCAGGCTCTCACTAACCAAGAGGCATGACAATTTTCATCAATGAACCACATCAAATGAGGTATTGAGTCACTCTTAAAGCTGACCTTAAGATATACAGTTGTATGAATACATACCTCCCAGAAGCAAGGCACTGAGCAGGAATCTTGGAATGAGGCAAGAGGCTATGACCTAGAGAAGTTAATGATAAGAACAGAATAGCCCAGAATTAATAAGAAATAACCTCAACAGTTCCTGGGTCTCTACTCATTCCTAAACTCTTCCTATGAAATTATATGTTCCTGATGTTGCAAAGAGAAAAGCACCCCAGGAAAGTACTGGATTTAGGTCAAATATCTCACACCTGCTCTCTATAGGCCTGCTTGGTACATAGTATGCGCTTCAAAAATATTTGCAGGATAAGTGAATCAACAATTAAGTGGGGGCTAGCACTTTTAATCTACTGGACCTTCCTGTAATCCCTGAGATTCTATAATCCAGTGCCATTTTCGAATCGTGGGGTGGGCACACAAGATAGATTTACATCCTAACATCACTGAGTGATATGATCTTGTGGGAGGATAACTTGATATTCAAGTCAATTCATTTAATTGAAACACTCAAAACAACCCTCTAAAATAGTAGAAAAATATCCTCAATTTATGCCCTGCAAAACTGAGTTTCACAGAAGTTCACGTAGCTTAAAATTGTTGAGCTACTAAATGAAAGAGGAAGATCTGGGTTTTGAACAAAGGCTTCCTTGGTGCCAAAGCTTGCCACTTTCTTTGTGAAGTTTTTATTTAAATTCCAGTTAGTTACATACAGTGTAATATTAGACTCAGGTGTACAATATAATGACTTAACACTTCCATACATCACTTGGTGCTCATTACAAAAAGTCCACTCCTTAACCCATTACCTATTTAATCCATTCTCCCCACTCACCTCCTTTCTGGTAACTATCAGTTTCTTCTCTATATGAAAATCTGTTTCTTGGTTTGCCTCTCTCTCTCTTTTTTCCCCTTTGCCTGTTTCTTTTGTTTCTTAAATTCCACATATGAGTGAAATAATATTTTATCTGTCTTTCTCTGACTGACTTATTTCACTTAGCATAATATACTCTTGCTCCATCCATGTATTTACAAAGATAAGATTTCCTTCTTTCTCATGGCTGAGTAATATTCCTTGCATATATGTCTCCGTCTTCTGTATCCATTCATCAGTCAATGGACACTTGGGCTGTTTCCATAATTTAGCTAGTGTAAATAATGCTTCTATAAACAGAGGAGTGCATGAATTTCTTCAAATTAGTACTTTTGTATTCTTTGGGTGAAAATTTGGTAGTGCAATTGCTGGATTATAGGGTAGTTCTATTTTTAAATATTTGAGAAAGCTCCATACTGTTTTTGACACTGGCTGCACCAGTTTTCATTCCTACCAACAGTGCAAGAGGTTCCCCTTTCTCCACATCCTAGCCAACATCTGTTGTGTGTGTGTGTGTGTGTATGTGTGTGTGTGTGTGTTGCTGATTTTAGGCATTCTGAAAGGTGTGAGGTGAAATCTCACTGTAGTTTAGATTTCCATTTCTCTGATGATCGGTGATGTTGAGCATCTTTTCATGTGTCTGTTGCCCATCAGTATGTCTTATTTGAAAAATTATCTATTCATGTTTTTTGCCCATTTTTAATTGGATTATTTGTTTTTTTGGTGTTGGGGTTTACAACTTTTTTTTATACATTTTGAATACTAACCCTTTGGATACTAACCCTTTATCGGATATATCATTTGCAAATATATTCTCCCATTACATAGGTTGCCTTTTAGTTTTTTGATTGTTTTCTTCCTGTGCAGATTTTTTTAAATGAAATCCATATATACACACACACACACACACACACACACACACACACACACATATATAGTCTCCTCTAGGACTTTAATGGTTTCCTGCCTCACATTTATATTTTCAATCCATTTTGAATTTACTTTTGTGTATGTTGTAACAAAGTGGTCCAGTTTCATTCTTTCACATGTTGCTGACCAGTTTTTCCAACACCATTTGTTGAAGAGACTGTCTTTTAGCTGCGAGGTATTCTTTCAAGCCTTGTTGAAAATTAACTAACCATATAGTGTGGGCTAATTTCTGGGCTTTCTATTCTGTTCCACTGATGTATGTGTCTATTTTTGTGCCTGTATCATACTGTTTTAATTATTACAGCTTTGTAATAACTTAAAGTCTGTAATTGTAATGCCTCCAGCTTTCTCTGTCTTTCTAAAGGTTACTTTGGCTATTTGGTGTTTTTGTGGTCCTGTACAAATTTTAGAGTTGTTTGTTTTAGCACTGTGAAAAATGCTGTTGGTATTTTGAACAGGATTTCATTAAATTTGTAGATCCGTTTGTGTAGTATGGACATATTAACAATATTTGTCCTTCAAATCCATAAGCATGGAATGTCTTTCCATTTCTTTGAGTCATACTCACATGCTCACATACTTCTTCCATCAGTATTTTATAGTTTTCAGAGTACAGGTCTTTCACCTCTTTGGTTAGGTTTAGTCCTAGACATCTTATTGTTTTTGGCACAATCGTAAATGGGATTTATTCTTTAATATTTATTTCTGCTACTTCATTATTGATGGATCAAAATGCAACAGATTTCTGTACATTGATTTTGTATCCTGTGACTTTGATGGATTTGTGTATCAGTTCTAGCAGTTTTTTTATATTTATTTTATTTTTTAAATTTAATTTAATTTAATTTAATTTAATAATTTTGTTGGGTCTTTAAGTTTTCTATACAGAAAAACGTATTGTGTCGTCTGCAAATAGTAAAAAAAGTTTTACTTCTTCCTTGTTGATTTGGATGCCTTTCTTATTGTTGTCTGATTGCTGTGGCTAGGACTTCCAGTACTATGTTGAATTGAAGTGGTGAAAGTGGACATCCCTGTCTTATTCCCAACCCTTGAGGAAATGCTCTCAGAATTTCCCCATTTAGGATGATATTAGCAATGCGTTTCTCATAGATGGCCTTTAGTATGTTGAGATGTGTTCCTTCTAACCCTACTTTATTGAGGGTTTTTATCATGAATGGATGTTGTACTTTGTCAAATGCTTTTTCTGCATCTATTGACATGATCATTCTTTCATTAATTAGATGTATCACATTGATTGATTTGCAAATATTGAACCACCCTTGCAACCTAAGAATAAATCCTACTGAATCATGGTGAGTAAGTCACTTAATATATTTTTGGATTCAGTTTGCTACTATTTAGTTGAATATTTTTTTTAAATCTGTGTAGTTCCCTTTTGTAGTGGAGCCATTATCTGGTTTTGGTATCAGGGTAATTCTGGCCCCTTAGAATTCATTTGGAAGTGTTCCTTCCTTTCTATGTTTTGGAATAGTTTGAGAAGAATAGGCATAATTCTTTAAATCCTGGGTAGAATTCTGTGAAACTATTTGGTCCTGGACTTCTTTTGTTGGGAATTTTTTGATTACTTATTTAATTTCTTTGCTAGTTATCAATCTGCTAATATTTTCTATTTCTTCCTGTTTCAGTTTATTTTTATTTTTTTTTTTAAATTTACATCCAAATTAATTAGCATATAGTGAAGCAATGATTTCAGGAGTATATTAGGTAGTTTATGTGTTTCTAGGAATTTACCTATTACTTCCAGGTTGTTCAATTTGTTGGGATACAGTTTTTCATAATATTCTCTTAAAATTTTTGTGGTGTTGGCTGTTATTTCTCCTTTTTCATTTGTAATTTTATTTATTTGGATCTTTCTCTTCTCTTTTTGATAAGTCTCGTGAGGGAGTTCTCAATTTTATTATATTTTTTTCAAAGAACCAGCTCCTCATTTCTTTAATAGCTTCTATTAACTTTTTAGTTTCTACATCATTTATTTCTGCTCTAATAATTATTTCCTTCCTTCTGCTGGAATTAGGCTTTGTTTGTTGTTCTTTCTAGCTCCTTTACATGTAAGGTTAGGTTGTTTATTTGAGATTTTTCTTACTTCTTGAGGTGGGCCTGTATTGCTATATATTTCCCTCTTAGGACTGCTCTTGTTGCATCTTAAAGTTCTTGGACTGTCGTGGTTTTATATCCATTTGTCTTTTGGTCGACTCATTCATTTGTTTAGTAGGATGTTATTTAGCCTCTATATATTTATTGTCTTTCCAGATGTTTTCTTGTGGTTGATTTCTAGTTTCATAGCATTGTAGTCAGAATAGCAGCATGGTATGACTTCTATTCCTATATTTGTAGAGGTCTATTTTGTGATTTAATATGTAATCTATTCTGGATAATGTTCTATGTACACATGAAAAGAATGTGTATTCTGCTGTTTTAGGAAAGAATATTCTAAATACTTATCATACATCCATCTTGTCCAGTTGTATCATTCAAAACCATTATTTCCTTGTTTATTTTCTGTTTAGATAATCAATTCATTGATGTCATTGGGGTGTTAAAGTTCCCTACTATCATTGTATTATTATCAATTAGTTCCTTTATGTTTATCATTGTTTTATATACTTAAGTGCTTTTAGTTGGGTTCATAAATATTTGCAATTATTATATCTTCTGGTTGGATTGTCCCTCTATTATTATGTACTGCCATTCTATGTCTCTAGTTACAGTTTTGTTTTAAAGTCTAGTTCGTCCAATATAAGTATTTTTACTCTGGCTTTCTTTTGACACCCATTTGCATGATAAATGTTTCTCCATCCCCTCACTTTCAATCTGCAGGTGTTTTTTGGTCTAAAATGAGTCTCTTGTAGGAAGCATATACATTTTTTAAGTTTATTTACTTAAGAGAGAGGGAGAGAGAGAGAGAGAGGCAGAGAGAGAGGCAGAGAGAGAGGGAGAGAATCCCAAGCAGACTCTGTGCTGACAGTGGAGCTTGAATTCATGAACAGTAAGACCAGTAGCTTACTGAGCTGAAATCAAGAGTCAGACACTTAACCAACTGAGCTACCCAGTTGATTCTTGGTCTTGTTTTATTTTTTTAATCCATTATGACAGCCTATGTCTTTTGATTGGAGCATTTAGTTCATTTATATTCACAGTAATTATTGATCGATATGTATTTATTCCCATATTATTATTTGTTTTGTGGCTGTTTCTTATTATTTCTTCTTTTACTTTATTGTCTTTATCTCTTTCATGTTTTTTTTAATTTTTTTAAAAAAATTTTCACTTCGTTTTTTTAAATTTTATTTTTTATTTTTTAAAATTTACGTCCAAATTAGTTAGCATATAGTGAAACAGTGATTTCAGGAGTGGATTCCTTAATGTCCCTTACCCATTTAGCCCATCCCCCTTTCCAGCAACCCTCAGTTTGTTCTCCATATTTATGAGTCTCTTCTGTTTTGTCCCCCTCCTTGTTTTTATGTTATTTTTGTTTCCCTTCCCTTATGTTCATCTGTTTTGTCTCTTAAAGTCCTTATATGAGGGAAGTCATATGATTTTTGTCTTTCTCTGACCAGTTAGTTTCACTTAACGTAATACCCTCCAGTTCCATCCACATAGTTGCAAATAACAATATTTCATTCTTTTTGATTGCCGAGTAATACTCCATTGTGTATGTGTATATATACCACATTTTCTTTATCCATTCATCCAATCATGGACATTTGGGGTCTTTCCATACTTTGGCTATTGTTGATAGTGCTGCTATAAACATGGGGGTGCATGTGTTTTTTTTTTTAATTTTTAAGTGATATGTTTAGATTTCTTTCTCTTTATTTTTTGTATGTTTATTAGTGGTTTTGATATATGGTTACCATTAGGTTTGTATATAACTTCTTCTTCAAATAGCAGTCTATATTAAGTTGATGGTCATTTAAGCTTGAACTCAGTATTTACTCCGTTCTTTCCTACATTTTAGGTATATGGTATTATATTTTATATCATCTTTTGTGAGTTCTTGATTTTTTTACAGAAATATTAATCTTTACTGCTTTTGTGTTTCCTGCCTCTATACTATCACTTTTAGTCTCTCCTTTCCACTGAAAAAGTCTCTTTTAATATTTCTTGCAGGGCTCATCTAGTGGTTATTAACTTCTTTACTTTTTGTTTATCTGAGAAACTCTTCATCTCCCCTTCTACTCTTAACGATAGCCTTGCTGGATAGAGTTTTCTTGGCTGCCTGTTTTTCCATTCATCATTGTGTATATATCATGCCACTACCTTCTGGCTTGCCAAGTTTCTGTTGAAAATTATCCTGCTATGCTTATGGGTTCTGTATTGTAAGTTAATGACTTCATATTTCTTGGTACTTTTAAGATATTTTCTTTATCAGTATATATTGCAAAATTAATTACAATATGTCTTGGTGTGGGCCTGCTTTTGTTTATTTTTATGGCAGTTCTTTGTGCCTCCTGGATCTGCATGTCTTTCCTTCCTCAGATTAGGGAAGTTTTCAGGTATTGTTTCTTTAAATAAATTTTCTGTCCCCTTTTCTCTCTCTTCTTCTTCTGGGACTCCTATAAAACACATGTTATTATGTTTGATGGAGTCACTGAGTTCCCTAAGTCTATTCTCATTTTGCTTAATTCTTTGTCTTTTGTTCAAATTCATTGCTTCCCATTATTTTCTCTTTTAGATCATTAGTTCATTCCTCTGCTTCTTCCAGCCTGCTATTCATTGTATCAACTGTGTTTCTATTCTTATTTATTGCACTTTTCATCTCTGATTGATTCTTAAACTATTTTATCTCTGTGGTAAGGGTCTCACTGATATTTTCAATTATTTTCTCAAGCTCAGTGAGTATCCTTATGATTGATGTTTTAAATTCTCCATTAGGCATGTTACATGTATGTATTTCGCTTAGATATTTGGCTGTGGTTTTATCTTGTTTCTTCATTTGGTATAAATACTTCTGTCTCATTTTGTCTAAGTCTCTGCCTCATTCTCTGTGTTAGAAAATCCAGCTATTCCTCCTCCTCCTGAAAGTAATGGCCTTATGAAGAAGAGGTCATGTAGTGTCCAAGGTCTGGTATTTCAGGGAGTGCCTCCAGTCTGTGCTGCATGCCCTCTGCTTTTGTTTTCTGGGTGCTCAATACCTCAGGCCAGTCATCTGTAAAGATTGTCCTTGTCTGCTCTGGGCAGTTTTTGGTCCCTGGTCTGACTGTGGTTAGTTTTAACTAGGTGTGCTTTGGAATGTTTGTGAAATGAAACCCATTACCACCTCCACCAGAACTGAGGCCCTGCAGAACTCTGATATGGAGAACTAGTGTAGGCAGGGGTTTGTGCTGCTTTTATGGGGAATGGGCTCACCACACTGGGACTGAGGTAAGTGTGACTGAGAATGCTATTTCCACTTGAGCACAGGTAGGTGGTACTTAGTAAAATCAAGTTAGGCAACCATTGCCTATGCTGAGCTCAGTCTTATAAGCGACTATGTTTATGCTAAGGGATAGGGGGAGGAATTGGCACCAGCCAGCTACTTTGTTCTCATTAAGGTGGATCCCTGAATGCTTTCTCTCAACACATTCTCTGAGAAGAACAAAAAACTTCCCCACTGTGTGCCCCAGGGGTTCTTCAAGTCACTGTTTCCATGCTATATGCTTTCAGGTTGTTTGCCTGCTTTCTCTACAAGAGCAGCACACTGCCCTCTGGGCTCTATTTCAGCCACCCACTGACCTTTAAAATTTCACACTTTAAGCACCACTGAATTCAAGAATGCACAAAATCCAGCCCGTCTCATTTTCTAAACCAATGGCTATAGAGAAACGTTCTTCCTGTGTGTTCCTTTCTTTGGCACCCTTCTCCTCAATCATGGCTCCTTCCCCTCTGTAGCAGCCAGAATTAATTTCTCTTTTAAACCACATTTCTGAGCTTCCTACCTTCTACCATGTGACCTCTTCTCTCCCTTTAGTTGTGGAATTTGTTTTGTCAATTCTTCCGGTTGATTTCTGGGGTATTTAAGGTTATTTAATAGTTATCTAGTTGCATTTGTGGAGTGAGGAGAGCCTTAGGTCCTCCTACTCACTGCCATCTTCTTGCAAATTCAAATCTTGCTACTTTGGACCAGATGGTGTACTGTTTCATGTAGGATCACTTAAACTCAATATCTTAATTTATAGCCCAGGAAAATAAACAGTCACCTCATGGGGTTGTGAGGATTAAATAATATAACAAATAAAACATAAGAAAAATAACATAACAAAACACCAAGCACCATTCTTGTGCAATAGACACCTAATAACTAGAAATTATTTCTTTGTCCTCTGCTGGAGAAATAGATCCACAAGATATTGGTATTGTTGCAACCTAGTAAATGATGTCAAAATCTATAATTAGTCCCACAAAATACTTACCACCTTGACTATCACATTTATATACTTATTTATACCCTAACCTATTTAAGGAAGGATTTAAAGCAGATTATAAAAAATGCATTAATTTCAGTAAGTTAAATTAAAATTAAAATTACTTGAAGGAATATACAAATACAAAGGAAAAATGAGAGTAGAAAATTTAAGGTAAGACCAGGAATGAATTAGTATGTAAAATGCAAAGCTTATGGCCATATGAAGTTACTATTTGTGTATTTCTCTATGCTTACTATTTTTAGGCCTACCTTTGGCTCTAAGATTTCTAGAAGTTAAAGCAAAAGGGGAAATTTGAATATTTTTATGGCATACCTAAAGTTTTCTTTCCTGAGAGAAATATAACCTCTCTTTCAGTGGACATCAAGGATATTTAAGAGTATGCTGTTCTTTCTCACATTGTACCAAAAAGCAAACTACAACACTCAAAGCTGTGTCTGTGCAAGATAAATATGGGTCTGTTTTTGATCTTTACAGTCCAGACTGGTATCTGAATGTAATTATGAATAATGGCCCCTTCCACTATCATTTTTGTGACATGGTTAGGCTACTTCTCATCCCTCAGCCCCTTGCCTGTGCTTTCCCCATTCAAAATCCATCTCCAAGCCTAGTCCAAATGGCTACCCCTCTCAGAGAAAGCAATTTCTTTTCTTTTTTTTATGAACTCCCACAGGAACGTGTGTGTGTGTGTGTGTGTGTGTGTGTGTGTGTGTATTGGGAAGGGGAGTGAGTGTAGTTTACAGCCTATGGACATGACTTTTCTAAACCACCTTTAAAAATGTATAAAATGGTTCTTAAGTACAAATGTGAAATTTATGGCTCAAGGGTCTATAGCTTTCCTCAGAAAGTCATCTCCCAAGACAGAATACCTGATTCATGACCTGTACAATGGCCTTTGGGCAAACCATACCAACCCTGCCCTCTCTAGAGCTTTTCAAGATAACTTGAATTTGTCAGGGCACAGAGATGGAACAATGCTGAAGATCAATAGTTGGGATGGGATAAAGTCTGTGGTCTCCTGGTTCTGTCTTCTCTATTCTCCAGTCCTGGAGAATGGCTTAAAGCAATCAATGAAATAAGTAGAACCAATGGAGTCATTTGAGGTACTAAAATAACTCCTGTACACTTACCTTTTTATCTCTGGAGGCTGTAAAACTACTTACAGAGCACTGCACGACCCCATTGTTCCTTTACACATTTTCCACATTTTAGAAGTATTTCCTTTGTTAAAGCCATTTGAATTACAACATTTGAGTTTGGATCTCTCTTACCAGACTTGACTGACAAAGATACTATGTAATAATTCCCATAACAAATGCATGCACTGGAGCCAAATAGGATAGTGATTAAAAATGTGTGGTACTCAAGACTTGTGTGAGGGTGACCAACCTTCTGCCCTTGAATCACATGTACAATTTCAAACATCACATCTGACCAGCTGTGATTAAACGAAGGTAGAAATACGTATCTTTCTCATTAATTCTCTTAGATAATTTAAAAAAGCAATTGTATAAAACGATAATGTATATAATGTACCATTGTATTTAGAATATATAGAAATATGTGTTATATGGAGGTAGGTGGAAGGGAAATGTATTGGACTAAGGATATGGTATAGTAATATTTAAAATAATGCATTTTTGAAAAGTTTTTAATTCCAGTTAGTTAATATACAATGTTATATTTGTTTCAGGTGTACAATATCGTGACTCAATGATTCCATATATCACTTGGTGTTAATCATGCCAAATGCACTCCTTAATAATGGATTGTTGGATTGTAGCATTAATAGTTGTAATATGTATAGCAACAATACTACAAAAAGGGGGAAAGGGAATAGAGCTACATAAAAGTAATGTTTCTATATATCACTGAGATTATGCAAGTATGAATCAGAAACAGTTTCACTTAAAGATATGTGGTAAACCCAGAGCAAACATACCCACATACACTCTCTCTGTCTCTGTCTGTCTCTCTGCCTCTCTGTCTCTCTCTCCATCTTTCTCTTTCTCCTTCTCTCTCTCTCTCTCTCTCTCTCACACACACACACATTAGAAAAATATTTTAATGTAAAAGAAAGCAGTAAAAAAATAATGGAACAATGAGAGTGACATAAGACATATATAGAAAACAAAAAGTAAAACACTAGACAAAAATTCAACTATATCAACAAAAACATAAAAAGTGAATGGATTGAATAATATAATCAAAAGATATTGCCAAACTGGATTAAAAACAAAACAAAACAAAACCCCCATGATCCAACTACATAATGTTTATAGAAGACATACTTTAAAAATTAAAATATATGGGGGTTCCTGGGTGGCTCATTTGGTTAAACGTCTGAACCTTGATCTTGGCTCAGGTCATATCGTGGTTCATGAGTCTGAATCCCACATTGGGTTCTGCACAGATGGTGTGGAGCCTGTTTGGGATTCTGTGCTCCTTCTTTCTGCCCTTCCCCACCTTGTGCGCTCGTTCTTCTCTCTCTCTTTCTCTCTCAAAATAAATAAATAAACATAAACAAATTAAAATATACAAATAAATTGAAAGTAAAAAGATGGAAAAAAACATGCAAATCATAACCAGAATAAAGCTGGAGTGGTAAAAATGATATCAGACAAATAAACTTTAAAATAACAACAAAAAAAGTCGCCAGAGCTAATGAGGAACATTTAATCACAATAAAAGGTTCAATCCATTAGAAATGTACAATGATTACCTGATTACAATTGAATGCAACTGGAAATTAACAGTAGGAAGATTTTAAGAAGTTTACAAATATGTAGAAATTAAAAAAAAAAACGCTTAAAATAAATCAAATGGGAAACCATAAAATATTTCAAAATAAAGTGAATATACAATATACAAAAACCTCTGGGATGAAGCTAAACCAGTGCTGGGAAAGAAACATATGCATATAAATGTGTATATTAAGAAACAATAAAGATGTGAAACAATATCTTCATCTTCCATCATAAGACACTGGAAAAAAGGAGGAAACTAAACCTAAAGTAAGCAGAAAGAAGGAAATATTGATTGTGTTGAAAATAAATAAGCAACTGAGAAAGAGAATTAAAGTAATAATAGAGAAAATCAATGGAAACAAAACCTGGTTCTTTGAAAAAATCAAGAAAATTGTCAAAACGTAGCTAAATTAACTAAGACAAAAAGAGAGGAGACTAAAATTACTAGAATGAGAAATGACGGAGGGAACATTACTACTGATTACAGAAATAGAAAGAAATACAAAGGAATACTATGAATTATATGTCAACAAATTAAGTAATTTAGACAAAATTGGAAAAAGCCTAGAGTGACACAAACTTCCAAAACATCCCTCAAAAGAGACAGTCTGAACAGACCTAAAATAATTGAAAAGATTAAAATAATAATCAAAACACTACTCATAAATAAAATCCCAGGACCAGATGATTCCACGGTTGAATTTGCTAACATTTAAAGAAGAATTAATACCAATTCTTCACAAATTCTCCCAAAAAACAGAAAAGAAGAAAATACTTCTCAACTTGTTCTATGAAGCCAGTATTTATTAGATACCAAAATCAGACAAAAGCCATCATGAAAAAAAGAAAGCTATAAAGCAATACTTCTTTTTTTAAAAAATCAATCCTAAAGTCTTTAATGGACAGATGAAACAGTATTGAACAGAAATGACTCTATGAAATGCAGCATCGCTATATTTTCTTGTATTTCATAAAGTACATAAAAAACAATTTTTTTCATTGATAAACTTTGAAAGTCATCTAAATGTTCTCATAGTAATTTGTGATAACCTGCCCACTGAACCCATTTGTTGCTTCCTGAACTGACTCATTGCCTTCCTTTATTTTAAATATGAAATTTATTGTCAAATTGCCTTCCATACAACACCCAGTGCTCATCCCAACATGTTCCCTCCTCAATGCCCATTTCCCACTTTCCCCTCCCTCCCACCCCCCATCAACACTCAGTTTATTCTCAGTTTTTAAGAGTCTCTTATGGTTTGCCTGCCTCCTTCTCACACAGACTAATGGAATAGAATAGAGACTCCAGAATTGAACCCACAAAAGTATGGCCAACTAATCTTTGACAAAGCAGGAAAGAACATCCAATGGAAAAAAGACAGTCTCTTTAACAAATGGTGCTGGGAGAACTGGACAGCAACATGCAGAATGAAACTAGACCACTTTCTCACACCATTTACAAAAATAAACTCAAAATGGATGAAGGACCTGAATGTGAGACAGGAAACCATCAAAACCCTAGAGGAGAAAGCAGGAAAAAACCTCTTTGACCTCAGCACAGCAATTTCTTACTTGACACATCTCCAAAGGCAAGGGGATTAAAAGCAAAAATGAACTATTGGGACCTCATGAAGATAAAAATCTTCTGCACAGCAAAGGAAACAATCAACAAAACTAAAAGGCAACCGATGGAATGGGAAAAGATACTTGCAAATGACATATCGGACAAAGGGTTAGTATCCAAAATCTATAAATAACTCACCAAACTCCACACCCGTAAAACAAATAATTCAGTGAAGAAATGGGCAGAAGACATGAATAGACACTTTTCTGTAGAGCAATACTTCTTCTGTATATGGACACATTTACCTCAACAAAGTACTAGAAAACTGAATTCAGCAACTTATATTAACAATTATACATGACCAAAAGAATTTGGCATAGGGATGCAAGGTTGGTGCAATATTGAAAAATCAATTAATATATCATATCAATATGATAAAAATAATTTGATAAAATCTAACACCCTCTAATAATAATACTCAATAAACTAGGAATAGAAGGAAAGTTCTTACAAAAAAAGGAAGTTCTTTAATCTGAAAAAAAAATCTTTATGGAAAACATACTCAACACAATATTCACAATATTTAACACTGAGGTGTTGGCTACTTTCCTCTTGAAATCAGGAACAATGTAAGTATGCTCACTTTTGCCAGCTCTATCCAAAATTGTACTGGATGTCCTAGCTAGGACTATTAGGCAAGGAAAAGAACAATAAGGGGTATAATACTCTATAATATATGTATTGAGAATCTTCAGGAATCCATTAAAACAGCTATTAAATCAATTGTATTTCTACACAATTTCAAATTGCAATTGTTCAAATCCAAAAATAAATTTGGAAAATATCCAGTTATAATGTCATCATATAGTATAAATTATTATAATAAATGTAACAAATGAAGGGAAAACTTATTTTCTGAAAATTACAAAACATTGTTGAAAGAAGTGTAAAAAGTCTAAAAAATTGTAAAATCATTCCATATTCATAGATCACAAGACTTAATATTGTAAAGATGGCAATACTTCCCAAATATAGCTACATAATGAATACAACTTCCATCAAAAACTCAGCTAACTTCTTTATACAAATTGACAATCTGATTCTATAATTCATATTGAATTGTAAAGATGCTAGAATTGACAAAACAATCTTGAAAAAGAAAAACAAAATATAAGGAGTCTAATTTCAAAGCTTACTACAAAACAACAGTAATCAAGAGAGTGGGGTACTGACACAATAATAGACATATAGACCAGCATAATATAAATGAGAGTCTAGAAATAAATCTACAAACTCTATGCTCAAGTGATTTTTGACAAGGGCTCTAAGGCTCTCTAACAGGGAACGAATGGTTTTTTAAACAAATAGTACTGGAAAAAGTGGAAAGCCGCATGCAGAAAAATGAAGTTGGATCCTTACCACACTCTACATACAAAAATTAACTCAAAATGGACCAAAGACGTAAGTACAAGAACTAAAATGACCAAAACTTTAGAAGAAAACATGACGGTAGAGATTCACAACCTTGGATTTCTCGAAGTATTCTTATATATGACATCAAAACTGTCAGCAGCAACAACAAAATAGACAAATTAAACTTCATCAAGATTAAAATCTGTGATTTTTAAAGGGTACCGTCAAGAAACTGACAAGACAACCCAGAAAATGGAAGAAAATATTTGCAAATCATATATGAAACATGAGACTTGCATCTAAAATTTATGAACACTTACATCCTAATAATAAGACATAACTTAATTTAAAATGAGCAAAGTATCTGAATAAACATTTCTCCAAAGAATATGTACAAATGCACAATAGGCATCTGACAAAGTGCTCAATATCAGTAGTCATCAGGAAAATACTAATTAAAACCATAATTTGATATAAATTTATACCCAGAGTATGGCTAGAATAAAAAGCTGAGATAATAATAAATTCTGGGGAGGATATGGAGAAATTGGATCCATGAAAATTAATAAAGGGAATTCTCATTTACAATTAGTCTGGAGACACACAGAAGGAATTCTTAAGCACTGCTACTCCAGGTCAGTTGAAGACCTAACAGGAAGAGATAGATGCGGATACTAATTTACTATGCCAGCAGCAAGAAGAATTTAATAATTTACTATGCCCTCAGCAACAGCCCTGCCAGAGACTGTCACAACTCAGCCAATGAGAAGCTTCTATACTTTGAACTGCTTTTACTTCAATGTTTACTTTGTTCATAACAGCCCATCCTAACTTCCCTTTTTCTTCTATGAAAAAACATCCCTCTCTTTTGTTCTGTGGGCTTGCCTATGGTTCTGTGATAGCATGCATGTCCTGAATTGCAATTTTCTGTTGTTCCCAAGTACACCCATTTTTGGCTGGTAAAATAACTGGCAATTTTATTTTTAAAGTTAACAGATCTTTCATACACTGCTAGTGTATGTTCTATGTAACATAGAACATCTGTTTTGGAAAACAGTCTTGTGGTTCCTCAATTGATTAAACATAAATTATAACCCAGAGATTCCACTCCTAGGTATATACCCACGAGAAATGAAAATATGCATCTGCACAAAAACTCATACACATATGTTTATAGCAGCATTCTCACAATAGCTAAAGGGTGGGTACAACTCAAATGTTTCATCAACGAACTATGATATATTACTTCCATGAAATGTTATTTTGGCACAAGAAATGAAATGCTGTTACAGACTACAATGTGGTTGAACATTGAAAGTATTATACTGAGTACAAATAAGGCAGTCACCAAAGACCACATATTATGAAATGTCTGGTTTGGGGACATCTATAGAAACAGAGGAGATTAATGGCTGTTTAAGACCGTTGGGGATAAGGGGCATAGGGGAGTAAGGGATGATTGCTAAAGGTATAGCATATTTTTGAGGTGATGAAAATGTTCCAAAATGGACTGTGGTAATGGTTATATATATCTGTGAATATACCAAAAAATGAATTGTATATTTTAAATACATGAATTTTATGGTATGTGAATTATATTTCAATGAAGCTATTTAAAGAAGTGAGATCGTTATTTTCACAGTTGATTGTTATCTATTGTAAGCAATGTTTTCTGGTACTGTAATGCAGATACATGTGAGTGGCCTCTAAATATCCATAAACAGAGTGGAGCAGATGGCAGCATAGCAGGACACTGGCCTCACCTCATCGTGTTGATCACTTAGATTCCACAAATATCTGCCTAAATAACCCAGAAAACCACCAGAAGACTGGCAGAACAGACTATCTGGAGCCAAGTGTAGACAAGAGGCCCATGAAAGAGGGTAGGAAGGGCAGAGAGGCAGTGTGCGCTACACAGACTGGTGGGAAAGAGCTGGGTTGATGGAGGAGCAGCCCTCCCAGAAAGGCAGAATCCCTGAGTCTGCCTTGCAAAAGTGGAGGGGCCGGACTGCTTGAGTTCTGACAGCCAGCGGGACTTACCATCTGGAATGTAATAAGTCAACATCTCTGCTCAGAGAGTGGGAGGGCAAGAGGACACTGGCAGGGAGAGGTGTTGAGCCCTGGATGACAGAGTTCAGCTCTTCAGGGAACAAAGGCACGGGCCAGTGCCATCTCCCTCTCCCATCACCCAGCTGAAATCCCAAAGGGAACCAATTCCCATCACTGAACTTGGTAGCACCATGCAAACACCCAATGCTGTGCTTCTGTGGATCTATCCCTCCAATAGGTCTGCTTCCGTTCCTGTGCTGCAGGACCCCTCCCGCAGGGGACCACCTACAGCAAAGAGAGCTAAGCCTGCCCCTCCCTACACTGTGCACCTTGCGGATCCACCCCAGCTAATATGCCAGAACCCATTAATGAAGCACCACAAGCCTGGCAGTGTGCAAGTAGCCCAGACAGGGGCCACACCACTCCACAGTGAGTACTGCCCCGGGGAAAGGGGAAGATAAGGTACACACCAGTCTGACTAATGGCCCCAGCAGTGGGCTGGGGACAGACATCAGGTCTGACTGTGGCACACCCACCAACACAAGTTACTTCAGACAGCAGATGGGAAGTGCCCTGCAGTTGGGTGCCACCCAGGGACTATCATCCAAAATGACAAAACGGAAGAATTCTTCTAAAACGAAACTCCAGGAAGTAGCGACAGCTAACAAATTGATCAAAAACTATTTAAGCAATATAATGGAACAAGAATTTAAAATTATAGTCACAAAATTAATCGCTGGGGTGAAAAAAAAGTATAGAGGACATCAGAAAATCTATTGCTACAGAGGTCAAGGGATTAAGAAATAGTCAAGAGGAGTTAAAAAATGCTATAAATGAGGTGCAAAATAAAATGGAGGCGACAACAGCTCAGATTGAAGAGGCAGAGGAGAGAATAGGTGAATTAGAAGATAAAATTATGGAAAAAGAGAAAGCGGAGAAAAAAAATCAAGGAGTATGAGGGGAGAATTAGAGAACTAAGTGATGCAATCAACTGCAACAATATCCATAGAATAGGAATTCCAGAGAAGAAGAGGAGAGAGAGAAAGGGGCTGAAGGTGTATGTGAACAATCATAGCTGAGAACTTCCCTGATCTGGGGGAGGAAAAAGACATTGAAATCCAAAAGGAACAGAGAACTCCCTTCAGACATAACTTGAATCGATCTTCTGCACAACATATCATAGTGAAAACGGAAAATACAAGGATAAAGAGAATATTCTGAAAGCAGCTAGGTATAAACACACTCTAACATAAAAAGGGAGACCCATAAGACTAGCGGCAGACCTATCTACTGAAACTTGGCAGGCCAGAAAGGAATGGCAGGAAATCTTCAATGTGATGAACAGAAAAAATATGCAGCCAAGAATCCTTTATCCAATGAGTCTGTCATTCAGAATAGAAGGAAAGACAAATGTCTTCCCAAACAAACAAAAACTGAAAGCATTCATCACCACTAAATCAGCCCTACAAGATATCCTAAGGAGGATTCTGTGAGTGAAATGTTGCAAGGACCACAAAGTACCAGAGACATCACAAGAATGAAACCTACAGACATCACAATGACTCTAAACCTATATCTTTCTATAATAACACTGAATGTAAATGGAATAAATGCTCCAACCAAAAGACATAGGGTATCATAATGGATAAAAAAAAAAGACCCATCTAATTGCTTTCTACAAGAGACTCATTTTAGAAATGTGGACACCTTCAGATTGAAAGTGAGGGGATGGAGAACTACCTATAATGCCACTGGAAGTCGAAAGAAAGCTGGAGTAGCCATGTTATATCAGACAAACTAGACTTTATATTAAATGCTGTTATGAGAGATGAAGAAGGACATTATATAATAATTACAGGGTCTATCCAACAGGAAGAGCTAACAATTATAAATGTCTATGCGCTGAACATGAAGGCTCCCAAATATATAAAAATATTAATCGCAAGCATAACCAACCTTATTGATAAGAATGTGGTAATTGCAGGGGACTTTAATACTCCACTTACAACAAAGGATATATCATTGAGACACAGGATTAATAAAGAAACAAGGGCCCTGAATGATACATTGAATCAGATGGACTTGACAGATATATTCGCAACTCTGCATCCCAAAGCAACAGAATATACTTTATTCTAGAGTACACATGGAACATTCTCCAAGATAGATCACATAGTGGGTGACAAAATAGCCCTTTAGAAGTATAAAAGAATTGAGATCATCCCATACACACTTTCAGACCACAATGCTATGAAATTTGAAATCAACCACAGGAAAAAGTCTGGAAAACCTCCAAAATCATGGAGGTTAAAGAACACCCTACTAAAGAATGAATGGATCAACCAGGCAATTAGAGACAAAATTAAACAAAAATGGAAACAAATGAAGATGAAAATACAACAATCCAAAAGCTTTGGGATGTAGCAAAGGCAGTCCTGAGAGGAAAATACATTGCAATCCAGGCCTGTCTCAAGAAACAAGAAAAATCCCGAATACAAAATCTAATAGAACACCTGAAGGAAATGGATGCAGAACAGCAAAGACACCCCAAACCCAGCATAAGAAAAGAAATCATAAAGATCAGAGCAGAAAAAAATATATATATAGAATCTAAAAAATCTGTAGAGCAGATCAGTGAAACCAAGAATTGTTTTTTTGAAAAAATAAACAAAATTGATAAACCTCTAGCCCTAGCCAGAAGTTCTTGTCTCACAGAGAAAATGGAGATGACCCAAATAGATACAATCATGAATGAAAATGGAATTATTACAACCAATGCCTCAGAAATATAAGGAATTATCAGGGAATACTATGAAAAATTATACGCCAACAAACTGGACAACCTGGAAGAAACGCACAAATTCCTAAGCACCCACACACTTCCAAAATTCAAACAGGAAGAAATAGAAAACTTGAAGAGACCCATAACCAGCAAAAAAAAATGAATCAGTTATCAAAAATCTCCCAACAAATAAGAGTCCAGGACCAGATGGCTTCCCAGGGGAATTCTAGCAGACATTAAAAGCAGAGATAATACCTATCCTTCTCAAGCTGTTCCAAAAAATAGAAAGGGAAGAAAAACTTCCAGACTCATTCTCTGAAGCCAGTATTACTTTGATTCCTAAACCAGACAGACATCCAGTAAAAAAAAAAAAAGAGAACTACAGGTCAATATCTGTAATGAATATGGATGCAAAAATTCTCAACAAGATACTAGCAAATCTAATTCAACACCATATAAAAAGAATTATTCACCATGATCAAGGGGGATCCATTCCTGGGCTACAGGTCTGGTTCAACATTCGCAAATCCATCAACGTGATACATCACATTAATAAAAGAAAAGAACCATATGATCTTCTCAATGATGCAGAGAAAGCACTTGTCAAAATTCAGCATCCTTTCTTAATAGAAACCCTCGAGAAAGTCTGGACAGAAGGAACACACTTAAACATCATAAAAGCCACTTATGAAAAGCCCACAGCTAAAATCAACCTCAATGGGGATACACTGAGAGCTTTCCCCCTGAGATCAGGAATACGAAAGGATATCCACTCTCACTACTCTTGTTTAACACGGTGTTGGAAGTTCTAGCATCAGCAATCAGACAACAAAAGGAAATCAAAGGCATCAAAATTGGCAAAGATGAAGTCAAGCTTTCACTTTTTTTCAGACGGCATGATATTACACATGGAAAACCCGATAGACTCCACCAAAAGTCTGTTACAACTGATACATGAATTCAGCAAAGTCACAGGATACAAAATTAATGTACAGGAATCAGTTGCATTCTTATACACTAATAATGAAGCAACAGAAAGACAAATAAAGAACCTTATCCCATTCACAACTGCACCAACAATCATAAAATACCTAGGAATAAACCTAACCAAAGATGTAAAAGATCTGTATGCTGAAAACTATAGAAAGCTTATGAAGGAAATTGAAGAAGATATAAGGAAATGGAAACATATTCCATGCTCATGGATTGGAAGAATAAATATTGTTAAAATTTCAATACTACCCAAAGCTATCTACACATTCAATGCAATCCCAATCAAAATTGCACCAGCATTCTTCTCAAGCTAGAGCAAGCAATCCTAAAATTTGTATGAAACCACAAAAGACCCCGAATAGCCAAAGTAATATTGAAGAAGAAGACCAAAGCAGGAGGCATCACAATCCCAGACTTTAGCCTCTACTACAAAGCTGAAATCATCAAGACAGTATGGTATTGGCACAAAAACAGACACATAGACCAATGAAATAGAGACTCCAGAGTTGGACCCACAAAAATGTGGCCAACTAATCTTTGACAAAGCAGGAAAGAATATCCAATGGAAAAAAGACAGTCTCTTTAACAAATGGTGCTGGGAGAACTGGACAGCAACATGCAGAAGGATGAAACTAGACCACTTTCTTACACCATTCAAAAAATAAACTGAAAATGGATAAAGGACCTCAATGTGAGACAGGAAACCATGAAAACCTTTGAGGAGAAAGCAGGAAAAAACGTCTCTGACCTCAGCCGCAGCAATTTCTTACTTGACACATCTCCAAAGTCAATGGAAGTAAAAGAAAAAATGAACTATTGGGACCTCATGAAATAAAAAGCTTCTGCACAGCAAAGGAAACAATCAACAACACTAAAAGGCAACCAACAGAATGGGAAAAGATATTTGCAACTGAAATATCAGACAAAGGGCTAGTATCCAAAATCTATAAAGAGCTCACCAAACTCCACACCCAAAAAAACAAATAATCCAGTGAAGAAATGGGCAGAAAACATGAATAGACACTTCTCTAAAGAAGACATCCAGATGGCCAACAGGCACATGAAAAATGCTCAACGTCACTCCTCATCAGGGAAATACAAATCAAAACTGCACTCAGATATCACCTCACGCCAGTCAGAGTGGCTAAAATGAACAAATCAGGAGACTATAGATGCTGGAGAGGATGTGTAGAAATGGGAACCCTCTTGCACTGTTGGTGGGAATGCCAACTGGTGCTCCCATTCTGGAAAACAGTGTGGAGGTTCCTCAAAAAATTAAAAATAGATCTACCCAATGACCCAGCAATATCACTGCTAGGAATTACCCAAAGGATTCAGGAGTGTTGATGCATAGGGGCACTTGTACCCCACTGTTTATAGCAGCACTTTCAACAATAGCCAAAGTTTGGAGAGAGCCTAAATGTCCATCAACTAATGAATGGATGAAGAAGCTGTGGTTCATATATACAATGGAATACTACTTGGCAATGAGAAAGAATGAAATATGGCCTTTTGTAGCAACATGGATGGCATTGGAGACTGTTACACTAAGTGAAATAAGTCATACAGAGAAAGACAGATACCATATGTTTTCACTCTTATGTGTATCCTGAGATATAAGAGAAGACCATGGGGGAGTGGAAGAAAAACAAAAAGTTAGAGACGGTGGGATCCAATACATAAGAGACTCTAAAACTGAGAACAAACTTAGGGTTGATGGGGGGTTGGATGGAGGGGAACGTGGGTGATGGGTATTGAGGAGAGCACCTGTTGGCATGAACACTGAGTGTTGTATGGAAACCAATTTGACAATAAATTTCATATTATAAATAAAATATCCATAAACAGAAAAAATAAATTGTTGTTGATAGTTTGTGTTTCTCTTATCACTGGAGAATTATCTGCCCTTCATCTTGTTTGCTATACTTAATCTAACTAGGAACAGAGACCCTGGAGTCAGACTGCTTAGATGGAATCCTACTCTGCCTGTTGCTAGCTGGGCAACCTTACTGAAGTTATATAACCTGCTCACTCTCTTAATACCACAGACCCTGAAGCACTTAGACAAGGACAGAAATTCACCCTTGGTGGAGCTGTGTTTCCAGGCAAGGCAAAGTCTGCCAGTAGGGATGAAGAAGAAAGAAAGAAAGAAAAAGAAAGAAAGAAGAAAGAAAGAAAGAAAGAAAGAAAGAGGGCATCTTTAGAAAGGGATTGGAAGTTTCCTAGAAGAGAAAGTGTAGTTTTTGGCGAACACCCAGGCTGCTGTAGGTGATGACAGATGCAACTGAATATTTCCAAGTCAGTGACTTTCAGGCAATCCTATAATAGAGACTGGGACTTGACTCTATTTCTCTCAGACCAGGTACCCTCTGACTATACATGGAAACTATACGCAAATGGTAAGTGTCTCTTAAAGAGAGAGTCACTGAGCCATCAGTATTTGATTTAAAAATCTTATTTATCCATTAACTAGTGAACATACATTATAAACACCTGCAAAAGCCCAGCATTTTGTAAAGAGGCACAATGGAATCTCAAAAGAACAAGAACATCAGAAACTGGATACAAAGCTATAGAACCCTGGATTTTACTTCCAAAGCTTTTAAGAATATTAATTTGCTTGTTAAACTACATTAACTTCTGAGTTTTCAAACCTTCACCTATACTATAAAGGGGATAGTCTGTACAATCTCTAACCTTCTGTGACAGGAGATTCTAAAGTGAAGGAAGTATTGCTAAGATGGTCATTCAAAATAGGGTCAGGAGGATACTGAGAAGGCAGTGTCTATGCACTGATTCCCTTTTCAATTCTTGGAGTGCAATGAACTTTAGACTGTTGTCAATTATGACTTGTTAATAGCAACTGGACTACCTCCTAGAACACATCCTTCTACTTTGAAATGAAATAGAGATAATGTAACATCTGTTATCTAAATAGCTAATCATGTATTAGATAGTTTAACTCTGTCAGTGCCAACCATAATTCTTGCAAAACAAATTAGGTAACCTATGTTTTTTGCCTTTATAAGCCTGTACTCTGGGTTTGTAATTTGGAGCACAGTTTCAATTTTGGTTAACTCTTTGCCTCCTGAATTGCAATTCCTAAATGCCAAATAAACGCTTTTGGTTCTTTTACACCCTCAACATCTTCTTGATGGAGGTTTCCCAAAGAGCTCTTGAGTTTAAGAAATTCACAATCTGGTGAAAACCCAAATCCTGTGAATTAAGTAACAGTATCCTTTTCTGAGAGTCTCCATCTGTTTATCTAGTGGCAACATGTCACCTTTCCCCTGGATTGAATTGCCTCACCACTTTTGAGGCACCAGGCCTTGCTGGGATTTAGGTAAACCAGGTCTATCCTATCCATTCTCCAATTCTACATGGCCTCACCCTCAGTTTGTGTAGTTGTGGATTAGCTGTTAGCAAGTCCTGAGCACCAGCTGCTGGTAATCAATCCTGCCCCTTCCCCATCCCCTACGCAGACTACTTCAGCAAGCTTTTGGAGGACCTATAGGACCATCTGGGCAAAATGAATTCTCAATACTCTCCCACAAGCTGAGGCAGCTTGTGTTCCCTCCCTGCAGGCAGCCTGGGAAACTTTGGTTCGAAGAAGTCAGTGTTCCTTCCTTCCACACCAGCTAATGAGGTCCCCAGCCACCTCAGCAGGTGGTTTGGGAAGCTCAGTCTCAATCAGCCAGCCTGTTTTCCTCCCAGCTGGTGGGTGGCCAGGATCTTGCAGCAGTCAGCAGCTCCTTCTCCTCTCCCTCTCCTAGCCCTCCCCTTACTCCTCTTCCTCCTCCTTTTCCAGTCCCCTACTAAGGCAGCTGCACTCTGCTTCACTATGCCAACTGTCAGCCCTGTTGCTGGCCCTGGCAGCAGTGGACAGCAACCTTGACACTGTGGGCCCCAGGTGGGGGGTGAAACCTTGCAGGATCCCAGCTTCTGGAAGCATGCAGCATTATGGACTCTTGCAGAATCCCCAAGGCTTGACTCAGCATGTGAAGATGATGAGAATGACAGAAGAGGCAGGGGAGCATCTCCTGCTCTGTCTATACCTATACATATGCTCAGAGAGGATGAGCCTGGTGGCTTAGGCATCTCTGCCCCTCACTTCTGCCAACACCTGTCTTTCACTCGCACCCAAGAGCGTTCCAAGGACTTTATCCAATTAGCTATAGGTTCTCCATGGGGAAACTCATGCAGAGTAATGAGAGCTCATCATACTGAGTGTCCCCCACATTCAGTTATTAATACTGAATTATAAGAAAGAGGAGGACTCTCCCATGGTTTGCCCCTGAGACTTTTAATTCTTCTCCATGTGCAAGGGATTTGGAACAAATAGATGTGTTTCTCCCCAGCTGCAGGCAGTCCTCTTGGCAATCGTGCAAACTTGGCTCATTCTTTGCTCTGGCATCTCATCCCCAGCATACTTCCCAATGTATCTCTTTCCTCCTCCACCATAACAGAAGCAGAAATAGTCCTGGACTGACTATGAAAAGGACCCTCTACCCTCAGATCCCTTCCTCCCCAGGACCTTGGTTGGACTCTTATTTCTGGGCACAGGAGTATGAGTGATGAAAAGAAATTCCTTGGGCCTGCATCAGGGAGACTGTCATTGCTGGGCAGAGATGCCATTGCTGGGCAGAGTCTTACAGAGCTCAGCCCTACTGTCACCAGTGTCCCCATGCCTGCAAAGTCCAAAGGATACAACATGTCAGAAATCTGGTTAAGACCTGTTATCAATTCTAGGCCCAAAACCCTGACATCACAGAGCTATATGCTTCCCTTGCCAAAGTGTTTCTTCCTCTCTAGCACCTTCCAAATCAAGACATATGAACATCAAGTACCACTGACTCATCACACAAATGAGTGCCATACCCAGTAATATCTACAAGCACAACTGCACAGAGTATCACAGTGATTCACACAGAGCAGAGCAAGTATGGAGGCACTACCACATCTCCACTATGGCCACCAGTCAAGGCAGCTCTTAGAGAACAGGTCCATGCACAGAAATGAGTGACAACCTGGTCACATAGGGACAGAGAAGCATAACAAAATGTGGAGAAACAGTCTTAGGAACACCCAGAGTTATATGTACACAGAGCGAAACAAGCACCAAGCTAAGCTGCTGACACTAGATGACAGAACCCTCTATCATTACCAGCTGAGGCCACTTACTAATTAGTGGGGGAGCTTGGATTTGTAGACCAACTGTAGTAAATATGGGGCCCTTCTGTCCACACTATCTCCTAATTGCCTTTGTCCCAGCTCTGGTCCCATTCCTTTCATACCCCATCCATGCGCAGTCCTCTTTCTGCATATCTCTCCCTCCTTTCTTCCTGTGCATTGTTTGGACTCTGGTCTTTCACCCTTTTTGGAGTTTATATCTCTTGAGGCATCTCAATAATCTTTCAGCATCTTTGTATTTTAGCTTTGCTCTCAGTAGGTATTTATGAAAGAGTCTATAAAATTATGCCAATATGTAAGGTAGCCACTTCTCATAAGAATGCTCAGATGGAAAAAGTCCCCACTGGCTCATACAAGTAGCCAACAATGATTTTTCCCCCTTTTGTAGGAATCAGATGTACAAAATTGGCAGACCAGAGCTTTAGATAATAGAATTCTATTTGACTATTTAGAAATCACTCAGGTAACTTCAAGAAGGTCAAACATACTCAGCTGTGTCTGTCAAATTAGGTTTCCAAAATCACCCTAACATTCCTACATGGCTGGGACCCTTCCCACAGGCCCCATCTTAGCCTTGAGATGCAAATTAAGACCTGGATAAACACCAGTAGTCATCAGAATCTCATTAGCATGCATAGTGCTATCAAGTGACCTCTATTCCCATTTTGGCAATACTATTGGATCTGAGTATCCTTTTATTTTTATTTCAAAAGCCTCTGTTATATGAGCCTTCAATTTCTGGTAATGTGCTCATAAAACACAATTCCAGCACAAAGTGGTGACAATTAAATTAAAATTTAATGGGACTTGGAGAGCTGAGACGTTCCGAAGTGGGGGAGGGGAGAAACAGAACCCTTGTGGTCTTTCTGATCAAGTGACCAGCCCATCACAGAAGCTGGTTTCTCTATCAGTTTCTCTATCAGCCAGCTTTTCTGGCTGAAAAACCAATTAAAGAGGGAGAGGTTTGTGTTTGGAGAAAGGAAAGCAAGTTAGCCCAGAACTCCTGTCCTCCTTCTTGAGAAGTGACCACCATAGTGGTCTTGGTCTAGCCAGCACATGCCACCTCCTGTTTTCTCAGCTCTCACAATAACCTTTTGGGATGGGGGTTCCCTTCAGTGGCCTGGGCAGTGGGATGGGTATGCAGCTGGGCAGGCTTGGGTTTGCCCTTCCCCCCAGCTGGGTTACCTTGGATGAATTCTGGGAATGCTCTAAGCCTGCTCCCTCTTGGCAAGAGTATTGGAGTCGTGATTAAATGAGAAGATGGGCATAAAACTGAGCTACCTCACATGCTGTGTAGTCGCTGTGTTGTTATCATCACACAAGGAAATTGTGTCTCAGCGGGTGACCTTCCTCTGCACGATGGTCCCAAGACAGCCTCTTTCTCTGCATTAGAAGATGCTTAGTGCAACTGACAGTATTCCCAAGACAGACTGAAGGGGTAACATCAAATTTCTCAAAGGTTTGGATATGGCTGAGGCAGATTCAGAGGCCTGGTGTGAAGTCTCTGTTCTCAACAATCAGGTTAACAAAAGTCATACACAGTATGTTTCTAATGGCAGCTGGAGCCCAAGAGCCAAATAACACAAAAATTAACCCCAGTGGTAAAGGGCAACTCAAGGGAAATTATCAATAGACTTGGTATTTTCAGGAATAGCCTCAGATTTTCAGCAAATCCCTTTATCCATTTCATTCTCTTCCCTATGCTTCTTTCCCTTGCCTTTTCACTGCCTTCAAAATTTGATATAAAGCTATTGTTTACTAAAACAACTCAGCCCAGACCTTTTCAGACCTTTTGTGGAAATGGCAATTTTTCACTGCAAAGTGTTTCCCATTATAAAAGTCCCTGGTATCATGCAGGGCTCTGAAGTGACAGCTTTGGGCCCTGGAGGTTTGGTTCAGCACAGATACATGGGGAGGACATAGCTTCACACAGAAGACATCCATATCCTTCCTGCCCAAGATTCTCTGCCACAGTGGGAAGTAGAAAGGTTATGCATCTTAGAGATGAAAAGTGTGACTTTGGACTGTAGTGCTGTTATACACTACCTGTGCAATCATGGGTAATTGACTTCACCAAGCCTTGGTTTCATCCTATGTAAAGTGGGCTCTACAGTCGGGGTACAGATCAGGGAAGGTTTCAAGTACCTGCTGATTCACAGGTGTTCAATAATTCAGCTTCTCATATCATCTTTCTCTCTCATACACTACCTCCACTTGTAGCACTCTTAGAGCATTGTTCTTCACTAGCTATAGAGAAGAAACCTGAGGTGGTGGGGTCTAGGAAGTGGTGGAAGGTAGTCTAGATTTTCTATAGCTTGAAAATGTGTGGGAGCTTTGTGCCAGAGGCATAACCCCCCAGTTGGTGGAATGAAGAGGAGAAACTCTCTCACCCATACTCCTTGACCCCTGCAGCATGGATGACTGCATTCCCGAAACACCCACAGCAAGAGTCCTGGGCTGCCCCACTTGCACATGGTTCCTGGCCTAAAGGCTTAGAGGCAGCTCACTACAATTACTCTGTCCTTCCTCTGTCAAATCTCATCCCTGCACCACATCACCATCACCCAGGAACTTGCCTTGAGTTCCTCAACCCCATCCCACATTTGTTCACAGTTTCCTCCACCCTCAAGGAACACACTTTCCTTTCACTGGCATTGAAAGAGAGATTTCCCAGGGAGCACTGTGGGAATGGACTTGGAAGTCAAAACCATGGGAGAAAGCTGGGCTGAGCAGGGCAGGGGCCCTTCAACTCCCAGCAACAAACATTTTATGGAAAAGATGGAAGGTATTCACCCACAGCTCCAGGCTCCCATTCAGAAGTGACTTTCCACTACTAGCTTTCACTCTATCAAAGAAGACACATGGAGCTTCTTTTTTAGCTCCTCTGATTAGCTCTTGCAGTGCCCTGTTCTCCTTCCACCTGCTTTCTTTACTTGGGCATTAGTGAATACTGGCTTCCTGCTTTGCGAGCTTTCAAGAATGGGAGACAAAAAGATTGTTTCTTCCCCTTTCCCCCTACCATACCCTGGATTTGAATTCAGGTAGATGCAATGACTCACCTATAGCAGGTGCCCTGCAGGTGGGAGATGGTATCCTCTCTGCAGATACCGGGTCTTCCCTTGCCTATTAAATGTAAAACAGTAGTATTAATTCATATGGCTTTTTGTCTAAATTTGTCAAATTAATCCAATCCAAACCCAATTTAAAAGGATAAATTTCAAAAGATAAATTAGAAACAAGTTACTACAACATACAGTCCACAAAGAGAGCAACATCTTATACATTTCTCAGTTTATACTCCATCTTACTGTTCCTCAGCACCCTCCATTATTGGTCCTCTGAGCCACCTTAGAGACAATCCTGCCTTACTGTGCTCTATCCGCTGTTCCCAGTCCCTGAATTATTAAAGAGACCGTTCCAATGAAAGCTTCACAGCCCCAGAGCTGGAGAAACTGTGGGTGGGGAGGGCAGTAGTGAACTCATGGCACATTATCAGAGACATTAATTATGTCAGGGATGTTGAGTTGAGCTCTATTCTCACCAAGGACGGGCACACGTCACAGTGCAGCATTACCTCAGGATGGGGTTAGGTGAGATCAGTAATTCTCCATCACAGCTATGCTTTTAGAGTCATCTGGAGATTTATACATTTATATCATTAGGGTTCATCCTGGAAAATTCTGATTCAGAAGGTCTGAGGTATAATTCAGATGTTTGTTTAAAAAAATCTATGTTGATATTTCTGCAACTAAGTGTGAAAACCAAATTTTATTAAAACTAAAATGCATGTGTGTACTGAGGGTGGCCCAGGATTTGGAGTTACCTCATTGACCCATTTCATTTTTTTTGAGCCATTTTAAAAACAGGATATTCAGCTATGTTTTTAGCTTTTTGTAGAAGAGAGGAATAGCCTGACTGATACTGGAGGGTTTTTATAGCTCAGAATTTCACTTGTATTATTGACATAATATTACTTGTAGTATATATTATAATATATGTATCTATTCTATTCTATTCTATTCTATATTATTATTTGTATGAGGACAGGGACGAGGCATGCAACAGGGTGACTCACTTGCTTCAATATGTGTTCTTTCAGCTAAAAAATCATGGCATCGTAGGGGTGCCTAGGTGGCTCAGTAGGTTAAGCGGCTCAGGTCATGATCTCACAGTTTGTGACTTTGAGCCCCCGTGTCAGGCTCTGTGCTGACAGCTTGGAGCCTGGAACTTGCTTTGGATTCTGTGTTTCCCTCTCTCTCTGCCCCTCCCCCACTCGTGCTCTCTCTCGCACGCTCTCTCTCTCTGTCTCTCAAAAATAAATAAACATTAAAAAATCATGCCATCATAGAATCTGAAGTGTGTAGGAAATCTAAAATCATTTTTGGCAGTTTTCTTCCATTTATTATCATTATGCTATCTATAATATCTTACTTGACTTGTTTTCTGCTTGATATATTTTTTTAAATTTTTTTTCAACGTTTATTTATTTTTGGGACAGAGAGAGACAGAGCATGAACGGGGGAGGGGCAGAGAGAGAGGGAGACACAGAATCGGAAACAGGCTCCAGGCTCTGAGCCATCAGCCCAGAGTCCGACGCGGGGCTCGAACTCACGGACCGCGAGATCGTGACCTGGCTGAAGTCGGAAGCTTAACCGACTGCGCCACCCAGGCGCCCCTGCTTGATATTTTTAATCTCTCCTATTTGTTACCAGTAACTTCTGGCTTTTTTGTGATCCAAACACAGACTCTTCGGGAGAATTAAAGTTCCCATCTTTGGCCATGAGAATCAGAATCTTCCATTTTTAGTACGTTCTTCCAGCCTCCATCCTTTACATCTTTCTGGAGATTGTCCCTGTAACCTTTAGGGGGCAACCTAAAATTGGCCTATGTTTGCTCAATTTGGTTAAGCGTGTCATGCAAGTCCTCTCTTGTAACTGGTATAGCAGAGTGATTAAGCCAAGCTAGAGACGCATCACTTTCTCTGGTTTATAGAGCAGAAGCTACAATCACCCAGGAAACTCTTACAGAAATTTCTTTTCTCCCAGGCACATTGTTCTAAGGTGTGTAGAAGAAATTATGAGGTGTTTCCTTGGTTCCTGAGTCATCGGGGAATCTTACAAAGAGCCCTTGGTTTCCATAGAAACTTTATGGAAAAGTTTAGCAAGAGTTCCCATCCTTTATTATCATAAGAAAGAGAAAATCAGCAACAGGGAGATAATTAATGGGAGTGCTGGACTCACTGCCTCTATTGTCCTGGAGCCTGTTAGGACGAGGCTCATAGGTGATCTCCATCCCGAGAATGAGATCAAGTCCTAGATCTATTTGGTCAGAGTCATGATCCAACTTGTATCTTTCCCTCCAATATAAGTCCAGCTTAGAATTTGTCGTTAACTTATAAGTTATTTCAAGTACTTGAGCAGAGGTAAAGTTGAAAACTTATACAAACAAATTAAAATAAACTATGTAAATAGTGAAAGTATTCTGCCTCTTCCATTTGTTTTCTTCCTTTGCTTCTGAAATCCTTAGCCTAGGTGTAGACAACACATGCCCACTTATTTCTCCCCCCTACCTTTAGTAAAATTACTCTTTTCTATTTTTATTAATGTTTATTTAGTAGGAAACTTTATAGGCATCTCAATAATCTCTAGGTCCTCACTCTCTTCTTATATAAGGTGACTTTTGTTTTCTGTTTAAACTATGTTTTTCTTGTTGAAATTTAAACTTGCTTTCTCTAGTTATATGGAATTAAAAATCAAACACACAAACAAAACCACAAAACTACAAAACTAGAGCATTGTTATTCCCTGCTGGGCACTCATAATCTTCCATATGCTTGAATCTCATCAGTCATTCTTAATCTCTCCTCCTGACTCATTATATAACTATTTTTTTTTTACCCTCAGATTTAAGTAGGTTTAAGAAAGAAGCTCCTAACACTTTTCAAATTTGAGGTCTCTGGGGCCTGGGACCAGAAAGAGAAGGAGACTCTTCTAAAATGGTATAACTCTGTGTACTGTCTTTAAACACATTTACATTTTTTCCAAATGATCCTAATTACAAAGGAATTGAGGAAGGCAGGTTTTATTCTTCACATTTCACTGTTAGGAAATATAGTTCCAAGTGAGGTTGAGTTATTGCCCAAAGTCCCACAGATGGTGATCAATAGATTTGGGGCTTTGAATCTATGTGTTCTGGTTCTAAAGTGAGTCTCTCCTCTGCCACATAAAGGCTACCCCCTTTCTGTGAATTTAAGACATTACATTTGTCATTAGCAGTTACTATACATATATGCAGTTTTTAGCTCTTTGTCCTTCATGCTTACAATATGGATAAAGAGGGCATTTTCTTTCTCCTCTCCCAGACTCCTAGGGTTTGGAGAGGATATGCAGGAAGTCAGGGAAGAATGGGAAAAATTCTGTGTCCCTCCTCCTTACAATTCTCTCCTTGTCCCTCCTTAACTTCAGCTAATTTCAGGACTTTCTGCCCCCACTTTTGCCTCCTTTCAGTGTACTCTTTACACAGATAAATTCTATTAAAACATAAGTCACACCAGTTATCTTCCCAAGATCTGCTCCCTCATATAAGTTCTGGGAGAAGCTCCTACAGGACTCCAGTGAGCCTATCTTACTAGAAAAAAACTTAAAACAGGAAGATGAATAAGAAGTATGGTCCCCATTGCCACAGTTGGTCTTGGGGTTACAGCATAAACTTGTCATTTCCATGTCTACACTCCACTCTGATTGTCCTCATTCTTAGCCTGCACTTTGTGGCTCTCAGTAGTCTACCTAGTGGCATGGCATAGGCCCTCATCCATGCAGGGTTTGAGCACCAGATCTCAGTGCACTTCTCAGACTGGAGTTACTACATTTTCCCCTTCCCATCAAAATTGGGCAATGGAGTCCTGGGAGGTGTCTCTTCCCTCCATCAATTCTTATCCCTTTTCCCTTGACTCCTGCAGACCAGTTGTCATCTTCTAGTATAGCATAATATTTACTTATTTCATTTTTTGTCTCTCCTCAAATAAATGCTAGCACTTGGGGGACAAGGATTTTCATAGATGAAGTTCACAGCTATATCCTAGCATAAAACAAATGGATGCTCAAAAACATCTGTTAAATATTGATTTCAGGGTGAATGAGTGTCCCCTCCATGGAGAGGTCACCCCTAACAGCTGCCACCTCCCTCCAACCAAAATAGATAAATAAGCAAGCAAACAAACTAGGTCTGTCCTATGATTCTCTCTCAATGGCTGTTCTTTTTCATCACAACAGATGCCACAAATTCTGATTTATATATGTGTGTTTTTATTTGTTTCATGTCTTTTTCATGTCTAGTATATCCACACTAGATGGTGAGCTCTTTGAGGTCAGCAAATGTGTCTTATTCTCTACTATATCATCACTACCCATTTCAGTGTCTGGTTGATTATAAATATCCAATAAATAAGAGATGAAAGAACGAGAAGAGAAATGAAATATGTAGTTGATATTATGTACCTTATCACATTCCAGATAGTTATACTTTTTTTTTCCTGGAAAGTTAGCACCTGTATGTGGTTTGTCTACACACACACACACACACACACACACACATAGTTCACTAGTCAAGAGCCTGAGGGAATTCTTAGCTCTCAGGGCTTTAGTTTGGTGATATGACTTGCACAGAGGAAACACTTTAAAGGTAACACCTGGGACTTTTTTGTCACTGCTTTGCTGTGAGACATTACCTCTTAATGTCTCCTGCCTCTCCACACTCTGATTTCAGAACAGGTCCATCACATGTCCCTTCCCTTCAGGGTCTTTGTGCCCATCTCTTTCCAATTCTAGCTGTCACAGCCAGGACAAAGGACAAACACTCCCTCCTTTTGCCAAGTCTGGATTTATTTAAAAGGCTCATCCCTCAAATACAAATTTCTAGACAACAGACAGTGGATGTGTGTGTTTGCAGGGTTGGGTGTGGATAAAACTTTCACACTTAATTTCTCAGGACTAGTCTGTTGATGTCACACAAGATAACATACTTGGGACAGTTCCTGTGTGCAACTGAAATACAGAAAACTAGGTTGACAGTGCCAAATGCCTTCATAGTGTGTTCACATACTGTGTGCACACACACACGACTGCAAGAAGAGGAGACTGTGACTAGAACTGAGAACAGTCACTGCACCTGTCAGACCCCATAGCATAGATCCTGTGGGCTGGTGCTCTGATATGGGCACAGTTCTGCAGGATCCCATGGGTCACAGGAAGGCTGACCCTCCACTGAATGTTAGGAGGTGCTACTGAGGTTTCAGTGTGCTGGTTTTGAACAATAACAACAAAAACTCTCCTCACAAAATTTCATGATTGCTGGCACTCAGGGACCCTCTTTTCTCGTGTCAACAAAAATTCCTGGAATGTAAAGATTTGGTCACACACAAAGATTTGGTTACACTTTATTGCCATACAGTTTACAAACCCTGGAAATGCAGCCTTTGTCTGCAAACCAGAAGTACATTCAGAAGGAAGAAGTTTAGGCTTGGGATTAAGTAGGCAAAATCTACAAGTTATATTCCCTTTATTCAGATTGGTTAGACACAGGTCCCGAACTGCAAACTTCAAGAGCAAAGTGACAAACAGGGTACAGCTCTTTCTTTCTGGTAGCAGCTTCAGGGTGTGGCTGTCACTGAAAAGCATGCTAAGATGTGTTGCAGGGTTTTTTCTGTGAATTGTGATGAATTTTATGCAAGCTTTTCTCTTCAGGATGTGCTGATTGGTTTTATTCCTTAGTCATTAGACCTAATTAAAATGTTAGTTTCTCTCCCTTGACATGAGAGTATCCATCTTATTTGTTAGCTGTTTGTCTAATCATTGGTGTCTTTTGTTCTCACTGGAAAAGGATAAGCACGCAGCCACTTTATTGGCTGCCAAAGAATGCAAAGTGCCTCTCTCTGCCTCAGGTCAGCCCAGTTATGCAAAGAATATGAGTAGAGGACAATCAAAATAAAAGCTCTATGCTTGGGTCATGGAGGAGTTCAAGGTCCAAGAACAACAGCTGCTCTGGCACCTTCACTGTAATGAACACATTGACTTTCCAAAGCTTTCTGTGACACCTTTCCCTGTTCATATACAGGGAAGTAGGCTCATTGGTGATGATGAAGTCACATTGTAGCAAACAAAATACCTTGTTTGCTTTCTATTCCTCTGCCATGGCCCTCACCCGTAGTTCTCCCTCAGTCTTCTCCTCCCCAAAGCCTCATCCCCTTTCCCACCTGTCCACATACCATATCAAGTCCCATCTCCCCTAAACAGCCTTCCCAATCCTTTTCACTAGAATAAACTCTCCCTTGTCCTCAAGCTCCCACCTCATTGGGTCTTCTTCTGCCTTAATGCTTAACACCCCTGGAGTCAAATCCAAGTAAGTAATGTGTGATTGTGAGCTAGACTTAGACACAGAGGGGATCCTGAGTCCCATTTTCTTCTTTGTGTTTTCTACTGTGCCCAGCTCAGCACCTACCATATGTTCAATAAATGCTGGTTGACACCAAGTGAATGATTGCTTGATATTAAGGATAATTATATGCCTTTTCTAGGGTTGCCAGATGAAATATAGCATGCCCAGTTAAACTTCAATACCTGATTAAACAACGGATATTTTTTTATAAGTAGGTACTAAATACTGCCTGGGACATACTTATAGTAAAAATCCTTTTGCCATTCAAATTTAATTAGGTGTCCTAATTAAATCTGGCAATTCTAGTCCTTTGGTAACTGCTTTTCTAAAAACTGGAGATTGTGTTCTAATGGAACCAAAGAATGGAACCAATGAACAAGGTTAAGAGCAGCACAGGCGCCAAGTTTATTAGGGTGAGAACGAAACAAAAGGATTTTCAATACCTGAGAGGGGCTCCTTAAGGAAGAAGCCTGTTTAGACAATCATCCAATATATCAGGAGGAAGTTTATCAGCGTGGTTAGTGGCCAAACACATTCTACAAGAAGCCCTTAGACCAAGGTTCTGATTTAGGGCCATTCAGGGATGGACATAGGGTGCCTCAGTCTATCTTCTGTTTCCTACAGAAGAAATCTAACTGATAGGTTATACTGAAGCTTAAAGTTTCATTAATGGACCATTTTTCCTCATCTCCTAAGGAGTACTGAGGCTGTGCAATGTTAAGGAAGACCAGTCCTTTATTAAAACTTGCAATCTGAATTGGTTTGAGTGGGTTAAAAGGCATGCCAAGGGAGTCATTGGGAAGTGAGGAAGAAGCCTAGAGAATCTCCATTACCAAAAATCCCCCAACTCTCAGGTGGTGGCCCATGCAGGATATGTCAGAAGTTCCTGATGTCAAAGCAACCAGAGGTATCCCTTGAATGAAATCTGTATGATCACTGACCAGCTGTAAGGGTTCCATAGGAGGGATGCTAGCATACCCCCCACCCCACCACTTCCCCATTGCATTCTAGACTGCAAAATGGTGCTGGCATATGGACCGAAAAAAACATGCCTTGCCTTAATTAAAGGCCATGCTATTCTTAACCCACAGAAAATACTAGAAAAGATTTATCAGGGGAAATTGTCCAATTTTGTAACTTCAGCAGGCAGTAGGGGACAGTGATGAAAACCAGTAAAGATAGAAATCTATCATGGTCTAAACGACATTCCAACACATGTAGTTTTTAATTCAGTTGTGTACTCGTTTTGGCTGGCTCCAAGTGGAGTTCTGGACAGAAATGGCGAGACCAGATATGTGGAAGGGATCACATTAGACCAATGAGGAGAAAACCTCATGTAGGAGTCTTTAAGATTGGCAGCCATCCTAGTGATTCAAGTAGCTGTCCAGTACCCAAGACAGACAATTTTGTATAAGAATAGGAATAAAGAGAGCGCATCAAGTTTCTGGGTCTTATTATTCCAGCCAGAGTAGTAACTTCCAGCCAAAAGGTAGGCTTTTCTTTCTCCATTGACATGAAAATGTTCCTATAAGACCATACTCCATGAAAAGTGCCTGGAATGAAAGTAAAGTAAGAGAAGAGGAATTACTCACCAAATTTGTACTAAGGCTCAGAATCCAGATGAAAAGACTCTAAGCCCCACATAAGGGCCACAAAATGATAAAATTATGAAATGGGGTTTGTGAACAAATGGCTAAGAAATAATTCTTGAGACTTCTTGGTGCAAAAAGGTGATTTTATTATAGCACAGGGACAGGACCTGTGGGTAGAAAGAGCTGCACCAGTATTGTGAGGAGTGACTGATTATACAGTTTTAAGTTAGTGGGGGTTAGGAATAGCATAAATCTCTAAGGAATTTGGAAGCTTTCAGGACCTTGAGGGGCTAGCTGCTATTAAGATAAGGCAACTTTTATCCTTTAATAAAACAAAAACTTTAAGGAACTAAGGTAGCCATGAGTTCCTTGAGGAAGGCCACTCTCTGATTTTTTAGGTGTCTATCAGTGGGCTGCAATCTATAAAGAGATTTAAGATACATTTCTCTTTCCTTTGTTTACCTCTTCACTTTCCCACAGGGCTACTTGACAAAATAGTTCTGCTCAATGTAACTCTTAGCCTGTCCCTGCTCAGCTCTTGCTTGTTCCCACCCCAGCCAAGCAGTGCTTTGTGCTTTCTTAGATTCTGTATTTGTCTATTTGGCACCCTTTTGATTCATCACAGGGCCAGTTACATTAACTATATTTTCATATTTTCTATATTCTTGATGCTTTGGCCTTTTGGAGCTTTGCAGACCTGGAGAATGACTGTCCTCTCAGGACTAGCCAATTCTTAGAGCAAAGGACTTGGCTGAAATCAGATCTTTTATAAACAAACAAACAAACAAACAACAGCAATCCACAGTCTATACCCCCAACTGTTTTCTTTGTCTAACTCACACACAAGGAGCCAATATTCCCCTTCCCCTAAGTCACCCCAGGACAAGTACTAGATAACTAAAAACTACTCCCAGATCCCAGAGTCCACTGTAATTATTCAAAATAGCCACACCTTCAAAATAGCCACTCTGGCCTACACTTTCCCCTCCTTTCTACCTCTGTCTCCTGACTAAAACCTGAGGCTTCCCATGTGGCCCTGCATGACATGGTGTGCCCCCTTCTCTCCAGAAACATAAGTGGTAAATTTATTTTTCAATGGCATTACCTCTCTGTGATATCACTTGGTCATAATGAAATCCTGGGTGTAATTTTAAAACAGGCAGTCCTAAGGGAAGCACATGAGAGATTGTGTTCTCTGCTTCTGACACGCAGCCCTTGTAACATGTGTTCCTCTCCATCTTCAGTCCAGAGTGTCTGTTAAAGAGCTGAGATATCCTGGCTGGAGCACTAACTGATTCTGAGCATAGCCTGGGCAGGAAGCTAGCACCTTCTCTCTGTTATCAGAGAGGCTTTGTCATCAGGTACAAATACTCACATGTAACTCCCTTGACACTTTCCAGTGAGGATCTTCTGCCAGCCAGAGTGTTATACCTGTAAGACTTTCTTCCTCACTTTCTCTTCCTTCCTTCCCACTTCCCGCTCCCCTTTCCCCCATTTCTCCTCAGAGGTAGCAGAAAGTTTCCTCCATGAGATGAACTGCTATGTTCCCAAATGCTTTCCAGTCCCTGAACAAAAAGATCTGCAGGGTCATCAGTGCTTCCTCTAAAATTAGGACAATTCTTTAATTCCAGAGGAGCCTTGTGGAGATAGACTCACCTCCTCCTTCCCAGCCGAGGTATGGTCACTCTGTTCAGAGAGGCTGCATTCAGAGCACACAGGAGATTCTATGAGCTGGTCCTTCAGCTACCAGAAAGGGTAGGGGTTGTTTATGAGGTCCACAGGGTCCTGTGTCAATGTAGGCACTGACTGGACATTCCTTTAGGAAGATAACCAGCTTATATCAAAATGTGCATTTATTTATTTTTTTAATATGAAATTTATTGTTCAGTTGGTTTCTATACAACACCCAGTACTCATGACATATTGGACACAAGGCTAGTATCCAAAATCTATAAAGAACTCACCAAACTCCACACCCAAAAAACAAATAATCCAGTTAAGAAATGAGCAGAAAACATGAATTGACACTTCTCTAAAGAAGACATACAGATGGCCAACAGGCACATGAAAAGATGCTCAACATCACTCCACACCAGGAAAATACAAATCAAAACCACACTCAGATATCACCTCACACCACTCAGAGTGGCTAAAATGAACAAATTAGGAAATTATAGATGTTGGAGAGGATGTGGAGAAACGGGAACCCTCTTGCACTCTTGGTGGAGAAACGGGAACCCTCTTGCACTCTTGATGGGAATGCAAAATGTGCATATAGACTTTAGGGTTTGATCCAGTCATGCTTTGGTGAGAAGAGAAAGTGGAAAGGTAGTGATGGGCAGAACCAAGTGACATTGAACTTTAAAAGGAAGCTAGGAGAAAGAGCCCACTAAATGTGTGGTACACATGTAGACCCCACACACACCCAGGATGGCCACAGGAAGTCAAGATGTACATTATTGGTGAATAAAACCTATATTTTTAAGTTCCTTGTGTTTTATGTCTCAGTGCTCCCAGCTTAGAAGTAGAGTATTGGGGTTGGGAGGAGGGAAACAGGAGCCTAAAGGACCAGTGTGTGTGTGTGTGTGTGTGTGTGTGTGTGTGTGTGTCTACATGGGACATGCCTGGAAGGGAGGTTGGGAGGACTGTGCTTGGCTCTTATCACAGCACCAGGAACAGGCCTCTGTCTCCTGCAATTCCAGCCCAGCTGTCATTGGAATGGAGTCCAGGCACAGAGACTTCCTGGTAGCCAGTGAGGAGGGGACAGTTCCACCCATACTGTAGCCACTTGTATGGTCAAGGGGACCTGAAAGTACAGCAGCAACTAAAATGGCCACCAGAAGACTGGATTTTCACTTCAATTCCAATGAGAGGGAAAATTTTTAAGTCCTGGCATTTACCTAGATGCATTTAATACAAACCATGGAAAACATTTTTATGTTGAACATAATAATAATATATTATATATAATATATAAATAGAATATAAAATTAAAATATAATGTGATATTAAAATTAAAGATATATGATAAAAATTAATATAAATTATATGTGTGTGTGTATATATATATATGTATATATATACACACACACACACACATATGTAAGCTTCCATCAGAGTGAAATTCCAGTCCCAGAAAAGCCCAGAGTTCTGGGTAGAACCCTGGATGGTAATTGGTCTTTTAAGGGGTCTATGTAGGCTACCAGTCTGTACTGACTGCTGGCTGGTGGTCTGCATGTATCAGACTGGGCACTCACAGAATCCCCCACTGCCAATGGCTCCCCACTATGCACAACTATGTTCCTAAGGAAGTGCCTGCCTGGCACTCAAGGCTTCTGCTGCATCCCTTCCATGGCTCCCCAAGCTGACTTTATTGTAGCTACATTTGTCTGAGAGGAGAAGGGACACAAAACTGAGACCAATCACTTCTGTGAAGACTTAGCTACATACAGATCAATCTAGCCAAAGAGCAAATCCATCTCTGCTTTTACTTCCATCTTTTGTACTTGATATGATGTGGCCATAAGGTAAAGCCATGAGGCTCTCTTGTCTCAGCTCATTATTACTTTCTCTTTTAGTTTGCCTCATCTTATTCTCCCTTAGTATCTTTCCCAGATCTTAATACATGCTGATTCCTAATTCTTTTCCTTTCTACCCACCCCTCACCCCCACTGTCTCTCTCAGTACTAGCCCTCCCCTCTGTCTGTGCCCTGGAACCTGGGAAATGAGCCCACAAGTTGAGGATGAATCTTGCAGGGAAAAAGGCCTCGGGGAAGAGTCCCAGTTTCAGGAATATCTCTTTCACAGCCCTTGTTTCATATAGCCCAGCTTCCCACCTGGACCAGTGAGGAACCTGTCACAATGGCCCTGCTTCTCCACTGAGCTAGGAGCAGTGGGACAGTGAATTGCCAGGTCTCCCTCTCTGCAGACAGTCCCCTATAGTGAATCAGCACAGAACTGGGCACAAGGGGAAGACACAGGCTGGCCCCACACATGTGATGCCTTGGTGGTATTTGTGGGCTGCAATGTTCTGTAATGTTGGGATTGAGATCACAGGACCCTCACCTTCCTGTTCCACAATCCTGAGTCATCATTCCTGGGGGGTTGCTCATTTAGCATATTTAGGATTGTTAGAGCAGGACTGAAAGCCTAATTTCTACAGAATGAAGCAAGTTTACTTAGCTTTGTGCATGGTCTTTAATTAGAAATTAGTCTTAGCCACATAACAAAATAAAATTGATGATTCAGCAACAGCTAATCACTTGCTGGAAATGAAAGATGCCTTTACAATGAAGATTTATTTCATGTTATTTTTCCCCAAGCACTCTTAACTGACTGAATAATGTTGTAATGATCACTCTGATATTACCACATATGCTTTTAAGATTTATAAAGTAATCTGTCTTCTGAGGCTTCCAGAGAGATCCTTGAATGGTACAGTTAAAATAGGAGAGAGCAGAAGTCCATACCCCTCCCAGGCCTTCAGATAGGTCAAATGGAAAACAGTCTTTGGGGGTTGGGGACTTGAGGAGCAGGCATAGGAGGATGGATTCACAATGCAGAAGTAACCCCTAAGTGGTGAAAACAGTGATAGGTTCCTGGAATTGGGGGGAAAGGTAGACTAGGCATTAAACGTCTCCCATGAGGCTGAAACAAGAAGCCTCTGACAGGGGCTACAGGGAATTGAATGAAACCGGAAGGAGTCCCATTAAGGTATGGAGATAAGACCATGGTCCAGGCAGCCAGAGAAGTCTCTGACAAGGGCTGAGGATGTTAGCGAGGGACCACCAAGGATAAAGCCCAGGTGATCACAGCAGCCTTTATAAGGACCAAGGGGTGTGTGTGTGTGTGTGTGCAGGTGCATACTGCATATGTGAACATATACTTGTGAGTGTGTGTGCGTGTGCGTGTGTGTGTGTGTGGAGCAAGGAAGGTATGGGATGTAAACTGAGGCACTAGCCCCCAAAAATCTTTCTTTGCACATAGGATTCAAACCTATAGACAAGTGATGAGAGAAGATGGCAGTGTAGGAGGACACTGGGATCACCCATCCTGCTGATCGCTTAGATTCCACCCACATCTGCCTAAATAACGGAGAAAACCACCAGAAGACTAGCAGAACGGCCTCTCTGGAGCCAAGCATAGACAACAGGCCCACAGAAGAGGGTAGGAAGTGCAGAGAGGTGGTGTGTGTTACACGGACTGGCGGGAGGGAGCCAGGGGGTGGAGGGGCAGCCCACCTGGCAAGGCAAAGCCCCCAAGTCTGGCTTGCAAAAGCTGAGGGGCCAGACTTTGTAAGTTCTGACAGCCAGTGGGACTTAACATCTGGAATGGAAAATGTGAACAGCTCTGCTCTCAGAGATTGGGGAGGGCAAGAGGATACCTGCAGGGAGAGTTGCTGAGCTCCAGAAGACAGAGCTCAGCTCAGTGGGGAACAAAGGTGCTGGCAAGCACCCTCTCCCTCTACCATCCCCCAGCCGAAATTTCAAAGGGAACCAATTCCCATCACCAAACTTGCTAGCACCATGCAAACACACAACGCTGTGCTTCTGTAGATCCATACCTCCAATGGGTCTGCCTCCATCCCCCTGCTGCAGGGCCCCTCCCACAGGGGACCACTGACAGCTAGCTGAGACTGTCCCTCCCAACTCTGTGCACGTTGTGGATCCACGAGCGCTAATACCCCAGATCCCACTGATGAAGCACCACAAGCCTGGCAGTGTGAAAATAGCACAGACAGGGGCTACACCACTCCATAGTGAGTCCTGCCCCTGGGAGAGGGGAAGACAAGGTACACACAGTCTGACTGTGGCCCCAGTGGTGGGCTGGGGGCAGATACCTGGTCTGACTGAAGCCCTGCCAACCAACACAAGTTAATCTGGACAGTATAGGGGAAGTGCCCTGAAGTTTGGAGCCACCCTAGGGACTACCCAAATGAAGAAACGGAAGAATTCTCCTCAAAAGAAACTCCACGAAGTAGCAACAGCAAACGAATTGATCCAAAACGATTTAAGCAATATAATGGAACAAGAATTTAGAATAATAGTCATAAAATTAATCTCTGTGCTTGAAAAAAGTATAGATGACAGCAAAGAATCTATTGCTACAGAGATCGGGGACTAAGAAATAGTCATGAAGAGCTATAAAACGCTATAAATGAGGTGCAAAATTGAATGGAGGCAACCACAGCACACATTAAAGAGGCAGAGGAGAGAATAGGTGAAAGAAAGAATAGGTGAAAGAATCAAGGGCCCTGAATGATACATTGGATCAGATAGACTTGGCAGATATACTTAGAACTCTGCATCCCAAAGCAACAGAATATACTTTCTTCTAGAGTACACATGGAACATTCTCCAAGATACAACACATACTGGGTCACAAAACAGCCCTTCATAAGTGTAAAAGAATTGAGAGCATACCATGCACACTTTCAAACCACAATGTTATGAAACTTGAAATCAACCACAGGAAAAAGTCTGGAAAACCTCCAAAAGCATGGCGGTTAAAGAACACCTTACTAAAGAATGAATGGGTCAACCAGTCAATTAGAGAAGAAATTTAAAAATATATGGAAACAAATGAAGATGAAAATACAACAAGTCAAATGCTTTGGGATGCAGAAAGGCAGTCCTGAGAGGAAAATACATTGCAATCCAGGCCTATCTCAAGAAACAAGAAAAATCCCGAATACAAAACCCAATAGCACACTTAAAAGAAATAGAAGCAGAAGAGCAAAGAGACCCAAAACCCAGCAGAAAAAGAGAAATAATAAATATCAGAGCAGAAATAAACAATATAGAATCTAAAAAAAAACTGTAGAGCAGATCAATGAAACCAAGAGTTGGTTTTTTTGAAAAAATAAACAAAATTGATAAACCTCTAGCCAGGATTCTCAAAAGGAAGAGGGAGATGGCCCTAATAGATAAAATCATGCAATGAACATGGAATCATTACAACCAATGCCTCAGAAATACAAGCAATTATCAGGGAATACTATGAAAAATTATACACCAACAAACTGGACAAGATGGAAGAAATGGATAAATTCCTAAATACCCACACACTTCCAAAATTCAAACAGGAAGAAATAGAAAACTTGAAGAGACCCATAACCAGTGAAGAAATTGAATCAGTTATCCCAAATCTCCCAACAGATAAGAGTCCAATACCAGATGGCTTCCCAGGGGAGTTCTACCAGATGTTTAAAGCAGAAATAATACCTACCCTTCTCAAGCTGTTCCAAAAAAAATAGAAAGGGAAGGAAAATTTCCAGACTCATTCTCTGAAGCCAGCATTACTTTGATTCCTAAACCAGACAGAGACCCAGTAAAAAAAGAGAACTAGAGGCCAATATCCCTGATGAATATGGATGCAAAAATTCTCAATAAAATACTAGAAAATTGAATTCAACAACATATAAAAATAATCATTCACCATGATCAAGTAGGATTCATTCCTGGGCTGCAGGTCTGGTTCAGCATCTGCAAATCCATCAATGTGATACATCACATTAATAAAAGAAAAGATAAGAACCATATGATCCTATCAATCGATGCAGAGAAAGAATTTGTTTATACTCAGCATCCTTTTTCAATGAAAACCCACGAGAAAGTTGGGATAGAAGTAACATACGTAAACATCATAAAAGCGATTTATGAAAAGCCTACAGCTAATATCATACTCAACGGGGATACACTGAGAGCTTTCCCCCTGAGATCAGAAACACGACAGGGATGTCCACTCCCACCACTGTTGTTTAACATGGTGTTGGAAGTTCTAGCATCAGCAATCAGACAGGAAAGGAAATCAAAGGCATCAAAATTGGCAAAGATGAAGTCAAGCTTTCACTTTTTGCAGATGACATGATATTACACTAGGGAAACCCGATACACTCCACCAAAAGTCTACTAAAACTGATACATGAATTCAGCAAAGTCGCAAGATATGAAATTAATGTACAGAAAAGCGTTGCATTCTTACACATTAATTATGAAGCAACAGAAAGACAAATAAAGACACTTATCCCATTCACAATTGCACCAAGAAGCATAAAATACCTACGAATAAACCTAACCAATGATGTAAAAGATCTGTATGCTGAAAACTATAGAAAGCTTATGAAGGAAATTGAAGAAGATATAAAGAAATGGAAAAACCTTCCGTGCTCATGGATTGGAAGAATAAATATGGTTAAAATGTCAATACTACTCAAAGCTATCTACACATTCAATGCAATCCCAATCAAAATTGCACCAGCATTCTTCTCAAAGGTAGAACAAGCAATCCTAAAATTTGCATGGAGCCACAAAAGACCCCGAATAGCCAAAGTAATATTGAAGAAGAAGACCAAAGCGGAAGGCATCACAATCCCAGACTTTAGCCTCTACTACAAAGCTGAAATAATCAAGACAGTATGGTATTGGCACAAAAACAGACACATAGACCAATGAAATAGAATAGAGACTCCAGAATTGGACCCACAAAAGTGTGGCCAACTAATCTTTGACAAAGCAGGAAAGAACATCCAATGGAAAAAAGACAATCTCTTTAACAAATGGTGCTGGGAGAACTGGACAGCAACATGCAGAAGGATGAAACTAGACCACTTTCTTACACCATTCAAAAAATAAACTGAAAATGGATAAAGGATCTCAATGTGAGACAGGAAACCATGAAAACCTTTGAGAAGAAAGCAGGAAAAAACGTCTCTGACCTCAGCCGCAGCAATTTCTTACTTGACACATCTCCAAAGTCAAGGGAAGTAAAAGCAAAAATGAATTACTGGGACCTCATGAAATAAGAAGCTTCTGCACAGCAAAGGAAACAATCAACAACACTAAAAGGCAACCAACAGAATGGGAAAAGATATTTGCAAATGACATATCAGACAAAGGACTAGTATCCAAATCTACAAAGAACTCACCAAACTCCACACCTGAAAAACAAATAACCTAGTGAAAAAATGGGCAAAAAACATGAATAGACACTTCTCTAAAGAAGACATCTAGATGGCCAACAGGCACATGAAAAGATGTTCAACGTCACTCCTCATCTGGGAAGTACAAATCAAAACCACACTCAGATACCACCTCACGCCACTCAGAGTGGCTAAAATGAACAAATCAGGAGACTATAGATGCTGGAGAGGATTGGGGAAACTGGAAACCTCTTGCACTACTGGTGGGAATGCCAACTGGTGCAGCTGCTTTGGAAAACAGTGTGGAGGTTCCTCAAAAAATTAAAAATAGAACTACCCTATGACCCAGCAATAGCACTACTAGGAACTTTCCCAAGGGATACAGGAGTGCTGGTGCATAGGGGCACTTGTACCCCAATGTTTATAGCAGCACTGTCAACAATAACCAAATTATGGAAAGAGGCTAAATGTCCATCAACTGATGAATGTATAAAGAAGTGGTGGTTTATATACATAATGGAATACTATTTGGCAATGAGGAAGAGTGAAATATGGACTTCTGTAGCAACGTGGAAAGAACTGGAGAGTGTTATGCTAAATGAAATAAGTTATACAGAGAAAGACAAATGCCATATGTTTTAACTCTTAGGTGGATCCTGAGAAACATAACAGAAGACCATGAGGGAGGGGAAGGAAAAAAAAAGTTAAAGAGGGAGGGAGCCAAAGCTTAAGAGACTCTTAAAAACTAAGAACAAACTGAGGGTTGATTGGGGGGGTGGGAGGGAGTGGAGGATGGGTGATGGGCATTGAGGAGGATACCTGTTGGCATGAGCACTGGGTGTTGTATGGAAACAAATTTGACAATAAATTTCATATTTAAAAAAATGTTCTCATATATGATAAGAAATATTAATACAGATAGTAGAAAAATAAACACAAATGGCAAAAAAGTGAAAAAAATAGATGTAAGGATGCCACAGAAACAGAAAAACTGTATTAGTGTCTACCTATAATTATACACAATTCTTTTAGCGGTTTAGAACATATGTAAGAAATTGGAAGCAAATGTTTCCCTGGACACATTTTTTGGATAGTTGTCTGTGTATGAGGCAAAGTGAGACAATTTTTTTTCAATGTCTTACTGCTTATAGTATCTACAAATGTCCTTATCTATCAGCTGCTGTATCTTAGAGAACACAAGCCCTTCTGACCGTTATGTTAAGAGAGCCATGAGTTATTTTTCTAGCTTACTTACTTCTTAGTGGTACCTGCAAATGTAAATGTCTTTCTATATGTTAGGAAATTTTATAAATTGGACATTTTATATTTTAATTTATTTGTAATTAAGTAATCTATCACTGTATTATTTGTTCATAGAACTTATGCCTATCTTAATTTATCACATTTAGCTTTATATCACTTATTTCCCAATTCTCACCATTGCTTACAGATTGTTACCCATATGAAAGTGGGAGATTTTCCTGCCATTTTTAATGGCAGGAGAGAGAGAGAGAGAGAGAGAGAGAGAGAGAGAGAATGTGAGCAGGGGATACTGAGAATCCTAAGGACCTTACGATTCTTAGGAATGAGAATCTTAAGCAGGGCTGAAACTTACAAACCATGAGATCATGTCCTGGGCCAAAATCAAGAGTCAGCCACTTAACCAACTGAGCCACCCAAGTGCCCCTGATCCTTTCCTGTCTTATGTATATCTGCATTCCCATCACTAGGAAGCAACCACATAGTAAGGTCTCAATAAATTATTTAGCATACGGTAGCTCAATTAATGAATAAATAAATGTGTCACAGTTTCTTAATTGGGGAAATAAAGGACTTGCTATAATTTACGTCCAAGTTCTCTTGTGGTTCAGAGTAAATACAACAATATAATGTCTTAATTAACAGTAAAAAAGATTCACGAAAGGATTTGTATGGAATAGAAGCACAAATATAGAAGTGTTTCCCTTCTAGGGTCTGCATGCCATGTGATATGGACTGTGGTGGAGGGATGGATAAAAACAGTGAGAGTGGGATGCGATTTCTTTATCCTGGAAGTGTGTGGGAGGGGTGTTGGGAAAAGCTTCAAGCCAAGGTGACAGTCATGTTGTTCTTAAAAAATGAATTGAGATGCACTGAGTGGATGATGAAGGCAGGCAATTCAAGCTGATTTATCTGAAGAGCAAGGAGCAGATTAATAAAGGTGAAAATAGTATTAGAGGAAGAGTCCAAAGAAGAAGGAAGAAGCCTGGGTTGAACTAAATTAACAAAGCTTCATGTTTTCTGCTTACAAGTTACACTGGATTCTGTAGGCAAGACAATCATCGAAGGCTCTTATAAGAGGATGATTTGTATTTTGTAGAGGTCAGGTTGCTACTTGTGTAAAGGACGGTGTGAATGGGATGAGGCCAGAGGCAGGGATATTCCCCTGCAACTGACTGCAACTGTCCAGGTGAGAAATGATAAAGGCTTAAAATTTACAGAGGCAGTGAAAATAGAGAAAGGGATAGCCTTTTAAAGATGAACAGAGAAATTTGACAGAAGACAGTAACCTGTTTCACCACTTGATTATAAATTCTAAATTCAGTCTCCAGGACAATGAACTATCAAAGTGCCCCACAGAGTGCCTGACTCCGGGTCAATACCTGTTGGTTCAACTTGAGCATGCAGCAGTTCAAATGCAACTCCTTTGGTTTATTTCTCCAAAGATCCAGAAAGAGTTGGAACCAAAATTGCCATATATTTAAAAGAAGATATTGAGTTGGCTCAGATTTCTCATCTGTAGGCCAAGATAAACTTTCAGAAGCAAAAACTATTGAATTTATCTGGAATTGCTTCTTTACTATGAAAGATAAATTTCTAATACCTTGAAGGAGAGGAAGATGAAGTGGCTGGACCCCAAGCTGTACCCTGTGATTCAAATATCAAAGACCACCAGGTTGGCTGCATCCTCATCCTTAGCTGTCAAATGACAGAGTCACAAGCGCCTTGGCTGCCCCACCTTCCTGTGCTCCTGGGATTATCTAAAAATGAATACTTCAGGTGTGCCAGGGCTGTGACTTATCTTGGCTGTGTTGTGTATGGTTTGTGCTGGCATAACTGGAGGCTAGTAGATGTTTATCATTTTGAAGGTGATTAAATTGAAAATTGGAGAGATAGGCAACCATCTCAGGATTGTGTAATTAGTATGGAATGAAGATGAGCTAGGGCTGGGAGTGAGAACTAGACAGATCTGAGTCACAGAGTTTCAAAATCTGATATGGGACCAGTTGGTAATGAAAGAGATGAACTCACTCCCACGCCCCTCATGGGTCTGCCTCCAAGTGATCAGTGTCTTCTTTGAGATATATATATATATATATATATATATATATATATAATTGTGTTGCAACTTGGGGGGATCTTTGATAAAGTTATGCTAATGAAGAGTTTTATTAATTGTTATATTTAAAATATTCTTGATGGAAAATTTTAGCACACACTAAAGAAAAAGTAATGGTCCATCTAATACCCACACATACTAATCAGTGACCAGTCTTGTATCATTTATTCATTTACCATTTTGAAAATTTGTTGCTATTCCTCTGGATCATCTTCCATGTACCTAACCATGTTATGCACAAATACACAACATTACGATTGAGCCCAGACACTCAGAAGTGATTGTCCTCAGGGTCTCAGGTGCCCTACCTTTTTGCTCAATCCTTTGGAGTCCTGGAGGAATCAATAACTGGGTCACCTGTGACCCATCCTCAGAAAATAAGACACTTCCCACACCAGGTAGGAAGCCCCAAGTTAGGCTTTGGTATAATCTCCAAATATGGGCAGCTGTACCTTGGGATGCAGCATCAGACCAGAAACTATGACAGCAACAGAAAATAAAACGTGTTTATTAATGACCAAGGGTATCTCAGAAAATAGTTCTGGCTTTAAAAGATTATAATTTTGTGAGGGGGCGTCTGGGTGGCTGACTTGGTTAAGTGTCTGACTTTGGCTCAGGTCATAATTTATGGTTCGTTAGTTTGAGCCCCACACAGAGCTCTCTGCTCTTTTAAATTTTTTTTTCAACGTTTATTTATTTTTGGGACACAGAGAGACAGAGCTTGAACAGGGGAGGGGCAGAGAGAGAGGGAGACACAGAATCGGAAACAGGCTCCAGGCTCCGAGCCATCAGCCCAGAGCCTGACGCGGGGCTCGAACTCCCGGACTGCGAGATCGTGACCTGGCTGAAGTCGGACGTTTAACCGACTGCACCACCCAGGCGCCCCAGAGCTCTCTGCTCTTAGCACAGAGCCCACTTAGGATCCTCTCTCTCTGCCCCTCCCCCGCTATCACTTGCTCTCTCTCTCTCTTTCAAAAACCAAATTAAAAAAAAAAACATTAAAATGATGATACAGAGAATACATAAAATGATTATTTTTAAAGATGTTATTTTAAAGTAATGTCTATATGCAATGTGGGGCTCGAACTCAATCCCAAGGTCAAGAACCAGCCAAGCGCCCCAATGATGATAATTTTAAGTGGATTATCTTCCGATTAAAAAACAAAACAAAACAAAAAACTCTGTAATTAAAGTCAAAAGGCCTAAATTTGAGTATGTCCTATGGCATTTACTACTTTTAAACTCTTTGCACCTCAGTTTCCTCTCTTCCACGTATAAGTCATTCAGTAAACTCTTACTGGACATCTATTTTGTGCCAGACACTGTGCTGGGCACTGGAAATAAATAATGTTTTCATTAGATACTATGGAAAGTGAATAACCCCTAAAATTTTGTGTTTTATAATCTTATGGGGAGATTGTACATGTATATAGGCAATAATGATACACTGCTAGGAATAAAAGTTCCAAAGAAGAGTTATAATCAAAGTACAGTGGAGCCAAAAGGAAGGAATACTCTTCAAAATGAGGAAATATGTGCCAAGGAAGCTTCACTGAGGAGATAGCATTTGAATTGACCTGAGGAGATGGCATTTGAATCAACCCTTGAAGGTTTAGGAGAATTTTAACCGGGAAAGGGGATCTGTGGTGAAGTGAACCTTCCGTTATGGACAGTATGAGACCACATAAATGGGCCAGCTTGCCTCGTGGTGAAATCATGGAAAATCCTCTGTGAAAAATCCGAAGGTGTGCTAACATGAGCCAAGTAAAATGGTGCTTAAACTGTACATGTAATTACATGTCTGGATGTGAATTGTTTCCTGAAATCGCCAACACTGCCCTAGAATCCCTGGTCGTATAAAGACAATGGACTGCTTGGACTCTCAGGAGATCATGGGCCACAGCAGCAAGGAGCCATCCTAGGGAAGAAGACCCTTCATCTAGTACCTTGGTTGTTGACTCCTGCAATCTGCTTGCCCATGAGAATATCTGTGGACTCTCAGTTCAGGGCATTACTGAGAATATTTCAGAAAAATTTCATCTACTCCTATCCAAAAGTGAACATCTTCTCTGATGTATTTGACTCACTGAGGGAGCTGCAGAGCTGCCTAGTGGTAATCATGATAAATGATCATGATAATTTCTGTGAGAGGCATTTGGGTATTATCATAACAAGGGTATTAACATTATTATTACTATAATACTAACATATAGTCTTGTACAAAGTCTCAAACTGCTTTCATTTTTATCATCTCAGCTGAGCCCAACAATGACCACATACATCTTTTTTAGACAGGAGAAAGCTGAGATTCAGACATGCTGATTAAGTGATCTACTCAAAGACATAATAAGTGACAGAATATTGATTTCAGAACAAGGTCATTTTGGGTTATGGGAAGCAGGGGGGAAAGCTACAAGCCTGCAACTCACTTTCTGCACATTAAACAGTATATTTACCTGAAGTTGGGCTATCTACACCGGGGCTCAGGTTGTTATTCTGCTTCAGGGACCTGTCTTGGCCAAGGATGAGTCTGGGGCCCTGTCTCAGATGGCTCAGCAGAACCATCAGACTGCAGCTTCCCTTCCATGGAAATGCTGTGTAGGAAACAGATGCACCAAATTCCACAAACACAGAAACTCTCACTTCAGGTGCCCGATGGAAAGCACCAAAGTATTTCCTGATCTCTGAAACAAAAATGGAGGTAAGCAATACTGCATTTACTGAAATGTTAGAATAAAAACGGTGTAAGGAAAGGGGAGCCTATAGGTCTCTTTCAGGGGCACGAAGAATGAAGAAGGGCTAAGTGAGGCTATGAATTTTGCTTCCGAACTTAAAGTCCAAGCATAAGGACTTCATTTTCCTCCTCAAACTGACCTTTGTGCCCAATTAGCACATTTTCCTTCACAGTGAACACTGAGGTATGGGCACTGGTAGCATGGACCTTGGGGTTCCAGAGAAGGCTTTCTAGGTGCTCAGCAGGGCAGGGCCCATCCTGCTTTGGCCATCCATCTTCCTCCCTCCTGATGGCATCTTCCCCAATAGTGGGGCCATTTCTACTCACTTTTTCACCTGCCAGCTCTGGTTTATGCATTAATTAATTTATTCATAAATGGTTGCCTATGTGCACTGTGTGTGCCAAGTACTATAAGCCAGAGTTACCACCTACTACCATTGATGGCACCACCATTGATGGTATTGAGTGAGTGAACAGGTGCCATGTAAGGCACAGATATTCCTTCCTCTAATTTATGGGACTTTCTAACAACACTAGGGTGAAGATGTTATTATAAAAGGAACTTAGTTTCAGAGAGGTTAAGAGACTTGCTCAAGGTGCTCCTGATTAAACCATAATTATTATCAGCCATCCATGGCTATTTGAGGTATACATACCTTCTTCCCCATTATACTTGAGTCTTTCAGAGTCAAGACTGAGTCTCCACTTTCTTTCTCGTTTCCTTTTAAGTTCCCTTGGTCTCCAGCCAATTTCTTCTAATTTTTTTTCCTATGTAGAAATGGACCACAGTCTCAGGTACAAAACTGCACAAGCTGAAGAAGTATTTCAGTGGAGGTATATGGTGAATGCTGGGGGACCAAAGTGAATTGAGCCAGCCTGTGACGGTATGGAAACGAAGCCCTTACACATATAGGAAACATTACCAGGTCTTCTTTCTCTCCATGGCAGAACAGCAAGATGCCCCCTACTGAGAAGTAAAATAAAATAAATTCCCTGGAGGGAAGACATAGCAATCTTTTAGATCATTTTCTGAGCAGCTATCACTTTGCTCAAATGCCATAGAACTGCTTCATGGGGTGGGAGAGATTGGAGCTAGATCTTAGATGAGGTGGTCTGCAGAAGCCTCCTCGCTAAAGCCTTTGCCAATGGTCTTGCCTTCCTGATTTTCATTTGATGGTGCCAGGAAAGGGAGAGTCTTGGGGTATGTGGCTCAGTTGGGACATCCAAAATGATGCCCTAGTAAGAGCTGAGGTCTGCCCCACTGTGTCGGTTTTCTCTATGCTGTTTTCAAACAGCTATAATCTAAGTTCCCAACCTCCTCTGACACTTTAGTTTCAGGCTTTTGAGGTATATCCATCCCCTTAAAATTTCTATGCAAAGCTTGTATGATTTGGCAAGTGCAGTGAACAGATTTCAGATGGTGGCTGGGTGTTGGTGGTGATGATGGGTAGGGGGGTGAATATGACTTGTCCCATGGAGGTAGTTTCTACTCTGTACCCTGTCTCAGGGAACATGGTTAAAGAGGCCTTTATGTTGCATCCAAAATATAATTCTGTTTTGGCTTTAGTTTTGCTTTTCTGGACAAAGGATCTACTTCTTTTTTCTTTTAATTTTATTTATTTTTGAAGGAGAGAGAGAGAGAGAGGCGGAGAAAGAGGGAGACACAGAATCTGAAGCAGGCTCCAGGCTCTGAGCTGTCAGCACAGAGCCGGATGCAGGGCTCCAAATCACAAACTGCAAGATTATGACCTGAGCCAAAGTCACGCTCAACTGACTGAGCCACCCAGGTGCCCCAGAAGGATCTATTTCTTGTATTAATTTTAGATTAGTAACTGCAAAATGGATAAAAGCCATTGTAAAAGATATTTGAGGGGACCAATTCTGCTTTTTGTTTGCCTATTCATTTGTTTTGTTTTTTTAGATGCCACATAGGAGTGAAATCTTATGGTGTTTGTCTTTCTCAGTCTGTATTATTTCACTTAGTGTATTATACACTTTAGGTGCATCCAGGCTAAACAAACTGCAAGATCTCATCCCTTTGTTTTTTTTTAATATATGAAATTTATTGTTAAATTGGTTTCCATACACCACCCAGTTCTCATCCCAAAAGGTGCCCTCCTCAATACCCATCACCCACCCTCCACTCCCTCCCACCCCCACCAACATTCAGTTTGTTCTCAGTTTTTAAGAGTCTCTTATGCTTTGGCTCTCTCCCACTCTAACCTCTTTTTTTTTTTCCTTCCCCTCCTCCATGGGTTTCTGTTAAGTTTCTCAGGATCCACATAAGAGTGAAAACATATGGTATCTGTCTTTCTCTGTATGACTTATTTTACTTAGCATCACACTCTCCAGTTCCATCCACGTTGCTCCAAAAGGCCATATTTCGTTCTTTCTCATTGCCACGTAGTACTCCATTGTGTATATAAACCACAATTTCTTTATCCATTTATCAGTTGATGGACATTTAGGCTCTTTCCATAATTTGGTTATTGTTGACAGTGCTGCTATTAACATTGGGGTACAAGTGTGCCTATGCATCAGTACTCCTGTATCCCTTGGGTAAATTCCTAGCAGTGCTATTGCTGGGTCATAGGGTAGGTCTATTTTTAATTTTCTGAGGAACCTCCACACTGCTTTCCAGAGTGGCTGTACCAATTTGCATACCCACCAACAGTGCAAGAGGGTTCCCGTTTCTCCACATCCTCTCCAGCATCTATAGTCTCCTGATTTGTTCATTTTGGCCACTGTGACTGGCATGAGGTGATATCTGAGTGTGGTTTTGATTTGTATTTCCCTGATAAGGAGCGATGTTGAGCATCTTTTCATGTGCCTGTTGGCCATCCGGATGTCTTCTTTAGAGAAGTGTCTATTCATGTTTTCTGCCCATTTCTTCACTGGGTTATTTGTTTTTCAGGTGTGGAGTTTGGTGAGCTTTTTATAGATTTTGGACACTAGCCCTTTGTCTGACATGTCATTTGCAAATATCTTTTCTGATTCCGTTGGTTGCCTTTTAGTTTTGTTGGTTGTTTCCTTTGCTGTGCAGAAGCTTTTTATCTTCATAAGGTCCCAGTAATTCATTTTTGCTTTTAATTCCCTTGCCTTTGGGGATGTGTCGAGTAAGAGATTGCTACGGCTGAGGTCAGAGAGGTCGTTTCCTGCTTTCTCCTCTAGGGTTTTGATGGTTTCCTGTCTCACATTCAGGTCTTTATCTATTTTGAGTTTATTTTTGTGTATGGTGTGAGAAAGTGGTCTAGTTTCAACCTTCTGCATGTTGCTGTCCAGTTCTCCCAGCACCATTTGTTAAAGAGGCTGTCTTTTTTCCATTGGATGTTCTTTCCTGCTTTGTCAAAGATGAGTTGGCCATACGTTTGTGGGTCTAGTTCTGGGGTTTGTATTCTATTCCATTGGTCTATGTGTCTGTTTTTGTGCCAATACCTTGCTGTCTTGATGATTACAGCTTTGTAGTAGAGGCTAAAGTCTGGAATTGTGATTCCTCCTGCTTTGGTCTTCTTCTTCAAAATTACTTTGGCTATTCGGGACCTTTTGTGGTTCTATATGAATTTTAGGATTGCTGTTCTAGTTTCGAGAAGAATGCTGGTGCAATTTTGATTGGGATTGCATTGAATGTGTAGATAGCTTTGGGTAGTATTGACATTTTGACAATATTTATTCTTCAAATCCATGAGCGGGGAATGTCTTTCCACTTCTTTATATCTTCTTCAATTACCTTCATAAGCTTTCTATAGTTTTCAGCATACAGATCTTTTACATCTTTGGTTAGATTTATTCCTAGGTATCTTATGCTTCTTGGTGCAATTGTGAATGGGATAAGGTTCTTTATTTGTCTTTCTGTTGCTTCATTGTTAGTGTATAAGAATGCAACTGATTTCTGCACATTAATTTTGTATCCTGCAACTTTTCTGAATTCATGTATCAGTTCTAGCAGACTTTGGTGGGTTCTATCGGATTTTCCATGTATAATATCATGTCATCTGCAAAAAGTGAAAGCTTGACTTCATCTTTCCCAATTTTGATGTCTTTGATTTCCTTTTGTTGTCTGATTGCTGATGCTAGAACTTCCAACACTATGTTAAACAACAGCGGTGAGAGTGGGCATCCCTGTCGTGTTCCTGATCTCAGGGAAAAAGCTCTCAGTTTTTCCCCATTGAGGATGATGTTAGCTGTGGGCTTTTCATAAATGGCTTTTATGATGTTTAAGTATGTTCCTTCGTTCCCGACTTTCTCAAGGGTTTTTATTAGGAAAGGATGCTGGATTTTGTCAAAGGCCTTTTCTTCATCAATTGACAGGATCATATGGTTCTTCTCTTTTCTTTTATTAATATGATGTATCACGTTGATTGATTTCCGAATGTTGAACCAGCCCTGCATCCCAGGAATGAATCCCATTTGATCATGGTGAATAATTCTTTTTATATGCTGTTGAATTCGGTTTGCTAGTATCTTATTGAGAATTTTTGCATCCATATTCACCAGGAATATTGGCCTCTAGTTCTCTTTTTTTTACTAGGTCTCTGTCTGGTTTAGGAATCAAAGTAATACTGGCTTCATGGAATGAGTCTGGATGTTTTCTTTCCCTTTCTATTTCTTGGAATAGCTTGAGAAGGATAGGTATTATCTCTGCTTTAAACATCTGGTAGAACTCCCCTGGGAAGCCATCTGGTCCTGGACTCTTATTTGTTGGGAGATTTTTGATAACCGATTCAATTTCTTCGCTGGTTATGGGTCTGTACAAGCTTTCTATTTCCTTCTGATTGAGTTTTGGAAGAGTGTGGGTGTTCAGGAATTTGTCCATTTCTTCCAGGTTGTCCAACTTGTTGGCATATAATTTTTCATAGTATTCCCTGGTAATTGTTTGTATCTCTGAGGGATTGGTTGTAATAATTCCATTTGCATTCATGATTTTATCTATTTGGGTCATCTCCCTTTTCTTTTTGAGAAGCCTGGCTAGAGGTTTATCAATTTTGTTTATTTTTTTTCAAAAAACCAACTCTTGGTTTCGTTGATCTGCTCTACAGTTTTTTTAGATTCTATATTGTTTATTTCTGCTCTGATCTTTATTATTTCTCTTCTTCTGCTGGGTTTAGGCTGCCTTTGCTGTTCTGCTTCTATTTCCTTTAGGTGTGCTTTTAGAGTTTGTATTTGGGATTTTTCTTGTTTCCATTGGATGTATTTTCCTTTCAAGACTGCCTTCACTGCATCCCAAAGCATTTGGATTGTTGTATTTTCATTTTCCTTTGTTTCCATATATTTTTTAATTTCTTCTCTAATTGCCTGGTTGACCCACTCATTCTTTAGTAGGGTGTTCTTTAACCTCCATGCTTTTGGAGGTTTTCCAGACTTTTTCCTGTGGTTGATTTCAAGCTTCATAGCATTGTGGTCTGAAAGTATGCATGGTATAATTTCAATTCTTGTATACTTATGAAGGCCTGTTTTGTGACCCAGTATATGATCTAATTTGGAGAATGTTCCATGTGCAGTCGAGAAGAAAGTATATTCTGTTGCTTTGGGATGCAGAGTTCTACATACATCTGTCAAGTCCATTTGATCCAATGTATCATTCAGGGCCCTTGTTTCTTTTATAGACCATGTGTCTAGATGATCTATCCATTTCTGTAAGTGGAGTATTAAAGTCCCCTACAATTACCACATTGTTATCAATAAGGTTGCTTATGTTTATGAGTAATTGTTTTATATATTTGGGGGCTCTGGTATTTGGCACATAGACATTTATAATTGTTAGCTCTTCCTGATGGATAGACCCTGTAATTATTATATAATGCCCTTCTTCATCTCTTGTTACCGCCTTTAATTTAAAGTCTAGTTTTCTGATATAAGTATGGCTACTCCAGCTTTCTTTTGGCTTCCAGTAGCATGATAAATAGTTCTCCATCTCCTCACTCTCAATCTAAAGGTGTCCTCAGATCTAAAATGAGTCTGTTGTAGACAGCAAATAGATGGGTCTTGTTTTTTTATCCATTCTGATACCCTATGTCTTTTGGCGCATTTAATCCATTTACATTCAGTGTTATTATAGAAAGATACGGGTTTAGAGTCATTGTGATGTCTGTATGATTTATACGTGTAGAGATGTCTCTGGTACTTTGTCTCACAGGATCCCCCTTAGGATCTCTTGTAGGGCTGGTTTAGTGGTGACAAATTCCTTCAGTTTTTGTTTGTTTGGGAAGACCTTTATCTCTCCTTCTATTCTAAATGACAGACTTGCTGGATAAAGGATTCTCAGCTGCATGTTATTTCTGTTCAGCACATTGAAGGTCTCGTGCCAATTCTTTCTGGCCTGCCAAGTTTCAAAAGAGAGATCAGTCAGGAGTCTTATAGGTCTGCCTTTATATGTTAGGGCACGTTTATCCCTTGCTGCCTTCAGAATTTTCTCTTTATCCTTGTATTTTGCCAGTTTCACTATAATATGTCGTGCAGAAGATTGATTCAAGTTACGTCTGAAGGGAGTTGTCTGTGCCTCTTGGATTTCAATGCCTTTTTCCTTCCCCAGTTCAGGGAAGTTCTCTGCTATTATTTCTTCAAGTACCCCTTCAGCACCTTTCCCTCTCTTTTCCTCCTCTGGGATACCAATTATGCATATATTATTTCTTTTTAGTGTATCACTTAGTTCTCTAATTTTCCCCTCATACTCCTGGATTTTTTTATCTTTTTCTCAGCTTCCTCTTTTTCCATAACTTTATCTTCTAGTTCACCTATTCTCTCCTCTGCTCTTCAGTCCGAGCCGTCGTCGTTTCCATTTTGTTTTGCATTTTGTTTAAAGCGTTTTTCAGCTCCTCCTGACTGTTCCTTAGTCCCTTATCTCTGTAGCAAGAGATTCTCAGCTGTCCTCTATACTGTTTTCAAGCCCAGCGATTAATTTTATGACTATTATTCTAAATTCACTTTCTGTTATATTATTTAAATCCTTTTTGATCAGTTCATTAGCTGTTGTTATTTCCTGGAAATTCTTTTGAGGGGAACTCTTTTGTTTGGCCATTTTGTATAGTCCCTGGAGTGGTGCGGACCTGCAGGGCACTTCCCCTGTGCTGTGGTGTATAACTGGAGTTGGTGGGCGGAGCCGCAGTCAGACCTGATGTCTGCCCCCAGCCCACCGCTGGGGCCACAGTCAGACTGGTGTGTGCCTTCTCTTCCCCTCTCCTAGGGGCGGGATTCACTGTGGAGTGGCGTGGCCTGTCTGGGGTACTTGCACACTGCCAGGCTTATGGTTCTGGGGATCTGGTGTATTAACTGGGGTGGGTAGGCAAGGTGCACGGGGGCAGGAGGGGCAGGTTAGCTGCTTCTCCTTAGGTGATCCACTTCAGGAGGGGCCCTGTGGCAGCGGGAAGGAGTCAGACCCGCTGCCGGAGGGGTGGCTCTGCAGATGCACAGCGTTGGGTGTTTGAGTGGAGCGAGCAAGTTCCCTGGCAGGAACTGGTCCCCTTGGGATTTTGGCTGGGGGATGGGTGAGGGAGATGGCACTGGCTAGCTACTTTGTTCCCCACCAAACTGAGCTCTGTCGCCCGGGGGCTCAGCAACTCTCCCTCCCTTTGTCCTCCAGCCTTCCTGCTTTCCGAGCAGAGCTGTTAACTTATGACCTCCCAGATGCTAAGTCCTGCTTGCTGTCAGAACACACTCTGTCCATCCCCTCCGCTTTTGCAAGCCAAACTCGGGAGGCTCTGCTTGGCCAGCAGGCTGCCCCTCCACCCCGGCTCCCTCCTGCCAGTCCGTGCAGCACGCACCACCTCTCTGCCCTTCCTACCCTTTTCCGTGGGCCTCTCATCTGCGCTTGGTTCTGGAGACTCCATTCTGCTAGTCTTCTGGTGGTTTTCTGGGTTATTTAGGCAGGTGTAGGTGGAATCCAGGTGATCAGCAGGATGCGCGGTGAGCCCAGCGTCCTCCTACGCCACTATCTTCCCCGTCTGTATCTAATCCCTTTGAATGGCTGCATAGTATTTCTTTTTTTTTTTAATATATGAAATTTATTGTCAAATTGGTTTCCATACAACACCCAGTGCTCATGCCAACATTTGCCCTCCTTAATGCCCATCACCCATCCTCTCCTCCCTCCCACCCCCCATCAACCCTCAGTTTGTTCTGTTTTTAACAGTCTCATGCTTTGGCTCCCTCCCTCTCTAACATTTTTTTCCTTCCCCTCCCTTATGGTCTTCCTTCCCCCTCCCCCAACTTTTTCAGCTTCCATATAAGAGTGAAAAACTATGGTATCTTTGTATGACTTATTTCACTTAGCATCACACGCTCCAGTTCCATCCACGTTGCTACAAAAGGCCATAATTCATTCTTTTCATTGCCAAGTAGTATTCCATTATGTATATAAACCACCACTTCTTTATCCATTCATCAGTTGATGGACAGTTAGGCTCTTTCCATAATTTGGCTATTGTTGTATGTGCTGCTATAAACATTGGGGTACAAGTGCCCCTAGGCATCAGCACTCCTGTATCCCTTGGGAAAGTTCCTAGTAGTGCTATTGCTGGGTCATAGGGTAGGTCTATTTTTAATTTTTTGAAGAACCTTCACATTTTTCCAAAGCAGCTGCACCAGTTGGCATTCCCACCAGTAGTGCAAGAGGTCTCCAGTTTCCCCAATCCTTTCCAGCATCTATAGTCTCCTGATTTGTTCATTTTAGCCACTCTGAGTGGCGTGAGGTGGTATCTGAGTGTGGTTTTGATTTGTACTTCCCAGATGAAGAGTGACGTTGAACATCTTTTCATGTGCCTGTTGGCCATCTAGATGTCTTCTTTAGAGAAGTGTCTATTCATGTTTTCTGCCCATTTCTTCACTGGATTATTTTTTTTGAGTGCGGAGTTTGATGAGTTCTTTGTAGATTTTGGATACTAGCCCTTTGTCTGATATGTCATCCATTGTATATATACACACCACATCTTTATCCATTCATGGGATGGACATCAGGAATGGACCATTGATTTGCTTCCATATCTTGGCTATTGTAAATAATTCTACAATAAACATTGGGGTAGGGGTGCCTTGGTGGCTCAGTTGGTTAAGCAACTGATTTTGGCTCAGGTCATGATCTCATCGTCATGAGTTCAAACCCCACGTCAGGCTCTGCACTGACAGTGTGGAGCCTACTTGGGATTTTCTCTCTCTCCCTATCTGTCTGCCCCTCTCTCACTTGCTCTCTCTCTCTCTCTCAAAATAAATACACTTAAAAATAAAAATAAATAAATATTGGGGTGTATATATGTTTTCAAATTAGTGTTTTCATTTTCTTTGTGTAAATATGCAGTAGTGGAATTATTAGATCATATGGTATTTCTATTTTTAATTTTTTGAGGAACCTCTATACTGTTTTCTACAGTGGCTGCACCAAGTTATATTCTCCCCAACAGTGCCCAAATGTTCTCTATTCTCCACATTCACCAACATTTGTTATTTCTTGTCTGTTTAATTTTTGCCAGAGGGGAGGTTGATGGGAGTGAGAAACAATAGTGAAGGGGAATAGGAGAAACAGACTTCCAGTTATAAAATGAATAAGTCATTGGAATAAAAGGTACAATACAGAGCATATAGTCAATGATACTGTGGTAGTGTTGTATGGTAATGGATTGTGGTGACACTTGTGATGATGGCGACACTTGTGAGGTTGAATCATTATTTTTGTACACATGAAACTAATGTAACATTGGCATCAACTATACCTTAGTAAAAAAAAAAAGAAATTAAAAAGATACTCAAAGGGAAATTCCCCCAAGTCTACCCCTTGCTATCAATCCCACTCACAGGTTATTTCTGAGGAGAGGGAAAAAAATCAAAACTAACACCTCCCAGTGACTTCTCACTGTGACTTGCAATGGAAAATTTATTTGGTTCTCTTCTTCTCTAGGTGAAAAAACCCTAGACAGAAAAGACCAGGGCTATTAAACTCAGCATCCACAGGCTGAGAAGGTATTCAATAAACTACTGAATGAAGATATATGGTAAAGAGGGAAGGGCATCAATAGCTCAATGCCTCTATAGTTCTGCTGCCTAATGTAATCAATGCACCCTGAGTACACCCAGTCCATTCCATGCTCCAGAAGAGCAGTCTCTTTGGGAGAGAGACCCTGGGAGTAGCCTCTGCTTTAAGCACCTCCAGGGCCTATGTCTGCACTCTGAATGACCACTTGACAAACATGTAGTGTACTGTGTGCTGGGCCTAGCCTTAAATTATCCCCAGGCCCACCTCACCATATCATGAAGCTGTCTTTTCTTCCTCTGGGCTATCTATTTCTGGGCTATCTAATTATTGACTATATTCCCTATCTAGTCAATTCCCCATCAGACAATATCCATAAACTATCTCCTGCAAGCCCAAGAGGAAAGTGTTTTGGGAAACTGAAAAGAAGATTTCCATTCTCTTCTGTCCTTTCCCGGTGTCATCATATTTTAGATTAGGAAGCTGTCTCTCTGTAAGGTTCCAAGAGTTCAAGCCTGAGGAAAATAAGGTGAAGACTAAGAATATTCCACCTTCACTTCTTGTTTCTTTTAGGGATAATGGGTCAAGAAGCAGAGAGAGTGACAACACCAAGCAGCAGGGTAAACCTCAGAGACCCCTGAAGCAGCAGTGAGAGCCAAGCACCCTTATGGTTTTGAGCAGAATGTCAAAAGTGCTGCAGGCACTTCACATAACAGTGCCCAACGTTTTCAACAAAGACCTTTGAAGCCCTCTCCAAAGCCAATTTTCCATTACACGTTGACAAGGCTATACCTCTCCTATCTCTAAACAGATAGAAAGTTAGGAAATGCAGCACAACTCATGATTGTCAGAGATTTACTTCTCAAGCAAAACTACACAAAATCATTTATGTGCCAATTTCTCTAAGACTCTGGCCAAACCTGATCGATGGCAACTCTTTTATTATGAGTGCCACTTTCCATTGGAACTCACACCGGCCTCAGTAAGTGTTTATAAAATTGACTTTACTGAGTTTGATAAAGGAGAAGTAAGGACCAGAAAATGTTATGTGCTTTCTTCACTTACAGTAGCATGGAACTAGTGAAAAAAAAAAGTCACATCTGAGATTCAACCCTGGACTTTCAGATAAATAAATACTACCTATGCTATAAGAGCATTGAGAGAATTCACCCTAAAAGAAACATGTGACACTTGTTCTAAGTCACTTTGCTGAGCGCTTGGGGTATAATGACAGATAAAACAAACACATATTTCCATTCAGTAAAAGGATAGAGACAAGTACAAGGCAATTCTAATATGTGAAAACAGGAAATAAACAAGTAAATGAATAAAATAATTTCAAGTGACAACCATAAAGAGACTTTACAAAACAGCTAAAAATAGTGAATGGACTGGATGTGGACATTTGAATTATGAAAAGGAACCAAAAATGCAAAGTTATTTAGGATGAATTTCTAAGAAGAGGGATTAGTAAGTAACAAAGCCCTGTAGTGAGAAAGAGCGGGCTATATTTTCCAGAGAAATCAGTGCAGCTGAGACTTGGTGAACATGGAGGTGAATAATAGAACAGATGCAAAAGGAAGGCAAGTGTTCTGCCATTTCAGCCTTATGTGTAAAGCTGAAGAGTTTGGATTTTATTTGAGTGCACAGGAAACCAGTGGAGGGTTTTTAGCCAGACATGGTTAGAATCAATGAGGGTGATGAAAAGAGAGATTTGAGCTAGAGGTGAGGAAGGAGATACTAAAATTGGAACCACTGAATGAACTATCATCTTACAACCATTCAGGGACTTATGGTAAAAGTGGACCCTACATCAGGCAAGATTCTGGGTTGTATACCTTCCAATGTCTCCAATTGGAAGCATAGAATATTTTTTAGGTAAGCAGCCTCCTGTGTCAGACTCTTTGTTTTTATCACTTGCTAACATTGCAACATTGGGTAATTTGCTCAACCCTAGTTCCACTGTGTAATAAAATGGAGGTTAGAAGTTATATCTACTACACAAGGGTGTTGGGAGGATTTAACATGATGAGGAATGTAAGCTGTTTAGTATGGTGTCTGGAACACATTGAGGTTTAAGAACACATAAAGGCAGTCAACTTCTGGAATGGCTGATTGAGGAGCTTAGAAAATTCTCTCTATAAAAACAATAATAGGGGCACCTGGGTGGCACAGTCGGTTAAGTGTCTGACTTCAGCCAGGTCATGATCTCGCGGTCCGTGAGTTTGAGCCCCGCGTCGGGCTCTGGGCTGATGGCTCAGAGCCTGGAGCCTGTTTCCGATTCTGTGTCTCCCTCTCTCTGCCCCTCCCCCGTTCATGCTCTGTCTCTCTCTGTCCCAAAAATAAATAAAAAACGTTGAAAAAAATTTAAAAAAAAAACAATAATAAACTAAAACCACAGTCTGTGAAAGAAATGATTGATAAGTTGGACATCATTAAAAGTCAAAACTTGGAAAGACATTGTTAAGAGCAAAAAAAAAGACAAGCCACAGACTGGAAGAAAATATTTGTAGAACATGTATTTGTCAAAGAACTAGTATCCAAAATATACAAAGAACATTTAAAAATCAATAATAAAAAAAAACAACCCAATTTTTAAAATGTGCAAAATATCTTAGCAGACATCTTGCCAAACAAGAAATATGGATGGCAAATAAGCATGTAAAATGTTGTTCACCATCATGTGTCAACAGGAAAATACAAATTAAGACAATAAAGAGATATAGCTACATACCTACCAAAATGACCCAAATCCAGAGCATTGACAATACTAAATGCTTGTGAGGATATGAAGCAACAGGAATTCTAATTCTTTGCTGGTGGAAATACACAATAGTATAGCCACTTTGGAAAACAGTTTGGCTGTTTCCTATAAAAGTAAACATTCTCTAACCAATGGTCCAGCAATCATGCTGTTTTGTAATTACCCAAATGAGCTGAAAACTTATGTCCACACAAAAATTCTCACATGAATGTTTATAGCAGCTTTATTAATAATATCCAAAACTTGAACACAACCAAAATGCCCTTCAATAGGTGAATAAACAATAGTACATCCAGACGATGGAATAGTATTCACTGCCAAAAGTAATCAACAATCAAGCCATATAAAGACATAGAAGAGCCCTAAATAAGTTATTATAAGCAAAATAAGTCATTCTAAAAACTACATAATGCATTATTCCAATTATATGACATGGAAAAGTCAACACTATGAGTCAGTACAAAGATCAGTAGTTTCCAAGAGTTGGTAGAGGTTGATGAGGGATGAATAGGCTGAGTATAGAGGATTTTTAGGGCAGTGAAACTATCCTATATGATACCGTAACAGTGGATCTGTGTCATTAGACATTTGTCAAACCCAACATAAGTGAACCCTAATGTAAACTGTGGACTTCAGTTAATGATGTCAATATTGGCTAATCAGTTATAACAAATGTACCACATTAATGCAAGAAAACTGTGTGTACGTGGGTAAGGAGGGAAAGGATGGGTATAGGAACACACACTGTGTGTTCTGTACTTTCCATTCAGTTTTTATGTAAATATAAAAATGCCATAAAATATAAAGTTTATTAATTAGAACAAAAAGAACCAGCAATAATAAAACTTGTCAGAACTATCAGAAACCAAAACACTCTGGAAATTGACTACAAGCATGCAACAAATTGAGAAGCAATTATTCAAGAGAAAACAGTGAACCTTGGTAAGAACAACGGGATTTTATGGCATTTTAGCCTGAGGCTGCTTCCACCTCCCCTACCAACTCTAATTCCTTGGAACTATAGTCCTGGAAGGGCAGGGCAAGCCATGGGGAATGTAAGCCTTGGAACGTTAAAGAATCCAGACTCAAAAGGTGACATAATATATTCCATTCATATGATATTCTGCAAAACTCTAAGAAACAGGAACAGAAAGTAGACCATGGTTGCTGGGGCTGAAAGTGGGGAGGATATAGAACATTGGGATTACACTGCTTCACCAGTTTTTTTCCCCCGCTTGGGGATCAATCACAGGGATTGATAAAAATAAAGTGAGTTGGGGCACCTGGATGGCTTAGTCGGTTAAGTGTCTGACTCCTGATTTCAGCTCAGGTCATGTTCTCACTGTTCATGGGATCAAGACCCACATTGGGCTCTGTGCTGACAGCATGGAGATTCTCTGTCTCCCTCTCTTTCTGCTCCTCTCCTGCTCTCTCTCTCTCTTAAAATGCATAAATAAACTTTAAAAAAAAAGACTACAGGGGCACCTGGGTGGCTCAGTCAGTTACGTGTCTGACTTTGGCTCTGGTCATGATCTCTCAGTTTGTGCGTTCGAGCCCCACGTCAGGCTCTGTACTAACAGCTCAGAGCCTGGAGCCTGCTTCAGATTCTGTGTCTCCCTCTCTCTCTGTCCCTCCTCTGCTCGTGCTCTGTCTCTCTCTATCTCTCAATAATAAATAAACATAAAAAAATGTTTTTAAAGACTACAGTTAATCAATGTTAAATGCTTAGGATATTATGTAACTAAAATGAGTATTAGATCTTTAAAACCTTCATATGTATTGAAAAGTAAAAGTAATCTTATCTATCTTATTTTTACAAGGCATGATTGTCTAAGCAAAAATAAAGGCTAAGAAATATCAAAACAATATATAGAATTTTCAAATAAATTTAAAGGTATCACAGTATGCCATACCAATTTTTAAAAATTGTATTTTTGTATACTAGTAGTAAACTAGTTTTTGTGACCTTTTTCATATGTAAATTATCTTTATTCAAGTATAATTAAAACACAATAAAGTTCAACAATTCTGAGTGTACAATTTGATGAGTTTTAACAAATATACTCATGTAATCACCATGCACATTCATATTTCTTTCACTATAAAAATTTCTTCAGTAACCCTTTATCTTCTTTCCCTTCCCCACTGCCTCAGCTCCTGGCAAACATTGATCTGCTTTCCTCTATATAGTTTTTCTTTTTCTAGAAATTCAAAAAACATGAATCTAAAAAATGCCCAATCATGAATCTAGCTTTTCCTCTCACCTACAGGCACTCTGGAAAAGGGAAAATTGTCTATCATCTATCTATCTACCTATCTATTTATTAACTATCTATCCACCGATCTATCTTTCTATCATCTGCCTACCTACCTACCTATATATCATCTATCTATCATCTGTACATATATATGAAGACACTAAGTGCAGTGAAGATGTAAAAGAAGAGGAAATCACATGTATTGCTATGGAAACAAACATAGGTATAGTTGGTTTGAAAAAGAGTATCATTCATTTTAAAATTTGAATTTGAATTATAATTGACATACAATATGTTAGTTTCAGCTGTACAACATAATGATATTTTGATAGGGTTTGCATTTGATCTGTAGATTGCTTTGGGTAGTATGGACATTTAAACAATATTAATTCTAACATCTGTGAGCATGGTACACTGTTCTGTTTATTGGTGTCATATTCTAATTTTTTTCATCAATGTCACATAGTTGTCTTTTTTTTTTTTTTTATAAAGTAGGATCTACATCCAACTTGGGGATGGAACTCACCACCCTGATGTCAAAAAAAAGCATGTTCCAGCCAAGTACCACATGTCAATGTCTTGTAGTTTATACAGTACAGGTCTTTCACTTCCTTGTTGAAAATGTATTCTTAGGGGGGGGCAGCTGGTTGGTTGAGCCAGTTAAGTGTTTGACTTCGACTCAGGTCATGATCTCACAGTTCTTGATTTCGAGCCCCGTGTAGGGCTCAGTGCTGATGGCTCAGATCCTGAAGCCTACTTTAGATTCTCTATCTCTCTCTCTCTCTTTCTCTCTGCCCCTCCTCTGCTCTATCTCTCTCAAAAATAAACAAAAATATCGAAAAATGTATTCCTAAGTATTTCATTATTTTTATGCAATTTAGATGAGAGTGTTTCCTTAATTTCTCTTTCTGATAATTTGTTATTAGACCATAGAAATGCAACACATTTCTGTAATTAATTTTTTTCCTGAAATTTTACTGAGTTTGTTAGTTCTAGTAGTTTTTGTTTTCTATATATAATTTGCTATAGGTAGAATCATACTATCTATAAATAGTAACCTCTCTCCTTCATTTCCAGTTTGGAGGCCTTCTATTTCATTTGTATTGCAATGGCTACAGCTTTCAATACTATTTTCAAGGAAAGAGGTGAGTTGTGCATCCTTATCCTGATCTTAGAACTGAAAGCTTTTCACCATTTAGTATGAAGTTAGCTATGGGTTTATCATTTGTCATCTTTTTATTTTCTTGAAGTATGTTCTCCCTGTAATCATTTTGTTGAGACATTTTAGCATAAGTGGCTGTTAAATTTTGTCAAATGCTTTTTCTGCTTCTATTGAGATGCATATGATTTTTATCCTTTGTTTTGTTAATGTGATTCATCATGATGATTAATTTGCAGATATTAAAACATCCTTGCATCAGTGGCATGAATCCCACTTGGTCATGTTGTATGTTCCTTTCAATGTGTTGTTGAGTTTAGTTGGTTAATATTATACTGAGGACTTTTGCATCTATGCTCATCAGAGATACTGCTCTTTAAGTTCCTCTCTCCCTTCCTTCCTTCCTTCCTTCCTTCCTTACATCCACTCTTCCTCCCTTCCTTCACCACTGCCCCCTTTTTTGTAGTGTGTTTGGGTTTGATATCAGTGTAATGCTGGCCTCATAAAATGAGTTTGGAATGGTTCCTTCAGCTTCAATTTTTTGGAATAATTTGAGCAGATGTGTATTAACTTTTTTAAATGTTTGGTAGAATTTGACAGTAAAACCATCTGATCCTGGACTTTTTTTTTGTTGAGAGTTTTTGATTACTGATTCAATTTCATTACTAGTAATTGTTCTGTTCAGATTTTCTATTTTTTTCATGATTTAATCTTGGAAGATTTTGTTTTTAAGAATTTATCCATTTATTTTAGGTTCTCTAATTTGTTGGCCTATATTTTTTATAAGCTAAATATTTTGTATTTTTTGTAGTATTGAGTATAATTCCTCATCTTCTATTTCCAATTTTATTTGTTTTGTGGGTTCTCTCTTTTTTTTTTTCCTGATGAGTCTGGTTCATTGATTTTATTTATCTTTTCTGAGAAACAGCTCTCAGTTTTATTGGTCTTTTTAAATTTCTTTTTTAGTTTCTATTTAATTTATTTCCTTTCTGATCTTTATGATTTATTTCCTTCTGGCTTTGGCATTTTTTCTTTCTTTCTTTCTTTCTTTCTTTTTAGTTTCTTTAAATATAAAGTTAGATTGTTTATATTTAAGATTTTTCTTGTTTCTTGAAGTAGGTCTGTATTGCTATAGACATCCCTCTTAGAACTGCTTTTGCTGCATCCCATAGATTTTGGAATGTGGTGTTTCCTTTTTCATTTGTATCAAGATACTTATTTTCTCCTGATTTATTTATTGACCAATTGGTTATTCAATAGGATGTTGTTTAGTCTCCATGTATTTTTCCCCCCATTTTCTTATTTTAATTGATTTCTAGTTTCTTTATGTGTGGTCAGAAAAGATGATTGATATGATTTCATTCTTTTTAAATTTATTGAGACTTGTTTTGTGGCTTAACATGATCTGTTCTAGAGAATGTTCTATGTACACTTGAAAAGAATGTGTATTCTGCTATTTTGGATGGAATATTCTTTATATTCTGGTCTAATGTGTTGCTCGAGACCACTGTTTCCTAATGATTTTCTTTCTGGATGATCTATTCATTGATGTAAATCGGGAATTAAAATCCACTGAATTTGACATTTTTAGATAGAGTTGAACATACACTTATGATACAGCAATCCTCTCATATTTATTTACTCACTAAAATTGAAACATATGTCCACAAAAAAATATGTACATGTAAATGGAAAAGAAGAAAAAGTAGAAAAGTATTTGAGAACTAAATATAAGATAATATATTCATGATCTTAGGGTATTCATATAGTAAAAAAACTGATCATAAGCCATTTGCTTATCCACTACCTAATGGATATAAAATTTTTGATAATATTTATACAATGGAATATCACCTATGTAGTTATGTATAAATCAAATTAAAACAAAAACATAAACATTATACTTAGTGGTGAAAAACTAAAAATTATCAACCAAGATAAGAAACTAGAAAGAGGATCTGCTACCACCACTTTTATTTAACATTGTACTGGTCATCCTAACCACTGCAAAAGAGATAAGTAAAAAATAAGATGAATGGGGACTGAAAAGGAAGAAATAGTGTTTATATTTATAGAAAAAATGATTAATACAAAAAAATTAAGAAGAATATATGGAAAACCTTGAGGATAAATAAGTGAATAGAGGAAAATATTTTGGATACAAGGTCAGTATACAGATATATACAATATATAGTATATTTTTATATGTCATCAAAAATCAAGTAGAAAACGAAAATTTAATTATTTAACAACAGCACAAAAATTCAAATTTTTATGAACAAAGCTGAAAAACGTGCAAAATCTCTTCTCAGAGAAATATAAATATTACTGATAAAAATTAAGACGACAAATAAATGGTGATATAGTCTCTCTATATTGAAAGTCTTGATATTGCTAAGATATCAATTTCCATACTGAAATGATATGTAGATTTAATACAATCCAGTCAGAACCCCAGTTCTGTGTTGTGTGTGTGTGTGTGTGTGTGTGTATCTGTGTGTGTGTGTGTGTGTGTATGTATTGACATTTTGATTCTGTAACTGAGATGAAAAAGCAAGGGCCAAGAATAGCAATACAATATTGATGGAGAACAATGTTAGTGGATGTCTACTGCCACATATTAAGATCTATTATAAAAGTATATTATTAAGAATACATAAATATATATTTAAACATCAAGAATAGGTAAATATATCAATGAAGCATGATATAGTCCAGAAAAAAACCCATACATAGACTTATGTGGTCAACTAAGTTATCACTGCAGTGTCATTTCAATACACATTCTGGAACGTTTAAATATCTATATGAAAGATGATAAATCCTTATTTCCACCTCATATCATATGGAAAATAAGTTCTTCCTAGGTAATAAAACCACATGTAAAATGAAAAAATATGAATCTCATAAAAGACAATGAAAACTAAACTTATGACCTTGGTGTAAAATCTTTCTTATTACCCCAAAAAGCACTACTACTTATATGTAAGGAAAAACTACACATGATAAGCTGGATCACACTGAGATTAAAAATTCTTGCTGCTCAAAGATAACTTTGAGTTAAAATCCAAGAGAAGAAGAAAGTATTTGCATACATATATACAACAGAGGACTCACTGAAAATATATAAAGAAATTTTATGAATTAGAAATAAAAAGGCAGGCAATGCAATAGCTAAAGGCTAGAATAAAACTTCAGAAAAGAATCTATGCAAATGACTAATATGCCCATGAAAAGATGCTCCACTTTCTTAGCCATAGGATAATTATTAATTTAAAGCCACAATAAGGTACTACTACACATCAAAATGGCCACAATAAAACAATAGCTAAACTAACAACACAGTTACTACTACTATTTTTTTATACTGAAACAGCATAATTTAAACCTTCATAAATCCTTCATGGAAGGATTAATTTATAAAACCATTTTCTGCAACAGGTAACATTATCTATTAATGCTAAAGATACTATCATGACCTAAAATTCCACATATGCTTATATAAACAGACATACTTATATGTATGTACTGAAAAACATGTGCAAGAAAATTCTCAGCAGCATTTTTAGTAATAGAATGGGAAAAAAAACAGCTAAAAAGGAAAAATAAATAAATACATTTCTGTCAGCAAAAGAACTGGTAAGTAACATGTGACATATTCATACAACAGAATATAATATATCAGTAAGAATGAATGGATTACAAATACATCAGCATGAAGTTATCTGTCAAAAATTAATATGAGGGGTGAAAAAAGTTAGACACAAAATGACACACACTACATTACATAAAATTCAGAAACAAGCAAATAGAAACAAATATACAATCTGTGTTTCTTTTTAATGTTTCTTTAATTATTTTGAGAACGAGAGTGAGAGAGAGTACAAGTGGGGTGGGGGCAAAGAGAGAGAGAGAGAGGGAGAGAGAGAGAATCCCAAGCAGGGCTCAATCCACAAACTGTGAGACAATGACATGAGCTGAAATCATGAACTGGATGGTCAACCAACTGAGCCACCCAGATGGCTGAATAATCTATGATTTTTACATTCAGGATGGTTGTTATCCTGGGTGGAGCCTTAATGGCTGAAAAGAGTACAAGGGTGACTTTTGTATTGCTAATAACATTGATTGCTTCTTGATCTGGATAGTGTTTATAAGGATGTGTTAATGTCAAAAATAATCTAGATGTATACTTAAGATTTATGCACTTTTTAATATTTTAAACAAAACAAAACAATTTAGTTATGTTCGCACAGACAGATCTGAAGTAATAATCGTCCAGCCTCACCAACAACCACCTTTAAAGTAACATTATCAGGGGCGCCTGGGTGGCGCAGTTGGTTAAGCGTCCGACTTCAGCCAGGTCACGATCTCGCGGTCCGTGAGTTTGAGCCCCGCGTCGGGCTCTGGGCTGATGGCTCAGAGCCTGGAGCCTGTTTCCGATTCTGTGTCTCCCTCTCTCTCTGCCCTTCCCCCGTTCATGCTCTGTCTCTCTCTGTCCCAAAAATAAATAAACGTTGGGAAAAAAAAATTAAAGTAACATTATCTGATTTGACCTAAAAGTTATGCTATTGTTTTCTTGGTTCTAGGCATTGTTCTCGGCTCCTCAGGGATGGGAGATGGAGCTAATGTTCTAATTATATAAAAAACACACTACCAACTAACTCAACTTGTGTTATATACCTTATTCCTCACTTTGTGAAACTGGAGGGTAGTCATTTACTTTGCCTTTACATCCCAACCCACCCCCACAACTCACACTTATTCTTTCCCCTTTATCTAATGCAGCAGAATGATCACTTTATTTTTTTTTTTTAATTTTTTTTCAACGTTTTTATTTATTTTTGGGACAGAGGGAGACAGAGCATGAACGGGGGAGGGGCAGAGAGAGAGGGAGACACAGAATCGGAAACAGGCTCCAGGCTCTGAGCCATCAGCCCAGAGCCTGACGCGGGGCTCGAACTCACGGACCGCGAGATCGTGACCTGGCTGAAGTCGGACGCTTAACCGACTGCGCCACCCAGGCGCCCCCAGAATGATCACTTTAAAAAACTATTCTGTTTTCAACTGGCGTCCATCATTTCTGATGAGAAGTTTCTGTGAATACGATATGCATTTTTTACCTTAAGCTTCTTCTACTTTATTTTTTGAAATATTTTTAAAAATATTTATTCATTTTTGAAAAAGAGAGAGATGGCACAAGCAGAGGAGAAGCGGGGGGACTGGCAGTGCAGAGAATCAGAGCAAACTCTGTGCTGACAGCAGAGAACCCAATGTAGGGCTCGATTTCATAAACTGTGAGATTGTGACCTGAGCCAAAGTTGGACGCTTAACCAACTGAACCACCCAAAGCACCCTTCCTTTAGGCTTATTTTATTTAAAATATATATATAATATTAAAATATAAATATTTATATTTACATATAAATATAAAATATTAAAAAATAAAATAAAGATGTATATATAAATTTTTAATGCTTATTTATTTTTGACAGAGAGAGAGAGAGAGAGAATGAGTGAGGAAGGGGCAGAGAAAGAGAGGGAGACACAGAATCTGAAGCAGGCTCCAGGCTCTGAGCTGTCAGCACAGAGCCCAATGTGGGGTTCAAACTCATGGACCACGAGATCATGACCTGAGCCAAAGTCAAACACTTAACCAACTGAGCCACTCAGGTGATCCAGGCTTCTTTTAATATATTCTTTTTTAGTTTTTAATAGTTTAACTTTGATATGCCAAGTTGTGTTCTTTGTATATATCTTACTTGTGGTTAAATTAACTTTCGGGATCACTAAATTATGAATCCCTGTGCAGATGTCTGAACCCCAAACCATGTACAGCTCTTGGTTTTTGAGCTCCCTGCCTCACAATTTCTAGTAGCTTTAGTTGCCTGGAATTCTTATTTCATACTTCCACTGTCTTCCTCTTGAGATTTATTTCATGTGCCAAAGCAGGTGAATGCCACCAGGGAGAAGGTCAGGATTATTCATAAGTCTTCTTTCATGTGTCTCTCTTCTCTCAGGGATAACAGTCCCAGCTGCCTGTTCCATATTTCTCCTTTATCATGTCCAGCTTACAAAGAGATGGTAAGTACCATACTATTTATTTCATCATGACACAAATCAGCCTTCACTTTTTGTTGACGTTTTATATAGAGAGAGAGATAGAGGGAAGCAAACCATAAGGGACTCTTAAATACTGAGAACAAACTGAGGGTTGATGAGGGGTGGGGGAGAGGGCAAAGTGGATTATGGATATTGAGGAGGGCACCTGTTGGGATGAGAACTGGATGTTGTATGGAAACCAATTTGACAATAAATTATATTTAATATAAAAATTATATATTTTGAAAAATAGAAATCTATGTGCTGTGATATGTCCCTATCCCTTTCCTTACTTTTGTGAAAATCTTCCATTTTCTTTTCTATACTTTCTTATGTTCTGTTCAATTAGATGTACGGCTCCAGCTCAATTTGTTGTTTTTTTTTTCCCTAGATTAGATAGTCAGTTGTTTTGTTGTAAAAGTTCATATGACTTAAACTGGTTCACACCCTTTAGACCTTTCCATAGACTCCTCACAATAATCTATATATTGGTCCAGGCATAGAACCAGCACTTCCCTGTTTCAATTACTGTTCCTAAATGGCCAAAAATGATTTCCAGTAAGTCCCTGTTGGCTCTTTGAGGACTGTACTTATCTCAGTTCTATAAAATACCCCTGATCCCTTATGCTTCCTTTCATACAGATGCTGGTATGATATACAACTTTTAGCAGTCAGAATCTGGTCTCCACCTGTTAATATTTTGGGAGTCTTGGAAAGACATTGCCACTTGACTTCTTGTAGATGTGCATAGTTTTTTGGTTTTCCTATCTTATTTTTTTAAAAAATTAGTAGATTTAATGATATACAAAATTAAGTATAATTAAGTATAAGTATCTATAGTAATAGATAGGGAGCAGTTTATTATGGCAGCATAGGAATACTCTGAACTCACCTCTTCCCACAACATATCAAATCTATAACTACATAAGGGATAATTCTCGCTGAAAGAGATCTGAAATCTGGCTGAACAACTCCCTCAACAAAAAAGGATAAAAAGACTACATGGAGACATGTAGGAGAGCAGAACAATGGTCTCATCAAAAACCCCACCACTGGTGTGCTGACACACAATGTAGAAATCTCACAGGTCAGAAGATTCCCCAAAGACTGAGGTGTGTGTGCACCATATAGGGTACTTCAACCCTTGGGACATGCACTAGAAATATGAGGCCTCAAAAATATTTGGTTTAAAAAAAAATGGGGCTTATGTCCAGAGGACATGGGAGCTGTTAGGGATTGGAGTTATTTCTTTTAAAGGGCTTGCACATAGACTCGCTTAACTCAGGACCCAGCAGAAAGGCAGCAATTTAAGAGGTGACTGGAGCTTGATATAAGATGTCAGGAAGGGCCAGATGGTGGAGCAGCAAGGAAATTCTCTGCTTCTTTTGTCCCTGAAATGCAACTAGATCAGCACCAAACCATTTTGCACACCAAAAAACTGATCTGATGATTAAGACAACAATCTGCTAAACTTGAGCCACAGAACTTGGCAGGTATGCAACAGAGAGAGAGAAGCTCTCTCTGGGGGAGAGAGAAGCTACGAAGGCAGGGAGCTGCTTTTGCAGAGAGAGGACAGAGAAAAGAGGGAGAGTATAAGAAAAGCACTCCCCCGGAAAGTAGCTGGAGAGAACTAGTGGGAACACCCACAAGTGACTGAACAAGAAAGGGAGAGAGGAGAAAGGAGAGATTTTCAATACCATTTTGACTCTATAAATGGGGGAGAACATTTGGAAATTCCACAGCTCAATATCTGTTGGTGCTCTGGTGGTAGGGCAAATCCCCAGGAGCAGCCAGCAAGGTCCGAGGGGTCCATGGGCCACACAGGGAAAAGTGTTTCACCTGCTAGGAAGACATTTGATAGAGGCCCATATGGCCTCCCTATAGGCTAAGTTCCCAGTGGACCCCGGAAAATAACAATGTTTGCTGGCTATGAAACAAAGATGCCAGGGTGTGGTCAAACCTGGTGCCAGTTGTGTGTTGTGAGTTACCATAATCCCTGAACCTCTGCTGCCACATGATTGCACAAATTTTTTTTTCTGAGGCAAGCCAGCACCCAGCCATCGCTTAGTGAAACCCTCCCCCACAGGGTTAGAGCAGGTCCAAGCCTCAGCGCCCTCAGATCTGAGGGGTTTGGAAACACAGTTCCATCTGAGATAAAATTCTGGAGGGAGGTGTCACCTGGCTGGCTGACAGCTTGGACGTGGACAGTATAGAAGCAGGGAGTGGACGGATACTGGAGACAAAAGAGGAGTGCTTGATTGCCTGTTGCTGAGAGTCCAGTGTTACTGTGCCAGAGACTGGGAAGCTGGGTGAAGCCATTTTCATCTCTCATCCACGTGCACGTCCACACACATCCACACATATGCCTCACCTATAAGCTAAGCAGTGTCACCTAGTGGAAAATGGAGCCATTACACCAAACCACATCCAACTGCACCAACCAAGCCCTAGAGGACCACCACATCTCTCCACCTGCTTAGTGTACACACTATGAAATTCTTCATAGTTTGACTTCTATGGGAAACTGGATGTAATTTTATTCGGATTTTATTCTGTTTGCAGGTCCAACTATTTAGGTTTTTTTTTCCTTTCCCTTTTCTTAATCTTGAATACAGAAAAAAGGAACTTTATTTTTATTTTCCATTTTTATAAAAAAATAACTTTTTTCCTATATTTTTTGTAATATTTTTATTATTTTACATTTTTAATTTCATTTTATTCTAATTATTTTCTACATTTGTTTTAATTTTTAAATGTTTTCTTACCTTTTCATTCTTTTCATCTTTATCTCTATTCCATTAAGCTTCTTTCAACAACCAGACCAAAACACAACTAGGACATAACTTTCTTTATTTGCTTTTTGGGGGTTGTTTTTAATTTTTTAATTTAATTTTTTTATTTTAGTGATTCTATTTTCTTCCTCAAAAATGACAAAACAAAGGGATTCATCCCCAAAGAAAGAAAATAAGAAATGACATCCAAGTCCTTAATAAACACAGATATAAGCAAGATGTCTGAACTAAAATTTATCTATTTATTTTTTTTAATGTATTTATTTTTCAGAGTCAGTGACAGAGCATGAGCAGGGGAGGGGTAGAGAGAGGGAGATAAATCCAAAGGAAGCTCCAAGATCTGAGCTGTCAGCACAGAGCCCAACACAGGGCTCTAACCCGCAAACAGTGAGATCATGACCTGAGCTGAAGTTAGATGCTTAACTGATAGGGCCACCCAGGTGCTCCTGAACTAGAATTTAGAATCATGATAATAAGAATACTAGCTGGAATTAAAAAAAAACAACATAGAATCGATTTCTGTGGAGATAAAAGAAGTAAAATCTACTCAGGACAAAATTAAAAATGTATCTGAGATGCAGTCTTGAATGGATGCCATGGTGGCAAGGATGGATGAAACAGCAGCAAATCAGTGATATAGAAAACAAAATTATGGAAAATAATGCAGCATAAATAAAGAGGAAAACTAAAGCAGAAGAGATACTATAAGAAATAGAGAAATCAGTGACTCATTAAAAAGGAATAACATCTGAATCATAGGAGTCCCAGAAGAAGAAGAGAGACAAAACAATGATAGAAGGTTTATGTGAACAAATCATAGGAGAAAACTTTCCTAACCTGGGTAAAGACACAACATCAAAATCTAAGAAGTGAACTACTATTAGATTCAACAAAAAGCAACCATCAACAAGGCATGTCTTAATCAAATACACAAAATACATGGATAAGGAAAGAATTATGAAAGCAGCAAGGGAAAACAGATCAGGTTCATAGCAGACCTATCTACAGAAACTTGGGAGGTGAGAAAGGAGTGGCAGGATATATTCAATTTGCTGAATCAGAGAAGAAAACACATGCAGTCAAGAATTATTTATCCAGCAAGGCTGTCATTCAAAATAGAAGGATAGGTAAAGAATTTCCCAGACAAACAAAAACTAAAGGAGGTCGTGACCACTAAGCCAGCTCTGCAAGAAATTTTAAGAGGGACTCTCTGAGGGGGAGAAACAACAAAAAAAGACAAAAAAAGACCAAAAGCAACAAAGACTAGAAAGGACCAGAGAACACGACCAGAAACTCCAACTCTACAGACAATCCAATGACAATAAATTCATACCTTTTCATACACACTCTAAATGTCAATGGACTAAACTCTCCAATCAAAAGACATAGAGTAACAGAATGGATAAGAAAACAAGATCCATCTATATTTAGTTTACAAAAGAGCCGTTTTAGACATAAAGCCACCTTCATATTGAAAGTAAGGGATGGAGGGGCGCCTGGGTGGCGCAGTCGGTTAAGCGTCCGACTTCAGCCAGGTCACAATCTCTCGGTCCGGGAGTTCGAGCCCCGCGTCAGGCTCTGGGCTGATGGCTCGGAGCCTGGAGCCTGCTTCCGATTCTGTGTCTCCCTCTCTCTCTGCCCCTCCCCCATTCATGCTCTGTCTCTGTCCCCAAAAAAATAAATAAAAAACGTTGAAAAAAAAATTAAAAAAAAAAAAAAAAGAAAGTAAGGGATGGAGAACTACCCATCATGCTAATGGTCGCCAAAAGAAAACCAGAGTAGCCATACTTATCTCAGACAATCTAGATTTTAAAATAAAGACTATAACAAGAGATGAAGGGCATTATATAATAATTAAGGATCTATCCACCAAGAAGATCTAACAATTGTAAATATTTATGCCCCCAACATGAAACACCCAAATATATAAACTAATTAATCACAAACATAAATAAACTCATTGATATTAATACCACAATAATAAGGAACTTCAACACCCCACTTACAACAATGGACAGATCATCTAAGCAGAAAATCAACAAGGAAATAATGACTTTGAATGACACACTGGACTGGGTGGACCTAACAGATATATTCAGAACATTTCATCTTAAAGCAGCAGATTACACATTCTTCTTGTGCACATGAAATATTCTCCAGAACAGATCACATACTGGAACACAAATCAGCCCTCAACAAATACAAAAAGATTGAGATCATACTGTGCATATTTTCAGATCACAATGTTATGAAACTTGAAATCAACCACAAGAAAAATATTGGAAAGACCATAAATACTTGGAGTTTAAAGAATGAACAGGTTCACTAAGAAGTTAAAGAGGAAATTTAAAAAGTACATGGAAGCCAAAAAATGGCAACACTACAGCCAAAAATCTCTGGGATGCACCAAAGGTGGTCATAAGAGGGAAGTATATAGCAATCCAGGCATTCCTAAAGAAGGAAGAAAGGTCTCAGATATACAACCTAACCTTATGCCTTAAAGAGCTGGAAAAACAACAAATAAAACCCCAAACCAGCAGAAGACAGGAAATAATAAATATTAGAGCAGAAATCAATGGTATCAGAAAAAAAAGAAAGAAAGAAAGAAAGAAAAAGAAAGAGAAAGAAAGCAGTAGAACAGCTCAATGAAACCAGGAGCTGGATCTTTGAAAGAATGAACAAAATTGATAAACTCCTAGCCAGTATAATCACAAAGAAAAATGAAAGGACTCAAATAAATAAAATCAAGAATGAAGAAGGAGAGATCACAATCAACACTGCAGAAATATAAACAATAATTAAAGAATATTATGAACAATTATATGCCAGTAAATTGGGCCTGGCCTTCTGGAAAAAATGGACAAGTTGCTAGAAACATATAAACTACCAAAACCGAAACAGGTACAAATTTTGACCAGGACCATAACCAGTAAAGAAATTGAATTAGTAATAAAAAAAAATCTCCCAAAATACAAGAGTCAAGGTCTGGATGGCTTTCCAGGAGATTTCTACCATATATTTAAGTAAAAGTTAACACCTAGGGCCACCTGGGTGGCTCAGTCAGTGGAGTGTCCAACTTTGGCTCAGGTCATGATCTCATAGCTCATGAGTTTGAGCCCCATGACAGGTTCTGTGCTGACAGCTCAGATCCTGGAGCCTGCTTCAGATTCTGTGTCTTCCTCTCTCTCACTGCCCCTGACCCACTCTCATTCTGTCTCCATGTCGGTCAAAAATGAATAAACATTTAAAAAAATTTAAAAAAGGTTAACACCTATTTTTTGAAACTTTTCCAAAAAATAGAAATGGAAAGAAAATTTCCAAACTCATTCTATGAGGCCATAATTACCTTGATTCCAAAACCAAAGACCCTACTAAAAAGAACGACAGAAAAATTTCCCTGATGAACATGATACAAAAATTCTCAACAAGATACTAGCCAACTGGATCCAACAATATATTAAAACAATTATTCACCATAACTATACCTGGGATGCACTTATACCTGGGATGCAGGGCTGGTTCAATATCAGAAATCAACCAATGTGATACACCACATTAATAAAAGAAAGGACAAGAAACACATGATCCTCTTGATAGATGCAGAGAAAGGATTTGACAAAATACAACATTCTTTCTTGAAAAAAACTCTCAAGAAACTAGGGATAGAAGGATCATACCTCAACTTCATAAAAGCCATATACGAAAGACCGCCCCCCCCCAACTAATAAATCCTCAATGGGGAAAAACTGAGAGCTTTCCCTCTAGGGTCAGGAACACGACAGGAATGTCCACTATTGCCACTGTTATTCAACATGGTATTGGAAGTCCTAGCCTCAGTGATCAAACAACACAAAGAAATAAAAGTCATCCAAATTGGCAAGGAGGAAAAAACCTTTCCCTCTTTGAAGATGACATAATACTCTACATGGAAAACCCAAAGGGTTCCACCAAAAAAACCTGCTAGAACTGATCAATGAATTTAGCAAAGTCACAGGATATAACATCAATGTGCAGCATTTGGTTGCATTTCTATATACCTATAATGAAGCAGAAGAAAGAGAAATCAAGAAATGGATCCCATTTACAATTGCACCAAAATCCATAAAATAACTAGGAATAAAGCCAACTAAGGAAGTGAAAAATCTATACTCTGAAAACTTATAGAAAGCTTATAAAGAAATTGAAGAAGACACAAAAATGGAAAAAGTATTTCATGTTCATGGATTGGAGCAATAAAAATTGTTAAAATGTTAATACTACCCAAAGCAATCTACATATTCAATGCAATCCCTATCAAAATAACACCAACATTCTTCACAGAGCTAGAACAAACAATCCTAAAATTTGTATTGAACCATGAAAAACCCTGAATAGCCAAAACAATGCTGAAAAAGAAAAACCAAAGCTGGAAGCATGACAATTCCAGACTTCAAGATGTATTACAAATCTGTAATCATCAAGACAGTATGGTGCTGGAACAAAAACAGACACACAGATCAATGGAACAGAATAGAGAACCCAGAAAGGGACCAATGGATGTATGGCCAACTAATCTTTTACAAAGCAGGAAATAATATCCAATGGAATAAATACAGTCTCTTCAGCAAATGGTGTTGGGAAAGTTGGACAGCGGTATGCAGAAGATTGAACCTGGACCACTTTCTTATACCATACACAAAAATAAACTCAAAATGTATGAAAGACCTAAAGATGAGATAGGAAACTATTGAAATCCTAGAAGAGAAAGCAGGCAAAAATCTCTTTCACCTTGGTCACAGCAACTTCTTACTCAACATGTCTCTAGAGGCAAGGGAACTAAAAGCAAAAATAAACTATTGGGACTTCATCAAGATAAAAATCTTCTGCACAGGGAAGGAACAATCAGCAAAACTAAAAGGCAATTGTTGGAATGGCAGAAGATATTTGCAAATGATGTATCAGAGGGTTAGTATCCAATATCTATAAAAAAATTTATCAAACTCAACACCCAAAAACAAATAACCCAGTGAATAAATGGGTGAAAAACATGAATAGACACATTTCCAATGAAGACATCCAGATGGCTTACAGAGACACACAAAAAAATGCTCAACATCACTCATCATCAGGGAAATACAAATCAAAATCACAATGAGAAACCACCTCACACCAGTCAGAATGGCTAAAATAAACAACTCAGGCAATGAGAGGTGTTGGCAAGGATGTGGAGAAAGAAAACCCTTTTGCACTGCTGGTAGGAATGCAAACTGGTACAGCCACTCTGGAAAACAGTATGGAGGTTCCTCAAAAAATTAAAACCCTGTAACTGCACTACTATGTATTTATCCATGGATGTAGGTGTGCTGTTTCAAAGGGACACGTGTACTCCAATGTTTATAGCAGCACTATCAACAATAGCCAAGGTATGGAAAGAGCCAAAATATCCATCACCAGATGAATGGATAAAGAAGGTGTGGTATATATATTTAATGGAGTATTGCTTGACAATCAAAAAGAATGAAATCTTGCCATTTGCAACAAAAACATGGAACTAGAGTGTATTATGCTAAGCAAAATTAGTCAGAGAAATACAAATATCATATGAATTCACTCATATGTGGAATTTGTGATATAAAACAGATGAATATGTGGGAAGGGAAGCAAAAATAATATAAAAGCAGGGTGGGGGAAAACATAAGTGACTCTTAAATATAAAGAACAAACTGAGGGTGCTGAAGGGATTGTTGGTTAGTCTGGGCTACATGAGTAAAGGGCATTAAGGAAGATACTTGTTGGTACAAGTGTCACAAGACTAGACATTTGTTGTGTCTAGATGTTACATGTAGTGGATTAATCATTGGATTCTACTCCTGAAATCATTATTGCAGTATATGCTAACCAGCTTGGAAGTAAATTGAAAAAAAAAACATATATAAAAGATATCTTTAAAAATACCTTACACTATGCTCTGATCACTTAAATTTACTGTCCTTCAAATATTGTTTAAAATTATAAAAATTTATTCCCAAAATTTGTATTTTTGCTAATGTTAAACTTGCCAAATGAAATCAGGACATCTGCCTAAATTTGGATTTCAGATAAGAAACAAATGTTTTTTTAGCATAAGTATGTCCCAAATATTGCATAAGACATACTAAAAATATTTTTGTTGTTTTTTTGAAATTTCAAATTTCAACAGGTGTCCTGTATTTCTATTTGCTAAATCTGGCAAAATTAATTACAGTGGACTCCATACACTGGAATCACATTCTTCAATTTTAAGGAAATTTGGTGGATATTTGGTCAGAAGACATGGTCTTATCACTGAATCAATGTATTAAATTTCCCTGCTGATAAAAATATCTGTCTATAAGGCAGACAGTACCAATAAGTTAACCTCGATCTGATATGAATGAAAACCGTTTCTAAATGGTTATAGTTTCTAAAACAGAACTCCATTTATAATAAATGTAATTATTTCACTAGAAAAAAAGAGATGACTGGATTATATATAAAATAAATAAATTTGGTAATGTTAAAGTGTCTACCAAAGAGGCAGGGGCCAGTGGAAACATTCTTTGGGGACATTGGGGCTGGTGAGCATCATTTTTGCACTCTCCCTCTACCTTGCTAGTGAATGTGGGCATGCACAGACACAGCCTCATTAAAGTTGTGAGTTTGCCACACCCCCAATGATCTTCTCTTATATCGCTAAAGCCACAATGTACACCACCCCCAGTGATCTTTCCCAGCCTTGCTAAAGCTGCAGGCATGCACAGCCCCAGCACTTTTCCGCTACATCTCTAAAGCTGAAGACATGCTTTTCACTCAGAACTCTCCCACAGTTTTTCTAAAGCCAGTGGGCAAATGCAGTTTTCATAAGGGATGCCTGTAGGTCACCAGGCTCTGGTGTCCAGAAGCCCTTGAATTCCTGGGCCCCACAGACAATAAAAATCAGAACGATCATTTAAGGCATGCTGCCAAACACAAGGTAGTACACCAAGAGCAGACTGAAACACAGCTGATCTCTCTGTGAAAAAGGCCTATTTACTTTACCTGGAGCATCACCCTGAGAGACAGGCTTCAGGTTTGCCACATATCTAGAGGATACAGGGGTGTTTTCAGGAACCATAAGCAGAGAGACATTATGTTTGTGTTCTCCCTTGGCTTTACCACAGTTTACAGTACTTCCCAGAAAGGAGCTTATACTTTTGTCTTGAAGACACGATTTTTTCAGCTATCCCTCAGGGGACACTTCCAGATCTCCTGGACTAGATGTCAGCAGGGTCTACAATTTTGGTACCACAGGACTATATATATTTGCATACTTTCCTGCTGCCTGAGGATCTGGTTTCCAATTGGTCTGAAACTAAGTACTGACTTATCACTCCCTTTGGAACACTAACAGGACTTACTACTTACCCAACAATTGGGACTTACCAAGAATAAATCAGGCTACTCAGGTATGAGTATACAAAGGTATGAGAGTCAACCAAAAACTAGGGCAAGGTTGATGACAAGACTCATCTCCTACATAAGACCACTCCTTCAGACTGGAAGAGGTATCTGTTTCACATAATACATAGAAACAAATACAGAGAATCAAAGAAAATGAGAAAACAGAAGGATATATTCCAAATGAAAGAACAAAACAAAATCTCAGAAAATGACCTTAATGAAATGGAGATAAGTAATCAACTTGGTAAAGAGGTCAAAGTAATGGTCATAAAGATGCTCTGTAAAAAGAGTGGATGAGCACAGTGAGAACTTGAACAAAGAGATAGAAAATATAAGAAAGTATCAGAAAGAAATGATAGAGCTGAAGAATATAATAGCTCAGCTGAGAAATACACTAGAGCAGTTCAACAACAAATGAGGTAAGGCAAAAGAAAGGATTATGACCTGTAGATTTGGCAGAGGAACTTGTTCAAACAGAAGCAAAAATAAAATAAAAATAAAAAGTGAAGTAGAGGTTTCTATAATGCTAAATTTTTATTTTTATTTAAAAAAATGTTAATGTTTATTCATTTTTGAGAGACAGAGACAGACCACAAGTGGGTGAGTGGCAGAGGGAGAAGGAGACACAGAATCTGAAGCAGGCTTCAGGCTCCAAGCTGTCAGCACAGAGCCCGATGTGGGGCTCAAACCCACAAACTGCGAGATCATGACCTGAGGCAAAGTTGAATGCTCAACCGACTGAGACACCCAGGCGCCTCATATAATGCTTAATTTTTAAAATACACTGATATATATACTGACTGTTATATGTGACAAAATGGAAAGTGCCAAGCAAAAACCTATAGAAGATATACAGAAGATAATGGGAGAGTATTCTAAATATAACACTAAAGAAAATCATCAAACTACAAGGGAAGAGAGCAAGAGAAAAATATAGAAACACACAGAGGAACTAGAAAAACAGCCAGAAAGCAACGAACAAAATGGCAATAAGTACATGACTATAAAAATTACTTTAAGTATAAATGGACTAAAATATCCAATCAAAAGATATGAAGTGGCTGAATAAATTAAAAATACAAAACTAATCTATATATTGCCTAAAAGAGACTCACTTCAGATTTAAGAACATATAGACTGAAATAGAAGAGATGAAAAAAGGTACTCCATGCAAATGGAAACAAAAAGAAAGTTATTGTAGCTGTATTTATATCAGACAAAATAGACTTTTAAAGAAAAACTATACTAAAAGACATGGCAGAGAAGGATTGAAGATACATGGGATGGCTGGGAGGCAAACCATAAGAGACTCTTAACTATAGAGAACATACTGAGGGTTGATGAAGAAACGTGGGTGAGAGATGACCTATATGGGTGATGGGCATTAAGGAGGGCACTTGTGATGAACACTGGGTATTGTATGTAAGTGATAAATCATAAAATTGTACTCCTGACACTACTATTAAATTCTGTGTTAATTAAATATACTTTAAATAAAAAATGAAAAAAAAAGGAAAAACAAAATATATAAAATATAAGATTTCCTTTAATGGACAATTTCAAACAAACAAACAAACAATAAATAAATAAAAGACCTAAAAGAGAAAGGCCTCACACAATGATAAATGGGTCATTCCAATAAGAGGATATATTAAATATCTATGCACTCCACATAGGAGCACCTAAATATATAAAGCAATTATTAATAGACCTAAAAGGGAAAATTGACAGTAATACAGTAATAGTAAGGGATCTTAATACACTATTTATATCAATGGATAGATGACCCAGAGAGAAAGTCAATAAGGAAATATCAGCCTCAAATAACACATTAGATCAGATGGACTTAACAGATATATACAGAACATTTTACCCAAAAGCAGCAGACCATTCTTATATGTTCATATTCCCATAAAACATTGTCCATAATAGATCACATATTAAGCCACAAAACAAGTCACAATAAATTTAAGAAGATTAAAATTATATAAAGAACATTTTATGACCACAATGGTATAAAACTAGAAACCAGTTCAAGATGAAAACTTGAAAAATCATAAATAGGTGGAAGTCAACCAACACGCTACTGAACAACCAGTGGTCAATGAAATAACCAAAATGGATATCAGAAAATATCTTGCAGCAAATGAAAATGGAAATACAACAACCCCAAATCCATGAGATGCAGTGAAAATAATTTTGAGGAAATCTCATAGTGATATAGGCATACCCCAAGAAACAAGAAAAATCTCAAGTAAAATTTAAACCTTACATTAAAGAAACTAGAAAAAGAACAAAGCCCCCAATTAATGGAAAAAATAATAAAGATCAGAGCAGAATTAAATGAAGCTAAAAAGGCAATAGAAAAGATCAATGAAACTAAGAACTGATTCTTTGAACAAATAAATAAAATAGGAGAATCTTTAGCTAGAACTACCAAGAAAAAAGACCAAGGGTTCAAATAAATAAAATTGGAAATGAAAGAGGAGACTTTATAACTGATACACAGACACAAAGAATTGTAAGAGAACTAAAAGGAACTATACACCAACAAATTGGACTGCCTAAAAGAAAAAGATAAATTCCCAAACATACAATCTTCTAAGACTGAATCATGATGAAATAGAAAATCTAAATAGACTGATTACTAGTATGGAGATTGAATCAGTACTCAAAACCCTTCCAAAAAACAAAATTCTTTATCACACAGCTTCAGTGATCAATTTTTATTAAACATTTAAATATTATATATCTATCCTTCTCAAAGACTTCCAAAAATTGAAGAGGAGGTAATACTTTCTAACAAATTTTATGAGGCCATAATTGCCCTGATAGGAAAACTAAACAAGGACATATGCAGACATACACAAAGAAAAGAAAAGAAAAAAAAAAAGAAAAGAAGAGAGGAGAGGAGAGGAGAGGAGAGGAGAAGAAAGGAAAGGGAAAGGGAAAGGGAAAGGAAAGGAAAGGAAAGGAAAAGGAAAAGGGAAAGGGAAAGGGAAAGGGAAAGGGAAAGGGAAAGGGAAAGGGAAAGGGAAGGAAAAAAAAAAAAAAGAAAATTACAGGCTAATATCCCTGATGAGCAAGATGAAAAAATCCTCAATGAAATATTAGCAAATTGAATTCAACAATGCATTAAAAGAGTCATGCACCATGATAAGGTGGGATATATTATAAGGATGAAAGAATGGTTCAACATCCAGAAATCAATAACATGATACAACACATTAACACAATGAAGGATAAAAATGTCATCTCAATAGATGAAGAAAAAGCATTTGACAAAACCAAACATCCAATTATGATTTAAAAAAACTCAACAAAATGAGTATAGAAGAAATATACTTCAATGTAATGCATGTCATATATGACAAACCCACAGCTAACATCATACTAAATGAGGAAAAGCTGAAAGATTTTCCTAGAGTCTAAGATCAGGAACAGACAAGGTTACCCACTCTTGTCATTTTTCTTCAACATTGTATTGAAAAGCTTTGCTACACCAATTAAGCAAGAAAAAGACATAAAGGCACCCAGATTGGTTAGGAAAATATAAAACTGTCACTATTTAAGGATAAAATGATACTTCATAGAAAATCCTAAAGCCTCCACCAGAAAGCTATTAGATTTAATAAAAAATTCAGTAAAGTTGCAGGATACAAAGTCAGTACACAAAAGTCTGTTACATTTCTGTACAACAAAAACAAAGTATCACGATGACAAATTAAGAAAGCAATCTCATTTATGGTTACATCAAAAAGAATAAAATATCTAGAAATAATTTTAACCAAGAAGTGAAAGAATTGTACATTGAAAGCTATCAGTTACGGATGAAAGAAATTGAAGAATATACACAATCAAAAAAGTGGATATTTCATGTTCATGGATTAGAAGAATTAATATTGTTAAAATATCAAAGCAATGTACAGATTCAATGTAATCCATATTAAAATTCTAATGACATTTTTCACAGAAATAGAACAAATAATTCCAAAATGTGTGTAGAGCACACACACACAAAATATCCAAAGCAATTTTTGTTTTTTACTTTTTCTTTTCTTTTCTTTTCTTTTTAATTCAAGTTAGTTAACATAGAGTGTAGTATTGTAATATAGTGTAGTATATTGTAATATAGTGTAATATAGTGTAGTAATATCATGTAGTATTGGTTTCAGGAGTAGAATTTAGTGATTTATCACTTACATGTAACACCCAGTGTTCATTCCAACAAGTGCCCTCCTTAATACCATCACCCATTTAGCCCATCCCCCTCCACCCATCTCCCCTCTAGCAAGCTTCAGTTTGTTCTCTGTACTTAAGAGTCTCTTAAGGGGGCCCCTGGGTGGCTCAGTCAGTTAAACTTCCAACTTCAGCTCAGGTCATGATCTCACAGGTCGTGAAGTGGAGCCCTGTGTCATTTGGGCTTTGTGCTGACAGCTCAGAGCCTAGAGCCTGCTTTGGATTCTGTGTCTCTGGCTTTCTCTCTGCACACCCCCCCCCAACTCTTGTACATGCTCTATCTATCAAAAATATATAAACATTTAAAAAATTTTTAGAAGAGTCTCTTATGATTTGCTTCCCTCTCTGTTTTTATCTTATTTTTCCTTCACTCCCTCTACGTTCATTTGTTTTGTTTCTTAAATTCCACGAGTGAAATCATATCATATATGTCTTTCTGTGACTTATTTCTCTTAGCATAATACACTCTAGTTCTATCCACGTTGTTGTAATAATCAAAACAATCTTGAGAAAGAAGAGGTATCATGCTCACTAGTTTCAAACTATATTACAAATCTATAACAATCAAAACAGTGTGGTATTGGCATAAATACAGACACATAGATCAATGCGACTGAATAGAGAGCCCAGAAATAATCCCACACATATATAGCCTATTACTTATGACAAAGTAGCCAAAAATATACAAGGAGTATAAAAGAATAGTATTTTCAATATATGCTTTTGGTAAAACTGGACAGCCACATGAAGGAGAATCAATCTAGAGCACTATCTTACACCATGAACAAAATTAACTCAAAGTGGATTAAATACTTGGATGTAATGAAGCCATAAAACTCGTAGAAGAAAACATAGGTGCTAAGCTCCCTGACATTGGTCTTGGCACTGGTTTTTTGAATCCAACTTCAAAAGCAAAAGCAACAAAAGCAAAAATAAAAAAGTGGAACTACATCAAACAAACAAACAAACAAACAAAAACTGCACAGCAAAGGAATCCATCAACAAAATGAAAGGGGAATTTATTGAATCAGAGAAAATATTTGCAAATCATGTATCAAATAAGTCATTAGTAACCACAATATATAAAAAATTGTTCAATAGCATAAAACAAAAATAGGTAGAAAATCTAAATAGACATTTTCCCAAAAAAGACATGCAGATGGCCAACAGGAACACAAAGAGAATTTCATTATCACTAATTATCAAAGAAAAGCAAATTAAAACCACAATGAGATATCACATCACACCTGTTAGAATGGCAATTATCAAAAAAAGAAGAAATAAGAAGTGTTAGAGAAGATGTGGAAAAAAAGAGTACCCTCATACACTGTTGGTGGGAGTGTAAATTGATGGATGAATGGGTAAAGAAGTTATGGTGTGTGTGTGTGTGTGTGTGTGCGCGCACAATGCATATACACAATGGAATAATACTCAGACATATAAAAGGAAATCTTACCATTCATGATGACATGAATGGACCTTGAGGGTATTGTGCCAAGTAAAATGAGGCAGACCAAGAAAGACAAATACTGTATGGTTTTGTTTACAAGTGGAATTTGAAAAACAAATCAAATAAACAAAGCAAAAGCCATAGATTCAGAGAACATATTGGTGGTTATCACAGGGGAAGTTGGTCAGGAGATGAGAAAAAGGGATGAAGGAGGTCAATTGTAAGATGACAGATTATAAATAGATTTCCTGTGGTGATAACTTTGTAGTGTATAAAAATATCAAATTATTATGTTGCACACCTGAAACTAATACAATGTTATAAACCAGTTTTACCTCAATAAAAAAAAATTCACTGTTGAGATTATCATCTTCCCAGAATTCTCCTAGTAAAATCTAATATGCACTTCTTAAAGGCTTATAATTTGACTGACAGTCACTGTGAGATCTTCAAGATGAATGGGAAAAAAGATGCATTCAGTCTGTTGTACTCTTTTTACCCAGTGAATATCCCAAACCATCTTCATCTCCACAAGTGATGTGGAAGTGGCAATTTACCTGATTATCTACTGACATCTTAGTTCAATAGGCAGTGCCTTGTAAATAAGAAAATAGTTTACTGAAAGAGCAAGTACATTAGCCTGTAGAATGTGGCTAGTTGTCAACCAAAATGAAGTTCGCTTTAGAAAATCCCAGAGTATATAATAGACTTTATTTTTCTTGTGGATTCTCAGAAAATATAAAACTTAAATCATGTTGGAAACAAAGTATAATTTTAGCTCCCAAGACCCTGGATGACACAGCTGTGTTGCAGAAGGTATAAGTTATGGAGTAAGAACAAAACCAGTCATAATGATAACAGATAAACCACCAGGAAGAGGATTAAATCTCAGAGATTCTTAATAAACTTTATCTATCATTTATTTTCTATCCTGATGAAACTACAAATATTTTTGTGGGTTTAAAACTTATTTCTTTCTAGATTTTTTAAATTTTGGGGTTTATTTCAGGACAACAGTTTGTATTATGGAAGATCATCTTTCACCTTTTAAGAACCTCTTCCTATTAACCTCATGGAAGTAATAACATAAGTCTTCTTTCTTTAAAACCAACTTCTAGCTATTGAAAAGCATTAAAAACACATTTATTATGTGGCAAATACAGGATATATCAGTCAAGGCACATGCAGAAAAAAAGTGGGTTAGTTGAGGCAATATTCGCAAAAAGATTCTTTTACAAAGTTATGGATATAACTTAATAGATACCAGAGGAAAGCTAAAGTCTGTCCTACAGGAGAAGGGATAGAAGGAGTATGATCAGAACACAGATACACGTAGGTGACTACACTTTCCAACTGCCAACATCCTTCAGAAATACTCAGGTCAAATATATCCTAAAAGGGATCCACTGTTCCATCTTATGGGTCAAATTATGGTATGCATATCAAATAGGAGAGTAGATATGATGGGAAAAATTGAAGTTTTCCAGCACACATAGGTGCCTGGGATATAGAAATAAACAAAATTATCAAATCCTGCCTCTCAAATGACTTATTTGCCAGTGGAGAAGACAGCCACTGAACAAATGAACATAATATATAAAAGTATATAGGTATATGTTATTAAACTAAACTAAAACCAAGTAAAGGAAGGGGATAGAGAGTGGCAAGGAGGTCTCTAAAAGTTCTCTCCAATAGGAGCATCTGAATGAATTAAGGATGTAAGCAACGACAATACCTAGACAGAAAGCAAACTGGAATAGAAATCAGTTGAGCTCAAGGCCCAGAAGGGAAACTGTATGTATCTCTAGTTTGCCACAGAGAAAACCTCAAGGTTTTCCAGTAATTATCAACACCCACAAATAAATAAGAGGAAATACATTAAATATCTCAAGTGAGAATAAATCATCAGAAAAACAGATAAACGGAAGCAGGAAGAATTCAGTTTACAATAAGAATTCCTTTTCTTAATAAAATGCCTGAGATAGTTTAGATCAGTCATGCTTATCTTTCAACTTCCAGCTAATTTTATGATGGTTAAAATTAGTTTTGCTTCATGATTTGGGGGAAATTAATAAAATCGGAAGCCTAGGGGGAAATAAAAAGATGAAAATCCTCTCCTGCAGGTTACTATGAGATGAAGAATAAATCAGGACTGGAATTCAGAATCCTGAGGAATTGAACTAATTGAATCCTATGGCTGGAATTCGTAGTTTCCTGGAAAGACCAGTGTTGACCGAAAATACCACGTTGGTGGAAAAAATAATTATGAGAATACTAATAAGATGAAGGAAGAGCAGGAGAAAAGGTGCAGAAGGAGCAGCCAAAATAACAACTAAGATTTATTGAGTTTTGAAGCATTCTTATATGCATTTTACGATGTATTAACCCACTCAATTCCAAATCTTAAGAATGTTCTGTCTTTTTACTCTTGATGAAATGGAGGCATGAATGGGTTAAATAACTTCTTCCACATTCACACAGCAAGTGAGTGGAGGCTTAAAAGAAAGAACTGCGCAGAGACTGCAAGAACTTCTGCTGCAATCAAAGGAAATGATGAAATCACTATCCCTGCTTCCTAATCTCCACAAATCCTTCATTCACCTCCTAGAGGTCTTTCTATATCTTCCAAACTGGTCTTTATTATGCACTTGACATTTTGCTTGGATCAAATGTCAGAGGAATTTAGGAAGAAGGGAAATGGCAAGGGCCATACATCATGTGATTTTGCTTTTTCCCCTCCCAGTGACCACCCTACCTTCAGGCCACAGAACCACAATACCTTCCACTGTGCCACCTCCAAAAGAGGCCATCATTAGAGACTAACTAGGGTTTAGGCAAGAAAGATCTGTCACAATCTAGGAGTTTGAGAAGAGTATAAAAAAGGGACTATATATAAGGTTTTGGCAGTGAACTCTACTACCCACAGAGATAGTGTAGTATCCTGAGGATTAGTAATAGCTGAAATTTAGCACATAATTTCTGTATCTTGGCCTGAAGGGCCAAAGAGATGTAGCCTACTTTGGGATAAAGACACATGAAGACAGGGCTGCCCAATAGGATATACAATTTTTTAAGAAACAGCTAACTCATGGAAAGAAACATTTCTGGAAGGGGCCTGGAGAACAAGTGTTCTGGCCTCATTTTCCTGCTCTCTCCTTTAGCCAGCGATCCACATTTGTGGAATTCAGTTGGAAGCCAGAGGGAGAAGTATCCTACTAATGCCATTTACACAGGTAAACCTCCAGGGTACAGAGCAAAGTGAAGAAAGTTGAAGGTTGGATCTGGGTGGGGGCGGGGGAGAGTGGTGGATGAAAGGACATCCTCCACATTCAAGCAATTCCTAGCAGAAAGGAAAATGGACTGCATAATAAAACCTAAGTATGAGAGAGCCAGTCATTTCACAGTCAAACCATTTTCCTTTGGCTTGGGACTTATGACCCTCTAAAGTCACATAGTATTAAGAGAAAATTAGTTACATTTTTCTATATCCTATAATGTTCTGCTGTCCTATGTCTTTTTTTTTTCAGTATACCTTGATATGGTGTCCAGTATATCTCCTCTATATTTTGTTGTATCCTGTGGGTTGCAGTGTAACCAACATAAAGTAAATAAATTTTTTGACTTCCCTTTGAATCCACTAGGCTTCAAAATAACTGCAGCACAAGTGTACCAATTCAGAAGGGAGTCAACAAATGACAACATGGCAGGGAACTCCCCAGGAATGTTGACCAAAAAAATTTCAGCTGTGGAGATACATCCTACATCCTTGAGAGACCCAATAGTCAGACAAGCCTTAGAAAAGGTCAAAATCACAATATAATGAAAATACTCCCCAGTTGATCTATGATTTCCAAGTGACAGACTGCTTCCATAAGTGTTATTTGGTAACAACAGCCAACAGCCATACAAAATAGGTATTATTTTTATTTACAGTTGATGGATATAAATAGTAAAAACAGGTCTTGAATGATAGCCTTCTGACTCTAATACCTAAAAGATAACACAGAAAAATGAAGCATTATTTCCAGTACTGTGTCTATATACATATCCAGAGGAAATGAATCAAGTCAGCATTCAAGAATTCAGGTCAAATTAAAAAAAAAAATGTCTATGTTAGAAAGAGGGTAGAATGGGATCCCCTGGAAGAATCTAAATTCTTCTACTGAAGTTTTAAAACAGGGACAAGAGATCACTGCCTAGAACAAATATCTGCCATTTATAGATGTCAAGTGGCACAGTCAACTAAAGAGATAGCCATGAGTCATAGGGTAATTCTATTTTTAATTTTTTGAGGAACCTCCATACTGTTTTCCAGAGTGGCGCACCAGCTTGCATTCCCACCAACAATGCAAAAGAGATCCTCTTCCTCCGCATCCTTGCCTACATCTGTTTTTACCTGAGTTGTTAATTTTAGCTATTCTGACAGATGTAAGGTGGTATTTCATTGTGGTTTTGATTTCTATTTCCCTGATGATGAGTAATGTGGAACATTTTTTCATGTATCGGTTGGGCATCTGGATGTCTTCTTTGGAGAAGTGTCTATTCATGTCTTTTCCCCATTTCTCAATGAATTGTTTGTTTTTTGGGTGTTGAGTTTGATAAGTTCTTTATAGATTTTGGATACTAACCTTTTATCTGATATGTTGTTTGCAAATATCTTCTCCCATTCTGTTGGTTGCCTTTTAGTTTTGCTGATTGTTCCTTTGCTGTGCAGAAGGACTTTAAGATACAGAACAGATGAACATAAGTGAAGGGAAACAAAAATAATGTAAAAACAAGGAGGGGGACAAAGCATAAGAGACTCTTAAATATGGAGAACAAGCAGAGGGTTACTGGAGGGGTTGTGGGAGGGGGGATGGGCTAAATGGGTAAGGGGCATTAAGGAATCTACTCCTGAAATCATTGTTGCACTATACGCTAACTAATTTGGATGTAAATTTAAAAAAAAATTAAATTAAAGAAAAAAAAGAGAAACAGCCATGGGCCCAAAATAGGCTCTAAACGAACATATGCATTCTGAGAAGGAAAGCCTCATGAGTATTTCTTTTCATGTTCTGACAACTGTAAATATATCCTTTCCCCCCACAAGCCTACCCACAGCATTCTCACTGGCTTCATTCTACAACCTTCATCTACATTTCTCTGTGCTATTTCCTCTAATCCTGAGTTTCTTGCTGATAGCTGAGATGTTAGTTGATAATAAATATTGATCCCTTGACAATTATTAGGGTATTTACTTTATAGGAAACTCATCAGTAGAGAAATTTCCTGCCCCCCTTCCTGGTGTTTGTATTCCCACATGCCTACCTTGATTTCCACCCTTGACCCTTAAGGAGTGAAGAAGCAAACACTTGGCATAGCATTTACCAGTGGTTTCTAATTCTAAACTAGGATATTAATAAAGAATTTGAGTAATCTAAGGTCCTGTGCTTATGACCAAATGAGACCTGTTCACTCTAAGAATCCACAGGGCAGTGAGAAATCTCCCATTAGAATCTTGAATAAAATCTGAATGTTGCATTTCAGACCAATGTTGCATTACTGGTTTAATACTCCATATTTAGTGATGAGAAATCAAAATGGTAGCCATGATACCTCTAAGAGTTGGCATACACATTAGATAATGGCTGTCCAATCTCCTGAGAACAATTCTGCTTCCTGTAGTGAACCTTTCACAGTGCAATGTTTTCAAATTGTGGGAGACATTGGACCACAGATTGGGATGTTGCTGGCCCTGGGTATGGGAACCGAAGTTTCCCCGGAGATGGGATTTGACAGCAATGGCTTTCATTTTACTTGTTCAAAGAAAAGAAACAGGACATTGTGAATCTATAATACAGTAGTGGAGATGAAGACAGGGGCTGGGAGGAGGCTCATGAAGAAAGGAGAAAGGACTCTCACTGAGCTGTCTTTAATGAAAAGACCTTTATAGAGTTAGGAATGAGATGAGAAAAGGTTTTATTATGATGGGACAGTGACAGTCCCTTGAACAGGATAAATTATTTGTTAGTCCATGACCAAAACTACAGTCCTTTGTTCTTCCTTGAGACTACAGGTTTTGGCTTTGTCCTAAGGGATCCTTAAAAACTGCTGTATTGGAGGGGCACCTGGGTGGCTTAGTCAGTTGAGCATCTGACTGGCTCAGGTCATGATCTTGCGGTCTGTGAGTTCGAGCCACGTGGTCTGTGAGTTAGAGCCCCACGTCGGGCTCTGTACTGACAGCTCAGATCCTGGAGCCTGCTTCGGATTCTGTGTCCCTCTCTCTCTCTCTCTCTGCCCCTCCCCCCATTTATTCTCTGTCCCTCTCTCTCTGTCAAAAATAAATAAACATTAAAAAAATTTAAAAACCTGCTATATTGGAAAAATCCTAGAGTTGGAGTCAAGAGACATCAGATTTGGTCTTGGTTCTTTCATTAGCTAGTGGAGTGGCTTTCAGAAAGCCAACTTTATATCTATATAAAATGTAAGACCAACTTTAAGGTTGTTCCATATTTTAAATATTTTTGAAGGTGAAGTTCCAGCCTTGGACTACTTTACTACCTGCTGTAGTAACATCTGTCACTCTCCATAGTAAGCTAATCTTTTTATTTGAAGATTTAATCATATACTCCATTTATTCATTTATGCTCACTTGTTTGTATTATCTCATTTAACTAATCTGATTGAAGCATATGCCATTCATTGAGATATTACCCATTTCCCTCTCAGTTTTGGTCTCTCTCTGAAACTTGACTCAGACCACCCATAAGGGAGCAAGGAGGCTCATCTTCGAAATGCTGTGACACCACAGGCAAGCCATACCCTTGTTACTGTCTCTCAAGCAGTCATCCCTTTAGCCCCACAAATCAGCCACATCACTTCTCCAAGTGGTACCCAGAGATAACATCAGTGCTGGGCTTGCTTTTCTTTGTGTCACATTCACTTCCATTCTCATATAAATAAATAAACAAACAAACAAACAAATAAATGAAACTACAACAAAAAAACAAAACAAAACAAAACAACAACAACAACAACAACAAGAAAATCTCTACCAGACCCGGAATGTACAGGTTCCCTCTCTTGGAAGTTCACAGTAATTTCCATTTCAGCATCTGAGACTGCCTTCTCATGGTTCATGCCCCAGGTCCTAATTCAAAGAAATCACTCAAGGTCCTCAGGACCATAGTCTCAGCCCTAGAACTCATGAGCTTATCCTGAAAAGATTTCACCTTTCTGCCTCCTCTCGGGACTCTAAAACATCTCAGTGGGCTAAGCAAATATTCTCCTACCTGAAGTTTTTAGTTTCTTTTTTTCTTTTTTCTTCACACAATCAATTTGGTTTCCACACATCAATCTAATGTGAATTCCTGGTCAACTGGACTTTCTCAAACTAGTCATTCAGAGATCCAAGTGCCTTCCATTGTGTGACTTCAACATATTCAATATATAAGAAATTTAAGTGGGGTGCTTGGGAAAACATAAGTCGAGTTTATTTTTTTTCAACGTTTTTTTTTTTATTTTTTATTTTTGGGACAGAGAGAGACAGAGCATGAACGGGGGAGGGGCAGAGAGAGAGGGAGACACAGAATCGGAAACAGGCTCCAGGCTCCGAGCCATCAGCCCAGAGCCCGACGCGGGGCTCGAACTCACGGACCGTGAGATCGTCACCTGACTGAAGTCGGACGCTTAACCGACTGCGCCACCCAGGCGCCCCAACATAAGTAGAGTTTAGAATAAAGCACTTGGAGCAAATAAGTTGTACTAAAGATGTTAGCACCAATTGGTGGTAATGGTTTTCCTGGAGTGTTGCATTTAAAAGGTATCTGACTCAACAACCAGGAAGAAAAGATGACAGGAATCATTTAGTGTTGCCATCTGTCATGTTTGCAGTGAAAGAGCATGGGACTAGGTGTGTGAGGTATTAGCTATCCTTGGTGTGGAACTAATGACTTGGCCATGTCTTTTAAATGTAATATTCTATTTAAAATTCATGATTTAATTTTTGAGGCTAGGGTAAATTAATATAGAAACTATCTGGTGGTGGGAGATAGTAAACTGAAACATCTTCTAAGACATCTGCAAAAAAAAAAAAAAAAACAGACAAGTAAAGCTTGTAACCTACACTCTGTCTTCAAAGTCTCAGCTCTACTGTTCTCCATTCCACCTTCCCAGCATTAACTGCACTAAGTCTTCAATATGGATTATAAAACTAGCTCTGCACTAGCATGGACAGTGTGCAGTCATCTGAGTGTTGTTTCTTCTGAAAATATGGAACACTCCATCTATCTTCACTTTTCACAGACAGTGAATTTTATTTTTCACTCATTATACCACTTTCTGGCTTATTTCAGCTGATGAATCTTTTTCTTACCTCTCATATTAAATGACCATTATAGCTGTTTACAGCTAAAATAAGTATGAAGACAAAAATAAAAGGTAAGGATTAGAAGGAATAAGGGAAGAAGAAAGAACATTATCACCTAGGGATATATTTCAAAGTTTTCACCTTCTAGTTCTCAATTAACAGATCCAAAATTGAATTTCCAATCCAGTTTTTTTTTTCCTAGAAGATCAAGTTAAATAATTTTAGGTATCCAAATGTGTCTTGACTCAAAATTACAAAGTATTTCTCTCTCCGGACCTTTGCAGTTGCTCTTCGATGTAACATCCTCCTGAGCTCTTGTACAGCGGTCTTCTCATTCTTTATTTTCAGCACAGGCAGGCATAACTTCATTTTGAATATTTTTCGTAAAATACCTCTTCTTCTCTTACTTCCGGTCTATTTTATTATCCTTTTTATTTTCAACCTCACAGCACTTAGCACAATCAATAATATAAATAGTTATTTGTTTAGTTATTTACTAATTGTGTATGTCCTCCAGTAGCATGTAATCTTCATGAGGTCAAGGAACCTGGCTGTGTTTTCCACTGTATTCTTAACACATAATATTATTAACATCCCTTTTATGGTTGGGAATTACTAAGGGCACATTTGAAATATTTGGTTTTCCTTCACTTATTAAGACACTTGAGCGTGCTTTTCTTTCTTTTCTTTTTCCACAGCAACAATAATATAAAACATTTCTATCACGATGCACAATTCACAAAGAATTCCCTTATAATATCTCATTTAGTGCAGAGAAAAAGCCTGCAAAGTATGATTATCCCCATTGTACAGATGTTAGAACTGGGCTTAGGGGTGCTAGATGCATTGTTGATGGAAACATAAAGACAAGCATGGACTCAAAGAATGCAGAAAATTGACAGAACACCTGGGTTCCCTAACCCCTGAATGACTGTATGAGTTTTTACTGGTATTCCTGTGGTGATGTTCCTGGAATATTAACCACCAATAGAGACAATATTGAGTCTCGGTCTTTCCAGAAGGGGACTGGCCCAGAAAAACAAAACAAAACAAACAAACAATAAAAAACTTACCAGGCATGAGATACAGGGTACAAAGAGGAGAATATGCTCAGCAAAGGAGGAAGAGTAAAGGAATACTCAGAAGAAGAATTCCACTTCCAAAAAGATAAAACAGATATACCTCCTACTATTCTTCCCAATAAGTACAATTGTAAACCTGGGCAATATACATAAAACCACTATAAGGTGGAGAGAAGATTTCCCACACTGGTTGGGGAATCTCAAGATCAAGGAAAAATATATTGGTGAGTTTCAGTTTCCTTTTTATATATATCTTAGAGTTGGAGTTGAAGAAACAATGTGAAAATGTCAAAAAGCATAGACTAAAAATAATAATAATAACCTAAAGCCTGCTACCTCATCCAAAGAACCAAAAAAGGGAAAACCTTGGCATACAGAAAACTTTTAGATAATGACCATTCTCTTGTAGCCAAATGAGACACAAAAAAAACTGGTTCCCCTCACACTCCTGTGCCTAGAAAGCCAGATGGGTACCCTAGAATTGTGCTCTTGCCAGGCTTTACTATGGCATTCTAGCACTCCCACCCATTCACCATGCTGGGGTGGTATCAGAGACACCTACATAGGGATTCTGGACTTCTCTCCTTGTCATGTAGTAATGACCATGTAGTAGAGACCATTTAGGGAGTTGAATTTCCACCTTCACTTGGCTCAAGAGGCATACCTCCCTCTCTCCACTGAGGTGATGTAAGAGAAGGTCTAGTAGAGGATCAGGACCTTCACCACCACTCAGCAGTAATGAGGCCATCCCCAAAGTGATGTTCAGCAAAGATCACATGGGAAACAGTAACATACTCCTGCACCTCCCAGCCAGGGAGGTATCAGTGGAGGCCTAGAGGAGAGCCAGAACAACCACCATTAACAAGCAATAACCAAGAGCCCACACTACCTTAGGTGTTAATAGAAGCCAACTATACAATGTAGACTCTTATCCCAACCTGGAAATAATGAGCCAGTGCTACTTTCTTCTTATGCTAGAGTAACTTCAAGGAAGCTACTTTAAATAAAAAGAGATCCAGTGTCTCATAGAATAATAACCAAAAGGTCTAGCTTTCAATCAAGCATAACTTTACATAGCAAGAACCAGGGAAATCTATGTGAGTGTGTGTGTGTGTGTGTGTGTGTGTATATATACATATATATACAATATATACATATATTGTATATATATATGTATATACATATATATGTATACATATACATATATATACATATATATACATATATATATTGTATACATACATATACATATACATATGTATACATACATATACATATGTATACATACATATACATATACATATATATACATATATACATATATATATATTGTATACATATATATACATATATATATTGATAACACAGAAATAACAGAGACATTACAATAATCTGGCAAATGTTGAAAAACAATCCTTTTAAAATTATTGTAATGCCTGATTATGTACATGATTGAAACAAGTAAAAACAATAGACTTAGACTTTCTCGACAAATAGAAAATATCAGCAAATAAATAGAAGATATAAAGACTATAAAGAAGAATCCAAAGGTAATATAGAACTGAAAAATACAATAACAAAAACAAAAAACAAAAAATCTCAAAGGATGGGGTAAACATGAGAATGGAGGTGACAGAGGAAATAATCACGGAGCTTTAGACAGAACAATACAAATTACCTGACCTGAACCACAACAAAAACCCTAAAATACACTGAAAACTAAAAGCCTCAGTGACTTGTGAATCTTACAATAAAAAAATCTAATATTTGTGTCATTGTAATCCCAGGAAGAGAAAGTAAGCTGAGACTGGAACGTACTCAGAAAAATAATGGATGAAAACTCCAAATGTGCAAAATCACATAATTTTGCAGATTGAAGAAGCTCAGCAAATTTCAAATAAGACAAATCTAATAAAGGTCAATGTCAAGATACATCATAAAGGTCTGAAAATTGAAGATGAAGGACAAAAAAAACCTTGAAAACAACCAAAAATAAATGACATATTATCTGTAAGGAGAAAACAATTTGAATGGCAGCAGATTTCTCATAAAAAAAAAATTAAGGAGGCCAGAAATAAGAACTCTCAACCCAGATTTCTATATCCAGCAAAAAATAACCTTCAGGAATGAAAGGGAAATCAAGACATTTTAAATTGAAAGAAAACGGAACTCTACTAAATAAATTCCCTAAACAGAGAGAAAATTATAAAAGAAGGAACTTTTGAACATTAGGAAGGGAAAAAAAATATGGCAAAAATATGCATAAATATACTGGACTCTCCTTTTCTTTTGCATCTTGTAAATTATATTTGGGAGAAAAATAAAAAATTATAACACTGCCCAATGTGGTTCTAAATGTATGTAAAGGAAATGTTTAAACCAATTACATATAAATGGGGCAGGGAGAAGATATATAAATGGAGGTAAGTTTTCTAAATTTGAACTTAATTTCTTAATTTTAATTGGTTAAAATGATGACATCACGTTGTGAAAGGTCATGCAGATATGATACATAAAGTGACTATTAAGAAGTCTATACAAACATATACTAAAAACAATATAGATAAATAAAAATTCAATTCTAAAAAATTTTAAATAATCCTCAGAAAGTCATAAAAAAACAGAAAAAAATGTATAATGCCAAATTTAAGTCCTAACATATCACTAATTACATTAAATATGAATAGTTGATATGCAGTTAAAACACAGAAGTTAACACAGTGAATTAATGGCACTGCCAGACTATACACTGCCTGTAAGAAATTTACTTCAAAATACAGAGATGTAGGCAGATCGAAAATGAAAGATGGAGAAAGATACATTATACAAACATTAATCACAAGAAACTAGGAAAGTTTATGTTAATATCAGATAAAATAGGCTTCAGAGAAAATTATTAGACACAAAAAGAGACATGACATAATGAAAAAAGGGTCAATCTAAGACAAATTAACAATCCAAAATGTGTATGAACCAACCAACAGTTGCAGAATATGTGAAGCAAAAATGGACAGAACTGAAAGAATTAAACAAATCTACCATTATAGTTGGAGGCTTCAATATTCCTCTTTTAGTAATTGATAAAACTAAACAAAAAATGAACAAGAATATAGAAGAACTCAACAAAACCATCAACCAACAGAGTGTAATACCATCTACAGACTACTTTTCCCAACACATTCTTTTTAAGTTCTCAAAAAACTTGTACCAAAATAGACTGTATCTTGGACACTAAAAGATATCTCAATAAATTCAAGATGATTAAAATCATACAGACTATTCTTCCCTACCACAATGGAATTAAATTAGAAATCAATAACAGAAAAATCTCCAAATACTTAGAAACTAAACACAGTTCAAAATAATGCATATAAAAAAAGGAACTCTCAAGGAAAATAAAATATATAAATGAAAATAAAAAGAGAACATATTAAAATTTGTGGTATGCAGCTAAATCAGTTTTGAAAGGGAAATTTATAGCATTAAATGCATACATTAGACAAGATGAAGTCTTCAGCCAATATCCATGTTCACACCTCAGTAAGTTGGAAAAAGAACAAAATGAACTCTAAGGAAGCAGAAGAAATGAAATAATAAAGAGCAGATTTTAAAATATTAAAAATAATAGAAAAAATAATGAAAATAAGAACAGGTTCTTTTAAAATAATACAATTGACAAACTTCTATCTAGAATGACAAAAACAGAAAAAAAGAGACATTTAACAATATCAGTCAATATTACTATAATATCACTACAGGCTGTGCAGATATCAAAATGATAAGGAAATTCTATAATGAAAGAATTCTATGAACAACTCTTTACATGTAAATTTGGTAGTTTAGATGAATTGGACCAAATCCTTCAAAATTACAGACTACCACAACTCACTCAATGCAGTATACATAATTTGAATAGCCCTATAATGATTAAGACAATTGAAATAGGTGATGTCTGGGTGGCTCAGTCGATTCAGCATCCAACTCTTGATCAGCTCAGGTCATGATCTCATGGCTCTTGAGATGGAGCCTGATGTTGGGCCCTGCACTGAAAGCATGGCGCTTGCTTTGGATTCTCTCTCTCCCTCTCTCTCTGCCCCTCCCTTTCTCCCCCTTCTCTTTAAAAATAAATAAATAAACATTAAAAAAAGACAATTGAAATAGTAATTTCAAAATCTCCCCAACCCCCCCTAAAAAAAAAAAACAAACTCTATGACCAGGTAATTTCATTGGAGAATTCTACAAAATGCTTTTAAAAAAAATAACACGTATTCTATACAAGCTCTTCCAGAAAATAGAAAAGGAAGGAACACTTCCGCTATTACCCTGAAACCAAAAATAGATAATACAATACAAAAAAAAATCACATACCAATATCTCTCATGAATATAATATAGCAAAATATTACTGACATTATTTAGTAATATGTAAGAATAATTATATACCATGACCAAATGAGCTCTATTCCAGAATGCAAAGTTGGTTCAATATTTAAAAATTAATGATTATAACTCATTATATTAACATACTAAAGATTAAAAAGTATACCATTATTTATGTTGCAAAATCAGCATTTAGCAAATCATAATATTTATGTTAGAAAAAGGTCTCAGAAAAATAGAAATTTAAGGGCACTTCCCAACTTGATAAAGAGCATCTAAAAACTTACAACTAACATTATTATTAATGGTGAAAAATGTTTTCCCACTAAAATCAGGAAAAAGGCAAGGATGTTCACTTTTACCCTTTTATTCAACATAGTGCTAGCTCTTCTACTTATCACACCTAAAGCAAGTAAAGGAAATAAAAAGTATACAAATAAAAGAGAAACAATTTGTTCTTATTTTTAAATGGCATGATTGTCTATGTGAAAAATCCTGAAAAAGGTATGAAAATCTCCCAGATTTAAATTCAGTGAAGTTGCAGGATGCAAGATAATCATGCAAAAATCTACTGTATTTCTATATACTACCAATGAATTTGTGGACACTGAAAGTGAATATAGCATCATTTACAATTTCTAAAATAATATACTTAGGTCTAAATCTAGCAAAGCACATCCAGGACTTGTATGTTGAAAACTGCTAACCAACTGATATACAAAATCAAAGAACATCTAAACAAATGGGGAAATAATAGTGTTCATGGATTGGAAGATAAAATAGCAAAGATGTTGATTTTCCTTGAATTGACATATAGGTTTAATACAATTATTATCAAAATCCTATTGGGGCGCCTGGGTGACGCAGTTGGTTAAGCGTCCAACTTCAGCCAGGTCACGATCTCGCGGTCCGTGGGTTCGAGCCCCGCGTGGAGCCCCGCGTCGAGCCCCGCATCCGGCTCTGGGCTGTTGGCTCAGAGCCTGGAGCCTGTTTCCGATTCTGTGTCTCCCTCTCTCTCTGCCCCTCCCCCGTTCATGCTCTGTCTCTCTCTGTCCCAAAAATAAATAAAAAACGTTGAAAAAAAATCCTATCAAGGTTTTTTTTTGAGATATAGATGAGATTGTTCTAAAATTTATATGGAAAGGCACAGGCACTGTAATAGCTAAAACAATTTGGAAATCGAAGAATGAAGTCAGTGTACTCAGAAGACTTATCATGTAGCTACAGCAATAAAGACTAATAGTATTTGTGGAGGAATAGAGACATGAGTAAATGAATAGGACAAAGAATCTAGAATTAGGCCCACATATTAGCCCAACTGATTTTGAAAAAGGTACAAAGGCAATTCAAAGATAGAAAGAACCTTTCAACAAATGATGCTGGAACAATTAAACATTCCCAAACAAACAAACAAAACCCTAAACTTCTCGCTTATACTAAATTAACCCTGGATGCAGGGTAATTCTGGGGGGTGGTCAGGCAACTAAATGATGGTGTCTGGGAGTGCCAACAGTCAACCTTTCTGTGCTGCTATCCACAGAGGCTAGAGATTTCTCCATTCATGTTTGTAGTTCCATGCCAACATCCAGGAAGGAAGAGAGTCATTTCTGTTCCGGCAACTTTTCATGGAGGAGTACACACCTTGGAATTCCCCATTAAACTTTTTCCTCAGTTTCTATTGGCCAGCATGAAGTGCTGTCCCAGAGACTTATTTGTAAGAGAGTCTTGGAATGGAATTTTTGGCATTTGCTACCTCTATAATAAGAGATAGGTTTACCCACCAAGGAAGAAGGATGAGGTTTTGTGGGGAGATGATGGTTTATGAAAAGCCACCAGCACTATATGCCACAGCCCTCCTACTGAGGGGTTCAATGTCTCCAATCATGGCAGATTTTCAGTCACCTCTGTGCCTTTGTTCCTATGTTCTGTTCACTTCCCCAATCCCACTCATTTCTTTCCTTGGCAAACTCCTTCTCAGTCTAGAAAGTTCATTCACTCCCCCTGTTGACTTCCTCCATCCCTCAGTTATAGTAAGTTGTTGTCTTAGGTAAAGCTTATCACAATGTATTTCATTACTATACATATAGTTTACAATATCATGAACTTCTTGATTTATGTCTTTATCACTTTATTTCCCCATCTTTTCTCCTTCCACAGCACCTAGCACAGTACTACTAGACAGTACTTGGCTTATTGTCAATGCTTCTTACATTTTGACAACTAAATAATGAATGAATGAATTAGCAAGGAAACAGTTGAATGTGTTGAATATGTTGAAATATTCAAATAGTTGGATAAGTAGTGCTTACTTTCTTTGGGACTTTTTGAAATGTATGATAAAGCAGCACATAAGGATGGCCTTCTCTAAATCAACACCACTATGGCTTTTTATTGTCATGTCCACTTTATCTGTTCAGAAGAAGAAAGTGGTATAGATTGGCTACTGCTTTCCAGCATCTGGGCCATATTTAATGTAGTGAGATGTAAGAGGTCCTGTCTGTTTGTTAATATATCACATGATATTCTCAAACTTTGTACTGAATGTATTTTCACTTCCACTTTCTCATTTGAGGCAAAGAGATAGAAAATCATTAGGCCTCTATATTAGACACTGAAATTTGATGCTTAGTTGAAGAAACTCACCCCATATCACATACTTGACCAAGTGACAGAGGAGTCTAGTACACCACAGCCTTGGATACAAAGTCATGTGCTGCAGGGTAGTTCTTCCTGCCAACAGGTTCCATTATTGAAGCTTAAAGGAGGTGTGGACATTGTTCTCCCCAGAGACTGAAAAGGAAACAGAGATGCACAGGATGAAAAAGACTCACCTGAAGGCTGCCACTAGTATGAAGGGCAGAAACTACTTTGTTCCACAGCCTGTCCTGGCAGTGTAGATGATTTTAGACCACACCACACCAAAGCGCTGAAAGGAGTCTCTGCAGGCTAGAGAAGTGGCTGGGGAGACCCTGTCAGCATTTGCTACCCTGTGAGTCTCTGCACAAAGGTATTAATTTAATTTCAGCATTCAGCTTCATTGCACTCCCAATCCTGTTGGTCTGTGCTCAGAGGAACCATATCTCCAGGGAGAAGGAGGCTTTTGTGTTGCATTTCTGTGGCAGACACTGCTGCTATGTGCTATGTTTTAAGCTAATTATTAATAATTAATGAAATTGAGTGTAAAAGGAATTAAAAATGTAAATGCTTAAATTCTTATATCTTCAGAGAATGTGTGCAATAATCTTGTTATTGGGGAATGTGTTAGGTTTTCTATTTATCTATTTATTGGTTTATCATTATTAATGGTCTTAATGCAGTGTTGTATGAATTAATATGAGGAAATTGGTATTGTGGGGTTTTTTTTCTCCTTATGTTTGCATTTTGACAGAAATTTCTTCCAACTCTGAATATTAAAAGAGACTGGATTTCTTTGGAAGACATAGTCACTACTAACCTGTCAGGATTATTTACTTCTCTTAGTTTTAGTGGTGATTTGTTTTGGACTACAGTGTTGTGTTGGGATGTGTGAAGGGATCAAAGTGGTAGTCTGGAAGTTGTATGTGGGTTGCTGAAAAGGAAACAGCCAACCTCATTAACACTTCTTCCTTTTAGAATTTGCTTTTTTATGTAAATTATAAACATTTATTTCTCACAGTTCTGGAGGCTGGGAAATTCAAGATCCAGGTGCTGGCTGATTAGGTTTCTGATGGGGACACTTCCTGGTTTGCAGATGGATGCCTCCTTGCTGTGTCCTCACACAAAGAGGCAAAGAGAGGGTTACCTGCGTCTCAGTCAGAGTGTGACTTTTGCTCAGGTCATAATCTAATGGTTTCTGAGTTTGAGCTCTATGTCAGAGTCGGTGCTGACCACTCAGAGTTTGGAGCCTGCTTCAGATTCCGTGTTTCCCTCTCTCTCTCTGCCCCTCCCCCACTCACAGTCTGTCTCTATCTCTCAAAAAATGAATAAAACATTTAAAAAAATTAAAAAAATAACAAAGAGGCAGAGAGAAAGGAGGGAACTCTCTTCGGTCCCTTCTCATAAAGACACTATTTCCATCATGAAGACTGCACTCTCATAGCCTAATTACCTCCTAAAGGCCCCACCTCCAAATACCATCCCTGGGGATTAGGGTTTTTAACATATGAATTTTAGGTCCATAATAAATATGTTAACTGTTAGTGATGATTTTAATCAACTGATGCTTATGCTTTTATAATATGCACATATATCAACTGATGACTACATGATTACAACTGAGAGTGATGATTTTATAATATGTACATAGATCAAACCATCAAATTGTATACGTTAAATATATTTAAGAAAGAAGACAATTGAGGAAAAAATACAAATTCTTTTTGAAAACTTAAAGAGCAATAAACTGACAAGAAAAAAAAAGGAAACAAAGAACATTTAAGCCCTCAGACCTAGTGCTATGGACTGAATATTTGTGTCCCCTATGATTAGGGAGCATAAGACAAGTTGACAGGTCACAAACCCACCCCCAGGTGTGATATGTGTGATATTCCTCAGGCACTCCTTGCTGCCCAAAGACAAAGGAAAGAAAAGAAAAGCAAATGGTTAGCTAATAGAGATCACAGTCCTGCAGGACATGGGTCTTCATCAGTTTACAAATATCTTAGTAAATTACCAGAAAAAGGCACTCTTATAAATAGCCTAATCTCCAAAAACCTACAGACTCAGTTTTCTGGAGCCCCAACATCACCCCTACATACTGATATGGGGAACAAAGGCAAGAAGGAAATGGCAGATAGAGTAAAGTTTCCTTATAATCTGCAGTCCATTGGCAAAAATATTTGAGTCTGGCAGAGTAAAATGTTTCTCCAAGAACTCCCTACTGTTTTAATGTTACTGTTTGCCAGAGGAAAAAACAACCTTAGCTTGACAATACCTAGGCCTCCAGTATCCTGTAAATCTTCTTTAGCATATGAAATTCTCATTGAAAACTTCCCCTAGACTTTACCTCCCCAACTCCCAAATATATTACCAGTCTCTCTATAAAACTTGGAGCAGCTTTTCCTGCCCATGGATCCTGTCCCCATTCTTTAATAAAATCACCATTTTTGCACCAAAGGTGTCTCAAGAATTCTTTCTTGGCCATTGGCTCTGGACCTCTTCCTCACCTCAAAAACCTCGTCACCCTAGAACTTGCTCCTCACTCTAGGTTGGTGGATTCATGGACTCTAATGGGAATAGTCTAGGAGAAAGAATGAGAGGAAATAAGAAATTAGGCAATTTGCATCCTAGAATGTGTTTGAGAAAAGAATAATAAAGACTGAATTTCTGGTTGTATTTCACCACTCTCAGTAGAAATCAGTTCTCATAGAAACTTCTCATTCCTAATCCACTAAGGCTGAATGCATGTCTATGGGCACAGCATTACTTCCAGGATTTTATGGATCCCTGCAGACATAGAACTCTGGAAATATCTCTGACCAGGAGTATGAAAAATTCTAACCAACAGTCACGTGGAAAACCCAAAGACATGATTATGGACTAAAAACTATACAAGCACCCAAAACCACATATATAGGCACACAAATAGGCACAGACAGACACTGTTAATTTTCTTTACAGAACTCATCATTAAACTCAAATTATTTTGTAAATTGATTGTTTTTTAAACTAGTCTTGGTCTCCCTACTCCATAGACTGGCTAGCTACTCACCAAGTCAGTGGTTTCTTCATTCTGGACCCAGACTTGGATGACATGCCCTAGCCTCCTGCACAGTTCAGGTGTGTTCATAGGACAGCTCAAATGTGAGTGTGAGTGATATGCACCATTGCCTGGCCTGAGCCATACAACACCTCCCCCCCCCCATGAATGAACCTCCATGCTCTTTTTCTCTTTCTGCCAGTTTTATGAAATACAATAAACAAGAAAAAGAATACACATTTAAAGATTGAAAATGAGGAGTAAAACAACCTTTATTCATAGGCATCATATTTGTTAATGCAGGAAATTCTTATATTCATAAAAACTGCTAGAACTAATGAGTTGAGCAAAGTTTCAGAACACAAAAATCTATTGTATTGTACTGTAAAAGTTGAAAATGATATTTTAAATGTTGTTTAGTATCATAAAAATATAAAATACTTATAAATTTCATTCAAATACAAAAGATCTTTACACTAAAATCTGCAAAATTTTACTTAAATTAAATACAGATAAGATGTAGAGATAATAACATGCTTATGAGTTGGAAGAAACAATATTATTAAGATGTTAAGTCTCCTCAAATCAACGTGAATTTGGATGCCATCTCAATCAAAATGGAAATGGCATTTTTTGTTAGAGAAATATAGAAGCTTATTTTTAAATTTATAGAGGAGTACAGATGTAGCATATTTAGATCTAGGAGAGGCAAAGCAAAAATTCAGTTGGCTGAATTATGCTACTTGATTTTAAAACTTTACTTGATTTTAAGAGACTACAATAATTAGTACATGGAATTATAATAGATAAATGGGCCACTGGAATAGAATAATGCACCCAGAAACAGACCTACATGTGGGTGCCAAGGTAATTTAATAGGAAACAAACATTCTTTCAAGAAATGGTACTGGATTAAATGAAGATCCACATAGGAAAACGTGAATGTCTCTCCTTATCTCACAGCAGCACAGACAAGTAATTTAAGATGGGTCATATACCTAAATATGAAGAAAAATTCCATAAAACTTGTAGAATAAACTCTAGCGAAATATTTCTGAGGCCTTTGGATAGGCAAATATTTTTTATCCAAGAATAACAATAACAACAACAATAATGAATTAATAACAAAAGAAAAATAAATGATAATCTGGATTTCACCAAAAATTATACACTTCTGTCTTCAAAAGACAGTGTTAAGAAGGTAAAAAGGCAAGCCACACATTAGAGAACTATTTCTAATATCTAACAAAGAGCTTGAATATAAAATCCTTCTACCAACTCAATAATAAACACACAAAACATTTTAAGTTAAATTGTCCAAAGATTTATATATCACTTACAACCTTTAAAATACAAGATATTAATGTCCAGTAAGCACATAAAAGTGTACTTACTACCAGTGGTTTAGGGAAATTCGAATTGAAGCCAAAATGAGATACCACTTCAAACATACTATAATGGCAAACTTTTCAATAAATGAGGAATGAAAATAGCCAGTGTGATGAGAATACAGGGTAACTGGAACTCTCATACTTTGTTAGTTACAATTGTCACAATCCCTTTTGTTCTTAACTGGCATTTTCTTAAACAGTTACACATTATCCTATGGTCCCCTAATTTCTCTCCCACATACTTACCCAAAAGAAACAAAATCCTATTTCCACAAAAACACTTACTCAAGAATTTCATGGCAGCTTTATTTAATAATATCCCTCAGAAAATTACCTAAGTTTCCATAAACATGTGAAGAATTTAAAAAAATTATATTTATGAAAGAATTCCTACCCAGAAATAAAAGGAATAGAATCATAGGTAAGTGTGAAAACATGAATAAATCTAAAAAACAAGATACTGAGCAAAGTATCCAAGGCATGAAAAGTACATGCAGTATCACGTAAACAATTGGGAAAAAAGATGATTTTCAGACATTGGGTAATAGATAACACAGGACAGTGGTTCCTGAAAAGGAGGAAACAAATGAGGGAGTCTTATGAGTATGGTAGTTTGGAGAAATTTCCAGGGTCAGCACAGGGAGCAAAATCCAAAAACAGCCTGGAGATCGTTCTGTACTAAGGAGATAGAAATGGGAATTCATGGAGGCCAAGTGACTGAAATCCACAAGGAATAAGAAGAGAGAGCTTCAGAGGGCTAGAGAAAGAGGGAGAAGGGAGAGAGAGGGAAAAAGAAAGAGAGAGGGAGAAGACAAGGAGGTGTCAGGGAAACAACCAATAGAAATGTAAGAACTAGATAATAGTAAGTGACCCTTACTGACACCATACACAAAAATTAACTAAAAATGAATCATGGATCTAAATATAGGAACTAAAGCTGTAACATTTCTATGATGAAAAAGAAGAAAGAGGGAGAGGAGGAAGGAGAAAAAGAAAATCTTAGTGACCTTGGGTTTGGCAAAGTTTTCTTGGATATATAGAAATCAAAAATTAAGAACTATAAGAGGAAAAAAAGCAATAAATCAGGTTTCATCAAAATTAAACTTTCATTCTTCAAAAAGACACTTAAGAAATTGACAGGATGCAAAGAGAAAATACTTGCCAAATCTATATTTGATAAAGAGTTTGTGTATGAAACAATATTAAAAAAAAAACTTACAATTCTGTAATAATACAATTGAGCTAGTGCTCAATGAAACATGGGTAAAAGATTTGAATAGGCACTTCAGAAAAAAAAAGGTACCATATGGTTGACAAATGATCTTCTGAAAAGATGTTCCACATCACTCATGATTATGTAAGTGCGAATAGAACCAAAATAAAATATCACTATGTATGCTCTAGAATGGCTGAAATTAAAAGTGTTGGTGAGGTGCGACTGGCCTATTCCTATGCTGTTTGTGAGAATTTAAAGCGGTATGCATAACCACCTTGGAAAACAATTTGGCAGTTTCTTAAAAAGTTGAACATATACCTACCACTCAACCCAACCATTCTAATTTTAGGTATTTACACAAGAGAAATGAAAGGGCATGTACACACACACACACACACACACAGTCACACACACACACACACAAACTGTAGGCATATGTTTTTCACAGTTTTATTTGTATAAAATTAAAGCTGGAAGTAACCTAAATGTGTATAAACAGGTAGAATGAAAAAAAATAAATTTTGATATATTCATGCAGTGGAATGCATTCCATTTGACAATAAAAAGGAATAAATTACTAATCAATGGGAAAACATGGATGAATCTCAAAATAGTTGTACTAAGTAAAAAGTTACATCAAAAAATGCATTCTGCGTGATGGCATGCATAATTTTGCTAAGAGGAAATTCTAGAAAATGCAAATTAATCTATGGTGATGGAAAGTAGATCAGTGGTTGCAGAGGACTAGGAGATGGAAGGATGGATTACAAAGGTGTTTGAGGAAATTTTGGGGTTCACTACCTTGATTGTGGAGACAATTTCATGAGTGTATAGGTATGTCAAAATCCATCAAATTACATACATATTGTGCTGTTTATTGTGTGTCAGTTGCCCCTCAATGAGGCTATAAAAGAAGGCAGACCAAACATAGAACTAAGGTGTGTCATTTTCAGTCCTTTGCTATTGTCTTTCCTCTAGTTTCCCCACTTTCTTTCCTCTAGTTTCCCCTCTTTGATCTCTAGGATTTTAAAATATCAACCACAAGTCCTAGATTTTCCGGAAATGCCAGTGTCTTTAGTATTCCAGAATTTATCAGATCATGGGCATCAATTTTGGATTAGAAGAACATAGAATCCACTTTTCTAAGCCCTTGTCAATGAGATAAGGCCTAACCACTGCATTTTCTGATTATTTCCACTGCACACTTGCCAAGCTTTTTGTTTCCTACTCTTCAATACCCCATTATCCACTGCACAGGTTCTCCAGCCCCCAGACCACAAGAGTATAAAGATGAACTCTAAGATTCATTCTGACTTCTGGATTGGCTCTCCATCCCTAGAAAGATGTCAAGAGGCCTCCTGGGAGAGATTTCCTTTACTTTTGGTCTTATAGACTTCTAAAGCCTAGCTTGCAAGAAGCTGGAAGAAGAAAGCAGAGCTGGCAAATGTGAAGCTTATCATGAAATGTCCTTTGAAATATCTAAGCACATAACTGATCTCTGTATCTGGGAGAGTGGTGAGTAAAAGGTATGACCACTGTAGTGAACGTCAGAGGGGTGTCATTACATACAGATTAATCACCATCATATATGAAGGTGAATAATAATCATGAAGACAAAGGAAAACAATTAAGTTAATAGATTCCCAAAACTCATCATGGGCCTTTCCTCCTTCCTTTACTGTATGGAAAATATAATGCTTCTCCATCCCTGATTAATCTGTTCTCTTCTCTTCCTGCTCAGAGCTTGAAGTATCCTCTGCAATGGACTACACTTTGTCCCAGAATGGAAGCAGCTCCTCTTCATTCCATAGTTCTAAGTTTGTAAACCCTTCTTGCTTCTGTAAAGGGAATTTTTGGATGCTTTGGAACCTAGAAGAGACCAGCCAAATCTCCTGTTATTTTCCTGAAGTTTACCTTAGAGAAGGTGATGAGAGCATTACCCACAGTCTCCATCATACGGGCCATACTAAACACTTCTGTCATATTGGCATTTTCATAAGACTTTCGTCATTTAAATTTTATCATTTTATTATTCTAACAATAGAAGTTCAACAACCAAAGGAAAGGAAGGCCAGGGTGTGTCTGCAGAGTGGATACTGTACATCTATGTGCCAATGTCAGTATACATGGGGTCTATATCTTGTTCTTCCAGGCTGCTAGTAACTCACTGAAAGACTTTGGGCAAGTTAATTACCCTTCTGAGTCTCAGTTTGCTCATATGTAAGTGATTACACTGGAAAACATGACCTGAAGGTCACAAATGATTCTAAAACGTGGGGTTCCAATTTGAAGCACCAAGTGCGAATGGCTCCATAGAATTTAAGGAGCTTAGGATGTCACTGCCTGCTGCATGGATAGAGCCTTTTAAATACAGCAGTGAGGGGGAAAGGGAGATTTCCATACTTCCTTTCTCAATGGCCCTGGCTCACCAAATTCAGAGGACTAAAGAGCCAGCCCATCTCCAAGCATGTCTAACCTCATGCCCTCTTTCCCCACTGACATCCCTTCATCACCACTGAAGTGGTCGTTTGCTGGGTCTTTGCAGTTATGTCCCTCAGTGTCATCTCAGGGAACAACAGGTAGAGCAGAAGAGACCCAGAATCCCAGAATTATAGAGCCCAAGACAACTTTACCCAGTTGTAAGCCTATCCTGACAAGTTAGAGATAAGGAAACCAGGACCCAAGAGAAACATCATTTCTACCAGCTCTGACACTGCCAGCTTGTGGCTTTGAGAAAATTCCAGTGTCCTCAAAGAAGGGACATAATAGTGCCTAATTCCTCATGTTGTGATCACATATGTTTAACTCCCAATTTGGTAGATATAAAATGTGAACAATTTCAACACTCAAGTTTTAAAACTAAGGAAATGAACAGCAGGTCTACTGTTACCAATCTTATGATTTTCTATTATAGTACATTAATTTGGAAAAGAAAGAGCTTGTCCTAAAATACACACACACACACACACACACACACACACACTGAAGGAGAGAAATAGGACAGGAATGAGGGCATCTTACTACCTAGATCTGAGTGAGGCAGGTCAGGACGCACTGCCCAGGTGTGCAAAAACCTGATTAGTCTCAACTCCACAAGGCAAACTAGTTCTGTGACATGGGGCAGGCACTTAAAACCATCTGTCCTTCTGCTCTCAACTATCCAACAAGAATAGGAATACTTTCCTTGCTGACTTCATGAAGATATTGTGAGGATAGAATATGATGGTATTTTTGAAAGAATAAAATATATACAGGGCACTTGGGTGGCTCGGCCTGTTAAGCATCCGACTTTGGCTCATGTCACGATTTGTGATTTGTGTATTTGAGGCCCTCGTTGGGCTCTGTGCTGATGGCTCAGAGCCTGGCGCCTCTCTCTCTGCCCCTCCCCCGCTCATGCTCTGTCTTTATTTCTCAAAAATAAACATTTAAAAAAGTGTTTAATATATAAATTGTAAAATATACAAATTATATTTTATAGTATAAAAAGTCTTTTTATTTTTTTACCAAGTTTATTTTTTTCACCAAATTCAGAGGACTGAAAAGCCACCCCATCTACAATTTTATTTTAAGTCTAAAATATGTACAGATACTAATCTATTGGAAATACCTGATAGTACAGATTTTTTAGCTGCTGCATTATTTGTGGATCAAAAAATGTATTTAAAAAAGAGTTTAGTGGATGTTAAAATGCTGGGCAAATGCAGAGGGTCTTTTTTACTTCAAGAGAGGAGAGACTGAGCATAGAAGGAGGAGCTCACCATTCACAGCATGGGGTTATGGAGATGAGATCACAGAATTCTGACCCACTCCCTCAAGTGATTTTTTAAAATCTGTGTAGGGCAGTCATCATGCACAAAGGCTGGAGCCATGGGCAGTCTCCCAGCTGGGCTTGTCTGCCTGCTTTTTCTCCTATTACAAGCCCATTTGTCTAGGCAGCTTCCATTTACAGAAAGGGCAACTTTAAATAATCATAAATCACATTGCTTTAGTCAATGTTTTAATCATAAGATTAGTTTTAGTTTGCTTGGGTAAGACATTTTAATCATGAGTTTCAGTTTCTTCATCTGTGAAATGAAGATGGTTATCCCTCTCTGCCTACCTCATAAAACAGTTGTCAGACCTGATAAAATAACCACAGCGGCTTCTTACAGAGAAATTCCACATGGCAGGCACTGTGCCCAGGGCTCTGCATGAATCATCTTTTTTATCTCTCAACAATCCTACCAAGAGGTGTTATTACAGATGAGGAAATGAAGGTTCAGAAAACTTGAGTAGTTTGTCTGAAATCACACTTCTGGTAAGTGATGTAGCCAGACCAGGAACATGCTCCAGAGAACAATGTGTGTGGAAGCAGTCAAAAGTGGAAATGCCCCATCTGATGAGGCTCCCTGTTGCAGTGGGGACAACACAGGTGTGTGTCTTTATGGGAGCCCTCACTGACCATTGATCCAACTTCAGGTGCCTCATTCTGCTCTTATGGAGCAGAAGTCAGGGTGGCTCAAGGCTCAGTGGGAGAGGGGCTCAGACCCTACCCTGGGTCATTCTGCTCAGTTCCCTTCTGTCTGTGCAGGTCATTCAGAGGGAGGCTCACTGCCTCTGAAAATTCCCACTGGAAGAGTTCACCAAACCACCTCTGCACTCTCAGCCTTCATGATTACTATAATTTATGAACTCAGAGCATTTCCATCACTTGTCCACATGAATGGCTCTGTTACTAAACTATCAGCTTCTTGAGCTTGAAGTCTGTTTGGCCTTCCCAGTTAGGCCCTTGACCATGCCTGAATCACTAATGGGTATTATATTGCATTAACCTCCCTTCAAGAAAACAAACAGACACACTTTATAGAACCCAAACTAACTGTGTCCTTGGGAGAGGAGATGAATAACAGGGAAACGGAGAGGCTGAGGTTCTCTCCCTGTCAAGGGCTCCTCTGTCTTGTGGGCTAATTAGTCCTGAGATAGTGGGCATTGGAAACCCCCAGAATCTTCTATTAAAGCAAAGGGCTTTACTGGCTTCACTGGGGTCAGGTAACAAAATGAAATGCAGGAGTTCAGGTTCCTCATCCACTGGGGGTGTTCTGCCTTGGGGTTCAAACTGCTTGGTCCATGATACCTTGACCAGCTGGGACAAGGCTTGAGACTCAGTTTTTCTAATTGTAGAGTGGACTTCTATATCTCAGAGATAGTGCATCTAGAGAGGGCTGAGGGATAGGCTAAGGGAGCTCCAATCTTCTGTTGCAAGTTGTTTCTGGCCCACCTTTGCCTTTCTCTTTCTGGTATGAACCTTGGAGCAAGGACATGGCTAGCCATTAGAGTGCTATGCACTGTATCTGACAACAGGCAAAGCAGCGCACTGACCCATCAAAGCAAAAGCAGGAAGTAGCCATAGAAGTGTCCTTTAGCCCTTCCTCTGCCTGCAGCTACTTCCCAGGAATGGTGAGTTCTGTGGAGTCCAGAGGGTTGGGTTGATTGGTAACACAGGTGTGTGTGTGTGCATGCACATGCTCAGTATAGCAGCTATTTTACAAATGTAGCACTTATTGTAGCACAATATTTTAATGAACAATATAGCCACTCTAGGTGTGTGTTATCTGAGTAACCACCTTGCACCTGAAGGGGGCAGAGGAGGGAATGATCCGGATGCTGCTCCAAGGCTCTTCCTATGTCCCCCGCAAATAACTAGAGTGGGAAATGGTGATGATTTTGTCCCAATCCTGTCAGCAGTTTCTGGGGCTGAGTGCTTGCAAGGGGAGGGGCTCTATAGCTCTAGAACAGACATGACTGGCTGTGTCTGCATCCTGACTTCAGCCTCACCCTCTCAGATCTGGATTCTGAACTTAGGGGCAAAGAATTCTGGAAAGTCCATTTTCTGGCTGGTTAAGATGTGTTCAGCCTTCCATCCCATCACTCTCTCCTGGCTTACCTGGGCACACCTCAGTGTGAGACAGGATGGATGAGCATTGGCCAAAGGGTAAAGAGCCCCAGCTGCTCCATATCTTCAAATAGGCTTAACACAAGACTCTCTGAAAATCATCTCCTAAAAGCATGACCTGGGGCTGGATCCCAGCACCCCCTGTGTTGTTCATGACCACAGGGGACAGACTGGGGGCTAGTCAATCAAGAACAACCTCACTGCTCAGAGGAGGGGTCCAGATTTCAGAAACCTTGTTTTCTTATAGGCCACAAGGTGTTCTCCTTTGTGCTTTGTTGAAGTGTCCAAACCTGAAGATGTGGCTTAGTAATGCTATCTTGATCCAAAAGCATTCTTTCTTTATTTCTGGTTTTACTCTAAATGCAAGGAGGAAACAGTTTTGTTTGGTTGCTGTGGCTATGTAATTGCTAAGCAATGCTAACAACTGTTATGCTCTAAAGATGAATGCAACTTCCAACTTTACATGTGCTCTCATGTTTTCAAATCACATTACTCAACACTAGTTTATTTATTTCTGATAACCACTCTGAGAAGTACACAATCCTATTTTCTTAATTTCTCAATTGAAGAAACTAAGGCTCATGGAGGCTAACAACTTGTTATAAGGTAGAAAATAGAAGAATTCAGACTCAAGTCTAAGATTTTTCACTTAAAATTCCATGTCTACCAGATTCTGGCACCCTAACCAGTAATTAATCTTTCCTTTTCAGGGCTGTAAAAAGGCCCAGAAAACAGAGGTTTCTGGAGGCTAAAAAGTGAGTGTAAGGGGGTGCCTGGGTGCTCAGTTGGTTAAGCATCAGACTTCGGCTCAGGTCATGATCTCACGGTTCATGGGTTTGAGCCCCATGTCAGACTCTGTGCTGACAGTGTGGAGACTGGAGCCTACTTCAAGTTCTCCGCCCCTACCCTGTTCATTCTCTCTCTCTCTCTCTCTCAAAAATAAATAAAATATTTTTTTTAATTTGTTTAAAAAGTGAGCATAAGAATCAGAGCTGAAGCACCTGGGAGGACTGTATTTCTTGGACTGACACGTGCTCAGCTGTAGTACTCTCCTCCCCGTCCCAGAGTATTCACCCCCACTCAGCTATATGACCACCCAGAGTGTTCACAGAGCTTCTTGAGCCCATGCCATGAAAGTACTATATTAACTATGAAATTCTCCAGATACTTATGGGCTTCTGGAGTTATTGTTCATGCACACCTAGTGAAAAGAATCTTTCTTCAAGACATGGAGACCAGTCATGATTGGAAAATACCCGTGTCCTATAAGTTTTCCTTCCCTTCGGAATTGAGAGAAAATTCAAAGCCTGCAAAACTATTGAACTATCAGTTTTTGTAGCATATCTTCTCATTGCCAGCCCAAAGCTTTCATATTAACATTGTTATAAATGTTCTGTATTTGTATTATTTGTGCAAAACTACCTTACTTCCCCATACATGTGTCTTTCAAACACAAATGGAACTGAAATATATTTGTAAGGTTACTTAACAAGAACAACAAATTAGGCATTAATTCAATGACTCTTACAGAAACTGGAAGGTGGGTTGCTCCCTTCTGGAAGCAGACATGACCTTCATTTAGAAAACTCATACCCACTTGGAGTTGAAGATAAGGACATATACCCACTAGCATTTTGTCTCTGTTGTGGTTCCAGTCACCATCTTTTCAAACTCACTCTGAACATTCATTCTTTAACCAGTTCTTCTAGTGGTAATCAATCACCTCTATGTCCCTGGCACTGTTAGGGAGAAAATAATCTGTCAACTCAAAACTACCACAGACACTTGGCAGCTAAAACAATTATGATACAGCAATGGTATCCAACTGGGGTTTATTTTTCATCTCAGGGACATAGGCAGTATATATAAACTTTTTTGGTTTTTGTAATTCAGGGGGGTGCTGCTGGCATCTAGTGGGCAGATGCTGCTAAACATCCTGCAATGCACTGGATAGCCCCCACCAGAGACAATTGCCTGATATTTTCAATTGTGCAGAGATTGACAACTTCTGCAATGCTGTGGGGTCAGTGCTATAGCAGAGAGAGAGAGAGAGAGAGAGAGCGTGCAAAGGGGAGGGGCAGAGAGAGAAAGTGAGAAAGAATCCTAGGCATGCTCTGCACCATTAGCGCAGAGCCCAATGCAGAGCTTGAGCCCACAAACCATGAGACCATGACCTCAGCCAAAGTCAAGAATCAGATGCTCAACTGATGAGCCACCCAGGTGACCCAATTTTTTTTAATAATAGCCATTCTAGTGAGCCTGAAATAGTATCTCATAGAAGTTTTGATTTGCATTTCCCTAATGATTTGTGATATTGAATAACTTTCACATGCTTCCTGACCATATATATGTATACTTTCTTTGGAGATATGTCTATTCAAGTCCTGTGTCCATTTCTTGAATTGGGTTACTGACTTTTGTTGTTGATGTGTAAGAGTTCTTTACATATTTTGGGTCATATCTCTTATCAGATATATGCTGTGCAAATATTTTCTCCCGTTTTGCCTCTTCCCTCTTTTGATAATGTCTTATGATATATAAAAGTTCTAAGTCTTGATGAAGTGCAGTTTGTTTTCTTTTTTTCTTTTGTTGTGCTTTGTTTTCTAAGAGTTTTATAGCTTTTTCTCTTTTATGTAGGTCTTTTATACCATTCCAACTTTAAGAAACTCATGGGGGAGTGATAGAAGCAGTCATGTAAAATCATATCAATAGAGAATCAGAAGGTGGTTTCATAGTGGCTAGTAACATAGGCTATAGAGTCCCATAGATTCTGACCAATTTAATTAATCTGAACCTCAGTTTATTTATCTTAAATTGTGAATATTTTTTCTTGGCTTCATAATAATGGATACGGATGGAGGAATACAGGACTGAGAAGAACAAGAAGGGGGAGTCTCCTGATGTAGTGATCTCTCCAAAACATACCCATAAAAATGTGAGAAAAGATTGCTCACTAGGGAGCACAGAATAGGGTGCATGTGTCATTAGCTCCATTTTACAGAGGAGAAATTTGATGAATAAGCATGAGGGTAGTTTTAGAAGTCCTGGACCCCTTCTATCACCCCTGATACCCTAAGAACTATGGGAGACCAGCAGAATTGCTGTGTATTTGGAGGGTGGTAAATAATCTGAGCCTGGATCAAGCCTGACCTTGAGCCAAAGGTTGTATTTGGCTTAAAGGATTATAGGTTAATATGGTTGCCCTGTTAGAGGGGAGAAAGGAAAGGTGACCTGGGACAGCACAGAGACTCAGAGGGGAAGAAGGAAGAAAACAGAGTCCCAAGGAAGCTGGACAACAGGGTCTAGTGAGAAAGCAGGGCAGAAGCTTCCAGGAAGGAGGGTGCTCCAGGTGAAGCCTCTCTCTGAAGAGAAAAGCCCAAGACCACACATCTGGGCACAGCCTTGGACCCACTAATCTCACTAGCAGTAAAGAGCTTTGTCAAGATTTCCATCCATTGACCCAACAAGCATTCATGAGGTGTCCCCTCTGGCCAAGCAAAGACTGTCCTGGGGGCTGAGGCCAGTGACAGATGCCAACCCAAGGGAAGGAGAATGTTGTGATCCTGGACACAATGGGCCCAGTGGACCCTAGCCCCACAAGGCTGGCAGTGAAGGCAGTGATCCTGGAAGAAGTGTGCTAGCCAGTCTAAAACCTCCCAAGAGATAGAGAAGGGCATCTGTGGGGATGCAGCAGCTGAGCATGTACCCTAGCCTTCCTAACCTGTTAGTCACTTATAGCTGGACCACGACTGGGCCCTGATGACACAGAGGACATGAGCCCTTCCCAGGCCTGCCCTGGGCTTGGCCCTGTCAACACTCACAGGCTGCTGCACTGCAGAGAAATGAAAACCCAAAACAATTTTTTTTAATAAAAAAGAGGAGAGGAAGTTAAAAAAATGTATATATATATATATATATATATATGGCAGTGAATAATGAGGGATCCACTCAAATTCTCTCTAAGGTAATGAATAAACCCTTGACAATTTCTTCCAACTGCAGTTGACAGGATAATTGGACCTAATAACTTTTGATGCTTTTGACTTTGGTTAATGAGATGTAAATATGCATTTCAGGATTGTGGGTTTGTTTGTTGCAGAGAAACTAAATTGTGATTGGCCAAAAGGTTAGTCTTTTATTTATTTTTATTGGTATATTGCCCTTTAGACCAAAGAAAATAAAGTTGGGTAGGAGTTAGTTTTATTTGGTTTGGTGTTATTGTTTACTCTTGTTTTCCTCATTGCCTTTGGGGAAGAAAAAGGAAAATCTGGTACTTCCAGTAAGATGGGAGGTCATGGGGTGTGGGAAAGTGGGACAGAGCTCAGGGCTTCCAGAAGTTTCTAATACCAGCGTAGCATACTGCTGCATTCCTCATTTACCAGCCAATGTGAAAAATTTCTCCCGTCACCCTGAAACCAGGAGGAATTGCATCTCGACCAGCTGTCTGTCTAGTTAGGAGGATGGGTTTGGATCAGTGGCTGGTGGGAAGATAATGACAGAATGAGGGATGGGTTCTCTGTGCAGCAGCCCATGCAGAAGAATAGCTTGGGCCCAGGAGAGTAGCAGAGGGAGGTGGGATGGGAGCGTCCAATGTTCCCCATCGCTTCAGGCACACAACAAGGGTCTAGGGTCTGCAGAGGGGTCAGAGGTAGTAGAAAAAGCCCAATCTCAAGTTTAGGTCAGAGACTGTGGCCCCAGTCAGGTGACCTTCCTGGCTCTGGCTTCCTGGTCTGCAAGGTAATCTAAGACTGCCTAAATTGCTGTGAAGGTCAAATAGTTCATGTCTGTGGAGTATAAACTTATGATGTCAGTGTTGCCTAATGGGGGTGGGGGACATTCTCTTTGAAAAGAAGACCTGTCACTGTTTAGTGCAGAGGATTCTGGGTCCAGGCATTCTCCAGTTCTCAGTGATGGGAGGACCCTGTCTTCTGACATGGTTACCCACCAGGAAAGGGGGATTCAGGATCCTGGGGATTAGGTATCTCTCACCCACAAAAGCTCTCTGCTCTGTCATGGAAGCCCCAGGTTGAAGAGAATAACAATGAGGATGTATTTCAATCCTGAGCTCACATGTTACCTGAGTGGGCAGCCTCTCTCTTCCTCCTGTGTGGCTCCTGTACTCACATGACTGCCACATTCACAACACTCTGACACCAGATGTGTGTGTTTGGTGGTCCAACACCAAGCAATTTTGTGACAACAGCTGGGTGTCTTCCAATTTAACTTCATTCTAACACTATGTTCCCAGAGAGAGCATCAGATCCCACAGGTTAAGGGCTCAGTCCCGCAAGGCTGCCCACCACTTGTCTCCACTGCAGATGCCAATTGCAAATGCAGATTGTCACCTGTGCCTCTGACCAATTAGGTATAAATTGGAGGTTCCCACAACTCCTCTTTGGGTTGTATTATTTGCTGGAATGGCTCACAGAACTTAGGAAAATGTTTACTTACTGTTTACCAGTTTATTGTAAAAGAATATGGTAAAGGATATTGATGAGAGCCATATGAAAAGATACAGAGGGCAAGGTCTGGGAGGGTCCCAAGCATAGGAACCTTTATCCCCATGGATCTGGGATGCATGTGTGTGCAGATGTGCTCACCAACCTGGAAGCTCCCCAAACTTTGTACTATTGGGATTTTGTGGGGGCTTCATCACATAGGCATGATCAATTATCAACTCAATTTCCAGACCCTCTCTCCTCTTTGGAGGGTAGGGAACAGGGCTGAAAACTCCAAACTTCTAGTCATGAAAATTCCAAGCTTCTAAGCTTTGTCTTTCTAGTGACCAGATCCCATCCAGCCCCCATCCAGGAACATATTCAGAGTCACCTCACTAGCACAAAAGCTACTGCTGTCAGCCAGTAAACTTCAATGGATTTAGGAGCTCTGTGGCAGGCTATGATTTCACATTATCCAATGTAAGAAAATTTGTGTGTGTTACTCTTGGCTCTGTGCTCAGTAGAAGTTTGAGTTGAAGCTTATAGCATAGCAGCATGCCCATGCTGGGCCACAATCCCCTGAGAACTCTTGGCCAGGCTGAGAACAGAGCAGGCCCAGGCCCTTCTCAGACACAAAGTCATCTCCAATGAGAGACAAGGATCCCTAGCTTTTGCCATGCTAACCACTCAAACTCCTGTTCCTTGTGGAGAGAACCCAAAATGGCCTCAGCATTTCAGAATGGCTCACAAATACGTTTGGAATAGGGACTACTCTCCAGAGTTATATAAGACTGGGGAGGAATAAAATAACATAATGTAGATGACTTCAATATTTTGATATAAACTTTTTATTGAAGTGTCACAAACATAGAGAGCACCACACAAATAATAAGTGCACAGAATTTTCAGAGCTCAATTCAAAAAGAAGAGTATCACCACTGCCCTAGAGGGTCTCCTCATGCTCTAATCCTAAGACCCACTGAAGATAATTCACTTCTGATTTCTAACAGCATGGATAGACACTGGTGGTTTTCAGACTTAATATATGTGAAACCATACATTGTGTACTTTTTTCAGGGAAAAATGTACATGCAGTGAAATACACAAATCTTAACTGTATGAATGATTGTAGACAAATGCATACACCATGAAACCCACATTTGTATTAAGACATAAAACACCTGCTTCTTCACAGAAAGTTACCTAGTGCCCCTTCCCAGAGAGCCACTTTTCTAACTATTTAATTCCATGTATTAACTCTGTGTGATCTGCATCTTCATATACACAGGAGCACACAGTGTGCATTTTTTGAGTCTTTTCACTCAGCATGCCATCTCTGTGCATCATCCATATCATTTTATGTATTAGTTTTTGAATTCTATTGCTAAATAGTTTTCCATTGTATGCCTATAACCACAATTTAATGATTGTATGTCTATACCACATTGCCTGCTCCACCTCACTAACACTGAATTCAGTTGTATTGCAGAGTCTGAACAAATACAGAGAAATGACGGGCTCTCTGACTATTTTGTGGTAGGGTCCCCTTCCTAAGGAATGTGAGAAAAATAAATGTTCAAGGCAACCTGGCTATAAGCACACATGAAGCCCCTCACGACCTTGTAACACGACCTTGTAACAGACTGCGTGTTTGCATGTTACCATATATGGGAGACAAAGAAATAGAAAATATATAAAAAAAAACTATGCCATGTGGCATTCAGGTCTCAGTTCTTGGGGTACGAACACAACTGAGACTTGCTGGCAGGAATAAAGTTGCTTCCTGGAAAGAAAACCTTCAGTGTCACAACTCTCTGTGTGAGAATCCTGCTACAATTTGGCTTTGACCTGTGTAAATTCCTAGAGGACCCGTATCTCTACACTGTAGCACTTTTGATTGAATTAGAAAGTTATTTCTGTGTGTCCAGATTAGGAAAAATTGTCTTCCCTGGGCCTGTTATCTCCATGAAATTGCAGCTTACCAAGCAGAGCTGACTGTGATGCTTCTCCCATGTCTCCTCAGCCTGGTGATGCCTGCAGAGCATACCCAATTTCACAACCCCTTCTGGGCCTGCCCAGGACTCACAAGGTTCTAGTCAGAGACTCTGGGCCCCTGGGAAAGTCTGGGGCCTGTGTGTGAGGTGACCATTGGGCTCTGGAAGCCCTGCTGAGTTTGCCTTCCATCTCTGCCATCTGCTGGCTATGTGACCTTGGGCAGGCCACCTGGTCCTCTGAGACCCTCCTTATGTGTGAGAAGTAAAGCTGGGCTCAGGGGAGGGGTCCATGAGATAACATGTGAGGGCATTCTATAAATCATAAAGCTCTAGATAATTGTAAAGGGCCATAAGGGATCTTGGTAAGATTGTGTCTCTGCAAATATAATTTGAGCTCCCTGGGCAGCAGCCAACTTAGCTCAACTTACCTGTGTGGAAACTCTCTATGATACCAAATAAAATACATATTCTTCTCAGACCCCACAAGCCCTAAGTGATGGGAGTAAGGGAAATGTAACTATGAGGATTTGGCATGTTCTCCATAAGTCCTTAGTGCCACATACAGCTTTTATCATCTTAATCATCTTGAATAATCATCAAACTCTCCCACTGAAAATAGCTTGGAAGAGATGGCAATGGGAGAGCAGTTGGGAATTTATGCAACGCTGCTTTCCCTTCAAAACGGAAATGCAGTAGCTATCATTCAAATTATGCATGACACTTGAGTGCAGATGGGTGAGGTAAGTGTGGGGGAGGAGGGTATTGATTGCTTGTCTGGGTCAGGAGAGGCAATAATGCAAGCAGTGTTAGTCCCCTAAGTCTCCTGCTCATTGCTTACCTGTGGAGGTCAAGTGAAAGTTTGATGGCCTCACCACCTGCAGCTCCTTGCAGAGAGAATTAAATGGCTATGCCTGGTCCCAAATGAACTCATGACAATAACTGCTTGGGAGGCTGAAGTCAGCACAGGCAGCTATTCAAAGCTCCTCAGAAAGTTTTGGGGACCGACCCAGGCACAGCACCTCCTGCTGTGCCTCTAGAGCCACATCTGCAGAAATGAGGGTGGGAGTTCTATCTACAGGCATTAAGATTAGTGTCAGTGAGTCCTGCAGTTCCAAGGGCCCAGTGACAGTGTTGCCTCCTTGCCTTACTATGACGGTTCCCCTGAACCCTGCCCTGCCCTGGATCCCAGAGAACAAAAGACAAGGGATTTCTCTTTTATATACTGATGCACCCTTGAGATCCTCCTATGTCTCCTTATGCCCTGAGAAGTATTTCATTCACCCACATCTGTGCAGGGGCACACAGCTGGGAGATGGAACTTCAGGCTTTTCCAGAGCATAGAATATTCATCTGTCTTCCTAGGTATTCTCATCTTTTGCAGGGAGCTCTTGAGGAAGTGGCTGGGGGCCTCATTAGTGGACTGGTTGACAGTGGATATATCTGAGACACAGGCTTTGCTCTGGGTTTCTGCATTCTGTCCTCTATCCCCATATCCTCCACCCTCTGGGAAGAAGGTTGTATAGAATCAGTTCCCAGCTCATGGCAGCAGTGACCTGTGGGGAGGGGGTACAGCCTGGCACCCACATCCTGACAGAAGGTCACTCTAGAAGAGGATCAGTTGGTAAGTATGTGGGAATCCCCAGCCTTCAAGGATAGAAGCCCATTATGCACGGGGTCATCATTGCTCTAAAGCTGGGGAGCCCTGCACTGCCTTCAGCCTCACCTGCAGGGTTCAAGAGCAAAGTCCTGGCCTGCCTTAGTCCCAGGCAGTAGGCTTTTGGGGTGAGGCTGAGGATGTGGCTGGTTTGGCCCCAAATGTGGCCTAGGTGGGGTAATACAGGGTGAGAAATTTTAAATCCAGGTGCAGCTTGGCAGAAGATTGTGTTTCTTTCTCCTTACCCCTCCCCATCCTTCTTCTTGGGTCCCCATCCCTCTATGATTTGTAAGTGCTCTTTACACAGTAGGCTAGGAGTGATATCAGTGCTTAACACCTCATATAGGCTTCAAATAGTCCCTTAATCAGTTGTTTTCCTTTTTTTCTAATTATTCTAATGTCACACATAAAAAAAATCTTTCCTTCCATTTGTAAACATTTTAATTATTCACTAATATTTTCAAAATGTTTATTAAATCTAACATTGACTTTAGTAAATAGTACTTCTAATTTTTATATGATATATATATATATAACATTTATAATAAGAAAATTGTGTTATTTTTACTCAAAGTAATGAAAGGAACATTTTTTAAAATCTGGCAAACAAACTAAAAACCTCAGGCTCAGGGTACATGATTTCTTTTAAGACCTAGTTGAAACTAACTTCTAAGGAGCTGAGCCTTCAGGGTGGATTTTGGTAAAATGACTTTTAATGCAGCAGTAGAGAGGGGAGGTTGCCATCTGCTGATGGGGTGTCTTTCCCCCCGCTTCTCTGAAGTCTACCCACTCTGTGGGTATTTTATGTCAGGTAAAAGGCAAGATGTCTAGTTAAATATGAATCATAAGTAAACAAACATTTTTTAGTCTGTCTCAAATATTTCATGAGATATACTTATGCTAAAAGATGATCTGTTGTTTATTTGGAATTCAAATTTAACCAGGAGCCTTGTATTTTTTAATAATATTTTTACTTTATAAGTGTTCTACATTTAAAGACAAATTGCAAATATAGTACTGAGAGTTCCCATATTCTCCACACCCGGTTTCCTATACTATTAGATTCTTAAATTAGTATAGTACATTTGTCACAGTTAATGAACACTTTAACATATTGTGATTAACAGTAACAGTGTTATTTTTAAGTTTATTTACCTTAGAGAGAGAGAGAGAGAGAGAGAGAGAGAGAGAGAGAACAAGGGGGTGAGGGGCAGAGAAAGAGAGAGGGAGAGAGAGAGAGAGAATGAATATTCCAAGCAAGCTCCTCATTGTTGGTGTGGAGCCTGATGTGGAGCTCAAGCTCAGGAACTGTGAGATCATGACCCTAGCCTAAAACCAAGTGTCAGATGCATAAATGCATCTGTGCCCCAACAATGACAGTATTATTAACTAAATGCTTACTTTATTCAGATTTCCTTAATTTTTCCCTGTCCTGTTCCTTTTCCAGAATCCCACATGACATTTGGTCATCATGTCTACTCAGGCTCCTCTTGGACATGATACATTCTCAGGCTTTTCTTCTTTTTGATAACCTAAATAGTTTGTTGTTGTTGTTGTTGTTGTTTTGAAGTCAGGTGTTTAGTAAACTGTCCCTCAGTCAGGATTTGTCTGATATGTTCCTCATATTTAGACAGAAGTTATGGGATTTTTTGGAACAAGATCACAGAGATGAAGTGCCATGCTTATCACACCATCTCAAGTATACATATTATCAACATGACTTACCTCTTCTGATGCTGGCCTTGCTTATCTGGCTGAATGGTGTATCCACTTTAAAGTTATTCTTTTACTTCCTTTTCCATATTGCATACTTTTTAAAGAAAGTCAGTATGCCCAGCCCACAATTAAGGAACTATGTTTCACCTATGTTGAAATGCCTCATGTTTCTATTTGCTGAAAGGCAATCCTATCCATGGTCAGTGGCCAATCAACTGCCCTCTGCCCCCATGCTGTCCTTATTCACTCCTGCCCAGGGTGAATTCTCCTTCCAATATCTGGGGTACTGGGAGTATACAAATCAGCATATCACCCTCCAACATCCCATATTATTGCCCTCCGCTTATCATGTCTATCCCCTTGCCCCACAGCAAGACTGTCAGCTTAAGAGGGCAAAATCTGGATCCTATCTGATTGCTTTGTTCCCCAGTGCCTGGACCACAGCTGGCTAATACATGCTTGTTGGTCTAACCTGATGGATATCTTAACCCCAAGCCTCTTTTTTCTGGGGTATAGCAAATGTTCAAGAATGAGTCCTGCTGGGCCAGGAGGTCCCAGATACAGTGCAGACAGCCTCTGTGAGGGTCAGTGTTACCTTGGATTCTATAGATACTGCTGGGCAGGGGAGTTTGGTGGACTGATTTGTATCTGTTCCAGAGTGAAGAAGAAAGTCTGATCACAGACACCCTGTCATTCTCCTTGTCCTTCAGGAGGCCAGTTAAGCATCAAGAGGTGTCACTCACTGTAGGACCTGGCTGCTCTGGTGAATCTCTGCTCAGAATTCTCAGTGTCTGACCAATCCAAGCACCCCTCTGGATGCAACCCATCCTGACTAAACCTCCAAACACAAAGGTATTTTTAATCCAGGAGACTGAGGTGCTGCAGTGTAGTCCTTGAGGTTCCTGGCTTTCCCAACCCTCCCTTTTAGGAAGGACTTCCTATTTACAGAAGATTTTTTTTTATCCTGGAGCATGCTTCTACTGGTGTGCTGGCAGACCCTCACCCACTCATCCTGAGAAAAATGTTATCTAACCTTGTACCTCTCTCAGGGTGCAGGGACGCCTCTGAGACAGAACAGTACTGGAGGCAAGAACAGAAACTTTGCAGAGATCAGATCTGCTCAGTTATTCCAGGTGGCCAGGAAACCTGGAACTGAGTTGAGTGGCCAATAGTGACACCTGGATGGGAAGGGAGTCCAGTCCTTCAGATCCTAAAAGTAGACATGAATTGATTCTAAGGCAGAAAAGCCCACCAAAGTCCCAGGGCTTGGCATCACAGCAGATACCATCTCTATCTGGCCTCACAGAAACTTTAGGGGCTGGGGCACCAAAGGTTCTGGGCAGGGGCAGATGGTGAATTGGGGTGTTTGGCCAGGGCTATTCACTTGATGATATAGATCCTGCACTTTGGTGGAGTTGAATATTCACCTGGAGCTGGCAGATGGTGAGGCTGCTTTTCCTTCTACTAACTCACCCCAGGAGAAGCCAGTCCCATGGGAAGATTTCATCCTGCAATGGGTCAGATAGGTCATTGCACTTGCTGAAGATCATGGGTAGACAAGAGTATGGGGACTGAAGGTCCCTCTGAGCCCTCTGAGCATTTGTACCTAGCAATCAAGGAGTCAGAGCCTGGCACCCACTAGGTAGAACACAACATCCTGGAAAGTCATGGAAAAATCCCATTGTGCCCACCAGCTTGCTGTGTGGCTTTGGCAGAGTAACCTGACCCCTCTTAGCTCCCTTTTATGCATGGAAAAGTCAGGTGATAATCTATCCTCAACTGCCTCCTGAGTAGTCGTGTTCAGTGTTCCTGTGGGGAGGTCCTGTTGCCCCAGGCTGCTGTGACACTAAGCCCTGACCTGGAGGCAGAGGTGCTCCCAGGACACAGAGTGGGGGGATGCTTGGTGAAGCCTTGCCTTAACCCTAAGACCTGACTCTGACAGGTGTAGGGGGAACAGTCTGGGCCCCCATCAATTACTACTCTCATTGAGAAATCAGAGGCACTTACCCAGGCATGCACTTGAAGTAAGTTCAGCCCGGGCATAAGCTGAGAATTGTGGAGAGAGTAGCCTGTGTCTCTCCCCTTCTCCCTCTGAAAGGGCTTGGGCTGATGGCTTCAAAAGAAAAGCAGTGAAGTCTCCCCAGGCCCTGGATCACTAGAACTTCACAGGGTCCTGGGAGTGCAGAGGATGGAGGCAACCATCCCACTTGCTGGCAAGTGGTGTTGAGACACAGAGTGGGAACTGTCCACTACCACATGATGAGTTAGCAACTGTACTGATTCCTGAGCAGGGCACTACCTCCTAGGCCATGTTTGCTGCTCACCTCCTTGCTCTCCTCAGTGATGCAGTCTTCTGGGAGCATAGCCCAGGGGTGGGTATGAGAGGGAGGCTCCCAACTTCTCACCCCCCATTTTCCTTTCTGTAAATCAGTTATCATAACAATACCTCCCACAGACACACTGTGAGGACTAAATACTATAGTTCCCAGGGTGACAAGGCTTTGTGCAGCACCAAGCACATGGCAAGACTCAGGGAGCACTAGCCTTGCCATCACCACCACCATACCCAGGGAGGTGAAACTTTCAGGTTGCCCTTCACTTCAGCCTAGCATTTGCTGTCCTTGAATGGCATATGCTTCCCAGCTTCTGCTGCACCTGGAAAAATTTCTACTTCTGCTCTGCCCACAAGATTAGGTCCCTCAGGTTTTGGTGGGGAGTTTGCAAGAGAAAGTGACATATGCCTAGAATGGGTGACCCTGAACAGTGAGCCAGGGTCACTAGAAGGTAGGATAAAAGGGTGCAGAAGAAAGGTTTACCTTTAAGAGATCATTTGGTCTGTATAGATGCTTTGTGGCAGGTTCAGACAGAGCCAACCCAAGAGAAAGGAATCTCTCTCTCACCTTAATCAAAGAAGGGTTGGTTGAGGTGAGCTGGGCCTTGACTTATCCAAGGGAGTCCATGGAACCCAGGTTGAAGTGGGCAGCGGGACTACTGGCTGTCTACTCATAGTCTACACACATTGGTCAGCAAGAATGATCCCCCTACCATGTCTCCAAAGTCTCAGCCTGCCCAGGGATGACCCAGTGGTCTCCATGCTCCATCTCTTCCTGACACATGAGGGTTTAAGTCATCAATGTGGAGGGTGTTACCTGACTGCCCTTTCTGTCTGTGAGTCCTGGAAATCTTCAGAATGTCCTTGTGGGCAGACAGGAATTATTCTGTCACTCAAGAAGCTGGGAAAACCAAATGACAGAGTTGTTAAGGAGAGACACCACAGGTTGATGGAGGCCTCTCAGCCAAGAGAAGCAACCTCCTCAGCAGGAATGGAACCAAAGCCATGCACAGTAGGTCTGGTGTGCAAACTTCTGGAGATCTTACCACTCTGAGCCCAGCCCTGTCTTGACCAACTTCGAAGATCCTGGGTGAAAAAGTAGATAATTCAAACTGGGACAAGTTAGAGCTGCTGCTCTCACAAAAGGCCCAAAGGGGCCTGACCTTGAGTGTCGGTGCAGGCTCCCAAGGCAAGTCTGACACTCAACTTTTGACCTGGGAGTGAGGAAGAAAGAGTTTGGGACCTAGGGAAATGGGTGGGAGCTATAGAGCCATAGGATGAAACATGCAATCCTTCACCCAGTTTGGGCAGGGTCCACAGAAGTGGGAAAAAAAAGCTGAATGTGGAGAAGACATCCCTCAAGATCAGTCATCTGACCACTAGCCTAGCCATGCTTCACAGGTAAGAGCCCAGGACACAAGACATTTGACAGGCAAAGCCCCTGCCTAGTGACACTCACTGCTCTACCCATGATGTGATTGACATCATAAGTCTCAGACATCATCCTTGGCAGGCCCTAGAGACTCAGGCCACAAAACTCACAGGGTCTTGTAACCAAACTCAAGGTAGCACTCTTATCCCTGGAATCTCATATCACTCTGTCATCATGGAAGTGACCCAAACAGGCTGCCCCCTGAAAGACCTTTCCCCAAAGACAGAAATACCCACTATTTCCCCAACCCCTCCTTGGGATAGTCAGTGTGGGGTTTCCCTTATTTACCAGAATCCATTGGGGCACTCAGCTATAAAGTGAAGGCCTGGCAGGCAGGTGGTGGGGCAGAGACTATGGCTATGTATACTACTGTGGGCAGAGAGCAGTTTTCTCTGTGAGGAACAGAGAGAAGTGGATGAGGTTAGGCTGAGGTCGAATGAGAATGCTGCCCCTTTCAGTTCTGTAAAAGTACCCCTGAACTGAGCCCTTTCTGTTTCCAATGGTAATTATCATCACAAAATAATTCCATGTTCTTTGTTACATTGATGTTATTGACAAATTGCAATAACAATCACGTCTACATAGAGGTGGGATACCTTGGCTGCTGGGATGGCTGTTCTGGACATAGTAGCAGAGAAGGAAAGAGAATAGCCCACAGCTTGGCTGATAGGCTCTTGGCCCCCAGAAATTTGATGTCCATAGCTTTTTTTTCACCTCCTCCAATTTTCAAGGGCTCAGAATGCAAGTCACCTTGGTGACTGACCAGAGTCAACCTGGTGCCACCCTGGTGTCAGGGCCATAAAGTGGGGAGGGGACTACACTGCTTGACCTCATAGGTATCTTGACCTCACATCTGCAGCTCTCAGCCCAGTCCTTATACAGAGGTCTTGGGTCTCTGTTCTCTTTTGTAACTTGCCTGGTATATTCTCATCAGTTCAGCAACCCTGGTGTCTGATTTCTGCCTCCTCAACTCAGAAAAGAGGAATGGCTCTGGCTGAGACAGGCCCTCCCTGTATCACACTGAGAAAGTGCCATCAATCAAGGATCCAGGTGAACATGAGGCCACCTGCTATGCTTTCATATGTTTTCTTTTTCCCAGGGTATGGAGTTCTGCCCAGCCTGTTTCCCAATGCCTGAAGCACTTGCTTCATACATTATATCCAGTTTCATATTCATCTATCATGAGGGGGCAGGTCCAATACCATTGATTCTACTATTTTGGGGGATAGGAGTCTGCGTTTCACCCACTGCACGGCACTCGGGATCAGACTCAGGTTAATCATACTCAGCACATCCATGGTGTGTGCAATCCACCTCATGTCACATTATGCTTTATTGTTCCCTCCCATTCCAACCATCTTCTCGTAGGAACCATATACCCAATGGGTTTGATATATGGGTTTGAATATAACAATTCTTTGGCTATGGATGGAACTAAATAAAATGTCATTCTGCTTTGGATTATGTTTTCTCTTTCACTTGTTTCCTTTATTCAAGACCATCTATGTTGCTATGTGTGCACATTAGTTTTCTTTCTATATAACATTCCTTAATGTACTTCAACTGTATCTTTTGTATTCATTGTTCCACTGGTGGGCTCCAAGATTGCTGCTGGCTCCTACCACCATCAGGATCAACATTTCTCTTGCATCCCCACACACGTCCTTTCAGACATTCGAAAAAAATATATTGAATTTTGGACTTATTGAATCCAGGGATGCCTGGGTGGCTCAGTCGATTAAACACTCAACTTTTGGTTTGGATTCAGGTCGTGATTTCACAGTTCATGAGTTTGAGCCCCGAGTGCAACACTGCACTAACAGTGTGGAGCTTGCTTGATTCTCTCTCTTTCTCTCTCTGCCCCTCCCCCACTTGTGTACATGCTCTCTCTTTCTCTCTCTCTCTCTCAAAATAAATAAACTTTTAAAAAACATTTATTTACTTTTGAGACAAAGACAGAGACAGATAGAAACAGAGTGTGAATGGGGAAGGGGCAGAGAGAGAGAGGGAGACAGAATGCAAAGCAGGCTCCAGGCTCTGAACTGTCAGCAAAGAGCCCGACGCAGGGCTAGAACCCACAGACTGCGAGATCATGACCTGAGTCGAAGTCAGATGCTTAGCTGACTGAGCCACCTACGTGCCCTAATAAATAAACAGACTTAAAAAAAAAGAATCAAAATGCCAGGTTTGTACACATCAGAAAGGACCATTGAGGGAAGTGCGGGATTGTCATCCCCAGAGATCCCTAGGGCTGACATGAGTATAACAGTTACTGTTAACCCTTTCCCTTATTCTCACCCAATCACACAGAAAATAATAAGTTACTTTCCCTGCATATATGTATCCTAATTTTCCTTTGTATACTTTTTTAAATCTTTCTAGAAAGGCAAACATTTGATTTGACAGGAACATATCATTTAGTTCTGATGACTGTGGATACTCACCTCCAGCTTTCTCTCTTGGGAGGGTTACCCCCCTGTGGGGTTCCCTCTATCCTCCCTTTTACTCTAAAACTTTTAATCATTTGCCAATCTGGACAGGTACCTGTTATCATTAATTTATGAATCCAAAATTTTATGACAGGCAGGAAAGCCTTTTTTTTTTGAGTTTTGGATGTCTTTTTCTTCTATCTTGATAACTGCCCCTGAGTTGAGGAATTGAAAGCATAAAAGGATTTAATTACTTGCCTGAAATGAAGATTGAGTAAGAGAAAATATCAAGAGAACAAACACAAAGTTATTGATATTTATATAAATTATAATTTTTCTTTAACTACTAATTATGCAAAGCAGAATTGTGAAAGGGAAATGCCTGATTGTCCAATTTAGAGAAATCTGAATTTATATGCTGACATGGTATGCCCATGGGCCTGTTACTGAACCCCCTTTGAACCTCCATTTTTATATAAAATAATAGTTTCTATAGGCTTAGGACTGTTGTGAAGATTAAACGAGATGGGGTATCTTGAGCTACCTAGCGTGTGTTAAGGTCTATATTAGGTTATTCCATCTTTATTAGTCATTCTTATGTTACAGAGCATGCTGGTGAAAAATCAGTGTGAACAAGCCTGAAAGCTCTTGGTGCATTTGTATGAATCTCAATTATGACTGGGGCCATTGTCATTCCTGGCACCTGAACTGAGGATGAATTTCTTTGATGCCCCTTGCAGACCATGGATTCAAGCACCCAGCTTCTCACTCTTGCTTTGCACCCACTCTGTGAGCTCCAGGCAGCTCTGTACTGAATAGACCTAGAAACTCAGAGAGATTTCCTAAAATAATCCCACAATTATACTTTATTCATGGAAATTCCTGGGAAATGAATCTGGACACTGCCTCTCTACTACAGCCTTCCAGGTGTCCCTATGACCGTGCTGCTTTGGAAGGGGTGTTGTGCTCAGACCAGTCATTGATGAGGGCCCTGGAATTCTCTTCCAGGTTAGATTTGCTGAGACCCAGAGCTGGTGCCAGAGCAGTTGGGAAAACTATCTGGTGGTGAATGCTAACTTCTCTAGCTTCTGTGGTATCATTATTTAATTACAGTCTGAGGGAGGAGAATGTGTTATATGTATGTAATAAATGTGTTGCATGATTTTTTCCAATATTTATGGATGGAAATGTAATGAGGAATGTTGATGTATGTGATATAGTTTGGTGCTTCTGTGTAAAGACTGGATTTGAAACTCATGGCTCAGAGCTGACTTTGGGAAATGAACCCTAGGGAATAATTGAAGATGGAGGAGAGCAGCCTTGTCCCTCTGATGCCAGGTTTTCAGATTCTGGGAAGGCTGAGAGACAGAGAGAAAGCTCTGAGGGATGGGATTGATCTGCATCAGAAGGAATCTGACCCCATTATTTCTGGATTGACCTTTACCTTCTGCCTCATCCTGAAGGATGAATACCACAGGATTATGTCTCCAAACCTCCAAAGGCCAATACTGGCAGTTTATGTGGACACAGAGGCAGAACTCCTATGAGAGCCACTGGCCAGTATCACCATGAACAGTTAACCCTGAAGAGACAAGATATGTGCCGATGGGCTGACGCAAATGAAAGTGTGTGGGGAAGATGAATATCAGGAAGGGACTGGAGAGAGAGTCCATGGGCAAACCTGATATCCAGCCAACTGGCTGGCATTCGTTGTGTATGACTTGGCTAGGTACTGTGTGGAGTGCGCTAAAGAAAAGGAAATGGAGGGAAAGTCTCTGCACTTGGGGAAAATAAGACCTATGCTGTAAAATCAATGGATTTGAGATTTAAGCAGAGTGTGAGTGTGAGTTTCAGAGTCCAGCAAACGTGTGTTCTAAGTGCTTGGACCCTTGGCTGACTGACTGACTGACTCAGGGAGGGCAGCTGAGAGTAAGATGTATTAAAGGACATATCTAAGATGAGAATCACAGTATCCCATAGCATTACTCTTGGTAGCAACCTTATGAACCACCAATTCTCTGAAGCTAAAATACTCTTTAAAAGCGTATTTTCAATATAAAACATAGATGTATTCATTCATACAGATGGCTTTTATTTTATCACCTGGCTCTATGAATGTGTGTGTGTGTGTGTGTGTGCACCTGTACACACCGATGTATATGCACCTGTGTGAAAGGAAGGGTACAATATGTTTCTTACCCTTCTTACTGCTTCCAAGTTTTGGCAACTTAACAGAGGTGGTGCTTGATCTGTCACAGAACCCGAGACTGTAGGATGGATATAGTGGTGATACCTTTAATTAGAACCCAGGAGACCTGAAGTCTCATTATACTTTTGCTCAATCATCTGTGTGGTCTTGAAAAAACTCATTGACTCAAGCCTCAGTTTTCTTTTGTTTGGCATGAAGCGTTTGGGATAGTAGCTGTACCATGATTATGAAATCTCTTCAAATTTTAACATATTATGGTTAAAACATGCCATTTACAACATTGAGATTATAAACTGTTTTGATAGAAGCTAAAGTTTCAAGTTTAAAGCATAATTTAGATAAATAAAATTATTCAGGGAAATATATGCTAGGTTCACATTTGGAGATGGTCACAGTTTGTAGGCTGGTAGATGAATCAGAAAGTCATCTCTGAGAACCAAGAAGATGCAAAACATGCAGAAGAAAAAGCTCCGAGGGCAACTAGGTATAGAGAAAGGAGAGGTGTGTCTGCTCCACAGAGCACAAGCAAATTATCACCTGATCTCTTCTGGAGCTGCCAGGTATTTGTTTTCCTGTAGCTATTTGGACTGGAATATTCAAAGGAGAGGAGTGTTGTCATATCCCTTTTTTCTCTTCCACCAGCATGTGCACATGCTCACATGCACATATACACACACAACAGGGTGTATGTATCATGAGCTGACATTAATGAGAAGGAACAATGGAAAGGACATGAGTGTTTATATGGATCTAGGTCTCCTTGCCATCTTCCTGAAGATCTGCAGGACTCTGAGAGATGGGAGAAGCTACATTTTATACTTTGAGGCTTAGCAAGCACCAGAGGACTGACATTGGACTTGTTTAAATGAGAAATTAAAAATCATTATTGCTTAGGAAGGAAAAGCCTGAAGCATAAACACATCAAAGATTCTGCAGCTGTGCACCCTGCTCCCTGCTAATGATGGATTCACCCTGACTTAAATCCCTTGGCAACTGTTCGTGTGCAAGTACATGAACCACCTCCTCTGATTGTGGGTGACATTTTCACAGAGAATATTCAGTCTTGAATCAGGTAGTATTAGGCCTTCAAGTTTGGTCTTTGCATGTCCTTACAAATTTTTTAAATTATTTTGTCAATTTCTAAAACAATACTCCTGGGGACTTTGGAAATGCACTTAATCTGTAGATAAATTTGAGGAGAATTGGTAATAATATTAAGTCATGACCCCTATACAGGTATATTTCCTCCCTCATATAGGTCTTTTTCTCTTGTAGTTTACAAAAGATGCCTGATTTATTGCTAAATATTTCATATTTTTGTCTTATTCTACTAAATAGTATTTTTAAATTCTTAAGCTCCAAAATATCCTTTATTAGTATTACAAAATATAATTCATCTGTTGTCAAGGATATATATTTTTAAGTGGATTTTATTTTTTAGAACAGTTTTAGATTTACAAAAAAGGTTGAGAAGAGAGTACAGAGAGTTCCCATATATCAGTACCCAATTTCCCTCACTGTAAATATCTTATATCAGTATGGTACATTTGTCACAATTAACGGACCTACCAAGATCCATTATTAATGACTATAGTCCATAGTTTATTCACATGACCTTAGTCCCCCGCCCCTTATCTTATTCCTCTTCCAGGATCCCATCCAGAAAACCACATCACATTTTAACAGCCTGTCTTCTTGGTCTCTTCCTGGCTCTGAGTAGTACTGGTTGCTTTGTAGAATGTCTTTCAAGTGAAATGTCTCTGATGTTTTTCTCCTGATTAGACTGGGTTTATAGTTTTGTTTTTTTTTGGTTTTTTTGGGGGGGGTGGAGGATAGATGATCACAGAAGGAAAGTGCCATCCTCATCACACCATATCAAAGATCCATCCTATCAACATTATATGACACTGTTATTATTCACCTTGATCACCTGACTAGGACAGAGTTTGTCAGGTTTCTTCATTGTAAAGTTACTCTTTATTCCTCCCATTCCCATAATGAACTTTTTAGAAGGAAGTCACTATGTGCAGACCACACTTAAGGACTGGGGAGTTATGCTACCCTTGCTTGAGGGCAGAGTATCTACATAAATTTTTTGGAATTCTTCTGCATGGGGATTGTCCCATCTTACCAGTGTATTTGTTTATGCAACCATTTATTTATATTGTGTGCATTCATGGATATATATTTTATGCTTAATTTTGGCCATTAGGTATACTTTCAGTTGGCTCCCACGTCTCATTGACATCCTCTCATCAATGTGGGTTTGTTGTTCTTGTTAGCACTTTCTTACGTTCTGGCACTATAGCGTGCTCAATGATTCTCTAGTCTCTTTCTTGTCTAATCTTAGAATCAACCATTTCTCCAGGAATCCCTGGGTCCTTTTATTGGAGAATGATATTAGAAAGCATAATATGAGTGATATGTATAATTGATTTTTGTACAAGGATTTTGTATCCTGCAAACTTGCTAAACACATTCATCATTTCTACTATGTGGTTTTCTTTTGTTTTTCGACTTTCTTTTTTAACTTAAGTAAGCACATAATCTGTGGAGAAAGATATTTTCAGTTATTTCTGTTCAAGCTGGATATCTGTTATTTAATTTTCTTGTTAAACTGTTTAAAGGTTCTAAACCAGTGTTCAAAATAAGGACCATATGTCTTTTTCTTGTTAGTAATTTTGAGGGAAGTATTGAATCTTCGCTGCTAAGTATGACATTAACTATAGTAGGTTTTTCATTGATATTTTTTACCAGGTTGATAGCTGACAGTTTTCATTATAAATGGATGTTGGATTTTATCAACTTTTTTTTTCTGCATCAGTTGAGATAATCACATAGTTTCTCTATTTTAGACTGTTAATATGATGAATTACACTGACTGATTTTTCTAATATATTCTGACACTAATTACCTCTAAGCTAAAGTCTGTTCTCCACAACGCTGCCTTCACTTGAGATACCAGTCAAACTTTGGGGTCCCTAGGCCACCTGCACTCTGACTAATTGGCTACAAACCCAGAAGGCCCCCACAACCTTCCTCAAGTTCAGTAATTCATGAGAATGGCACATAAAACTCAGGAAAACACTGTATTATGAGTATTAATTTACTATAAAGCATATAGATCGGGGCAGCCAAATAAAGAGACACAGAGTGAGCTATAGAAGAGTCCTGAATGCAGAGCTTCCATATTCTCTCCCTCTGAAATCAGGCCATCAAGTCCTATCTTCAATTTATTTTGGGTTTAATGTTGTATTTTAATTTCTTCCAGCCAAAGTATATTTTTGAATTTCAGTGTTGATTTCTTCTTTGATTTGAGTGCTTGTTTATAAGTGTGTTATTTATTTTCCAGATAATTGGAACTTTTTAAGAGATATTTCTATTATTGATCTCTAATATAATTCCATTGTGGGCAGAGAACATATTTTATGTATTAGTTTGATTCTTTTAAATTGATTCAGATTTTTTGGCCCAATAACATGGTCTAATCTTGGAAAATATTCTGTGCACAGTTGAAAAGAAATGATTACTGTGCTCTCTTGGGCATAATATTCAATAAATGCCAATTAGGTCAAGTTGGTTGACAGTATTTTTCAAATCTCCTCTATCTACATTGATTCTCTCTATACTTGTCCCATGAATTATTGAGAAATGGTTATTAAAAACGATTAAATTTGTGGATTTTTTTAATTTCTCCTTGCAATTCTAAGAGTTTTTGCTTGAATATTTTATTGTATTTTATGTTTGATATTTGTAATAACTGTGTTATTAGGTCTGACTCTTATTCATTTGATATTTTAAAACTGTGTTTAGAATTGTTATGTGCTCCTGATGAACTTATCATTATTGTGGACACATTTCCTCCCAATATTCTTTGTTCTGAAATCTACCTTGTCTCATATTGATATAGTCACTACAGCCTTCTTTTGACAAGTTCTCGAACGCTATGTTTTTTAGCACTTTTGCTTTTCATTTATCTGTGTCTTGATTTCTATTTCTCTGACAAGGAGTGACATTGAGCATCTTTTCATGTGTCTCTTGGCCATATATCACCTGACACCAGTCAGAGTGGCTAAAATGAACAAATCAGGAGACTATAGGTGCTGGAGAGGATGTGGAGAAACAGGAACCCTCTTGCACTGTTGGTGGGAATGCAAACTGGTGCAGCCGCTCTGGGAAACAATGTGGAGGCTCCTCAAAAAATAGGGGCGCCTGGGTGGCTCAGTCGGTTAAACGTCCGACTTCATCTCAGGTCACGATCTCACGTCCGTGAGTTCGAGCCCCGTGTCGGGCTCTGGGCTGATGGTTCAGAGCCTGGTGCCTGCTTCCGATTCTGTGTCTCCCTCTCTCTCTGGCCCTCCCCCGTTCATGCTCTGTCTCTCTCTCTGTCTCAAAAATAAATAAAAAACGTTAAAAAAATTAAAAAAAAATTAAAAGTAGATCTACCCTATAACCCAGCAATAGCACTGCTAGGAATTTTCCCAAGGGATACAGGGGTGCTGATGCATAGGGACATTTGTACCCCAATGTTTATAGGAGCACTTTCAACAATTGCCAAATTATGGAAAGAGCCTAAATGTCCATCAATTGATGGATGGATAAAGAAGTTGTGGTTTATATATACAATGGAATACTATGTGGCAGTGAGAAAGAAAGAAATATGGTCTTTTGTAGCAACATGGATGGAACTGGAGAGTGTTATGCTAAGTGAAATAAGTCACAGAGAGAAAGACAGATACCATATGTTTTCACTTTTATGTGGATCCTGAGAAACTTAACAGAAGATCATGGGGTGGGGGAAGAGAAAAAATGTTAGAGAGAGAGGGAGGCAAACCATAAGAGACTCTTAAAAACTGAGAATAAACTGAGGGTTGATGGGGGGGTGAGAGGGAAGGGAGCGTGGGTGATGGATATTGAGGAGGGCAACTGTTGGAATGAGCACTGGGCGTTGTATGGAAACCAGTTTGACAATAAATTTCATATTTTAAAAAAAGTTAAAAAATTTATCTGTGTCTTTATTTTTAAAATGGGTTTCTGCTAGGCAGCATACTAGTGGGTCTTGATATTTTTATCCAATTTAGCAATCTCTGCCAGGGCTTTTAATTCCTTTATTTCTATATTAATTTTTTTATTTATTTGTTTAGATTTATTTATTTAGATGCCAGCAAGTATCATTTTTTATTTTGCCAATATTTAATTTCTTTATACATTTATTTATTTTTGAGAGAGAGAGAGAAAACGCACAAGTGGGGGAGGGGCAAAGAGAAAAGGAGACACAGAATCCAAAGCAGGCTCCAGACTCTGACCTGTCAGCACAGAGCCCGACTCAGGGCTTGGATGCACAAACTGTGAGATCATGACCTGAGCCGAAGTTGGATGCTTAACCGACTGAGGCACCCAGGCTCAATATTTTGCCAATATTTAATCTTTCTTATAATGCAAGTCAGTAATTCAACTGAATTATTACTACTACTGCTGCTACTACTATTATTATTATTAGATAGTTTAATGTTCATTTATTTATTTTGAGGGAGAGAGAGAGAGAGACCTCATTCAGGGGAGAAGCAGGTGGAGGGGAAGAGAGAGAGAAACCCAAGCAGCCGCTGCACTGTCAGCACAGAGCCTGACTTGGTTTGATCTCATGAACCCAGGAGATCATGACCTGAGGCAAAATCAAGAGTTGGATGCTTAACCAACTGAGCCACGCAGGCACCCCCTCTATTATTAGATTTGTTTAACACATTGTTTTGCCTTTTTCTCAGAAAGTTATTTTCACTGGATATAGTATTCAAAGTTGACAAACTTGACATTTCAGTACTTTTAAGATGTTGACCCACGTTTCTTCACAAGCTTTATGTCTGACCAGAAATCTGTCATCATTCTATATTTGTTCCATTGCATATAAACTGTCTTTTTTCTTTAGCTGCTTTTGATATTTTCTCTTCGTCACCGGTTTTGAGCAATATGACGATGTTGCACCTTGGTGCATTTTAGTCTTGTTCTTGGGTTCTATTGAATTTGGATGTGTGACTTTATAGTTTTCATCAAATTTGAAAACAAATTTTCATCATTTATTCAAATATTGTTTTTGTTCCCCTCTTACCTCTCATATCTGTAAAGGTCTTAAACTACACATACAATAGAATAGTTGAAGTTGTCTCAAACCTCATGATATTCTGTTCCATATGAATATAATATTATATACAATTTAAATATATATGAATTCTCTTTTTTCTCTTTGCAATTTTTATGTACACTAATCTTTACTTCTGTGATACCTATTTGCTATTATTCATAATCCAGTATGTTTTGCATTTTATACAATTTTTTATTTTTACAAGTTTGATTTGAGTCTTTTTATCTTTTATGTCTCCATTTACATTTTTAAAAAATATAGAATACACATGCAATAGTTGTTTCAGGGGTCATGTTTACTAATTCTAACACCTATTGCAGTTTTTGGTTGATTTCAATGGATTTTTCTCATCTTGGATCATATATTCCTGCTTCTTTGTATACCAGGTAACTTTTTACTTGATGCCATTGTTAATTTTACCTTGTTAGGTGCTGGATTATTTTTACATTCCTGTATATATTATTGGGCTTTGTTCTGGGATGCTGTTATATTACTTGGAATCAGTCTGGTCCTTTGTGTCCTACTTTTATCTTTTCTTAGTCTGGACTGAAGCTCTGTTCAGTGTAGAGATAATTATTTTCTACTACTGAGACAAGACCTTCCTGTACACTATAGCAAATGTCTGGTGAAAACAGGTACTATTCCTATTCTGTGTGAGTGCTGGGCACTGTTACCTCTAATCCTTTTGGGTAGTTATGTTCCTGACCTTGGTTGACATTGTTACAGCCAGACCCTGATTCATGCTCAATTACCCAGATTTGCTTGTTAATACTACAATGTGTAGTAAAGGTAATCTCCTGGGAGGAATTTTACTTGTTTTTCCAAAGTCAAATGCAAACAGATTAATTCTTCCCCTTTTGGGAAACTCTGTGCCTTGATTCATTTTCCTCTGTAATACAGGTACTTAGAACTAGTGGAGTGTGTGAATGGAATTTATTTTTCCTCCTGTAGGTGACTGGAAAGGAGGACAGTAGCCTTAGACCTTAATACCATCTTTGGTACTTGATCTGGCTAGGGTATGTGACATGTGTCTCTGTATTCCAAGCTAATCCCAGGCAGGGATTCCTCTTCCCAGGAGGATAAGCATCTTCCGGGACTTATTAATACTAGATTCCAGTAGTTTCTTTAATAGATCTTCTTCTCTATTAAAACAATAAGATATTCCTTAAATAGAGTTTACTTCTTAATTTCTAACCTATAATCTTGTATTTATCTTATTTGACCTAAAGGACAGGGTAGGAGTTTCAGTAACATGTTAATAAATGTTTAAAAGAAGAGGTAGAGGTTACATTCTTGCCTTTTTCCCAGTCATAGGTTTTCACAGATAAGTAGGATATCAGATACAGGGGTTTGTTGCTGTTGTTTGTTTGTTTGTTTGTTTTTTATTTCCTTGTTCTACCCTTTATCAATTTTAGAAAATCTCTTCTATACATAGTTATATAAGAATTTTATCATGAATAGATGTAGTAATTTGTGAAATTCTTTTATTTTTTTTCCATTGGGATAGCTGTTTTTTCTTTTACTTGGTTAATGTGGTGAATTATATTGATTGATTAATGAATGGTAAACCACATTGACATTGCTTAGATAAGTCCAAATTTTACATAATTAATTACATTTCTTTGTATATTTATGCATGTGTGTCTACTGTATTTAATTCACTAATATTTTGTTAGACTTTCATGTTAATTTCATGAAGGATATCTTTCTATATTTTTCTTGTTTATAATAACTTTATTTGGTTGTAATATTATTGTAATGCTGGCTTCATATAATGAGTTGGGGAAATGTTCCCTTCCTTTATTTTAAGAAAGAATTTGAATAGTATTGGTATTATTTTGTACTCCCATATTGATGAAATTAATCAGTGAAGCTATCTGTATAATTTCCCCTCTGATAGTACTAACATCTGTTTCATATCTCAGTCTCTAAATATAACTTTGATTCTTTTCTTTTCTTTTTCTTTTTTTTTTTTTTTTTTTTGAGAGAGAGAGAGCATGTGCGCATGAGTAGGGGAGGGGCAGAGGGAGAGAAAGACAGAGAGGGAGAGAGAAATCCCAAGCAGACTCCCTGCTGTCAGCACAGAGACCTACTGGGGCTCTATACGATGAACCATAAGATCATGACCTGAGCCGAAATCAAGAGTCAGAGGCTTAACTAACTAAGCCACCCCAGTGCCCCTAATTTGATTCTGTTTTTTTTATATATGAAATTTATTGTCAAATTGGTTTCCATACAACACCCAGTACTCATCCCAAAAGGTGCCCTCCTCAATACCCATCACCCACCCTCTCCTCCCTCCCACCCCCCATCAACCCTCAGTTTGTTCTCAGTTTTTAACAGTCTCTTACGCTTTGGCTCTCTCCCACTCTAACCTCTTTTTTTTTTCTTCCTCTCCGCCATGGGTTCCTGTTAAGTTTCTCAGGATCCACATAAGAGTGAAACCATATGGTATCTGTCTTTCTCTGTATGGCTTATTTCACTTAGCATCACACTCTCCAGTTCCATCCACGTTGCTACAAAAGGCCATATTACATTTTTTCTCATTGCCATGTAGTATTCCATTGTGTATATAAACCACAATTTCTTTATCCATTCATCAGTTGATGGACATTTAGGCTCTTTCCATAATTTGGCTATTGTTGAGAGTGCTGCTATGAACATTGGGGTACAAGTGGCCCTATGCATCAGTACTCCTGTATCCCTTGGATAAATTCCTAGCAATGCTATTGCTGGGTCATAGGGTAGGTCTATTTTTAATTTTCTGAGGAACCTCTACACTGCTTTCCAGAGAGGCTGCACCAGTTTGCATTCCCACCAACAGTGCAAGAGGGTTCCCATTTCTCCACATCCTCGCCGGCAGCTATAGTCTCCTGATTTGTTCATTTTGGCCACTCTGACAGGTGTGAGGTGATACCTGAGTGTGGTTTTGATTTGTATTTCCCTGATGACGAGCGACGCTGAACGTCTTTTCATGTGCCTGTTGGCCATCCAGATGTCTTCATTAGAGAAGTGTCTATTCATGTTTTCTGCCCATTTCTTCACTGGGTTATTTGTTTTTCAGGTGTGGAGTTTGGTGAGCTCTTTATAGATTTTGGATACTAGCCCTTTGTCCGATATGTCATTTGCAAATATCTTTTCCCATTCCGTTGGTTGCCTTTTAGTTTTGTTGGTTGTTTCCTTTGCTGTGCAGAAGCTTTTTATCTTCATAAGGTCCCAGTAATTCACTTTTGCTTTTAATTCCCTTGCCTTTGGGGATGTGTCGAGTAAGAGATTGCTACGGCTGAGGTCAGAGAGGTCTTTTCCTGCTTTCTCCTCTAAGGTTTTGATGTTTTCCTGTCTCACATTCAGGTCCTTTATCCATTTTGAGTTTATTTTTGTGAATGGTGTGAGAAAGTTTATTTTTGTGAGTGGTGTGAATGGTGTGAGTTTCAACCTTCTGCATGTTGCTGTCCAGTTCTCCCAGCACCATTTGTTAAAGAGGCTGTCTTTTTTCCATTGGATGTTCTTTCCTGCTTTGTCAAAGATGAGTTGGCCATACGTTTGTGGGTCTAGTTCTGGGGTTTCTATTCTATTCCATTGGTCTCTGTGTCTGTTGTTGTGCCAATACCATGCTGTCTTGATGATGACAGCTTTGCAGTACAGGATAAAGTCTGGGATTGTGATGCCTCCTGCTTTGGTCTTCTTCAAAATTCCTTTGGCTATTCAGGGCCTTTTGTGGTTCCATATGAATTTTAGGATTGCTTGTTCTAGTTTCGAGAAGAATGCTGGTGCAATTTTGATTGGGATTGCATTGAATGTGTAGATAGCTTTGGGTAGTATTGACATTTTGAAAATATTTATTCTTCCAATCCATGAGCAGGGAATGTCTTTCCATTTCTTTAAATCTTCTTCAATTACCTTCATAAGCTTTCTATAGTTTTCAGCATACAGATCCTTTTTACATCTTTGGTTAGGTTTATTCCTAGGTATTTTATGCTTCTTGGTGCAATTGTGAATGGGATCAGTTTCTTTATTTGTCTTTCTGTTGCTTCATTGTTAGTGTATAAGAAGCCAACTGATTTCTGTACATTGATTTTGTATCCTGCAACTTTGCTGAATTCATGTATCAGTTCTAGCAGACTTTTGGTGGAGTCTGTCGGATTTTCCATGTATAATATCATGTCATCTGCAAAAAGCGAAAGCTTGACTTCATCTTTGCCAATTGTGATGCCTTTGATTTCCTTTTGTTGTCTGATTGCTAATGCTAGAACTTCCAGCACTATGTTAAACAACAGCAGTGAGAGTGGGCATCCCTGTCGTGTTCCTGATCTCAGGGGAAAAGCTCTCAGTTTTTCCCCGTTGAGGATGATGCTAGCTGTGGGCTTTTCATAAATGGCTTTTATGATCTTTAAGTATGTTCCTTCTATCCCGACTTTCTCAAGGGCTTTTATTAAGAAAGGGTGCTAGATTTGGTCAAAGGCCTTTTCTTCATTGATTGACAGGATCATATGGTTCTTCTCTTTTTTTTTGTTAATGTGATGTATCACGTTGATTGATTTGCAAATGTTGAACCAGCCCTGCATCCCAGGAATGAATCCCACTTGACCATGGTGAATAATTCTTTTTATATGCCGTTGAATTCAATTTGCTAGGATCTTATTGAGAATTTTTGCATCCATATTCATCAGGGATATTGGCCTGTAGTTCTCTTTTTTTTACTGGGTTTCTATCTGGTTTAGGAATCAAAGTAATACTGGCTTCATAGAATGAGTCTGGAAGTTTTCCTTCCCTTTCTATTTCTTGGAATAGCTTGAGAAGGATAGGTATTATCTCTGCTTTAAACGTCTGGTAGAACTCCCCTGGGAAGCCATCTGGCCCTGGACTCTTATTTGTTGGGAGATTTTTGATAACCGATTCAATTTCTTCACTGGTTATGGGTCTGTTCAAGCTTTCTATTTCCTCCTGATTGAGTTTTGGAAGCGTGTGGGTTTTCAGGAATTTGTCCATTTCTTCCAGGTTGTCCAATTTGTTGGCATATAATTTTTCATAGTATTCCCTGATAATTGTTTGTATTTCTGAGGGATTGGTTGTAATAATTCCATTTTCATTCATGATTTGATCTATTTGGCTCATCTCTCTTTTCTTTTTGAGAAGCCTGGCTAGAGGTTTGTCAATTTTGTTTAGTTTTTCAAAAAACCAACTCTTGGTTTCGTTGATCTGCTCTACAGTTTTTTTAGATTCTATATTATTTCTGCTCTGATCTTTATTATTTCTCTTCTTCTGCTGGGTTTAAGCTGCCTTTGCTGTTCTGCTTCTAGTTCCTTTAGGTGTGCTGTTAGATTTTGTATTTGGGATTTTTCTTGTTTCTTGAGATAGGCCTGGATTGCAATGTATTTTCCTCTCAGGACTGCCTTCGCTGCGTCCCAAAGTGTTTGGATTGTTGTATTTTCATTTTTGTTTGTTTCCATATATTTTTTAATTTCTTCTCTAATTGCCTGGTTGACCCACGCATTCGTTAGTAGGGTGTTCTTTAACCTCCATGCTTTTGGAGGTTTTCCAGACTTTTTTCTGTGGTTGATTTCAAGCTTCATAGCATTGTGGTCTGAAAGTATGCATGGTATAATTTCAATTCTTGTAAACTTATGAAGGGCTGTTTTGTGACCCAGTATATGATCTATCTTGGAGAACGTTCCACGTGCACTCGAGAAGAAAGTATATTCTGTTGCTTTGGGATGCAGAGTTCTAAATATATCTGTCAAGTCCATCTGATCCAATGTATCATTCAGGGCCCTTGTTTCTTTATTGACCATGTGTCTAGATGATCTCTCCATTTCTGTAAGTGGGGTGTTAAAGTCCCCTGCAATGACCACCTTCTTATCAATAAGGTTGCTTATGTTTATGAGTAATTGTTTTATATATTTGGGGGCTCCAGTATTCGGTGCATAGACATTTATAATTGTTAGCTCTTCCTGATGGATAGACCCTGTAACTATTATATAATGTCCTTCTTCATCTCTTGTTACAGCCTTTAATTTAAAGTCTAGTTTGTCTGATATAAGTATGGCTACTCCAGCTTTCTTTTGGCTTCCAGTAGCATGATAGATAGTTCTCCATCCCCTCACCCTCAGTCTAAAGGTGTCCTCAGGTCTAAAATGAGTCTCTTGTAGACAGCAAATAGATGGGTCTTGTTTTTTTATCCATTCTGATACCCTATGTCTTTTGGTTGGCACGTTTAATCCATTTACATTCAGTGTTATTATAGAAAGATACAGGTTTAGAGTCATTGTGATGTCTGTATGTTTTATGCTTGTAGTGATGTCTCTGGGACTTTGTCTCACAAGGTCCCCCTTAGGATCTCTTGTAGGGCTGGTTTAGTGGTGACAAATTCCTTCAGTTTTTGTTTGTTTGGAAAGACCTTTATCTCTCCTTCTATTCTAAATGACAGACTTGCTGGATAAAAGATTCTTGGCTGCATATTTTTTCTGTCTAGCACCCTGAAAATCTTGTGCCAATTCTTTCTGGCCTGCCAAGTTTCAAAAGAGAGATCAGTCACGAGTCTTATAGGTCTCCCTTTATATGTGAGGGCACGTTTACCCCTTGCTGCTTTCAGAATTTTCTCTTTATCCTTGTATTTTGCCAGTTTCACTATGATATGTCGTGCAGAAGATCGATTCAAGTTACGTCTGAAGGGAGTTCTCTGTGCCTCTTGGATTTCAATGCCTTTTTTCTTCCCCAGTTCAGGGAAGTTCTCAGCTATTATTTCTTCAAGTACCCCTTCAGCACCTTTCCCTCTCTCTTCCTCCTCTGGGATACCAATTATGCATATATTTCTTTTTAGTGTATCAGTTCTCTAATTTTCCCCTCATACTCCTGGATTTTTTTATCTCTCTTTTTCTCAGCTTCCTCTTTTTCCATAACTTTATCTTCTAGTTCACCTATTCTCTCCTCTGCCTCTTCAAGCCGAGCTGTGGTGCTTTCCATTTTGTTATGCATTTCGTTTAAAGCGTTTTTCAGCTCCTCGTGACTGTTCCTTAGTCCCTTGATCTCTGTAGCAAGAAATTCTCTGCTGTCCTGTATACTGTTTTCAAGCCCAGCAATTAATATTATGACTATTATTCTAAATTCACTTTCTGTTATATTATTTAAATCCTTTTTGATCAGCTCATTAGCTGTTGTTATTTCCTGGAGATTCTTCTGAGGGGAATCTTCCGCTTGGTCATTTTGGATAGTCCCTGGCGTGGTGAGGACCTGCAGGGCACTTCCCCTGTGTTGTGGTGTATAACTGGAGTTGGTGGGCGGGGCCGCAGTCAGACCTGATGTCTGCCCCCAGCCCACCGCTGGGGCCACAGTCAGACTGGTGTGTGCCTTCTCTTCCCCTCTCCTAGGGGCGGGATTCACTGTGGGGTGGTGTGGCCCGTCTGGGCTACTTGCACACTGCCAGGCTTGTGATGCTGGGGATCTGGCGTATTAGCTGGGGTGGGTAGGCAAGGTGCACAGGGGCAGGAGGGGCAGGCTTATCTCGCTTCTCCTTAAGTGATCCACTTCAGGTGGGGCCCTGTGGCAGCAGGAGGCAGTCAGATCTGCTGCCGGAGGTTTGGCTCCACAGAAGCACAGAGTTGGGTGTTTGCTTAGAGCCAGCAAGTTCCCTGGCAGGAACTGGTTCTCTTTGGGATTTTGGCTGGGGGATGGGCGGGGGAGATGGCGCTGGCGAGCTCCTTTGTTCCCTGCCAAACTGAGCTCTGTCGTCCGGGGGCTCAGCAGCTCTCCCTCCCTTTGTCCTCCAGCCTTCCCGCTTTCCGAACAGAGCCGTTAACTTATGACCTCCCAGAGGCTAAGTCGCGCTTGCTGTCAGAACACAATCCGTCAGGCCCCTCCGCTTTTGCAAGCCAGACTCGGGGGCTCTGCTTGGCCGGCGAGCCGCCCCTCTGGACCGGCTCCCTCCTGCCAGTCCGTGGAGTGCGCACCGCCTCGCCGCCCTTCCTACCCTCTTCCCTGGGCCTCTAGTCTGCGCTTGGCTCCAGCGACTCCATTCTGCTAATCCTCTGGCAGTTTTCTGGGTTATTTAGGCAGGTGTAGGTGGAATCTAAGTGATCAGCAGGATGCGCGGTGAGCCCAGCGTCCTCCTATGCTGCCATCTTCCCTCAAAATCTGCCCCTAATTTGATTCTTAAAAAATGTATTTTTGCTTGTTGTTCCATCTTCCCTGTGGTGTTCTTGTGGAAGCTATGCATCTTGTATAGCACAGTAGATACTTAAAATTAAATAAATAAATAAATAGTTCTATACATAAAAGTTGGCACACCATTTTGCCTACTAGGCAAATGTTTGAGTAAATCTAATGTTGTAATGAAATGGATTTGAAGTTTGTTGTTTCTATGGTTACCCTCAGAGCATAACAATATTAAATTCTTCTAGAGATATCTAGAGTTTAAGGTAAGGGTTAGATTGGATATTTTTCCCTAGTGACTGCTGCACCCATATCCATAAATATTCCATTTGCATCAGTCACAGAGAGGATCTGTCTCCTGGAATTCACCATGATTCTTACCTTGATGGAGTCTGGGGAATTCTATTGATCTGATTAAGTCATATCTCAGCCATAGGTAGGTACTATGTCCCTAGACCTTGGGAGGGTATCCTTGGATGTGAGGTGATCCTACCTCTTACCTGATGTAGTTCTGATCCTGGCACATATTTCTCCCAACTTCCAAGGTTGATGTTATTTCTTTTTCTGTTCCTTTCTTCTAGCTGCAATGAGGTTTCACCAGTGTCCTAAGACTGACAGCGTTTTTTCACTTCCCCTTATACATTTTTCCAGATGTAGTCAGATGTAATAAACATTCTGTAAGTTTAAAGTGTACAAAGTATTGATTTGATAAACTTACATATAGCAAAAAGATAGTAGGGTTAGTTAACACTTCCCTCACTTCATGTATTCATTATTTGTGTGAGTGTGTGTGTGTGTGTATGTGTGTGTGTGTATGATAAGAATATTTAAGATGTACTCTGTTAGCAACTTTCAATTATATAATACAGTATTATTAACTATAGTATCTATATCCTATATATAGGCTTTGGACATGGGACTGAAGAGATCTCTTCAATACCCTGATTTCGTTTCCTTAATATATATACCCAGAACAGGATAGCTGAACCTTATGGTAGTTTTATTTTTAATTTTTTTAGATACTTCAGAAGTGCTTTCCATAATGGCTGTACCAACTTTATATTCCTATAGTGCCCAAGGCTTTTCTTTTCTCTACATCCTTGCCAACTACTTGTCTCTTGTCTTTTGGATGATAGCTATTCAAACAGGTGTCAGGTGATGTCTCTTTGTGGTTAAGATTTGCATCTCTCTGATAATTAGTGATGTTAAGTATCTTCTCAGGTACCTGCTGGCCCTTTGTATATCTTATTTGGAAAATTGCTATTCAGCTCCTCCCCATTAATTAATCATATATATTGATTATTATTTTGATATTGATTATATAATATAACATATATTATTATATGTATTAATAATCAAATATATGATTATTTCCTTATATATTGGGGATATTAACCCCTTATCAGGTTAATGTTTTGCAAATATTTAATACTTCTCACATGAATAACAGGAGGAAAGCTAGGAAGTTCATAAATATGTAGAAATTACACAATACTACTGAACAACCAACAGGTGAAGAAAAACTCAAAAGAGAAACTTAATATATATATTATATAATATATAATATATATTATATATAATATATATAATAACATATATATTATATATATTATATATAGTTAAACAAAACAAAACAAAAACCCAACACACTATTTTTCCCTCTTACTATTTTAAATATCCACGTTCATTATCTTTGGGCTTTCATTGTTTCTACTGGCAGTCTGCAAACATTTTAATATTTTCTCCCTTTATAAAATGAGGTGGGTTTTGTGCCCTGATTTTTCTAAGATTTTCTTTTTATTATTTTTCTCCAGCAAATTGACTGAAATGTAATCAAGTGTGGTTTCCAATAGATTTTGTATCCTTCAGTTTTGTCAGGTTTCCTGATGTTGTCCCATATGTGATTGCCCTGAAAATTCCAGTAGCCTCAGTCTCCCTGGCCTCGAATTGCTTCTTCTTCCTTCTATGAGACAGTTGTACTCTGCTGGGTTTCCCTCACCTTGTGCCACAGGTAGGAAGGGAGTTCAGAGAAAATATCTCCTCTCAGGCGTCATAGCTCTGTACCTTGTGTTCTCTAACATGGGAAAAACTGTTATTTCACACATATTGTTCAATTTTCCCACTGTGGAGACAGGAGGTCAAGTTTGGTACCATTTAACTCTCTTAGAGCCAGAAGTGAGGCTTCTTTAGTCAGTATTGTTTAAGGGTTCATCTGTTAACTGCACATTATACATTTACAAGTCTTTCCTCTCTGGTAACTATAAGCTTTCAATGTGTAAATAAAGCAAATCAAATCTAACATTTAAAAGACTGATTTTTAATTAAGTTAAAATGCAACAGTTGTCATACTCTTGATTTTTCTTTGTATATTATTTGGCTTGTATCTGGTAACTTTGAGCTGTTCAGACATCCCATTAAATGATCTGCTCTCACTTTCATACCACATGCTCAGTCCTCACTTGAACCCCTTTTTGCTCAGTGGGACTCTCCAGTGGAGAAGCTTTTCTTTCCTCAGCTTAGTGGGAATATGAATCCCCACCCAAAACCATGCCACACAAAATGACCTCGGCTTATGTTGACCCTTTGTTCTCACTGACCCCAATTCCTTCAGGAGAAGCTTCAGTCTGAGTCCTGTAATTTTTTAGTTGGCCCTCGAGATCAGCATGAATGAAAGGTGGCAAGGAAAGTAGATGGCTTATACTTATGATTGATTGAGGTTATAATAATCATTTATTGAGGGTCTGCCATGAGCAGACACAGGGCTAGTGTTGATATACACTGGTATATTAGACCAGTGACGTCTCTGGCCCTGTGGAAGACAGAATCTAAAATCTAGTTCACATAAACAAAACCTACTTTATCACTTGTCAATAAAAATGTCCTTTGCTTGGATTAGTAAATTTCATTTTCCCTGTTTAGAAATGTCCTTGTGAATTAGACCAGCAATTGACATAATCCTTAAAATCATTCAAAATATTGTGGTAATGTATGCTCAAATAGGCCCTTAACAGTGACTAAAGACATCACTAATTCTTAGAGCACATCCCTGGTGTATCCCTGGAAACAAATAGATAAATAAGACCATTAGATTACAGAGCATCAGGGGCACCTGGGTGGCTCAGTAGGTTAAGTTTTTGACTCTTGGCTTCAGCTCAGGTCATGATCTTACAGTCCTGAGATCAAGGCCGGCGTCAGACTCCACGCTGTGAGGCCTGCTTGGGGTTCTCTGTCTCTCCCTCTTTGTGCTCCTCCCTTTCTCACATTATCTCTCTTTTTCTGTATCTCTCTGAAAATAAATGAACATTAAAAAAATAGATTACAGAACATCAGATTAATAGAGACTCTAATGTACCAAAGAATCCTGAGAACTTTCCAAGGAATACCCTATCCTCCAAGAATCATTGTATCCATCATGCTTCTGCTTTGTGTTACCATCTCTGTAGGGCATTTATACAGTAAAGCCATCCTGGCTTAGTAGCTAATCTTCCACTTCCCAGAAAACCATTTGACTTTTCCCCATTGTTACCAGTTACATGTCACAATTTTAGTATATGCGGTATTCTGTGAAGCCAATATAATTTCAATTTTCAATGGCAAAGAAGTTTTTATATTTACCACTATGAGTTTAAAGTGATAAAAATCCAATAATCTTGGGACAAAAGTCTTACTTTTTGTCTTTTGAGTAGTTTAGCAGAAATGTAGAATGTACAACCATCAAGCAGAGAGAAATAGAAACAACCCAATCTTATTTTTGAGAAAAATGTATATCTTCCTGCTCTTTCTTTGATCCTGAAATTCAAACGCTTTTTTAAGATGCTGCACAGAAATATAAAGCAAGAAACTAACAAGTTTGTGGAGAATTGTGTTGTTTTCATGGAAGAAAAACTATGTGTTTTTATAGTTTTTATCTATATTTTTACAATCACTCCCACCCTGGTGGCTAATATATCTTCCCTTCTCTTAATGTTTTCCTGCAGCTTTTCTCTTTCCTCTGCTCACTGAGTAGAACTGAACTGGCTTATGTCTGTATGTTGGAAGTCTGTAGCATTGGTCATTTCAGTATACCATTCTTCAGTATTACCTTTTCATTACCAGACCTCTTCTTCTCATTTTGCTAAAGAGGGCATGCTTCAGTCATTGATGGAATTGTCTTCCTCCCTTCCTTACTATCTTTATGTCATAACTTAGTTAGAAACTGAATAGTGTAATGCATTTGTCATTTTTAATCTATCCTTGTTTATTCTAGTGTGAAATTGTTTTCTAGGTAGAATTCAAACAAGACTTCCTCCTTTCACTGGACAATTTACAATATTTGTGAAGAAGATGCTAATTTTGATGACCTATTAGTAGAGTTGTCATTAGAGTTTTGTCAAACATCGATTTGTATATTGTCTTCTGTCATTCATACAAGCCCATGCTCCATTATTCATTCTTAATGGATGCTTTTCTTGTGTGGATGATCAGTGAACCTAACAGCTTCTCTGAGATTAAACACGTGACTTTTAAGATACAGAATAAGGAGAAAATGCAAGGTCTTACAATATAAATAATTCCAATCATGTCTCCAGGCAGTCTATTCATCTCATTTTTCATAGAAAAAAAAGGTCAGAATATCTTAAAGGTAAGTTGAGGACTGGAGCATGTCAAGAGCTCTTGGGTCATGTGTAATTCCATAGAACCTCCATGATAACCGTCCAACACCTAGTGAGGCAAGTATACTTTATCTAGCTATCCTGTTTGATTAGAACTTACCTTGTGATTCACTATGTAGAGCAAGACTTAGAGGAAGGTCCAGTAAGATATTATAAAATGACTCTCCCATTCAGGTGAGAAGTGGTCAGTTGCTGATACAGATGGAGATTTCACCTGGCTGAGCAAAACAATGTCCAAGCGGATATGACAATTGTGGGCCATGTGACTTCCAGAAGTCAGGCCAAGTAGAAGAGCAAAGCAAGATATAGTACAGTGTGGTTGGGAACCTGAGGCACAAGCCATTGGCATCAAGTTCTCTCCATATGGAGCGGGACCTTCAGATACTAGCCTGGAATGAAGAGCTCAGTTCTCAGAAGGGGCTGATCTCCTCAGACTAGAAGAACTCTGAAGCATTAGGACATTAACTAAACAGGGTTTAGGGCACAAACCCAGCTATGGGAATTAGGACTAGGGTACAGACTGGGGCTCATAAACTGAGCGATAGTCATGTTTTCAGGTCCAGGCACAAAATCACATGGTGAGCCACTCATGCTTAATCTATAGACATGAAGCTACAACTGACAGAACTCTAGAATTTGCGTTGCACTCAAAATTGGTCCTGGAGACTAGATGAGGGAATCCAAAGACCTCATTTTAGCGATAAGTGGCTACATGTTGAGACTGGCTACAATATGGAGCCTGCCAGTTTGTATCACAGAGCAAAGCCATCAGTCTTCATCTATATGGGGGCCTTTCAATTAGCAACATCCTCTAGCCATAGACTATACACCTGAAATTTTTTAATTCACTTACAGAAAACCTGAACACAGGTGATGATTAGAATATTTCCACATAGAGCAAAATTATATCCAGAGTGTAAGCACCAGTGACTCCATAGCAGGAGCTTCTGAATGTGGCTCTGGGCACACAGGCTTGTTTGCTTGGTAGAACAGGGGGAAGACTGGATCCCCAAGTACAGATTTCAAGAACTGGGTCAGAAGCTGGCTTATGTTTGAGGCAAGAAAGTAAATTCTTAGACAATTATTGGTTTTATTTGGACGAAAGGAAGCTTTAACCAAGAGGTCTCATGACTCGTTTAAAAACTGTCATATGCTATTGGTTAATTAGGTATTCATGCTCAAACTAGGTAAATTCTGAGAGTCAAAGGGAGACCTATGAAACTTTTGCATCAGATAATGGGTGTAAACAGTCCCAGGCAAACTTATGTATGCTGTGTTGCTCATGACTTCAGGATGCTCAGAATACCATCCCACCTCAAACAGTGTCCTTTCCTCTCCAAGAAGAGAGCAATATCCATTTCCCACTGCAGGTTCCTGTAAATTCTGTGTGTGAGAATCACGCCCACTAGTACAAATTCAAGAAGCCTAAAGGACACCTCAGACTTTTGGGTGTTAAGAGCCAGAATGTTGACATTTACATTTATTTTCAAGTTAGAAGAAAGACCTAGTTTCTTGGTTTCAGTTCTGTGGATAATTAGTCTTGTAGTCTGAAACCATCCCCATTATCTTTCTTAAGTATCACTTTGCTCATCTAAGATGAGTAATAACTCCTTCCCTGTGTACCCACTAAAAGTGTGGTGTTTTTAAATGAGTCAAATGAAACAAAATGTATTAGTTTTCCATGAAGTACATACTGTTGTCACAGATAAGAGCCCATTTGGAGACATCACTCATTCTTGATAGTAGAATCAATTGAAAGGAGCAAAAGGGTGTGTGTGTGTGTGTGTGTGTGGTAGGAAGGATTGTGAACTCTGTGGATATCATGGACAAGTGCTTTCCCTAGAAATCCTGGCTTCTGGAAGGACAGTGGAAAAGAGGAAGCACTGCAGGAACCACAGACATACAGAGGGATGCCCTGGGTTGCCAGTACTTTTTATCCTGGCCCAGTGGCATACCCTCTCCCTAGGATAGAGAGATGGCTGGGGGAAGGATGATTCTTTTATTTTAGGTTTTACAACAAATCAGAGAGATGATGGGGAATGCTCTGATCTACACCTGGGACAGACAAGTTCAAAGATAAGAAATGTGCAGAAAAGTGAGACAATTTCATAAGCCAGGGAAGAAAAGGTCATAAAGCAAGGTTAATAATGGAAAAATGAGAGGCAAGAAATCCCCTGCCTTGTTTTGGTTCTAAAAATAAAGACATTTGGATTCCTAACAGTACATTACAAAGTAACTTAAATTTACACTAGAATATCATATTAAATATTATTATTCAAGATGCTCTATTTCATTAAAGCTTGGATATTTTTAAAGAGAAATTTTATTTAGACAGAGACAAGTTGCAAAGGTTTTAGCCATTGCTGAGTGGACAGGCAGATTATATTTAAATATTCAATACATTCTTTTTAAGGGTATTGATTTTTTATTCTTTTTTTTTAAATGTTTGTTTTATTGTTTTTTTAATGCTTATTTTTGAGAGAGAAAGAGCATGAGTGAGGGAAGGACAGAGAGAGAGGGAGACACAGAACTCGAGACAGGCTCCAGGTTCTGTGCTGTTAGCACAGAGCTCAATGCAGGACTATGAACTGCAAGATCATTACCTGAGCCAAAGTCAGATGTCTAAACTATTGAGTCACTAAGTTACCCAATGTTTATCTTATTTTTGAGAGAAAGCACATGTAGGGGAGGGCCAGGGGGTACATAGGATCTGAAGTGGGCTCTGTACTGACTTTGGTACTTTGATAGACTTTATGGCAAGTTTTTGAAAAATTCTGGGGGGGAGGAAGTTTGGACCAGGGAGCATTGTAGCCAAAGGCTGGTCTTAAAGCTTTGGAATATATTAAATGGTGACTGATAGACAAATAACAAGAATTTACTGAGTTCTTATCACCTGGAAAGCTCTATTCTGTATTCTTTATATACATTATTCATTGGCTTATTACAGCAACTCCAGAAGGTGTAGCTATTATTGGCACCATTTTAGCAGATGAGAAAAGTCTTCTGAAAGACAAGTAAAGGTCACAATTTCTAAGGTCACAGAGGTAGTATAGTAGGACTGAGATTACTAACTACTGTGATAAACTATCTTCCATGACAGAAACTTCAAGAGAGAACAAAAGAGAATGCATTAGATTTGTTGTATTTAAATCTGTTTGTAAATCATACCATCTTTAGATATATCATTGTTAAAATTATGTACGGATACATGTGCCAACAAAATTTATTTAAAAATAATAAAATTATTTACTTAAGATAATCTTATAGCAAATGAACCTTTTAGTTTAGATCTTGAAGAGAATACTGTTATTGGGTTATTTTCTCTAATATTTTATTTAGGATTTTTTATCAATATCTGTACATAATATCAGTCTATAATTTTCCTTCCCTTATATTTTTGTCAGCTTTATATCAAAATTATACTTGTTTCATAAATAATTTAAGTATTTAATTCATCTTCATTTGTTTGCAAAAAATTATTTAGCATTGGAACTATCTGTTCTTTGAAGCTTAGTGAAACTCACCTATGAAACCATTGGGGCCTGGTACTTTCTTGAGTCTGGGAGTTTAGAATATGGATAACTTTCAGTGTTTAATTACAATTAATCTGATTAAACTTCCTATCTCTACTGGGATAAATTTTTGGGACATATAATTTCCTGGGAAATTATCCATTTCACTTTTGTAATGATGTACAAATAGTCAATTTTAATATTTCTTCCATTTAATTGATTATTTATCTCTAGTCACTTGTTTTTATATATGTGCTTCTACTCTTTCTCAATGGACAATGGTTTATGTGTTGATTTATTAATTATAACTGATTTTTTCTGTTTTTTTACATGATTAATTTCTGATTTTATGTTCAATAGCTCCTACCATTTAAGAATTACTTTTTTTGTAAGAATTACTTTTTTTGTTATTTTTTTAGATTTTTAATTAGAATATACATGTTCAGTCTTTTACTTAAAATGAATTTGAGAAGATTCAAGAATGTGGGTAGACAGCTGGGTTTGAAACAAACCCAAGTCTAGCATGAAATTCTTGGCAAAAGAAATGACAGGACTGTTACGTACAAGAATGTATAATGCACAGCATTATTTATTAAATAAGTAATTTAGTTTGTTTTTTGCTTTGGCTATGTTGTAACCCTCCTCTGAGACTCTCAAATCCTCAGTAAAATTCTCTGCACATAATTAGCTTGTGTATTCGTGTTTTGGAAAAAGCAAGGTAAATGCCACATTGAGGATATTAAATTCCATGTTCATTAGGTGAGAGGGCAGAGAGGAGCAAAGACATTAAAAATATAGATAAACTGCAGAGAAGAAGGATTCTGAGGGAAGAGGAAAGCAAAGGCGGAAGTAATGAATGTAACATAGTTCTTGGGAATTCACCAAAGTGTTGCCAGATAAGCATTGGATTTGCAAAATAATTAATATAGAGGGTGGAGGGATTTATTGCTTGATTACTAAAAGTACTTAGTGACCTCATGAAGACATCCAGGTTACTAGGTCCTGTCTTGCACAGACCCTTCGCTATTTCCATAAGGAGAAGTAGTATTTATATTTCTACATTCACGGCATTGAGGTTAAGATTCCATAACAAATCTAATTCTCGCCATCTTGCCCCCACTTCCACATTGTCTAGGAGATGACTGAACTGCCTCCTGCCAACTTCATGAGCCTATGGGATATTGTAAAGTACTCGAGAAATTGTCCTTTATCTGTACTTCTGAGGAGATCTCATATAACCAGAAGTTTAACAGATGCTCTTTGATGATCACAAAGTAGAAAAGTACTGGTGTAATTTTTTTCTAATTACTCATATCTCAGTTCAGTTATTTTAAAAAAGCAAATTCTGCCTATCTGAGCCTCTACACTGGTTTTCTTAGTTTTATTTTTTAATATGAAATTTATTGTCAAGTTGGTTTCCATACAACACCCAGTGATCATCCCAGCAGGTGCCCTCCTAAATACCCATCACCCACCCTTCCATCCCTCCTACCCCCCATCAACCCTCAGATTGTTCTCAGTTTTTAAGAGTCTCTTATGGTTTGCCTCCTTCACTCTCTAACTTTTTTCTCTTCACCCCATGGTCTTCTGTTAAGTTTCTCAGGATCCACATAAGAGTGAAAACATATGGAATCTGTCCTTCTCTGTATGACTTATTTCACTTAGCATAACACTCTCTAGTTCCATCCATGTTGCTACAGAAGGCCATATTCCATTCTTTCTCATTGCCACGTAGTCTTCCATTGTGTATATAAACCACAATTTCTTTATCCATTCATCAGTTGATGGACATTTAGGCTCTTTCCATAATTTGGCAATTGTTAAAAGTGCTCCTATAAACATTGGGGGTACAAGTGTTCTTATGCATCAGCACTCCTGTATCCCTTGGGTAAATTCCTAGCAGTGCTATTGCTGGATCATAGGGTAGATTGATTTTTAATGTTTTGAGGAACCTCCACACTGTTTTCCAGAGAAGCTGCACCAGTTTGCATTCCCACCAACAGTGCAAGAGGGTTCCAGTCCTCCACATCATCGCCAGCATCTGTATTCTAACTTGTTCATTTTAGCCACTATGATCGGCGTGAGGTGATATCTCAGTGTGGTTTTAATTTTTACTTTCCAGATGAGGAGTGACGTTGAGCATCTTTTCATGTGTCTGTTGACCAACTGGATGTCTTCTTTAGAGAAGCCATTTCTTCACTGGATTATTTATTTTTTGGGTATGGAGTTTGGTGAGTTCTTTATAGATTTTGGAAACTAGCCCTTTGTTCAGTATGTCATTTGCAAATATCTTTTCCCATTCCATTGGTTGCCTTTTAGTTTTGTTGTTTCCTTTGCAGTGCAGAAGCTTTTTATCTTCATGAGGTCTCAATGGTTCATTTTTGCTTTTAATTCCCTTGACTTTGGAGATATGTCAAGTAAGAAATTGCTGTGGCTGAAGTCAAAGAGGTTGCTACATGCTTTCTCCTCTAGGGTTTTGATGGTTTCCTGTCTCACATTCAGGTCCTTCATCCATTTTGAGTTTATTTTTGTGAATGGTGTAAGAAAGTGGTCTAGTTTCATTCTTCTGCATGTTGCTGTCCAGTTTTCCCAGTACCATTTGTTAAAGAGACTGTATTTTTCCATTGGATATTCTTTCCTGCTTTGTCAAAGATTAGTTGGCCATACTTTTGTGGGTCCAATTCTGGAGTCTCCATTCTATTGCATTGGTCTATGTGTCTGTTTTTGTGCCAATACCATGCTGTTTTGATGATCACAGCTTTGTAGTAGAGGCTAAAGTCTGGGATTATGATGCCTCCCGCTTTGGTCTTCTTCAATATTACTTTGGTTATTCAGGGTCTTTTGTGGTTCCATACAGATTTTAGGATTGCTTGTTTTAGCTTTGAGAAGAATGCTGGTGTAATTTTGATTGGGATTGCATTGAATGTGTAGATAGCTTTGGGTTGTATTGCCATTTATCCATACTTATTCTTCCAATCCATGAGCACGGAATGTTTTTCCATTTCTTTGTATCTTCTTCAATTTCCTTCATAAGCTTTCTATAGTTTTCAGCATAGCGATCTTTTATATCTTTGGTTAGGTTTATTCCTAGGTATTTTATGATTCTTGGTGTAGTTGTGAATAGGATCAATTCTTTATTTGTCTTTCTGTTGCTTCATTATTAGTGTATAAGAATGCAACTATTTCTGTACAATGATTTTGTATCCTGTGACTTTGCTGAATTCATGTATCAGTTCTAGTAGACTTTGGTGGAGTTTTTCGGGTTTTCCATGTATAACATCATGTCATCTGCAAAAAGTGAAAGCTTGACTTCATCTTTGCCAATTTTGATGCCTTTGATTTCCTTTTGTTGTCTGATTGCTGATACTAGGACTTCTAATACTATGTTAAACAACTGCACTGTGGCACTGGGGAAGCGCTTTTCTGTGTGGCTCGATATGCGGTCCAGACTGGCTTTGTCTCTGCCACCACACTTCAGGGAGGACAGTCTTTTCCTGCTGCTATTGGACCGCTGTCCTTACTGCTTTGCCTGGGTGTAGGGGACATAGGCAGGCTTTGTTCTATCATGGCAGCCCTCTGGGGAGGGTCCCAGTTTCTCCTACTGCAGACTGTGCCCCTGTTCTACCAATGAACCCGGAGCTGGCTCCCCTCCTCCACAAGTGCAGGAACAGAGAGTTGGCCCCAGTGTGAATAAAGTCCCACATTTAGAGATAGGATCCCTCTCAGTCCCAGTCCCAGTCCCAGTCCCAGTATTTTCTCTTGTCCAGATGCATTCCTACACCTCCCCAGTCACTCTTTCTCTTCCCCTTGTCTCTCCAAAGAAAGGGATCCCTCCCCTCCATGCCTATGTGGCCCATTTTATCTCCCCCAGTTCACAATCACCCACCTATCATTTCTCAAGTTGTCCCATTTTTTTCCTGATAGATTCAGTCTCTTTTCCTCCCAGACTTTTGGGGTTCAAAGTCCTTTGGCTTTAGCACTTCATTGTTTGAGAGATGAGGGAAGTATGGATCCCCCTACTTTGCCATGTTGGCCCGCCCTAACATGTTTTCAAATTGTCAGAGAAGGGACAGATCACCCCTGGACAACAGCATCCCAGAAGCTAGCAGAAGGTGCACAAGCTGCGGGGAGATCTCAAGGAGAAAACATCCACACCCATTTTCTTAGACCATAATTCTCTTAAACGCAATTTTATGCTTCTCCTACTCCTATTTTGCAACTAAAACATATCCAACCCACCCTTGGATATACTCTCAAGGTCATTTATTCCTTGTGTGTACACACATGAAATTGTATTTATCTTGAATTCTAAGTTCCTACTGATGCATATCTAGTGCCTAGGTAATTCAGTGGGTGAACACTTTTTCTTTGGCCACAAATCCAGACTAATCTCAAACTTGTTCTTTCTTTTCACCTGGAAAGAATTTAATTCCAGTTTTTGAATGAAGTCTGTTTGATAAGAATCCAGAGTCTTGAATTTAGTTCTAGCTCAGTTATTGGTGTGGAGTATGGTTTTGGCTGTCTTTGAAATGAACATTAAAATCATGCATACCAAGTTCTGCTTCCACTGTAATATCTCCCCTCAGCAGGATATTCCATGAGATCCTCATTATAGGTGACATTGTTCTCCCAAGAACTTGTGCCTAGGACAATGTCAAGGGTGATAGAGACACTGGATAGGTGTGTTCTGGTCTTTCTTCACTGCATGAGATTTTCACACTAAACCAAAGAGTACCTCAGAGCAGATGAGCTATGACTAATGAGTCTACTCTGCCATGCTGCCAGCAAATGCTAGCAAAGGCTTACCCACTTCAACCCTGCACAGGAACAGTATAGAATTGTGGGTTGAGAGCTGGGGAAAGATATGGTTGAATACAATATTCTTATGGGATGAGCAGGTGGGTTCCTGTAGGACTATGCTGTGGTCCATTACTCATCACTCAGCATTTTCTTCTATTAGTAGAGAATCACAGTGACTTCTGGGCAAGATTATGTGAGGTTCTCCTGAGATTAAGATGCTGTAACCACAGCAATGGCTGGATTTTCAGTGATATTCCCCATGCTTCAAGACCGATCTAAGGAAACTGGTCATGACTCTCATTGATTACACCTTTCTTTGAATTCCTATATTGTTTTCTATAAACTATTGTTTTTTATATAAATTATAACCTGTTTTGGATTATTTAGATGTTTGATGCATTAATCTAGTTTAATTCTCTAGACCACAAGCTCTTTAGGGAAGGTAGTTTATTTCTGTAGACCCCCACCTCTTTAAGGAAGGTAGCATTTAACAGTTCTTCCCCTTCCCACACATACACATCTTAGCAGAGTGATCATGTTTAGGCAGTATTTGGTGAGTGCATATTGAGTTATTCTAGGTTAAATAATTGTCCATTGGGACCACTGAGCAGAGTGGTGACAAAGGGCAACATTCTCGGGAAAATCAGTCAACACACTGGACCACGTATCAGTGGAGGTACATTTGACATGTGAAAAAGAAAACTCTGATCTTTCATATCAAAGCTATCTGATCTTTAGCATGCTACACAGGCTTCAATGTTTTCCCTGTGTGACTGCTTGTTGAAAGGCTCCCTGCCTAACTATTGGGGGAAATATGAATAATCATACCTCTCTACATCCCCCACCTAGCCCCCAGGAGATGAATAACTTACTTTTGCAGATTTCAAGATCTATTATAAAGTAATTCTGGTGTATTAAAATTATTGGTGTAAAGATAGACAATCTGACTAATAGAACAAAATAGTCAAAAATGACGTGTGGCTACCTAATTTATGATAAAGGCGTCACTCAATATAGTGAGGAAAAGAACAGGCTTTTCAATACATGATGCCATGACAATTAGGTCCACAATAGAATATCAAAAAGTCCTGCTGTGTTGCCTGCAATGGTCTGGTGAGGTAATTTGCTTGACAGTGTGGAGGTATGTTTAGAATGCAAGAAAATTGAGTCTCCAAGGATAGTGAGGTGCAGCCAGGGCAAGCCCCTACTTGCAAGGTCAGGTGTCGCTGGAATCTTTAGAAAAAGATCTGACATCTCCTCGCTTGGCTCTCTTCTTCAGTTTTTTAATTCTCAAGTCTGTCCTAGACAAGATGTTTCCTATCTTCCTATTCTTGTAGGGCTTTATTTCTCCCCATCTCAACCATTATGGTAGTTCAGATGTTTTGTTTTCTGATTACTAATGAGTATGTTACTTTCTTATGTCTATCAGCAACTGAATATTCTCTTATGAAGAGTTTTTCATGATATTTGCCCATTTTTTAAGGGTCATCTGTATTTCCTCCAATTGATACTCTGGATATTAGCTCTTTTTCAGATATGTGTATTGCACATCTGTGTTATCTTTTCACACTCTTAATGGAATTTTTTTATAAACAAAAGTTATTAATTATCATATAATTTAAATTAACATGTTTTGCTTGTTTTCCTTTTTAAAAATCTTATGTAATCTTTTGGAATTTTCTCTATTTTAAGGTCATGAAGCTGTTCTCCAGTGTATGCTTCTAAGTGCTTTACTGGCTGATTTTCAGATTGAGTCTGCAATCCATCCAGAATGGCATTTTGTTGTTATTGTTTATGATGAGAGGTATAGTAAGGATCTTTCTCTGATTTGCAGGCCCAAAGTTTCCACATATGTGGGGAATAAGTTCAAGAATTCCTTGAGCTTGCACCAATGGGTTAACAAGGCTTAGAGCAGAAAGTGGTCACTGGGCAAAAAGCACCCGTAGCATAGAACAAAGCATCCACAGGATGAAGGCGTCCAAAAATAGGCAAACAGGGCAAAACACCGCTGCAGCTGGGCAAACTTCCCAGAGCTAATTAGTAAAAACAAAAACAAAAACAAACAACAACAAAAACCTTGTTAACTCTGAGGTAGCATGCTCTGTCTTATCCCCCAGAGAAGTTGAGATAAACAGACATGATGCCTGCTATAAACAACCATCTGCTGGGTGCTGGAGTTTTGTTTTGAATTTACCCAAACCCCTAATACCACTTACCTTTGAAACCCCCTTTTCTCTCACATGCATGAGTTAGTGATCATTGTTTTATTGTCTCTTTTTGAACGTCCATATTTGTAAGCCTTCTGATCCTAAGAAATGAACAAGAACTCTTAATCAGGGCTCTTGTCTCCTCTCAGACATTAGCCTCTCCTGTATTCAATTCTGTGTCTGCTTTCTTGCTGAACAAGAGAGAACTCCAGAATCAAAGTCTGGGATGTCTATCTCAGCAACATGTATTAAAAGAATATTTTCCCCACTGTACTGAGTGATGCTAATATCATAAGTCAGGTGGTCATATACTCACATATCTCATTCTTGATTCTATTTTGTTCCATTGGTCAGAATGTCTATCCTTATACTACCAAATTATTGCCTAAACAAGTATTGCTTTATAATAGACCTTGATATCTACAAGAGTTATTTGGTTTTGTTCTTCAAAATTACATTACCTTGATTATCCTTTGTCCTTTGTATTTCCATGTGGTTATTAGAAATAACTTGTCAGTTTTACAACCACACATTCACACAACTTCTGAGAGTTTGATTGGGATTGTTTTGAATCTGCAGATTAACATGGAATGATGGTCCTAGCTTTGTGCTGTCCTGTCTCATATAAACCTTTAGAAAAGCCAATTTAAAGCAGAGGCATTGTTATATTTGTTTATAAGCCCATTAATACACCAGGACTGTTACTTCATTAAGATAAACAAACATAAGGTCAACCAGCCTTTGGATCAGCTCATGCAGACTCTCACATGGCTACCCAAAACACTGCTAGCTTCTTACACTTGTCCTTTTATTTCCTTCATTTGGCAAACCATTAGGGAGACTCAGAGATTGCATTATGTGAATGGGAACTCTGAATTTGACCACCTAAAACAGGCCCCCAAAGCCATTTCAGGGGCTTTCCATTGGAAATATTGGAAATATTGTTGCTTTCAATTTATTTAAAAGCAGTTTACTCTGAAAAAAAAAAAGCTCAGCCCCAGGCATCAAGGGGCCATACATATTATAATTTTCTATAAGAAGGGCAGCAGAAAGAAACATTGCAGTCTATACATACTCTTCTTTTTATAGAACTTTCTAAGCTATGCTCTCTGATTTGCTGTATTGTTTCCCCATATCTCCCCTTCTTTTCATTCACTTGCTAGACTGGCAGATTGCCTGGTAGAAATGGATATGGAGGAGGACTAAGTTGTCACTCATCTTTATCTCCAAGATCTTCCTCCTCAGAAGATAGAAAAATGTTCCGGCTACTCAGATTGACTTTCCAATCTCACCTGCCTGCAGAACTTCCTCACAGTGAAAAATGATTTGCACAAGTAACCGCCACAGGGTACACAGTGGATGGGCCAGACCTATCCAAATCTAGGACATAACGTCCCCTGCCCCCAACTTAAAGAAAATAAATTTCAAACATCAGAAGTTGAAATAATTGTATAGTGACCTATCACTTACTTAAACTCAGATTCTACCATTAACAATGTATTATTATATATGTTGCACCCCATATCTACCCTCCTATTTTCACATTTTATTCACCTACCAAATCTGACTGTTGCTTTTCAAAACTAATTGTGGACATTGAGGAATTTCACTTCTGGCAAAATGGAGTAAAAGGGATTGACTTTTCCTCTTGGGTAAAACAATGAAAAACTGGACAAACATGAAATAAAGATTTTTAAGACACTATATACAAGACAGCATGGAATAATGATCTCTGAGATACATGAATCAAGGAGATGAGCTCTACAATGGACTCAGGTTACTACCCCAAGGATGTTTCTAGGCTGCAATGCAAAAATGACAGAAACCAGGCAGAGCCTACTTGGGATTCTCTCTCTTCCTGTCTCTCTGCCCCTCCCCTGCTTGTGCACTTTAAATAAATAAACAAAAAAGACCAAATAAATAAAGTGCACATAGTGAAAGGGCGGGCCTACGCCAGCCGACTCCATCTTGTTCTGTGTCCTCCACCTTGAGTGACTATGTCCCCAACATGACCCCTTGTCCGGGAAAATTGCAGAAACCTCAGACCGCGCCTCCTCCCCTTGAGTAACCTCCCGCTCACCCGTTCAAACTTCCTGATCAAAACATGCCCAGCGACCTGCGTAACAGGACTCCGACCCTTCCCCAGCCAATCGGCTGAGGCCACAGCCATTACCTCACCAACTGCCCCTAGGTCCCAATAAAACCTTTGTGCTTTTGAAACTCGCTCTCTCTCCCTGGTATCTCACCGCTACGTCGGTGCAGGTAGGGGATTGAGCTCGAGCCAGCTCGAATAAAGCCTCTTTTGCTTTTGCATCAGACTTGCTCCCTGGCGGTCTTTGGGGATAACGAATTCTGGGCATAACAATAGAAAGACAAAATAGCCAGCCCAGAATAGCCACCACAATCTTGAAAATAACTATGTCAGAAGACTGGTATTACCCAAATTTAAGACTTACTAAAAGCCTACATTGATCAAGACAGTTTAGGATTAGTAAAAAATAAATGAACAGATCAACAGTGGACCACAAATAGACACATAAAAATGTACTCTACTGATCTTTGACAAAAGAGTAAGGTAGTTTAATGGAAAAAGGGTAGTCATTTCAACAAATAGTGCTGGAACAACTGAATATCCACATACAAAAAAAAATCTAAAGATCTTACACCTTTTACAAAAATGAACAGGGCAGATCATAGATCTAAATGTAAAGTGAAAAACTATAGCTTGTAGACGCAACATAGAAGAAAATCCAGGTGATCTTGAGTCTACTGATAAAATTTTAGATACAATACCAAAAGCACAGCCCATGAAAGGAAATATTGACTTTACTAAAATTGACAACAAAATCTATTTTGCAAAAACACTGTTCAGAGAATAAAAAAACAAACGACAGAGTAAAAGAAAATCTTTGCAAAACATAAATCTGGTAAAGAGCTGACATCGAAATATACAAATAACTCTTAAAAACTCAACAGTGAGAAAATTAAGAACCCAATTTCAAAACGGAGAGATTAGAATAGAGACCTCACCAAACAAGACATACATACAAATGGTTATTAAACATGGAAAGAGTGGTCTTCATCATATGTCATTAACAAATTTCAAATTAAAACAAATTAATAACCTTTATTAGAAGGGTCAAAACCCAAAACACTGACAACACCAAATTCTGGTGAGAATGTAGAGCAACAGAGATTCTCACATAGTGCTGGTGGGAATTTAAAATGTAAGAAAAACAGTTTATTACAAAGCTAAATGTTTTATTATTTGATCCAGCAATCATGCCCCAGGAATATACCCGAGTTGAAAAGTTATGTTCACACAAAATCCTGCACACTAATGTTTATAGCAGTTTCATTTATGATTGCCAGCAATTTCAAGCCACCTAAATATCCTTCAACAGGTGAATAAATAAACTGTCGTGCATCTATGCAACAGAATATTATTGGCCATAGAGATATAAAGAGAAATGGCAATCAAGATTTAAAAAGGCATGGAAGAAACTTGAAAACATATTACAAAATAAAAAGAGGCCAGTCTGATAGGTTACATACTATTTGATTCCAACTATATGACATTCTGGAAAAGGTAAAGCTGCAGAGACAGTAAAATGATCAGCCAGTGATTTCCAGGGGCTAAAGGCTAGTTGGGGTCAGGGAAAACAGGGAAAGAAATGAAATTCTGTATGATACTGTAATGGTAGATACATAACATTATGCATTTGTCAGAACCTTAGCATGTACAACACAAAGTGTGAACCTTAATGTAGTAACATTGTGTCAATATTGATCCATCAATTGTAACTAATACATTACATCAATGCAAAATATTATTAATATGGGGAAAGTGTATGGAAACTTGGTAATTTATTCACAAGTTTTTTAAACCAAAATGCTCTAAAAATAATCAACTGAAATATTTTTAATTAGTTATATAGAATTCAAAACTGTACATCATAACAGAAATCAAATTGATATTTGTTGAAGGAGGTGTAGCAGAGTAATTATGAGCAAGATTTAGTGATATTTTATGTGTATATTATGTCAAAACTTATCAAATTCTACAATTTAAACATGTGAAGTTTATTGTATATGAAATATACCTCAATAAACCTGCTAAAATATTGCAAACATTAGTACACTTCTCACTAAATACTTCATCATACATATTTATTAGAGTTCAAAATTTATTTGTTTTTGTTTTGAGACAAAATTACATACAATGAAGTATTAAAAATATTAAATGAACATTTGATGGGTTTTCACAAATACAGACACTTGTATAGCCCTAACCTCTATGAAGATACAAAGTATTGCCATCACTTCTGATAGTTTCTTCATAATATTTTTTCTCATTCAGTGTCTCCTACATTAGCCTCCAAATCCTTCCACCCACCATGATCAGGCAACCACTCTTTTGATTTTTATTTTCATCATAGATTAGTTTTGCTAGAATTAGATTTGTATGTGTTGATTTTTTCTAGAACTTCGTATAGTGACATCAGTGTAAATTCTTTGTATAAAGTATCTTTTACTTAGTGTAATTATTTGGGGGGAGGGATTCATTCATGATGTTGTTTGAAGCATCAGTTCATTACTTTTTATTGTAGAATATCATTCCATTATATGCATATACTTCCGTATGTTTATCCATATCCTAGTTATAGAAACCTGGGTTTTCCCAGTTTTTCACTATTTTAAATAAAGCTGTTATTAATATTATTTAACAACTTTTTTGTCAATACATACTTTTAGGTCATAAGACATTGGTAGAACCTTTTTCAAAAGAGCAATTTATACTCCAATAGTTGAGAGTTCCAGTTCTGCATCCTCACCAACATTTGCTGCTTAATGATATCTCATTGTGACATAACTGGCCATTTCAGAGTCTACTTCACCAACACCCTGCATATCAATTTCTAGATAGCACCTAGCTCATAGTTGGAAATTAGCAAAAAGCTTTCAGGAAGTGGAAAAATTGTGTCTTCAAAAAAAATTTTAAATAATTATTTTTTATTTTAGAGAAAGAGAGCACAAGCAAGGGAGAGGAGCAGAGGGAGAGAGAGAGAGAGAGAGAGAGAAAATCCCACGCAAAGCTCCATGTTCAGCACAAGCCAGAACCAAGGCTGGATTCCATGACCCTGGGATCATGAACTGACAACCACTGACAACCAACTGAGCTACCCAGGTGCCCCAGGTGATGTCTTTTACTGTGCAGTTTTCATTTAATCATCCCGAGTCATGGGCCTTTTTCTTGTTTTCTATATCTAAAACATACTCCAAGTTCTGTGAGACAGTCTTGCTGATTCTCTCTTAAATTCTTCTCTCCTTACTCATGAGCATATTTAACTGAGTGATTATAACTACCGTGGACACACAATTTACATGCAGGTAACTAGTCACTAGGAACATTTGAATATTATAACAAGTAATACACAATTTTAATTGCTGGCTCTCTTCTCCAGAGACTCTTTCTTATTAGAGAGGACTGTGTCATGCACTAGTCAGTTTCAAAGAAAAGTGATATGTTTGTTTCCCTTTGAAAACAATTTATATCTTTTGGGTAATCTGCAACAATATATTATTGATTCCTCTTCAGGTTTTTTATTGTTTTTGTCTTATTATGGTGGTGAGGTGAAGGTTGTCATTTTGTCACCTTTGCCCCAGCTAGCATAGGAAAGTAGGAATCTCCTCCTCAGATTCCATCATTTTTAAGGGTTTTTTGAAGACTTCATGGGATTGATGAGGCCACAGAGGTGGGCCAGAGAATCAGCACAACCCACAAAAATGTCCACTATTGCCTAACAGGAAAACACAAGGACAGTGCCCAACAAGGGCGTCTATTATAATGATGATAAACATAATGTCATTGTCCACACATGACCCATGTCAAACAGAAGTTGGAGTTACATAGCCATGTTACAATCCTAGTTTTAACCGCATGAATCTGTTTCCTCATCTAAAATCTGGCTTCAGAAATAATTGTTTCTCCAGATTAGCATGTGACTTAACCAAATAATGTATGTTAAGTGACCAACAAGGTCTCTGATACATTATAGTCAGTTAATACATGTTAGCTTTCCAGAGTCCCCTTGGAAGCCAACCATCCATTTTTCTTCTATAGCAATGTCAGGAGGTATATGTATATACTAGTTAGTAATCAGTGTCAGAACCTCATTATCAATATCACTCACTAGAATGGTACATTTCTTACCAAATATGAACTATTAATACATCATCATCTCTAAAAGTCCATAATTTACCTTGGGGTTCACTCTTCACATGATACATTCTATGGCTTTGGAAAACATGTATAATGATATGTTTTTATTATTATGGTGTAATATAGAATATTTTCACTGCCTTTCCCTTCTTCCACTCAACCATTGACAACCACTGATCTTTTTATTGTCTCCATAGTTTTGTCTTTACAGAATGTCATATAGCTGGGATCATACAATATTATATACATATGTATAAAATCATATGTAACCTTCTCAGATTGGGTTTATTATACTTAGTAATAATTAATTTCTTGATATCTCATTTCTTTTTAGTTCTGGGTAGCTAATGGGTAATATTCCATTGTCTACATGTACCACACTTTGTTTATCTAATCACCTACTGAAAGACATCTTGGTTGCTTTCAAGTTTCTGGCAATTATGAAAAAAGCTCCTATAAAATAAAACTCTATAAAATAAAGTTACATTTGTGTGCAGGATTTTTGTGGACATGTTTTCATTTCTTTTGGTTGACTACCAAGGAACATGAGTAGAGGATCATATGGCAAAAGTAGGTTTTGTATGGTGAGAACTGTCTTCCAAACTGTCTTCCAAAGTGGCTGTACCATTTTGCATTCCTGTTAGCAAGGCATGAGAGTTCTTATTGCTCCACACCTTTGCCAGCATTTCAGGTTGTCAGTGTTCCAGATTTTGACTTTTCTATTAGGCATGTAGTAGTATCTCATTAGGTCAGATTTTCAAATGTACCTCACTTTTGTGTGTGTGTGTGTATACCTCACTTTTTTTTTTCTGTCTCCTATCCTATTTCTCTTACTCCATCACACATATTTCTTCAGGACAATTCCTCAGTAAATCACTTCCACAAGAATTCCCATCTAAAGCTCTAAGAAAGTTGGCCTAAGACTCATGGAATGCCAAAATTTAGTTCAAGGGGTGCCTGGGTGGCTCACTATGTTAAGCATCTGACTTCAATTCAGGTCACAATCTCGTGATCCATGGTTTGAGCCCTGCATCAGGCTCTGTGCTGACAGCTCAGAGCCTGGAACCTGCTTCAGATTCTGTCTCTTTTCTCTGACCCTCCCCCATTTTCTCTCTCTCTCCCTCTCTCTCTCTCCCTCTCTCTCTCTCTCTCCAAATTAAATAAACATTAAAAAAAAAAGTCTAGTTCAAAAAGTAAGACTTCCAACAACTACATCAATATTTCCAAATATCTCAGTGTTTTGCCTTTAGTAGACAAAATACCTAGATACTCCTCTCAGCTTTGCCCATCAATATTTGGCATTTTGTTTTAAAGAAGCCAAGAAAACAAGGAAAACTCACTTGACTTATCTTTCAAAACAGTTGATAGGATAGTTTTCTTACAGCCCATCCAAGGGTGATGTGTTCATAGGCAGACACTGAGGGTGATTTCTATATATCTAAACTGTAGGCTTCTATTTGAGCAATTCTTGAGCTGAAAACCACAAATTGTCATGTATCATGTTGTTACTTTCATATATTTCAAAATGTTCTCTGATTTTCCTCTTGATTTCTCCTTTGATTCATGGATTACTCACAAGGGTTTTACTTAGTTTACAAATAGTTGGCAATTAAAAAATAAGTTTATTCATTTTTTGAGACAGAGAGAGTGAGCTGGGAAGGGCAGAGAGAGTGGGAGACACAGAATCCACGAAGCAGGCTCCACGAAGCTGTCTGCACAGAGCCCGATGCAGGGCTTGAACCTATGAATCACGAGATGATGACCTGAGCTGAAGTCAGATGCTTAACTGACTGAGCCACCCAGGTGTCCCTATTTGGTGATTTTGAAATATGTTGTTATTGATTTTTAATCTAATCCTATTGTGCTTAGAGAAATAACTGTGTAAGACTTTAGTACTGTTAAATTCACTAATAGCTATTTTACAACCCCAAATATGGTCTTTCTTGTTGAATGTTATATGAACACTTGGAAATAATGTCTCTTCTGTGGTTTTGGATAGAGTGGTCTATACATGTCAGTTAGGTTCTATTGGCTGATAGACTTGTTTAGGTCTTTTATATCACAATTATATGTCATTTTGTTCTATAAGTTACTGGGAAAAGAGTAGTTCAATTTCTTTCTCTCTCTCTTTTAAAGTTTACTTGTTTGAGAGAGAGAGAGAGAGAGTCTCCTAACCAGACTCCAGACTGTCAGTATGGACCATGTCATGGGGCTCCATTCCACGAACTGTGAGATCATGACCTGCACCTAAATCAAGAGTTGGACGCTTAACAAACTGAGCCATCCAGGCAATCCCAGGAGTATTTCACTTCCTAAATATAACTGTGAATTTGTCTATTTCTCCTTTCACTCTTGTCAGGTTTTGTTTCATGTATTTTGAATCTCTGTTATTAGGTGTTTACACATTTAGAATTGTTATGTCTTCTTGACTTAGTTACTCCTTTACCATTAGAAAATATTTATTAACTCCGCTAGGAGTGCTTTTACTTTGATCTATTTTGTTATTATCATAGCCACTTCATCTTTCTTATGTGCAATATTCCAATAGACTATCCTTCTCTACCCATTAGCTTCTGACATTCCTGTGGGTTTATATTGAAAGTGATTTTTTTATGGACATTTAACTGTGTCTTGGTTTCATCATCAGTTATGACAATTTTTTTATTGAAGTGTTGAGACGACTTAGATTTAATATCCAATTTTTTACCAATATTTTTTAGATTAAAACTATTATTTTGTTCTACATCTTTTTGTGCGATATGTGCTACGCTTCATCTTTTTAAATTTTAGTGCCTTATTAAAATTGAATATTTTTTCACAATTCCACTTTATTATCACTGTTGGTTTATTGGTTCCAGTAGTTTATTTTCTTTGTGGTTTATTTTGGATAAGTTCTTTTGTTATATCTTCAAATTTATAAACATTTTTTACCTGTACTAATATACAGTTATCTTACCCAGTAAAATTTTCATTTCACATATTACTTTTTATTCTTAGATATTTCATGTGGTTCATTTTTATATATTTCATTTTTCTAATTATATCAATGTTTGCCTTAAAATTATTATATATATTTAACATGTTTATAATAGCTGTTTTAATATACTTATCTGCTTATTCCATGATGCTCATTTCTGGATCTTTACATTAATTGAGTTTTTACATCTGATTATAGGTCACATTTTCCTGATTTTTGCCTGTAATAATTTTTGATTGATGACTGGAATTTTTACATTTTTGATTACTGAATTTCACGGTAGTCCTTCAAAAAGTGGTGGACTTTGTTCTCACAGGTAATCCAGTTACTTGTATCTCAGTTTGATTTTTTCAGATCTTGCTTTTTTTAATTTCTAAAACAAATATCAAGAAAGATTTCTTGGCTCAGAGGGGAAGATGGTGGCATAGGAGACTGGGCTCACCTTGTGCTGCTGATCACTTAGATTCCCCCCACATCTGCCTAAATAACCCAGAAAACCACCAGAGGACTAGCAGAATGGACTCTCTAGAGCCAAGAATATACAAGAGGCCCACAAAATAGGATAGGAAGGGTGGAGAGGCAGTGCATGTTACACTGACTGGGGGGAGGGAGGCAGGACGGTGGAAGGACAACCAACCCTGCAAGGCAGAGCCCCCAAAGTCTGGCTTGCAAAAGCAGAGAGTTCACACTCTGTTAGTTCTGACAGCCAGCAGGACTTAACATCGGGAATGTAAAAAGTAAACAGCTCGGCTCTCAGAGAGCAGAAAGGGCAAGACGATGCCGAGAGATTGTTATTCAGCCCTGGAAGACTGAGCTCAGCTTGGTAGGGGAACAAAAGCTCTAGGCAAGCACCATTCCCCTCTCCCATACCCCAGCTGAAATTCCAAAAGGAGCCGGTTCCTGTCACCGAAATTGCTTGTACCGCTAAAATGGACAATGCTGTGCTTCTGTGGATCCATCCCTCCAACAGGCCTGCCTCCCTCCCAGTGATGCAGGGCTCCTCTCGCAGGGGACCACTGATGGCAAAGCAAGTTAAGCCTACCCCTCCTACCCCTGTGCACCTTGCAAACCCACCCTTGCTAATACACCCTTGGCCAGATCCCATCAAAACAGCACCACAAGCCTGGCAGTATACAAGTAGCCCAGACAGGGGGCACACCACTCCATAGTGAGTTCTGCCCCTGGAAGAGGGAAAGATAAGGTACACACCAATCTGACTGTGGCCCCAGTGGTGGCCTGGGGGAAGACATCTGGTCTGACTGCAGCCCCACCCACAAACACAAGTTACCCTGAACACCCCAGGGTAAGTGCCTTGCAATTTGGAGTTACTGCAGGGACTACCCAAAATGATGAAATGGAAGAATTCTCCACAAAAGAAACTCCAGGAAGTAGCGACAGCTAACAAATTGATCAAAAACGATGTAAGCAATATAATGGAACAAGAATTTAGAATAATAGTCACAAAATTAATCGTTGGGCTTGAAAAAAGCATAGAGAACAGCAGAGAATCTATTGCTAAAGAGATCAAGGGACTCAAAAATAGTCATGAGGAGCTAAAAAATTCTACAAATCAGGTGCAAAATAAAATGGAGGCAACCACAGCACATAATGATGAGGCAGAGGAAAGAATAGGTGAATTAGAAGATAAAATTGTGGGAAAAAAGGACGCTGAGAAAAAGAGAGATAAAAGAAATCCAGGAGAATGAGGGGATAATTAGAGAACTAAGTGACTCAAACAGAACAATATCTGTATCACAGGAATTCCAGAAGAAGAAGAAGAGAGAGAAAGGGGCTGAAATTGTACTTGAACAAATCATAGTTGAGAACTTCCCTGATCTGGGGAAGGAAAAAGACATTGAAATCCAAGAGGCACAGAGAACTCCCTTTAGATGTAATTTGAATTGATCTGCATGACATATCATAATGAAACTGGCAAAAAAAGAACAAGAATAAAGAGAAAATTCTGAAAGTAGCTAGGGATACACAGTCTCTAACTTACAAAGGTAGTCACATAATAATAGTAACAGATCTATCTCCTGAAACATGGCAGACCAGAAAAGAATGGCAGGGAATCTTCACTGTGATGAACAGAAAAAATATGCAGCTGAGAATCATTTATCCAACAAGTCTGTCATTCAGAATAGGAAAGATAAAAGTCTTCCCAAACAAAAACTGAAGGTATTCATCACCACTAAACCAGCCCTACAAGACATTCTAAGGGAGATTCTGTGAGTGAAATGTTGCAAGTACCACAAAGTACCAGAGGCATCACTACAAGCATGAAACCTACAGACATCACAATGACTCTAAACCCATATCTTTCTATAACACTGAATGTAAATGGGATAAATGCTCCAACCAAAAGACATAGGGTATCCGAATGGATAAAAAAACAAGACCCATCTATTTGCTGTCTACAGAAGATTCATTTTAGACCTGAGGACACCTTCACATTGAAAGTGAGGGGATGGAGAACTATCATGCTACTGGAAGTCAAAAGAAAGCTGGAGTAGCCATATTTATATCAGACAAACTAGACTTTAAATTAAAGGCTGCAACAAGGGATGAATAAGGGCATTATATAATAATTACAGGGTCTATCCATCAGGAAGAGTTAACAATTATAAATGTCTCTGCACTGAATATGGAAGCCCCCAAATACATAAAACAATTAATCACAAACATAAATAACATTATTGATAAGAATGTGGGAACTACCAGGGAATTTAATACGCCACTTACAACAATGGATCGATCATCTAGACACAGAATCAATAAAAACACAGGGTCCCTGAATTATACATTGGATCAGATGGACTTGACAGATATATTTAGAACTCTGCATAAAAGAATTGAGAGCATACCATGCACACTATCAGACCACAATGCTATGAAACTTGAAATCAACCACAGGAAAAACTCTGGAAAACCTCCAAAAGCATGGAGGTTAAAGAACACCCTAATAAAGATTTAATGGGTCAACCAGGCAATTAGAGAAGAAATTTAAATATATATGTATATATATGTATGTGTGTATATATATATATGGAAACAAATGAAAATGAAAATATAACAACCCAAACACTTTGGGATGCAGCGAAGGCAGTCCTGAGAGGAAAATACATTGCAATCCAGGCCTATCTCAAGAAACAAGAAAAATCCCAAATACAAAATCTAACAGCACACTTAAAGGAAACAGAAGCAGAACAGCAAAACCCCAAACCCAGCAGAACAGAAATAATAAAGATAAGCGCAGAAATAAACAATATAGAATCTAAAAAAAAAGTACAGCAGATCAAGGAAACCAAGAGTTGGTTTTTGAAAAAAAAAAAAAACAAAATTGATAAACCTCTAGCCAGGCTTCTCAAAAAGAAAAGGGAGATGACCCAAATAGATAAAATCTTGAATGAAAATGGAATTATTACAACGAATCCCTCAAAATACAAGCAATTATCAGGGAATACTATTAAAAAATATATGTCAACAAACTGGACAACCTGGAAGAAATGGACAAATTCCTGATCACCTACACACTTCCAAAACTCAAACAGAAAGAAATAGAAAACTTGAACAGACCCATAACTAGTGAAAAAAGTGAATCATTTATCAAAAATCTCCCAACAAATAGGAGACCAGGACCAGATGGCTTCCCTGGGGAATTCTACCAGACATTTAAAGCACAAATAATACCTATCCTTATCATCAACAAAATATAAAAAGAATTATTCACCATGATCAAGTGGGATTCATTCTTGGGATGCAGGGCTGGTTCAACAATCACAAATCCATCAATGTGATGTATCACATTAATAAAAGAAAAGATAAGAACCATATGATCCTGTCAATCGATGCAGAAAAGCATTTGACAAAATTCAGCATCTTTTCTTAGTAAAAACCCTCGAGAAAGTCGGGATAGAAGGAACATACTTAAAGATCATAAAAGCCATTTATGAAAAGCCCACAGCTAACATCATCCTCAATGGGGGAAAACAGAGTTTTTCCCTGAGATCAGGAACACGACAGGGATGTCCACTCTCACCGCTGTTGTTTACATAGTGTTGGAAGTGCTACCATCAGCAATCAGACAACAAAAGGAAATCAAAGGCATCAAAATTGGCAAAGATGAAGTCAACCTTTCACTTTTTGCAGATGACATGATATTATACATGGAAAACCCCATAGACTCAACCAGAAGTCTGCTAGAATTGATACATGAATTCAGCAAAGTCACAGGATACAAAATCAATGTACAGAAATCAGTTGTATTCTTATACACTAATAATGAAGCAACAGAAAGACAAATAAAGAAACTGATCCCATTCACAATTGCACCAAGAATCAGAAAATACCTAGGAATAAAACTAACCAATGTTGCAAAAGAGCTGTATGCTGAAAACAATAGAAAGCTTATGAAGGAAGTTGAAGAAGACTTAAAGAAATGGAAAGGCATTCCGTGCTCATGGATTGGAAGAATAAATATGGTTAAAATATCAACACTACCCAAAGCTATCTACACATTCAATGCAATCCCAATCAAAATTACACCAGCAGTTTTCTTGAAGCTAGAACAAAAAAATCTTAAATTTGCATTGAACCATAAAAGATCTCAAAAAGCCAAAATAATATTGAAGAAGACCAAAGAGGGAGGCATCACAATCCCAGACTTTAGCCTCTACTACAAAGCTGTCATCATCAAGACAGTAAGGTATTGGCACAAAAACAGACCCATAGGCCAATGGAATAGAATAGAGACTCCAGAATTAGACCCACAAAGTATGGCCAACTAATCTTTGACAAAGCAGGAAAAAACATCCAATGGAAAAAAGACAGCCTCTTTAACAAATGGTGCTGGGAGAACTGGACAGCAACATGCAGAAGGTTGAAACTAGACCACTTTCTTACACACACACACACAAAAACCCTCAAAATGGATGAAGGACCTGAATGTAAGACAGGAAACCATCAAAACCCTAGAGGAGATAGCAGGATAAAACCTCTCTGACCTCAGCTGCAGAAATTTCTTACTTGACACATCTCCAAAGGCAAGGGAAGTAAAAGCAAAAATGAACTATTGGGACCTCATGAAGACAAAAAGTTTCTGCACAGCAAAGGAAACAATCAACAAAACTAAAAGGCAACCAAGGGAATGGGAAAAAATATTTGCAAATCAAATATCAAAGGACTAGTGTCCAAAATCTACAAGGAACTCACCAAACTCTACACCCAAAAAACAAATGATTCAGTGAAAAAAATGGGCAGAAAACATGAATAGACACTTCTCTAAAGAAAACATCCAAATGGTGAACAGGCACATGAAAAGATGCTCAATGCCACTCCTCATCAAGGAAATACAAATCAAAACCGCACTCCTATACTATCTCACGCCACTCTGGCTAAAATGAACAAGTCAGGAGACTATAGATGCTGCAGAGGATGTAGAGAAATGGGAACCCTCTTGCACTGTTGGTGGGAACGCAAACTGGTGCAGCCGCTCTGGAAAACAGTGTGGAGGTTCCTCAAAACATTAAAAGTCGATGTACCCTATGACCCAGCAATAGCACTGTTAGGAATTTACCCAAGGAATACAGAAGTGCTGATGCACAGGGGCACTTTTACCCCCAATATTTATAGCAGCACTTTCAACAATTGCCAAATTATGGAAAGAGCCTAAATGTCCATCAACTGATGAATGGATAAAGAATTTGTGGTTTATATACACAATGGAATACTACGTGGCAATGAGAAAGAATGAAATATGGCCTTTTGTAGCAATGTGGATGGAACTGGAGAGTGTTATGCTAAGTGAAATAAGTCATACAGAGAAAGGCAGATACCATATGGTTTCACTCTTATGTGGATCCTGAGATACTTAACAGAAGACCATGGTGTGGTGGAAGGAAAAAAAGAGAGTGAGGGAGGAAACCATAAGAGACTCTAAAACTGAGAGCAAACTGAAGGTTGATGTGGGGTGGGAAGGATGGAAGGGTGGGTGATGGGTATTGAGGAGGGCACCTGCTGGGATGAGCACTGTGTGTTGTATGGAAACCAATTTGACAATAAATTTCATATTAAAAATAAACATTTCTTCCAGTGAATATTACATGTATTTAATGAAATTTCTTCAATATGGCTGGTTGGGATTTGAACCATGTTTAGTCCTGTGTAAGGTGTGGGAATTTTGCACCTTATAATTTCCTTTGTGAGTGAACTAGGTAAACAAGAGTAAGTGTACACTTACCTTGATGAGCACTGAGTAATGTGTAGAATCATTCAATAACTATATTGCATACCTGAAACTAACATAACACTGTTGGTTAATTATACTATAATTTAAAAAAAGAAGGTATAAATCCTTTTTCCTTGGAAGTTCTTATTTTTGTATTTTTTGTTTTCGTTTTGCCTAGACTCATGGTGTTTTTCACCCTATAGATATGTAGTTTGGTATTTAGCCAAATGCTCAAGAGGAACACTATGCAGATTTCTGGGGTTATTTCTCTGCATAGCTTCTTCCTTCTGGTACTCTGCTCTGCAAATTTTGTGTGCCCTTGTCTCCCCAAACTCTGATCTCTGTCTTGTCGTATAGTGAGTCTTTCAGGCTCTGTTAGGTTTCATCTCCTTGCACTACAGTCCTGAAATTCCCCCTAGATAGAAAGCCAGGTGACTGTAGGCTCACCTCCTGTGTCTCCCATCTAAGGAATCAGCCATCTATTGTTTGTTGTACAGTGCATGAAATTAGTTGTTTTGTATATTTTGTGTAGTTGTATAGTTATTTGCATGTGAATATTAAGTCCAAAGTCTGTAAGATACTTTTAAAGAAAGAACAATGACCTTCAATTTAAAAAACATGTGTTCTGGGGCGCCTGGGTGGCGCAGTCGGTTAAGCGTCCGACTTCAGCCAGGTCACGATCTCGCGGTCCGTGAGTTCGAGCCCCACGTCAGGCTCTGGGCTGATGGCTCAGAGCCTGGAGCCTGTTTCAGATTCTGTGTTTCCCTCTCTCTCTGCCCCTCCCCCGTTCATGCTCTGTCTCTCTCTGTCCCAAAAATAAATAAACGTTGAAAAAAATTAAAAAAAATAAATAAAACAAATAATAAAAATAAAAAACGTGTGTTCTAGTCCCAATTTGTTCACAAAAGAGGTGTGTTACTTTTTTCTCTAAGCATAGATGTCCCATCTCAGGAGGCCTTCCCTGATCTCACCAGCTAGGCTTAGTACCTCTGTTATGTGCTTGCCTAGTACTATAAATTTTCTGTTTGGTATCCCTATTGCACTTGTAATTACGCAATGTCTGTCTTCCCTGAGAGACTGTAAGTTCCTAGAGAGCAGAAGATATGATAATCATTTTGTTCATTATTCTGTATGCAAAGCCTAAACAGGACCTTGAACATAGACTCTCAACAATTATTAATAGGATAAAAATGTGTACATTAAAAAATAAGTTTATAGTATAAATTATTATTACCAACTCAGTAACCTTGGAACATCCCATGGAACCTGTGTACCTCAGTTTCCCTTATCTGCAAATTGAAGACATTATTGGATGTTATCAAGGTCCCTTACACTTCAAAACTTTGTTTCTTTGATTCTTTTTGATTTTCACATTATCTGGAAAGGAAGAAAACATAATTAATCATTTTATTTTCGTTTATTTATTTTTGGGACAGAGAGAGACAGAGCATGAACGGGGGAGGGGCAGAGAGAGGGAGACACAGAATCGGAAACAGGCTCCAGGCTCTGAGCCATCAGCCCAGAGCCTGACGCAGGGCTCGAACTCACGGACCGCGAGATCGTGACCTGGCTGAAGTCGGACGCTTAACCGACTGCGCCACCCAGGCACCCAATCATTTTAATTCTAAGAGTATAAGTGAGAAAATATTTTCAAGGAGATTAACCAATACGTCTTAGTTTGCACAGCTAATTAGGAGAAAAACTGAGACTTAAATCCATTTGGCAATCATACTCCATTTTGAAACACACCTTCTACTCTAACTTAATCCATCAGGTTTTTTTCCGTGTATTTTTGTCTTGCTTTCTCACTTAGATTGTGAACTTTTGAAGGCCAGAAGTATGTATTATATATTTTTGGAATTTCCCCCAAATTCTTGCATATGACCTACAGAGCATGATGGATGTTTATTTCTTTGATTTTATTCTCTATAAGAAATTTAAGCTTGGGCTGCACATATAGAAATATTCCTCCTTAAAATGTCTCTGTACCTTATGCTCCATATAGGACATATCCTGAGGTAAGCGATCAGTGATTAAAGCTGGTTGTTAGAAAAATGAATAGCTGATCTAGCAGTGTTCCAGACTGTTCCAGACTCCTTACACAGAAATCTTCCAGCCTCAAGGCTGCAACACCACAGTCTAGGTTCTATCCAGAAAAATGGTGCTGGAAGTCTATGTATAGGTGTATGAAATTCCCCCATCCTAACTTCCTCTTCTGGTCTTTATTGCATTCTCTATCTTGGCACCAGATTAATTTTTCTCAAAACTTTACAGAATCAGATATTAAAACCCCATATGTTTTTTAGGATAGAGAGATAACATAAATGTGGATATTTGCTCTTATAAAACAATAGGGTGATTCCCATAGCAAACTGGTGATGAGCAGGCCCTAACTATAGAGAATAAGTTAATTTTTAAATAACTAAACATTTCCTTGAGTTAATAAAACATCTGTACATTGACCTCAGCCTGAGGTCTCTGAATTGTGCCCCTATTGTGTTTTATATCATGAATGTGCTCAAATGTCTGGAATATCTTCTACATAGCTTTATGGAAATATCCATATCTCTCTGGAATCTGGGCACACAAGGTCTTCAGTTGCTGATCCCAAATTACCTTCCCAGTTTCTTATCCCCTCTGCTTCTGTGTATCATCCCACATTCCTGTTCAATTCTGCTATTGACTATTCCTCCAAATAGGCAGCACTTTGCCATCTTATTCTGCTCATGTCATTCCTTTTGTTTGCAATATCCTTTCAGAGCCTTGTGTACTGGAATATGACTGTTGGAAACCAAGACCTGTCTCGGCTACACCCTTCACAATTAGGCTTTTCTAATGACTCCTGCATAATGTGTGTCTACATGTACCTTATATTTGCATAAAGAACTTTCATTTAATCATTGAAGCCATTTTATGTATTTTTACCACCAATTTGCATATGAGGAAATAAAAAACATTGAAAGCTAAGTGAGTTGACTACAGCTGTGTAGTTATCTTAACAACCTTTCTATGAAATTTTGCCTGAGCTTGCATACCCAGTATTTTATACCTGTGTACATTTACTATTAATTTTAAAATTCTTTATGAGCATGTGCCTTTCCTTTTCAATTTTTTATACAAACCTAGAACGTCTTACAGTGTTTGGATCATAGTAGAAGATCAGTGAACATTCAAGATTTGAATTGAGTTTATGCTAAGTAGAGTGTGTGTGTGTGTGGAGGGGGGGTGTGGTGAACAGAGAACAGCATCTACAGCAACCTGTGAATGACAAAAAAAAGAGGGCCTTTTAAGCCTAGGAATATGTTTCAGATAACACACTGTCATTATTTCCACCAAATTGGGCATTGACAGTTAAAACTGACAGGACTGATTTCCTCTAAACGGATTTTTTAAAAAAATATTTAATTTCTTCATTGATGGTGACTACCTGCCACCACTGATCTATTTCTATCTTTAAATCACCACTGGATCCACCCCTTTTCTTGTTAATCTGACTGAATGCAAATCAACCCTTCAATAGAAACTTTGCTGATGCACATGATGACATTGATATCATGGTTTCCTAAGCAAAAATGAATCTGATTTGCAAACGTTCTAAGGAAAAAAGACATTAGAAAGATTGTATTGTGTGCCTGAACACACATACACACAAGTGTCCATGTACACCTAATTGTCACTTTTTTTTTTCCGGCAGATAATAACAAAATTCCACAGCAGTATCAGTGACATGACTCCCAGATGATGAAATGGTTTCCATGGAAATGATTTAGCAAGTTTGCAAAAATAACTTGTCCTGTACATGAGAAAAAGTGAAATAGGTTGAATCCCGTGGGATCTCAACCCCATTGTTAATTTAGCCTATGAGCATCTGGAACATGGCTTGGGTAGTAGCAGGAGTTTAGGAAGAAGATCTATTACAGACATGTTCTGTGGGAGAGCCAAGAAATCTGCATTCTTAAAGCTGTGAGCTTTCTGGGTCTAGACATTTCACCTTAACAGTCATGATTATTATCATTTTTTGTACTTATTACGCACTGTATAGCAGCTTTAAATACATTAACTCATCTAAATCTCACAAGAACTTTAAGCATGAGGTAAGTGTTAGGTCCTTTCTATAGTTAAAGCTTTGGCTCATATTGATTGTGTGATTTAGCTAAGATCTTTCACTATCAACATAGTAGTTACAAGTAGAACTCAAGTCAATAAACCCTGCTTTATTGACTCAAGGCCTTGCACAGTGCATTATTTCTGACAGATATTCAGATGAATGAATGGATCTAGCAATAAATGAGGATAGAAAGATATTGATTAAAAGCTTGTTAACTGTCAAGTGTCTTCTTAAGGCTGGGGCAGATTATGGGACTCACACCATAGATTTATCAGACATTCATGCTAAAAGTCTTACTAAGTAAATTGCTTAACCAAATCTCTCTAGTACCTACATAGGATATTGGTTGACAGCCCTGGGAGAACAATATACTTAGGTCAGGAAATGCTGAACCATTCAACCTTAATTAGAAGCGCATGGAGACATAGTTTCCCCCCACCAGAAGCTCCATACAAGGACCCTGGATTCTCTTGGCCACTGGATCTAATTTAACTCAGTCCCCTTTTCTGGCTCCAGCTCAGCCTCAGCCAGATAGAAGATATTTCTGAACATGTAGGATGGTTTAGGAGCTGTTAACTTCTAGATAACAGAAGTGCTGAGTGGGTCTTCAAATACTATATTAGAAGGACTAATGGGAAGATAAATTTTCAGCAACTATGAGTTCTTCCTGGGAGATGAGGATTTTTTAAAAAGCCCTCTTTGTTTGTCTAGATGTTAGTAAACATTTATTTTTCTCAGCCATGGTCTTTCTTTCAAATCACTATGCCCAAGGATATCAAAGAGACCTATCACCCAGACTAGACATAGTCTTGCCAAATAGGATGTATAGGGCTCTCTATTTCTCTTCTTCAGCCACAGGAGGTACAAATTTATGTTCCTTATGGAAAAAAGACCAGGGCACCAGTTACAGAAGTACAAAACAGGGGGGAAGACCTGGTGTCCACCCATCAGAGCAGTGGATGAGCATCGTTCCAGCTTCTCTCTGTGACTCCTGTCACTACAGTTTACTCTAGACAGCCACAACTCACAGTCATCACCCAAGATATGACAAAGAGGACTGGGAACAGCACTAAAGAAGGGCAGCTGCAAGGCCCAGGAGGGCTGGTACCTGCCTTTTGAAAGAATAGTAAAGTCTCAGGATTCAGGGGGCACATAGACTGGTTCCAATGTGGTCTACTTTTTCATCTCTGGCACAGCTGTTGGTTTATGGATCCTAGGTGGAAGAGAAAAAGAACCATTATTTCTGATATTTCATAGTATAAAAATCAGGGAAGAATTTTCACCTGTGCTATGTGCAAAGTTCTGATGAGGTTCTTTTATCAAGTCTCTCCCCTAGAGACTCATAAACTCTGTGGTGGATGGACATATAAAAACTGAATATTTTTAAAGACCTAAATATAGGACTTGAAACCACACAATTCCTAAAAGAAAACCTAGACAGTAATCTCTTGGACATTGGCCTTACCAACAATTTTCTGACTATGTTTCCTCAGGCAAGGGGGAAAAAACAAAATTAAACTATTGGAACTATATCAAACAAAAAACGTTTTTCACAGCAAAGGAAACTGTCTATAACAAAAAGACAACCTACTGAATGGGAAAGGGTATTTACAAATAATATATCTCATAAGGGATTAATATCTAAAATATGTAAAGAATACATACAACTCAAAACCAAAACCAAAACACACACACATACACACACACACAGGAAAACATTCTCAACATCACTAATTGTCAGGGGAGCACAAATTAAAACCACAATGACATATAACCTCATATATGTAGGACAGTGGGCCTGGGATATGACAACTCACCACGTCCACACAGAAAAAGGCTTAGTTCTTTGTGGAAGCAGGGTGGGCAGGACTTTTTTTTTTAAGACTTTATTTCATTTACTATATTAATTATAGATCTAGTAATGACATTTCAGACATAGAACTGTGCCTTAGGGATAAAACAGTCCCCTATTTGAAACACTTCATTGTATTTCTAAAGGGAAACAAAGTTGGACTCCAAACAACTCACAAAGTGTCTTAAAAAATAGATTTCTCTCTTGGAGCAGCACAAACAGTGGTGAAAACATGGTGCTAAAACTTCCAGGTCCTAAAAGAACTCTTGGAAAGATGGATGAGGGAGAGCCAGCACCATCTTCCAACTATGGCTGCATTCTTAGGCCAGACCTGGGAAAAGTAGCTATTTTCTGTAGAGTTTTTGCCCCAAATTTGCAACCTTAAGTGCTGATAAATTTTTGAAGTGTCAGGATATCTGTGAATCACTAGATCTTGAAAATAGTATTCATTTTTCACACCATCCTTAGGTATCTACCTGGCAAAATAAGCTAATGAGGAAGGTTGGTCATGCTTCCTATAGGATTTAAGACATATGCTCATTTCTAAGAGTGAGGGAAAGATGATCTTGTGATGGCTTTATGTAAAGATTAAATAAATCTATCAGCCTACAAGGCCTGAATCATGAATCCTTATAGGGGAAAAATGTCTTTTCTGTTTATAGATGTCCTGGAAATGACCTTTGCTATATTATGCCTTGAGAACTTCCCAACCTTGTTAAATTTCTGACTCAGGGAGCATTCTTTAAGTGTGTTTCAATCATGTTGATTTTATTTCATGGCAGGAACCAGGTCTTCTCTAAGGTACTGAGTGGGATGAGTTTGGGCAAGGATTTAGGTGAATAAAATAACTGATATTTGGAATGTGAATGAATCTTCATCCCAGAAGAGGGGTTTTTGTTTGTATTTGTTTTAGCTTTTTTGGAAACCTGGTATTCAAGATGGACACCTGACAGGAAGTGACTGGCACAGGCTGATGTTCAGAGGAGAGGAAGGAGAGAGGCAGACAAAGATGAAATCAGGAGGATATGAGACAAAGACAGGTATGGGGTGATGAGAAAGGTAAAATGAAAAGTGAAGATAAGAATGGGGAAGACAAGAAGTGGAAGAACAAAGAGGGAAAATAAAAGAGAAAAAGGAATAAAAAAGATTAAAAAGTATATGTGCATGGAGGAGTGGAGGGGAATTAGGGAGAGAAAAGGGACACAAAGTATATTGCGGTGAGAGAATGGAAAGAAAAAACACAGTGCAAGAGAGAGCCTGCAAAACACAGAGAGAAATGATTATAAAGACAGAGAGCAAGGGAGTCATACCTGAGAGCTTAGTGGAAGAAAAGCAGCTAGCACATGAAAGAGACCTCAGTGAGCAGAGATGGAAAGATGTTGGCTGGGCCAGAGAGAACTGTGTCTTCTCTTTCCTCTGATGACCCCCACACTTACCCCATCTCAGGACTCCATAGATGAGTTTGATGGTGAGGTGAAAATAAATGGTAATTCCTCCTACTTCTGGTCTATGGCCAGCCCCAGCCCCAAGCTTTATGCTAGGTGGCCAGGCTGCAGTGTGATTAACAAACCTAGAGGCTGTTATTCCAACTTTGATGTTTCTCTAGCATAGGTTAAAAAAAAGTTAATCCCTTCATGAAATTGAATTGTGACTACCTTGCTGAGATGACTGTGCCCTCCTTGTATGCTGAGGCTCTGAGCCTGGGCACACTGTGTTAGAAGTACAGTTGATTAGCAAAGGCACTTTGTTCTTGGAAGAAGTTCACTTTGGTTTCCTCTCTTAACCTGCCTGTTAGGGCTAAATGTTTAGCATTATAGGAAGATGTTGGCTGTGACAGTAACATTGCCCTTAGAGCCAGAGCTCATGATAGGGACAAAGGCCTTAGGAGAGGTACTGGGGGAACCATGATGTAAGACAATGTGCTCCAAATGCTTCCACACCAGCAGGTCCAGATCTACAAAGCCACTGGGACTCAGCATTAATCATGGTGCATGAGTAGAAAGGGTCATGAATAAGAAGGCATAAGCCTGATTATCAACTCAGACAGGCATGAAAATTCTTGTTTGAAACTCACCAAAGTTTTCTCTTATTAGCATTGTGCTTCTTGAGGAGAACTGCAGTCTGATAATACAAATTGGCAGGGACCAGACTCTGTCTAAAAAGAACCTCAGGCTGGGGTTGGAGATTCTAGAGGTCATCAGATCCAGTGTACTGCCTCCAACTGGACCCCATGCCCCGGGGCTGGGAAGGTGAAGTGGAGAGGCTGGAGCTCCCAGAAAGAAATCCCTCTGTTGCAAGCTCACCAGGCAATTTTGTCCCATGAAATAACAATCTTGGTTATAATTACAGAGATCTAAATATTAGGAGAATTTCAGAGGGCAGTTCTTTCTGGATGCGTCTTTAGAAAACCCATATAATGAGGCGCCTGGGTGGCTCAGTCGGATAAGCGGCCGACTTTGGCTCAGGTCATGATCTCGCGGTCCGTGAGTTCGAGCCCCGTGTCAGGCTCTGTACTGACAGCTCAGAGCCTGGAGCCTGTTTCAGATTCTGTGTCTCCCTCTCTCTGACCCTCCCCTGTTCATGCTGTCTCTCCCTGTCTTAGAAATAAATGAAACGTTAAGAAAAATTTAGAAAACCCATAATTGAGGTTAAGTTCTTCCTTTCACCAGTGGGATGTTTTTCAAATAATTCAATCTCTCTGAGCCTCAGTTTTTTCACCTGTAAAGTAGCATGTTGGTGCTCACCCTATAAACTCACTGTGTAAATTAAGGGCAACATAGGGACAATGTCAACACCCTTCTGGTATATAATTGGCCACAATACATAAACACTTTGCCATTACTATCTGTAAAGAACCTGATAGTCTGAAAAAAATTCATCAAAAAACACATTCCATTAGCTCAGATAATCAGGAAGGAATAATTCTTTCATAAAGAAATACTGTTTTGGATTATGTTGCATTTACAGGTACCCTTCCATCCCCATCCTAAGTGTTTCCACATAATCTGTAGCTCAACCTGCCTCAGGCAGGACCTAAGTAAACTATGTGGTCAGGAAGAGGTCCTTAGTCATAAGGCTGCAGAGGCAGCCTACAAAGGCAGAAGAGCTCATTCTTCCACCCCCTCCTCACTTGAGTGACTAAAATTGAGTCAGCAGAATTCAGATCAGGACCAGTAGTGTCATCCTGCAACTTCATTACCTTGTAAGAGATAATGGCAACTCCAGATCCCAGAGGCAATTACCAAACTATAACACATCATTCATGAAAAACCACACATATCCTCCCCCTTCCTAAGCTGACCCTCTGCCACCTTCCCTCAGTGCAGAACATACCCCTTTAGAGAGAGACTTTCAGCCCAGGAGTACAGAGAACCTCCCTTCTCAGCCACTACTTTAATTTTTTAATGTTTATTTATTTTTGAAAGAGATATAGAGTGCAAGTAGGGGAGGGGCAGAGAGAGGATACACAGAATCTGAAGCAGGCTCCAGGCTCTGAGCTGTCAACACAGAGTCCAATGCGGGGCTCAAACTCATGGACTACAAGATCATGACCTGAGCTGAAGCCAGATGCTTAACCAACTAGACATCTAGGTGCCCCCTTTTTCAGCCACTTCTTAATCACCAACAGGCATAGCTGCTCTCTCTGTCATAGAGTGTGAAAAATCATTTAGAGCATAATTGCATGTCAAGGGCCTACCCAATAATGAGATACTACCTGTGCAAAATAATGTAATTTATTGTCTTAAGGATGTAAACTACATTAAGGGCTGGGATGCAACTGTGCGTCATGAATAACTAAATCTCAGACATTGTCAGGGATCAGGACTATTTCCCTTTCATGTATGCTTCTTGTAGATTGGCTTTTGTCCCTCAGACATACATCTCCCACATGGCTGAATTCAATCTGGCCCTTGGATATGTGCCACTAGGTGTGACAAAAACTTTTTTCACTAGTGAAGTATGGAGGCTGACTCTTTTATGTCTCAAGTTGAAAGAAGAAAGAAAAAAAGAAAGAAAGAAAGAAAGAAAGAAAGAAAGAAAGAAAGAAAGAAAGAAAAAGAAAAGAAAGAAAAGAAAGAAAGAAAAGAAAAGAAAAGAAAAAAAGAAAAAAAAAAGAAATGGTCTCCAACCTATCCAGCTTAGGTCAAGGGTCTGCTTTTAAACCAATGGCTGTGTCCAGGGAAGCTGGGTCAGTAAAAGTATAACAGCTCTCTTGGAAACCAGTGTTGGAGTGATGGAAGAGAGATTTACTGCAAGTAGGAGGAAGAAGATAAAGTGCACTTTTCTGGATACACAAAGACAAAGCAAAAGATATCTATTGTGAAAGTGCAGTGATTTTCAGAAGCTGATCTAATGAAGATAGTTGCCCTTAAAGTCAGACCACCCTAAATAGGATTTTTTTTTCTTCTTTGCCCTCTCTATTTCTCCATTGCAATCACAGAAGCTTAATTTCTATGTATTCACTCAGTGTTGATATTGGGTAAATTGGAAGAAAGGGATACTAAGTAACCCACCAACTGAATAGAGAGCCACTCTATGCAAGTTCATCCTCTCCTATTTAAACGTTAATGACTGAGGCTCTTCAAAGCTGAACTCTAGGCCCCCTTTTTTTCTCACTTGTCTAAACCCTTTATTGAGAATATCATACAAGTCATATTTCATTATAAATATATGTAAATGACACACATATTTTTTTGGTACACATTTTTTTTCTGAGCTCTAGACATATTCAAGCACCTTCTTGATCTCCCTCCATGAATGTTTCTAAAGTGCATCAAACTCATCATGTAGAAACTTCCTGATCTTCACCAAATTCTCTAATTCTGGTCATCCTTCACTGTGACCTAACAAATTAAATATAATTATTTTTAATCCAATGACATGAAACTGAAGACTGCTTCTCCTTTAACCCCCATGTCTAATTCATTACCAAGACATTTACTAAACATTTCTTGAAGATATTAATTTCTCTATGTATCAAACACAATTTTAGTCCAAGCTAGAATTGTCTTCCCGAAATGCTAAATTAGCCTTTATTTCATCTAATGTCCAACATTCCCACCTGCAGCAAAAGTGATCTGTTCAAACCTAAATAAAATTGGGGCGTCTGGGTGTCTCAGTCGGTTGAGCATCCCACTTCAGCTCAGGTCATGATCTTGTGGTCTGTGAGTTCGAGCCCCGCATAGGGCTCTGTGCTGACAGCTCAGAGCCTGGAGCCTGTTTCAGATTCTGTGTCTACCTCTCTCTCTGCCCTTCCCCCACTCATGCTCTGTCTGTCTCTGTCTCTCTCTCTCTCTGTCAAAAATAAACATAAAAAAATTTAAAAAACTAAATAAAATTATTTTACTTACATTATTAAAAACTTAAATTCTCCCATTACTCTGAGGAAAAGGCTAAAAAATGTTTTATGTTGCCTCTGAGGCAGGTAAAGGTACAGATGGAGCCTCATATAGATTCAGCTGCATTGAGTCCTGAATGACCCTCAATGACAATGTTAGCATCAAGGCAGCAGAAAATATTTGGGATATACGACATTTGTCTTATTTGGCCTATATTCAGAAGATATGGAAGGTTTTTATTTTTGTGCATCTACCCATTAATCAGTAGTACTACATAAAATATGTAAAGCATGGTTTCAGGTTAATCATAAGAACAACGGATCCTCAAAAACTGACAAACATGAGATGATCATAATAAGATTTTCAGAAGTAAATAAAAATAACTCAGAGACCTAGAATAACTGTGCCATGATGAAATATATTTCTGTATGTTGTAGAGGTTGTGTATATGCATGTGAACACTGAGGAGGAATATTCAATGATAGCAAGAAGCTCATATGAATTTCAAACCTCCTAAAACTAATTTTGTTGTTAAAGTCAGATCAGCAAATATTAACAAGATATTTAATATAATGGTTTAAAACATGGATCCAGGAGTACCCACCTCAAATCCTGGCTGTGCCAGCATTTACTGCTGCACTATGATCAAGTTACTTAACCTACCTGTGCCTCAGTTTTCTCAACTAGGAGAAGAAGAATAATAGTACCCACCTCATTAGAAATATTCAGACAATTAATTTATTAAGAAAAGCGCTTAAAACAGTACCTTGCACATTACAAACACTATATAAAATTTTAATATTATCTGTATTACTCTATGGGATGTAGTAGGCAGAATAATGCTATCTTAAAGGGCATTCCATGCTTTATTCCTTGGATCCATCAGTGTGTTACCTTACACCAAAAGGACTTTGCAGATAAGATTATGATTAAGGTACTTGAGTTGGGAAACCATGAAGTACTGCATTTGAAGTAGACCTTGACAATGAGAGCTTTTAGAGCAGGGATAGAAAATACATATATGCTTCTGCTGCCCATTAACAACTGCTTATAGCCTTCTTTCCACCCCATCTCCAGCCATCTACAATGAGTTGAGACAGTAACTCTAAAGGTTTCTCCACTTATTCCTCAGCTAGCCACCACCAGCTAGTTCGTACCAGAATACAAAACTAACTAATTTTCCTTATCTGAGTTTAATGTGGCTAAAAGACATTTCAGGGAGAAAGAACTACATGGGTAAGGCAGCAAAGGCTCAGCTATGAGGAAGACTGAGAAGAATAGAGTAACAAAAATATTGATAATACTACTAATAATAGATAAATAGCATTCATTTAATGCTTGCTATATGAGTACAAGGCATCTCGATTCCTACAACTCCATGAGCTAGGTACTATAATGTCTTCTGTAATATGGATGGAGAAACTAAGCTATGGAGCAATAAGTATCATGCACAAAGATGAATGCCTGGTAAGCAGCAGATTTGATAGATCTGAGATTCAAATTTTAGTGGTCTGGCTCCAGAGCCTACTGTCTTAGCCTTTGCCCTACTGTGGAGATAGACCTGGATTAGTCTGTGGGACAAATTCTATAGACAATGGATAATTACAAGAAGTTTTTTGAATGGGATGTGATCATGTCAGAGATGTGCACCAGGAAGACTGATACGGCATTACTTTCTGGATAAACTCAGTGGATCACAAGAAAGAAGAACTAGGAGGATGATCCCTGGTAAAGAAAAGGAATGAAGAGCCAAGAAGGAAAATTTGGGAGGGAGCAGCAGTACTCAAGTTGGAAAAGTGCTTGAACTGCTTAGCTGGGAATCACTTTAGAAAATTATTGAGCCAAGTTTTGAGTTAAGCACTGGAAAAATAAATTTTTGTAACTATAAAAGACCAATGCAAGTGGCTGAGATGGTTGTTTTGATAGCTTCTAAACTGATTAATACCATGCTAGAGAAGAGGAGGCAAAAAAAAGTCTCAGGCAAGGAATTTATCTTCAGTGTCCTCTTCGGGATGTAAATATATTTGTGTTAGCTTCATGCATATATGCATAAAGAATGAGATAATCAGAGAAAAAATAACCTCATTTTCTAGTATAGATCACTAGGATGCCAGGGTATCAGGGCATGTTAAGATGATTTAATTCAGCATCTCTTCCTTCTCTGCTGATGGCTACTCTAGACATGGCCAGTAGAGGCCAGCCTAGTTATTTTGAAATATGGTATTTTTCCTCAAAAGAATATTTACTCTTTACTTAAATCTATAGAAAGATTAAACTTCTCTCTGCAGTATCATAGCTCTAACAGTCAAATATTTGTTTTCTCAGTATAGTTTACCTCTTTGAAGGTACAGTGCATTAGGCATTGGGAAGGCAGTGAAAAGGTTATGTTTGGATTTACAAGTTTTGAGAGCCAGTTAAACTTTCTTAAAGGTTTCTGAGTCTCAGTTTCCTCATCTGTAAGATAGGAACAATTACTTTCCATTATCAAAAGATCAAATGAAAGAATGGCTGTGAAAGTGTCTTGTAAGCTGCCGAGCACCCACACAAATGTTAATGCTGCTCTCATTTTTGTTGCTGTCATTGTCTCCATAAGGCTCACATGGATAGAACATTGTGTATAAATGCATAGATCTTGAAACAGGATGACAGTGAATTTTCCAAAGTTGTTTGAAACCATGGTGTATGCACTCACTGGGGGAAAGAATGGAGGTCAGTGTGAATCAATCAAGGACTGTGTGTGCCCTGCCAGGGAGCCACCAGATACTGACCTGAACACTGAGTGTTGTAAAGCGTGTAATATCCTGGCCATCCCAGCTTGACATGCCTCTACCCCTCCATGATGATTTTATCTATTTCAGCTCAACTTTGGGCTCTAACCAAGACCATTTTTGTCTACTGGGCTAGCTAAAGTTAAATTTCAGTCTGGGCTGAAGTTTCTGTCCCTGAACTGAATTCAGTACATCAACATGTGTTAATCTCCTTCAGGTCAGGAATAGGTGTGGAAACAGTTGGGAAAGAGAAGAGGATCAGGAAGTCTTGTCTTTTATGACCTCATGGAGAGAAGTGAAAAGTTATTTATTCGATTTCAAATATGCTTCACAAATACTTTATTTAATATGATTACAACTATAAATCTCTATTATTTTAATTTTTATAGATGAAAAACTAAGGCTGAAAGATGCCATACAACCTTCCAAAGCCACAAATAACAGTGTGTGGGATAAGATAGTATATAAGTGAATATCAGAGAGTAACCCCCAACTCAAGTCTTCTTCTTCATTTTGCTCCATGGCAATAAAGACTGTCACACAAGAAAAACGTCTTCTGTGATCTGTAAGGAGAAGGGAAATAAATGACACTTGTAGGTAATGAGGAGACAGGGATTCACAACACTAGTGGGCAAGGTCCCATGCATGCTACTTCCCTCTTGGCCTCTTCACTCTCTCTCATATTCCAGCTTACCTTTTCAGTGGATTCTTTACCTTGGAAACATAGAGAAGTCAAATTACTTTGTCTCAAGCCCAACACAAAGCAAAGACTCAATAGTCATTAGCTATTATTTTCTAAATAAGAGTGAAAAGCAGGCTGTTGTTTGTCCTCTCTTAACCCCCTTTTATTACTTTCTATTCCTAATCATAAGAAATTCCTCATTTTCTGGCCATTCTCACTTGTGCACCCTTTCCCTTTTGTTCAGGCTGAATGATTGCACTTCAACATCATGCCCAAATTCTCACTCCCATGTCTTAGCTTTATGCTGCTTAGTCCATGAATTGACTCATTCCCTTGTTCACTTGACCAACTTTTCAGCCACATGGTTTTTCAGCTGTCACTTCCTCATGGAAGACTTCCCTGACTCCTAGTCTGGTTGTTCATTCTGTATACTTTGTTTTCCTTCCATCCTAGTACCCCTAGTACTTTACAGCCATCATTTGTGTGTATAACTCCCTGGAATATAGTGACTTTCCTCAGTCAGAGATTATGTCTTATTGACATTTTAAACCCAGAGTCTAGCACAGTAAGATCTACACTGGATGTGCAGGATGTGTTTGAAGATACAAGCTTATCTCCTATACCACGATTTCTTCAAGGCTAGGGTTAGTTTTACAAATCTTCTATGAAGTTTTCCTCACTTTTCTTTCCTTCCTATGAGGACAAATTCATGTTTTCCCCTGAGTTCCTGCTTTCTTATGTCACCATTCATCTTGCTTTATTGCAAATTGTCATCTCCCTGCTGGGCTCAGAGTTTCTGAAGGTCAGGGACTATCTTATTTGTCTTTGCAAACTCAGCACAGAGCCTGGCAAATAGTAGGAACTTGGCAAATGTTTGCTGATTAAATAACTAATCGATTGGATGAATGAAAAGTGCCCTTGTAGCTGAAATATGCCTTCTTACACTCAGTAAGTGTAAGAAGTAAGGAAAGCCATTAATTTTCTGTTCAAAATTAAGACCAAGCAAACTTAATGACGGCACTTGTATCACCATGAATTAGCTTTTAATAAGACAAGCTTCTGGAAGAGGTATAGAAGTGCAAAGAGTGCCATAGTTATCCAGACTCACACATTTCCTTTTCACTGGAAATACTTTGAGTATATGCTAATAAGAAATTGTGTGCTCATGAGTAATGCAGAATTATGTCAGAATTCTATAATAGGAAAGTACACTAATTTTAGCACATTGTCTTCCTCAGGGAAGGTGAAGCCTAAAGAAATTCAGAAAGATTGTCCTCAATTAGATTTTAGAAGGAGTTCCCTAAGGAAGAGACACCTTCTCTGAAAAGTGTTGCATACTGAACAAGTGGAATATATCTATGAAACTATCTTGGCCTGCTCAAAAGTTGCTAGGATGGTTTAGAAGAGTGCTAGTGGTGACTATTCCCTCAAATGAAAACTGTTCTCAGTGCTGCTTTGAATTTAGAATGCATAATGTGTATTAGCCATGGGCAGCTCTCCAGGGCCTGACAGATCTTCCCACCACTTGGAACACCTGCCCTTCATTATTACCTAAGCTAGAAACAAATTTCTGCTCAGCCATTGTCAGTTACATCTGCTGGTGATTGTAGTTTAGCCTCCCCTAACACACATGTTTCCACAACCAACTGCTTTGGGACTCAACCACAAACTGCCTTTCAGTGTTCTATAATGGAGGTGTGCACATGTATGATAGTTGCACCTCAACTCTAAGGCCTTTGAGAGCAGGATCATGATTTTTCCTTTTATATTTAGAATTGCATTTGCATTTTCCCTCTTGGCTATTTTTTGAAACTTTTGTGTAAGCTTTAGGTTACTTCCTTCAATGATTGGAAGAATTAACAACCGGTGAAGACTTGTAGGTCTAAATGTGTGTGTGTGTAGGTTTTAAATCATGTACTTAACATCTTTAATACTTATTAGAAGTAATCTGATTTTTCTCATGATTTTATGTGGCTTTAGTTGTACTTTTTTAGGAATCAGTCGGTATCATTTAATTTCTCAAATTTACTATTATAATGTTGTTCAAATATTGTTTTTTAGAGTTTTATTATCTGTATTGATGTTATCTTTTTCAAACCTGATAGCAGGAAATTATATTTTTCTTTTTTTAAAAAAACAGTCTCTAGAGGGCTTATCTATTTTAGTAATCTGTTTTAAAAAACAATTTTTGACTTTCTTGATTATGTTCACTAAACAATTGTTTCTATTTCAATAATTTCATCTTTTATGTTTATTATTTCCTTCTAATTTTTGCATTTAAGCACTTAGGGCAATATCAGGCACATAACAACCATTAAATACTTGCTGGTTTTATTAATGTAAAGTATGTTACTAAAGACTCAACTCCAGGTGTGTGTCATTAGAGTTTATTAAAAACTGGAATTTTAACATTTTCTACATAAGACCTTAGAATGTTGTTAATCTAATTGGCTACATCCAGGATTTCATTCTTATATTTATTATATGGATATAAATATAAACAAATATAAGTATAAACAAATATAAATATAAATAAATATAAATTATTTCCATTGTTATTCATTCCTTCTGAAATCTTTGTGTGAAAATGACCTGGAGTAATTTTCTTCCTGCTGAAAAATCTTAAGTATTTCATTTACTGTGGATCTTCTAGTAATAAATTCTTTCCATTTATCTATAACTAAAGTGTTTTACTTTCATCTTTGTATCTGAAACATTGGAGGTGATTTTCTTTTACTACTTAAAAGTTGTCATCGTGTTGTCTTCCAATTTCTCTTGTTTCTGTTGAAACATTAGCTGATAGTCTATTTCACTCTTTAGTAAAATGTTCCTTTTTTCTGGAAGAAATTTCCATTTTTTTCTTTCTGCTATTTAAGAATGTTTTCCTGTAAGAAGAATCCATTATGGTGGAGAATTAGGGGGACCCAAAGTTTTCTCATCCCTCAAACACAGCAGTGTTGACTTCAAAAGACTTTGAACTCCAAGAATCTGGGCCACAAAGTGACAGAAACACCTCCAGAGACCCAGTGGGACAACTTTGTGGGCCATAGTGCATGATTACAAACTGGGGGAGGTAAAAGAGTTGATGTTGGCATGGAGGGGAGGGATTGCCTTCTACAGATAGATAAAAGGAAGAGAAATAAAGGCTGTGGAAGTGTAAGACTGTATTTGGACAAGAGAAAAACCACAGACCAGGGATCATAAAAAAAGTGGAGAAAGATCCAATTTCTAATTGTGGTGTTTCTCTGGATTGGGTCTGGCTGCCCTGTTCACATACCTAGGGATGAGGGGAGCCATCCCAGGGCTCAGTAACTAGCTCAGAGGCACAGTACACAGTGGGAGAAAGCAATCCCGCCCCTGAAGTGCTGTGGGAAGAAGGTATATAGCCTTTACAAGGACAAAGATCCTGCCTGCACCCACCATCTAGAGGCCTTTATAGGCATGATAGAACAGAACTTCCCCAGTACTGAAGAATGCAGAGCAGGATCCTTTAAAACATCAATCAGGGCTTGTTTGTTTTTTAATGTTTACTTATTTTCAAGAGAGGGAGAAAGAGAAAGAGAGAGAGAGAGGAAGAGCAAGAGGAGGAGAGGCAGAGAGAGAGGGAAACACAGAATCTGAAGCAGGCTTCAGCCTCTGAGTTGTCATCACAAACCCCAATCGAGGGCTCAAACCCACAAACTGTGAGATCATGACCTGAGCTGAAGCTAGGTGCTTAACCGAGACACCCAGGTGCCCCTAGACATCAGTACTTGAATCCCAGATGAGCACTACAGAGGCACAGGAGACTTTGGAGTGGAAAACAAAAACAAAAACAAACAAGCAAACAAAAAAACCATCCACTCACACTCTCATGGCACTGTGAGGATGGCCTGAACATAGTGGTTTGGGACACCCAGTTCAGAGAGGAGAGACTGGGGTGTTGCCAGTTTTCTCCCCATAATGAGCAAGTTGAGGCTTCAAGGAATGCACAAGAGGCCACAGTGGAGGCGGGATCTGCCTAAACCAAACCACACCACTCCTCGCCTGATAACTATATATCTACTGGAGCAAGATTGATGCTGACCAACCAGTCCTTCATCCAGACCAGCACTGCTGCTGCCACTGGTTCCAAAGCACCCAGGAATTTTGCATTTTCTGATATAATTCTTGGACAATTCTTGTGTGTGTGTGTGTATTCTGCTTATTGGTTTGTTTGGTTTGTTTAAGCAGTCATATTTAGTCTATTCTCTTTATACATGTTCTATATCTCCTTCTTTGTTTTCACCTCTCTCTCTGGATTAAGCCATATGTAGTTCCTCTGCCTGGTCAATTTTCTTTTCTTTTCTCTTTCCCTGCTCCTATCATTTCTCTCTTTGCATGGGATAAGACCTCTTTTTAATTTTTTTCCAGGGTTACTTCAATGAACAAATCAAATCACACCTTGTGGAGGGTCCAAACCATCACTACAAGTACGGAGATAAAGCAACCAGATTCACAACAAAAGACAGCATGTAACACACTCCAAAAAACACTTCCTGAAGGGTCAGACCCTGGACAGTGTATGACCACTCTTTAATATAGTAGTCCCAGGTGCAGGACACATAAGTTTTCGAAACACATAAGGAACAGAAAACTAGCCAAAATGATGAAACAGAAGAATTGTCTTCAAAAGAAATTCCAGGAAGAAAGGACAGCTAAAGAATTGCTAAAAGCAGATATATATGATCAATAATTTAAGAGTCTTAAGATTAACTGCTGGGCTTCAAAAAAACCATAGAAGACAGCAGAGAATCTTTTACTACAGAGATCAAGGAACTAAAAAATAGTCATTGTGAATTAAGAAATGTAAATGAGGTGCAAAATAAACTAGATGTGACAGCGAGGATGGAAGAGGCAAAGGGGAGAATAAGTGAAATAAAAGATAAAATTATGGAAAAAGATGAAGCTGAGAAAAAGATAAAAAATTCTCGAACATGAGGGGAGAATTAGAGAACTAAGTGATTCAAAGAAATGGAACAATATCCTTTTCATAGGAGTTCCAGAAGAAGAACAAAGAGTGAGAAAGGGGCTGAAGGTGTATTTGAGCAAATCATAGCTAAGAACTTCCCCAATCTGGGGAAGGAAGCAGACACTGAAATCCAGGAGGAACAGTAAACTCCCTTCAGATGTAGCGGATTTGATCTTCTTCATGACCTATTATAGTGAAACTGGCAAAATACAAAGATAAAGAGAGAATTCTGAAAGCACAGCCAGGGACAAATGGTCCTGCAAGGATAGACACATAAAGGTAGTAGCAGATCTGTCCACTGAAACATGGCAGGCCAGAAGGGCATGGCAGGAAATATTCAATGTGCCAAGTAGGAAAAATATGGAACCAAGAATCCTTTATCCAGCAAGCCTGTCATTCACAATAGAAGGAGAAATAAAGGTATTCCCAGACAAAAACTGAAGGAGCTCGTGACCACTAAACCAGCCCTACAAGAGATTCTAAGGGGGACTCTGTGAGTGGAATGTTGCAAAGACTACAAAGGACCAGACATCACCACAAGCATGAAACCTACAAATAACGCAATGGCACTAAATCCTATCTTTCAATAATAACACTGAATGTAAATGGACTAAATGTTCCAATCAAAAGACAGAGTATCTGTGGATGGATAAAAAAAAAAAAAACCATTTATTTGATGTATACAAGAGACCAATTTTAGACTTGTGACACATTCAGATTAAAAGTGAAGGGATAGAGAACCATCTATCATGCTACTGGAAGTCAAAATAAAGCTGAAATAGCCATACTTATATCAGACAAACAAAATTTTAAACTAAAGGCTGTAACAAGAGATGAAAACGGGCATTAAATCATAATTCCAGGGTCTATCCATCAAAAAAAGCTAACAATTATAAATGTTTATGCACCCAACTTGAAGCACCCACATATATAAAACAATTAATCACAAACATAGGGAATCCTATTGAGAAGAATAAAGTAATTTCAGGTAATTAATACCCCACTTACAACAATGGACAGATAATCTAGACAGAAAATAAATAAATAAATAAAGACCCTGAATGATAGACCATATGGACTTGACAGATATATTCAGAACTTGCCATCCTAATGCAGCAGAATACACATTCTTCTCCAGTGTACATGAAACTTTCTCCAAGATAGATCACATACGGGGTCACAAAACAGCCCTCAAATAAATATAGTAGAACTGAGATCATACCATGCACATTTGGGGATAACAATGCTATAAAACTTGAAATCAACTACAGCAAAAAGTTTGGGAAAACCCCAAAAATATGGAAGTTAAAGAACATCCTACTAAAGAATGAATGGGTCATTCAGGCAATTAAAGAAGAAATTAAAAAATATATGGAAGCAAAATAAAATTAAAAAAATAGTCCTAACCTTTTGGATGCAGCAAAGGCAGTCTTAAGAGGAAAATACATTGCAATCTAGTCCTATTTCAAGAAACAAGAAAAAATACAAAATACAAAATCTAACTGCACACCTAAAAGAACTAGAGGCAGAACACAAATAAACCCTAAGGCCAGGAGAAGAAGAGAAATAAAGATCAGACCAGAAATAAACAATATAGAATCAAACCAAGAAACAAAACAGGGGAAGAGATCATTGAAACTGGGATCTGTTTTATTGAAAAAATAAAATTGATAAACCCCTAGCCAGATTATTCAAAAAGAAAAGAGATGACCCAAATACATAAAATAACAAATGAAATTGGACATATCACAACCAACCCCTCAGAAATATAAACAATTATCAGCAAATACTATGAAAAATTTTATGCCAACATACTGGACAACTTGGAAGAAATATAAAAGTGCCCACACACCCAAACACTACCAAAACTCAAACAGGAATCAATAGAAAATTTGAACAGACCCATAACCATCAAAGAAATGGAATCAGGTATTGAAAAATCCCAACAAATAAGAGTACTAGGCCAGATGGTCTTCCCGGAGAATTCTACCAAACATTTAAAGCAGAGTTATTACCTATACTTCTCAAGTTGTTCCAAAAAAATTCAAGTGGAAGGAAAGCTTCCAGACTCAATCTATGAATCCAGCAATATATTGATTCCCAAACCAGTCAGAAACCCCACAGAAAAAAACTACAGGCCAATATCCTGATGAACATGGATGCAAAAATTCTTAACAAGATACTAGCAAATCCAATTCAACAGCAAATAAATAAAATTATTCACCATGATTGAGTGGGATTCATTCCTGGACTGCAGGGCTGTTTCAATATCTGTAAATCCATCAATGTAATATATCACATTAATAAAAGAAAGGGTAAGAAACATATGATCCTGTCAATCGATGCAGAAAAAGCATTTGACAAAATTCAGCATCGTTTCTTGAAAAATCCCTCAAGAAATTCGGGATAGAAGGAACATACTTAAACATCATAAAAGCCATATTAAAAAACCCACAGGTATTATCATCATCAATGGGGAAAAACAGACAGCTTTCCCCCCTGAGATCAGGAAGACAACAGAGATGTCCACTCTACCACTGTCGTTTAACATAGTGTTGGAAGTCCTAGCATCAGCAATCAGACAACAAAAGGAAATCAAAGGCATCAAACTTGGCAAAGATGAAGGCGAACTTTTACTTTTCACAGATGACATGATACTCTACATGGAAAACTTGAAAGATTCCACCAAAATCTACTAGAACTGATTTATGAATTCAGCAAAGTCGCCGGATCCAAAATCAATGTACAGAAATTGGTTGCATTTCTAAACACCAATAATGAAGCAACAGAAAGAGAAATAAAGAAATCAATCCCATTTACAATTGCACCAAGAACCACAAAATACCAAGGAATACACCTAACCAAAGATGTGAAAGATCTGTAAGCTGAAATTTCTAGAAAACTTATGAAGGTAATTGAAGAAGACAGAAATAAATGGAAAAACACTCAGTGTTCAAGAATTTGAAGAATAAATATTTTAAAATGTCAATATTACCCAAAAACAGTCTATACATTCAATGCAATCCCAATCAAAATTGCACCAGCATTCTTTTCAAAGCTAGAAAAAACAATAATAAATTTGTATGGAACCACAAAAGACCCCAAACAGCCAAAGTAATGTTGAAAAAGAAAACCAAAGTGGGAGGCATCACGATCCCAGACTTTCGCTTCTGCTACAAAGCTGTCATCATCAAGACAGTATGATATTGACACAAAAACAGACATATAGACCAATGGAATATAATAGAGAAATCAGAATTGGACCCACAAATACATGACCAACTAATCTTTGACAAAACAGGAAAGACTATCCAGTGGAAAAAAGACAGACTCTATGGCAAACGGCCCTGAGAGAACTGGACAGCAACATGCAGAAGAATGAACCTGGACCACTTTATTACAGCATACACAAAAATAAACTCAAAACGGATGAAAGACCTAAATGTGAGACCAGAAATCATCAAAACCCTGGAGGAGAAAGCAGGCAACAACCTCTTTGACCTCAGCCACAGCAATTTCTTGCTCAATACATCTCCAAAGGCAAGGGAATTAAAAGCAAAAATGAACTATTGGGACTTCATTACGAGAAAAAGCTTCTGTCCTGCAAAGGAAACAGCCAAGAAAACCAAAAGGCAACTGATGGAATGGGAGAAGATATTTGCAAATGACATATTGGATAAAGGGTTAGTATTCAAAATCTATAAAAAAGTACCAAAATCAACCCCTGAAAAACAAATAATCCAGTGAAGCAATGGGCAGAAGATATGAATACACACTTTCCAAAGGAAGACATCCAGATGGCCAACAGACACATGAGAAGATGCTCAATGTCACTCATCATCAGGGAAATACAAATCAAAACCACACTGATGGGGTGCCTGGTTGGTTCAGTCGGTTAATCGTCCAAGACTTGGTTTTGGCTTTTAGGTCATGACCTTGGGGTTTCATGAGTTCAAGCCCCATGTTGGCCTCTGCTCTGACAGTACAGATCCTGCTTGGGCTTCTCTCTCCCCCCACCCCTGTCTCTCTGCCCCTGTCCTGCTCACACTGTCTCTGTCTCTCTCAAAATAAATAAATAAATTGAGATCCGGGGAAGATGGCGGCATAGGAGGACGCTGGGCTCATCAAGCATCCTGCTGAACAGATTCCACCTACACCTCCTTAAATAACCCAGAAAACCACCAGAAGACTAGCAGAATGGAGTCTCCGGAGCCAAGCACAGACGAGAGGCCCACGGAAGAGGGTAGGAAGGACGGCAAGGCCGTGCGCATTCCGTGGACTGACGGGAGGGAGCCAGGACAGAGGGGCGGCCCGCCGGCAAAACAGAGCCCCCAGAGTCTGGCTTGCAAAAGTGGAGGGGCCGGATGAAGTGTGTTCTGACAGCAAGCGGGACTAGACATCTGGAAGGTTATAAGCTAACAGCTCGGCTCTGAGAACAAGAGGGCTGGAAAACAACTGGAGGGAGAGTTGTTGAGCCCTGGACGACAGAGCTCAGCTTGACAGGGAACAAAGGCGCTTGCCAGCGCCATCTCCCTCACCCATCCCCCAGCCAAAATCCCAAAGGGAACCGGTTCCTGCCAGGGAACTTGCTTGCACCCCGCAAACACCCAATGCTGTGCTTCTGTGGATCCATCCCTCCAGCAGAACTGACTCCCTCCCAGTGCCACAAGGCCCCTCCTGAAGCAGATCACTGAAGGAAAAGCGAGCTTAGCCTGCCCTTCCCGTCCCAGTGCACCTTGCCTATCCACCCCAGTTAATATGCCAGATCCCCAGCACCACAAGTCTGGCAGTGTGCATGTAGCCCAGATGGGCCATGCCACCCCACAGTGAATCCTGCCCCTAGGAGAGGGGAAGAAAAGGCACAGACCAGTCTGTGGCCCCAGTGGTGGGCTGGGGGCAGACATCAGGTCTGACGGCGGCCCCACACACCAACGCAAGTTATTCAACAGGGGAAGTGCCCGCAACCCACACCACTCCAGGGACTATACAAAATGACGAAATGGAAGAATTCCCCTCAAAAAAAGTCCAGAAAATAACAACATCGAACGAACTGATCAAAAACCATTTAAACAATATAACAGAAAATGAATTTAAAATAATAGTCATAAAATTAATCCCTGGGCTTGAAAACAGTATAAAGGACAGCAGAGAATCTATTGCTACAGAGATCAAGGGACTAAGGAACAGCCAGGAAGAGCTAAAAAAAAAAATGGTATCAATGAGCTGCAAAATAAAATGGAAATGATCATGGCTCCGATTGAATAGGCAGAGGAGAGAATAAGTGAATTAGAAGATAAAATTATGGAAAAAGAAGCTGAGAAAAAGAAAGATAAAAAAATCCAGGAGTATGAGGGGAGTATTAGAGAACTAAGTGATGCACTGAAGAGAAATAATCTACACATAAGTGGTATTCCAGAGGAGGAAGAGAGAGGGAATCATGCTGAAGGTGTACTTGAAGCAATAATAGCTGAGAACTTCCATGATCTGGGGAAGCAAAAAGGCGTTGAAATCCAAGAGGCACAGAACTCCCTTCAGACGTAACTTGAATCGATGTTCTGCACTACATATCATAGTGAAACTGGCAAAATACAAGGATAAAGAGATAAAAGTGCTCTAACATAAAGGGAGACATATAAGACTCATGACTGATCTCTTACTGAAACTTGGCATGCCAGAAAGGAATGGCAGGAGATCTTCAATGTGATGAACAGAAAAAATATACAGCCAAGTATCCTTTATCCGGCGAGTCAGTCATTTAGAATAGGAGAGATAAAGGTCTTCCCAAACAAACAAAAACTGAAGGAATTTGTCACCACTAAACCAGCTCTACAAGAGGTCCTAAGGGGGATCCTGTGAGACAAAGTTCCAGAGACATCACTACAAGCATGAAACCTACGGACATCACAATGACTCAAAACCCATATCTTTCTACAATAACACTGAATGTAAATGGACTACATGCACCAACCAAAAGCCATAGGGTATCAGAATGGATAAAAAACAAGACCCATCTATTTGCTGTCTACAAGAGACTCATTTTAGACCTGAGGACACCTTCACATTGGGAGTGAAGGGATGGAGAATTATGCCACTGGAAGTAAAAAGAAAGCTAGAGTAGCCATACTTATATCAGACAAACTAAAAGCTGTAAGAAGAGATGAAGGCTTTAATTAAAGGCTGTAACAAGAGAAGAAGAACGGCATTAGATAATAATCACAGGGTCTATCCATCAGGAAGAGCTAACAATTATAAATGTCTATGAGCCGAATATGGGAGCCCCCAAATATATAAAATAATTACTCACAAACATAAGCAACCTTATTGACAAGAATGTGGTAATTGCAGGGGATTTTAACAGTCCACTTACAGAAATGGATAGATCATCTAGACACACGGTCAATGAAGAAAAAAGGACCCTGAATGATACATTGGATCAGATGCACTTGACAGATATATTTATAACTCTGTATCCCAAAGCAACAGAAAATAATTTCTTCTCGAGTGTACATGGAAAAATCTCCAAGATAGATCACATACTGGGTCACAAAACAGCCCATCATAAGTATACAAGAATTGAGATCATACCATGCATATTTTCAGACTACAATGCTATGAAGCTTGAAATAAACCACAGGAAAAAGTCTGGAAAACCTCCAAAAGCATGGAGGTTAAAGAACACCCTACTAAAGAATGAGTGGGTCAACCAGGCAATTAGAGAAGAAATTTAAAAATACATGGACACAATTGAAAATGAAAATACAACAAAAGCTTTGGGATGCAGGGAAGGCAGTCCTGAGAGGAAAATACATTGCAATCCAGGCCTATCTCAAGAAACAAGAAAATCCCAAATACAAAATCTAACATCACACCTAAAGGAAATAGAAGCAGAACAGCAAAAACAGCCTACACCCAGCAGAAGAAGAGAAATAATAAAGATCAGAGCAGAAATAAACAATATAGATTCTAAAAAATGGTAGAGCAGATCAACAAAACCAAGAGTTGGTTTTTTGAAAAAATAAACAGAATTGATAAACCTCTAGCCAGGCTTCTCAAAAAGAAAAGGGAGATGAACGAAATAGGTAAAATCATGAATGAAAATGGAATTTTTACAACCAATCCCTCAGAGATACAAGCAATTATCAGGGAACACTATGAAAAATTATATGCCAACAAATTGGACAACCTGGAAGAAATGGACAAATTCCTAAACACCCACACTCTTCCAAAACTCAATCAGAAGGAAATAGAAAGCTTGAACAGACCCATAACCAGCAAAGAAAGTGAATCGGTTATCAAAAATCTCCCTAAAATTAAGAGACCAGGACCAGATGGCTTTCCAGAGGAGTTCTACCAGCTGTTTAAAGCAGAGATAATATCTAACCTTCTCAAACTATTCCAAAAAATAGAAAGGGAAGGAAAACTTACAGACTCATTCTCTGAAACTAGTATTACTTTCATTCATAAACCAGAGACTAAGTAAAAAAAAAGAGAACTACATGTCAATATCCCTGATCAATATGGATGCAAAAATTCTCAATAAGATTAGCAAATAGAATTCAACAGCATATAAAATGAATTATTCACCACTACCAAGTGGGATTCATTCCTGGGATGCAGAGCTGTTTCAACATTCAGTAATCAATCAACGTGATACATCACATTAATAAAAGAAAAGATAAGAACCATATGATCCAGGCAATCGATGCAGAAAAGCATTTGACAAAATTCAGCATCTTTTCTTAGTAAAAACCCTGGAGAAATTCGGGATAGAAGGAACATACTTAAAGATCATAAAAGCCATTTATGAAAAGCCCACAGCTAATATCATCCTCAATGGGGAAAACCTGAGAGCTTTTTCCCTGAGATCAGGAACATGACAGGGGATGTCCACTCTCACCGCTGTTGTTTAAAATAGAGTTAGAAGTTCTAGCATCAGCAGACAACAAAAGGAAATCAAAGGCATCAAAATTGGCAAAAATGAAGTCAAGATTTCACTTTTTGCAGATGACATGATATTATACACGGGAAATCCGATACACTCCACCAAAAGTCTGCTAGAACTGATACGTGACTTTAGGAAAGTTGCAGAATACAAAATCCATGTACAGAAATCAGTTGCATTCTTATACACTAACAGTGAAGCAACATAAAGAGAAATAAAGAAACTGATCCCATTCACAATTGCACCAAGAAGCATAAAATATGTAGGGATAAATCTAACCAAAGTTGTAAAAGATCTGTATAGATCTGTATGCTGAAAACTATAGAAAGCTTATGAATGTAATTGAAGGAGATATAAAGAAAGGGAAAGATATTCCCTGCTCATGGATTGGAAGAATAAATATTGTCAAAATGTCAATACTGCCCAAAGATATCTACACATTCAATGCAATCCCAATCAAAATTGCACCAGCATTCTTCTCGAAGCTAGAACAAGCAATCCTAAAATTCATATGGAATCACAAAAGGCCCCGAATAGCCAAAGGAATTTTGAAGAAGAAGACCAAAGCAGGAGGCATCACATTCCCAGACTTTAGCCTCTACTACAAAGCTGTCATCATCAAGACAGCATGGTATTGGCACAAAAACAGACAGACCAATGGAATAGAATGGGAACCCCGGAACTAGACTCACAAAAATATGGCCGTCTCATCTTTGTCAAAGCAGGAAAGAATATCCAATGGAAAAGACAGTCTCTTTTTTCTAATGCACTGTTCCAAGAATGCAAACCAGTGCAGCCACTCTGGAAAACTGTGTGCAGATTTCTCAAAAAATTAAAAATAGAACTACCCTACAACCCAGAAAAACACTAGGAATTTATCCAAAGGATACAAAAGTGCTGACTCATAGGGGCACAAATACCCCAATTTTTATGGCAGTACTTTCAACAATAGACAAATTATGGAAAGAGCCTAAATGTCCATTAACTGATGAATGGATAAAGGTGTGGTTTATATATACAATGGAATACTACTTGCCAATGAGTAGGAATCAAATCTTGCCATTTGCAGCAACATGGAAGGAAGTCATGTCAGAGAAAGACAGATATCATATGTTTTCACTCATATGTGGAACTTGAGAAAATTAACAGAAGATAATGGGGGAAAGAAAAGGGAAAAAATAGTTACAACTACAGAGGGATGGAGGCAAACCATAAGAGACTGTTAAATACAGAGAACACACTGAGCGTTCATGTGGGGGGGAAGAGGGGAAAATGGGTGATGGCCATTGATGAGGGCACTTGTTGGGATGAGCACTGGGTATTGTATGTAAGCGATGAATCACAAGAATTTACCCACAAAACAAAGAGCACACTGTATACACTGTATGTTAGTCAATTTGATAATAACATATTTAAAAAAATAAAAATAAATTAATATTAAAATTAAAAAAATAATGTTTTCCTTTAGTTTTTAGCAATTTATTTTTTATGTAACTGTGTGGATTGTCCTTTAATTCTTCTTGAAGTTCTCCATACATCTTAAACCTGTGTATAATGACTTTTAGTTATTTTATAAAATTTTCCAAAGATATTTCCTCATAAAGTATTTATACCCTATTCTCTCACTGAATATCTATCTGTTTCTCTCTTTCTCTCTTTTTACGCACACAGGCACACAGACACACAAACATACACATACACACATGTTGCACAACATGCATATATGTGTATGAACATGCATTCACTCTTTCTTATATATCTCCTAAGGTAGTTTCTATATTTATATCTTTTTATCTATAATTAAATCAAGATATATTCAATTCAGTAATCATTAATGCTGTCTTCAGTTCTGGTTAATCTGCTATTAAACTAATTTAGTTTGAATTTCTTAATTCCACTTATTGTCTTTAGTTTTATAATTGGCTTTTAATAAGACTGATTCTTTTTTACTTTATACTTTGTTTCTTTTATAAATTCTACATCTCATATAAAAATCTCTACCTTGTTATATAATTTTTTGAATATATTCTTTATATTTTTTTAAAATTCCATGTCTGACACAAGCCAGCATCTATTCATCCAATGGGTCTGTTTCCAATGTCGGTTGGCTTTTTGATTGTTTCTGTGTTTTAAGTCACATGGTGTTTTCTCCCGGTATACCTGATAAACATTCATTGACTAACAAATATGTGTATGAAAAATTGTAAAGATCATTTTATTCTGGCTGATGTTCTTTTTCTCTAGAGTGAAATCATATTTGTCTATAGCAGATAAATAGGACACAGAAAGATAACCTTAATTTAATCAGAAAGTAAGATCATTTGAAGCAGGGCTTCAGACTTTCTGAGGGTCTTTTATTTCTAATTCACCTTAACTCTGAATGCATAGCCCTCTGTGCATTCCAATATGATATGTGGGAATATGGACTTTCTTCCTTGGCAAGCTATGAACTCCCACTTTGTTTCCCTATCTCCATTAGACTTCCAGAGCTCTAATTGTGTTCTAAGCTTCTCATTTTCCACACTTCTACTTACTTTTTCAGGCATTCAGTAACCACTTGGGGATGGAAAATGTTAGGGTACAATCAGCACTACATGTTTCCAAATCTTTGTTTCTCTCCAGGATTTTGTTTTCTCAAATATTTCCTAACTTGGAGCCCTCTAATGCTTTCATATTTTTCTCCTACATTTGACAAGCTTTTCTAGTCATCCTTGGTTGATGGAATTTTCTACTAATACTTGTTATTGTTACCAGAAGCACAGATTTTATTTTTTTAGTCTAGATAGTGAAAATTCATAGGAAATTTGGTATTCTTGAAATAATGTGATAAAAAGAATTGCATTATGAATTTTAATTTGGTATTAGTATGGAGGGTCATTTGATAGAAATACTGGGTGAAAAATTAAATTAAGAGGAGATGACCATAGATATAGTAAACAAGAGTTTTTTTATTGGGGCACCTGGGTGGCTCAGTTGGTTAAGTGCCCAAATTCACCTCAGGTCATGATCTCACAGCTCATGAGTTTGAGCTCCACATCAGGCTCTGGACAGATAGCTAGGAGCCTGGACCCTGATATGGCTTCTCTCTCTGCCCCTCCCCCACTTTTGCTTTGTCTCTCTATCTCTCTCTCAAAAAATAAATAAACATTTAAAAAATTTTAAAAAAAAGTTTTTATTAAGTATTGAGGATATACTGTTTAGTCTGTTTTCCTTCTTCCTTTCAGTATTTTTATATTTTCAGTAAAATTAATTCAAATAAATACAAATTTATTTTGGTCTTCAATTAGGTGTAAAATAGGAAATATTGACTAAAAAGTAGCTAAACACTAACATTCCTGAACTATGCATGTGAACAAAAAATATGGTAAATTATGTAGTTTTTGTGTTCTGCTCAATGTTAGTGTCATATTGAATAGTGACTGGAAAGGAAAAAAAAAACCTCTAAGTAGAATGAACATTTAAATAAAGACAGGTAGATGATGACAATAGATAGAGATAATAGATGGATGAGAGGTAATATAGATGGATATAGATGTAGGTGTAGATATATAGATATATAGACATATGCAGAAAAACACATGCACACACACAAATCTGCAGCAAGAAAAGCAGTGGAAAGATTCTGAGGAAATTCAAAAGGAGCTGAGTTTTGGAGGATGAGTAGGAGTTAGAAATATAAAGAATGAGAAAAAGCTTTCTATTTTTTGTATTGAAAAATCTGTCAAACTCTCTTGGCAGATACAAGTTTTGCAAATTTTAAATTTTCATTTAAAAGCTCAGATTTCTCAACAATATATAATATCACTTCAGTTACTTTCCTTAAGTTTCATTAATATTTAGAAAATGCCCATTCCATGAAAAAAAATGGCTTGGTCAATACTTGTGTATGTGGTTTTCCTCAAGATAACCATTATGCTTCAGCATACATCACAAGAGTTTGAGATGTATTCCCCATTGCACCTTACAAAATGTTAAAAAGATGAAATTAAAAGAGATTAAATTTAATAACATTTATAATTTTTACTGTTTCATCAAGGACATTTTGAAGGATAACTGACATGTTTTATTTTTGGGCCTGTTTTATTACTGTGGACATGTGGCACTGAAGAATACTATGACTATAGTTAGGTACCACCATCTTGATTCATAGCAAGACACCTGGAGTTGTCTCCATCTTTGATTTTGTGCCATCAGTGCAAATGATGAGAAACAGGGTCTCTTCATGTGGTCCAAAACAATCATATCCAGATCCCTGTGCAGTCAACAGAATATCCTTAGCCACTGCAAAATTTCTGAGAGCTTGGTTTGGACTTGAAACAGTAGCCTAGCTGTGGCGAGTGGGGAAAGAGAAGATACAGGTTCCAGGATCTTGGGGTGGAATATCCACTCCTTGCATTCCTCCCTCCCTCTCTTTATCCTCTCCCACCCCCCACCCCCCAAGCTGTCAGAGCCAGGTCAAGTTTCTGGCATGCTTTGCTCCCAGAGCTGTTTAAAAATGGCAAATAAGTGGGTTATAAACAAGTAACTCCTCTGCTGTGTCAGTCACCTCTCCAGTGGAGAGAGCAGAGAGGCCTGACTGCCAAAGAATCCTCCTAACAAGATGCTCCTCGACATGTAGACACTTTAATGAACCTGCCCAGATTTGTGGCCTCATACCAGGGAAGACAGAGTGAGAATAATTACATGCCCCTGTCAAAGGGATAGGGATAAATAATGTTCATGGTCAGAGGGCAGCTGGCTCAACAAGACCATAAACTTTTCATTGGAAATCAATCTCTGCTTTGTGATCAATTACTCTCTGGAGATGTCAATGTGATTGGCAGGTCCTGGGAGTGGATATCAAAAGGAAAAGAGCAAGAGATGCTTGTGTGCAGCTGCAGAGAGGGGCATCCACATAATGCTGCATTCCTGGAACAGAACCTCGGAATTCCTCAGTGGCTTTTCCTTCAGAAACTTTAGCGACAATAGATACCAGATGTGAACTGGCTTTTAGGATTTGGTGAATTTATCCCTTTGACTTCAATATCGGAGTTATCATGGTAGAGATAGGAGTTGAACCAAGTTTTCCAGTTTTAATAAATATTTTGAATGAAGGAGACTCCATGGAGAAAAAATCCTAATGATTCTGAAAGGACCTAAATCCTTGTCAGGGGCTCAATGTCTCCATCATCAAAAGCAGACTGTATTCAGAATAGATGGCAGAAAAGTTTTCTAAACGTTGAGATAGGTTACTATCCACCTTTTTTCAGAGGAAGCTAATTTTTCAGGGTATAGTAACAACAACCACAACAACCACAACAAAAACAAAACATGAGTTCACAAAATTAGCACAAAATTCATATGTAAAATGTCTGGTTCTCATACTCAATGAAGTTCCGCTTATTCAAGAAAAACTTGGGGAGGGGCAGCCCACCTGGCAAGGCAGAGCCACTGAAGTCTGGCTTACAAAAGCCGAGGGGCCAGACTGCGTGACTTCTGACAGCCAGTGGGACTTAACATATGGAATGTTAAAAGTCAACAGCTCTGCTCTCTGAGAGCAGTGAGCGTGAGAGGACACTGGGATGCAGAGTTGTTGAGCCCTGGAAGGACATAGCTCAGTGGGGGAACAAAGGCACTGGCAAGCGCCATTGCCATCTCCCATCCCCCAGCTGAATTTCCAAAGGGAACAAGTTCCCAATACTAAACTTGTTTGCACTGTGCAAATGCCCAAAGCTGTGCTTCTGTGGATCCATCTTTCAGACGGGCCTACCTCCCTCCCAGTGCCGCAGGGCCCCTACCACAGGGGACCATGAATGGCAAAGCTAGCTAAGCCTGCCCCTCCCTCTTCTGTGCACCTTGCAGATCCAACCCGTCTAATATGCCATTGGCCAGATCCCATGGAAGCAGCACCACAAGCCTGGCAGTGTGCAACCAGCCCAGACAGGAGCCACACCACTCCACAGTGAGTTTTTCCCTGGGAGAGGGGAAGATAAGGTACACACCAGTCTGACTGTGGCCCCAGCAGTTGGCTGGGGGCAGGCATCAAGTCTAACTGTGACCCTCCACCAACACGTTTCTCCAGACAGCACAGGGGAGGTGCCCTGAAGTTTGGAGTCACCACAGGGACTACCCAAAATGACGAAACGGAAGAATTCTTCTCAAAAGAAACTCCAGGAAGTAGTGACAGCTAATAAATAGTTAAAAAATGATTTAAGCAATATAATGGAACAAGAATTTAGAATAACAGTCATAAAATTGACCACTGGGCTTGAAAAAAGCATAGAGGACAGCAGAAAATCTATTGCTAAGGAGATCAAGGGACTACAAATTAGTCATGAGGAATTTTTAAAAAATCTATAAATGAGGTGCAAATTAAAATGGAGGCTGCCACAGCACAGACTGAAGAGGCAGAGGAGAGAATAAGTGAATTAGAAGATAAAATTATGGAGAAAAAAGGACTTGAGTAAAATAGAGATAAAAATCCAGGAGTATGATGGGAGAATTAGAGAACTAAGTAATGCAATCAAATGAAACAATATCCGTATCATAGGACTTCAAGACAAAGAAGAAAGAAAGGGGCTGAAGGGGTACGTGAACAAATCATAGCTGAGAACTTCCCTAATATGGGGAAGGAAAGAGAAAGTGAAACCAAAGAGGCACAGAGAACTCCCTTCAGATGTAACTTGAATCTGTCTTCTGCATGACATATTACAGTGAAACTGGCAAAATACAAGGATAAAGAGAAAATTCTGAAAGCATCTAAGGATAATCAGGCTCTAAAAAACAAAGGTAGACACATGAGGGTAGTAGCAGACCTATCTACTGAAGGAAGCATGGCAGGCCAGAAAGGAATGGAAGGAAATCTTCAGTATGATGAACAAACAAAAAAACTGCAGCCGAGAATCCTTTATCCAGCAAGTCTGTCATTCACAATAGAAAGAAAGATAAAGATCGTCCCAAACAAAAACTGAAGACATTCATCACCACTAAACCAGACCTACAAGACATTCTAAGGGAGATTCTGTGAGTGAAATGTTGCAAGGACATTTCAAAAATTATGAATATAATACAGAGACTTATTTTATAACCCTCACCCAGTTTCCTCTGTTATTAATATCTTACATTAGTATGGCATATTTGTTACAATTAATGGACCAATATTGGTACATTATTACTAACTCAAGTCCATGCTTTATTAAGACTTCTTTAGTTTTTCCCTAATGTCCTTTTTTTTTCTGCTCCAGTATCCCATTTAGTATACATGGTCTAATGTATTTAGTCTGAAAATAAGCAACAACATTTTGTAAAGCCTTAGCCTTAATGCCATATCTATTTTACATAGCATTAATATGCAAGCTCCTAGAATGGAATGGACAGTGACTATTTTTAATCTTTGCATCTCAGGGGTATATGGTGTAGTAATTATAACAGCATATAAAATTAATTATTTGTTAAGTGAAAGGCATTGTTTAAGCATTTAACATGTATTCAGAGTTAAACTACAACATAATCTTTTAGAGTAGTTATTACAGTTGCCCTTACTTTGGAAACACAGATATTGAAGTATGCTGAGGATAACAATTATGCTCAGAAACATAGCCCTCAGTGTGACAGCACCAGGATTTCAATGAAATTGTCTGACTTCAGAAATGGAGAAACATGGCTGGAACCTAGCTCTACAGACCAGAACACTGATATTCTTTCTATTCTACATTTAATAATGATCAATTTGTAAGAGATTTTAAGAAAAATAAAGACACAGTGACCCCTACCATACTCTTTTTACAGTCTGATGGCTTAGAGACAGTCCTGCTTGCCAGGAGAAAACAACTTCTTAAGGCCTGTAACTTGGTTGTCTGATGCAGAGAGGATATAGGTCTCTTAGCAGTGAGACCATCCTAGTTCTGGAAAGTTTATTATTTCACGGACCGTTCTACTCCACATTGCTCCCAAAGGAATGAGTTTATTGCACCAAGTTGATACTTCTAATATTGAAATGATATCTTGAGGTCCCGTTTCAATCCATATCTTCACTCTGATCCTAAGACAATAAAAAAGAATTGTGTTTGGCTGAAAACACAATGTGCATCATGCCCTGAATGTTATGAAAAGTCTGGCCTCACCTTAGACCTGTGAATTAGGCTCATTTATTAAGGCAGATAAGGGCATCTGTGTTTCCTCCTGAAATAACTGAAGTGATGTTTCCCCGAACCTGAGTGAATCTCACATTGCAATGAAGTACGCAATGGAAGGGGTCTTTCAAGACCCTCTGCGTTCTTTGTCCCTGTATCTCAACTGTGTTTTAGGTTGAAACCATTCTTTGGTCCCATGGAACATATTCTTCTCCCTTTTAGAAAACATTTGCAAATTTCTTCTCTCTTCAACATCAGAATACTAAAATATTCCTGAGGGGTGGTTTACATGTCTCTTTTCCCAATGGCACTTGGTCTGAAAATGAAACACTTGCATTCCTCTGGTCTCCTTTCAATTCCACTGCTCCCTCTGCTCCTCCCCAGGAGAGGTCCTGGGGACAGGTCCTCCCCCACTGGAGAACAGCAATGGTCTCCATTTCTTACCACTTCTAATCCACCAGTAATTCTTCTGCCAAATGATCTCTCTAATCTTTGCTGATTCTCTGTGAAATAAAAAAAAACAACTATAATTATCATAACTAAGAAATATAGACAATACTCACTAGAACATACGGGCATTTTCCTTGCATAATATTTGACGCTCACACAATCCGGGGAAGTAGGTGCTACTATGGCTTCCACTTAAAGGTGAAGAAATTGAGGCTCAGAAAGGTAGTTTTGCTTAAATTCACACCTGAAGGTAGACTGGATATAAATCTAGGCAGTCTGGCGAAGTTTGCCATCTTAACCACATTTCTGTATGACTTCATTGTATGGATCTCAATGTAGTGGTATCGCTGTGTTCCACAAAATTTACTGTTGAAAAAAGACTACATTTGTTTCCATATCTGTATTTATACCTATATTTGATTTGATACCTATATTTAATCATGAACTTACATTTCGATATTTATAGGAAAAGTATGAAAGGATAAATAACAAATATTAGCAGAGATAGCACTGGGTAATGCTAGAAAATTGTACTATCAAAGGTATGATGAAGCCAGATCATTTGTTAGGTCTCCATTTTACATAAATTAAACAAAAATGGAATTTTATTAGCTTAAGAAACTAAAAAGCCCAGGGATGCTTGGGTGGCTCAGTTAAGCATCTGACTCTTGATCTCTGTTCAGGTCATGATCTCTTGGTCCTTGGTTCATGAGTTTGAGCCTTGCACTGGGATCTGCTCTGATTCCATGGAGCCTGCTTGGGATTCTATCTCTCCCTTTCTGCCCCTCCCCTGCTCATGCTCCTGTGCTCGCTCGCTCTCTCTCTCTCTCTCTTTCTCAAAATAAATTAACTTTAAAAAAAGAAAGTAAAAAGCTCAGAGATAAAATTAAGCATTTTGACCAAAGAATAATGAAAATAATTCCCCTTATTTCCTCTATATCTCTTGCTCTGCTGTACTCTGTGTCAAGGTTATTCTTCATGGGACAGAAAAGCCAGCAGTACCGGGCTCACCTGGCCCTCAAAGCTCACATTCGAGGTCAGTAGAAGAAAGACCTGTGTTTTTCCTGTGTCCTATAGTCTATCTTGTGGAGGACTTCCTTGCTTGGTTCACATGCTCATACTGAGCCATTCACTGTATCCTGTCAGAGGGAGTACTTTCATTGGCCAAACTGGAGCCACATGACAAAGCACAGCTGGGTATTAGTTTCTTAGTTATATGTCAAAGGGATTTGAGGTATCTCAATGCAAGGGATGCTATATTAATTGGCTCAGGCTTCCATACCAAAATACCAAAGACTGGGTAGCTTAAACAACAAAAATTAATTTTCTTATAAAGTTTTTTCATGAATTATGAAAGTCCTAGATCAAAGTGCCAGAAGAATTGTTTTCCCCTGAGACCTCTTGCTGTTTCTTCACTTGTTCTTTCTTCGTGCACACAAGTCCCTGCTACCTCTCCATGTGCCCAAATTTCCTCTCCTCATCAGGACACTAGTCAGATTGGATCAGAGCCTATTCTAATGGTTTCATTTGAACTTATTCATCTATCTCCAAAATACAGACACATTTAAAGGCCCTAACTCCAAATACAGACACATTCTGTGGTACTGATGGTGAGAGCTTCAACATGTGAATTTTATTGAATACAATTAAACCCCAAACAGAAACTAAAGGTAGAAATATCATATGATATTTTTACTAAACACACTTCAGCCACTTTCCCTACACATGTGCTTCCATCAATTCTGCCCAAGTAGCCTGTCCTACCTCCTCTGCCATCTCTTAAATGACTGATTCTATACCTTTGTTGATTATTCTCTCTTTACCCTGTTCCCACTCAAATTTAATATGTGTTTTCAACATGTCTCAGATACCATCTTCACTGGAAGTCCTTCCATTCCTTCATCTGTGTATTCAATAAATATCACTTCTTAAGTGCCTGCACTAGAAGTTCTGGACCCTGATGGGGAGAGGATCTAGCAAGGAACCAAAGTGACTCGGTCCCTGATGTCACCAAGCTCTTATTCCTATAGTTGTAGATAATAGGAAAAAAAAGGAGACAAATAGAACTGATAATACCAGCTGGAATAAATTATAGGGACATTGTAAACTAGAGGTACTAGCCTGAGGCATGTTCCTTTACAAAGCATGAAATGCCTAGAAATGGATGTCTAAGTTTACATTTGAGCCTAGATATAAAGGATGAGAAAGGTATGACTCTCAGAGTCTGGCACAGCAGTGGTCCAACATGTGAAAGTTTTGGCGTGTCTGAGAAGTCATGAGTCTAGGGAGGCTGGAGTCTGGTAAGGCAAGAGAGAACAGTAGGAAGTGAGATGAGAGAGATCATGAGGCCAGACCATTTAAGGCCTTACAGCTCCTCTCAGGATGAAGAATGCATTCAGTGGAAAGGGACTGAGGGATCAAAATAGTAATGCAATATAGCTTGACGTGTGTTTTAATGGTATGTGTCTGGCTGCTTTGTGGAAGATAGAATAGGACAGAGAAGGGAGACAAGTGAGGGTGATGCTGCCATACTTCAGGAGACAGAAGACTGCTTGGACTAGGGAAAAGTAAATACAGAAAATAGAGACTGAGATCCTCTTTGAAGCACAAACTAAGATTTATGGACTGAATGTGGGCTTTAAGACAGAAACAGAAAACAAAACCAAGGATGTGTTTGACCTCAGCAAATAGGAAGTAGGTGGTGGTATTTACTGAGAGAAGAAAACCAAGATGAGGTAATAAATACAAGGATTCTGCCTTTCCTGGCACGATGGCCATTCCAGTCCAAAAGTCAATTATGTAGGGTGAGTTCCAGAACCTGCTTTCTTTCTGAGAACGCTTTAGTTAGTTCTCACTCTGTTTCCAGGTTCCTATTGCCCTGTAACTTTCCACCGAATGCATCCCTCACCCTGAGAGGACCTGTAAGGCCATAAATGGTCTGGCTTCATGATCTCTCTCATCTCACTTCCTACTGTTCTCCACTCCCTTACCAGACCCCAGCAACCCAAAACTCATGATTTCTCAGACATGCCAACATTTTCACATGCTGGGTCATTGGTTTGCCAGAGTCTGAGAGTCCGATCTTTCTCATCCTCTATATCTAGGCTCAAATGTAAATTTCGTTATTAAAACTAAACCTCAGTAAGACACAAGCAGCATGTTTGTTTGTTTTTTCTGTAGATTTCTAAGGACGGTAACAATTGTAACAGCAAAGGAAACAGCATGGAATAGGGAATAGAGAAACTCTCTGTTTGCAAGAATCCCACTATCAACAACTAAGGCCTCTGTGGAAGGAGTGGAGCAGTAAGGGCATTGTGTACCCCCTTTTCATTTTTCTGGTTTGTTCCTGTGTTATAATTGTTAGAAAACGTGTTATATCCTATTATATGTAAGGTCATCAGCTCTAGGCAGTTGCAAGGTGAAAGTCTTTTGCTAATTATGAAGAGCAAAATTTGATGACATAAAGTCCAACTGAAATTTGACAAATGGCAATTCTTGTTTCCTAAGCTCGGTATTGAAATTCTAAGAAACAACAGAGGTCTATTTTTCAATTTGTAATAGTTTGTCAAATTATGGATATACCACAATTAGATACATTTTTAGGTTCATATTTCAACAATTGATTTGGGTTTTGAATGTTAGGGTTACATTTTAAGTTTACCATATAATTTTTTAAAAATATTTATTCACTTTTGAATGACCGAGCATGAGTGGGGGAGGGGCAGAGAGAGAGGGAGACACAGAATCCAAGCAGGCTCCAGGCTCTGAACTGTCATCATAGAGCCCAATGAGGGGCTCAAACTCATGGACCACAAGATCCTGACCTGAAGTTGGAGGCTCAACCAACTGAGCCACCTAGGCATCCCTAAGTTAGTTATCTTATTAATAAAATTTAATAAAACTTTTGTATGACTTTAATGTGGATAATCTATATTTTGAATATTGGAGATAGGTCTTCTGACAAAACAAATAATCGAAGTTAAATGTGCATTGTCCCGCTATTTTATCACCTATTAATATCCTACAAGGGACAAATACATAGATGTAATGATCTAATGCACTATACTTATAGTGGGAAACTATTATTTTGGAGAGAAGGCTTTGATTTGCCCTGTGAATCCTAGGATCACAATGTTTATTTGATTCCAGGTGTTTCATGGCTTTGGGAAAACTAATTACTATTAGTAATGTATAATACTTTATGTCCAGAATTTTTTTGGGCTTAAGAAGTGCTGTTTGCCCCAGGAAGCATTTCCTTGTTCTGATTCTATCTGGATATTGTAAGGTGTCTTTAGGGTGCTCTTTCTGTCCCAGGTTGCTTGCTTACTCACTCACTCTCATTCCCTCTCTCCCTCTCTCTGAGGTTAGGGGGCAGTTCTGACCTTATTTCCTATTCCAATGACTTTGTTCCCTCTATGATCTCAACAAAGCAAAAAATCCCTAAGGATATACACAGACCTACCTTAACAGGCTCCACTCATCTTCTAAATGGATCAGTAAGCCCTCTTGTCGGCTGCCTGGCTGGGCAGAGAACAGGGATAGACTTCTCTCTCAGCAAGTAATTCTTTCGTCTAAACATTTTTCTCAGTAGTTTGGTATTCTATCATTAATTTCATCATGTATTCATTCATTCAGAAATATATGCTACAAATACATATTATGTGACTATTATTTTCCAATCATTATGCTAGATGCTCAGTTAATTGTTTGAGGAAAAATAAAAAGGGAAATAATAAAACTTAACAATAAACTTAATAATAAAACCAACTAAAATAATAAACAACTAATGGAGCTTAGAATATTTACATACATAATCTTATTTCTTACTCAAACAGCACTATGCAGTAAGCAATATTATCATCCCCATTTAAAAGTTAAGAGGACTAAGGTCTGCATTTATACAGAGAACATCCAGTGAATGTGGATGTATGTCTCTGACTCCAAAAGCCATTAACCTTCTGTTGTGCTTTGTAGAGGCTATAGATAACCCTTGAAATGTGTGTTCCTATTAGGACGGTTTCCTACCAGTTAAAATGTGGTAATTTTTTAATGCAATCAATCAGTTATTACGAAGTTTTTGAAAAAGAATTCCAAGAGTCTTCGTCTCTGTTTCTACTTATTCCTTCACAGTCTCCTGCCCCCAACTTCCCTTCTTCCATAATATCAGCAGTGATGCCTGCCTCCTCTTAACATAGAACAGGGAAGAAAGCTGCAGAGAGTTCCACAGTTCAGTAAGTAAACCTTGTTGATTATTCCTCTAAGCCTTCTTTCTCCTTCTCCCCAGGGTTTCCATGTCAGATACATCTTGACATTTCAACATCCCCCAGATAAGCCACTTTGACTAAAATTGAAGAGATGGTAACACAAAGAGACACCTCCAGTGTGGGAGAGGAGAAGGAAACAGGAAACTCAGCTGACAGTTGATCATAAGCAGAATGATCCTGTAGTCTCATTTCAACAAGGAATTTGGCAGATAGGCAGGAGGGGAGAATGGATCCTAGAATTCTAAACAATCCTTCATTTGGGAAAGTAGGAGTACTCTCAAAGTGTTAAAGTGAAAAGAAAAATATATAGTCTCATACCCCTACTTAATACCTTACTAACTATGGGATAAAAATGTGTGAGATCCTCTCTGGAGCTGTCTTGGAGGGTGTAGTCAATGATAATGAGATAAACCCAGACTTCTGGCATGGGAAGGGGCTCCATCTGTCCTGGTGCAGCCTTTAAAAAGGCTATTCACTGAATTCCACTACCTCCTCCTCTCTGCTAAGCAATCATGTTGACTGCTTAAGCTGAAAATCTAGGGCTTCCTATTCACTGGATAAGAAAATGTCTCAGCCAGGGCTCTGTAATGTTGCTGATGAATTTCGTTAATCTGGTTCTTTCCATTGCCACTTTGTCCAAACTGACCTTTCTTAGGCCAAATCTATCTAATACCAAGTGCACTGGAGAACATTACTCTGCCTGTGCTTATCCTCACCCTTATGAAGACAACTGAACTCTGCTGCCCCTGTCATTAACCTGCACATCATTTGAGAGAACACCCCTACATAAAAACCATGCAGGAGAGAAGTTTTTATGGTAGGAGTAGGCTTTAGGGACATCAGGCATGGGGGAAAAAGACTGAATGCCAGCCTTACATTTATCTGCTGGGACCATCACCATTCATTTTTGAAAGATCAAACTTCACCAAAAAAATTATTTAAAAAATTATTGGGGAGGGGCATCTGGGTGGCTCAGTATAAGTGTCTGACTTCAGCTCAGGTCATGATCTCACAGTTTGTGAGTTCAGGCCCCAAGTCGAGCTCTGTGCTGACAGCTTACAGCCTGGAGCCTTCTTTGGGTTCAGTGTGTGTCTCCCTCCCTGCCTCTCCCTGATCATGCTCTGTCTCTCAAAAATAGATAAACATTAAAAAAATAAAAATAAATATTTGAGGAATTGATAATTCTGAGATTAGTTACAAATAGCTGCTACATGGATATCTTCAGCCTGGACCTCTGTCCTGAGCCTATTTAAAGATGTATTTCCTGGAAACTGGTGAGGAATAGGAGGAATATGAGGGTCCTGGGCTCACCTCGTCCTGCTGATCACTTAGATTCCACCTATACCTGCCTAAATAACCCAGAAAACTGCCAGAAGACTAGCAGAACAGACTCTCTGGAGCCAAGCTTACACAAGAGGCCCACGGAGGAGGGTAGGAAGGGTGGAGAGGCGGTGCATGCTACATGGACTGGCAGGAGGGAGCCAGGGCGATTGAGGGGCAGCCCCTCCAGCAAGGCAGAATCCCCAAGACTGGCTTGCAAAAGCAGAGTGGCTGGACTCCGTGAGTTCTGACAGCCAGCAGGACATGACATCTGGAATGTTAAAAGTCAACAGCTCTGCTCAGAGATCAGGAGAGAGAGAGGACACTGGGAGGAAGAGTTGTTGGACCCCAGAAGACAGAGCTCAGCTCATCAGGGAAAAAAAGGCGCTGGCAAGTGCCATCTCTCTTTCCCATTCCCCACCCATAATCTCAAAGGGTAACAGAACCCATTACCAAACTTGCTTGCACCACGCAAGCACCCAATGCTGTCCTTCAGTGGATCTATCCCTCCGACAGGTCTGCCTCCCTACCAGAGCTGCAAGGCCCCTCCAACAGAGGACCACTGACAGCAAAGTGAGCTAAGCCTACCCTTCCCGCCCCTGTGCACCTTGTGGATACACTCCAGTTAAACCAGGTACCATCAAAACAGCACCACAAGCCTGGCAGTGTGCAAGTAGCCTGGACAGGAGCCACACCACTCCACAGTGAGTCTTGCTCCTGGGAGAGGGGAAAATAAGGTACACACCAGTCTGACTGAGGCCCCACCCAACAACACAAGTTATTCCAGACAGCACAGAGGAAGTGCCCTGCAGTTCCATGCCACCCCAGAGACTACCCAAAATTACAAAACAGAACTCTCTTGAAAAGAAATTCCAGGAAGTAGTGACAGCTAATTGATCAAAACAATTTAAGCAATATAACAGAACAAGAATTTAGAATAATAGTCTTAAAATTAATCGCTAGACTTGAAAAAACTATAGAGGACAACAGAAAATTTATTGCTACAAAGATCAAGGGACTAAGGAATAGTCATGAGGAGGTAAAAAATGCTATAAATGAGGTGCAAAATAAAATGGAGGCGACCACAGCTGGTATTGAAGAGGCAGAAGAGAAAATAGATGAATTAGAAGATAAATTTCTGGAAAAAGAGGAAGCTGAGAAAGAGAGCTAAAAAAATTCAGGAGTATGAGGGGAGAATTAGAGAACTAAAATATGCAATTAAACAGAACAATATCCGTATAATAGGAATTCCAGAAGGAGAGAGAGAGAGAAAAGGGCTGAAGGTGTACTTGAATAAATCATAGTTGAGAACTTCCCTGATCTGGGGAAGAAAAAAGGCATTGAAATCCAAGAGGCACAGAGAAGTCCCTTCAGATGAAACTTGAATCTATCTTCTGCACAGCATATAGTGAAACAGGCAAAATACAAGGAAAAAAGAAAATTCTGAAAACAGCTAGGAATAAACATGCTCTAATGTATAAAGGGAGACCAATAAGACTAGTCACAGACCTATCCACCGAAACTTGGCAGATCAGAAAGGAATGGCAGAAAATATTCTATGTGATAAACAGAAAAAATATGCAGCCTAGAATCCTTTATGCAGCAAATCTGTCATTCACAATAGAAGGAGAGATGGTCTTCCCCAACAAACAAAAACTGAAGGCATTCGTCACCACTAAAACATCCCTACAAGATATCCTAAGGGAGATTCTGTGTGTGAAATGTTGCAAGGACCACAAAATACCAGAGACATCACTACAAGCATGAAACCTACAGACATCACCATGATTCTAAACACATATCTTTCTATAAGAACACTGAATGTAAATGGACTAAATGCTCCAACCAAAAGACATAGGGTATCAGAATGGATTAAAAAACTAGACCCATCTATTTGCTCTCTAGAAGAGACTCATTTTAGACCTGGGGACACCTTCAGTTTGAAAGTGAGGGCATGGAGAGCAAAAGGAAACAACCAAAAAAACTAAAAGGCAACCAACAGAATGGGAAAAGATATTTGCAAATGACATATCACACAAAGGGCTAGTATCCAAAATCTATAAAAAGATCACCAAACTCCACACCCGAAAAACAAATAACCCAATGAAGAAATGGGCAGAAAACATCAATAGACACTTCTCTAATGAAGACATCGGATGGCCAACAGGCACATGAAAAGATGCTCAACGTCACTCATCAGGGAAATACAAATCAAAACCACACTCAGATACCACCTCACGCCAGTCAGAGTGGCCAAAATGAACAAATCAGGAGACTATAGATCCTGGAGAGGATGTGGAGAAACAGGAACCCTCTTGCACTTTTGGTGGGATGCAAATTGGTGCAGCCGCTCTGGAAAACAGTGTGGAGGTGCCTCAAAAAATTAAAAATAGATCTACCCTATGACCCAGCAATAGTACTACTAGGAATTTACCCAAGGGATACAGGAGTACTGATGCATAGGCGCATTTGTACCCCAATGTTTATAGCAGCACTCTCAACAATAGCCAAATTATGGAAAGAGCCTACATATCCATCAACTGAGGAATGGATAAAGAAATTGTGGTTTATATACACAATGGAGTACTATGTGGCCATGTGAAAGAATGAAATATGGCCTTTTGTAGCAACATGGATGGAACTGGAGAGTGTGATGCTAAGTGAAATAAGCCATACAGAGAAAGGCAGATACCATGTTTTCACTCTTATGTGGATCCTGAGAAACTTAACAGAAACCCATGGGGGAGGGCAAGGAAAAAAAAAGAGGTTAGAGTGGGAGAGAGGCAAAGCATAAGAGACTCTTAAAAACTGAGAATAAACTGTGGGTTGATGTGGGGTGGGAGGGAGTGGAGGGTGTGTGATGGGTACTGAGGAGGGCACCTTTTGGGATGAGTACTGGGTGTCGTATGGAAACCAATTTGACAATAAATTTCATATATTGAAAAAAATAAAAAATAAAAAAAATAAAAAAATTCAGTTGTTCTTATTTCTCCCAGCTGTCTTACACAGACAACATATAGATATATTTGGTCTATGTGTTTAATCAGCAGGCAAATAAATTCCAAATATTATAATTAAAAAAAGAAAGAAAGTGAGGGCATGGAGAACTATCTATCATGCTATCAGAGTCAAAAGAAAGCTGGAGTAGCCATACTTATATCAGACTAGACTAGTCTAGACAAACTAGACTTTAAATTAAATGCTATAACAAGAGAGGAAGAAGAGCATCATATAATAATTACAGGGTCTATCCATGAGGAAGAGCTAACAATTATAAATATCTCTGCACAGAATATGAGAGCCCCCAAATATATAAAACAACTAATCACAAACATAAGCAACATTACTGATAACAATGTGGTAATTGCCAGAGATTTTAATACTCCACTTACAACAATTGATAGATCATCTAGACACAGGATAAAGACACAGGGTTCTTGAATGATACATTGGATCAGAGGGACTTGACAGATATATTTAGAACTCTGTATCCTAAAGCAACAGAATATATTTTATTCTCGAGTGCACATGGAACATTCTCCAAGATAAATCACATACTGGGTCACAAAACAGCCCTTCATAAGTATAAAAGATTGAGAGCATACCATGCACAATTTTAGTCTACAATGTCATGAAACTAAATCACAGGAAAAAGTATGGAAAACCTCCAAAATCGTGGAATTTAAAGAACACTCTACTAAAGAATGAATGTTTCAACCAGATTAGAGAAGAAATTTAAAAATATATGGAAACAAATGAAGATGAAATTACTACAAATGCTTTGGGATGCAGCAAAGGCAGGCCTGAGAGGAAAATACATTACAATCCAGGCCTATCTCAAGAAACAAGAAAAATCCCAAATACAAAGTCTAACAGCACACAGGAAACAGAAGCAGAACAGCAAAGACACACCAAACCCAGTAGAACAAAAATAATAAACATCAGAGAAGAAATAAACATTATAGAATCTAAAAAAATAGTACAGCAGATCAATGAAACCAAGGGTTGGTTTTTTGAAGAAATAAACAAAATTGATAAACTTCTAGCCAGGCTTCTCAAAAAGAAAAGGGATATAGCCCAAATAGATCAAATCATGAACGGAAATGGAATTATTACAATGAATCCCTCAGAAATACAAACAATTTCAGGGAATACTAGGAAAAATTATATGCCAACAAACTGGGCAACCTGGAAGAAATGGACAAATTCCTAAGTACGCACACTTCCCAAACTCAAACAGGAAGAAATGGAAAACTTGAGCAGACCCATAACCAGTGAAAAAATTGAATCAGTTATCAAAAATCTCCAAAAAAATAAGAATTCAGGACCAGATGGAATTCTACCAGACATTTAAAGCAGACATAATACCTATCCTTCTCTAGCTGGTTCAAAAAATAGAAAGGGAAAGAAAACTTCCAGACTCATTCTATGAAGCCAGCATTACTTTGATTCCTTAACTGGACAGAGACCCAGTAAGAGACCTACAGGCCAATATCCCTGATGAATATGGATAAAAACTTCTCAAGATACTAGCATATTAAAAGAATTTATTCACCATGATCAAGTGGGATTCATTCCTGGGATGCAGGGCTGGTTCGACATTCACAAATCAATGTGATACAAAACAATAAAAAAAGCATAAGAACCATATGATGCTGTCAATCGATGCAGGAAAGCATTTGACAAAATTCAGTATCCTTTCTTAATAAAAACCCTCGAGAAATTTGGGATAGAAAACGTACTTAAACATCATAGAAGCCATTTATGAAAAGCCCACAGCTAACATCGTCCTTAATGGGGAAAACCTGAGAGCTTTCCCCCTGAGATCAGGAACATGACAGGGATGTCCACTCTCAACGCTGTTGTTTAACAGTTTTCGAAGTGCTACCATCAGCAGACAACAAAAGGAAATCAAAGGCATCAAAATTGTCAAAGATGAAGTCAAGCTTTCACTTTTTGCAGATAGATGACATGGATGTCTATGGAAAACTCGATAGACTCCACCAAAAGTCTGCCAGAACGGGTACATGAATTCAACAAAGTTGCAGAATACAAAATCAATGTACAGAAATCAGTTGCATTCTTATGCAGTAACAATGAAGCAACAGAAAGACAAATAAAGAAATTGACCCCATTCACAATTGCAACAAGAAGCATAAAATACCTAGGAATAAACCTAATCAAAGATGTCCCTACATGTCCCTATAGGGCAAATGTTGAGGAGGTTGGAGCTAAAAGCATGTGAACAAAGAATTTGAAGAAGAGGAAGGATGACTCTAAAACTGCTTGCCTTAAGAGTTTAACCTTGGTCAATCCTTCTAAGAAGTAATAATCAGTTTGGGCAGAAGTTTTGAGCTTTACTCTCTAATAATTTAATCAAAATCCTGCCTCAGAGAGCTTCTTTATGCAAAGTCAAATCAAAATATAAGGCAGGATTAGGTGACAGATATATTCTCTAAGTCTTGAATTCCAGGTTGGGACAGAAATGTGAGAAAAGGTAGGCGGCTTTTATCACTGTATCACTTTCAGAAAACAATACTAACATGTAGGTTGAGCATATTTTTGGAGAGTTATACATTTCATACAGAAAATATTAGTTATGGTTCTTTAGTTGTAGGTGAAAGATAATTTGTCTGACAAACAAAAAATAAGTTTATTTGGAATAAGATGGCATATCTTTTAAAGTAAAAGTTGAAAAAAAGACTCATCAAGTGAAAGAACCATAGTGGCTCTGGAAAATTGAGTCTCAGGAACCAATAACAGCCTCACTGGTGTCACTGTAATCAGGATTAATAAACGCTAATCTTCTGCAGTCTCTGGGTCACTGATCATATTCAATAAAAAGAATATCTGAATAATGAGCCAGCGTGGGTCAGACTGCTATAGCTTGCCTAGGATAGGGATTCTTCTGATATTTCATAGATATTATTGATTAGGGGAGGACTTGAATGGTTCTATTAGGCAGCCAATGTTTACAAAAATCTAGAACGTTGAGGCTTGAATTGTGGTCCATTAACCAGCAACATCACCATTTCCTGGAGCTTGTTAGAAATGTAGAATCTTAGATTCTATGTTCAAAATACTGAATTGGAATCTGCACATTAACGTTTGAGAATGGTTATCAATCTAGGTGGCATTACAATCATTGTAGAGGTTTTCAATATGCAACTGTTCAAGCTTGCTCCAGACCTATGAAACAGAGCTTCCAGTGATAGGGCCAGGACCCTGGTGCCAACTCCATAGGTAATCATTGATGAACACATTGAGGCTCAAGGATATGAAACATTTTATTTCATCAAACAGACCTACTTCTATTCTCCTGTTGTATATACTTGAGCTGCATCTCTCAGAGTCTCCTAAGCTTGAGGGAAGAGACCATAGAACAGGGTGATTCCTGAAAGAACAATGGAAACTATAAAATTTGATCAGTCACATTTGGTGAGTTCTGTGGTGGACTGAATGCTCACCAATTCTGCTTGTTGAGCTGAATTAATATATTTGTATATTTTGTGTTTTAATAGCTGTTTCTTTTTTACTTTGGAGGATGTAAAAGAATGGGACTGGAGGTGAAAATATTTCCATTTAGACCATTGATGCAGCCACAATAGTCTCTGACAAGGATAACAAAAGGAAGGTTATAATTTTAATCACATTTTAGGATGTAAAACCTTGAATTTACACTGTAGGCTTTGGTTATAGAATTAGAAATCTTTGTCATTTATTATATATAAAACTCTATGTGCAAATGGGATACTGTGTTGGGGGAACAGTTGAGATAGAGAGTTGCTAGCTAGTTTTGGACAAGTCCAAATGAATAATATTTGGACTCTATAAAAGAAAAATACAGAGAGGGAGAGATAGGAGAGGAAGGAGGCATGGAGGCTGCCTGCCACTAGGAGTGTCCTGGATAAAATAGACAAGAGAGATTGTGTTTGTTTTGGCTAATAACAGAATGTGAGTGACCAAGCAGCAAAGGACTTTGAAGATACAAATACCAAAGCTAACTCTATCCAGTTATCCAATAATTGTATTATTCCCACTACGACTTAGAACCTAAAATATAAAAGTATTTTTATAATTAAGCAGAATTACTTAAATTTGCAATTATTAAGTCAGTGATTTTTATATAATGAATATAGATTATTCTGAGTTACCAAGTTCATATGATCTGAAATAAAACACTGTATACAGACACAATTACATACCAACCTTTAAACTCTCCTAAAATGTGATTTAAAAAATAAAATGTTGTTGCGGTCAGTTATGGGCCATAAGCTTTACAAACAATTGGTTTTCTTACACAAACCTGCCACCTTATCTCCCACAATTCAGGTTGAAACAGGACAACCATTACCCACATGAGCTCTGCAGAGTTGAAGTGGAAGGGATGTTAAAACAACCAGCTTCCCTAATGACATCTTGAGCCCTGCAAAACATTCCCAGGAGGACAGTCAGGTAGCTACATCTCTCCCAACCCCTTTAGGGCATCTAGACCATCCATGTGCCGACAACATGCAAATCCACACCTCCAGTCCAGATCTCTCCTTGGAGCAACAGATGGTTCACATGACAGCTTCACTGCAATGGCTCACTGGCATCCAAAAATGAATGTTTCAAATGTCATCATTCTCTCATCAACCTGTTCTTATGTAGTCTTTGTTATCTCAGTAAATGGCATCATTATCCAACCATCCAACCTTGAGCAAGAAATACAAAATGTATTTTTCACACTTTCCTTCATCTTATCACTCACTCTATGTCTCCAGGTGTTTTCCATTTTTATTTTCAAACTATATTGTTTCTGGGAAAAAGGATAGATATTCTCAGAACAGTTTTGAATTCTACCTTATTCAACAAACAGAAATTAGAGCCTACATAATGTCATTTCAGTTCTATATAAAGATTGGAAGAGAAAAGACTATTTTGAGGGACAACACTATTCTAAACTTCACAAGACTGACTGGGAGTCACTGTATGACTTCTCTGACCTGGGTGAGGGACATGTAATGAAGTAAGGCATGGCATTGACAATCTCTTTTTTCTTTTGGTTTTAAACCTCATGAAACAGAAATCTAGTTTTCTATGGTTAACTAATCTTTGACAAAGCAGAAAGGAATATCCAATGGAATACAGTCTCTTCAGCAACTCGTGCTGGGAAAACTGGACAGCAATATGCAGAAGAATTAACCTGGACCACTTTCTTACACCATACACAAAAATAAATTCCAAATGGGTGAAAGACCTAAATGTAAGACAAAAAGCCATCAAAATCCTCGAGAAGAAAGTAGACAAACCTCTTCGATCTTGGCCGCAACAACCTCTTACTCAACATGTCTCTGGAAGCAAGGAAAACAAAAGCAAAAATGAACTACTGGAACCTCATCAAAATACAAGCCTTCTGCACAGAGAAGGAAACAATCAGCAAAACTAAAAGGCAACCGACAGAAAAGAAGATATTTGCAAAAGACAGATCAGATAAAGGGCTAGTATCCAAAGTCTATAAAGAACTTATCAAACTCAATATCCAAAAATCCAGTGAAGAAATGGGCAAAAGACATGAATAGACACTTCTCCAAAGAAGACATCCAGATGGCAAACCGACCCATGAAAAAATGCTCATCACTCATCACCAGGGAAATACAAATCAAAACCACAATGAAATACCACCTTTCTCCTGTCAGAATGGCTAACATTAACAACTCAAGCAACAACAGATGTTGGCGAGGATGCAGAGAAAGAAGCTATCTTTTGCATTGCTGGTGGGAATGCAAGCTGGTGCAGACACTCTGGAAATCAGTATGGAAGCTCTTCAAAAGGCTAAAAATAGAACTACCCTACGACCCAGCAATTGAACTACTAGGCATTTATTCACGGGATATAGGTGTGCTGTTTTGAAGGGACACATGTACCCCCATGTTTATAGCAGCACTATCAACAATAGCCAAAGTATGGGAATAGCCCAAATATCCATGGATAGTTGGACATACAGGTGAGGAAGTAGGTCTGAGAGAGGTACAGTAGTTGGCTAAAGGTCACATAGTGAATTAAGGCCTGTGATAGGACTAGAAACCAAATCTCCCATATGTGGGCCCTTGTCCCCTCTACTACACTATATAGGTAGGTTTCTGTATAATTGAGATGATATTTATTCCTTCAACAACAACTCTTCACCGGGTACATTTTGTATACCCACAATTTTGGTATAATAGTGATGACTAAACTGGCCCTTTCCCTCATGGAAGGCAAAGTTTAGTGGAAGATCCAAAGTGTAAATGAATGGACAGATAACTAATTGTGAATAGTGGGAGGTATTGTGGAGAACAGTGAGAGTGGGACATCTCACTATATCAGATGGTCTGTAGTAAGAGGTGAAAACTGGAATGGAGAGCATTTCTGACCAAAAGAAAGGCATGTGTGAGAACCACAAGTGAAGATGGAGACATGAGGTATTCAAGCAACTGAAAGAGGGTTTGTGGCTAGACTGGGCAGTGGAGAGAGTGGTGTGAGAAAAGGCTGGAAAGATAACAGGGGCCACGGCACTTGGGTACTTCTAAAATAGGACACAAAGTTTGGATTAAAGATAAATGATGCAGTATATTTAATACTCTCTAGCTCCATCAGAGAGCAAATGGCAATATTTCATTCTTTTCATGACTGAGTAATATCCCATTACACACACATCTTTACCCAATCATAAGTTAATGGATGTACACTTGGGCTGTTTCCATAATTTGGCTATTGTCAATAATGCTGCTACAAACATAGGGGTGCATGAATCCCTTTGAATGGGTATGTTTGTATTCTTTGCATAAATACCTAGTGCGGCAATTGCTGGAACATAAGGTCGTATTTTTCTGTTTTTGAGAAGCCTCCATACTGTTCTCCACAGTGGCTGCACCAGTTTGTACTCCCACCGACAGTGTAAGAGGAGTGTTCTCCTCAATACCTGTTATCTCTTGTGTTATTAATTTTAGCCATTCTGACATGTGAGAAGTGATATCTCATTGTAGTTTTGATTTGTATTTCCCTGATTATCAGTGATGAGCATTTTTCCATGTGTCGGTTGGAAAATGACTATTCATGTCTCCTGCCCATTTTCTAATAGGAGTATTTGTTTTAGGGTGTTGAGTTTTATAAGTTTTTTTAATATATTTTGGATACTAACCCTTTGTTAGATATGTCCTTTTCAAATATCTTTTCCCAATTCTTAGGTTGATTTCTGTTTTGTTGTTTCCTTTGCTGAGCAGAAGCTTTTTTTTTGTTTTTGTTTTTTGGTGAAGTCCCAATAATTTATTTTTGCTTTTGTTTCCCTTCTTTCAGGAGACAAATCTAAAAAGAAATTGCTAAGGTCAATGTCTAAGAGATCACTGCCTGCATTCTTCTCTAGAATTTTGATGGTTTCAGGCCTCACATTTAGGTCTTTAATCTGTTTTGAATTTATTTTTGTGTATGTTATAAAAAAGTTTTCATTTTGTTCTTTCTATGTTGTCCAGTTTTCCCAACACCATTTGTTGAAGAGACTGCCTTTTTCTCATCGGATATTCTTTTCTGCTTTGTTGAATATTAATTGACCATAGAGTTGTGGGTTCATTTCTGAGTTTTTTTGTTGTTCTACTGGCATATGTGTCTATTTTTGTGCCAGTACCATACTGTTTTGATCACTGCAGCTTTGTAGTATAACTTGAATTCCAGAAATGTGGTGCCTCCAACTTTGTGTTTTGTTTTGTTTTGTTTTGTTTACAAGATTGCTTTTACTATTTGCGGGTCTTTTGTGGTTCCATACAAAGTAAACTTAAATAATCCTAAAGGATTATTTGTTCTAGCTATGTGAAAAATGCTGTTTTTATGTGCCGAAAAACTAGACAAACTAGAAGAAAAGGATAAATTCCTAGAAACATAGCTTAAAAAGCTGAAACAGTAAGAAATAGAAAATTTGAACATAATGAATGCAACAATGAAATTGAATCAGTATGTTAAAGACTAGTAACAAACAAAAGTCCAGGGCCTGATGGCTTCACAGTTGAATTCTATGAAACATTAAAAAAATTTTTTTTAATGTTTATTTATATTTTGAGAGAGAGAGTGCACTTTGGGGGATGGCACAGAGAGAGAGAGGGAGACACAGAATCCAAAGCAGGCTCCAGGCTCTGAGCTGTCAGCACAGAGCCTGACCCAGGGCTCAAACTTATGAGCCATGAGATCATGACCTGAGCTGAAGTGATATGCTCAACTGACTAAGCCACCCAGGCACCCCTATCAAACATTTAAAGAAGAGTTAATATCTATTATTCTCAAACAATTCAAAAAAAATTAAAAAGGAAAAAATCTTCCTAATTTATTCTTTGAACCCAGCATTATCCTGATACCAAAGTTAGATAAAGACATTCGAAAAATAAATAAATAAATCCAACAAACAAAAAACTATAGGCAATATCTCAGATGAACATAGATCCAAAAATCCTCAACAAAGTACTAGCAAGCCAAACCCAGCAATACATTTAAAAAATTCTTTCACCATAATCTTGTGGGATTTATCACTGAGATGCAAGAGTGGTTCAATATTCACAAGTCATTCAATGTGATAGTTCACATCAATAAAAGAAGGGATAAAATTTGTATGATCATTTCAATAGATGTATAAAAACCATTTGACAAAGTGCAACATTAATTCAGGATAATAACCTTCAAAAAAGTAGGATTAGAGGGAACATACCTCAATATAATAAAGGCCATCTGTGAAAAACCTACAGTTAACACCATACTTAATGGTAAAAAGCTGAGAGAATTTCCTCTAAGGTTGAGAATAAGACATGGATGTCCACTCTCACCACTCTTATTTAACATAGTACTGGAATTCCCAGCCACAGAAATCAGACAAGAAGAAGGAATAAAATGCATCCACATTGGTAAAGAAGAAGTCATACTTTCACTATTTGCGGATGACATGATACTATGTAGAACAATTCTAAAGACTTCACTGAAAAACTATTAGAACTGATAAATGAATACAGTAAGTGTGCAGAATACAAAATCTATGTACATAAATCTATGGCATTTTATACACTAATAATAAAGCAACATAAATAGAAATTAAGAAATAAATCTTATTTATAATTGTGCCAAAGATATTAAGATAGCTAGGGATAAACTTAACCAAAGATATGAAAGACCGGTACTCTGAAAACTATAAAATATTGAGGAAAGACACTGAAGAGGACACAAATAAATGGAAAGGCATTTCATGTTAATGGATTGGAAAAACAAATATTGTTCAAATGTCCATAATACCCCAAACAATCTACACATTTAAGGTAATCTCTCTCAAAATACCAGCAGTTTTTCAGAGAACTAGGACAATCTCAAAATTTATGTGAAACCACGAGATTCTGAATAGCCAAAATAATCTTGTGAAAGAAAAACAAAGCTGGAGGTATCACACTCAATTTCAATTACATTACACTACAACAATTTCGTCATCAAAACAGTATGATCCTAGCACAGAAATAGGCACATAGATCAATGGAACAGAATGGAAAGCCCAGCAACAAATCCACATTTATATGGTCAATTCATTTTTGAGAAAGAAGTAAAGGATATGCATTGGAAAAAAGACAGCCTATTCAACAAATGGTGTTTAGAGAACTGGATGGTTACATGAAAAAATGGGGGGTGACTGGGTAGCTCAATTATTAAGTTTCCAACATTCAATTTTGGCTCAGGTCATGATCTCACAATCTGAGGGATCAAGCCCAGTATCAGACTCTGCACTGACAGCACAGAGACTTCTTGGGACTCTCCCTTCTCCCTCTCTGTCCCTCCCCAGCTTGTGTGTGTGTGTGCTTTCTCTCAAAATATATAAATAAGCATGAAAACAATGAAACTGAGGTGCCTGGGTGACTCAGTCAGTTCAGGGTCCGACTTTCATGTCATGAAGTCATGGTTCATGAGTTCAAGGCCTGCGTCAGGCTCTGTACTGACATTTCAGAGCCTGGAGACTGCCTCAGATCCTGTGTCTCCCTCCTTCCTTCTGCCCCTTCCCTGATTGCACTCTGTCTCTTTCAAAAATAAATGAAAACATTATTTTTTAAAAGAAACTGGGCCACTGGCTTCCACAATACACAAAGATAAATTCAAAATAAATTGAGGACCTAAATTTGAGACCTGAAACTATATAAATCCTAGAAGAGAGCACACTTTTTTTTTCTTCATCAGACATAGAAAATTTTTTTCTATCTATGTCCCCTGAGGCAAGGAAAGTGAAAGCAAAAATAAACTATTATAACTACATCAAAACAAAAAGCTTCTGCACAGTGAAAGGAACAATGAAACTAAAAGACAATCTACAGAATGGGAGAAGATATTTGTAAATGACATAGTCAATGGGGGTTAGTATCCAAAATATATAAAGGACCTATACAACTCAACACCCAAAAAACAAATAAAAAAATACAAATAAAAATAAAAATACAAATAAAAAATTGACAAAAGACATGAACAGATATTTCTCCAGCATCTTCCATCCAGAAGGCCAAGAGACACATGGGAAGATGCTGAGCATCACTCATCAGCGAAATGCAAATCAAAACCACAATGAGATCTCATCTCAGACCTGTCAGATAAGCTAAAATAAAAACCACAAGAAACATCAAATGTAGAGGAAGTGGAGAAATAGGAACCCTAGTGCACTGTTGATGGGAATACAAATTGGTGCAGAAACTGGAAAAAGCATGGAGTTTCCTCAAAAATTTTAAAAAGGAACAGCCATATGATCCAGTAATTTACATAAAAAATGTTTACTTAAAAATTACATTTACATAAAAAATACAAAAACACTAATTCTAACGGATATATTCACCCCTATGTTTACTCTATCATCATTTACAATAACCAAATTATGGAAGCAGCCCAAGTATCCATTAATAGATGAATAGACAAAGAAGCAGTATATATATTCAATGGAATACTATTTACCCATAAAAATGAATAAAATCTTGCCATTTGCAATAACATAGATGGAGCTAGAAAGCATAATACTAATCAAATTAAGTCAGTCAGAGAAACACAAATATCATATAATTTCACTCATATTTGGAATTTAGAAAAAAGACAAAACACAGAACAAAGAGGGAAAAAAAGGAGAGAATATCAAAACCAAAAACCAGAAGCTTAATCATAGAGAACAAACTGGTGGTTACCAGAGGGGAAGCCGTGGAGGGATGGGTTAAATAAGTGATGGGGTATAAGCAGTGCACTCGGCAAGATGAGCACTGAGTGACGTATAGAATTGTTAAATCTCTATATCTGAAACTAAGATTACACTGTATGTTAACTATACTGGAGTTAAACTATAAAATTAATTTTAAAAATATGAAAATGGTAGCTGGCAGGGCAGAATGAGACAGCATGCACACATATGCACACACCCTTGGAAGAACAATAAATAAATGTTCCCTGAACTAGGAGTTGCTCTTATCCTCATCACTCTCATGGAAGAGCCCCTGTGGAACACACCCAGTTGTCCACAGCCTGCAGGGTCATGCACACCATGAAAGAAGGTATCTCAGTGTGACCCCATTTAGGTTGCTGGCTGTAATTTTGTTTTTACCTCAGGATCACTCTTCAGGGACTGTGGAAAATCTGTGGGCAGATAGCCTCTTCTACTAGCTGCCACCCAGTGCTTTTCCTGCTACAGGTTAACTTAATTATGGGAGAAAAACAAAACAAAATATCAGAAAGTGACCTGACTTGAAAGCTTTTCAAACTGGGATGGCTATTTCATAACAGAAGTTCACTGCATTGAGGACCAGAGTCCTCCTACTTGGCTGGGATGGGCCACCCAGCTCTGAGGGGCAGCATTCAATCACCTGGCACGTGAAGAGAGTGTGTTTACTCCTCTCAATCTTCAAGTTTCAAACAAAAACAGGGACTGATGATAGGGGTCTGTGTAGAGAATTAATCTTACCCAAAGAGAAGTATAGCCTTTGTTCTCAGCTACTAGGAGGTGACTTCAGGCCCCTGGATTATCCTGCTTGATAGGACATTGTGTTTACCTGAGGGCTTTGTTCATTAACATTCTAACAATGCGATTTGTGATGGGACTGTTCACACAGCATGACTATGATTTAGAACATGGTATTGGTGCCACCCTTCCAGAGGAACTAGAAAACTAATGTCAGCCTGACGTCTGAGAGGGCAAGAGACTAAAGATCAGCCACACAGGCAGCATGTAACTTAGCCCTAACAAAACTCGGAACACAAAGACTCTGGTGAGTTTCCCTGGTCAGCATCATACTGTGTACATTATCTACATCATGCTGGTGGTTGACAATGCCAGCCCAGAATCCACAGGGAGAGGAAGACTGGAACTGCTCCTGATCAATGTCCTATATGGCTCTTTGCTGCTTTTAATTCATGTCCTAACCCTGAGATAAACGATCTTTATAACTACAGCAATTTTCACTGAGTTCCTTTTAGCAAAATATCAAAAATGAGGGTGGTTTGGGGAATCTCCCAAACTTGTAATTCATGCCAGAAGTAGATGTAGTTCTGGTCAGGACTGTCCCCTCAGAACCTGAAGCTTGGATAACCTTGGGTAGTGTCCATATGCAAGAGAATAAAAACTGGACAGGATGCAAGGGCATCTGCCCTGGAGAATGGTGAGAATGTGCACTTAAGTCCAGTGGTCTCATGGTGTCATTTCAGGGATGGGGACTGGGATGGAAAGAGGGTAGAGCAGCTCAAATCACAGGGACATTTAAAGAGGTATAAATAAATAATAATAAATGAATTAATTAATCTAGAAGAAATGGTGCACACACATTCACATATACATACACTCACAGGCACACATTCACACATGCGTATACATGTGCATGGAGCAGCACACCTGTGTATACATACGAACATGCACACACCCATACTGGACCCTTGAAGGAGTGGAGAAAGGGCGTTACACACTCCTCTTCTGTGCATACAAAATTGTGTTCCTCATAGTTGTATGGCGACTCCTCAGAGGATAGATATAGTGATTCAGTTGGGGCAGGAAAGTAGAGGACATTAGGAGGGCAGAGGTTACACAGGGCAACACAGGCTTGGAAGGGAGGATCAGTGGGCCATGTTTAGCTTTTGTCACAAAACCAGGAACAGGAGTCCCTATCTACCGCAGACCCAGCCAGTTGCATTGGAAATCCAGTCAAGGAGGCTTCTCAGCAGCCAGTGAGGAGGGGAGACTTCTGTCCAGATGGAGTCACTTCTATGATCAGGGATCCAGGAGAACCTTAAAATATAGCAATAACTGAGAACTGCAGCCAAAATGGAGTTAATTACTCCCCAAAGATGCCAAAAGGACAAAGGTGTTTGCTTTGCTAATCTTGAGTTTTGCTCAGAAGTATTTAATAAAAAGTGAGGGAAATCATGATAGTAATAAATTTTTATTTTTAAAGCCTTCCTCTAGGGGGATTGGGTCAGTATAAGTCCAGGACCCCTGAGAGACCAGGCCTATCTGATGAGGGGAGCCTGGGAAGTATGAGAGGAGTGTGTGCACTGACGGCAAGATGATGATGTCTGACAAAGACGATGCCTAGGCTGCACACTGCACTGGGTTTCTACTGCCCACAGACTAACTCTTGCCTGAAGTCCCCAGCATGGCTTGCAGCTAGCTCCTCTGGAAACCAAAAGCTTTCTGCCTTCAGCACCCACCACTGCTCCCAGACATCTTTGGTTGCAACAGCACTGGCTCCTCCTGGTGTGATCATGTTATTTTTATGTCCCCTTTCCCAATGTTGAGGCCTCAGAGTCCATGCCAGCCCTCCCTGACACAGCATTCAGATGGTCCAGCCCCACACAATGACAGATCCTCACAGTGCCTTCTCTGATTGATCTCTGCTTACTCCTGGCAGGCTATTCAATACTTCAGGTTGCATCTTCATCCAGAGTCCTTGAAAAACAGTGCTAAAGGAGAATCTTTTATGCTACCAATGTATTAATGAATACACCTTAAGAGAAGTAGGAATAATGAAAAAAAGTGCAGTGAGACAGGAAAGCAGGGTGAGCAGATGCAGTATTTAGTGAGCTACTGCTTGGTAGCAGTTTTCATTAATGTGGATTTCTGCATGTCAGGACAGTAGAGTGGGAAAGGAGAAGAACCTAATTGCTGACCTCTTTATATCTGCCCCTCACTAGTTAACACTCACCTAAGGGAGCATTAGCTGCCCACACCTATGTAGTACATGCTTTCCAGCCCACACAGGAGAAAACCAACCCCCCCACCCACCCAGAGCCAGTTGTACTGGGTGTGGGCCCTTGTCTGTGGGATCAGAAGCTTCCTGGCTACAAGATCACAGGAGAGCACAGACCATTGCTAGGGGAGCTCTGGTAATGCCACGGAGAGCTTGGACCTGGAGGGTGGGCACAAAACTGAGTAGGCTACTAGTTGACACCTGTTTCTTCTATACCTTGTTTGCAACTAGACTAGAGATAAACAACTAGAACTGCAGAACCTTAATTCAGACTTATTTTGTGTTCATATAAAGTTCCTCCAACTCTCAAGCACAAAGAAAGAAATAAAGGGAAAAAGAAAAGAAAAGAGAAAAGAAAAATACAGAAAATTAAGTCCAAAGGGCTATATACACACTAGTTAATGTATCCACACTATTTAATGTTAGCCTTATAACAACCCTATGAAGGGGTATTACTCTTTCAATATTTCAATTGTATGAAGGAACTACTTCCCCAAGGTCATCCCACTTTGACTTTTATTACCCAAGGATAGAATCTCTTTCTCAGTCTTTATCTCTTGTTCCCCCCACCTCTCTCTCTCTCTCTCTCTCACACACACACACACACGTTTGCAACTGCCTGAAATTCTTTTGAACTAAAATATTAACCTTTGCTAAATCACTGAAAATTTTAAGAACCCGCCTTTTGCTTTGACAGGCTCCTTAATTTACTGAACCCTTGTGCCAGGGAATGTCCTGGACTGTCTGGAAAGTGTGAGTAATCAAGTAAAAGGATATCTGATTAACATGGCTGCTTATACTGGAATTAGGGAATTAATGTCCTAGGATGAATTCCAAAGAGGAAGAAATGTCCTGGAGGGGGTGTGATGGGGGATGGAGTGGGATGTCAGCTTATAGCCCGAGAAGTGGGCAATCACTTAGGGAAAAGGAACTGTAACAGTCAGAAAGGAACTTGGAGTTTGAGAGGAGACAGATCAGGGCCAATCCATTCATATGAAAAATTAAGTTTCAGAGTAACCCTGTGTAAATTATAAATCCATTTCAGTTTTTATTTCCTGCCATTTGCACTTGATATAGCCACAAAGCCATAAACCCTCAGTTGGTAACTCACCTTCTCTCTCAGTTCACCTCCTCTGAATCTCTCTCTTTACTGGTCTCTCCACACAGTGGTCCTTAATAAATGCTGGCACCCATCTCTTCCCTTGCTCCCCCACAAGCCTACCCCTCACCCCCACTGTCTCTCTTAGCATTACCCCTTTTTTTTTTCTTTTTTCTATTACCCCTTTTCTCAGAAGGAAATCTGCCTTATTCAAGAATACTGATTCTAAAGCTAATCTCACTAGGAAACACCTTCACAGATACATGTAGAAATAATGTTTAACCAAATATCCGGGAACCCTGTGACCCAGTCAAATTGATACATAAAATTAACCATAATTGGTTGTGGGGAATAAGCTTAGGAATCCCCTGATGTTGTACCCATGGGTTAATAAGGCCTAAAGAATTACAAAGCCATAGGATGTAAGCACCCAAGTTTGCGTAAACAAGATTAGGTAAATAAAATTAGATAAGGTGGGGCAAAGACCCTAGTATAGGACAAAGGTATATGAATAGGGAATCTCAGGATGAAAACATCCAAGATGAGGTAAATAAGATTAGGTATTCAGGGAGGAAATGTCCCCCCAACTTAGTGCAATAGCAGAAAGCTGCTTTCACAAGAAGGAAGGACCATATTAGGTAAACAGGTAAATCAAATCAGGCAATAGATTGTTGCAGGGTGAAGTTGCCATGAACAGAGCTAATTAGAAAAAGAAAGGTGACTTGTTGAGCATGAGGTAGCATGCTCTGTCTTTCTTGTCCCCTAAACCAGTTTAGGTAAACAAAGGTAGTGCTTCACTTCTGCTATAAACAACCTTCCACTGGTGCCAGGATTTTGTTTTGTATTAACCCAAACACCCCCTTTTCCTCATGCCCATGAGTTAGTGTTCACGATTTCATTGTCTTTTTGTGCAGGCCAACACCACATTTGGAAGCCTCCTGATCCTAACAGAAATGGAGCAAGGACTCTTACTTGGGGCTCTTGTCTTCTCCCAAACATTAGCTTCTCTCACATTTTTAGTACAGCATCCCACTTTCTTGATGGACAAGAAAGAACTCTAGACTCTGAGTCTATGACAGTTGGTGACCTGTTTCATCTATTTGTTAATTCTGAAATCTAAACTTAATCTCTACCAAACTCCTAAATTCCACACTTGTGGTTGAAGTTAGATCTACCACAGGTCAAATTCTTGCCCTTGGTTCATTTCTCTCTAGAGCTGGACATGCCTGGTAAAAAAAACAAAAAAATCTCTTGACATTATAATTTGTATACACTTAAGGAAGATATTCTTAAATTAGCTCAGAATTCTTATTTCTAAACCAAGGTTTAAAAATTTCAAAGCCAAGAACTTTTGGGGCACCTGGGTGGCTCAGTCGGTTAAGCATCCGACTTCGGCTCAGGTCATGATCTCGCGGCCCGTGAGTTCGAGCCCCACGTCGGGCTCTGTGCTGACCGCTCAGAGCCTGGAGCATGTTTCGCATTCTGTGTCTCCTCTCTCTCTGACCCTCCCCCATTCATGCTGTCTCTCCCTGTCTCAAAAATAAATAAATATTTTAAAAAAATTAAAAAAAAAGCCAAGAACTTTTGAGAACTTGTGAAAATTCTTAACAGCAAAAGGTATGTTTTTAATATCCTGAAGTGCAGGAAGAAGGAAGTGACTGAATTCAGAGTCTCTGTTGTGATGAAGGACCATAAGGCGAGCTGAGGGCCAAGCACAAGGTAGCACAACGACCACCTCGTACTCCACACCACAGGTGGGATATGTATAATATTCCTCAGGCACTTATGGCTTCCCAAGAACAAAGGAAATGACAGAAAACAAAGGTTAAACTGATAAAGTCTCCATCACTTTACAAATATCAATAGCCTAATATCCAGGAGTTCCATACTATCTTAATGATAATTCTTGGCCAGAGGGAAAAACAACCTTAGTTTGACAATAGCTAGGCTTCCAGTAATCTGTAAATACTCTTTAGCATATGGAAGTCCTTTTAAGAAACTTTCTCTTGACTTAATTTCCCCCAACTACACAGTATATAAGCAGTTACTCTGCACAATCTCAGTGAAGTTCTTCCTGCCCATGAGTCCTGTCCCCATGCTTTAATAAAGTCACCTTTTTGCACCAAAGAGGTCTTCAGGAATTCATTCTTGGCAGTCAGCTCCTAAACCCCACCAACACCCTAAAACTCTATCAGCTTTAATACCAATAATGACAACCTCTGATTCATCCATATTTTTTGCACTCTGTTTATAGAATCACAAAGTGCTTTGGCTTCCTTATCTTCTAGTACTATTTTATATGAATAAGGGCCTGTTGAAAGAATTGGAGGAGAAAAGGCATTATATTTACTGATGTATGTATTTACTCAGTATGTGCAAAACCCAACCTTACAAGTTTAATGTTAACATCATTCTGATTTTTGGGATGCGGAAACTGAGCCTCAGAGCAATGATGTCACTTGCACAGCCTATACATGGGGCACGCACACAATTTAGGCAGGATGTGGAGAATTGCATAGGCCGAGTTCAGAATTTAAAAGAACTGTTTATGGAATGAGTATATTTTTACTTTGAAATAATTTCAAATTTACTGAAAATTTTAAAGAATTATAAAAGACAATTTGTGCCTTTAACAAGATTCCCCAATGTTAGCATCTAATTACATTTCCTTTATTTTATCCCTCTTGACAGTTATGAATATTTTTTAATTAACTACATTTTATTGTAATAACTCATTCTTGTGGAAAAAGCAGAAAAACAGAAAATGAAAAACATAGACAAACTACTCCCACTACCCTTTTTTTCATATGCTTTTCGGTCTCTATATACAAATTTATGCCGCTGTTTACTAATAAAAATATATTATAGACATTTCTTTGTACCTTTCTTTTTATACTTAGAAAAATAGCTTAGGGAGAATTCCCAATTTGAATATATAATTCTTTATTTTTTACATCTGTATCCAATTATATAATTGAACTTTAATTTAACTGGCCTCAACATTCACATATACTGTTATTTCCAGTCTTTGATCATTATAAACAGTACTATAATGAACATTTTTGTACATACATTTGTGTCTACTTATACAAGTGTATGTAAGAGAAATACTGAAAATATATGAAAATACTGAGAAATATATGACTTTCCACCAATTTTCATACCAAAGATGAGGAGACACAAGTTTGTCATTTATAAACCATAATCTAGAGGAAAAATCCTCAAATGAATAACTATAAAGATGGCTAATTAAGAAGGAAAGGATAAATATTGGTCTGACTCTGTCCTTCTGGCAATTCCACCTAGTGTCCTTGTTCCTCTTTCCTTCTGGTGAGTACAACCAGATATTACCACAGATTATCCATTTATTATTTGTAAAGTAATTAAAGTTATGTAGGGTGCATGTAAATAATCCTTATCATTTCAAATAGGAAATTAAAATGCTGTCACATAGAGCAGAATAAATACAGGGTGAAATTACAATTAAAAAATAAAAATAGTTTGAAAAAATGTTTAGTTTTGTAAGTTTTCCTAAGTATGATCTCTCATTATAATTTTATTTAGCTTAAAATAATTCATGAGTCTTTTGTGAAGCATCATAAAGCATTGAAAGCTATTTCATCTGCTTACTTTGTGTTTACTTTGGACTTTTTAAAATTTTTCCTCAAATCAGAAATAAGGGTCTTTGATTTTAGTTCTTTCTTTTCTGATGTAGTTTTTTGGTGATAACAATCTCTGTAAGTGCTGTTTTAGTTGCATCCCACACATTTTGATTACTTTCATTTTTATTTAGTTCAAAACAGTTTCTAATTTCACTTTATTTTTCTTCTTTGAAGTGTGTTCTTTCTTGATTTGCATTTGTGTGGAATTGATCTCAAGGTAATATTCGCCAGTGTTTTTATGATAGGGAAATTATAGGATAAAATAGGCAGAGAAGGAAAGGTTAGGACCTGGGTGGGGAAAAACACATATTTTGGAAAAATACTGAAAGTGTCTGACCACAGCTAAGCCCCTTAGACATGTTTCCTCTGAAGAATGTAACAGATACCACCTGCTCCCCCCCCCCAGGTTACCCTCAGGAATTTTACAAAAGACCTAACTAAAAATAAGTATTAGAACATAAAAAGTATGACCCACAAAGAATTGTATGGCCATAGACCACCCCTCATAAAATAGAAATCATAAAGGAATGACTAAACATTTACAATTACCTATCCAATAAGGGTAGAACCTGAGAAGAAATAATGCCGAAAGAAAGGGGACCAACTAAAACCCTGTAAAACAAAGACCCTTGCCTGTAGTTGTGGGTATTCACTTTCAAATGCCCCCGTTCTGTAAAGAAAGCTTTCACACTATTCTTACTTTCTGATCTTATACTCTAATTAACGTTTGCCTGCTGTTCATTTTATTTTGTGTCCACCTCTTCATTCTTTCAAGTGGCAAGACAACAAACCCCAGGAGTTGAGGTAAAAAACAAAAAACAAAACAAAACAAAACAAAAACAAAAAAACTGCAACATCCTTTCCTGCTCTATTTTTTCAGAGTTTGTGTCAGATTGATATGAAAGTTTCATGTAATTGAAGAGTAGCCAGAATATACTACTTAAAAACATGCCTTTTTTTTAAAAGTAGGCTTCACACCCAACATGGGGCTTGAACTCATAACATTAAGATTAACATGCTCTACTGACTGAACCAACCACGAGCCCAGTCTCTATGATATAAGGATTATTATCTTGAACTGATTATTTAACTGTTTATTATTTATTTTGGGGAGAGAGAGCAGAGGAAGCGTAGAAAGTGAGACAAGAGACAGAGAATCCCAAGCAGGTTCTGTGCTGTCAGTACAGAGCCCAGTGCTGGGCTTGATCATGACCTGAGCAGAAAGCAAAAAGCTGACCACTTAACCCACTGAGCCACTAGGGCACTCCTGAACTGATTTTTTTTTTAAATTTTTTAAAATGTTTATTTTTGAGAGAGACAGAGACAGAGCTTGAGTGGCAGAGGGGCAGAGAGAGGGAGACACAGAATCTGAAGCAGGCTCCAGGCTCTGAGCTGTCAGCACAGAGCCCAATGCTGGGCTCACTTGGGGACCTTGAGATCACGACCTGAGCTGAAGTTGGATGTCCGCCACAGGAGCCCCATTGAACTGAATATTTGTAGGAAACAGCAGACAAAAAGCTCAGAGAACAGTAGAAATTACCTTTTTGTAAGAAACATTTGCATTTATAAAGAAAACCACAATTTGTGAGGGTATCCTTTTCTCAGTAACAAGAAGAAAATGACAAAGTCTCAAGAAACACTTACCAAGGGAGACAACCCACTTAAATCTACATAATAATTATTCCTTGTTTACTATGCTTTGTTTGAAAACCTCCCATGCCTGCCCTTCCCCCACAGGTTTTTTTTTTTAATTTTAATTAAAAAAAATTTTTTAACGTGTATTTATTTTTGAGACAGAGACAGAGACAGAGCATGAACAGGGAGGGGCAGAGAGAGAGGGAGACACAGAATCCGAAGCGGGCTCCAGGCTCTGAGCTGTCAGCACAGAGCCCGACGCGGGGCTTGAACTCACGGACCGTGAGATCATAACCTGAGCAAAAGTCGGACGCTTAACCGACTGAGCCACCCAGGAGCCTCATCCCCCCACAGGTTTTATCTTTAGCTGGAGATATTATCAGAGGTGATTACTTGGGCCATTTTAGGAAGTTTCCGTTTTTCTGGGTCTCTCCACATGCACAGAAGGTATGCATGGTTATTATAGTTCCATTTGTTGTTAATCTATTATTATTACTATTGGGGTGTCTCAACTATGAGCATAGATTAGAAAAAAAAACTATTTTTGACTTTACAGTTTGGTGATCTGAAATGGGACATGCTGAGACACCACACTTGGTCTGGAGATTGCAGATGTGATCCTGGAAAACTGACAGAAGCTGGTGTAAACTAAGAATTCTTAGAAAGGTCAGCTCTCTGGGATCTCTCTGTAGTGCTCAGTCAAGAGAGGAAGGTAAAAATTTCACCTTGTTCTTTCCTTTTTGAATTTAGATTAGCAAGAGGAAAAAAAATGTGTGAACTAGTTCCTTGGGTGTATCAATTATGGTAAAGATTTTTTTTGAGTATTTTCTATTGATCCCTTTCCTTTCAGAGATGGTCATTGTTTTCTTTGCTTCTGTCTTTTGTAACACGGTTGTAAGGTGGAGAACCACAGGCCAGATGAAGTTTTCCTTTCATTGTGTTCTGTCTTGAGAGATTGATTTTGTGACAGAATATTCTCTCTGGTCTCTGCCAGTCAGAAGATGGAAGTATTAGTATGCATCTGGTGACCCTATGCATAGGTTGTGGATCTGAGAAGCAGCACTCCATTTGTATGAGTGTGCCAGCTCTCTGAGGAGTTTGCCACAGAGGTCCTGGTCCATAAAGGGCCTTTGACATCTCAATGTTCATTGTCTCAACAGTGCTGGAAGTCGTATTCCAGACTGATGTCACGGGTTACTGAGTCTGTGACAAGGCCTCTCACATTTTTGTGTGAAACAGAAAACACAAATTTCACTACACCATTCTCACTGGTTGTGTTAACAAAGGTCTTTTCTTAGGGTAACTCTGTGAGTAAACTTTCTAGATTTTATGAGAACTGCATCTTTGGTACACTCTTTTACATGCTTCTTGTATTCATGGCTAACCCATAAAAAAGCTTATTGGTATCTATTGAGAGAAATATGTTTATACTTGTCAGTGACCAGACAATAGATCCTTTGAATTGGAAAAACTATATTTGACAATTTTTTGGAGAGCTCTCACTTTAAATAATTGTCTTATTGGTACCTATGGAAAGATTACATTGAAAGTGATCACAAAGGAGTATGGCATCTAGCCTTAGAGACTCCCTTAGCAAGATGAAATTTTCAAGACGATTTTGCCTCCACTTAATGAAGATCCTCACAAATTTGGAAAGCACTTAGATCGGTGGCTATTCACAACCTCACTCATAGGAACCTTGATTGGCTGCTAAGGGGTGGGTATTCTTTTCTCTGATGATTATACTGTAATTATAAGACAAGCCAGATATCCCCCTGGGGAGAAACCCTCTCACAGAGAAAAGAGATGACCATGTTTCTTCCAGGCCCTCCCACAAATGATCAATAAATGAATTAGCGGAGGGCTAATGTCTCTCTTAAACATATAGTATACAAGATAACAAAGGTTTTTCCCTCTAAAGTGAATTGATCCAAGGTTCAATTGTAAATGGGGGGTGGGGGGAATAGAGCACTTGTATTCTTTATATAGAATTTTCAAAGGCATGCTGCATTATAACCTAAAGCTCCAAAAGATGAGAATCTTTTGATTTCCATCTTGGTTGGAATGGAAATCTTATACTTGACATAGATAAACTAAAGTTACTGTAGTTGGATGGGTGGGCCAGTCCCTTGATCACTCAAGCTACAATCCAGTTCTTGGGGGAATTGAAAATAAATGTCTTTGTCTTTGTCTTCCAAATCTTCGTAAAACCAGCAAACAGAAACAAGTCAAAGCTGCCGTATCTTTTTTTTTTACCAATTCCAAAACTTCCCTGTGTCTCCTAAATGCTTGTAGATATTGTACAAGATCAGACATTAGTAACAGTGTGGTAGAGGCCCTTCCTAAGGAATGTGGTGGTCTCCTCAGAACAAAGGAAGGAAGGAATTAGCTGTGAACTTTTCATAAATGGCTTCTATGATGTTTAAGTATGTTCCTTCTATCCCCACTTTCTCAAGGGTATTTATTAAGAAAGGATGCTGAGGGGCGCCTGGGTGGCGCAGTCGGTTAAGCATCCGACTTCAGCCAGGTCACGATCTCGTGGTCCGTGGTTCGAGCCCCGCGTCGAGTTCTGGGCTGATGGCTCAGAGCCTGGAGCCTGTTTCCGATTCTTTGTCTCCCTCTCTCTCGGCCCCTCCCCCGTTCATGCTCTGTCTCTGTCTCAAAAATAAAAAATGAAAAAAAATTAAAAAATAAAAAGGATGCTGAATGTTGACAAGTGCTTTTCTGCATCAATTGACAGGATCGTATGGTTCTTATGTTTTCTTTTATTAATGTGATGTATCACATTGATTTATTTGTGACTGTTGAACCAGACCTGCAGCTCAGGAATGAATCACACTTGATCATGGTGAATAATTCTCTTTATAAGCTAGTATCTTCTTGAGAATTTTTGTATCCATATTCATCAGGGATATTGGCCTGTAGTTCTGGCTTTTTTGCTGGGCGTCTGTCTGGTTTAGGAATCAAAGTAATGCTGGCTTCATAAAATGAGTCTGGAAGTTTTCTTTCCCTTTCTATTTTTTTGGAACAGCTTGAGAAAGATAGGTAATATCTCTGCTTTCAATATCTGGTAGAATTCCACTGGGAAGCCATCTGGTCCTGGACTCTTATTTGTTGGGAGATTTTTGATAACTGATTCAATTTCTTCACTGGTTATGGGTCTGTTCGTTTTCCATTTCTTCCTGTTTGAGTTTTGGAAGTGTGTGGGTGCTTAGGAATTTGTCCATTTCTTCCAGGTTGTCCAGTTTGTTGGCATATAATTTTTCATAGTATTCTCTGATAGTTGCTTGTATTTCTGAGGGATTGGTTGTAATAATTCCATTTTCATTCATGATTTTATCTATTTGGGTTATCTCCCTTTTCTGATGTCTGGTTAGAGGTTTATCAATTTTGTTTACTTTTTCAAAAAACCAACGCTTGGTTTCATTGATCTGCTGTACTATTTTTTTAGAGTCTATATTGTTTATTTCTGATCTGATCTTTATTATTTCTCTTTTTCTGCTGGGTTTGGGGTGTCTTTGCTGTTCTGCTTCCATTTCCTTCAGGTGTGCTGTTAGGTTTTGTATTTGGAATTTTTCCTGTTTGTTGAGGTAAACCTGGATTACAATGTACTTTCCTCTCAGGACTGCCTTTGCTGCATCCCAAAGCATTTGGGTTGTTGTATTTTCATCTTCATTTGTTTCCATATATTTTTTTAACTTTTTCTATAATTGCCTGGTCCACCCATTCATTCTTTAGTAGGGTGTTCTTTAAATTCCATGATTTTGGAGGTTTTCCAGACTTTTTCCTGTGGTTGAATTCAAGCTTCATAACATTGTGGTCAGAAAGTGTGCATAGTATGATTTCAATTCTTTTACACTTATGAAGGGTTGTTTTGTGACCCAGTATATGATCTATCTTGGAGAATATTCTATGTGCACTCAAGAAGAAAGTATATTCTGTTACCTTGGGATGCAGAGTTCTAAATATATCTGTTAAGTCTATCTGATCCAATGTATCATTCAGTCCCTGTTTCTTTATTGATCCTGTGTCTAGATGATCTATCCATTGTTGAAAGTGGAGTGTTAAAGTTCCCTGCAATTACCACACTCTTATCAATAAGTTTTCTTATGTTTGTGATGAATTGTTTTCTATATTTGAGAGTTGTATTCAGCGCAGAGACATTTATACTTTTTTAGCTCTTCCTGATAGATATACCCTGTAATTATTATATAATTCCCTTTTTCACAGCATCCTCAATGGGCAAAAACTGAGAGCTTTCCTCCTGAGATCCGGAACACGACAGGGATGTCCACTCTCACCGCTTTTAATATAGTGTTGGAGGTGCTAGCATCAGCAGACAACAAAAGGAAATCAAAGGCATCAAAATTGGCAGAGATGAAGACAAGCTCTCACTTTTTGCAGATGGCATATTATACATGGAAAACCCAATAGACTCCACCAAAAGTCTGCTAGGACTGATACATGAATTCAGCAAAGTCGCAGGATACAAAATCAATGTACAGAAATCAGTTGCATTCTTATACAGTAACAATGAAGCAACAGAATGGCAAATAAAGAAACTGATCCCATTCACAATTGCACCAAGAAGCATAAAATACCTAGGAATAAACCTGACCAAAGATGTAAAAGATCTGTATGCTGAAAACTATAGAAAGCGTGTGAAAGAAATTGAAGAAGATATAAAGAAATGGAAAAACATTCCATACTCATGGATTGGAAGAATAAATGTGGTTAAAATGTCAATACTAACCTAAGCAAATCAATGCAATCCCAATCAAAATTGCACCAGCATTCTCGAAGCTAGTACAAGAAATACTAAAATTTGTATGGAACCACAAAAGGCTCCAAATAGGCAAAGTAATCTTGAAGAAGAAGACCAAAGCAGGAGGCCTCACAATCCCAGACTTTAGCCTCTACTACATACCTGTAATCATCAAGACAGCATGGTATTGGCACAAAAATAGACACATAGACCAATGAAATAGAATAGACTGCAGAATTAGACCCACAAAAGTGTGGCCAACTAATCTTTGTCAAACAGGAAAGAACATCCAATGGGAAAAAGTCTCTTTAACAAATGGTGGTGGGAGAACTTGATAGCAACATGCAGAAGAATGAAACTAGATCACTTTCTTATACCATTCGCAAAAGTAAACTCAAAATGGGTGAAGGTCCTGAATGTGAGACAGGAAACCATCAAAACCCTAGAGGAGAAAGCAGGAAAAGACCTCTCTGACCTCAGCCGCAGCAATTTCTTGACACATCCCCAAAAGCAAAGGAATTAAAAGCGAAAATGAACTATTGGGACCTCATGAAGATAAAAAGTTTCTGCCCTGCAAAGGAAACAATCAACAAAACTAAAAGGCAACCAACAGAATCGGAAAAGATATTTGCAAATGATTTATAAAAGGGCTAGTATCCAAAATCTATAAAGAACTCACCAAACTCCACACCCAAAAAATAAATAATCCAGTGAATAAATGGGCAGAAGACATGAATAGACACTTCTCTAAAGAAGACATCCAGATAGCCAACAGGAACTTGAAAAATGCTTAACATCACTCCTCATCAGGGAAATACATATCAAAACCACACTCAGATAACACCTCATGCTTCTCAGAGTGGCTAAAATGAACAAATCAGGAGCTATAGATGCTGGAGAGGATGTGGAGAAACAGGAACCCCTTTACAGTGTTCGTAGGAATGCAAACTGGTGCAGCCGCTCTAGAAAAGAGTGTAGGTGTTCCTCAAATTAAAAATAGGTCTACCCTATGACCCATCAATAGCACTGCTAGGAATTTACCCAAGGGATACAGGACTGCTGATGCATAGGGGCACTTGTTCCCCAATGTTTATAGTAACACTTTCAACAATAGCCAAATTATTGAAAGGGATTACATGTCCATCAACTGATGAATGGATAAAAAAATTGTGGTTTCTATACACAATAGAATACTACGTGGCAATGAGAAAGAATGAAATATGGCCTTTTTTAGCAATGTGTGTGGAACTGGAGAGTGTAATGCTAAGTGAAATAAGCCATACAGAGAAAGACAGATACCATATGTTTTCACTCTTATGTGGATCCTGAGAAACTTAACTGAAGACCATGGGGGCGGGGAAGGAAAAAAAAGGTTAGAGAGGGAGGGAGCCAAAGCATGAGACTCTTAAAAACTGAGAATAATCTGAGGGTTTATGGGGGTGGGAGGGAGGGGAGGATGTGTGATGGGTATTGAGGAGGGTACCTGTTGGGATGAGCACTGGGTATTGTATGGAAACCAATTTGACAAATAATTTCGTATCAAAAAAAAAAAAAGGAAGGCAACGTGACCCAATAACCCTCTATACACTTATGGATAGCTCTGACACAACTTTGTAATTTGGACTGCTTCCAATCAGACTATATGTCAGCATATATGGCACACAAAGAAGTAGAAACTCCATAATAAAAGTCTATACTCCTCTGTGCTCAGGGCTCAGTTTTTCGGATACAAACCCACTGATCCCCTGCTGGTATGATGAAAGTTGCTTCCTGGACAGAAATCCTCAGTGTTCAGTCTCTGTGCAAGAATCTTGCTACAACAGAACTGTCTTGAACTTAAGAAAAAAGAAGGATAAGGGGCACCTGGGTGGCTTAGTCAGTTAGGCATAGGACTTAGGCTCATGTGAACTCATGGTTCATTTGTTTGAGCCCCACGTGGGGCTCTAAACTGACAATGCAGATTCTCTCTCTCTCTGCCCCTTCACACTTACACTCTATCAAATTAAAGAAATAAACTTTCACAAAAAAAGGGAAAAATTAAATAGTGATTAACCTAGACCTCTAATAATAGGGAAATAGACCTCAAAACTCGGAAAAAACTTGGATATTTTCTTTGTGTCTTTTGTGATATAGACTTTCTATTCCATCATTTGTAAGACCTAGGAGCCATTCTTGAGATGCATGGAGATAATTCCGTCAGGAGTGTGAGAAATTAGTTATTAGAGGTTGGAGTAATGAAAAATCTTTAAGTATTTTATTTATAAATATTACTAGTAAAAAGCTTTAACCTGTGGGTAAACAATTTATTTCAACTGCCAGAAGTAAAGTTTGGATCCATTATGTTGTAAACTAGTATGTTTTGTATGTACCTGACCCATAATTAAAATTTTAGAACCAAAGCTGTCAGGTCTCTTTTTGCCTCTGTGTGTGTGTGTGTGTGATATATTATAGGTGTGTATTATTTTTCTACCTCTGGATAATATTGCAAAAGTTATTTAGCAAAATAATTCTATATAACTGGCCTGATTAAAAATAAGTGCATAAATTATTTTTAGAGGCTCAGAAACATAGAAATTAACCCAAATGTTTTCCAAGTTATTATCTGGACTAATCTTCAAAAAATAAAAGCTAGGTAATTTTGTTGGTTTAATTAAAGTCAACATGTCTTGGGAATTTTCAGTATATAGTCTATAAATTAGACATGAAACTTTTATGCTATCTGGATGTTGTAGTCAAATGAGTTCATGTTAGCTCTGTTATAAAGTTGTTACAGCAAATACTCGGCACCCAGGAAGAGACAAGGGACATGCACTAGGGGAATCAGAAAAGACTGCACTAGTGCTGGCCCAGCAGAGTCATCTACAAAGGCTCAGCTCTGAACCTTGGCGTTTATCTCCTTTTATGACTGGGATTGTACAGGCTCAAGGGGAAGAAAAAAAGAGGGGGGGCACTTATCAGTGTTGCAACATAGACAGTTGGTGGATGCTGGAGGCAAGCAAGATTACAGAAGCCAAAAGTATCAAGGGGAGTGTCCAATCTTGGACATCTGGCTCACTTCCTTTTTTTATCTGCCCTTACCAGATTTCCTTCTCACTTTTGCCGGGTTCCCTTCCCAAAGCAATTATCAGCAAATATAGCAATTTAGGATGATGGCTAACTTTAACATCTTATGAATTTATGCTGAGTAATCAAAACGTAGTTATCACAAACAAGTGAATTACATAGATGTAGGAAAGACAAAAGTTTATAAGATAATTTTCCTAACAATAATTATGTTCATATTTTGTGTACTTACAAAAAAGCTTCCAAAACCTTTTGGTAACTTGTACCATTAGAGTATTACTAAGTTAAATGATAGAACTTCACTGAATATCTAGATCATTTCCAAATAAAACAAATAATGAAAATTGTTAAACATGTCTATCTACTTCTGACTTCTTATTACAGAGGAACTAAAGATATTTGTATCTTTGAGTAAACACATTTTATGCCCATTGAAATATTGTATTATGAAGAAGCATGTGCTTCTAGAAATTATAAAATATGTGCATAAGTTTACCAATCTAAATAACACTGGTGTATTGCTGGTTTTTCTTACTAGAAATTAAGGTTGCTAAGGGTTAGGTATTCTAATTGATATATGCTATTGAAACTACTAGAAATAATAAGAGAAACAACTCTATATGCAAGGAAAATAGGATGTGTTTTTCTGGGGAATAAGTTTAAGAATTCCCTGAGTTTGCACCAATGGATTAACACTTAGGACAAAAGCGTCCAATAAACAGGATGAAAGCTCCCCAGGACAGAAGAAAAGTGAAGAGTGGAAAGCTGCTTCCACAAGACGAAATTGTCCAGAATAGGTAAACCGGACAATAGACCACCACAGCAGTGTGAAATTACCAAATTACCTGGAGCTAATTAGCGAAAAACAAAAACTAAAACTAAAACAAAAAAAGTGCCTTGTTGACTCTGAGGTAGCATCTGTCTTATCCCCTAGGCAAGTTAAGATAAACCAATATGGCACATGGGGCCTGCTGTAAACAGCCATCTGATCAGGGAGGGGATTTTGTTTTGTATTGACCCAAACCCCTAACACTGCATATCTTTGAAACCCCTTTATCTCACACACTTGTGTTAATAATCACTATTTCATTGTCTTTTCTGCACGTCCATCACGTTTTTAAGGGTTCTGATCCTAATAAATATGGAGCAAGGACCCTTACTCGGGGCTCTTGTCTCCTCCTGGACATTAGCCTCTTTCATATTCAATTATGCATTCACTCTCTTGCTGGACAAGAGAGAACTCCAGATTCAAAGTCTGCGACATGTTTTTACCAGGTCTTTGGTTACTTAAGAAGAGTGTCTTTTCAATATTAAAACAGGCAAATTTTCCTTACAACTATGTAACTTCTATTTTCTTTTAAAATCTTTAGTCAATTTTTAGATGGATAAGTATTATTTCATACTGATCTGTGATCTCCACACTTTACCAAATCAAGTATTAAGTGAAGACTTTTTCACCTGGAATTAACTTTAGGATTTTTCAGAGGATTTCTAGAACATCCCAAAACATTTGTTCTCTCTCCTTGTAAAAAGAGAGATATTAAACCTAATTAGTCTGATTTGATATGTCAAAGTAAGGGGAATAATTGTCAAGTAAAAAGTAATACTAAGCCTTTTTTTATGTTGTATGAGTATAGGTATATGTTATGTGTTCCAGAAATTGTAAAAACTTTCTAAAATTCTGACATCCTGATATAATGTTATCAGTCATAATTCTAGTTCTGCATATTCTAGTTATTTTATTATTTAGTTATCTTAGTCATAAATTCTAGTGCCACAGAAATAACCAAATATCCTTGTAAATTGCATTGTAATGTAATAAACTCTAATCAAATATTTAATCATGACCATTTTTAGTTTTACATAACTGTCATGCTTGTTGCTATGTGGGCCTCTCAGAAAGTTTACGTGAACACTCAATGACATTATCAGAGACATTGAAACTGCCAAAGATGTTTTGACCCTGACATCTAGAAATCTCATCTGGCTGTTCTCAGAACTTAGACTGGGTTTATTATCCACTCTCATCATTAACTTTTGTTTATCATTTGTTGCCATAGAAATGCATTTTGCTTGTGTAATATAGACCTTACTTTGGAAGCTCACTACATAACTGCCTTCTGAAATGAGACACACTGTTTAACTTAACTGACCTATTATTCTCAGGACTGAGAGTGGTCCATTGAGCACTTATTGTTATGGAGCAAACTACCAACTTAGCTTCTGGCCTCTGAAAATTTGAGGGGAAATTTTAAGGCAGATTGAAGGGGAGAAGAATATGCCATGGAAACTAGTCCTCTTTGGTTTATAAAGATTATCTTAATCTGGTTATTTTTGTGAAAAATCTGACACAAGAGAAGCTCTAAAAACTGAGTAGAAGTTATCCCTTATAAAATATACTTACATTTATAAAAATCCCCATTTGAAAGGGTGTCTCCTTCTCTGTATTAAGGAGAGTAGGGTGACTAAATCTCTAGAAACTTCAGTGAAGAAGACAACGGACTTAACTCTGCATAACAACCATACTCTTGTTTACTGTGCTTTTCCTGAAAAATATGCTGTAACTGCTGCCTACCCAACATTCTTTTGTTTTTATTTGGAGATGGTATTTAAGGCGATGGGTTGGGCCATTTTTGGGAGTTGGTCATATTTCCTGCATCTATCCTGTCTATGTAAGATATAGATAGATAGGTAGATAGATAGATATAGATTAGATATAGATATAGATATAGATATGGCTTCTGTTTTTTCCTGTTAATCTGTTCTTTATTACAGGGAGATCTCGTCCCAGAGCCTAGAAGAGTAGAGGAAAAATTATCTTTCTTCCCCTACACAATTTTAGGTGAAGGCATCTGTGCCTTGAGTGTGTGTGTGTGAATGTGTGCATGTGAAGTTTGAAATATAAATTCAATTTATTATTTGGTACAGATCTCCTCACATTTTCTGTTTTTAAACTTTATTTTGAGAGAGGAGAGGGCACATGCAAGGAAGGGGCAGAGAGAGGAGAGAGAAAATTCCAAGCAGGCTCCATGCTGTCAGCACAGAGCCAAATGGCTCAAACTCTTGAATAGTGAGATCATGGCGTGAGCCCAAACCAAGAGTCATATGCTTAACCAACTGAGACACCCAGAAACCTCAACACTTTCCATTTTTTTAAAAGTCAGTTCTGGTTATTTTTCTCCTTTCATTAATTATCTTATTTCACATGTATTGTTGACTTCATAAACATGAAGCTGTTCATAAAATTCCTTTATAATATTCGTAGTTTTGAGGGGTCTCATGATGTCAACTCTTTCATGTTTGATTTAGGTAGTTTGTGTTCTCTCTCTTTTCTATATATTATTTTAGTCAAATTGCATTTTTCTTGATATTTAAACAGTTCTTTATTATTTTTTTTAAATCTCTTCTTAATGCCTTAGATTTTGATTCTATTCTGTAATTTCCCTTATTCTACTTACTTCGAATTTGGTTATCTCTGCTTTTCTTAGCCTCTTGAAGTAGATGATTAGATTGCTAACTTTTGATCTTTCTTTTCTGATGTGTTTGAAATTATAAATTTCCTTCTAAGCATTGCTTTAGCTTTAACTATTGGAATTTAATTTTAATTTCAAGATATTATCAAATATTCTTCATGATTTATTCTTTGACCTATGGGTTATTTAGAACTGTGTTTAATTGTCACATATTTGGGAGTATCTCTTATTCTCATTGAATTTTGTGCTAATTCCAGTTCTAGTCATGAACGTATTTGATGTTTTTAATCATTTTGAATACATTTATACTTATTTCATATATGAGCACACAGTTTACCCTGGTAAATGTTATGTGCTTGAAAAAAATGTTTATTCTCTTATTATTTGATTGGATGTTCTCATTTATTCTCATTATTACAACTTTTTTGATTATATTTTCAAATCTAAATCTACTGATATTCTTTCTACTTTTTCTATTAACTACTGAGTGAAGACTATTCACATCTCCTAATATATTTGTTGAATCGTGTTGTCCAAAGTCTTCCATCCAGAATCTGATTTTCCATCCTGAGTGAAGGTTTTACACACTCCCTCAAGATAAATAAACTTTAAAAAATAATGTAATAGGATGACATTATGTGTAATAATTTTATCTAATAATATGAGTCCTTAACATGGATGGCTGCTAGCTATAAGATGGACACTATACTGTGCCCTTCACAGGTACTATCTATTAAATGCTAAAGTTATACTATCAAATTCACACTATTTTAAAAATAATAAAACTGTGGCTTCCAGAATGTAAGTAACATTATCAGCTCTGGTATGTGGAATTTTCTCCCAGGAGTATTGTATAGTGAAATCTGGATAATTCCCCATTAACCTTAAGATATCAGAAGGAATGAGATAGACTTTGGCTTCCAGCGGCCCAGCATAGGTATGCTGAGTGTAAAGGAACATCTGAAGATACACTGAGTTTCCTGAAAACATAACTGTCATTCTCTAGTCCCCAATTTCCCCCGTTATGGGTCAGGTGAAGAGAGATAACTTTGGCTGATCCATATATCATATTACACAGCAAATTTTGGTGAATAAATGACAGAGTTCTTCATTTTATGAATGTCAAAATAAAACCCAGAGAGGAGGTGTGACTTGCTCCTGATCAGAAAGCTTGTGGTGCATTCTATACCATGCTGACTGTGGGATTTGCCACATTTGTCAGGTGCAGCAGACCTGCCTCTTCTGCCTTAAAACAAAAAAAAGACATTTTTTCAGTTACAAAGTATCAGGAATCCCATTTCTTCAAAATTAAATAAAATTAATATGTCTAAGGGAGTATATATTCAAAAAATTATGTCTGTTTTCTAAATTATTAATAATCCCAACATTGAAAACACTTGGTTAGGCAACCTAAAGGCAACAGAAAGCAGACCTTAGTTCAGGGCATTTTTTGAGCATCTGTAATACAGATAGGGATAGAAGAGAGGGAAGATAAGCCTTGGAAGATACGATCTGTTGAACACCCCTTTCCAAAGCCTTCCTGGGTCCTAGTTGGCAATGTTGGAATAAAAATACTCAGAAAAAAGATTCAACAAAGGCCTTTTTTTTTTTTCAACATTTATTTATTTTTGGGACAGAGAGAGACACAGCATGAACGGGGGAGGGGCAGAGAGAGAGGGAGACACAGATACGGAAACAGGCTCCAGGCTCTGAGCCATCAGCCCAGAGCCTGATGCGGGGCTCGAACTCACGGACCGCGAGATCATGACCTGGCTGAAGTCGGACGCTCAACCGACTGCGCCACCCAGGCGCCCCAACAAAGGCCTTTTACAATGGTGCCCTGGTCAGAGTTGGGGAGTCCCCTCCCTCCGTTACAGTTGTGTCCATTCTATATCTAAGCAACATACTTATCTAATATGAATTCAGTCCCTTATGATTTTTTTTTTAGTTTTAGTCGATTTGTACTTGGGCCAACTTAAGTTGAGGTAATTTTCTGGTAGAGGCAAACAAATCTGATTTTGCACTCTGATGCTATGATATGGGCATGGGGTAAGAAGTGTGAGTTTGTGTCTAAAATTATATGCATTTCTTCTCTTGGAGAATGGCTTTGATGGCTTATTTCTGAAGAGAATATCAGTGAACAAATACCTTCATTATTACTCTTCAAATATGCACATGCCATGGCTTTTCCATTATAACCTCTACCAGACGTGACTTTTATGTGTTTTTCTTCTTCTCTAGATGAACCCCTGGAGGACAAAACTATGGCTGAAGAGTTCTGTATCTTCAGAGTCCAGCAAATGCTTAACAAATAGTGTTGATTGAATTAATATATTGACTTTACTATGCTAAGAATATTGTGCAGTGGTTTTCTATCTGCACTGAATTCACAAGGAGAAAACAAGACATGAAGTCAAAGATAAGATTCATGTCAGCAAATATAGGCTGGGCTATTCCTAAAAAGTGTCTACTTATAAATCACAAAAGAGAGACCACTTGCTTGCTTGTACCACTAATAATAGAATCAATTTTGCTCCAATTTTGTTGTCTAAAGCAACCAAACTAACTTGAGTTAGAAGGACTAATGACACCCCTGAACAGAAACCCTTCAGAGAAGAGAACCTGGTGCCTGGCTGTGTTAATATCACCTCTGATTCTAGGTCTGGGTACTCTTTCTTGGTTGATTATACAAAAAACATATAATGTACATATATTAGGTACCTACTGTATGTTAGGCATGGGTCTTAACTCCAAACTCATGCTAAATATTGGTCAAACAAAACGCAGCAAAGGAATGACTTTAGAGAACTTCTATAATGTGCCTGTCTCAAATTATCCCCCATCCTCACACATTCCTGTCTTGTCATAGTGTTTCCCTCAACTCCTTATCTATTCTAATATGTTTACTACTTACAGCCCTCTATTATGGGACAATATCCAAATGCTATTTCCAGGAGTGCCCAGAAGGTAATGAGAAAGACTTTTTTTGCAAACTTGAACAAGTGGGTGATCTCTTTTCCACCACACCTCAAATATCACTCAAGATTTCAAATTACATTTCTATTTGTTTGGAAATCTCTAGGAGTTCAAGACTGACAAGAATACCCCTTCCTATTCCCTTGCCAGGTAGAAGGGAAGGGGACAGAAGAGAGAGATAAGCACATGCTAGGCTCCCATGACCCAAACTGAAGGACACATGGATATGGAGATAAGAAAACCTTGATTCTGGCCCCCTTAAAGGAAAAGTTTTGGTCAGTGACTGGGTTCAGTGGGGCAGCCTCATATGAGGTACACAATATCTCCAAGGAACATTCTTCAAACCTTCCCTGCCCCATTAATAGAGTTTTAGAGAATATAAATGCATACAAAATATAATTGCAGTATCATCTATTTAATATACTAAAAAAAGCATTTGACAACGTACCACATCCATTCATGGTAAAAACTCTCTACAAAATAGTTAGAGGGAACATATCTCAACATAATAAAGGCCATTGTGAAAATTTCACAGCTAACATCCTCTTAATGGGGGAAAAGTCTAAGCATTTCCCCTAAGATCTGAAACAAGACAAGGATGCGCACTCTTAATCACTTTTACTTGAAGTTATAGCCATAGAAATCACACAACAAAAAGACATTAAAGGTATCCATATCCATAAGGAAGAAGTAAAACTTTCACTGTTTGCACATGACATGATACTTTGTAGAGAAAACCCAAAACAATTCACCAAAAAACTACAAAAACTGCTGAATTTAGTAAAGTCATAGGATACCAAATCATTGTACAGAAAATTATTTTAATTCTATACACTAACAATAAAGCAGCAGAAAAGGAATTCAAGAAAAAAATTTCATTTGTTTAGTAATATTTTATTTTTTAAAATTTATATCCAAATTAGCAGATAGTGCAACAATGATTTCAGGAGTAGATTCTTAGTGCCTATTACCCATTTAGCCCATCTCTCCTACCACAACCCCTTCAGTAACCCTGAGTTAATTCTGCATATTTATGAGTCTCTTCTGTTTTGTCCCCTTCCCTGTTTTCATATTATTGTTTCCCTTCCCTTATGTTTATCTGTTTTGTTTCTTAAAGTCCTCACATGAGTGAAGTCATATGATTTTTCTCTTTCTCTGACTGACCAGTTTCACTTAGCATAATACCCTGCAGTTCCATCCATGTAGTTGCAAAAAGCAAGATTTCATTCTTTTTGATTGCTGAGTAATTGCTCCATTGTGTATATATATATGTATATCACTTCATCTATGGTATATATGGATGAATATACATTCATCTTTCCATGGACATTTGGGCTCTTCCCATACTTTGGCTATAAACCATGGGGGTGCATGTGTCCCTTTGAAACAGCACACCTGTATCCCTTGGATAAATGACTAATAGTGCAAATGCTGGGTCATAGGCTAGTTCTATTTTTAGCTTTTTGAGGAACCTCCATGCTGTTTTCCAGAGTGGCTGCACCAGCTTGCATTCCCACCAGCAGTGCAAGAGATCCTCTTTCTCCATATCCTCACCAACATCTATTGTTGCCTGAGTTGTTAATGTTAGCCATTCTGACAGGAGTAAGGTGGTATCTCATTGTGGTTTTGATTTGTATTTCCCTGGTGATGAGTGATGTGGAGCATTTTTTCATGTGTCAGTTGGCCATCTGGATGTCTTCTTTGGAGAAGTGTCTATTCATGTCTTTTGCCCATTTCTTCACTGGATTATTTGTTTTTGGAGGTGGAGTTTGATAAGTTCTTCATAGATTTTAGATACTAGCCCTTTGATCTGTCGTTTGCAAATATCTTCTCCCATTATGTAGGTTGCCTTTTAGTTTTGCTGATTGTTTCCTTCGCTGTGCAGAATACTTTTATTTTGATGAGGTTCCAGTAGTTCATTTTTGCTTTTGTTTGCCTTGCCTCCAGAGACGTGTTGGGTAAGAAGTTGTGGCCAGGATCAAAGAGGTTTTTGCCCGCTTTCTCCTCGAGGATTTTGATGGCTTCTTGTCTGACATTTAGGTCTTTCATCCATTTTGGGTTTATCTTTGTGTACGGTGTAAGAAAGTGGTCCAGGTTCATTCTTCTGCATATCGCTGTCCAGTTTTCCCAGCACCAGTTGCTGAAGAGACTGTATTCCATTTGATATTCTTTCCTGCTTTTTCAAAGATTATTTGCCCATAGGTTTGTGGGTCCATTTCATGGTTCTCTATTCTCTTCCATTGATCTGAGTATCTGTTCTTGTGCCAGTACCATACTGTCTTGATGGTTACAGCTTTGAAGTATAGCTTGAAGTCTGGGATCGTGAATCCTCCTGCTTTTTTGTTTGTTTTTTGGGTTTTTGTTGTTGTTCAAGAATGCTTTGGCTATTCGGGGTCTTTCCTGCTTCCATACAAATTTTAGGATTATTTGTTCTAGCTCTGTGAAGAATTCTGGTGTTATTTTGATAGGGATTACAATGAATATTTAGATTGTTTTGTGTAGTATCGACACTTTAACAATATTTGTTCATCCTATCCAGGAGAATGGAATATTTTTCCATATTTTTGTGTCTTCTTCAATTTCTTTTATAAGCTTTCTAAATTTATGTTTATGTCTAGTTTTCAGAGTACAGATTTTTCACCTCTTTGGTGAAATTTATTCCCTAACCACCTATTTGGTTAGATTTTTTGTGCAACTGTAAATGGGATCAATTCCTTGATTTCTCTTTCTGTTGATTCCTTGTTGTTGTATAGGAGTGCAACTGATTTCTGTGCATTGATTTTATATCCTATAACTTTGCTGAATTCATGAATGAATTCTAGCAGTTTTTTGGTGGAATATTTTGGGTTTTCCAAATAGAGTATCATGTCATCTGTGAAGAGTGAACGTTTGACCTCCTCCTGGCCTATTTGAATGCCTTTTATTTCTTTGTGTTGTCTGATTGCAGAGGCTAAAACATGATACTATGTAGAGAAAACACATGTAGAAGAACATGGCAAGAGGGGACATCCCTGTCTTGTTCCTGACCTTACGGGGGAAAGCTTTCAGTTTTTCCCCATTGATCCAGTGGTGGGACCAATGCCTGGGGCATGATACATTCAAAAGGCCTTGTGTGCTCTGGTCAGGTCATGGAGCATGCTGCACATGCACATCCTGTCTCTTCCTCCGCATGAGGGTATGTCCATCAATTAGGGTCGGCGGTCCATGTGGCTCACCATTCCCACGGTACAGTAGTCTGCTATGAACCTGGGGTTCAATGACACAATATATAGCTCTCTTTAGCGATATCAGACTCTGAGAGTCCTGCCTTGACTCGGGAATGTTCTGGAACCTACATGTCCATCCTTGCAACTTGCTGGTTTACAGAACAGCCTCGTGGTCTTGGTGTGTCAAGTGAGGTTAAGTTAGAAATGCAGAAATGGGATAAGAATGACTACCAGGTGAGTCAAAGTTCTGCATTTACAAGGCCCCTGGTCAAATTGAGGAAGGAGATATCTAGCTTCCCTCACCCTCTAAGCACACAGGAGGCAGGATCTACCCCCAACTTCTGGATGAGCCTACCCACAAGCATTCTGCCTCGGAACCTTCACACATCCTGCGTTAGGAGATGGTCACATAATTCTGAAACCAAATGGAGAGGGGCCCATTGCCACACCTATATCATAACCACAGGACAACACTGGACATGAGTGCTGAAAGAAGAAGATATTATTCAAAGACACTGCTCTGATAAATTCCATGCAGCACCGCTTTTCAAGAAAACGGAAAATGGTGGGCCTTTTGAAACACAGACTTCCAGAGTTCTTCCTCACACATGGGATGTGGAGAATCTTGAGAATAAATACCCATCATGGTCTCCTATCAAGCGGGTTGTATCCAGAATAAGAAATTCTTGTGGGCTTAGGCAAAGGGAGCCCTCTGAAGGAATACACCTGGGGGCCCTGCCTTCTGATTTTAGGAGACAAATTTCTGGCTATGTGTGTCCCTCCCACATGTTCTATCAGTTGATGCAGACCCCAGTTTTGAACTCTAAGTATTCGGTTCTGCTGGCTTTTACTCAGGAGAGTGGGACAAGGAAATCCTTCTCTGTTCCTGCAAAGGGCTTCCTCTGTGCTGACCCTCTCCTTGTCCATACTGTTCATGTGCAAACTGTCTACTTCTCAGAAAGAAGGCAACGCAGTCATCCAGGACAATGAGGCAAGCTGGCTCCCCTTCCCCTTCCATACCACAGCAGGCCAGTCACCAGTCTTCCAGGGAATAAAGGCCATCTTTCTTTTGGTACTTCAGAGCCTCAGCACTCTCACTGAGCACAGGAGCAGAGTGGGAGTTTCATGCCTATCCGGGTGACCTCCCTGGGTTTCTGACAGCTCCCTAGCTCCTAAGGGAGAAAAATAGTCGGAAATGCAGTAGGGTGAAGGAAATGGGCACAAGGAGGGCCAAAGCTCGGCATATCCAGTGGTAATTGGGATCCACTTGGAAAGAAGGTGTCTTACTTCGTTTGCCACTGGCCAGAAGGCCAACTCCATGCCCAAATCTCTCATCCATCCTACACACAAACATCTTCTGTTGCAACCTTTCCATTGGCCTGGGTCTCTACATGCTTCTGGAACCCAATAAATTAAGGAAGATGGAGCCCAGTGGCCAAAATCTCTCCCACTGTCTCAAGGACTGAGCTAGACTCCCAGGTGGAAGGCAGAGGATAAGACCGTGAGACCCTACCTCTGAACCCTCTCTGGGAAGAACCTTGTTTCTAGAAGAGAGCAAAGATGAGTAAAGGTGGATAAGGAGGGTCAGAGCTCTTCAGAGATTGGAAGGGGAATTATGTGGGAAAGGAATGGTCCAGCACCAGCTCCTGGCAAGGTGGCTGTGGGAAGAAGAAACAGGGGTTTCTGTTGCCTCAGGCAACAGTGGCATCTAGCGTCCACATCTTGGAGCCCTATCAGCAACAGACCTGCCTTCTTCCTTCAGAAGGACCTAGAGAGCCCTGGACTTTGCTTTTCTTACTTTTCCCATCATTGAATGGAGTGAGCTGTGAGGGTGCTGTAGCCATCATGTGCCCCCTGGTCTTCTTCTGAAGTGGGGAAAGGGACATTGGGCCCTCTTCCTGTAAAGGTCTCTTTCTGTGCTGACCACCTTCTGGAGCCTCCTGCTCCTGTGTGAACTGTCTGCTTTTCGGAAGGAAGGAAATTCCATCAGGTAGAGAAAGGAGGCAGGCTGGCTCCCTTCCCCTTACCCCTTGCTAACAACAGCCTATTACCAAGCTCAGGGATTGGAGTTCTCTACTCCTTGGGGATAGCTGATGCTCATGGCAGTCCATGACCATGGGACTGAGTGGGAACCTGATGCCCATCCCTTGGTGCCCGCTGAGTGCCAGCTCCATGGCTCCTCAGGTTGAACAAAGACGGAGTCAGAATGACAGTAAAGGAGAAGGAATCGCTCCATCCTGGAACAAAGGGCATTCAATATTTCCATCCAATAGGTATCTGACCAATATGAAAGGGACATGTTATTCTCCCTAGGTATGGAGGCCAGCTCCCCACTAATACACTTGGCGCAACCTCCGCACAAACAGTTCTTAGCTGGACCTCTTTGAATGTCCTAGGGCTCTGCATGTCCATGAAGTCCTGAAACCAAAATGCCAGGGCCCCTGGGGCTCAACCTGTGCCACAAGTCACAAGGGATGGTCCACATTGGACATTTGTAAGCTGGTGCTATGAGTCTGCGTGACTGAATTCATGGGGATCACAAGAGGAACCGTGGTGGAGAATAAAGCAATGTCATGAAACTTGAAACCCCGAGGGCCAGAGCTCTTTATTAAGGATGCGATTTGGGTAATGTTTAGAACACTCTGACCAGCACTGTATATTGGCACGCTTGCTGGCTTGCTCAGGCATCAGAAGAACCCTTAGTTGCCTTGACTAAAGGAGTACCCAAAGGATGACCCTTGGGGCCCTGTGGGCAAGAGACCCACATTATCCCTTAAGACATCGAAGGAAGCCTTGGCTTTTGTTGTCCTTTCTGCACATCGTATCAGTAGACAGGGGCACAAGTTATTCTGAGTCATGGAAACATATGCTTCCCTGTGATGATGAATAGGTTTGAACCCGGCTGTGGTGCAGCATTCATTCAAAAGGCTTTTTGCCTACCCCAGGGTGCCAGCTGAGTGAGGGACAGTTCTGTGGCCCCTATGCGTGAAAATTATTTATTTTGAAACAAAGCCATGGGAAGAAAATGACTAAGTGGACCCAAGTGCGACCTTCCAAAGGGGAATTGGATCAGTCTGAAAGGAAATGTCTCATTTCATTTCTTCTCAGCGCATAAAGGAGGCCAGCTCTCTCCTGCAACCTCCGGCCCAGCATACATACAAACGTTCTCCATTGGGCATCTTCCAATGACCCAGGCCTCTTGAGGTCTGTATATTTCTGAAACCAGATGAAGGGGTGGTCCTGTTACCAAACCCATTGCACACTTGCAAGGACGTCACCCCACTCTACACTTGAAAGTAGAGCCCGGTGCTCTGAGAGACTCACTTGGCATGACCCCAGGGAGAAACCCCTTTGAAAATAGACCAAACGGGTTCAAAATGATAGTCGGCTTGCTAGAGTCTGTCGTCAGATGATGGGAATGGGAGACTGTTATGAATGAAGTGACTAGCACAATCTTTCAGAAAGTTGACTGTCTCAGAAATTAGAAAGAGCCAAGGGCTTCGGTAGAGGGACCTCTCTCCATGCCACACCTGAAGCACTGTCAGCATGAAGCCTCCAATATTCCTTTAAATAGAGAGGGAATGCCCTGGTTTTGGATGTCTTTCCTGCCATCCCATCAGCAGATAGGGTCAGCAGAGATGTAGCAGGGTATATGTAGAACATTGGTGTGTTGTGTTTGTTATGTGTGTGGTGTATGGAAAGGGCATGTGTAGGTGGTTTATAAGCAGTATGTCCCTGGACGGTGTGTGGTGTATGCATTTCTGTGCATGGCATATGTGAAGTGTGTGTGTGGAATATGTGTGCTGTATTGGTAGTGTGGTGTGTGTCTGGCGTTTGGACTGTGTGATGGATATTTTGTCCATGTGATGTAGTGGGTTGATCATGTTACCTGCAAATTGTGCATGTCGTTTCTATATGTGGTGTATGTCCCATGCGAGTTTTAAGTAGAATAAAAGCATTCTCCACAGGATATTTGAATGTGTCTGGTGCTTGCGGTATGTTGGGGTGTGTTTTGTCCGTGTGTGATGTGTTTGGTGTTTGTGTTTCCTAGGCACTGTGGGATGCTGAAGTGTGGTGTCTGCGGTGATTAAGAGGTAGGTGTGTGGAGTGTGCTTGGTGTGCAGACCTTGGTGATTGTTGACTAAATGTTGGTTGTAGTGCGCTGATTGTGAAACAAGATGGCTGTTTGGTGTATTAACTGGGAGACAGTTTCTCAACATTGTTGTTTCACATGGTTGAGGATATGGCACTTTCCCTTAGAGTTCCTTGCAGAGGTTTTCAAACAATTCTCACGTAGTGAAACAAGATGTTAGGGGAAAGATGGTTTCTCCATAGTTTTATTTCAAGGAGTTGAGGGTGTATGGTACTATCCCTATACGTTTAGGCCAAGATTTTCAAACACTTCTCTGGTTGAGAACGAAAGGGTTAGTTGAAAGATGGGATCTCCACAGTGTTTTTTCACAGTGTTGCGTATATGGAACTCTTTTTTCTTTCCTGCATAGCTGTGCACTCCCTTGTCACTCAATGAAACATGGTGTTACTTTAAAAATAGTTTCTCCACACCATTGTTTCACAGTGTCGAATTCGGCACAACTGTAAAAACATGGCTTGGAGTTCACCTCTTCCACTTCAAACACTTCTAAGGTAGTGAAAGAAAAAGTTGCAAGGTCGTGTCTCCATGTGTTGTGTCACAAAGTTAGGTACATGGCACTTTCCTCATAGTTGCCCACTTAGGTTTTCCGACACTTGTTACACAGGGAAATGAGAGATTCATTGAAAGATGGTTTCTCCACAGTCTTATTTCACAGTGCTGAGTCTATAACTTTCCCCTATATTTTTTTCATAGGTTTTCCAAGACTTCTTTTTTAGTGAAAAAAGTTCTTTGAAACGAGGTTTTCTCCATAGTATCATTTCACCAAACGGAGTATATGGCATTTTTCTTACAATTCCTCACACATGTTTTCAAACATGTCTAAGTGAAACAGGAATTTGGTTGAAAGACAGTTTCCCCACAGTGTCTTTTCACAGAGTTGAGTATATACTGGCACTTTTCTTATGGTTCCCTGTAAAGGTTTTGAGAAACTTGTAACTCTGAAAGAAGACAGTCAAAAAGACGGTTTTATTTCAGAGCTGAGCATATAGCACTCTCACTGTACTTTTAGGCCTAGATTTTTCAAACACTTCTGACTCCATGAAACATGATAGTTAAAATGGTTTCTCGAGAGTGTTGTTTGCGAAACAGAGTTAAGTGTATGGCATTTGCCTTAGAGTTTGCCGCTTACTTTTTCAAACACTACCAACTGGTGAAACAAGAGGTTATTTGAATGGTGCTTTCCCTGCCGTGTTTTCTTTCACAGAATTGAGGTGAGGTCACCGTCCTCATAGTTCCCTGCTTGAGTTTTCAAACAATTTTGAAACAAGTGTTTCAAAACACCTGAAACAATGCATTAGTTGAAGGATGGTTCCTCCACAATGTTATTTCATACAGTTGAGTAGATGGCACTTTCTTTAGAGTTACCAGGACAGGTTTTCCAACAAGTCTTAGTGAAACAAGAATTTGGTTGAAAGACGGTATCGCCATAGTGTTTTTTCTGAACTCAGCCTGGGATCCTTTCCTTAAAGTTACCTGTAAAGGATTTCAAACACCACTCGATTTGAAAGCAGACTTTAGTTGAAAGGTAGTTTTCTCCATGGTTTTCCTTCAAGGAGTTCAGTGTTTGGCACCATCATGTACATTTAGTCCAAGATTTTTACTCACTTCCAACTTAGAAAAGATGTTACTTGAAAGATGATTTGTCCACAGTGTTTCTTCAGAGAGTTGAGTGTATGGAACTTTCCTTAATGTTTTCAAACGCTTATAACTCAATGAAACATGGTGTTAGTTCAAGAATGGTTTCTCCACACTGTGGAATCTATGGTATGGCACTTGCCTTCGAGCTCACAATCTACATTTTCAAACACTTGTATGGTAGTGAAAAAAATGTTCATCTAAAGGTCGTTTCTCCACGCTGTGTTTTCCTCAGAGTCCGGCATAGGATTTCAGACAGTGGATACTTAGTGAAACAAGGAATTAGTGGAAAGGTGTTTCTCCCACCATATTATTTCACAGCGATGAGTCACTGCCATTCCCCTTTATTTTCTGCATAGGTTTTGGACGGCTTCTAAGTACGTGAAATAAAGTTATTTGAAAGATGGTTTCTCCACACTATTATCTCACAGAGGTGAGTATATTGACTTTCCCATGATTCCACACACAGGTTTTCAAACACGGCTAGCTATGAAGTTGGTTCAACAAGAAGTTGGGTGAAAGACCTGTTCCCTAGTGTTATTTTTGGAGAGTTCAACTTCCCGAAAGGTAATGGTAGCTGAAAGATGGGCTCCCCACAGTGTTGTTTCACAGAGTGCAGATATGTCACTTTCCCATTATTCAGTTGCATTGATTTTCGAAACGCGTTTTTGGACACAAGAAGTTATTTGAAAGATGGTTTCCGCACAGAGTTGTTTTGCAGAGTTAAGTATGTGGCACTTTGCATATTCTTCCCTGCATATGTTTTCAAATATTTCTAACACTGTGAAAGAAGCAGGTCGCTGAGAGATGTTTTCTCCACAGTGTGGATTCACAGAGAGGAGAGGAGTTCATGGCACTTTCCTTATACTTGCTCGCAATAGAGAGTCAAAGCCTCCTAACCTACCGAAACAGAGAGTTGGTGGAAGGACGGTTTCCCCCTGTGTTTTCTCAGAGTTGACTGTATGGCCCTTTACCTAAGTTCTCAGTGTAACCTATCAACCCCCTAACCTAGTGAATCAGGATGTTATTTGAAAAGCAATCTCCCAACTCTGTTATATCACAAAGTGGAGTATATGACAGTTTCCTTACATGTAGTTCCCGGCATCGATTCTCCAAAACGTCTGAAATGAGAAGTTGGTTGAAAGGCCATGTCCCCGTTGTGTCTTTCACAGCGTTAGGATTGTGGCCTTTTCCTTATACTTCCATCTAAAGGTTTCCAAACAGTTCTAACTGGAAAAAGATGTTAGTTGAAAGACGGTTTCTCGACAAGGTTTTAATTCAAGGAGATGAGCCTATAATACTCTCGGTTTACATTTAGGCCTAAATGTTCAAACACTTCTAACTTAGGGAACAACAACGTTTTTTGAAGGGTCGTGTCTCCGGTATATTTTGTTTTGTTTTGTTTTCTCACAGAGTTAAGTACATATCACTTCCCTGATCATTATCCACCTAGGTTTTCATACAATTCTTAGTGAAACAAGAGATTTGTTGAAAATGGTTCCTCCAGAAGGTTATTTCACAGAGTTAAGTTGAAAGCACTTAATATCCCCCAGATTAGGTTTTTCAACACGTCTAATGTGAACCAAGAAGTTGGTTGAAAGACGATGTCTCCATAGGTTTTCTCCCAGCATTAAGTATAAGCCACACACTTCTTATACTGCTTATAGTTCTCTGTAAAGGATTTCAAACACCTCTCAATGTGAAGCCAGACTTTTGTTGAAACGTGGTTTCTCAGTCGTTTTATTTCAAGAAGTTGAGTGTATGGCACTGCCATTATACACTTAGGACTACATTTTCAAACACTTCTAGCTTCGTGAAGGTTTTCAGTAAAAAAGGCTTTCCCGACGGTAATTTTTCACAGACTTGAGTCTAGAGCCCATCTGTTATCAATTCTGGCTTAGGTTCTCACGCACTTGAAACCTAGGGAACAAGGGGTTAATTGACAAAAGTTTTCCCCCCACAGTGGTGGGCATAGGGAACTTCTCCTGAATTAGGTGTTCAGACACGTCTCAATGAAACAACATGTTAATTTAAAATCCATTTCCCCACGGTGGTTTTTGTAAACCAGAGTTGAGTATACGGCACTTGCCTTAGAGTTCGTCCCTTACTTCAAAGACTTCTAACATCGTGCAACAAGTTGTTGGATGCAAGCTGGCTTTTCCACGTGTTTTGTCAGTGTGGAGGAAATGCCACTGTGTCCAGGAAGACCCGCATAGGTCCTCAGACACTTCTACTTAGTGAAGCAAGAAAGTAGTTGAAAGATGGTTCCTCCATTATATTTCACAGAGTTGAGTAAAAGGCACTTTCCTAATAGTTACAAGGACAGGATTTCCCACACGTCAAAACTTAGTGAAACAAGAGATTGGCTGCAAGATGGTTTCTTTTTCTGAATTAAGTAGATGGCCCTTCTGTTTTAGTTCCCTGTAACTATTTCAAACACCACTTAAAGAGAAACCAAAGGCTAGCTGAAAGATCGTTTCTCCACAGGGTTCCTTCAAGGAGTTGAAAGTATTGGCACTGTCATTATACATTTTAGGCCAAGAATTTCAGTCACTCTTACCTTCCTGAAAGATGTTGCAGAAAGATGCTTGTCTCACAGTGATTTTTCACAGAGTTAACTGTAGGGCACTTTCATCTTAGTTGCCCGCCTAAGTTTTCAGACACTTCTTACATAATGAAACAAGAAATTATTTGAGAGATGATTTCTCCACAGAATTATTTAAACAAACTGAGTAAATGGTCCTTTTTCATAATTACCCACAACCATTTTCAAGCATTTCCAACTTAGTGAAAACGCATGTGAGGTGGAAGATGGTTTCCTCCAAGTACAGTTTCACAGAGTTCAGAACATGGCACTTTCCTGGGCCGCGCAAGTTTTTCAAACCTTTCTAACGTAGTGAAACGAGATGATAGTTAAAAGATGGTTATGCCACAGTGTTTTTTCAGAGAATTGAGTTTATGGCACTTTCTGCATAGGTCTGCACAGTTTTCAAACACATTAACATAGCAAGACCATATGTTGGTTGAAAGATGGTCCATCATGGTATTTTTTCATAGAGTGTAGTATACGGTACTTTCCTGTTATTTCCCCACATAGGTTTTCATACACTTCGAAATTAGTGAAACAAAATGTCAGTTGAAAGATGTCCCAGAGTGTTCTTTGACAGAGGTGAATATATGGCCTTTTCTGCATAGGTCCATGTAGCTTCCCACATTTCCCATAGTGAAACCAGATGTTAGTTGAAAGATGGTTTCACCTGACTGTTGAGAGTAAAAGTTGAGTCTATAGCACGTTCTGCCTAAGACCAGCATAAGTTTCCCAACGCTTATAACTTAACGAAACAAGATGACAGTGAGTAAACAGATGGTTTGCTCGCAGTCTTTCATTCTACTGACTCTATGGCTCTTGCCGTGTTGGACCTGCATTTGTTTTCAAACTTTTCTGAGTGAAACAAGATTGATGAAAGATGGTTTCCACAGTTGTTCACTAGAAAGATGGTTTCCTAATTGTCATGGGTCACAGACGTGTGTATACTGCACTTTCCATATAGTCTCCTTATCACTTTCAAAACTTTTAACTTAGTGAAGCAAGTCAGTTGAAAGAACTTTCTGTCACCACATAGGTGATATCGGGGTTCAGTTTATGCCTCCTTCTATATAGGCTCACCTATGTTGTCAAAAACTTCTACCTTAGGAAAACCAGAGGTTCGTTGAAAGACGGTTTGCCCACAGTGCACTTTCAAACAGCAGAGCACAAGATTTTATCACACAACACAACGCCAGCATTTTCAAACACTTGGTAACTTAGTGAAACCCAATGTTCAATGAAATGTGCTTCCTCAATATTGTAGAACACAGTTGAGGGTATGGCACTTTCAATGTAAGGCCGCACGTTTTTCAGACACAAGTGTCGTGAAATGATAGATTAGTTGCAAGATGGTTTCCCCACAGAGCTGTATCACAGAACTGAGTACCTGGCACTTCCTTCAAGGTGGCCCACATGGGTTTTCAAACAGTACTAACTGGATGTAACTGGAAAGGAGGAGGGCCGCACTGTCCTTACACAGAAGTGAGTGCAGGAACTTTCTGCATTGGTTCCGAGTAAGTTTTCGAACACCTCTAACATGGAGAGCCAAGATATCAGTTGAAATCTTTTCAACACACTGTGGTTTAACACTTGCAAATGTGACACTTTCCCTGTGAACCCCGCCTAGGTTTGCAGACACTTCTAACTTAGTGAAACCAGAAGTTAGTTTGCAGCCTGTTTCCCCTGTGTTCTTTCACAGATTTGAGGACATGGCACATTCCGCTCAGACGCCGGACAGTTTTTCAAACACGGCAATGTTCGTGAAACCGGGTGTTACTTGAAAGATGGCTCCCCCACAGTGTGGTCTCACAGAATTGAGTACACAGCCCTTTCCGAATAGAACCCGCATGGGTGGTTCCACACGTCTAACTTACTGAAACAAGATGGTGGAAACACGGTTTCCCCCAAATGCTCTTTGACCCTATGGAAGTACAATGGCACTTTTCGCCGAAGCCCCGCACCGGGGTTCAAACAATTCTAACTTTGTGAAGTGAGGTGACAGTTGAAAAATGGTTGCAGCTCAACGTTGTTTCACAAAGTGGAGTGTATGGTACTGTCCACGCAGGTAGCTCATAGGTTTTCGAATACTTCTACGTCTGTGAAGCAAGACCTAGACAGAAAGATGACTGGCTATGCCACTGTTTTTCCCATAGACTGGAAGACCCATCGCATTATGTGGACTTGGCAGCCAAAGACTGATCCTAACCGGCACATTCCCTTTTGCCCTCAACTCAGCCCTTCGGGGAGACCACTGCCTTGCTGTGTGTTCGGCACATGGAGCCTCCTGGGACCTAACCCTAAACCTAAACCTACCCCGAACTGGAACCCTCCATTGAAACCTAAGGCGCCCTTGAAACCTTACCCTCCACTTGAGGACCCTGTCGCATGGGCCCTAACTTCAGCCTTCAAGGGAGATCACGAGTCCAGAGTCACTTCGGCCTTGGCGACATCCTTGGAAGGGACCCTAAGCCTAGCTAAGCCTCTCTCCACATGGGGACCCAATCCCAACGTCTGACAACACCATGCGCTTGTGGTCCAGAAGGAGTGCAGGCCAAATCGGCATGGAACTTGGAAGCCCATCATGTCGTTTCCCAGGCCCGGCTGCAGCTGGCCGAGAGGATTCCTGAGGCCTACCTTACCAGAGCCCATCGAATTATATGGCCTTGGCAGCCAAAGACTAATTCTGACTGGCACCCTTCCTTGTGCTCTCAACTCAGCCCTTCATGGAGACCACTGCTGTGCTGTGGGTTAGGAGCCTGGAGCCTCCTGGGACCTAACCCTAACCCTACCTCAAGAGAGAACCCTCCACTGAAACCTAAGGTGGCCTCGAACTCTATCCCTAAAATTTACCACCCCGTCGCATGGACCCTCACTTCAGCCCTCGAGGGAGATCATGAGATCGGAGGCGCTTTGTCCCTGGCCATGTCTGTGCACCACCCTAACCCTAGCTCAGGCTGTCTCCCCATGGAGACCCAATCACAAAGAATGTTAACACCACGTGCCTGGTGTTCAGAAGCGGTGCAGGCTCACTCAGGATGGAACATGGAAGGTCAGTATGTTGTTTCCCAAGCCCAGCTGCAGCTGCCCGAGAGGATTCCTGAGGCCTCCCTTACCAGGGGCACATCGAATTATGTGGCTTGGGGGCCAAAGACTGATTCTAACCGGCACCTTCCCTTCTGCCCTCAACACAGCCCTTCGGGAAGACCACTGTCCTGCTGTGGGTTCGGCCCATGGAGCCTCCTCGGACTTGACACTAACATAATCATACAAGACTGACCCCTCCACTGAAACCAAAGCCTGCGACGAACCCTAACACAACAATTGAGATGCCCTGTCACATGGGTACTCACTTCAGCCCTCAAGGGAGACCACGAGACAAGAGTCACTTTGGTGCTGGCTACATCCCGGGAACGAACCCTAACCCTAGCTAAGGCTCTCTCCCCATGTGGACCCAATACCAAAGTCTGAAAACATCACACTCTTGCGATCCAAAACCGGTGTAGGTGAACACGGCATGGAACCTGGAAGCTCAGCATGTCGTTTCCAGTCCCGGCTGCAGTTGCCCTAGAGGATTCCTGAGTTATCCCCGACTAGGGACCCATCGACTATTTTGGGCTTTGTAGCCAAACACTGATCATGACCGGCCCCATCGCTTGTACCCTCAACTCAGCCCTATGGGGAGACCAGGACACTGCTGTTTTTTCGGCGCCTGGAGCCTCGTGGTACCTAAACCTAACCCTAACCCTACCCTGAACTGAAACCCTCCACCGAAATCTAAGCCGGCCTCAAACCCTAACCCTACACTTGAGCCGCCGTGTCGTATGGGCCCTCACTTCAGTCCTTGATGGAGATTACAAGACCGGAGTCGCTTTGGCCCTGGCGGCGTCCCTGGGCTGAACCCTAACCCTACCTAAGGCTCTCTCCCATGGGGTCCCAATCCCAAAATCTGATGACACCACGCGCCTGGGGTCCAGAAGCAGTGCCGGCTCACTCGGCATGGAACCTGGAAGCTCTTCATGTGGTTTCCCAGTCCTGGCTTAAGCTGCCCAAGTGTATTCCTGAGGCCACCCCAACTACGAGCCAACCGACTCTTGTGGCCTTGGCCTACAGAGACTGATCCTGAAAGGCACCCTCCATTTTGATCTCGCCTCAGCCCTTAGGGGAGACCACTGCTCAAGGACTGAAGTGATGGCCCATGCGATGGGGCGGCTCAAGTGTAGGGTTAGGTTTCGAGGCCTGCTTAGGTTTTTTGGAAGGTCTTGTTTTGGGCAGATTTAGGGTTAAGGTTAAGACCCAGGAGGCTCCAGGCTCAGAACCCACAACAGGGCAGTGGTCTCCCCGAAGGGCTGAGTTGAGGGTAAATGGGAGGGTGCCTGTCAGGATCAGTCTTTGGCTGCCAAGACCACACACGTCGATGGGCCCCTGGTAGGGGAGGCCTCAGGTATCCTCTTGGGCAACTACAACCGGGCCTGGGAAACGACATGGTGAGCTTCCAGGTTGCATACCATGTGAGCCTGCACCGCTTTTGGACCCTAGACGCGGGGTATTGTCAGACTTTGGTATTGGGGCCCCATGGGGAGAGAGCCTTAGGTAGGGTTAGGGTTATGTCCAGGGACGTCGACAGGTCCGGAATGAATCTGGTCTCATGGCCTCAATCGAGGGGTGAAGTGAGGGCTCATGCGACGGGGCGAGTCAAGTGTAAGGTTAGGGTTCGAGGCAGGCTTAGGTTTCGGTGGAGGGTCGTGTTTCAGGATAGGGTTAGAAATAACGTTAGGTCCCAGGAAGCTCCAGGATCCGAAACCACAGCAGGGCAGTGGTCTCACTGAAGGGCTATGTTAAGGACACAAGATACGGTGTCGGTCAAATTAAGTCTTTGGCCCAAATGTCGATGGGCCCCTTGTTGGGTAAGACTCAGGAATCCTCTCGGCCAATTGCAGCCGAGCCTGTGAAACGACATGGTGAGTTTTCAGGTCCATGTCGAATAAGTCTGCACCACTTGTGGACCCCAGGTGTGTGATGTCAGACTTTCGTATTGGTGTCCCATGGGTAGAGAGCCTTAGCTAGGGTTAGGGTTCGGACCAAGGACGTCGCCAGGGCCAAAACGTCTCCAGTCTCGTGATCTCCCTCGAGGGGTGAAGTGAGGGCCCAGGAAAGGGGGCAGATCAAAAGTAAGTTTAGGGTTCGAAGCCGGCTTAGGATTAGGTGAAGGGTCCCGGTTCGGGGTAGGTTTAGGGTCAGTGTTAGGTCCCAGGAGGCTCCAGGGGACAAAAATACAGCAGAGCAGTGGTCTCACTGAAGGGCTGAATTGAGGGCACAAGGGAGGGTGCCGGTCAGGATCAGTCTTTGGCTGCCAAGGCCACAACGTCAATCGGCTACTTGTCGTGAAGGCCTCAGGAATCCTTTCAGGCGGCTGCAGCCTGGCTTGGGAAATGACATGGTTAGCTTCAAGGTTCCATGTTGAGTGAGCCTGCACAGCTTGTGGACCCCAGGCTCATAGTGTTGTCAGACTTTCTTATTGGGACCCCATGGGGAGAGACAATTCTACGGTTGTGATTCAGACCAGGGACATCGCCAGGGCCGAAGCGATTCTGGTCTCGTGATCTCCCTGAAAGGGTGACGTGAAGGTTCATATGATGAGGCGGCTCAAGTGTATGCTTGTTTCGAGGCCAGCTTGGTTTTCGGGGGACGGTCCCTATTCGGGGTATTGTTAGGGTTAGGGTTAGGTCCTAGGAGGCTCCAGGCACCGAATCCACAGCAGGGCAGTGGTCTCCCCGAAGGGCTAAGTTGGGGGCACATGGGAGGGTGCCGGTCAGGATCAAACTTTGGCTACCAAGGACACACACGTCTATGGGCCCCTGGTCTCGGAGGCCTCTAGAATCCTCTTGGGCAGCTGCAGCAAAGCCTGGGAAACGGCATTTTGAGCTTCCAGGTTCCATTCTGAGTGAGCCTGCATTGCTTGGGGGCCCCGGGCACATGGAGTTGTTAGATTTTGCAATGGGTCACATGGGGGAGTGCCGAAGCTAGGGTTATGGTTCGGTCCAAGGTCGTCTCCTGGGCCGAAGCGACTCTGGTCTCGTGATCTCCCTGGAGGGGTGAAATGAGGGCTCATGCGACGAAGTGGCTCAAATGTACATTTAGGTTTTGAGGCCGGCTTGGGTTTCAGGGGAAATTCCCTGTTCTGGGCAGTGTTAGGGTTAGGATTAGATCCTAGGAGGCTCCAGATGCCGAACGCACAGCAGGGCAGTGGTGTCCCCGAAGGGCGGAGTTGGGGGCACATGGGAGGGTGCCATTCAGGATCAGTCGTTGGCTGCCAAGGACACACACGTCGATGGGCCTCTGGGCGGGGAGGCCTCAGGAATCCTCTAGGAAGCTGCACTAGGGCCTGGGAAATGACCTGGTGAACTTCCAGTTTCCATGCCGAGTGAGCCTGCACCATTTGTGGACCCTGGGCGTGTGGTGTTGTCAGATTTTGGAATGGGTTCCCATGGGGAGAGAGCCTTAGCTAGGGTTAGGGTTCTGTCCAGGGATTCCTCCAGGGCCGAAGCGACTCCGGTCATCGAGGGCTGAAGTGAGGGCCCATGCCAGAAGGCGGCTCAATTGCAGGGTTGGGTTCCAGGCAGGCTTAGGTTTCTTTGGACGGTCCCGGTTCGGGGTAGGGTTAGGGTTTGGGTTAGGCCCCAGGAAGCCACAGGCGACAAACCCACAAGAGGGCAGTGGGCTCCCAAAAGGGCTGATTTGAAGGCACAAGGGAGTGTACCATTCAGGATAAATCTTTGGCTGCCAAGGTTACACACGTCGATGGCCTCTTGGTCATGGAGGCCTCAGGAAACCTCTAGGGCAGCTGCAGTTTGGGAAACGACATCGACAGCTTCCAGGTTCCATGCCAAGTGAGCCTGCACTGCTTGGACCCCAGGTGCATGGTGTTGTCAGATTTTGGTATTGGGTCCCACGGGGAGAGTGCCTTAGCTAGGGTTTTGGTTCGGACCAGGGACGTTGCCAGGGCCGAAGCAACTCCGGTCTCGTGATCTCCCTCGAGGGCGGAAGTGAGTGCCAAGGCCACGGGGTGGCTCAAGTGTACATTTAGGATTCAAGGCAGGCTTATGTTTCGGTGGAGGGTCCCTGTTCTACGTAGGTTTAGGTTTAGGGTTAGGTTCCAAGTGGCTCCAGGTGATGTAACCACAGCAGCTGCACTTCACCAGCAGACAGGTGTTTGCACACTATCCAGGGCCCAGGCGGTACGTTCCATAGGCTCCGCGCCGCGAGTCACTGTGGGGAAACCATCTTGCAACTGACGTCTCCTTTCACTCACTCAGCAGTTTCTGAAAACTCCTGCAGAGCCCAGGCAGGAAGTTGGCATACACTCAACTCTGAAGCAGCACTTTAGGGAACCTGCCAGTCAACTGAGGGTCTCCTTTCACTACGTGACCTGTCTTTGAAAAACAATGCAGGGCCTACCCCGAACGGGTCACACACTCAACTCTCAGAAACGCTGTGGGGTATCCCCTCTTTTGACGAACTGCTTGTTTCCCTGAGTTAAGAAGTGTCTGAGACCTTATGCAGGGCCTACAAGGCAAGTGCCATATGCTGAACTCTGGGAAACGACACTGTAAAGCATCGTTCAACGGACATCTGCTTCCTCTAAGTAAGAAGGGTTTGGACACCACTGCAAGGCCTACCCACAAGGTGCCATACCCTCGACGCTGGGGGAGGGGAGGGAATGGGGGGGAAATTTTGGCGACACCATCTTTCAACTAGCGTCCGGTTTCACGAAGCTAAACTCTCGCTCGCAAACTATGCAGGACTTCATGCGGAAAAGTGCCAGACACTCAACTACGTGATCTAACGCTGTGGTGACACCATCTTTCAACTCTCATCTCTTTACAGGAAGTCGGAAGTGCCGGAAACTCGAGGCGGGGCCTACACGGGAAGTGCCATACACTCAACTCTGTGAAACAGAACCCTTTCACCTAACGTCAGGTTTCAATAAGTTGCAAGTGTTTGAAAACACATGCGGTGCCTGGGCGGACACTGCCATAGGCCCCAGTCTGTCAAACAACACTGTGGGGGAAACCATCTGGTTTCGCATCTGGTTTTGCAAAGCTAGAAGTGGTTGCAAACCTATGTGCGGCCTACAAGGAAAGTGCCATCTATACTCAACTCTAAGAAACCACATTGTGATGAGAAGACCTTTCAACTGACATTCGGTTTCGCGAAGGTAGATGGTATGGCAGCTCGAGGCGGCCCGTGCGGACCCTGCAATGTACCCACCTCCGTGACACAACACTTGGAAAGCCATCTTGCAGCTGACGTCGTTCTCGCTCACTGAGAAGGGATTGATACGTATGCGCGGCCTCGGCGGAAAAGCGCCACGCACGCAACTAGGTGAACAAACGCTGTGGTGAAATCAGCGTGCAACTGTAATCCCGTTTCACAAAGTTAGCGTTAGAAAATCCATGTGGGGCCTACCAAGTGCCATAGAGTCAACGCCGTATAACAACATCGAGGGGAATTCATCTTTCGCCTAACTTCTCGTTTCACGGAGGAGAAGTGGCTGCAAAGCTCTGCGGGTTCTACCCAGAAAGTGTCACGTCCTCAACTTTCGCAACCAACGCTGACTGTGCTCAAACCGTCTCTCCAATACCTTCTTGGGTCACTCGTCCCAAAGGGTTTGAAAACCCTATGCAGAAGCAACAGGGGAAGTGCCTTCCAGTCTAATCCGGGAAAAACGGTGGCATAGCCAGCCATCTTTCGGTCTACATCTCGCTTCACAGACGTAGAAGTGTTCGAACACCTATGAGTGACCTATGCAGACAGTACCATACACTCCACTTTGTGAAACGACGCTGAGCTGCAACCATCTTTCGACTGCCACCTCACTTCACAAAGTTAGAATTGTTTGAACCCTGGTGCAGGGCTTCGGCGAAAAGTGCCATTGTACTCCCATAGGGTCCAAAGAGCATTTGGGGGAGACCGGGTTTCAAACCACATCTTGTTTCAGTAAGTTAGACGTGTGGGACCCCCCATGCGGGTGCTAGTCGGAACGGGCCGCGTCCTCAACTCTGTGAGACCACACTGTGGGGGAGCCATCTTTCAAGTAACACCCGGTTTCGCGAAGATTGCCGTGTTTGAAAACATGTGCGGTGTCTGAGTGGAACGTGCCATGTCCCCAACCAACTCTGTGAAAGAACACGGGGGAAACAGGCTTCCAACTAACTTCTCGTTTCACTAAGTTAGAAGTGTCTGGAAACCTAGGCGAGGCTCACAGGGACAGGGCCACATTCGCAAGTGTGAAACAAACCACGGCGTGTTGAAAAGATCTTTCAAATAACATCTTGGCAGACCATGTTAGAGGTGTTTGAAAACTTACGGGGGGCCGAAGCAGAAAGTGCCCTGCGCTCCCTTCCTGTCTAGGACCAGTGCGGCCATTCGTCTTCCCAGTTAAGAGCTTCGTTCACTAAGTTAGAAATGCTCGGAAACCCTTGTGGGCAACCATGTAAAGCAGGGAAGTGGCCAGGTAGTCAGCTCTGTGAATACAGCCTCGAGGGAGAAACCTGGGGTTCAGAAGCAGTGAATGATGATTCGGCATGGAAAGTGGAAGCTCACCATGTCATTTCCAAGGCCGTGCTGCAGCGACCCGAGAGGATTCCGGAGTACTCCTCGACCAGGGGCCGATCGACGTGTGTGGGCTTGGCAGCCAAAGACGGAACCTGCCCGGCACCGTCCCTTTTTCCCTCAAATGAGCCCTTCGGGGAGACCACTGTCTTGCTGTGGGGTTCTGCGCCTAGAGCTTCCTGGGACCTAACCTTAACCCTACCTGAAACGGGCCCCTCCACCGAAACCTAAGCCTGCCTCGAACCCTAACCCTGCATCTGAGCCACCTTCTGGCATGGGCCCTCACTTCAGCCCTCGAGGGAGATCACGAGACCGGAGTCGCTTCGGCCCCGGCGGTGTCCCTGGAACGAACCCTAACCCCAGCTGAGGCTCTCTGCCCATGGGGACCCAATTCCAACGTCTGAGAACACCACTCGCCCGGGGTCCCGAAGTGGTGCAGGCTGACTCGGCATGGAACCTGGAAGCTCACCAAGTCGTTTCCCAGGCCCCGCTGCAGCTGCCCAAGAGGATTCCAGAGGCCTCCTCGACCAGGGGCCGATCGACATGTGTGGCCTTGGCAACCAAAGACGGAACCTGACCGGCACTGTCCCTTGTGCCCTCAACTCAGCCCTTCGGGGAGACCACTGGCCTGCTGTGGGTTCGGCGCCTGGAGCCTCCTGGGACCTAACCCTAACCCTAAACGTACCCCGAACGGGGACTCTCCACCTAAAACTAAGCCTGCCTTGAACCTTAACCCTGCAATTGAGCCCCCTTGTGGCATTGGCCCTCACTTCAGCCCTTAAAGGAGATCACACCAGAGTCGCTTCGGCCCTGGCGACGTCCCTGGACCAAACCCTAACCCTAGCTAAAGCTCTCTCCCCATGGGGACCCAATTCCAATGTCTGACAACTACACGCGTCGGGGGTGCAGAATCGGTGCACGCTCACACGGCATGGAAAAGAGAAGGTCACCATGTCATTTCCCAGGCCAGGCTGTAGCTGCCCGAGAGGATTCCGGAGGACTCCTTGACCGGGGGCCCATCGATGTGTGTGGACTTGGCAGGCAAAGACTGGTCCTGACCGGCACCCTCCCTGTACCCTCAACTCAGCCATGCGGGGAGAAAACTGTCCTGCTGGGAGTTCGGCCCTTGACACTCTTGGGACCTAACCCTAACCCTAACCCTACCCCAACCAGGACCCTCCACCGAAAGCTAAGCCTGCCTCGAACCCTAAACCTGCACTTGAGCCGCCTTCTGGCATGGGCCCTCACTTCAGCCCTCAAACGAGATCACGAGACCAGAGTCTCTTTGGCCGTGGAGACGTCCCTGCACCGAACCCTAACCCTAGCTAAGGCTCTGTCCCCATGGTGACCGAATTCCAACGTCTGACAACCCCATGCACCTGGGGTCCAGAAGCGGTGCAGGATCACTCGGCATGGAACGTGGAAGGTCACAATGTCACTTCCCAGGCCGGGCTGCAGCTGCGCGAGAGGATTCCGGAAGCCTCCTGGACCGGGGACCCATCGACCTGTGTGTCCTTGGCAGCCAAAGACTGATCCTGACCGGCACCCTCCCTTGTGCACTCAACTCAGCCCTTCGGGGAGACCACTGCCCTGCTGTGGGTTTGGAGCCTGGACCCACCAGGGACCTAACCCTAACCCTAACCCCCCCCACCCCCCCATCCAGAACCCTCCACCAAAAGCTAAGCCTGCCTCGATGATAAACCTGCACTTGAGCCGCCTTGTGGCATGGGCTGAGACTTCAGCCCTCAAACGAGGTCACGACAGCAGATTCGCTTCGGCCCTGGAGAAGTCCCTGGACCGAACCCTAACCCTATGTAAGGCTATCTCTCCATGGGGACTCAATTGCAACGTCTGACAACACCACACCCCTGGGGTCCAGAAGCCGTGCATGCTGATTTGGCATGGAAAGTGGAAGCTCACCATGATATTTCCAAGGCCGTGCTGCAGCTGCCCGAGAGGATTCCGGAGTACTCCTCGACCAGGGGCCGATCGACGTGTGTGGCCTTGGCAGCCAGAGACGGATCCTGACCGGCACCGTCCCTTTTGCCCTCAACTCAGCCCTTCGGGGATACCACTGCCCTGCTGTGGGTTCGGCGCCTGGAGTCTCCTGGGACCTAACCCCATCCGTCACCTTACCCCAAAACAGGACCCTCCGCCGAAACCTAAGCCTGCCTCGAACCCTAACCCTGCAATTGAGCCGCCTTCTGGCATTGGCCCTCACTTCAGCCCACGAAGGAGTTCACGAGACCGGTGTCGCTTCGACCCTGGCGACGTCTCTGAACCGAACCCTAACCCTAGCTAAGGCTCTCTTCCCATGGGGACACAATTCCGACGTCTGACAACACCATGGGCCTGGGGTCCAGAAGCGATGCATGCCGATTCGGCATGGACCTGGAAGCTTTCTTTGTCCTTTCCCATGCCGGGCTAGAGCTGCCTGAGAGGATTCCAGACCCTCCTCGACAAGGGTCCCAATCACGTGTGTGGCCTTAGCAAAGACGGATCCTGACCGGCACCGTCCCTTGTGCCCTCAACTCAGCCCTTCAGGGAGTCCACAGCCCTTCTGTGGGTTCGGCGCCTGGAGCTTCCTGGGACATAACCTTAACCCTAAACCTACCCCGACCCGGGACGCTCCACCGAAACCTAAGCCTGCCTTGAACCCTAACCCTGCAATTGAGCCGCGTTCTGGCATGGTTCCTCACTTCAGCCCTCGAGGGAGATCATGAGACAGGAGTCGCTTCGGCCCTGGCGACGTCCCTGGACCGAACAATAAGCCTAGCTAAAGATGTCTCCCCAGGAGGACCCAATTCCAACGGGTGACACCACCACGCACCTGGAGTCCAGAAGCGGTGCAGGCTGACTCGGCATGGTACCTGGAAGCTCACCATGTCGTTTCCCAGGCACGGCGGCAGCTGCCGGAGAGGATTCCGGAGGCCTCCTCCAGGAGGGGCCAATCGAAGTGTCTGGACTTGGCAGCCAAAAACAGATCCGGAAAGGCACAGTCCCTTGTGCCCTCAACTCAGCCCTTCAGGGAGACCACGGCCCTGCTGTGGGTTCGGCGCCTGGAGCCTCCTGGTACCTAACCCTAACCATACCCCGGACATGGACCCTACACCGAAACCTATGCCTGCCTCGAAGCCTAACCCTGCATTTGAGCCACCTTCTGGCATGGCCCTCACGTCAGCCCTCGAGGGATATCACAAGACCAGAGTCGTTTCGGCCCTGGCGACCTCTCCGGACTGAACCCTAAACCTAGCTAAGGCTCTCTCCCCATGGGGACCCAATTCTATCGTCGGACATCACCGCGCGCCTGGGGTCCATAAGCGGTGGAGGCTGACACGGCATGGAACCTGGGAGCTCAGCATGTCGTTTCCCAGGCCCGACTGCAGCTGCCCGAGAGGAATCCGGAGGCTTCCTTGACCAGGGGCCGATCGACGTGTGTGGCCTTGGCACCCAAAGACGGATCCTGACCGGCACCGTCCCTTGGGCCCTCAATGCAGCCCTTCAGGGATACCACTGCCCTGCTGTGGGTTTGGCGCCTGGAGCCTCCTGGGACCTAACCCTAAACCAAACCCTACCCGGCCCGGGAACCTCCAACGAAACCTAAGCCTGCCTCGAACCCTAACCCTGCAATTGAGCCGCCATCTGGAATGGACCCTCACTTCAGCCATAGAGGGAGGACACGAGACTGGAGTCGATTCGGCCCTGGTGACGTACCTGGACTGAACCCTAACCCTTGCTAAGGCTCTCTACACATGGGGACCCAATTCCAACGTCTGACAACCCCACGTGCCTGGCGTCCATAAGCAGTGCAGGCTGACTCGCATGGAAGATGGGAGCTCACCATGCCGTTTTCAAGGCCCTGCTGCAGCTGCCCGAGAGTATTCCGGAGGTCTCCTCAACCAGGGGTCGATTGACGTGTGTGGCCTTGGCAGCAAAAGACGGAACTTGACCGGCACCATACCTTGTGCCCTCAACTGAGCCCTTCGGGGAGAACACTGCCCTGCTGTGGGTTTGGTCCCTGGATCCTCCAGGGACCTAACCCTAACCCTAAGCCTTCCGTGAACCGGGACCCTCCACCGAAACCTAAGGTTGCCTCGAACCCTAACGCTGATATTGAGCCGCCTCCTGGCAAGGGCCGTCGCTTCAACCCTCGAGGGAGATCATGAGGCCAGAGTCGCTTTGGCCCTGGCGATGTCCATTGACCGAACCCTAACCCTAGCTAAGGCTCTCTCCCCACGGGGACCCAATTCCAACGTCTGACAACACTACGTGCCTGGGGTCAAGAAGCGGTGCAGGATGACTCAGGATGGAACCTGGAAGCTCACCATGGCGTGTCCCAGGCCTGGCTGCACTTGCCCGAGAGGATTCCGGAGGCCTCCACAACCAGGGGCCGATGGACATGTGCGGCCTTGCAGACAAAGACAGATCCTGACGGGCAGCGTCCCTTGTGTCCTCAACTGAGCCCTTAGGGGAGACCACCGTCCTGCCCTGGGTTCGGCACCTGGAGCCTCCTGGGACCGAACCCTAACCCTAACCCTACCCCGAAACGGGACACTCCAGGAAAACGAAAGCCTGCTTCGAACACTAATCCTGCAATTGAGCCGCCTTGTCGCATGGGCCCTCACTTCAGCCCTTGAGGGAGATCACGAGACTGGAGTTATGTCGGCCCTGCCAATGTCCCTGGTCCAAACCTTAACCCTAACTAAGGCTCTCTCCCCATGGGGACCCAATTCCAACGTCTGACAACACCACACGCCTGGAGTACAGAAGCGGTGCAGGTTGACTCGGCATGCAACCTGGAAGCTCATCATGTCGTTTCCCAGGGTCGATCCTCCAGGAGGATCGACAGCCCTCGATGGAGATCACGAGACCAGAGTCGCTTCAGCCTTGGCAACGTCCCTGTTCCGAACCCTAACCCTAGCTAGGCTCTCTCCCCATGTGTACCCAATTCCAACGTCTGACAAAACCATGCGCCTGAGTTCCAGGAGCGGTGCAGCCTGACTCGGAATGGAACCTGGAAGCTCAACATGTCGTTTCCCAGACCTGGCTGCAGCTGCTTGAGAGGATTCCAGATGCCTACTCGACGAGAGGACGATCGACGTGTGTGGCCTTGGCAGCCAAAGACGGGATCCTGACCGGCACCGTCCCTTGTGCCCTCAATTCAGCCCTTCGGGGAGTGCACTGTCCTGCTGTTGGATCGGCGCCTGGAGCCTCCAAGGACCTAACCTTAACCCTAACCCTACACCGAACCGGGCTCCTCCCCTGAAACCTAAGCCTGCCTTGAACCCTAACCCTGCACTTGAGCCGCCTTGCTGAATGGGCCTTCACTTCAGCCCTCGAGGGAGATCCCAAGACCGGAGTTTCTTCGGCCCTGGCGACGTCCCTGGACTGAACCCAACCCTAGCTAAGGCTCTCTCTGCATGGGGACCCAATTCCAACGTCTGACAAAACCACGCGCCTGGGGTCCAGAAGAGGTGCAGACTCACGTGTCATGGAACTTGGAAGCTCACCATGTCATTTTCCAGGAAGGGATGCAGCTGCACAAGAGGAATCCGGAGGCCTCCTTGACTGGGGGCCCATCGACGTCTGTGGCCTTGGCAGCCAAAGACTGATCCTGACCGGAACGCTCCTTTGTGCCCTCACCTCTAACCGGCCTCTAACCCTAACCCTACTCTTTAATCACGCCGGCCTCTAACCCTAACCCTACTCTTTAATCACACCGTTGCATGGGCCCTCACTTCATCCCTCAATGGAGGTAATGAGACTTGAGTCGCTTCGGCCCTGGGGACGTCCCTGGACCGAACCCAAACCTAGCTAAGGCTCTCTCCCCATGGGTACCCATTACCAATGTCTGACAACACCAGGCGCCTGGAGTCCAGAAGCCGTGCAGGCTCATAAGGCATGAAACCAGGAAGCTCACCATGTCGTTTCCCAGGCCAGGCTGCAGCTGCCCGTGAGGATTCCTGAGTCATCCCCGACCAGGGGCCCATCGAAGTGTGTGGCCTTGGCAGCCGACTGATCTTGACAGGCATCTTCCCTTGGGATCTCAACTCAGCACTTCAGGGAGGCCTCTGTCCTGCTGTGGGTTCTGCTTCTGGAACCTCCTGGGACCTAAACCTAACCTTAACCCTACCGTGAACCGGGACCCTCCACCAAAACCTAAGCCTGTCTCAAACCCTAACCGTCCACTTGAGCCGCCCCGTCTCATGGCCCTCACTTCAGGCCTCGAGGGACATCACGAGTCCGTAGTAGCTTCGGCCCTGGCGATGTCTCTGGACCGAACCCTAAGCCTAGCTAAGTCTCTCTCCCCATGGGGATCCAATGCCAAAAACTGACAACACCACGCACCTGGGGTCCACAGGTGGTGCAGGCTCACTATACATAGAATCTGGAAACTCACCATGTCGTTTCACAGGCTCGGCTGCAGCTGGCCGAGAGGATTCCTCAGGCCTATCCGACCAAGGGCCCATCGATTTGTGTGCCCTTGGCAGCCAAAGATTAATCTGACCGACGACCTATCTTGTGCCCTCAAATCAGCCCTTCGGGGATACCACTGCCCTGCTGTGGTTTCGAAGCCTGCAGCCTCCTGGGACCTAACCTTAATCCATACCCTAAGCCGAAACACGACCCTCCACCAAAACCTAAGCCTGCCTCAAACCCTAACCCTACACTTGAGTCGCCGGTCGCATGGGCCCTCACCTCAGCCCTTGATGGAGGTCACGAGACTGGAATCGCTTAGGAGCTGGCTACGTACCTGGACCAAACCTTAACCCTTTCTGAGGCTCTGTCCCCACGAGGCCTAATACCAAAGTCTGACAACACCACCCGTCTGGGGTCCACAAGCGGTGCAGGCTCACACGGGTTACAACCCAGAAGCTCAACATGTCGTTTCCAAGGCCAGGCTGCAGCTGTCTGAGAGGAAATCTGACCTCCCTGACCAGGGTCCCATCGACGTGTGTGGCCTTGGTAGCCAAAGACTGATCCTGATGGGGACAATACCTTGTGCCCTCAACTCAGCCCTTCGGGGAGATCACTGCCCTGCTGTGGCTTCGGCGCCTAGAGCCTCCTGGGACCTAACGCTACCCTAACCCCTGCCCCGAAACAAGACCTCCACCAAAACCTAACCATGCCTTGAAACCTAACCCTACACCTGAGCCACATTGTCGCATGGGCCCTCACTTCACCCCTCTGAGGACATCATGAGACCGAAGTCGCATTGGCCCTGGGGACGTCCCTGGAGGGAACACATACTCTCGCTAAGGCTCTTTCCCCATGGAGATCCAATACCAATGTCTGACAACACCAGGAGCCTGGAGTCCACAAGTGTTGCAGGCCCACAAGGCATGCAACCTGGAAGCACCATGTCGTTTCTGAGGGTCGGCTGCAGCTGCCCGAAGGGATTCCTGAGACTTCCCCAAGCAGGGGCCCACCGACGTGTGTGGCCTTGGCAGCCAAAGACTGACCGTGACCGGCATCCTCCCTTGTGCCCTCAAATCAGCCCTTCAGGGAGACCCCTGCCCTTCTGTGGGTTCGGCCTGGAGCCTACTGGGACTTAACCCTAACCTAACCCTACCCTGAGCAGGAACTCTCCACCGAACCCTAAGCTGGCTTCGTAACCTACCTTCCACTTTAGCCGCCCCTTAGCATGTGCCCTCACTTCAGCCTTCAAGGTAGATCACGAGACCGTAATCGCTTGGTCCCTGGCGATGTCCCTGTATAGAACCGTAACCCAAGCTAAGGCTCTGTCCCCATGGGGACCCAATTCCAACATCTGACAACACCACGTGTCTGGTGTCCAGAAGCAGTGCAGGCTCACTCGGGATGGAAGCTGGAAGCTCACCATGTCATTTCCCAGGCCCGGCTGCAGCTGCCCGAGAGGATTCCTGAGGCTTCCCTTACCAGAGGCCCATCGAATTATGTGGCCTTGGTAGCTAAAGACTGATCCTGACCATCACCCTCCCTTGTGCCCTCAACTCAACCCTTTGGGGAGACCACTGTCCTGCTGTGGGTTCAGCGTCTGGAGCCTCCTGGACCTAACCCTAACACTAACCCTACCCCAAGCCGGAAACCCCAATGAAACCTAAGCTGGCCTCGAACCCTAAGAATACACTTGAGCTGCCCCGTCGCATGGGCCCTCACTTCAGTCGTAGAGGGAGATAAAGAGATCGGATTCTCTTCGGCCCTGGTCACCTCCCTGGTCCAAACCCTAACCCTAGCTAAGGCTCTCTCCCCAGGGGACTCAATCCCAAAGTCTGTCAACACCACATGCCTGTGGTCCAGAAGCAGTGCAGGCTCACTCGGCATGGAACCTGGAAGCTCAGCATGTCGTTTCCCAGGCCCGGTTGCAGCTGCCCGAGAGGATTCCTGAATCCTCCCCGACCAGGGGCCCATTGACTTGTGTGGCCTTGGCAGCAAAAGAATGATCCCACTGGCCCACTCCCTTGTGCCCTCAACTCAGCCCTTCAGGGAGACCTCTGCCCTACTGTGATTTTGGTCCCTGGAGCCTACGGAGACCTAACGCTAACCTAACCTACACTGAAACGGAACCCTCCACTGAAACCTAAGCCAGCCTCGAACCCTAACCCTCCAGTTGAGTCGCCCTGTCGCATGGGCCCTCACTTCAGCCCTCAAGGGAGATCACGAGGCTAGAGTCGCTTCGGCCCTGGCGACCTCCCTGGACCGAACCCTAACCCTAGGTAAGGCTCTCTCTCCATGGGGTCCAAATCCAAAGTCTGACAACACCAGGCACCTGGGGTCCAGAAGCGGTGCCGGCTCACTCAGAATGGAACCTGGAAGCTCAGCATTTCGTTTCCCAGGCCTGGCTGCAGCTGCCTGAGAGGATTCCTGAGGCGTCCCTGACCAGTGGCCCATCGACGTATGTGGCCTTTACAGCCAAAGACTGATCCTTAGCGGCCGTCTCCCTTGTGCCCTCACCGTCTCTGAAGTGAAGCTCATCCCAAGGTCACGTAAAAGATGGTTGCCTCGCTGTCACGGGTCACAGAGGTGAGTCTAGTGCACTTTCACATAGGCCCGGTATCATTTTAAAAAGTCTTGTTAAACTTAAGTGAAACCCGATGTCAGTTAGAAAGATCCTCCTGTCACCACATAGTTGTTTTTGGGGTTGAGTCGATGCCTCTTTCCGTGTAGGCTCGCCTAGGTTGTGAAACACTTCTACCTTAGGGTAACCAGATGTTTGTTGAAAGACGGTTTGCCCACAGTGCTCTTTCGCACAGCTGAGTGCATGGCTCAATCCCCATCGAAAGATGGTTGCAGCTCAGCGTCATTTCACAAAGTGGAGTGTATGGTACTGTCCACGTAGGTCACTCATAGGTTTTCAAACACTTCTACATCTGTGAAGCGAGACGTAGAATGAAAGATGGCTGGCTATGCCACCGTTTTTCCCAGAATAGACTGGAAGGCACTTCCCCTGTAGCTTCTGCATAGGGTTTTCAAACCCTTGGGACAAGTGACCCCAGAAGTTATTTGAGAGACGGTTTGAGCACAGACAGTGTTGGTTGTGAAAGTTGAGGACGTGACACTTTCTGGGTAGAACCCGCAGAGCTTTGCAGCCACTTCTGCCTCCGTGAAACGAGAAGTTAGGCGAAAGATGAATTCCCCTTGGTGTTGTTATATGGCGTTGACTCTATGGCACTTGGTAGGCCCCACATGGATTTTCTAACGCTTCTAACTTTGTGAAACGGGATTACAGTTGCACGCTGATTTCACCACAGTGTTGTTCACCTAGTTGCGTGCGTGGCACTTTTCCGCCGAGGCCGCGCATACGTATCAATCCCTTCTCAGTGAGCGAGAAAGACGTTAGCTGCAAGATGGCTTTCCAAGTGTTGTGTCACGGAGGTGAGTACATTGCAGTGTCCGCACGGGCCGCATCGAGTTGCCATACCATCTACCTTAGCGAAACTGAATGTCAGTTGAAAGGTCTTCTCATCACAATGTGGTTTCTTAGAGTTGAGTATAGATGGCACTTTCCTTGTAGGCCGCGCATAGGTTTTCAAGAACTTCTAGCTGTGCGAAACCAGATGAGAAACCAGATGGTTTCCCCCATAGTGTTGTTTGACAGAGTGGAGCCTATGGCAGTTTCCGCCTAGGCACCGCATGTGTTTTCAAACACTTGCAACTTATTGAAACCTGACGTTAGGTGAAAGGGTTCTGTTTCACAGAGTTGAGTGTATGGCACTTCCCGTGTAGGCTCCACATCGAGTTTCTGGCACTTCTGACTTCGCGTAAAGAGATGAGAGTTGAAAGATGGTGTCACCACAGCGTTAGATCACGTAGTTGAGTGTCTGGCACTTTTCCGCATGAAGTCCTGCATAGTTTGTAAGCGAGAGTTTAGCTTCGTGAAACCGGACGCTAGTTGAAAGATGGTGTCGCCAAACTTCCCCCCCCACCCAGAGTTGAGGGTATGGCACCTTGTGGGTAGGCCTTGCAGTGGTGTCCAAACCCTTCTTACTTAGAGAAAGCAGATGTCCGTTGAACGATGCTTTATCGACAGTGTCGTTTCCCAGAGTTCAGTATGTGGCACTTGCCTTGTAGGCCCCGCATAAGTTCTCAGACACTTCTTAACTCAGGGAAACAAGCGGTTCGTCGAAAGAGGGGATACCCCACAGCGTTTCTGAGAGTTGAGTGTGTGACCCGTTCGGGTTTTCAAAGACAGGTCACGTAGTGAAAGGAGACCCTCAGTTGACTGACAGGTTCCCTAAAGTGCTGCTTCAGAGTTGAGTGTATGCAACTTCCTGCCTGGGCTCCACAGGAGTTTTCAGAAACTGCTGAGTGAAGAGACGTTAGTTGCAAGATGGTTTCCCCACAGTGATTCGCAGCGCAGAGTCTATGGAATGTACCGCCTGGGCCCTGGATGGTGTGCAAACACTGTCTGCTGGTGAAGTGCAGCTGTGAGTTGAAAGAGGGTTTCCCCAGAGTGATTCCCAGAGCTGAGCCCAAGGCCCTTTCGGGGTAGGCCCCGCCTTGGTTTTTCAAGCAAGTCTTGGTGAAAAGAGAGGCTTGTGAAAAAGTTTCCCCAAAGTGCTGCATGAGAGAGTTGAGTCCATGGAACTTGCCGCAGTCTCCGCCATGGTTTCCAAACACTTCTAACTTAGTGAGATGAGACGTTAGTTGAAACACAGTTTCGCCCTTTGTCAAAATGCTTTTTGACAGAGTTGCGTATAACTGGCACTCTCTGCATGGGTTCACAAACCATGCCAACTTTGTGACTTGCGGTGGTAGTTGAAAGAGGGTTTCCCTTCCGTGTCGATTCACAAAGTTGAATCTTTGGCACTTGCCCCGTAAGTGGCGCACGGGTTTTCAAACACTTGTAACTACGTGAAACAAGAGGCTACTTGACAGAGGAAATCCCCCAGGGTTGTTATGCAGGGTTGACTGTGATACAGAGTGGACAGCACGTTGACTCTAGGCCCTGCATGGGTTTTCCAACACTTCTAACTTTGTGAAACGAGACGGTCGTTGAAAGACGGTTTCCCCGCAGTGTGGTTTGACAGAGTGGAGTCTGTGGCACTATCCGCCTAGGCACCACACGTGCTTTCAAACACCTGCAACTTACTGAAACCTGACGTTGGGCGAAAGATTGTTTACCCAGAGTTTCATTTAACAGACTTGAGTCTGTATGTGTGGCACTTTCCCGGTAGGCCCCGCGTAGTTTTCAAATACTACTAACGTAGTGAAACAAGAGTGTGTAGTTGGAAGATGAAGCTTTTCTCGCCGAGGCGTCTCCCGGAACTGAGGCTATTGCACTTCCCTCATGGTATCCAGGATGGGTTTTCAGACAGTTGTAGCTTTGTGAAACAAGGTGAAAGTTGAAAGACGGTCTCCCCGCGGTGTTGTTTGATGGAGTTGAGCCCGCAGCACTATCCTAGTGTGATAGAACCTTGTGCTCTGCTGTGTGAAAGAACCTTGTCGGCAAACTGTCTTTCAACGAACATCTGGTTTCCCTAAGGTAGAAGTGTTTGACAACCTAGGCGAGCCTATACGAAAAGAGGCATCAACTGAAACCCAATATCAGCAATGTGGTGACAGGAGGATCTTTCAACTGACATCTGGTTTCACGAAGTTAAAAATTTTGAAAGTGATATGGGGCCTATATGGAAAGTGCAGTATACACACCTCTGTGACCCATGACAGTGAGGAAACCATCTTTCTAGTGACCAACTGTGGAAACCATCTTTCAACAATCTTGTTTCACTCAGAAATGTTTGAAAACAAATGCAAGTCCAACACAGCAAGAGCCATAGAGTCAGTAGAATGAAAGACTGTGAGGAAAACATCTTTTTACTCACTGTCATCTTGTTTCGTTAAGTTATAAGGGTTGGGAAACTTATGCTGGTCTTAGGCAGAACGTGCTATAGACTCAACTTTTAGTCTCAACAGTCAGGTGAAACCATCTTTCAACTAACATCTGGTTTCACTATGGGAAATGTGGGAAGCTACATGGACCTATGCAGAAAAGGCCATATATTCACCTCTGTCAAAGAACACTCTGGGACATCTTTCAACTATTTTTTTCACTTATTTCGAAGTGTATGAAAACCTATGTGGGGAACCAGCAGGAAATTATCTTATACTCCACTCTATGAAAAAATACCGTGGTGAACTAACTTTCAACCAACATATGGTTTTGTTAATGTGTTTGAAAACTGTGCGGACCTATGCAGAAAGTGCCATAGACTCAATTCTCTGAAAAAACACTGTGGCGTAACCATTTTTCAACTAACATCTCATTTCACTACTTTAGAAAGGTTTGAAAAACCTTGCACGGCCCAGGAAGAAAGTGCCATGTTCTGAACTCTGTGAAACTGTACTTTGAGGAAAACATCTTTCACCTCACATGTGTTTTCACTAAGTTGCAAATGCTTGAAAATGGTTGTGGGGAATTATGAAAAAGGACCATAGACTCAATCTGTTGAAATAATTCTATGGAGAAATTATCTTTCAAATAATTTCTTGTTTCACTAAGAAGTGTCTGAAAACTTATGCGGTCAACTAAGATGAAAGTGCCATACACTTAACTCTGTGAAAAATCACTGTGATCCAAGCATCTTTCTGCAACATCTTTCAGGAAGGTAAGAGTGACTGAAATTCTTGGCCTAAAATGTATAATGACAGTGCCAATACTTTCAACTCCTTGAAGGAACCCTGTGGAGAAACGGTCTTTCAACTAGCCTTTGGTTTCTCTTTGAGTAGTGTTTGAAATAGTTACAGGGAACTAAAACAGAAGGGCCTTCTACTCAATTCAGCAAAAGAAACCATCTTGCAGCCAACCACTTGTTTCACTAAGTTTTGACGTGTGGGAAATCCTGTCCTTGTAACTATTAGGAAAGTGCCTTTTACTCAACTCTGTGAAATATAATAGTGGAGGAACCATCTGTCAGCTACTTTCTTGCTTCACTAAGTAGAAGTGTCCGAGGACCTATTCGGGTCTTCCTGGACACAGTGGCATTTCCTCCACACTGTGACAAAACACGTGGAAAAGCCAGCTTGCATCCAACAACTTGTTGCACGATGTTAGAAGTCTTTGAAATAAGGGACGAACTCTAAGGCAAGTGCCGTATACTCAACTCTGGTTTACAAAAACCACCGTGGGGAAATGGATTTTAAATTAACATGTTGTTTCATTGAGACGTGTCTGAACACCTAAGCAGGGAACATTCAGGAGAAGTTCCATATGCCCACCACTGTGGGGGGAAATGTTTTTGTCAATTAACCCCTTGTTCCCTAGGTTTCAAGTGTGTGAGAACCTAAGCCAGAAATGATAACAGATGGGCTCTAGACTCAAGTCTGTGAAAAATTATGGTCGGGAAAGCCTCTTTTACTGAAAACCTTCCTTCACGAAGTTAGAAGTGTTTGAAAATGTAGTCCTAAGTGTATAATGGCAGTGCCATACACTCAACTTCTTGAAATAAAACGACTGAGAAACCACGTTTCAACAAGTCTGCATTCACATTGAGAGGTGTTTGAAATCCTTTACAGAGAACTATAAGCAGTATAAGAAGTATATGGCTTATACTTAATGCTGGGAGAAAACCTATCGAGACATTGTCTTTCAACCAACTTCTTGGTTCACAGCATTAGACGTGTTGAAAAACCTAATCTGGGGAATACTAAGTGCCTTCAACTTAACTCTGTGAAATACCCTTCTGGAGGAACCATGTTGAAAGAATCTTTTGTTTCACTAAGAAGTGTATGAAAACCTAGGCACGTAATGATGAGGGCAGTGATATGTACTTAAATTTGTGAGGAAAAAAAAAATACCAGAGACATGACCCTTCAAATAACGTTGTTCCCTAAGTTAGAAGTGTTTGAACATCTAGGCCTAAATGTAAACCAAGAGTATTATAGGCTCATCTCCTTGAATTAAAATCTTGTCAAGAAACCGTCTTTCAACTAATGTCTTCTTTCCAGTTAGAAGTGTTTGAAAACCTTTAGATGGAAGTATAAGGAAAAGGCCACAATCCTAACGTTGTGAAAAACACAACGGGGACATGGTCTTTCAACCAAGTTCTCATTTCACACTTGTTGGAGAATTGATGCGGAGAACGACATGTAAGGAAACTGTCATATACTCAACTTTGTGAAATAACAGAGAGGGGAGACCTCTTTTCAATAACATCCTGTTTCACTAGGTTAGGGGGTTGATAGGTTACACTGAGAACTTAGGCAAAGGGCCATACAGTCAACTCTGAGAAAACACCGGGGGAAACTGTCTTTCCACCAACTTCCTGTTTCAGTAGGTTAGGAGGCTTTGACTCTCTATTGCGGGCAAGTATAAGGAAAGTGCCATGAACTCCTCTCCTCTCTGTGAATCCACACTGTGGAGAAAACTCTCAGCGACCTGTTTCCTTCACAGTGTTAGAAGTGTTTGAAAACATATGCAGGGAAGAATATGCAAAGTGCCACATACTTAACTCTGCAAAACAACTCTTTGCGGAAACCATCTTTCAAATAACTTCTTGTGTCCAAAAACGCGTTTCGAAAATCAATGCAACTGAAAAATGGGAAAGTGACATATCTGCACTCTGTGAAACAACACTGTGGGGAGCCCATCTTTCAGCTACCATTACGTCTCAGGAAGTTGAACTCTCCGAAAATAACACTGGGGAACAGGTCTTTCACCCATCTTCTTGTTGAACCAACATCTTAGCTAGCCGTATTTGAAAACCTGTGTGTGGAATTATGGGAAAGTCAATATACTCACCTCTGAGAGATAATAGTGTGGAGAAACAGTCTTTCAAGTAACTTCTTATTTCACGTACTTAGAAGTCTTCCAAAACCTATGCAGAAAATAAAGGGGAATGGCAGTGACTCACTGCTGTGAAATAATATGGTGGGAGAAACACCTTTCCACTAATTCCTTGTTTCATTAATATCCACTGTCTGAAATCCTATGCTTGACTATGAGAAAAGTGTATATACTCAACTCTGGAAAACAGAGTGTGGAGAAATGACCTTTAAATGATCATTTGTTTCACTACCATACAAGTGTTTGAAAACGTAAGTGGTGAGCTCGAAGGCAAGTGCCATACCATAGATTCAACAGTGTGGAGAAACCATTCTTGAACTAACACCATGTTTCATTGAGTTACAAGCATTTGAAAACATTAAAGAAAGTTCCATACACTCAAATCTCTGAAGAAACACTGTGGACAAATCACCTTTCCAGTAACACCTTCTCTAAGTTGGAAGTGAGTAAAAATCTAGGACTTAATGTACAATGATGGTGCCATATGCTGAACTCCTTGAAGGAAAACCATGGAGAAAACTACCTTTCCACTAAAGTCTGCTTTCAAATCAAGTGGTGTTTGAAACCCTTTACAGGGAACTTTAAGGAAAGGATCCCAGGCTGAGTTCAGAAAAAACACTATGGCGATACTGTCTTTCAACCAACTTCTTGTTTCACTAAGTTAGACGTGTTGGAAAACCTGTCCTGGCAACTCTAAAAAAAAGTGCCGTCTACTCAACTGTATGAAATAACATTGTGGAGGAACCATCCTTCAAGTAATGCATTGTTTCAGGTGTTTTGAAACACTTGTTTCAAAATTGTTTGAAAACTCAAGCAGGGAACTATGAGGACGGTGACCTCACCTCAACTCTGTGAAAGAAAACAGGGCGGGGAAAGCACCATTCAACTAACCTCTTGTTTCACCAAGTTGGTAGTGTTTGAAAAAGTAAGCGGCAAACTCTAAGGCAAATGCCATACACTTAACTCTGTTTCGCAAACAACACTCTCGAGAAACCATTTTAACTATCATGTTTCATGGAGTCAGAAGTGTTTGAAAAATCTAGGCCTAAAAGTACAGTGAGAGTGCTATATGCTCAGCTCTGAAATAAAACCGTCTTTTGACTAATGTCTTCTTTCAGAGTTACAAGTTTCTCAAAACCTTTACAGGGAACCATAAGGAAAGGGCCAGTATATACTCAACTCTGTGAAAAGACACTGTGGGGAAACTGTCTTTCAACCAAATTCCTGTTTCACTTAGACATGTTTGAAAACATGTGTGAGGAATTGTAAGAAAAGTGCCATATACTCCGTTTGGTGAAATCATACTGTGGAGAAAACCATGTTTCAAAGAACTTCTTGTTTCACTAAGGAAGAAGTCTTGGAAAACCTATGCAGAAAATATAAGGGAATGGCATAGACTCAGCACTGTGAAATAACACTGTGGAGGAACCATCTTTCAATGAATCTCTCATTTCCCTGTGTAACAAGTGTCGGAAAACCTAAGTGGGCAACTATGAGGAAAGTGCCATGTACCTAACTCTGTGACACAACACATGGAGACAGGACCTTGCAACTAACATTTTCTTTCACTACCTTAGAAGTGTTTGAAATGGAAGAGGTGAACTCCAAGCCATGTTTTTAGAGTTGTGCCGAATTCAACACTGTGAAACAATAGTGTGGAGAAACTATTTTTAAAGTAACACCATGTTTCATTGAGTGACAAGGGTTTGCACAGCTATGCGGGAAAGAAAAAAGAGAGTTCCATATACGCAACACTGTGAAAAAACACTGTGATCGCATCTTTCAACTAATCCCTTCTTTCCCCACCTGAGAAGTGTTTGAAAATCTAGGCCTAAACGTATAGGGACAGTACTATACACCTTCAACTCCTTGAAATAAAACTATGGAGAAACCATCTTTCCCCTAACATCTTGTTTCACTACGTGAGAAGGGTTTGAAAACCTATGCAAGGAACTCTAAGGAAAGTGCCATATCCTCAACCCTGTGAAACAACGTTGAGAAACTGTCTCCCAGTTAATACACCAAACAACCATCTAGTTTCACATAAACCACACTACAACCAACATTTAGTCAACACTCACCAAGGTCTGCACACCAAGCACACTCCACACACCTACCTCTTAAACACCACAGACACCACACTTCAGCATCCCACGGAGCCTAGGAAACACACAAACACCAAACACATCACGCAAGGACAAAACACATCCAAGCATACCGCAAGTACAAGACACATTCAAATATCCTATGGAGAATGCTTTTATACTACTTAAAACTCGCATGGGACATACACCACATATAGAAACGACACGCACAATTTGCAGGTAACATGGTCAACCCACTACATCACATGGACAAAATATCCATCACACAGTCCAAACGCCAGACACACACCACACTACCAATACAGCACACATTCCACACACACACACTTCACATATGCTATGCACAGAAATGCACACACCACACACCCTCCAGGGACATACTGCTTATAAACCACCTACACGCGCCCTTTCCATACACCACACACATAACAAACACAACACACCAATGCTCCACATATACCCTGCTACAATCTCTGCTGACCCTATCTGCCGATGGGATGGCAGGAAAGACATCCAAAGCCAGGGCTTTCCCTCTCTATTTAAAGGAATAATGGAGGACTCATGATAACAGTGCTTCAGGTGTGGCCTGGAGAGAGGTCCCTCTACTGAAGCCCTTGGCTCTTTCTAATTTCTGAGACAGTCAACCTGCTGAAAGATTGTGCTATTCACTTCATTCATAACAGCCTCCCATTCCCATCATCTGACAATAGACTCTAGCAAGCCGGCTATCATTTTGAACCCTTTTGCTCTATTTTCAAAGGGATTTCTCCCTGGGGTTCATGCCGTGAGTCTCTAAGAGCACCGGGCTCTACTTTCAAGTGTAGAGTGTGGTGACGTCCTTGCGAGTGTGCAATGGGTTTGGTAACAGGACCACCCCTTCATCTGGTTTCAAGAGGCCTGGGTCATTGGAAGATGCCCAATGGAGAACTTTTGTATGTATGCTGGGCCGGAGGTTGCAGGAGAGAGCTGGCCTCCTTTATGCACTGAGAAGAAATGAAATGAGACATCTCCTTTCCAGACTGATCCAATTCCCCTTTGGAAGGTCGCACTTGGGTCCACTTAGTCATTTTCTTCCCATGGCTGTGTTTCAAAATAAATTTTTGTTCACACGTAGGGGCCACAGAACTGTCCCTCTCTCAGCTGGCACCCTGGGGTAGGCAAAAAGCCTTTTGAATAAATGCTGCACCATAGCCTCGTTCAAACCTATTCATCATCACAGGGAAGCATGTTTCCATGACTCAGAATAACTTGTGCCCCTGTCTACTGATACGATGTGAAGAAAGGACAACAGAAGCCAAAGCTTCCCTCTATGTCTTAAGGAATAATGTGGGTCTCTTGCCCACAGGGCCCCAAGGGTCATCCTTTGGGTACTCCTTTAGTCAAGGCGACTAAGGGTTCTTCTGATGCCTGAGCAAGCCAGCGAGCATGCTAATATACAGTGCTGGTCAGAGTGTCCTAAACATTACCCAAATCTCATCCATAATAAAGAGCTCTGGCCCTCGGAGTTTCAAGTTTCATGACATTGCTTTATTCTCCACCATGGTTCCTCTTGTGGTCCCCACGAATTCAGTCGCAGAGAGTCATAGCACCAGCTTGCAAATGTCCAATGTGGACCAGCCCTTGTGACTTGTGGCACAGGTTGAGCCCCAGGGGCCCTGGCATTTTGGTTTCAGGACTCCATGGACATTCAGAGCCCTAGGCCATTCGAAGAGGTCCAGCTGAGAACTGTGCGGAGGCTACGCCAGGTGTATTAGTGGGGAGCTGGCCCTCATACCTAGGGAAAATAAAGTTTATTTCCCGGAAATACTGAATGCCCTTTGTTCCAGGCTGGAGCCATTCCTTCTCCTTTACTGTCATTCTGACTCCGTCTTTGTTCAACCTGAGGAGCCATGGAGCTGGCACTCACTCAGCGGGCACCAAGTAATGGGCATCAGGTTCCCACTCAGTCCCATGCTCAGGGGCAGCCATGAGCATCAGCTATCCCAAAGGAGTAGAGAACTCCAATCCTTGAGCTTGGTAATTGGCTGTTGTTAGCAAGGGGTGAGGGGAGGGAGCCAGCCTGCCTCCTTTCTCTACCTGATGGAGTTTCCTTCTTTCTGAAAAGCAGACAGTTCACACAGGATCAGGAAGCTCCAGAAGGTGGTCAACACAGAAAGAGACCTTTACAGGAAGAGGGCCCAATGTCCCTTTCCCCACTTTGGAAGAAGACCTGGGGGCACGTTATGGCCACAACACCCTCACTGCTCACTCCATTCAATGATGGGAAAAGTAAGAAAAGCAAAGTCCAGGGCTCTCTAGGTCCTTCTGAAGGAAGAAGGCAGGCCTGTTGCTGATAGGGCTCCAAGATGTGGACACTAGACGGCACTGTTGCCTGAGGCAACAGAAACCCCTGTTTCTTCTTCCCACAGCCACCTTGCCAGGAGCTGGTGCAGGACCATTCCTTTCCCACATAATTCCCCTTCCAATCTCTGAAGAGCTCTGACCCTCCTTATCCACCTTTACTCATCTTTGATCTCTTCTAGAAACAAGGTTCTTCCCACCATAGGTTCAGAGGCAGTGTCTCACGGTCCTATCCTCTGCCTTCCACCTGGGAGTCTGGCTCAGTCCTTGAGACAGTGGGAGAAATTTTGGCCACTGGGCTCCATCTTCTTTAATTCAGTGGGTTCCAGAAGCATGTAGAGACCCAGGCCAATGGAAGGGTTGCAACAGATGTTTGTGTGTAGGATGGATGAGAGATTTGGGCATGGAGTTGGCCTTCTGGCCAGTGGCAAACGAAGTAAGACACCTTCTTTCCAAGTGGATCCCAATTACCACTGGATATGCCGAGCTTTGGCCCTCCTTGTGCCCATTTCCTTCACCCTACTGCATTTCCGACTATTTTTTCTCCCTTAGGAGCTAGGGAGCTGTCAGAAACCCAGGGAGGTCACCCGGATAGGCATGAAACTCCCACTCTGCTCCTGTGCTCAGTGAGAGTGCTGAGGCTCTGAAGTACCAAAAGAAAGATGGCCTTTATTCCCTGGAAGACTGGTGACTGGCCTGCTGTGGTATGGAAGGGGAAGGGGAGCCAGCTTGCCTCATTGTCCTGGATGACTGCGTTGCCTTCTTTCTGAGAAGTAGACAGTTTGCACATGAACAGTATGGACAAGGAGAGGGTCAGCACAGAGGAAGCCCTTTGCAGGAACAGAGAAGGATTTCCTTGTCCCACTCTCCTGAGTAAAAGCCAGCAGAACCGAATACTTAGAGTTCAAAACTGGGGTCTGCATCAACTGATAGAACATGTGGGAGGGACACACATAGCCAGAAATTTGTCTCCTAAAATCAGAAGGCAGGGCCCCCAGGTGTATTCCTTCAGAGGGCTCCCTTTGCCTAAGCCCACAAGCATTTCTTATTCTGGATACAACCCGCTTGATAGGAGACCATGATGGGTATTTATTCTCAAGATTCTCCACATCCCATGTGTGAGGAAGAACTCTGGAAGTCTGTGTTTCAAAAGGCCCACCATTTTCCGTTTTCTTGAAAAGCGGTGCTGCATGGAATTTATCAGAGCAGTGTCTTTGAATAATATCTTCTTCTTTCAGCACTCATGTCCAGTGTTGTCCTGTGGTTATGATATAGGTGTGGCAATGGGCCCCTCTCCATTTGGTTTCAGAATTATGTGACCATCTCCTAACGCAGGATGTGTGAAGGTTCCGAGGCAGAATGCTTGTGGGTAGGCTCATCCAGAAGTTGGGGGTAGATCCTGCCTCCTGTGTGCTTAGAGGGTGAGGGAAGCTAGATATCTCCTTCCTCAATTTGACCAGGGGCCTTGTAAATGCAGAACTTTGACTCACCTGGTAGTCATTCTTATCCCATTTCTGCATTTCTAACTTAACCTCACTTGACACACCAAGACCACGAGGCTGTTCTGTAAACCAGCAAGTTGCAAGGATGGACATGTAGGTTCCAGAACATTCCCGAGTCAAGGCAGGACTCTCAGAGTCTGATATCGCTAAAGAGAGCTATATATTGTGTCATTGAACCCCAGGTTCATAGCAGACTACTGTACCGTGGGAATGGTGAGCCACATGGACCGCCGACCCTAATTGATGGACATACCCTCATGCGGAGGAAGAGACAGGATGTGCATGTGCAGCATGCTCCATGACCTGACCAGAGCACACAAGGCCTTTTGAATGTATCCTGCCCCAGGCCTTTGTCCCACCACTGGATCCTCCCATGGAAGCACATTTTTTTGTATCTCAGTGTCATTAGGGCCTGATCTTCTGATACAAATGGACAGAGAAGCACACAAACAGCTTACCGTTTCCCTCTACTTCTTAAGGGAGAATGTGGGTCTCTTGCTCACAGTGCTCCAAGTGGTTCCCTTTGGACAACTCTGTAGCCAAATCCCACAAAAGATCTGATTTCTCAGCAATCCAGCTTACTAATGTATTGAGCTAGTCAGTTTGTTCTAAACATTATCCCATTCTCATCCTTAAGGAAGAACTCTTACCCTAGGCTTATCAAGTCTCATGACATTGCTGTTTAGCCATCAAGGTTTGTCTTGGGCTCCATATATTTCAGCCTTGCAGTCATAGACCCGCCTTACAAATGTCCAATATGGACCAGCCTGTGTGGCTGCTGTGACGACAGGTTGAGGTAAAGGGGCCGGCATATTTGTTTCAGGACTACATGGACATCCAGAGATGTAGGGCAAGGAAAGGGGTCCAGCTGAGATGTGTTTATGTGGAGGATGGGCCAGAGGTATTAGTCGAGAGCTGGCCTTTATGCTAGGCCTAGAGGAAATGAAGTTTAACGTGTCTTGTCCACATCGATCATATTCCCATTGGTTGGAAATATTGCACACTTTGGTCCTGGATGCAGCTGTGCACTTTTCCTTAATGTCTGACTCATTATTTCTTTACCCTTATGAACCATGGCACCGGCACTCACTCAGCGGGCACCAAGGGGTGGGCTATAGCTTCCCGCTTGGTCCAGTGCTCAGTGACAGCCATAAGCATTGGCTATCCTAAAGGAGAATAGCCCTCCTACCCCTGAGCTTGATGCTTGGTTCTTTGTAGGAAGAGGTGGGGAGGGGAGCCAGATGGCCTTGTTGCTCTGCCTGATGGAGGAGGCTTCTTTTTGAAAAACACACGGTTCACACAAGAGCAGGAGGCTCCAGAAGTTCAGGCACCCCAAAAGAGTCCTTTACAGGAAGAGGGTCCCCATGCCCCTTTCCCCTTGTTGGGTAACAGCGGGGGGCAAGTGAAGGCCACAGCACCCTCACTGCTCACTCCATTCAGTGATGGGAAAAGGAACAAAAGCAGACAAAGTCCAGGAGTCTCTAGGTCCTTGTGAAGGAAAAGAGGCAGACTTCTTGCTCTCAGGGTTCCCAGATGCAGACGCTAGAGGGCGTTTCCCTAAGGCTTCTGGTGCCTCTTTTTCCCAAAGCCAGGTTGGCAGGACCTGGTGCTGGGCCCTTCCTTCTCCACATAACTCCCTTCCCATCTCTGAAAAGCTCTGGCCTTCCTTATCCACCTTACACATCTTTGCTCTTTTGTAGAAACCAGGGTTTTCCCACAGATCGTCCAGAGTCAGTGTTTCACACTTGTCTCTTCTGCCTTCCACCTTGGAGACTTGTCTGCTCCTTGTGACTGTGGGAGAGATTTTTGCCACAGGGCTTCCTCTTCATGAATGCATTGGGTTTCATAAGTGTGTTGTCATTCAGGGGTCCAGGGCATTTGAAGGGGCCCAGCAGAGGATGTTTGTGTGTATGCTGGGCCAGAGATTTGGGCAGGGAGCTGGATGCCTTGTGGGCCCAGGGAAAAGGAAGGAAGACATCTTCTTTCCAAGTGGATCCCAATTCCTGATGGAGAATTGTGGAGCCTTGGCCCTTCTTGCACCCATTTCCTTCACCCTGCTGCATTTCTGACAATTTTTTTTCTCCCTTTAGAGCCATGGATCCATCACGCATTTCGCTGGCACTGCTTGGTAGCCCGCTAATTCCATCTCTCTTCCTGTGCTCAGTGAGAGCTATCAGGCTCCAATCTAACAAAGGAAAGCAGGACTTTAGTGCCTGAGTGCTTGGGGATAGGCCTGCTGTCGTATGGAAGGTGAAGGGGAGCCAGCCTCCCTCACTGACCTGGATGATTGAGATACCTTCCTTTTGAGAAGCAAACAGTTGCCACATGGGTAGTATGGGCCAGGAGGGGGTCAGCATGGGGAAAGCCCTTTCCAGAAATAGGGAACAATGACATTTTTCCAAACTCCTGAGCAAGAGCCCGCAGAACCCAGTAGCTACAGTTCACACACTGATAACTCCGATCAACTGATAGAAAAAGTGGCAGGGAGAGACATGACCAGAAATCTCTGGCTCCTAAGGAAAAATTGCAGACTTGCTGATAGTCGCTCTTAGGTGTAGTCATTCAGAGGGTTCCCTTTGCCTAACCATTTCTTATTCCAGATTCAACCAGCTTGATAGGAGATGGTGCTGGGTACTTCATTCTCAACATTTCCCACATCTTATGTGTGATGAAGAACTCTGGCTGTGCTTTTCTATGTCCACCCATTACCCTCTTGTTGAATAAGGTTCTGAATGGCATGTATTCAGAACCATTGTCTGAGAGTACTATTCCCTTCTTTCGGCTTGTGAGTCTGGTGGGGTCCCTGTGATGGTGACATAGGGCCCCTCTCAATCTGGTTTCAGAATGATGTGAACATCACCAATCCTAGGGTGTGTGAAGGTGATGAGGCTTGTGCATAGGCTCAGCCACAGGTTAGGAGTGAATCCTGTCTCATGTGTGGGTAGATAGATGGCAGGGAAGATAGACATCTCCTTCCTTGAGTTGACCCATATCCATCTGAACGCAGAGCTTTGACTGGCCTGGGAGTCATTACTAACCCATTGCTGCTTTGGTAACGTGATCTCAGTTCACACACCAAGATCATGGGGCCGTCCCATACACAACCAATGTCCATGGATTGGAGGTGACTTTCCAGAAAGTTCCTGAGCCAATGCAGGGCTCTAAGATTCTGATGTCTGAGAGTACAGCTAGCACCCTTGTCCCTGAGCCCTCAGTGCTTAGCAGGCTACAGTATCCAAGGATTGCATAGCCACATTGACTTCCACCCGTAATTGAAGGGGATACCCTCATTCAGAAGAACATTCAGTCTGTGCATCTGCCATTTGCTGCATGACTTGATCAGTCAGTGCACAAAACATCCTTTGAAAATATCGTGCACTAAGACCTTGTTCCCACCTCTTGATCATTACGTGGAGGCACCTTCTTCATATCTCAGAGTCACTGCTTCCCCTGTCTACTGATATGATTGACAGAAACACACCAAAAGCCAAAGTTTCCTTCTATTTGTTAAGGGAGAATGAGGCTCTCTTGTTCACAGGGCTCCAAGGGGCATCCTTTGGGGTAGTCCTATAGCTGAAGCCCACAAAGATTTTTATGACTCCTGACCAAGACTGCTTGTTCCTCTATTGTGTTGGTCTGTGTTTTCTAAACATCATGCAACCTTCATCCCGAGTGAAGATCTGTGACTGTATGAGTCTCAAGTTTCATGGAAGTGCTTTACTATCCATCAAAGTTTGTCTTGGGGTCCATACAATTCTGTCTGCCCGAATAATAGCTCAGGCTTGCAAATGTCCAGTGCGGACCAACCCTTGTGTCTGTGAGACAGGCTGAGACCAAGTTGGTTTCAGGACTCCATGGATAGGCAGAGCCCTAGGTCATTTGAAAGGGTTCAGCCTAGAACTGTTGGGGTGGAGGCTGTGCCAGCCATATTATGGGGGAGCTGGCCTCCTTGCTGGGCCTAGGACAAATGGAGTTTCCCATGTTCTTTTCATATTGATCACATTCCCATTGGATGGACATATCAAACTCCCTTTGGTCCGGGCTTCAGCCAGTCCCTTTCACTTACCGCCTTTCTGACTCAGTCTTTGTTCACTCTTAAGAGCCATGGAGCTGGCAGTCATGCAGAGGGCACCAAGGGATAGGCTTTGGGTGCCCAGTCTCTCACTCAATGACAGCCATAAGTGATATCCAAAAGGCGAATTGCCCTCTAATCCCTGAACTAGGTGGTGAGCTGTTTGTAGCAAGGGGTGGTGGGAGGGGAGCCAGCTGGCCTCATTGCTCTCCTGATGGAGGGGCCTTCCTTCTGAAAAACAAACTGTTCACACGGGCAGGAGGTTCCAGAAGCTGGTCAGTCCAGAAAGAGCCCATTAAAGGAAGAGGGCACCATGGTCCCTTTCCACACTTTGCAACAACAGCTGGGGGCACCTCATGGCCACAGCAGTGTAATTGCTCACTCCTTTCAGTGCTGGGAAAACAAAAAAGCAAAGTCCCAGGGCTCTCTAGGTCCTTCTGAAGGAAAAAGGCAGGCCTGTTGCTCCCAGGCTTCCCAAATGCAGACTCTAGAGGGGGCTTTTTCATAAATCCTCAGGAGTTTCTTCTTTTTCCCCACAGCAATTTTCCCAGTATCAGGTGCTGGGCACTTCTTTCTCCTATCTCTGAAGAGCTCGGGCCCTCCCTATCACCATCACACATGGTTGCTCATTTTTAGAAACAGGGTTCTTCCCACATTCTGTGCAGAATCAGTGTCTCACAGTCACATCCTCTGCCTTCCAGCTGGGAGTCTAACTCAGTCCTTGTGACTGTGGGACATATTTTCCCACAGGGCTTCTTCATTAATTCATTGCATTTCAGAAGTCTGTCGCTCTCTATAGCCCCAGGGATTTGTCATTGCCTCAAAAGAGATGTTTGTGTGAAGGCTGTGTCAGAGATTTGGGCAGGGAGCTGGCCTCCTTTTGGCCAAAGGCCAATGAAGGAAGACATCTTCTTTTCAATTGGGTCCCAATTCCCACGGGAAATGTCAACTTTTGGTCCCCTTTGGGCCCATTTCCTTCCCCTAGCTTTATTTCTGACTTTCCACCTCCTCCCTCCCCTTATGAGCCACGGAGCCATCACTCAGCTGGCACTTCTGGGTGGGCATCAAACTCCCACTCTGCTCCTATTCTCAGGGAGAGCTCTCAGACTGATTTAACCACAGAAAGATGGCCTTTAGTCCCTGAGACCTTGTTGCTTGGCTTGCTGTGGTATGAGAGGTGCAGGGTAGCCATCTTTCCTCCCTGAACTGGATGGTTGAGTTGCCTTCATTCCAGGAAGCACACAGTTTGCACATGGGCAGTATGGAGCAGGCCGTGGTGAGCACAGGGAGAGCTTTTTCCAGGAATAGGGAATGACATCCTCATTCCAGACTCCTTAGCAAGAACCAGGAGAAACCAGCCAGCTTCTCCTTCCTTGAACTGAGCCCACAGCCATCTCTCTCCTCCCACCTCCTGCAGCCTGTGTGCATCCTTCAGGTGGCCGCCCAAGTGTCACGTACAGAGGGCTCTTCCACCCCCTCCCCAGGCAAGCTGGGCCTCCTGTTCACACTGCCATAAACCTCGTGTGTCCCCATGCCGTGATCTCAGCTTGGAACTATGTATTTGTGTAATTACATGGCGATCCCCATCCCCCTGCTAGTCTTTGAGGTCCTTGAGGGCCGGGCCGTGTCTGCCCTGGTTCCAGTGTGACACTGACCCTGACCAGAGCCAGGCCCACAGTATGGACTCAGGAAGCCTGTGCTGAGTGGGTGAGCAGTGGGTGGACCAAGTATGTGGGGGTGGGGCATGCCAACGCGAGTGGACACCTGGCAGTTGGAAAAATGATATCCAGGTGGGGACACGATATAGACAGAGGAATAGGGCAGGGAGTTCAAGGATGCATAGAGAGAGAGGCATGTAGCCCACATCAGCTGTGTGAGAGATCTCAAAGGGGGAAAGGGCTTAGCTCTGGCTCTGGACAGAGTGAGGTTCAGACACTCACACATCAGCTTGTGATCTTGGATAGGTCATTGAACTCCTCCAGGGCCATCTCCTTATCTGTAAAATTAAGATAATAGTAGCGTGCGCCTCCAAGGGCACCTTGAGGGCGAGTGAGGCAGCCTGACTGGCTATGCTCATGCTCCTGTTCTGTGGTGGGAAATCGCTGGGCTGAGTAGGCATGGTGTCTTGAATGCTGGAAGGTGATGTGGGCCTTTACTCCAGCCATGGATTTCCGCTGTGTATGTTGGAGTCCCCATTTTTGGTTCGGGGGGGTGGAATCTGATAGCTTTGAGTGGGTTGGACTAGCAGGGGTGAGGCAGAACCGTGGGGGCTCCTGCAGGAGACCCCTGGAAGGTATTGAGCCTCAGCACTAGGATGGCAGTGGAGATGACTGTGGACAAGGAGTGGGTGATAATGAGGTGGAACTGGCAGGTCTGGGGCTTCCCAAGCTCCATGATGGAGGGAGGAGGGTGCCTCACTCTAAGGAGAGATGGCCCAGTGGAGAGGGTGACACAAGGGAGCAGTTGTTTTTTTTTTAATTTTTTAATTTTTTTTTACATTTATTTTTGAGAAACAGAGTGAGACAAAGCGTGAACGGGGGAGGGGCAGAGAGAGTAGGAGACACAGAATCTGAAGCAGGCCCCAGGCTCTGAGCAAGCGGTCAGCACAGAGCCTGATGTGGGGCTCAAACCCACGAACTGTGAGATCATGACCTGAGCTGAAGTCGGACACTCAACTGACTGAGCCACCCAGGTGCCCCAAGGGAGCAGTTTTGACATCACAATCCGTTGGTAGGCCCTGCAGGGTGGCCCGGTAGAGCTTTCAGGCAGGCAGCTAGCACCGTGGGACAAGGGTTCTGATTGAGGTCTCAGCCAGAGCTGCATGCTTGGGACTTGTCCTCTTTACACAGCTGGGGGCTGGGGTCAAAACCCTGTTGGATTTGCCAAAGGGGACGGAGGCCTCTGAGCTGCGGTCCAGAGGCACTGTCACAAAGGAAGCAGAAAAGATGAAGGTGGGGGGTGGGGGATGATGATGGCCGTGGCGATGGTGGTGGGAACCTGTGGTAGGCAGGCTGGGCTGTAGGGTGACATTTCCCCTTCAACCTTCGTTTAAGAAGCAGGAGCGAGTGGAATAGCTTGATGGGGATGGCAGGGTGGAAGAAAAGGTGACAAAACGTTTTCTCATTAGGATTACCCAAGTGCAACCCCTATAAGAACTGGGGAAATATCCAGCAGGATGAAACTCTGGCCAAAATAGGAGGAAAGACAGGGAGGAGGCTGCGTAGCTTAGGGCAATGAGATGTGCTCCCTTCCGCCTCTGCCCCGTCCCCACATCCACGCCTGGTTCTACCGTGGGGGTCGACAAGCCAGAAACTTCTCCACTGAGCAAGTGTCAACCACGGTTGACTCCAACCTTAATGTCACCATCCAGCCCAAGGGGCCCTGGATTTGCACTTTTTTTCGGAAAAGAGACTTGAACAGCAAATACATTTATGAAAGTCTTTAGTGCCTCTGGAGATTATTTGTGGCCTCGCTTGTTCTGAATGCCTTTCCCCCACACCACTCTGTGTAGGGACGTGGCTTTTTAGAAGGCAGCAGGGCCTGGATTTTGATGCAGACACTGTCAGTGATGGGACTGTGCTGCCGCTTTGTGTCTGTCATAAGCCACTACAGTGAGAGCAGTTTTGTGGAAGGGAAAGCTGATTATTATTGCCTGATCCTGAGGCTGGCTCTGAATATGGACTTCACGCATAATTCCAGACGGCTCAAGGTCAAAAAGGTTAAGTGGGAGGTCGGGGCCTCGTATCAGTGACTGGTGCCAAATCTGAGATTCTGGCCAAAAGAACGAAAGAAGTAGCAGATTAAAATCCGGCGTGCAGGCCAGGAAACATTTGCAAGTCGACTGATGTAGAGAGGAGCCAGTGTCCGCAACGTGTCCTTGCCGCATGGAGAAAATGAAATGAAAACAGGCTGCTGACTTTCTTTCTGCCACTGCTCTCTGTGCACAGATGACCCCCTCGGAAGCCTGGAGAACAGGACAGGATTGGAGGACCACGTTCTCCTGGAGCCTGGGCTCGGGTACAGGTTAGTATTCAGAAACCAAATTGCCTTTGGGATTGAGTTGTCCTGTTCGCAGCTGTGCCTTTTATTCTTTTTTGAAGGTAGGAGTGCACCTGCCAGGATTCAAGGTCAAGGCCTTATTTCACATTACTGTTCAGGTTGAGAATGGGAAGTTGCCAAGGGCGTCAGAGTGTGAGGAACAGTGTTTTACCAAACTTCATTTGTGTACCTCCTTTACTTTTTATGATTTAGGGGCCATATCTGGGTACCTCTTCTAACATCATTTACTGGATTTTAACATTTGGTCACAATATTACACAAGTTTAATATTATGTAATACTTGAGCCACTTAGCTCTCACGTGTTTGAGAAGTGCTTCGACCAGAATACAGTAGTAAGCACCGTGTCAGTTTTCTGATGTTCAAATAAAAGTATCTCAAAGGGAAACGGAGTTGCTCAAAGTCATTGGATGTTTGGTAGCAGAACTCAGATGGACACTAAAGTCTCCCTAATGCCACCACGATCCTTGTGGTTCTTAGAGTTGTTTCTTTTTCTCTCTTCACGGTTTTAATTTAGTGCAAACTTGAGAGAGTAGAGGTAGATCACATCTGCATTTTCAACCTCAGCCCCAGGGTGGGAGTCACTGATCACCTCAAACCATGCTTGGTTTTACTGTCTCCCCCTAAGTCAACGGAGCTCCGCTATGTGACAGTGACACCACCTGTCGGTTCCTGTACAGTTAGTGCATTGTCAGGATGGGTGTCACCAGGTCCATATAGGGTGCAGAGTCCTTTTTGCTGTTTATTAAAAAAATTAATGTTTTATTTGTTTTTGAGAGAAAGAGAGAGACAGAGCATGAGTATGGGAGGGCAGAGAGAGAGCGCGGGGGACACAGAATCCGAAGCAGGCTCCAGGCTCTGAGCTATCAGCACAGAGCCCGACACAGGTCTTGAACCCACACACTATGAGATCATGACCTGAACTGAAGTTGGACATAAAACCGACTGAGCCACCCAGGCGCCCCTGCTGTTTGTTTTAGAAGAATACTGACTATTGATTTTGGGGACACAAATCAGTGTAAGCGAGTAAGCAGATTTGCAAATAGGGAGTCCGCGAATGAAGAGGGCTGACTGCGGTTTTGAAGGGCTGCCTCCTGTGCCTTCTGGTGGTTGCACCTGAAAACACTGAGTACCTGCTAGTTCTTGGAAGGGTGAGGTTGTATATTTTGAGTGGCCGAGTGTAACTTCCTTCTGTTTGCTTTTTCCCAGTGTGGAAGCTGGTCCTCCTGGCCAGGGAGACCTCCTGAGCAGCATGCTACCTTCCTCCTCGGTGCCAGAGTTGATGACAATTAGTAAGTTGCTGAGTCTCCTCCGCCAATGCCGGGTGAGTCTCGGACCTGCACATCAGTGGGGTACCGTTGTGCTTGCTCCTGTGTGAGTGTGGACTTTGTGAGATGTGGGGTGAAGTCAGGTGTGCGTGTCTGTGGTCTGAATGTGCTGTGCAGTTCTAAGCTTCCTGAGCTGTGGTTAATGATGTGATGTTTGGGCGTGTGCTCACTCTAAAGGACATGCTTCAGAGCTGGAGCGGCACTGAGTTTTGAGGGGTTTGGGGATTTGCCCCCCGTACGATTGTCAACCACAGAGGAACTGTGCTAATTGGGTAGCTCTGGAGGACTCATATTTGTAAATAGGAAAGAGCATGTCTGTTAAGTATGAAGGTTGTCAAAGATCAGGTTCAAACAGTTTCGAACTTTAGCCCTGGAAGAAAGTATTAGAGATACAACAAGATTAAGTTTGTGTGGCTTTATACAGTAAGGAGTAAGCCAACCGTAGCTTAAGGAGGTAGAAATTCATCTGTCTTTCCAGAAGTAAGCAGGCTGGGGCTGGTATGTGGCTCCATGTTCGTCAGAGACCGGAACTCACTCCATCTTGTCTCATAGTCCAAAATGGCTATTTTAGCTCCAGCCATCCCAGTCTCATCCCAGGTAGCAGAAAGGAAGAGGGAGCAAAGGACAGAATTCCTCCATTTCCATAGGTAGGATTCAACTTTTTCCTCTAGCCGCTGACTGAAATTTACATTTCCTTCCATTATGAAAGTACCAGCAAACCATAGAAACCATAGTCATGTTAGCAGAATGAGTGACTTTATCGCCGATAGAAGTCATAGGCCCTGTGAGAGCTGCAACGTGAAAAAAAAATCTCAGAATATTGTTTCTGCTGGAAAATAGGGTGGTTTTTTAATGGGATGATAAAGAATTCTATGTATTTATTATATCACTTTTATTTTTTACATTTTGATAATCCTATTTCAGTATAATCTGTTCCTTTGAAGTCTTGTGTGTTTTATTTTATGTATTTTAAAATCTTTTTCTGAGAAGAGGTCCATGGGCTTCACCAGACTGCAGAACGGGTCCATGGTACGAAAAAGGTGATGCCCGCTCCCAGCTGTGAGGACCCTTCCTGGAAGTGCACACAGTATCCCATTGGCATGGCCAACATCAGGCCCATGGCCTCCTCTGCTGCTATGGAGACAGTGCTCCCCACCCCTCCCATTAGGGTTTTCATTGTTTAGGGAGGCGATGCCCACCCTCCTGCCCCCATTAGGGTTTTCATTGCTAAGGAAGGAAGGAAGAGCGGGGTCTGGGAGACGTCCAGCACTGCCAAGTCAGGGATGAAGAAGGAAATGAGCAAACTCTCTAAGGTTGGTTGGTGGGAATGACCAGGGTCACTCTGTTCAGTGGAAATGTGCAGTTCATTATGGCACTTCTCAGGCTTGAGCTCAGCTGGGCGGATATTTATAGATCTATACATGTGGGGCACATGGGCTGGGAGAACAGCAAAGTCTCTGGCTTTCAAATTTCAGTTATTTATTTACCACTATACTAGTAGTTACCCTGTAATTTTTTTTTAATTGGGTGCACTTAGGAAAAGCTGAGTGCCTTTATCTAAAAAGGGAAATTTCTGGGGCGCCTGGGTGGCTCAGTCAGTTAAGTGTCTGACTTCGGCTCAGGTCATGATCTCTCAGTTCTTGCAGGTTTGAGCCCCTCATCAGGCTCTGTGCTGACAGCTCAGAGCCTGGAGCCTGCTTCGGAGTCTGTGTCTCCCTCTCTCTCTGCCCCTCCCCCACTTGTGCTCTGTCTCTCTCTGTCTCTCAAAAATAAATAAATGTAAAAATTGAAAACAATAATACCAATAATGATACCATATAATAACCATGATTATAGTAAATGGAGAGTCACTATTAGTTGACTTAAATAGCAATTAACTGAAAATAAAGACAGCAGAAAGGAACCAATGTTAAGTTGGCCTGCATGTCATTGCCTGTCCCAGCTTCTGTCTGAGACCCCCTCCCGTTGTTAAAAAGAGAGCTGAGTGAGTGAGCAGCAGAAGGAGAGTGTTGGGAATATCCTAGTGCTAAACTCAGATCTTTTTCCTGGAAGTAAGCAGAAGGATTGAGAAGAGACAGAAGGCGCCTTCTCCGAGTCCCCGTGACCTCATGCCTTGTCTTTCTGCATCTGCAGTGCTCTCTGTGTGGCTCACACCTCATGTAGAGGGACGAGACTTCACTCTGGCCCTGAGGCGTGTCCATTCCAAAGAGTGTACGTTTGCTTTGCAAAGAACAGTGACCTCGAGATCGCGGACACAAATACCAGGCTTCATAGGCCCCTTGCTGTGGGCGCTTTATTGGGGTGCAGGCATCTCCATGCACCCCAGCAGCTATTCAGCACTGTGCTTCCAAGGGAGTTTCCTGTTTCCCGGGATGAAGTCCCTCCATCACCGCTGACCCCAGGCTGCGTTGCCAGCTGGCCTGTGGGTCTCCCTCAGCCACTTTGTGCTAGAGGAAGTAGCTGGCCCTGCGTGTGCACTGGCACTAAGGTCGTCCATATGAACATACTGGAGTTGCACCGATGGCTGAGATTTAGTCTGTTTTCCTTGTTTTTACTCATACGGTTTTCCAGAAATGTAAATCTAGTTTATTTGGGATCTTTGGCAAGTAGGGACTTAACCCAGAGTTTATAACTTGAATCTTGGAGGAGATATGTCACCACACCCACATCTGGACCCTTTGTACTTTGTGCGGGGTGAACGTGTGCTTCCTGGGGCAGGGGGTGGGGGCTCTGTTTGCTGAGGTGGCGGCAAATTTCAATGAGCCTTCTGGATGCAGCACTGGGTTGCCTGTGTGTGTTCCAGATGAGAGATCGGGTTCTTGGAAATATTGGATGGAAGGTGGGTTTGCCTTACGTCCACCTCTTCCTGCCTCTGGCATCGTGTCATCATAGAAAAATGAGAAGCGCAAGCCTGTCCAGGTGTCCAGGGTGTCAGCTAGGTGCCAGCCGGGGTGGTCCTGTAACAGGCTGGGCGGCCTGAAAACAAACTTCTCTCTTGCAGTTCAAGAGGCTGGGAATCCAGGTGACTGTGATGGCTCCTGGCGAGCCCGCTGTCCTTGCCTTGCAGATAGCCTTTTTCATCTGCCTATGCATCCCTGGTGTCTCTTCCTCTGCTGATATGGACGCCAGTCCTGCTGAATTAGGGCCCCACCCTTAGGACCCCATTTAACCTTCATTACCTCCTTAAAGGCCCTACCTCCAAATATAGTCCCATTGAAAGTTAGGGCCTCACATATGAATTCTGGCTGGGAGCCGGGAGCGGGGGGATGGGGAACACCTGCAGTCCTGGGGAGTCCCAAGAATGGTGTTCCAGGAGCTGTCCAACTCCAGATCAAAGATTGCATCCCAGCATGTGAAGCACACATGACTCCACTCAGGGGAGATGCCTGACCCCTGAAAACCCTGGCCGAGGGGCCCCAGCTCCGCTCTGTGAAGCATGGAGCGTTTCCCTCACATCCCGCCAAGTGGCTTCCCTGCTTCTTCTCCTGGTCGGTATAGGCGGCTGTCTGGACACTGTGACGGAAGTGGAGTACTTAATCCTCGGTCAGGCCCCCTGCCAAGCAGCCTTCCCCTCTTGGATGCCTCTGAAATGGCAGAGGGTTTTGTCCTGGGCTTTTTGGCTTTTTGGCTTTTTGGCTTGTTGCTATTAAGTGCCCAAGAGAGGATGCTGTGTCCAGGCCCACGTTACTGCCCTTTCTGCAGGCCCTTTGGCACTTAAGAGCACACATAGACTTCTTGGGAGGAATTAATTTAGTGAAGTAGTAAACGCAGTCTGGAGCGCACCAGAACACCCGCAGTTCTGTCTAGGCATTTCCATTTCTGCAGCTGCGTTTGTGTTTGTTTGGGTTTGGGGCGCGCAGGGGCTGCACAGGGTGGGAACCGCTGCCTGCCTGTTGCTTCGGTGGGCGACGTGCTGTCCTCGCCAGGAGGGCACGCTCTGAAACCAGGCTGCCCGGTTCCCCAGGCTCTCCTGGGTGGTCTCGAACCTCTTGGGGTCTGTCATCCAAACCCAGGGATGCCGCGAACACCCATCATTTGCTAAGAGTATCTGGGTCAGAGCTGACAGTCGGTAAATAGCGGCTGTTATCACTGAGCCTATTTGTGTTCTGTTTTCTTAACATTATTCCCTGGGCCTGTTCCCCCTCTTCATCTCCCTGATTATCCTGCTGAATGGCTGTAATATTCTGGTTTACTGGATTGTTTGGGTGGGAGGAGTGCACCAGCCAGGTATTTTTGTTTGTTGTTTTTGCACTGAGTTTCTTCACTCATTAAAAAAAAATTTTAATGTTTGTCTTATTTTTGAGAGAGATACAGAGTGCTATCAGGGGAGGGTCGGAGAGAGAGGGAGACACAGGATCTCAAGCAGGCTCCAGATTCCAAGCTGTCAGCACAGAGCCCGACGTGGGGCTCAAACCCACGAACCGTGAGATCGTGACCTGAGCCGAAGTCGGATGCCTAGGTCACTGAGCCACCTAGGCGCCCTGAGTTTCTTCACTCATTGTTAGGAAAGAATGAGAAGTACCAGGCTTATAGTAAATGATTTTTTTCTGCTTATTTGTTCTTTTGTGGAAAGTTTCTTTGTGGGATGTGTCATGATTGGGCCACGGGTGAGTCCCCTACTTATGGGCTTGTTACCAGTAGTCATTTTGTGTCCTCAGTTACCACATTGCCAGTAGGTGACAGCTGGTGACAGCCGCCGGTTTCTTGACGCTTCAATGGCCGTACTTGGGAATAGTTTAATGCATCTGCTACTTTAAGAGCTGGAAAAATGGGACTTTGAGGTGGGGTGTCTGTGCATTCCTCGGAGGGGCAGCCCCTCTCCATGCTTTTGTATGACATTTGTAACCCTCCACCTCACTTTTTGTTTCTTTCCTTTGTTTTGGGGTCTCTGGTCCTCCCATTGGCTGTTCTGCCTGATTTGCAGAAGGATTGGGGAGGGGGCACAGAGCACTGTTTGCTGTTCATGGCGCTGGCCCTGTGGCTCAGGGAGGAGGCCAAAGAACACGCTGACAGCCCCCACCTCCCCGTGCTAAACTTGGCTTGTAAGTCAGTGAGCAAGGAGCCAAAAGCCTGCCCCGAGGAATTGCCAGCCAGAGGGAAGATGGACAGTGGCGACATTAACAGACACGTGAACTTGGCTTGCAAATCTCCACGTGCTGGAAAGGGGCCTGTTTTAGGGTGTGTTATTAAGAGAAATTGGTCTCAGGTGACGGCAGAGCTGAGGCCTTCAGGGTGAGGGGACTGTGGAGCTTTGCTGGCAGGCGGTGATGTTGGAAGTGTGGCTGGGTAGCGGGGAGAGGGGAGGCCCGAGTCAAGGAGGCTGGAGACAGCCCTCAGTTTGATTTTCTCTCAAGAGCGGTGGGAAGCCGGTAGAGGGTCTTAAGCAGAGTGATGTGACTGTTCCTGCTTGCTCTTGCCAACGGCAGGTTGGAAAGCTCATCTGCTACCGAAGGCATCCTCAGTAGTACGCCCTCCAGTCCTCCCTGTCAGTCCCTGATGGCCCTTTCTTGCTTGGTGGTTCATGAAGGGCCTCCCCTGTGCCTCGCAGGGTGGGGACTCCTGAGTTGACGTCCGTGTCCCCACTCTTTCAAGATGCCAGAAATCCACAGTTGGTGCCCTGAGTGCTGCGCACTGACACCCATAACACAGTGGTGTACTAAGTGCTGCCAGAGAGCTGGGGGGGGGGGGTGCGACCCAGAACCACCATCCTGGGGTCTGGCCCCCACTCCAGTGCTTCCTTGGCTAGGCTTCCCTTTCTCTTTCTTTTTTTCTCCCCCCAGACTCTCTGGGGCCCACTTTCTCACGTGTAAAATGAAGACACTTAAACTGGCTTCTTAGAGCCATTCTGAGGGTTAAATGCACTGACATAGGATGGCAGGAAACCCGAGTGCTGAACCAGGCATTATATGGGATGGGCACCCCGTCGAATGCTTGTGAGCCTCCACACATGGTGAGTGTTGCCGTTCTGGGTTCCCGAGTCTGGTCATCGCCTGACAGGGCTTGGAGACCGGGTCGAGATGGAGGACGGTGAGAGAATCACCATGAGTGTCCAGCATCATCTCATGATGTTTGGGAGGCATCGCTGGAGGGATGTCAGTTCTTTCTGGAATTATTTCTGGAGACCCTCTGTGGGGGTCAGTTGGGAGCCCATTCATTAGCCCCAACGGTTCAAGCTCTGAACCCTAGTTAGAGCCCAAACCTCTAGAGTTGTGAGCCTGGTCCCTGCCAGTTCCCTCCTAGTTCTTTCTAGGTGACCTCAGCCACTCTGGCTTCAGATAGCAGATCCATCCCTGAGTTCAGACTGTTCTCTGGGACAACTTCCTTTGAGGAGTGCCTGGGAGACGTTCATAGTATGCTGTCTCCTCCCTTGTTTTGCCTCCTGTGACCCAAGCTTTATTTACATTATTGCCTAATTGTCACAGCATCCCTGCAGGCGGGCCTCTTGGCCTCTGTTCGTAGTTGAAGCAATAGGCCGAGAGATGCCGCTGGAGGCCTGAGTGCCAGGATGTGGTGGGGCCGGGATTTCCTCTCTCCCTCCTTGCTGCTCCTGGAATCCCATGGCTTCTGGAATGCTCCGCCCTCAGAGGAAAGCATCTGGTCTGCTGCGATGTTCCCCCTCAAAGAGCCTTCCCTCCCCGACCACTGGTCTGGAAGAGCTTTTCCTGCACCACCCGTGCTGTTCTTTCAGTCCGCTGATTCCAGGTTTTTGAAACCTTCCCGATCTGAAACCTGAATATACTGTTCATTGGCTTTGCATGTCTCCATGGGGATGTGAGCTCCTTGAAGGCAGACACTTTGCCTGCTCACTCACGGCCCGCATCCCAATGCCTAAAATCCTGCCTGGCTGGGCGTTGTGGCTCAGGAGACCTTAGTGGAGTGGACGAAGGAATGGACTGGTGTTTGAGTTCTAACAAGCCTGAAAACTTTCGAAAGAGTTCTGCAGGAATGACCAGAAAGCCAGTCCCCCTGTCACTCCTGCATCTCTAGCTTGGTCTTGCAGCATGAGCCCAGGACTGTGAGCTAGTTACACACGGGGGTGAGTGATACCCCCTGCCCCCATCAGGGAGGAGACAGCTGGTGGTATAGAGGGAGCACTACCTTGAGAATCAGGAAACCTTGGTTCTGATACTGACTCTGATAGTAATGGGTCCCTTGATCTCTCTGTGCCTCAGTTTCCCCAGCTTTGACATGGAGGAGACTGCACTCAAAGATCCCTTGTCCTTCTCACCATCTTATTCTGGGAAGGGAGTCATGATCCTATGTTCTTCTTTGCAGCCATGAAAGCCAAGTTGTGGAAGTCTGGATGTTTCTAGTGTCTTGCCTCGTTGGTCTTGTTGCTCTGCGGTCAAAGGTAGGCCTCGTCATTCTCCCCGTGCCGACTGTCTCCTTTGCAAATGTGCTGACCACCGAGCTGACTTTGCATGACGTTTGGCTAGGTATGCTAGCAAGCACAAACACACTGACATTGATATTTGGCCTGTAGCTTTTTCTACTCTAGGCCAGGTATTGGCCAATGTAGGAGGCATGGCCATTTGGAAAGAGGCAGGGTGATATTTGCGTGAGTGCCCGGATGCCTGTGGACTGCTTTGAGAAGACGCTGTCTTACAGAGTTGGTAGAAGGCGAATTAACCTTTGTGAGATGCAAATGTCACCTTCAGGTTTTAATTCTGAGTGACCAGCAGCCCCTTTTACATGGTCACTACCAAGTTTCTATCACCAGTGCTGCTGGAAGCTTAGACATATAAATCGGTTCTGTACTTTACGCATCCTTTATTTTTATAGTGTTCTGGCGTGGGTGGTTGCAGACGAATTGAGTTGAGAAGGCAGCCTTTTGGGGTGGAAAGAACACTGGGGCCAAGCTGACCACAGTGCTGCTGTTGAAGAGCGGTGTGACCTTGGGCAAATGCTTTACCTTCTCTGAACTAGTTTCCCAATCCCCCAAAAGAAGTGAAATACCACCTGCTTACAGGATTCTGAATAAGCTGTATGAAACGTGTAGCATGGAGTCTGGAGTATGTTATGTCTGATGTTTCACCGGAAGCCTGTGGATAGTTTCACAGACTGCAGAAGCCCTTGCCACTGTGTGCAAAATTGTATTTGTGGGTTTGTGCTCCTAAGTGGATTCTTCCTGGGAAGGATTCCTTTGCTTTCATTATCTCCTTCAAAGGGCTCCGGACTTTGGAAGAACGTAAGAAACATGTAGGTGCTCAGTGTGTGGTAATTGCACATGGTATCCACAGCAGCCCTAGTGGGTGTGGTGGTGTGACCCTTGCTGTCGTAATTCTGCTCTGATGTTACAACGGGGTAGGCTGGCTGTGTTCTTACCCACATCCCTGCACGGAGTAGCAGTGGGAGCTTGGGCAAGTTGTCTAGCCTGTCTGTGCCTTAGTATTCTCATCTGTAAACTGGGGCTATTAGAAGTACTTGTCGAATAGGGTTGTGAGGATTAATTAATACATACATGAAAAATACTGAAGATACTTTATGTAAATTATACCTTGGGAGGGAAAAATTGGGAAAGACATATTTGGAAGAGTGCCTGTTATATTAAGTGTTCAATAACTGGTAGCTCTGTTATTAACATCCTCAAAGGGTACATTCCTGGCTAATCATCCTGAAGGTAGGATCTGGGCCTCCTCTCTAAGATCTGTGGCTCAAGCCCTTTAATGACAGGCTGGCGGCCTAGGAAGCAGACGATTAATACGAGGTGGTGTTTTCTCTAGGGGCCCAGGAACTCCTAGAAAGACCACTGCACACTCATCCTCTTTATGAGATGGGGCTTCTCTGGCAGATGGGCACCTCTGCCCCTCCTGCCCTAGCTCACTGCCCCCTCAGAACCCTGCAGTGGTGTTTTCCTGCACTTGGGGCAACATCCAAATTCTGCCATGCTCTATATACAACCCTGACTTTTCTCTCATATGCTCTGCCTGTCACTCTGGGCCACACTGACCTTCAGGCAGCTCCTCAAGGCGCAGAGTTCATTCTTGCCTGGGGGCCTTGAATCTGGCCCTTCCTTCTGCCTGAATGCCCCTCCTCCTTCCGCCCAGCTATGACCTTTCAGTTTATTACCTTGTTTCGCTCAGGCTCGCCTGCCTGCTCCCTCACAGAATTCTCTCCTTGATTTTTCCCTTCCCAGCCTCTCTGTTTGTGGTGATTTTCTTCTGTACCTGAGTAGTGTCTGTGTCCCGCAGGTCTGAGGCTCCAAGAGCCTGCACCCACCCCGCCCTCCCACCACCCCCCCGCTGGTGCCACGGGTGGCACATAGCAGGGGCTTGGGAATGACTGGTGAGTGAATAAATCAATGGTCCCAGGATGGGCTGGTGGTGGACCAGGCAGGTGGTGTCTTGGGTTGCCCAGGGCGGACAGCAGTAAGAGTTTGGAGCTGCCTGGCCCTCAAGGAGCTGCCCTTTTTGGAGCAGGTGGTTATGAGCTTATCCTTGGAGGAGGGGCAGGGCCAGGGGATGGAGGCCACCGTACCCTTTGAGAGGCTATGAACACAGTGGCTTCTTCTGCCCGGCTTCCTTCCCCTCCGTGGTTTTAGGAACCATTGGCCAGTGCTTGGGAGAAGCCTAGATTTGGGCTCAGGGTGCAGCTCAGTTCTGTGTGGTGCTCACACTGTGACCTTGGGCCGGCCCCAGGGTCCAGGTGGGTGCGTAGGGGCCGCCTCCCCCGCCCCAGGGTGCGGCACAGCTGGGGTCAGTGGGCGGGCTGTCTCATGCCCTTGTGCCTGTGGGCTGTTCACAGCACCTGGTCCCTTCCTTGCATGTTCTTAAGCCGGGAGGACCCCGGGCTTCTGGCTTACGGTGTGGGTGCTCCGTCGGCTTCTCTGGTGCGTGTCCCCCCACTCCTATGTGGGGTGGCTTGGTGACTCCTGCAGGACACTCCCTGCTGGAGTCCCCGTGAGTGATCAGTGGGGCTCAGCATTTGTAACTCTCACACAGAGAACGCCCAAACCACGGGTTCCCACAGAGGGGGTCAGTCCGACCCAGGAGGAAATAGGTAAGGGCGGTGGTGTTCCTCACGCTGTCTCCTTGCTGGCCTCTGCACCGTCTGAGAGTAGGGTGGCCTTCTTTCAGGTGTTGGAAATGGGGATTTAGCATGAATGAAGGCAGAGCGTTCTCTGGGGCTGCTTTTTGTCTTGGGTACATGATCCCCTATGGAGTCTGGGGGGCTGTTTCTGCCAGGATGGGGTTCTCTGCCTGTTGATGCAGTGCTTTCCCTTTTCTCGTCTCTACTCCCGGGAAAGGGAGCCAAGAGATTTGGCTGCACCAAGGGGAGGTGCTGGCCTCTTCTTGCTTCCTTTGAGGGATTTGATGTGATGCTGAATCGCCCCAACAGGGCGGGGGTTGGGGGCAATGGGTGGAGGCAGGAGTAGGAGGTGGGAAGGTAATGGCCTTCTAGCTCCTACTGCCACCTGGTGTTTTCCAGTAATCTCCTTTACTCCCCATAACTGCTGCAGGAGGGGGAATGTTGTTCTCGCTATCTTACGGACGAGGAAATGGGTTCAGTGAGGTTAAATCACTTGCCCAAGGTAGAACAGCTGGTAACTGACCTAAGCTCCTCGGACCATTGAGCAGAAGTGTTTGTTTTTGGCTGTGTTGCTCTGCCTCCTGGGGAAATTGGTAACTATTGAGAAGCTACTGTGTGTGAGAGATGGTCACATTCTAGCAAGGATTTCCTCTCCCTTAGTCCCCAAGGCCAGCCTGTGGTAGCCCAAGTGGTGCAGTCCCCGTTGGCAACTGGAAGGCTCAGAGAGAACAATTAACTCGGTTCTGAGCTGGATTTGGTCTCAGGGTGGGGCTGATCCCAGAGACGGCTTCAGAGGCTAAGAGGGCCTGTGTCCTTGCTGAGTTCTAGGTGGGCCTGCTGGGGGTGCTGGGTGGAGCTAGAAAGTCAGGGAGGGGTGCTGTCAGCTGCAGGCGCTTGAGAGCCCCCTTCATGGTGGTGTAAGTAAGCTTATTTTCTTCCTGTACCGGGTGGTCGGGAGGTGAGTGGTTGATGGCATAGTTCAGCCTCTCAGTGCTACTCAGGGCTCACGTTTCTTCTGCCCCATCTTCTTTATTTTTTATTTAAAACATGTTTATTTTTGAGAGAGGGAGCGTGAATGGGAGTGAGCCTGAGTGGGGAAGGGGCAGAGAGAGGGAGACAGAGGATCCCAAGCAGGCTGCTCACTGACGGCACAGAGTCCGATGTGGGGCTTGAATTCACGAACCATGAGATGATCATGACCTGAGCCGAAGTCGGATGCTTAACTGACTGAGCCACTCCGGTTCCCTTCTTCAATATTTTTATTGAAGTGTAATTAACAGAGTGTAATATTAGTTTCAGGTATATAATCTCCAACAACTCCATTTCTCAGTGCTCATTAAGATAATTGTACTCTTACTCCCCTTTATCTGTTTACCCACTTAGCCTTTGGCAACCACCAGCTCTTTGTATTTGAGAGTCTGTTTCTGTCTCTTTGTCTTTTATTTCTTAAGTTCCACGTGCAAATTGGTGCAGCCACTGTGGAGAACCACATGGGGGATCCTCTAAAAATGAAAAATAGAAATACCCTGTGCTCTGGTAATTGCACTACTGGGTGTTTACCTAGGGAAGATAAAAACACTCACTGGAAAAGATCTACGCCCCCGCCCCCGAATGTTGATTTCCCCCGAATGTTGATTTCAGTGTTTCTTAAAACGGCCAAGCTACAGAAGTTGCCCAAACTTCTTAAGTTGTTACTTTGCATCCTCCTGTTCATTGCGTCCTGTTTGCCAGCTGGCTGCTGCTGTTGAGACTACCAGACCCCTTTTCAAGCTGGAAGCCAAGGGAGAAAGCATAGCCCCTGCTGTTTCTTCCTGGGAAAAGAAAAGCCCTCACACCAGTCCCTCTAGTAGACGTCCTTTTATCACTTGGTGACCAGAACTGAGCCACGTGGTCCCCTCCAGATACACGGAAAACTGTCAGGCACTGTGCTAGGCTGGACATTCAGAGAGGATAGGCTTCTCTCTGCTGCTACAGATCTCCCCCTCAAGCAGGGGAGGTTGTTAAAGTTGAGGTCCTCCGGCTGCCCCAAGGTGGAGAATTGGCTTCATCTTGTCGAGTCCAGAAGGCTTCCTCCGGAACAGGTGTATAGGCCAAGTTTTAAAGGTGAGATAGAAGTGAAAGGCATTCAATTCAAGTCACTATTTTCAGCGTCCAGTTGCTTTCTTCCTCCAATCTGGCTGGTTCTGCCCATCCTACTCTGAGCTCTGGAGTCTCCATTCCCTGCCCCGGGGGCAGCTTGACCTGTAACTCCCATCTCTTTCCTGTGTTCTGCCTGATGTTCGAGAGGAGCCCTTCAGCCGAGTCATCGGTGCACTGAGAGAGCAGCTGCCTGGCACGCAGCCACGGAAAACCCTGCAACTCGGGGACACTGTGGTGCACTAGGTGTCGGGAGTGTCCAAAGATTGCCACTGTTTGTTGGCCTCTTGTGTTCTCAATGTCTCCTGTCCCTCTGCCTTTTGGGGCCTGCCTCGCCTTAACTGTAAGGCTTGGGAGCGTTATTCTGCTTCCCTTCCCCACTGTCCATGACTGAGGAGGCAGCTTGTGGGGTGACACTTAGCCAGACATTAGCATCCCATCTTTATTTATTTATTTCTTTAAAAAATTTTTTTTAACATTTATTTATTTTTGAGACAGAGAGAGACAGAGCATGAATGGGGGAGGGTCAGAGAGAGGGAGACACAGAATCTGGAACAGGCTCCAGGCTCTGAGCTGTCAGCACAGAGCCCGACGCGGGGCTTGAACTCACTGACCGTGAGGTCGTGACCTGAGCCGAAGTCAGCTGCTTAACCAACTGAGCCACCCAGACGCCCCAGCACCCCATCTTTAATCCACAGAGTGCCTCCTGTCCTCTCTCCTGTCAGATCACCTCTAACTTTGGAGGTGGATTGTAGGTGCCATCATGCCCACTTCAGAGTCGGGAAACTGAGACTCCAGATAGGTGACACGCCCGTGGTGGCACAGGAAATCTGTAGTAGAGCCGGGACCAGAGCTGGGCCCATCCTGGCGACATGCAGCTCGCGTGCTGGGTAGCAGGTCTCGAAGTGTCCAAACACAGAGCAGGACGGCAGAGGGCTGCAGACTCAGTCTGGTGTGACGTTGGCCTGTGTCCTCTCAGGAGTTGTGCGCTTCTAATTAATTGCAGATTATGTGTGTGGATCTGTCCGAGAATTGGCCATACACAGCCTGAGGGCGGAAGGAAGCTGTGCGGCTGCTGTCTTAATTACTTATGGGTATTTCACATGCAGTTGTTCTTCCCTGCCATCAGTTAACCGCACCACTGCGCTGAGTGTGAGGCCAGTTGCAGCCGATGTTGGTGTTGGAGCCCTGGGGGCAGTGGCTGACTGGGCACTCCCGACAGGTCCAGGTCATGTTTACGCTGCTCACATTTCGTGGTCCCGCTGAATGTAGCCGGTGGGTAGGAGCAGCTGACGGGGCTGCGGGTGGTCTGTGTTTGCCTGCAGGAGGCTGAAACTTGGCCAGGCCCCTCTGCTGTTCCCGAAGAGCCCCAGCATTGCAGAGCTAGGAGGGTTCTAGAAGACCAGTGTGTCTAACCAACTCACTTGCAGATGGGATGTCTCAGACCCCAAGGGACTGCGAAATGCCTAAAGCACCTTGCTGTTTAGCTACAGAGCCAGCCGAGGGCCCGGAATCGGTATTTGTTACTTGTCCTGCTGACAGCCTTTAATGGTCCCATGTGTCTCCCAGCTCACTGGACCCTTTGGCTCCAGTGCCTACTCCTTGGAGGTTCCAAGGAGCAGCTTGTGGGGCAGGACCTGTTTGTTTGCAGGGGATGAGAAAATGGGAAAGTTGCTAATTCCAGGACCTGTGAAATCCATGGGCATGTGGGGGTCTTGCCCATGACATAGGAAAATATTCAGAGATCCTCATCCATCAGCCACAGCAGCCTTATATTCTTCCACTATGTATCGGAACAAGTGACTGCAAACAGTGGCTGGCTGTGGTTACCCAGGGTAACCGCTGTGGTTACTGGTTTGGTCTGCAAGGTATTGCTATATATGTATTTTTTTTAAATGCATGTTTATTTTTTTTTTCAACATTTATTTATTTTTGGGACAGAGAGAGACAGAGCATGAACGGGGGAGGGGCAGAGAGAGAGGGAGACACAGAATCGGAAACAGGCTCCAGGCTCTGAGCCATCAGCCCAGAGCCCGACGCGGGGCTCGAACTCACGGACTGCGAGATCGTGACCTGGCTGAAGTCGGACGCTTAACCGACTGCGCCACCCAGGCGCCCCAATGCATGTTTATTTTTGAGAGAGAGAGAGAGAGAGAGACAGAACATGAGCAGGGGAGGGGCAGAGGGAGAGACAGAGGGAGACACAGAATCTGAAACAGGCTCCAGGCTCTGAGCTGTCAGCACAGAGCCCAACACAGGGCTCGAACCCGGGAACGGAGAGATCATGACCTAGGCTGAAGTCAGAGGCCCAACCAACTGAGCCACCCAGGCACCACTATGTATTCTTATTTTTAAGTTTCTTTCTCTCTCTCTCTTTTTTTTACTGTGAAACATTTTACACATACAAAAGACAAAACTTGGAAGAAGGATAAAAATGTCTTTAGGGTTTTTCACTCCCGGTACGACTGCCATTGGGGCCGGCTCATTCTCGGTTTGGGGGGGCTGTTCTGTGCATCGTAGTGTGTCTGGCAGCCTCCTTCGACTCCCCCCACTAGGTACCAGTAGCACCCCCCTGACAACCCAGCCATGAGTTAAAAAAAAATGTCCTCAGTCATAGCCACATGTCATGTGAGGGTAGAATCACCCCCAGTTGAGAGTTACTAATCTAGGCCACACAATTATGAGTATCCTGTCATATCTGCTTTAGCACCCACTCTGTATTGTCATTTGCCCTCTCCCTTTCTCCCTAAATACTTCAGCGTGGATCGCCTAAGACCAAGGACATTCTCCCACACAACACAATCCCAGGATCACACTCAAGAAGCAGGACAGAAACTCTAATACCATCAAATAGCCAATCACGGTAGCATTGTCCTGGTCATGCCAGAAATGTCCTCTGGAGCTTGGGCTTCCAAACTCGGATCCAGTCAAGGCTCACTGCGTCTGGGCTGTAAAATTTCTTCAGTGTCTGTTATGTATTGTGTTTGAAACCCAACTTAGAACCAAGGAGATTTCACATAGAAATCCCAATTGCTGACTTCTCTTGAGAAATTGGTAGAACCGACAACACCAGATGTGCATTTTCCCAAGGAAGCTGTTGGTTGCCTCCCGGGGGTGACTTTCCTCTTTAGGAAGCTCTCAGGTTCTCCTCCGTCTCCACCCCCACCCAGTTCCCTTAGTGCTGGTCCCTGCAGTGCCTGGAGACGCAGTCAGACCCACCCCGAGTCAGATGGCCGGAGATTCCATCCAGCGTGGCCACTTAAGAGTTGTGTGGCCTTGGGAAAGGGACTTCACCTCTCTGAGTTTTAGGTTCTTGTCTGTAAATTGCGACCATGGTGATCCCTATGTCGTAGGCTTGTGCGAGGGTTTCACTGAGACTGGGCTTGGGAGGCCCTTAGCACAGGACCTCTTTATGGTCACTGCTCAGCAACTTTTACCCCTTTGCCATCACCCTTATGATTGGAATTTTCTACCCCTGACCTGCCAAAGGGGTAAATGTTGTAGTCTGAAACTCGGTACCTAGCTCTGGCTCTGTTATATGTTTTTAGCTGTGTGACATTGGTCAAGGCTCCTAAGTCCTTCAGGGTTAAGCAGCGGAGGGTGACAGGTTCAGAATAGGAGAGAAGACCCAGGTATGGCCACATTGAATACCTTGCAAAGTGTTGGCCTGGGTGTTATGAAAGAACCCTTGTCCAGCCTGCTATTTTGCTGTGAGCTTGGGTATAAATTCTCCTTTAATTTCAGGTCCCGCCCCACTGAGGCAGGCCTTAGGACAGTGTGCCTTTGAAGAGGCACGGATTGCTTTCCGTGAGGATGAACAAGGCCCTGGGGAGTGGAGGAGTCAGGCTTCCAACCGGGACAGTCTGAGGCCAGAGCACAGGTCCTTGACCACTAGGCTGCACGGCCTTTGAGTGGACACGTGCAGGACTTACATGCTCTCAGATCGCAAAGAAGTGCTTACGGTTCTGCAAATGGCAACACATGCAGGGAGGCCAGTTCAAGGAGCCGCTGGAAGATCAAGACCAGGAGTGTTTCCTGCATCTGCCCCTGGCAGGGCCAGTGCCCTTTGAGGAGGCATTGATGAGAAATGACCTTGGGGGCAGGAATGCCTGTAGGAAGCTCCATACACTTGAGGCCAGGAGGGAACACATGCCATTGTTTGCCCACCTTCAAACAGAATCAGAAATCCAAGTGGCACATTACACAGCACAGTGTCCCGGGTGCTTTTCAAACATGCTTCAGACGAGCCGGAGTCCCTTCTATTTATTTTTTGTATTTTTATTTGTTTGGAGTCTCTTTTAAAGAAGTGGCCTCAAATGATAAATGTCTTCCCTTCTTTTGCCTCTTCTCTCTTCTTTCTGCTTCCCCTTTATCCCGCATGTCTGTGGTTACCTTCTGGCTTTCACCAGCTCCCCAGCTTGGAGAAACCCTTGCAGGCACATCTTGTTGCCCATGGAGTAGTCTCTCTATATCGTTTTTCATGGCAGGTTACTTCTCTTTGGGCAATGGAGTCCTTGCATTTTAGCAGTCACCTTCAGTGGGGTATACGTTGCACGATAAAAGGCACACGTTTTAAGTGTGGTTTGAGGAGCTTTGCCTGTACCTGTGTAACCACCGCTCCAGAAAGGTACCTCATTCCCACAACCCTTGCGTTCTTGAAAGACTAAAAGATGCTTCTGATACAAGAGGAAATGCTCCGGAATCCTAGTCAAGTGTTTAAATGTCAGAACACAGTTTAGACCTCGGGACTCCTGGAAGCTCTGAAGCAAGATGAGGAGGTTCTGAGCTCTGTTTGGGAATGTTGGGGTCTTTTATTTGCTCGCCGTAATCGGAAAGTGAAGGAACGCCGTATTCTCTTTTTGTTCCTCAAATATGCCAAGCTCATTGCTACCTTGGAGCTGTCGTATTGGCTTGGCTCGAATTCTCGAGGTCTCCGCTCCAGTGTCGCCTTCTCTGAGAAGCCATCCCTGATGACCCAGGCTCAGTTACCACAGCCTCCGCCCCCCCCCACCCCCACCCACTCCAGCCCATCGCTTGGTGTTACTTGCTTCATTTCACATTACAGCCTAAAATTAACTTGTTAATTTCCTGGTTTGCTACTTGATGATCTGTCTCTTTACATTACTGTCCACAGTGCCTAGAGCAGCATCTGGCACAGAGGAATTCTGGTTTCTGACATCCCAGTTTACAAAAGAAAGTATCTCTTTCATTCACTCTTTATTCATTCATTCATTCACCCATTCACATATTCATTTAATAGGTATTTATTGAGCACCTATGGCATACCTAGCACTGTTTTGAGAGCTATAATAGTGACAGTACAGACACAATCCCTGCACTCAAAAAACTAACACTCAAATGGCTCGAGACAAGTAACACACAAGTAAATCTTGAAAGAAATTGACACTAAATGGAACCTTATGAAATTGTCAATATTCAATCATCTTTGACGGTAAAAATGGCAATGTTTCAACCTAATTGTTCTGAACTGGGACGAGTGATAGCAAGGAAAAGTATAGTTTCTTTAGTGAGGTACCTGTATTAGGGTTCCCCAGAGAAACAGGACCTATAGGAGATATCTATATCTATATCTATACCTATCTATATCTAGGTATATACATATACATATAGAGAGATAGAGAGAGAGAGATACATTATGTGCACTTGCCATTAGGAAGTCTGAAATCAGCAGAACTGACACCCCAGTTTGAAGGCTGTCAGGCAGGAAAATTCCCTTTTACTCAAGAGAGGGTCAGCCTTATGGGCTGTACATGCCTTCAACTGATTAGACGAGGCCCACCCGAATGATGGAGCACAATGTACTCAGTCTCTTGACTGTCAATGGTCATCTCATGCAAACGCACATTCTCAGATGCATCCAAAATGACCTTTGACCAAATATTTGGGCACCCTGTGGCCCAGTCAAGTGGACACTTAAAAGTTACCATTATAGTTCTTTTAGGAACTTACTACTCAGAGTGTGTCCTGTGGAGCAGCTTCATTTTCATGACCTGGGAGCTTGAGCGGAAGAATCTCATGCCCTGCCACAGACTTATTGAAATAGAATCTGCATTTTATCAAGGCCCCTAGGTAGCATGAATGCACATTGTTTGAGAAGCACCCAAACTATGTGCCCCCAATAGATGGCAAATCCTTGGGAATTTGGTTTATAGTGCATAGTTGGTGATTTCCACTGTCTTCTTTATGAAGCTTTTTGGACACATGTTTTAACATGTTTTTTAGCATGTACCCTAATCCATACACATTTGTTGTGCTAATAAGTATGTGCGTGTACCGGTGAACAGTTATTAGGTACATTATAAGGCATACATAAAAATGAATTTTAAGCTGACCTGAAGGTGCAGTAAGTATTATTTTAAATTTTGTTGGTAAGCACGGTGATGTCATACGATCATTAGCTAACATCAAAGCATGATGTATGTTGAGGATGAAACTTACCATTAATAAACAGTCCATATTTTGAGTATTTTTCATGAGAGTTTTGATTATTCTTGGCTGACTTTGCTTTGATCTGAATAGAACATCATTGTTTTTAACCTTGTGACAAGCTAGCTGTTGAAGAGAAGGGGAGAGTCGACGCAATTGTTTTCTTGTGCTTCCTCTATCAGTATTTTCTTCAGCCTGTGGTTTTGTTATGGGGTGGGGAGGGGTGGTTTAAGCCATGTGCCTGCTTACTGATGGTTAGCCTCGCTATCCCTAGATAATGTATCTGCATATTTCCTTTAGGGGGGCACATAGCTGTGATATGGGCAACGTACCCCAGAGAGCTCACACATGGCTCTGATAAGGAAGGCATTTCTTGTTGGATGAACCCCAGGGGCAGGAGGTTCTTCTACCCACTGTGGTTCCACGGCACCCACCTGTCAGGGTCTGAGGCAGAGACTAGAGCATGGACTTGGAGGTCCCGTAGATTTGGGTCCACACTCATGGGCTCTGCCTCGTACCAATGGTGTGACCTTGGGCAAAGTACATATCCTCTCCCTCCTTCCATAGAAAGTGGTGGTATTACCATCTCATTCCTTGGATTGCCATGTACAGTAAATGAAATACCGCTTGTAAAACCACTGACACAGTTCCAAGGGCAGCAGCAACAACAAACAAAATACACACACCTTGTCTTCCCTAGTGTCGTGTTGTGATACTCTGCTACAAACCTGCCTTTTGTCCGTGGAACTCTAGTGAGGCACATGGTCAGACTAGGCTTCATCAAAGCGATACTGCTCCAAGACAAGTTTAGGGGCGCGGTGGCTTTTCTCCTTTTTCTTTGTAAGGAAAGAGACTCTGGAACAATCTGTGACTTGGGTTGGAGCCATTTGAGATCCTCACTGCAGTGACAACCTGCTGGTAATGTGAGATCTTAACAGCTTGTGTTAATCCTGGAGACAGGAGGTGAGGACAAGGGAGGCTCTTGAGTGTGGCCCCCCTAACGTCTCCACGCACCTCGCTGCCATCTTTCTTGGGGCTGAAGGACAGGAGATTCTAACTCTCCTGAGCTTCCCTTCTCTTTAGGGGAGCTGGTACAGGTAAGCTGATTTCCAAGCAGGAAAGGGCAAAACAGGCTGAGTACTGTTAGTGGCTACAGTGTTCTAGAACCACCTCTAGGAATGTTCACCAGGGGAGAGAACCTTCAGAAGTGTGCAGAGTTGGAGCACATTGCCTTTCTCTTGCTCCCACAAAATCAAGCTGACCAACCCTGTAAGGAGGGGGAGTCCCTTAGCATCCACAAGAGTCTTGGTAACAGCTTTGCAAATCCCATGATTATATTTGCTGAAGGGTGTCCATCAAAGAGGGCGTCCTCTCCGTATCTGAGCATTTCCTTCTACAAAGTCCATTCTATTTTGAGAAGCCAGTGCTAGGAAAAAGCTTGGGGTCTCCTAAGGAGCTTGAATGATCTCATGGCAAACCTACAGAGAATGATGTAACTGACCACCCTAACCTTTGGTGACCAACAAACGCAACCAAATTCAAACCTGCTTTGATCCTTATCTCCTGCTCTCTGGTTTTCATTTTGCCTGCATCTTGCTATATGCCTGGACTGTGTCAGGATCTTTTACGTTCCAGTGAAAGAAATCTTTTTTTTTTTTCAGTATATGAAGTTTATTGTCAAATTGGTTTCCATACAACACCCAGTGCTCATCCCAAAAGGTGTCCTCCTCAATACCCATCACCCACCCTCCCCTCCCTCCCACCCCCCATCAACCCTCAGTTTGTTCTCAGTTTTTAAGAGTCTCTTATGCTTTGGCTCTCTTCCACTCTAACCTCTTTTTTTTTCCTTGCCCTCCCCCATGGGTTTCTGTTAAGTTTCTCAGGATCCACATAAGAGTGAAACCATATGGTATCTGTCTTTCTCTGTATGGCTTATTTCACTTAGCATCACACTCTCCAGTTCCATCCACGTTGCTACAAAGGGTCATATTTCATTCTTTCTCATGGCCACGTAGTACTCCATTGTGTATATAAACCACAATTTCTTTATCCATTCATCAGTTGATGGACATTTAGGCTCTTTCCATAATTTGGCTATTGTTGAGAGTGCTGCTATAAACATTGGGGTACAAGTGCCCCTATGCATCAGTACTCCTGTATCCCTTGGGTCAATTCCTAGCAGTGCTATTGCTGGGTCATAGGGTAGGTCTGTTTTTAATTTTCTGAGGAACCTCCACACTGTTTTCCAGAGTGGCTGCACCAATTTGCATTCCCACCAGCAGTGCAAAAGGCTTCCCGTTTCTCCACATCCTCGCATTTATAGTCTCCTGATTTGTTCATTTTGGCCACTCTGACTGGCATGAGGTGATATCTGAGTGTGGTTTTGATTTGTATTTCCCTGATGAGGAGCGACGTTGAGCATCTTTTCATGTGCCTGTTGGCCATCCGGATGTCTTCTTTAGAGAAGTGTCTATTCATGTTTTCTGCCCATTTCTTCACTGGGTTATTTGTTTTTCGGGTGTGGAGTTTGGTGAGCTCTTTATAGATTTTGGATACTAGCCCTTTGTCCGATATGTCATTTGCAAATATCTCTTCCCATTCCGTTGGTTGCCTTTTAGTTTTGTTGGTTGTTTCCTTTGCTGTGCAGAAGCTTTTTATCTTCATAAGGTCCCAGTAATTCACTTTTGCTTTTAATTCCCTTGCCTTTGGGGATGTGTCGAGTAAGAGATTGCTACGGCTGAGGTCAGAGAGGTCTTTTCCTGCTTTCTCCTCTAAGGTTTTGATGGTTTCCTGTCTCACATTCAGGTCCTTTATCCATTTTGAGTTTATTTTTGTGAATGGTGTGAGAAAGTGGTCTAATTTCAGCCTTCTGCATGTTGCTGTCCAGTTCTCCCAGCACCATTTGTTAAAGAGATTGTCTTTGTTCCATTGGATGTTCTTTCCTGCTTTGTCAAAGATGAGTTGGCCATACGTTTGTGGGTCTAGTTCTGGGGTTTCTATTCTATTCCATTGGTCTATGTGTCTGTTTTTGTGCCAATACCATGCTGTCTTGATGATGACAGCTTTGTAGTAGAGGCTAAAGTCTGGGATTGTGATGCCTCCTGCTTTGGTCTTCTTCTTCAAAATTCCTTTGGCTATTCGGGGCCTTTTGTGGTTCCTTATGAATTTTAGGATTGCTTGTTCTAGTTTTGAGAAGAATGCTCGTGCAATTTTGATTGGGATTGCATTGAATGTGTAGATAGCTTTGGGTAGTATTGACATTTTGACAAGATTTATTCTTCCAATCCATGAGCAGGGAATGTCTTTCCATTTCTTTAAATCTTCTTCAATTACTTTCAAACGTTTTCTATAGTTTTCAGCATACAGATCTTTTACATCTTTGGTTAGATTTATTCCTAGGTATTTTATGCTTCTTGGTGCAATTGTGAATGGGATCAGTTTCTTTATTTGTCTTTCTGTTGCTTCATTGTTAGTGTATAAGAATGCAACTGATTTCTGTACATTGATTTTGTATCCTGCAACTTTGCTGAATTCATGTATCAGTTCTAGCAGACTTTTGGTGGAGTCTATCGGATTTTCCATGTATAATATCATGTCATCTGCAAAAAGCGAAAGCTTGACTTCACTTTGCCAGTTTTGATGCCTTTGATTTCCTTTTGTTGTCTGCTTGCTGATGCTAGAACTTCCAACACTATGTTAAACAACAGCGGTGAGAGTGGGCATCCCTGTCGTGTTCCTGATCTGAGGGAAAAAGCTCTCAGTTTTTCCCCGTTGAGGATGATGTTAGCTGTGGGCTTTTCATAAATGGCTTTTATGATGTGTAAGTATGTTCCTTCTATCCCGACTTTCTCAAGGGTTTTTATTAAGAAAGGGTGCTGGATTTTGTCAAAGGCCTTTTCTGCATCGATTGACAGGATCATATGGTTCTTCTCTTTTTTTTTGTTAATGTGATGTATCACATTGATTGATTTGCAAATGTTGAACCAGCCCTGCATCCCAGGAATGAATCCCACTTGGTCATGGTGAATAATTCTTTTTATATGCCGTTGAATTCGATTTGCTAGGATCTTATTGAGAATTTTTGCATCCATATTCATCAGGGATATTGGCCTGTAGTTGTCTTTTTTTACTGGGTCTCTGTCTGGTTTAGGAATCAAAGTAATACTGGCTTCATAGAATGAGTCTGGAAGTTTTCCTTCCCCTTCTATTTCTTGGAATAGCTTGAGAAGGATAGGTATTATCTCTGCTTTAAACGTCTGGTAGAACTCCCCTGGGAAGCCATCTGGTCCTGGACTCTTATTTGTTGGGAGATTTTTGATAACCGATTCAGTTTCTTCGCTGGTTATGGGTCTGTTCAAGCTTTCTATTTCCTCCTGATTGAGTTTTGGAAGAGTGTGGGTGTTCAGGAATTTGTCCATTTCTTCCAGGTTGTCCAATTTGTTGGCATATAATTTTTCATAGTATTCCCTGATAATTGTTTGTTTCTCTGAGGGATTGGTTGTAATAATTCCATTTTCATTCATGATTTGATCTATTTGGCTCATCTCTCTTTTCTTTTTGAGAAGCCTGGCTAGAGGTTTGTCAATTTTGTTTATTTTTTCAAAAAACCAACTCTTGGTTTTGTTGATGTGCTCTACAGTTTTGTTAGATTCTATATTGTTTATTTCTGCTCTGATCTTTATTATTTCTCTTCTTCTGCTGGGTTGAGGCTGCCTTTGCTGTTCTGTTTCTATTTCCTTTAGGTGTGCTGTTAGATTTTGGTTTTGGGATTTTTCTTGTTTCTTGACATAGGCCTGGATTGCAATGTATTTTCCTCTCAGGACTGCCTTCGCTGCGTCCCAAAGCGTTTGGATTGTTGTATTTTCATTTTCGTTTGTTTCCATATATTTTTAAATTTCTTCTCTAATTGCCTGGTTGACCCACTCATTCGTCAGTAGGGTATTCTTTAACCTCCATGCTTTTGGAGGTTTTCCAGACTTTTTCCTGTGGTTGATTTCAAGCTTCATAGCATTGTGGTGTGAAAGTATGCATGGTATAATTTCAATTCTTGTAAACTTATGAAGGGCTGTTTTGTGACCCAGTATGTGATCTATCTTGGAGAATGTTCCATGTGCACTCGAGAAGAAAGTATAGTCTGTTGCTTTGGGATGCAGAGTTCTAAATATATCTGTCAAGTCCATCTGATCCAATGTATCATTCAGGGCCCTTGTTTCTTTATTGACCGTGTGTCTAGATGATCTATCCATTTCTGTTGCTGGTGTTATTTTGATAAGGATTGCACTGAACGTGTAGATTGCTTTGAGTATTATTGACATTTTAACAACTGTTAAATTGTTCTTCCACTCCACGGGATGGTTTTCCATTTTCTTGTGTCTTCTTCAGTTTCTTTCCTAAGTTTCTGTAGTTTTCAGTGTATCCATTTTTCACCCCTTTGGTTAGGTTTATCCCTAGGTATTTTATCTTTTTTGGTGCAAGTTTAAGTGGGATCAATTCCTTGATTTCGCTTTCTGCTGCTTCATTGTTGGTGTATAGCAATGCAACTGATTTCTGTACGTTGATTTTATATCCTTCAACCTTGCTGAATTCATGTATAAGTTCTAACAGTTTTTTGATGGAGTCTTTCGGGTTTTCCACGTAGATTACCATGGTGTCTACAAAGAGTGAAATTTTGACTTCCTCCTTGCCGACTTGGATGCCTTTAATTTTTTTTCGTTGTCTGACTGCTGAGGCTAGGAATTCCAACCCTCTGTAATAACAGTGATGAGAATGGACCTCCTTGTGGAGTTCATGACTTTAGGGGAGAAAGCTCTCATTTTTTCCCCATTGAAGATGATATTAGCGGTGTGACCTTTATGATCTTGAGGTATGATCCTTCTATCCCTGCTTTCTGGAAAGTTTTTATTTAAAAAGGGTGCCATATTTTGTCACATGCTTTCAGGAACCTCTATTGAGAGGACCATGTGGTTCTTATCCTCTCTTTTATTAATGTCAGATATCACATTGATTAATTTGTGGATATTGAACCAGTCTTGCATCCCAGGATCAATCCCACTTGATTGTGGGGAATAATTATTTTAATGTGTTTTTGGATCTGGTTGGCTAGTATCTTGTTGAGAACTGTTGCAACCATGTTCATCAGGGAAACTGATTTGTAGTTCTCCTTTTAAGTGGGGTCTTTGTCCAGTTTTGGAATCAAGGTAATGCTGGCCTTGTAGAATTCGTTTGAAAGTTTTCCTTCCATTTCTAGTTTTTGGAACACCTTCAAAGGAATAGGTGGTGACTCTTCTTTAAATGTTTGGTAGAATTCCTCTGGAAAGCCATCTGGCCCTGGACTCTTTGTTGGGAGATTTTTGATTACAGATTCAATTTCTTTCCTGGTGATGGGTCTGTTCAGGTTTTCTCTTTCTTCCTGTTTCAGTTTTGGTAGTTTTATGTTTCTAGGAATTTTTCCATTTCTTCCAGATTGCCCAATTTGTTGGCATATAATTGCTCACAGTATTCCCCCCTTATTGTTTGTATTTATGTGGTGTTTGTTGTGATATCTCCTCTTTCATTCATGATTTCATTTATTTGGGTCCTTTCCATTTTCTTTTTGATCAGTCTGGCTAGGGGTGTATCTATTTTGTTCATTCTTTCAAAGGACCCTCTTCCGGATTAGTTGATCGGTTCTACTTCTTTTTTTAAAATCAATATCATTGATTTCTGCCCTAATATTTATTATTTCCCTTCTTCAGCTGGTTTTGGGCTTTATTTGCTCTTCTTTCTCCAGCTCCTTTAGGTGTAAGGTTACATTGTGTATTTGAGACCGTTCTTCCTTCTTTAAGAAGGCCTGGATTGCTATATACTTGCTCTTATGACTGCCTTTCTTGCATTCCAGAGGTTTGGGGCTGTCATGTTTTCATTTTCATTGGCTTCCATGTACTTTTATATTTCCTCTTTATTTTCTTGGTTAACCCGTTCATTCTATAGTAGGATGTTCTTTAATCTCCAGGTATCCATGGTCTTTCCAAATTTGTTCGTGTGGTTTCACAGATTTCTTGTCCAGTCCCCTGCAGGTGTTTTCACTTTCTCTCTCTTTCTCTCCAGCTACGTTCAGGGGAGTGCTTTTCTTGCACCATCCCCGTGGGCTGCACTCTCCCCCTTTCCTTTTCTCCGTCCTCTCTCTCCACAAACAGCTCCCTCCCCTCCCCGGCTTTTCTCTCCAGCAGTTCACCTATCCACACCACATACCTGCCATGTTCTGTGGCTCAAGTGATGCAGATTATTGTCTTAATGTTCAAATCTCTTTGCTAGCTGTTCAGAATGATTTGGTGCTGATCTAACTGCATTTCCAGGATGAGACAAGCTCAGGGTCTACATCTAGAGACCACGCTTATAGCGTTCAAACTCAATTTTTGGCTTACCTGAGGGTGGATGTGGCATCATCCCATTGTTCTAATAAGTATTTCTCCCACTTACTGGTGAGGATGAGTGTTCCTTGTTTTTAATATGCTTCCTGATCCTTCATATTTTTATCAGCTCTTTATTGGTTGTCTCCCAGAAGGAATACTTAGGGATGAATCAGGAGATGTGACCTTCCACTCAGACTGAGAAGTAACAAGACAGTTCATAAATCTTGTGTAGGGGAGTACTCTGGATGCAGGATTAGAAATTGCTGTCCAGCTTCCCTGTCTCTCCTTTTACACCACCCAAGTTACATTAACACGTCTCACACATCATCGCATCTTCCAAAATAGACATTTTCTTTATTTCAGCATCTTGTTTTTAGTGCCCATTCAGTGAATCAACTCCTTGAAATTTAACCACCCATCATAGCTCTTATCTGATACCAAGAGATTGGTCTTCAAGGGGGCATAGTTGGACACAACAAGATCCACAAGTGGGGCCATAGCCTCATTGACTACCATGCCCTGGGACTTAGATGTGTATGATTGATAGAAAATGTCCTTGACAGTCAGCTGAAGGGTTCCAGGCATAAAGGTGATTCCTGAAAATGGCAAACGAGAAGGCTTCAATCATATCTTTAAAGTAAATACCATTACCTTAACCATCCTGGCAGGCACATGAGATCTCTTTCAGTACTAGCCTTCTAGGCTATCACCTCTCCGTTGGGCCAGCAACCAAATAGCAGCTTTGGTAGAAATCGACTCTGAGCCCTCTGAGCATTGTTGCCATTACCTTTTCCTCTCAAGCGGTCAATAATTTACATGGGTAGGTGTCAGATTAATTGCTATTTGAAATGCAGCCTGATTTTGAAACTGTGTGATGCAAGGGGGTTGTGGAAACTTCCTCTATGTTGGTGCCTCTTGTGTGAAAATAGCCATTGCTGTGGATCCTGGATTTGCACTGAACACAAAAATTCCTTCCTCTTTTCTTCTGGCTGTTCGATAGTGTTTCTTCCATCCATTTATCACATATTTGGGGACTATTATGTGACTGGCACATGCAGTGTACATCTGTCTGCCCCAGGCTGTTCTATGATTATGTCAAGCAGAGGCTTCCCTTGATTTCACAAGCTTGGAGAATTAGAATATTTCTGGGAGCAACTGATGATGACAATGTCTGTCTTATACTAAAGCTTCCATACCCTATTACAGACCTATTGGTTTTGGAAAAGCATCTGGTGTACCAGTGTGGGCCTTGGCCACACCTCCCCCCTTTGTCTTTTGTGTCTCAGATGGAAATATCTTAAGGACAATAAAAAGAGTCCCTGTTCAAAACTGATGGTTGCCAGAGCACAAGAAACAACGAGTGTTGGCAAGGGTGTAGAGAAAGAAGAACCCTCTTGCACTGTTGGTGGAAATGCAAACTGCTGCAGCCATTCTTGAAAACAGCATGGAGGGTCCTCAAAAAGTTAAAATAGGAGCACCTGGGTGGCTCATTCAGTTAAGCATTCAACTCTTGATTTCAGCTAAGGTCTTTATCTCATGGTTCATGAGATTGAGCCCTGCCTCAGGTTCCACGCTGACAGCATTGATCCTGCTTGGGATTCTCTGTCTCCCCCCGCCTCTCTCTGCCCCTGCCCCCGCCCCCAATCACATACACACACTCATTCTCAAATGAACATTTTTAAAAAGTTAAAAATAGAACTGCCCTACAATTCAGCAATTGCAGTACTAGGTATTCACCCAAAGAATACAAAAATACCAATTCAAAAGGATACATGCACCCCGATGTTTATAGCAGCATTGCCTCAACAGCCAAAGTATGGGTGGAGCCCAAATGTCCATTGAACAATGAATGGATAATGAAGAATCGGTGTATATGTATATAATGGAATATTACTCAGACTACAGAAAGAATGAAATCTTGCCATTTGCAAAGACATGGATGGAAGTAGTTTATGAACTAGTTCATAAGTAAAATAAGTCAGTCAGAGAAAGACAAATATATGATTTCACTCACATGTGGAATATAAGAAATAAAACAGATGAACGTAGGGGAAGGGAAGGAAAAATAAGATAAAAACAGCGAGGGAGGCAAACCCTGAGAGACTTCTAACTATAGAGAACAAACTGAGTATTGGTGGATGGGAAGTGGTTGGGGGGATGGGCTAAATGGCTGATGGGCATTAAGGAGCCCACTTGTGATGACCGCTGGCTGTTATGTGTAAGTGATGAATCACTAAATTCTACTCCTGCAACCAGTACTACACTACATGTTAACTAAGTTGGATTTAAAGAAAATCTTGGAAGGAGGGGCGCCTGGGTGGCTCAGTCGGTTGAGCGTCCGACTTTGGCTCAGGTCACGAACTCGCAGTCTGTGAGTTCAAGCCCCGCGTCAGGCTCTGTGTTGACAGCTCAGAGCCTGGAGCCTGCTTGGGATTCTGTGTCTCCCTCTCTCTCTGCCCCTCCCCCGCTCATGCTCTGTCTCTCTCTCTCTTTCTCTATCAAAAATAAATAAACATTAAAGGATTTTAAATAAAATCCTGGAAGGAAAAAAATCAACGTTGGCAAAGATGTAGAGAAATCAGAACTTTCAAACACTGCTTGTGGAAATGTGAAATGGTACGGCTACTCTGGAAAACAGTTTGGCAATTTCTTAATAAGTTAAAAACTTAAATAAGTTAAAATTCCAAGCTATAAACCCAAGAGAATTGAAGACATGTATTCCCACAAAAACTTCTACATAAATGTTCATAGGAGCACTATTCACAATTCCTGAAATGTGGAAACAACCCAGTTGTTCATCAACTGGTGACCAGATACATCAAAGGTGGTAAAACCGTACAAGGGGATATTGTCTAGTCATCAAAAGCCATGCAGTACTGTCACATGTGTAGATGAACTTCAAGAACATTGTGCTAAGTGAGAGAAGCAAAAGTCCATGTCTTGTATAATTCCATTTATATGAAACCTCCAGAACAGGCAGAACCAAGAGACATAAGTAGATTTAGTGGTTGCCAGGGAATTGGCGTGGGAGGAATTGGGATATGGGCTTTCTTCTCAGAATGATAATAATATTTTAGACTTAGTGGTAATAGTTGTGCAACATCAGGAGTATAAAAAAAGCCACTGGATTGTCCATTTTAAAATGGTCAGAATGACGGCTTTTAAGTGTTGTCAATTTCACCTTTTTTTTTTACATTTTTTTCATTTTTTAGTATGTTTTAAATATGAAATTTATTGTCAACTTGGTTTCCATACAACACCCAGCGCTCATCCCAACAGGTGCCCTCCTCAATGCCCACCACCCACTTTCCCTCCCTCCCACCCCCCATCAACCCTCAGTTTTTTCTCAGTTTTTAAGAGTCTCTTATGGTTTGGCTCCTCCTTCTCTAATATTTTTTTAAAAAAATAAAAAATTGAAAGCTTCAAAAAATAAAAATAAAAATAACCAAAAAGGAGCATTTCAAACATAAAGAACAAGAAAAACATGTCCCTGGTTTCCATAAGATTAAAGTCATACAGCCTTGCGGATACTAAGACATGAGATAAAGTCTGTAACTTTCTGGAATGTCATTGGCCATGATGATTTATGACACTTCATGTGAAAAAACATATGTAGTCCTGCACTGACTGTTCCTTCCTCAGGGAAGTCTGTTCTTTGTGAAGATTTTGTATCCTGGGTGGCTATTTTAACTTGGGCTTAAATGAAAGTCTTCTCCCTTCTCTCTAAAATTAAAAAAAAAAAAAAAACAACTTTTATTCACTTTGAATCAACATAGTTGTTTTGTAGTGTTGTTCAACTCTCCTATTTCCTGGTTGATCTTTTGTGTAGTTGTTCTATCCATGATTCAAAGTGGGATATTGAAATCTCATACTGGGAAGTATACTTTTGAATAAAAAAGGAAAGTTTAGAGTAATGACGCTGCTTTCCTTGGTGACCCTTTCCCAAAGTATCGTCCTAAACTATTTTTTTTTAATTTTTTTTCAACGTTTATTTATTTTTGGGACAGAGAGAGACAGAGCATGAACGGGGGAGGGGCAGAGAGAGAGGGAGACACAGAATCGGAAAGAGGCTCCAGGCTCTGAGCCATCATCAGCCCAGAGCCCGACGCGGGGCTCGAACTCCCAGACCGCGAGATCGTGACCTGGCTGAAGTCGGACGCTTAACCGACTGCGCCACCCAGGTGCCCCGTAAGCAGAAGCAATACAATGAAAACAAAGGTATAGTCCCCCAGAGTGGCTTCTTTGCAGTGGGAATATGCATGTTGTGCTACCTCCTTGCAGCATCCTTTCCTGATTTTCTAGCTGAAGGGAGTTTCTTTTCCTTCTGAACTCCTTGTCAATTTACCGAGGACCTTCCTGATTGCATTAAATTGCTCCTTCCTCGATCTCATCTCCCCTAGGAGTGTTTCAGCCCCTCTGAGGGTCGAACTTTGTCTCAGTCATCCTTAGCTCCAGCTTCTTGCTCAGTGATTTTCATTCTATGGACTTTTGATAACATTTCAGAATACACGTTCAGAAGAAACGTATCATTGCTATTTGCCCAAAGAGTGGTTTTAAAAATGTATTATTTCACATGTGGTTTAGAGTATGGACTGTGGAGCTGGGGTCAAGATGGCAGCATGGGAGGGGCCTGAACTCACCTCCTCCCATGAACACAAGAATTCAACAGCTGCTTATGGAACAATTCCCTCTGAAAAGGATCTGAAAGATAGCTTAACAGTGTCTGTAAAATAACGGATAAAAGGATAACATATATGGAAACAGGAGAGGCAGAGACACAGTCTCACAAGAAACCCCACTCCAGGTGTGGTGACCCACAGTCAGGAGGATCTCATAATACAGAAGTTGTCCCAGAGGACTGAGGGGATTGTGAGCTACCTCAGGCACCCCAACTCTTGGGAACTACATGGCAAAGATGAGCCTCCAAGCATAGGGCCTTCAAAAAATAGGACTTACTTCCTGAAGTACTCAAGGGCTTCTGTTGAGCCGTGGTGTGGCTCACTCCTGTCTTGTCTTCTTTGTGCCTCCCACACCTGGCATTCTCAAGGATACCTGCTCTTTGAATGCTCTTTAGGGTTTTTTGTTTTTTAACTACAAGCCTATTCTCAGGCAAAAGCAATAGGCTGAGCCATTTGTGGGAACTTATAATGGCAAACACTTCATGGGAAACCTCCAGGGAACATGTGCTTTGAGTTTCCTAGGAACCTCCTAATTCCACAAAATATTTCTATTTTGGAGCCTCTCAGAGGCTAAGATTTCCTTGCGGTGATAAATGGCCTACAAGGTAGTTAAGCACTCTCTATGGATAATTTGTGTTTTAGTCTCACAAAAACACATATGTCTGACTCTATTACTGTGCCCATTTCACAAATAAGGAAACTGAGGCTCAGAGAGGGATGATATTACAAAAGTGGCAGTTCGTGGAGCTGAGATGAAACCTTAGGCCTGTTTATAGACCCCCACACAATGGGAAGAATTCAGGCATCAGATGGACATCCTTTTACCATCTCTCCATTCTGTGAATGACTGAGACTGGAATCCCATAGGAGCCTCTGTCCCAGGGGCTCCTCTCCCATGTCTTACCCAGTCGCACCCAGGCCAGGCAGCTCCAGTAGGTTTCTGGTGCTGGGGGCAGGAATATCATCAGTTGGTCCCCATGGCTGAGGGCCCATGTATCAGAGAGGATGCTAGCCACTTTCTGGGAGAGATTAATCATTCTTCCAGAGCTGCATTTGTCTTCTTCTCCTTTGGCATCATTGATTATCTCATTTAATCTCTTCAACAACACTAAGAAACGGGTACCATTAACATCTCCATTTGACTGATAACAAAACTAAGGTTTTAGCTAAGCAGTTTCCTCAAGGACATTTGGTTTTAGTGACAAGGCCAGGATTTAAACACAAACCTGTTTGGCTGCCAAGCCTGTGTTTTTAGTCACTTGCTAGAACACCTCTCCTGTGAATTTGTACTTTCTAGGGCCAGGCATGGATGGGGTTTGAATCTCATGATCTTTGGTTATGAAACAGACACCTTACCAGGGGGTCTTTGCCAACATTTCAAAGTTGAAAAACTTTTTTGGTTTTACCTTTTCAAGTTGGGACCTTTGGTTTAGCACATCCTTTATCAAATTAAAGTGTGGAGAATTGTTTTGCCTTGGGTCTTGGAGTCAGAAAATTTGAAGGTCCAAGTAGCAGTTTTTCTCTTTGGTCCTCATCAGGCACACCAGGTCACAGAGAAGATTTGAAACCAGCTCCACATTTGTCTCGGGGAACCACCTAGGCAAGTTGGAGAAAAGGCAGTGTGTCGGTACGTGTCTCAGAGAGATCATCTTTGAGGTCCTAGTGCTGCGAACGAATCCATAAGGTCAACAATTTCTTTATGAATACAAACAAGAGTCAGACTGCTGGAGAGAAAGAAATTGAACACAAATATCTACCGACTTCAACAACAGACTCTCTTAAGGGACTTGAGATATTGGGAGGATGGGGGAGCTGTTGTCTCTGTCTCCTCTGAGAACTGCTTACCTTTTGCAATTTCGATGCCAGCTCTGGGGCAGGAGGAACTTTCCCAGACTTGGAACAAACCAAGTACTGGATCACTTTCATTGGCTCCTAGGCCTAAAAGACAATCTCCTTTGCCTGTGGAAGGTGGGGCTTGGGGGCCATGAGGCAAAATGAAACAATGAATATATCTTGACTTTTAATAGTATGTCAAGAGAAATAGGCCACAGACTATAGTGCCAGGTGTGGTAGACTTTAAGATAACAGACACAGAAGTTGAGTAAGATTTTATCACAAAGTCTTGCACTGATGAAAGAGATTGCTCATCAGTCACAAGAGCACTGAGCCCTGAACACTGAACCCACAAAAATGTCAGGGTTTCTTTTAAAAACTGTCACATTGAAAGTCCTCTAGATATTGTCCCATAAGACTGTCTCATAACAAAGTTTGTAGCATTTAGATCTGGAGTGGAGACCTTGTGATACTCAGCAGAAGAGGGAAAGGTAGACCTTAGAGTCTCGAGTTAGCAAAATCTAAGAAGGTTATTTAAAAGGAGGTATTGATAATATACATTTCAAAGCAGTCCCAGTATTTAACAAAATATCGAACATGTATCCTTTGTTGGAATTTTAACTTCATTTTTCTAACTGTGTGATGTGTAAATTTATCTGTTTCAGGTGGTTGGCGCTCTTCTTCCCAATTCCCATCCACGTTTGCAAACATAGAAAAGAGTAAACAATGACTGCTTTGGGTTATTGATAGATTTATTCAAGTTCTAGAAACTCAGGATTAGTGATTTTCATTTGATGATACTGGCATATCATCAATGTACTCAACATTAGAACAAAAATACTTGTATCAAATCATGAGAGTTCAAATGCTGTTATTAGCTTCCTACTGTCTACAATACGAACAAATTCTTTAGAGTAAGGTCTGGTTAGATATAGGTTCGGTTGCTTCAACAAACACTCCCAGTAATTTATTCCTTCCTTCCTGAATAGTCTGGGCATATGCAGTCCATAGCTGGCTTAGCAGCTCCACCCTCTCAGGGACTCAGGTTCCTTCTGTGAAGGTGCTCCACCACCTCTAGGGTAGAACTGAGAGGACTCAGCATCATGTCCACATCCAGGAAGTGGGAAGTGAAGGTGGGAAAGGGGAGGACATGCCTCTAGCTTCAGAGAATAACCAGAAAGTTTTCCATATCACTTCTGCTCACATTTCATTGGTCTGAACTTAGTCGCCTGGCTGTACATAGCTTCGTGAGAGGCTGGGAAATGTGGTCTTTCTTTTTGAGTGGTTATGTGTTCAGACAGAAATAGGGCATTCCATTTCTATGAGAGAACTGAGGGCATGACTATTGAGTGACCACTAACAGTTTCTGTCAGGGTCTACCCCTTTGATTAAACAACTGTCCGCAAATACACACAGAGCATCATCCCCACGCATAGAACATTGTCATATTCAAGAAATATAACCCCCAGGTCTCCTAGAATGACTACATCTGGGTCAAAATTTAGTATCTCTTGTTACTCCTTGGTTCTCTCCATTCAGTAGGGATAGAATTCCTATCTGACAAACTACAAACTAAAGCATGAGTTATGTCTAGTCTCCAGACCAACCAATATCTATCCCTGGAGTAGGGTATTGCTATAAAAACTCCAATACTGGAAAGAGAAGAGTGAATAATGAGGTAACATAGGTCCCTAGCAATGATCCAACTCCCCTAGGCATGAATTATGACAGAACCCTGTCCTGGCACTCTTTGGGGCCTCAGTCCATTCAGTAGGTCCTGATTCTGCTGTCTGGGAGGCGTTGCTTCCTCTGCTGTCATCTTTAGCTTTTGTCTTTCCCTCTGGAACATTCTTTCATGTTCATCATCCTCTGTGGACAAATCTGAGGTGGATGTTTGGAAGAATATACCCTTCTTGAGGACAGGATGGCTTTTGCAGCCCACTTCCTGCTGCGCAGAAAGGGGATCATAAGGATTGTATTAGAGGTCAAACTAGTCTATGCCTTATTGACAATGGCGTTACAAGAAAGGATATGCTCTCTCCTCCCCATTTTCCTAGGCTATGGTTTCTTTTGCAAGCAAATTCCCTCAAACATTTAGGCTTCTGGTCTACTTTTATGTCTGTCAAATTCCATATGTAAATAGTCATCCTGAAATATTTTGTTCAGGCATAGTTTTGGGGCCTGAAAACTCTGGTCTTCTGTGTAGCTTGTTCTGGGATTTACCAAGTCTCCCTACTAAATCAATGACAGCTATTTTGCACTTAGCCAATTTACCTTGAGTCAGCCATATTGGGGAGGTGACTGAGAAAGGCTTGGGTGTCCTGTCCTGCTTAGGCTACCTATTGAAAGCCACTTGTAATTCCTTCAGTTTGGGGTGCAGAAGTTTTTGCCTCTCTCAGGCTTTGGAGGCACTAGTCACTCTCGTTGCCGCCAAATTGGATTGTCATCTACAGGCAGAAAGAGCTTCCTTAGAAGAGCTGTATACCCTTGAATCAGTGCTGGCAGACTGGCTGACCCTAGCCTGAGATCTGTTTGTGGCAAGTTCCTGGTGAAAGTGGCAAAATGCATCCCACAGACACCACGTTCCAAATATTACGATTAATTTCTTCTTGAGTTTCAGGTTCTGATGGCATGTGATCCGCCATGAGAATGATCATAGACAACAGCTTAGTGTTTTGTCACAACATAAAAACTGTCACCAGACTTGCCACCAGACTGTAATACCTGTGCCGTCCCACCTACTGCCTGCCCACCAAACCTATGCCACTTATGTTGGGTTCTAAACTATCAGCCACTCCCTTCTTGTATCAAATTCTGTAATAGTTTGGATATAGAGCGGGTTGCTCTAACAGGGGTATAAATAACCGTGGCTTCGACAAAATATGTATTTCTCTTTCATGTAACAGTCTAGGTATATGTTCAAACCCACAATGGTTACCCTATAGTGTCAGATACCCAGGATTCTGTATGGTTGCTCTGTGGTTCCTTACTGACAAGGTCAAAGATGACTCAGCACAGCAGATCTGTTTGCAGCGAGCAGGCAAGGAAAATGGGGAGGGGAGAGCATATCCTTTCTTTTAACACCATTGCCCATAGCACACCTCACTTCCATTTGCATTCTGTTGACCATAACTTAACACTTCCTGGTAATGTAAAGGCTTAGTCTACAAAGCCATGTACCCAACTAAATATCAGGAATTCTCTCAATATGAGAGAAGGTGGGAATGGATGTTAGGTGGCAACAAGCAGTACTGTTGACAAGTCAATAATCTTGACTCCACTCTTCACTTCCCAGCCTCTCCTCAACATATGGTCATCTGGGTTCTGGCCTTCACCTCCCAGTTGTATCCTTCCCACCAAGGTCATCCTGTCGTAGCTCAATGCAAGTTGTCTCTTGCCCTTCTCGATCCCACTGTAGCAACTGACCCATTAGACCTCTCCCTCTCTCCCAACCCCAAAAGCTAATCATCAAGACCTCTCACTTGTATGTCTGGAAACAATTGCCTCATCTTCCCACTACTTCCAGTCTTGCGCAACTAACATAGGCCAGGCCACCACCATCTCATGCGCAGCCTTAAAATTGGCCTGTTTACTTTTCCTGCCACCCACTTCCCTTTCACGTCAACCCATTCTCCATCTCCAATCAGAATGATCTTTTAACAATGAAAGCTCAGCAATCAGTCAGTGAATGATTGAAATTCTTCAATGGCTTCTCAGTACTTTCCGGAAAAAGCACAAAGTTCTTTACTGGTTTGCAAGGTCCTGCAGAAACAGGCTTTGGTTACTTCTCCAGCTTCATCTCTTAAAAGAAGCCTGTATTCTCTCCTCACCTTTTTGCTCCAGGTATACTGAAGTACCACGTATGTATCTATTTCCCAGGTCCTCTTGTATCTCTGGTGGCTGTTACTCTGTTTCAGGCATTATCCAAAGTCATTTTCACACATTGGAATTTTGTTCATTTATCTCTTTATTTTGGTCTTTATTTGCTTACTTATTTATTATTTTTGATGAATAAAAATTTTATGTATTTGAGACTTACAATGTGATAGGTTGATATATGCATACACTGTGAAGTGATAACCACAATGAAACTAGTTAACATATCCATCACCACCCATAGCTACTTTGTTTTTGTGGTGTGGTTAGAATGCTTGAGATCTGCTCTCTTAGTCAATTTCAAGTATACGATATGGTATTGTTAACTGTAGTCAACGTACTGTACGTTAGGTCGCTAGAACTTGTGCATCTTACAATGGAAAGTTTGTACGTTTTGATCAGTATCTCCCCCTTTTGCCCATCCTCCAGCCTCTGGTAACTACCCTTCAACTCTCTGTCTCTACAAGTTTAACTTTTCTTTAGACGAAGAGTTCACACCTGCATGAGATTATACAATATCTGTCTGTGTGCGTCTGACTAATTTCACTTAGAATCATGTCCTCTGGGTTCACCCACGTTGTCAGAAATGGTAGAACTTCCTTCTTTCTTCTGGCCAGATACTATTCCACTGAATGCACAGGCCATTTTTCTTTATTTTGATGGGCACTTAAAGTTGTTTCCATATCTTGGCTACTGAATAATATTGCAATGAACATGGGAGTACAGATGTCTCATTGAGATAGTGATCTACACCCAGAAGTGGGATTGCTGGATCATTTGGTATTTCTATTTTTAACTTTTTGAGAACCTCCAAACTGTTTTCCACAATGGCTGTACCGATTTACATTCCTGGAAATAGTGCTGAAGGGTTCACTTTTCCTCCACATCCTTGCCCACAGTTGTTATCTTTTGACTTTTGGAGAATAGGCATCCTAACAAACAGGTGTGAGGTAATAGCTCATTGTGGTTTTGGTTTGCATTTCCCTGACAATTAGCGATGTTGAGCATCTTTTCTTATACCGGTTAGCCTTTTGTATGTCTTCTTTGGAAAAAGTCTATTTGGGTCCTTGCCCACTTTTTCACCCTGTTATATGGTTTCTTTGCTGTTGACTTTGGGAAAATTGTAAGAGGAAACTTTATTTAAAATGGAAGTGTTGAATTACTCTATTGTATACCTGAAACGAATGCAACACTGTATGCTAATGAACTGGAAAGAAAATAAAACCTTAAAGAAAATGGAGTCAGGGGGCCAGAAGGGGGAAGCTCACAGGCTCTACCACGTGTCATTTCCTGCAGACCCACTGGAAGGAGACATATCTTGTAAGCTGACACTACTTCAGCTACTGCTATACTACCTCAGCAAGAGGAAGAAAGGTCTTTCTTCTTCCCCCATGATGGCCCAGCTGGTGACGGTCACAACTTAAGCAGTGAAAAGCCACTATACTTGGATCTCCCAGTTTACTCCAATGGACTTTTACTATATCATAGCCCTCCCGATTTCTTCCTTTCCTCTACAAAAGTGTTCCTCTCCTTTGTTCTCCAGACTTGCTATAGCTTCCTTCTCCCAAGGGGCAGTTCTCTGCTATTCCTAAAGAAGCCATTTTCTTTTCCTGGTAACATAACTGGTAGTTTTATTTTTAAGGTTAACTATTCATGTGAACTCCTTATTTGTTTTGTATATTAACTCTTTCTTGGAGATGGTCTGCACATGTATTCTCCGATTCTGTAGGTTGCTTTTCCATTTTGTTGATGGTTTCCTTCCCTTTCCTTCCCTGTGCTTTTTAGTTTGATGTGGGCCCAATTGTTTAGTTTTACTTTGACTTCGTATGCTTTTGGTGCCAATCCCAAAATCTCATTGCCTAGAGCATAGTCAAGGAGCTTTCCTCTTTGATTTTTCCTAGACGTATGATGGTTTCAGGTGTTACATTTAAGTCTTTAAGCCATTTTAAGTAGATTTTTGTGTATCATGTAAGGGAAGGGTTCACTTTCATTCTTTTGCATGTAGATATACAGTTTCCCAACAGAATCTAATGAAGAGATAGATTGTCTCCTATTCACCCATTGCTGGGGGTCACCTTTGGGGAGTCCCTTTGAATTTTTTTTTTCAACGTTTATTTTATTTTTGGGACAGAGAGAGACAGAGCATGAACGGGGGAGGGGCAGAGAGAGAGGGAGACACAGAATCGGAAACAGGCTCCAGGCTCTGAGCCATCAGCCCAGAGCCCTACGCGGGGCTGGAACTCACGGACCGCGAGATCGTGACCTGGCTGAAGTCGGACGCTTAACCGACTGCGCCACCCAGGCGCCCCCATGGAAGGGGCTTTTGAAAAGCCATGGTCACGCGGGGCGTCCTTTGTGAGCTATCAGGGTTGAAGGCAGCTGATTGGTGGAGAGAGAGCATAAAGCGTCTGAATTGCTATGGCAATGCTCAAACAGGTGAAGACTTGGATGAAGAGAGATCTTCGTCTGCTCCACCTGTTACTGACAGTCTACTTAACTGGCTACTGTGGCCTGCTCATCTAGTGATTTACTGACCTGCTGAGCTACTAACTTGTCTGAACCCTCCTCCCTCCCTTCTTGTACTTGATCTGATCCGGGTACTCTCCCTGACCCCCTTCTTCTCCTGCCACACCCCCCTCCCCAATCCCATCCCTATTTAAACCCCGCCCCCCCACCTCACCCCCTTTCCCACCCCGTCCCTTCCCCTCCCACCCCCACCACCTCCTCACCCCCATCTGCACCTCCTCTCTGGTGCCCAGGCGCCCCCTGAAAGGACCAGAATATGACGGTTCGGAAGCTATTTTTCTATATCCTCTTACTCGGGTATGCCGGTTACCCCAAGACAAATGTGAGTACACATCCGACATCAGTGACTTCTTCCTTTTGTATTTATTTATCTTTTTCAGACTGTGGTTAAAAAACCAGCTTTTTCATGGAGTCCTTGATGAGAACTCAGTTCTTTGGCAAAACCCATTAAGTCAGGGCAAGGTTTCTCGACCAGCATGTAGGGGTTCTGGCCACACCTGTCCACATGAAGTTGTGGATCCTGTCTGGGCCACTTGGTCCAAAAAGAGTAGTGTTGACAGGATGGAAACCTGAGCTTCATAATGTCAAGAAAGAAGGACATGGGAAGATACTAAAAGCCACTGAGATCTTTGTCTTAAATAAGGGGCTCGTATGATGTTTGAATTATACTTCCTTAAAATCATTTTTAAAAATGTCAGAAACTCGATTGAATAAGAGCCATTTAATAGTATTAATAGTATTTTATACTATTAGATGGCTCCTGGAAGGCCTGTCAAGATTCTTCTTCAAGCTTTGTAAGTTTAGAGTCCCTCTTATACGTAGTTAGTTTTCCTATCAGCACGTTGTTCACGTTTGTGAAGTTTGGTAGCCCTGGGAACCGTGGTGTCCGAAGTGTTGGTGTTGGAAAGTGAAATGTGGTTTGTGCTCTGTGCTTCCTGGTTTGTTCGCTTTTGGAAACTTGTGCATCAGCCCTCTCCCTCTGGTCTTAGAGGCTGCCCCCAAGGACTCTGTGTCCAACCAGGTAGCTGACAAGCTCAGCGTACATGAAGTGGCCTCAGCCTGCTTGGACATTTATAATAAGAAAATCACTAGGAGTGATGTGATCAGGAAGTGAATGCATTCTTGTCCTTTCTTTAGCCAACTATGTGCAGAGTGTTGATTTACCCAAAGCAAAAAGGGTCTTGAATGTCCTTAGGATTGTCCAACTATAAAGAAATACCTGGTTGCCAGTGTGAATGTTTCGTTCTATCATTAAAAAGCAAAACCTGTACTCCCAAGAGCCTGAGACAGAGACACAGGGGACACCCATAGAGAAAAGTAGATTTCTTGAGATTGGCATGCACCAGATTCTCAGAGAGGGATCTGCAACGTCCCAAGTCAGGAACAACCTAAATTGAGGCAGAATCCTCTCACATGAATACCTCCAGGCACAACAGAATCTATTCTGTCTCTTTTGAGTCTACGAAGGAGGAAATTTCTTGGTTCTGTTTATTGCAATTTCCCCCTTCTACCTAGGCTGCATCTCATAGATCAGTTCAGCTCTCTCTCCCTCCCTCATTTCTGAATTCGTGCACAAACTAACTTGTCTTGCATTTCCTACCTCCACCTGGTCATGACCATTGTCTGTGGGAACCAAGTGTTACTGGCTCCCTTGGATCTAATCTAGTTAACGGTAACTAATCAAATCAGCATACAGATAGCTGGCAGAGGTATCAAGAGTGCCCAGGACTTAGGATGTTTACCATTCATGTCAAGATGGCCTCTGTCTTTTGATCCCCATGATCACTGTGCTGACGGCCCCTGGTCTCTTGCAGACACTGGCCACTCAAAGACAGTGTGCATTTCCCACCAGGACGCAATTTAGTGACCTCAGTTCTGAGAGCTGAAGATACAAATGGTACACATTTTGGAGGCTACTTTCTAGAGAGGTTTATTGGCACAAAATTGATTGATTTAGGTGCAACACTATGAAATAGGAACTTGAATTGGTTGTATTGGCTATTTGGAGATGTGTGTTCAAGTAACTTAAAACCTCATAGATTTCATCAAAATAGACAAGATCACCTGATTATGCAAATCTTTATTTAATTCAGAAATCTGACAATTTGGGCTGTGATTCAGATTCAAAGTAAACCTTGAACGTAAAACCTTATGGGGAGCCTGGGTGGTTCAGTCAGTTAAGCATCTGACTCTTGATTTTGGCTCAGGTTTGTGAGTTTGAGCCCAGCATCAGGCTGTGTGCTAACAGCGTGGAGCCTGCTTTGGATTCTCTGTCTCCCTCTCTCTCGTTCCTCCCCCGCTCTCTCTACTTTCAAAAATAAATCAACATTAGAAAAAAGAAAACCTCAGTGTTTTTAGAAACTCAACAATAATGTAGAATTTATTTTTGCTGGAATAATCCCATATTATTATAAGAGCAGCTGCACATCTCTCAGTTATATCCATATCTGTAAACATCGGTCTCTATAACAGTCTCATTTGAATCTCTAGTACATTTTCATTGTTACTTTCTCCCATCCTTCCGTAAATTTTGGGGTATTTTTGGAAATGTTCCAAAGGATTTTATCCAGGTACTTCATGAATGTACAACAGAAGTCATTTACTTCTTGTCTACTAAAAGGGTAAGGAACAATGAAGCCATCACCACAGTAAGATCGTAAACACAATCATCACTCCTACAGGTTTGCCCCTGCTCCTTGGTAAGCCTTCTGTCCTCCCTCTCCTTCAGGAGGAGGCATTGGAGAGGTGTGCTTATAACCTCCTGGAGGCTGGTTGAAGGTTTATAAAAATGATTCTTGGTGACAGATATTATAAATGTCTTTGCTATTCCTCATTATCTCAAATATTATTTCAGCTTGTCCATATTTTGGCTGACCATTTCCGTCTTGGCTCTCGTGTCTTCGGAACTCTGTGGAAGCTTGCCGTTATTACTGCCACCGTTGCAATTTGTGCATGTCTTATTTACCTCTGGAGAGTTGTCCTTGCTGTGAGTATACTAAAATACCTTACAGATAGGCTTTTAAGCATAAGTAAGCAGAAGTTTTTTGGTAAGCACAAATTTTTTACTAGACCATTTGTATGCACTCAGTACTTCAAATTTCCCTTTAAGCACGGCATTCATTGCATCCCACAAATTGTAGTAATTCCAACATTCATTATCATTTAGATGGACATATTTTTACAATTCTGTGAAATGTCTCCTTGACCCTCTTCTTTTAGAATTTCTCTAGTCTATCTCTATTCTCTATCTTCTATTAGAATATCTCTCATATATTTTGTAGCTTTTCAGTTGTCTTTCTATTATTGATGTCTAGCTTACATATGTGTTCTGAGAACGTATTTTCTATGATTTTGTTGACTTCAAGTGAAGGTGTATTTTATGACCCTGAATATGGTCTGTGTCAGTGAATGTTCTATATGAGCTTGAGAAGAATGTGTATTTTTCTATTGTAGAAAGTGTTCTACAGATGGTCATGGATCTAGGTGATTGGTGATGCACTTCAGTCCAACTGTGTTCTTATATTTGAATATCTTTATGCTCAATCTGTCAATGACTGATAGAGGGTGTTGAATTCTTTCAGCTCTAATAATGTATATGTCTACTTCTCCTATCAGTTGTATCAGTTTTTGCCTCATGTATTTTGGCACTCTGTTGTTAATGCATGTACATTAAGGATTATGTTTTCTTGGAGAATTAAGCCTTTATTATTGACCTCAGTATCTCCAATAATTTCCCTTATTTTGTACATGTTTTGAAGGACAATTTAATTGTTCACAGAATTCTAGGTGGATGGGTTCTTTTCTTTTAACAGTATAAACATTTCATTCTTCTTGATTGCATCGTTTCTGAATTCTGAGTATTTTTTGTCCTGGTTCCTCTTGGGTAAGGTGTTATTTCTTCCATCTCCCTGCAACTCCAGCCCCCAACACTACCCCTTAGCTTCTTCCAAAATTCTTTGTTTTCAATTTTCTCTTGATTGAATAGTATATGTCTAGGGATAGTCTTGTGTTTTTTGTTTTGTTTTGTTTTGTTTTGTTTTGTTTTTGGTTTGGTTTGGTTTTTTTGGAGGGGGGTATTTATCCTGCTTGAAATTCTTTGAGTTTCCTGAATCTGTGGTTTATGACTATCATTAATTTTGGAAAATTCTCAGTCATTTTCACTTCAAACGTATAAGTAGGTATTCCCATTTTGTGTATGTTACACCTTTTGTCATTGTCACACTGGTCTTGGATTTTCTCTGTTGTATTTTTAATTTTTTTGTGTGCGTTTCTGTTTTGGGTGTTTCTAGCTGACATTTCCTTCTGCTTGTTGAGTCTTTCCTCAGCTGTGTTGTGTGTGTTAATAAATCCAACAAAGGCATTCCTTATTTCTGTTATGATGTTTTGGATTTCTAGAAGTCCTTTTGGATCCTAGAGTTATCGTTTCTGTGCTCACATTCACCACCTCTTCTTGCATACTGACTACTTCTTCCATTAGAGTCATTATCCTATTAATCAGAGCGGTTTTACATTCCCAGCCTGATTATCCCACCATCTCTGCCATAGGAAGTGTGATTCTAATGCTTGCATTCTGTGTTCAAAATATGTGGTTTTTCCTTTTAGGGTACCTTGTTAAGTTTTTTGGGAAGCTTGGGGTCACGTCCGTGTCTCAAAAAACTGAGGTGAAGGCTTTTAGTGTAAAGTTTTGTCTTTACCTAGGTTTTAGGCTGAGTTTACTCCCCTATGAGACAGGAAGGAGGAAGAGCACTGTAGTTGAGTATTTCCCTTCATCTGTATTGCTTGTCTTCAGAAAAACCCCATTAGGCTTTGGAGAAATAGTTTCTCTGGAGGGCAGGCCTTCTTTTAAAAAAAATTTTTTTTCCAACTTTTTTTATTTTTTTATTTTTGGGACAGACAGAGACAGAGCATGAACGGGGGAGGGGCAGAGAGAGAGGGAGACACAGAATCGGAAACAGGCTCCAGGCTCCGAGCCATCAGCCCTGAGCCTGACGCAGGGCTCGAACTCACGGGCCAGGAGATCCTGACCTGGCTGAAGTCGGACGCTTAACCGAATGCGCCACCCAGGCGCCCCCTGGAGGGCAGGCCTTCTAAGCAAGAACAGAACAGCATGAGTTTATTTATAAGTGGCTGTTTTTCCTCTTTTCCTGCCAATTTAGAAATCTTTCCCTTCAAAAAGAAAATATGCATATTAAGTATTTGTAAGGCCATCTCTCTTTCCATTTCCCCTGCTTAGGAAAGGAAACATGTGACATTAAAGGACTATCCATGGTTTCCTGTTTGCCCTCCGTAGATACACTTTCCTATAACAACATTTTTATGACTCACTTTTTGATACCATGATGATATTCCAATATCCTGGCAAGATGTTGCGGCCTGCTTCAGCATCACATCATCATTCAAAACTTTCAAATAGGGATATACGTCCTACAGATCAAGAAAATGTGTCTTTCCCTTTTGTTAAAGTAGAGTCTTGCCTAGATTTTATTGAGCTCTAATTCATCAGGGGATGACTTGGGTCTGGGTGTTACTGGACCACCCAGACCAGGTTCTCCAGTCTCAGTGTCTTACTAATGAACACTGATCGAAAGGGAAACAAAGCAGGTGGCGTTTATTAGAGATAGGTTGTATACAGCGGAGCCACCGAGAAAGAGGAATATCGCTCCCCCAAAGGGTGGTGTGCCAGGCTTATAAAGGCACTTTTCCAAAGGGTGAGGGGCTGGGAGTGGGGAAGCATCCTTCAGTCCCACAGTCATTATCTTAGGGTTGTTACTTTTCAGTGGACACAAGACAATCACAGGATGTCTTTTTCCATGGTTGACGTGCTTTTAGTGCTCCTAGAAAATAGAAATCCTAGTGCAGTCAGGCTTTAAATTGTTATGTCTACTTTTGCCCAGACAACCATTACTCCCTAATACCTGTTCTCTCTTTGGTTCACTTTTCCAGAAGTCTCCAGTATGGAAACTGTTAACCCTTGCCTTAGACCAGTGCCTTTACAAGAATTAAGTTCCTCTTGCTTTTCTTATACCTTCTCAACGGGAGCCCTTTTTGCTTTGTTTTTGAAATGTTAGCCATCATTTCTTTTGGTGCCTGTGCTTTTGCCCTAGCCATGTTCCACTCTCTTTCTCATCTGATGATGTGTTTTTGGAAGACCCTCTGTTTTTAGTGATCTAGGAAAATCATAGCACCTGACATGTTGTAATTGTTTATTGATTCGGAAAGCAGCCAACCCTGTGTAACATTTCAGAAAGCTTTCTAGAGAATGAAAGAAGCGTGTCTTCATACAAAGGTTTTCCTTTTCTTTCCTTGCCGCTTCCTTCCTCCTTCCCATCCCTTCCCTTTCCTTCTCGCCCCCCTCTCGTCCCCCTCCATCTCTCTCTCTTTCTCTATCTCTCTCTCTGTCTGTCTCTTTCTTCCTCTCTCCCTTTCTTTTTTTCTTTTTTTGGCATTTCAAATGATCCTGGGTTCTGGACTTCATTGTGGATATTGGGTTTGACTACAAGAGAAAAAAAATCAGACAAATATTTTATTTATGTATTTGTAAAACTGTCCGCCTTATGCACTGACAGAATTGAATATTTTGATATTTATTTAATATAATGTAAATCTACCTTTTGGTCAAAATAAGCTCTGAATCTTTATGCTTTTATCAGACATGGTTTATAAAGAATCATGAACTAAATATGAAATTCTACTTTTTTATTATATTAATGTTATGCATTCATTATGCTGACCAAAATGATCATTGTAATTTCATTGGATGACATTTCAGTATTTTATCAGGAAGAATAAGTTTTTACTCTTACTATGTTTTGACCTCAAACTTAATTTTGTTTCTTCCTCTCTCAGACAGAGCCTCCAGTATATCCAGGTAAGATTTTAGGTTTGAGTAGTCTTTGTAATTTTTTTTCATTACTCGTGTTTGGTGTGGGTTTTAAGTTTTTAACTAGGGATAAATATGGTGACTTCTGATGTCTAATTGACTTGTTAACTCTTGAAAATCTTTCTCTTCCCTGTTAGAGGCTAAGGGACAATGTGGAGGGATTTGCCTCTCTTAAGACAAGAGACCAGGGGAGGAAAACAGCACAGGAGGAAGGAGAACAGAATGAGTGTAATTTTGCATAGAAATGATTAGGACAGAAGTGATGATATGAGCCAGAGGTGTGGAGTGAGTACTTTGCCATGACCTGGCTTTTGGTGAAATGTGAAGATGAGAAAACCCTCTTTGAGTCTGTCAAGAAGCCTAAGCTTAGAGAAGAAGCCAGGTATTGCCAGGCAGGGTGTGTGTCGCAGGAGAGGGTTAAACCAAGGTTTTGAGTCTGAGGTGGAGGGAGCCATTCATGCCAGGGGAAAAGTGAACTTGATGCAAATGGGGGACAATCTATTCTGCACGGACCCCATGGACTGTGGTGATTCTGTGGTGCTGTCTGTTGAGAGGCAAGGTGGCTACCTGACACTTAACAGGCCCTCAAAGACTGGTTGGTGTTTATCACTGTAAATGCAGCGGTGGTGGTGATGAGAAGAGTGATCTCGGGGCATGAGAGCTCTCACATTGGGCCAGTGTAAGAGGAGTTTGCACTTTGTGTCTGTTAGAGGAGTCAGTGTTCTAGAGCTTACATGTATAGGAATTTCAGTGAAATGAGGTTTCTTGGGTTTAAAATGCTGCTGAAACTTGCTTTCTTCAGGCACAATGAGAAAGCTAAAAAGTTAGTTACACCCATGTGTCAGATCATGTGTCTGTGCTGCTAATACAGTGGGATTATTTGATGTCACTGGTTTGGTGACAACCTTAAAAATTGTTTTATCTCCTTTTAGTTAATGTACAGCAAAAAACTGCAAAGAGCAACACGTTGGAGAAAGAAAACACAGAGCTGGCTGAAGCAATATCCATGTGGGAACAGAAGGTAGCATTGCCCTTTCAAATATTTCTTGTGACTTCATTTTGATTAGTTTTACCTCTTGTAGTTCATCCTACTGACCTATTTCATGTGTTCTATATATACTTCCAATTCAAGACAAGCTTCACAAATGTAATAAAAAACTACCTTTTTATTTGTGAAAGGAGTCACACATCAGACATAGGCTTATCTATCACGATGCTATTTTTGAATTCTGATTCCTTTTTCATTTGTTTTGTATATACATCAATGAATTAAAGATACATCTTCAAGAAGCTAAGAGAGAAAGTAACATTCACTCTGCTGAAGCTCTTAAGTTGAAAGTCAGAATCCTTTCTTTGCCTGGATTGCGTTCTAAAAACACAAGTAAAATTAAGGAATTGTTATGACTCATTCAACATGTTCTGTTGAAGGAGAACATCAGAAAAGTTGAGCACTTCAATAAAATTTTAAATGACACCCTTCAAAGTGCACATGCTACCTTGCAATCAGAAAGAGAGAGAGAGAGAGGAATGTCAAGAATCAGGGAGTGCTAAGAGTTGGCTGCTTTTACTGTAATTTGACTTTGGAGGCTTTTTGTTCATTGGGTGAGGTGAGCATAGCATATTCGCTTGCTGTTTACCATAGTAGAGAGTGGGCCTCTGGGAGACAAACCTCCATCTGCACAGCTGGCATTTCACTAGGACCACCATGAGGAGTTTGCTATTTCAAGGACTAGGAAGTATCTTTTATTTTCACAACTAGGTCATTACCACATCATTCAGACCTGCCCTCCAAGATAGGGAGAAAATCCCCCAAGATAGTTGAGAGATGAAGGGCAATAGCAAATTGTATACTGCCTTCTTCTCTTAATGCTCAACAACGTTCAGTGTGCATAGAGGAATATTCTCCTAAGAAAGCCATTTGTGAGCCCTTTGACTGGAACTATTTTCCATGTTCTTTGCCTTCTCCTTGTTGTATTTATGCCCCAGGATCTTTCTTTGTTGCCATGCACAGTCCTGTTGCACTCACATTGTTGTGCGATCATTATTTCTTGAATGTATTTTCTCATATGTGTCCTAAAGTCAGAAGATGCAAACGGTCAGTTGGAGGAACTGAGAGCCTGGAGGTCCAATAAACGTGCACTGGAAGGTATGTTGTCTGTTGGGGAGAAATCCCCATATGGTGGCAATGACTTTGCATTGGGAAGGGAAAGAATGCCTTCTTGCCTTCACACTAGTTGCCCTTTTCCTGTCACCCCAAAACCAAGTCTCAGGTCATATGCACATGCACAAAATAACCATTTTTTTTTACAGCAAGGATAAAGGACGTGGAAGACATTCGTAATGCTTTGAGTTCTACTAAAGCAATCAGGGAAGAAACAGCCAAAAGCCTGAAGGAGAGAGGAGACGTCCTTGATGAATTCTATGAAGAAAGAAAAATGGCTACAGCAAAGTAAGACGTTCATGTGATAATGGTCCCGAGTACTGTTGTATGAATGAATGTGGTGGCCGCTATAGATAAATATATTTCTTCTAGAATTGGATCCAGAGTATTTTTGCCAAATGCATTCAGGAGAATTGTGCCTGCCCTTCCTACCTTGCTTCCTATAACCTGCATTTTCCTTTCTGTCCTTAGTGCTTGTCACACATTCTTGTGTCATGTACTTGGGGTAGAAGAGGGAAGATACTGGCATTAAGCACACTGATAACAGGATCCCCTCTGGATCCATTTACATTGGCCTATAGGTTTCAATCCCATCCCATTGTCTTATCAGCCGGGAATTAGGTGATCTTTGTTCAGCACCAGACTTGGGTCAAACATATTTAGGGAAAACATTGACTTATCTTGCTGCAGAAACCATGGGAGTTTCTTTCTAGACTGTGGGTTGGGATGGCATCAGTACTGCATCTCTTCATCCAGTCTGCAAGGGAGACTCGTATGAAATGTGTCTTCATGGGTTCATTAGAAATTTGGTGCACCAGGTGCATGTTTCTTCTTTGGTCCAGTATTTCCTTTTGTTCTCAGGAGGAGGGCCTTTAGAGCCCCTCATTCACATTGAAAAGGAAATGCTTCCTTGTCTTCCCTGGAGACTCAGCTTCTGTTAGTCCTTTCCACACCCGGGGTGGAGCCTGCTCTGTCTCACTGGCATGTTGTTTTTGTTAATTTGTAAGCTCTTTGTGGGAGCAGGTAGAGCACCCTGACCACCTTTCTATCTTCACCCCCTTACAACAGAGCCTCTACATTACAGCCCCCCCAGAAAACATTTGCTGAAGGACTCCCTGAGAGGCCAGAAGGAAATGCATGTACCTTTCTCTGTCTAGTGCTTTTGTGTCCACTACTAACAGTCTTTCAGTTTTGCATGTGATTCTTGAGTACATCCGGTGCCAAGTTGAAACCCTTTAAAGCAACACCATGGACAAAATAGTCTGAGGGCAACACAGCAAACCAGCCTTTCTAAGCATTTCCCTTTGCTGCCTTCACTGTCAATGAACTGAGTCTTGTTAAAGTAGACTGAGTCCATGAAGTTGATAGTTTTCCATCTGAAATCTGTTTCCTGAAGACAACAGCCTGACTGTGGGACAGTTCACACCATGTTCTATTTCAGCATATATTGCCACTCTAAGATTGGCCTTTCCCTCCACCAGGATCTTTGAAAGAGTGGGCAGGGGTTGCACTCCTGAACCTTAGTGGTGTATGGGAGTGATTTGCAATGCTGGTGAAGCCATATCCTGGAAGGCTGTCTTTCATGCTCAGTGTCTGTGTCAGGGTACAACTTCTGGACTGAGATTCAGTGCACTGCCCCATGGAGGTGTAAGGCAATGATGATCCCCTGCCTCATCCTAATGGGTACAGTTGGTCAGGCACAGGTTTTCACACTGACCTGAAATAGGCCTTCTCCATCTCAAACAAAAGACCAACTCTGGGAAGGCACAAGGTGCAATGTTATTTGATGACTTGACGATGAAGGAGTAGAAGCAGAGAACTAGAAAGGCGGCTCTGATTGTAGGCCACTTGGCAGCAGACGGAGGTTGAATGTTCTCTACCATTAAATGGGGTCTTCATTTCTCTGACTGTGTTGTCAGTCTGTGCATCGTTGGGGGAGGGGATAGGGATATGTGAATCTAGGCTTTAAGAGAGCTGAGAAGGAAAAAGGCAGAATTTCTGGACCTTGGCTACTGGACTATGTATGTATCTTTCCCATCGTAGGAATCTGGATATGACAAACTGTGAACTAGTGGCAATGAAGAATCAGATGGCAACTGCAGAGGAAAATCTGAAAAAAGCTACAAGGGACATAGACAAGTGCAAGTGAGTTCAGATACTAATTAGCAGCGGCTCATGAAACCCCTGTTCGTTTCTTAGTTCTAACCTTTGTACAATGGGTAGACTCCATGAATATAGTAATACAAACACAAATTCAGAGGACGTATCCGTAGAGAATTAACAGATAGGAAAAGATAAGTATTAGAAAGAATAAAACAATTAAGCTACTAAACATTTCTGGGTCTCCAGCATTGACCTGCCCATGTAGAAACTTCATCCATGCCAACGTTCCTGAGGGGTGGTGTCAGTTGTCATAATCTAGAGGAAAGCAGTGTGTCATAGGATGAAATCCTATCCATCAACAAGGTAGTACCATCTGATGGTCCTGGTCTTTGCAACCCTAGGAAACCTGGTGAGTACACAAGTTAAAGGAGAATAGAACTTTATGTTGGCTTTATGATGAAAGTCACTTGTCACATGATGAATTAGGGCAAGATTGCAAATGGAAAAGAATTCTATGACCTCTGAACCCTACGGGCATGGAATAATGAGTAAGGAGATGGAACAATAGCTTTGGTTCTGTACATTTATAATTGTGTGAAAAGTGTTTCATGTGAAAGGATAAATTGTATTGGGGAAAGATATGAGGATGACGGGAACATGAGCAGATTATTTATAATCCTACCTAATATTAGGCCTTATTTGACGAAAACAATTGTATCTCACAGACAGGAAATTGAACAAACACGAGAACAGCTGCAGAAGGCAGAACTCACCTTCACACACCAGGTAACGTGAGTTCTGCCTGACATATTGAACCCTTAGTACCTCATGTGGTTGAGTGTAGTGGCCCTTGGAATTCCCAAACATGGACTTTTCATTGTTGCTTTTTCAGGTCGCAGTTTATGAGCGTAATGCTGCGGAAAACTGGGTAAGTGTTTTCCTTTTTCCTCCTCTCTCTTTGGTGCACAGTCTGGCACGACTGAAGGTGGATGTGTTTTTCTCCCCTAGATCAAGACTCAGATCTGGGAGACGAAAATGGCGGGACAGAGCCGGGAGATCGCCCGCTTGAAATACAGGTGTGGGAGCGTGACATGAGTTTTTATGGGTGTTTTGAGGGATGACAGCGGTGCCGTTTAGTGTGTAGTCAGAGGACGTGGCATTGCAACTCTTATGGAAGTCCATTCTTTTTCTGTATCCAAGACTGGTTGGGATGGAAGGAGAGAGGCTGGTTGAGGCATACAGGAGGTGGAGACCAATGCCTGGAGGTCCAGAGATGCAGAACGCTCCGAGGAGAGGTAAGGAGCACGTGGTGATGTGCAGCAGCCTAATTTCTGTGGCAGAGCCTTTTCCTGTGGGTGATCATCGTGTGTCCTGGAGAGAACCACAAACACTAAGGACAGCAGGTGGTCTGAAGGGGTGACAGAAGGGTGTTCTCCTCTGGTACTGCAAGCAGTGAGGCACTTGTCCCTGGGACTGTTGGAGCTCATGCCCCTCCTCTGACTGTGACCCTCCCACCTCCTCTAGCATCCCCCTGTCTGAAGAGCCTGGAAAGGATGATAGGACAGGGGCCTCATCCTTCTTCCCACCCGGACTCAATGTGAAGACTTTAGTTTATTTGAGGAGAAGGTCATTTATTGACTATTTTTAATGTTCCTTTATTTTTATTGTTGTGAACTGTAGACCTACATTCCTGAATCCAAGCTCCAAATGGCTTCGCCCTCTGATGTTATCAGTGCACCTCTGCGGCTTCACTGCTAAACATCCATAGTTTTCCTTTACTCCTTAATATAATATCAGTCAAGTTCAGTTCCATTCAGAAATAGTTACATAATACCGGCTCCCACGTGGAAGGCAGCTTATAGATAAGCTGAAAGACTGAACAATTTGCCTGGAGTCAGAAGAAACACACCCATGCTCTTCTGTGGAGGGTTTTTTGATGTTATCCACCAACTGACGCTCTCGTTTTAATTTTTATCTGAAATGAGATGCTGAGTTATTACCCCTCATGTGTATTGAGAAATGGCTGTTTTGGTGACGATTTCCTGATTTCTCTTTGAGCTGCCCTGTTGAAAGTTATTTGACTAATTATGAAGAACATGAGCCAGGACCCTATGGTTTCTTCATTAAGATATGATGGGATAGATCTCCCCCTTATCACTGGGGTCAACTGAGGCTTGTGGGTTACTCTCTGCCTCTCCTCCTGGTCCTGAGTGTGGGCAAGAGTTTAACACGACACAAAATGTGGTGTTTGTGTGAATTCTGCACAGTCTACTAAAATCAGAGTAAACCTCTATCCCTTTTAGAGCCTTCAGCCGAAGCTGGTGTCACTCCCATGAGTCACAACTACAAGCAGTCTACCAACAATGCCGAGAAGGACAAGGTAAATGCTGTGGACATTTTCAGTTGTAAGTCTGTCAGGAAACCCTCATTTGTGGAACAGCATGCTCTGCGGCCTTATCCCTGTTTTGTGTGTTGTGTGATATGTCTGCCTGTTTATATTTTCCAAATGCACAGCCTTCACCCAAGAGTCTACAGGCTGCTTTCTTTTCAGCCTGTCATCTTTTTTCTGGTCAGTTTAGTAGCCAAAGGAACTTAGAAGTTGACCACCTTTATGGCTTTTCCCTTGTGTTCAAAATAACAACAACAGGAAGATACACTGCACTCTATAGCAAAGTCTCTAAGCTTGTTGACTCCTAACACACTACCTCTCTGTGGGATCAGTGTTGTTGTTATTTTCCTCTTTCTGGTCTCACTATTCATGTGTGAAGACTGTCTGTTCATTGTAAACGTGAAAAGACTTCCCTCCATCTTTATATTGTGTGCCTTGTACAATTTATGATGGTTTTAGACAACGTCATTGTCATAACTCACCACCTTCACGTCTTCATGGGTAAATGAAGTGTTTGGAAGCCTTTCAAGCAGTATCTTAGGTAAAAGTATTCTGAACACAAGGTCCTTCAGTTTTATTCATATAAGCAGGTTCTCTTGTGTCTCCAGTCAGGGTTAGAGCTGATACCATCGCTCATGACACATCCCTGGAAGTGTATACCAAAGTCAAAACACATTTGCATTAATTCTGTTTCCTGAATGTCTGCCTCTTTTTTCCCATACGATGTATTACTCTGTGTCTTGTAGTGTACACAAAACCAGAATTCCTTATGAATTCAGGTGAACACTTGGGGGCCTAGTACTCATTGATGTGTAATATGTTCCGCACAGCAAACATTTCCTCAGGTCCCCTACAAGACTCCAGGCATCCCCAACTCCCGAGTGGTTTCTTGGCCTTTGACAGCACTTGCAGAAAGTAGGAAGACCTCTTTCTCAGCGAGGGAAGCAGAGGGGGCCAAGAGTGGGGCCGGCAGGCAGAACTTGTCCCCAAGAGTAGCTGTGATTTCATGTGCAGAGAATGAGCTGTGTATTTGCAGTCCATTTTTCTGTGTTCGGAATAAGCCAAAAACAGAGCTTTTGCCGTCCCTGTAGTGGAGGGATGCAAAGTGATCCTGGACATGGATGTCCGCCTGTCTGGAATATGCTGCTTCATTAGTTTGGAATTACTTATTTAATCCTGTAAGATGGCATCATTTTGTTCTAAATTCTCAGACCTGGGCAGGGACATGTGGTGACAGTAGTTTAACCGCCTGCGTTTAGTTGCCTAAGCTGTAGGTGGTACCCAGTGGCAGGGACAGAGTTTTCAGGTACTGATGCTACTCTCTCGGATCCTGGTGGCAGAGAAGGGGGCAGGTGCTGACCCGTACTTCTATGGGTTTCAGCTGCTTTGGGGATTGGTTCTCTTGTGTGGCATCTGCACATAGCTGTCACTTCTGTTCTGCAGGGCAGTGTGGATCCGTGGCGACCTCCTCCATCAACTGGAAGATTCTGCACACCCTACCCTAGAGGCCACCGTATGATCTCCTGTGCACATCCACCTCCTGTGCCAGGTTCGGGACCATCCCGAAACCCTCCACCTGCACCACTTGGTAAGATGATCTGGGCAGTATGAGTTGGCTTGCTAAGAACCTTCATCTAATTTTTGTTGTTGTTGAATCTTTTTTAAGAAATTTGTTAATGTTTATTTATTTTTGAGACAGACAGAGACTGAGCATGAATGGGGGAGGGTCAGAGAGAGGGAGACACAGAATCTGAAGCAGGTTCCAGGCTCTGAGCTGTCAACACAGAGCCCGACGTGGGGCTGGAACTCACGCACTGTGAGATCATGACCTGAGCCGGAGTCGGACGCTTAACCGACTGAGCCATCCAGGCGCCCCGTAGTTGAGTCTTGTACAAGGTGCAGAGGTGGTACCACAGACCATTGCAACGCAAGGAAAATGCCTGCCATCATCACCACATTCCTTGAGTGTCTCACGATTGACTTATCATCCTTGTGTCATTTCCCCCACCTTGTGTTGGTACAGGTGTCTCTTGTGGAGATGGAATGGGGCTGTATGCAGAAAAGCAGGCATAGCGCTTCAGCAGATGTGTGCCATACACAGTCCATGTGCTGGGCGGTGGGAGGCATGAGGCGCAGCCTAACGTATATCCATCCAGTTGAGCCCCAGTCATCCACAGTTGTTTGAGGAGTTATGAAAACACCTGAACCAGGGCTTTTATGGGTCTTCATCAGAGTTTAAAGAATGGCTCTCCCTTTACCTTGGGATCACCTGAAGCATGTGGGATACCCTGTGCATGTGATTTGGGATCTGACTGGGCCAAAGAGTTTAAGTTGCTTGAGGAATGAGGAGAGTGGTTTTTGTTTTTTGGGGTTTTTGTTTTGTTTGTTTTTGTGTTTTTGGTTTTTTTTTTTTTTTAATCTCTGCACAATCTACTCAAAGCAGAATAAACCTCCATCCCTTCTAGGGCCTTTTTCAGATCCACATGTTGCTCCTGTGAGTAACAACAACACTGACTCTACCAAAAGGATCACGGAGGACAAGGTAAATGCTGTGGACATTTTCAGTTGTAACTCTTTGGCAAAACCCTCCTTTTTCTGTTCAGCGCTCTCTCCCGGCTTTGTGTCTGTTTTGTGTGTTGTATGATATGTCTGCTTGTTTTTCTCATTTTCCAAATGCACAGCCTTAACCCAAGTGTCTATGGGGTTCTCTACTTTCTGCCTGTCACCTCCTTGTGGAAGGTTTAGAACCAATCGTGCCTAGGGCTGAGCACCCAAGGGCTTTTCTGGTATATACCTGGAAATAACCCAGGGAGGAAGAGACCACACTCCACCTGGAAGTCTTTTGGCATGACTTATTTTTTCTGGACCTCCTCAGTGTGGAATCATTGCTCTTGCTGTTTCTTCCTGTTCTGTTTCTTTCTAGGGGATTAATGTGTTCAGAAAATCGGCAGTTATCCTTATGTTTTGAAAATGCAAACTGCCTTCACTCCAACTTATATTTTTGTATGTGTCATTTAGAGTGGTCTTAGACAAAGTAAATTTAATACCCATCAACATTCAGCCTTTTTTTCTTTTTTTTTTTCTTTTTTTTTTTTTTTTTTTTTTTTTTTTGTAAATGTGCTGTCTGGAATCTCTTCAGTTGTGCCCTGGGTATACATATTCTGAACTCCAAGAGGTGACATATTTGTCCTAGAAAACACGCATGGCTACATGGGTGGTGAAGAGAGACAATCCGTAATTACCTGCATTGTAATTCTCCACTGTGTCCTTTGTGTTCACATGAGCACGTTCTCTTGTGTCCTGTGTCACTGTTACAGGTGAAACATGGAGATGTACAGCAAAAACGAAAGTGTATTTGTGTTAATTCTGTTAGTTAGAATTTCAGCTTATTTTTTCAGAGAACAAAAGTACCCTGCGAGTTGTACTGTAGTTAACTGAGAAGTACCACTGAATGAAAATAAATTAGCTCAGCCTACCTAACATGTATAGGTAACATGTTTCTCTAAGAACATGCTTTTCGAGGTTCTCTGCATGACCTCAGGATCCCCATCCCCCAACATGTCTCTGTGCCCATGGATAGCACTTGCAGAGAGGAGAAGACCTCATTGTCGGGAGAGAAGCAGATCGGGCACAGGCGGGGGCTTAGAGGCAGAGCTTTGAGCCACGAGGGCTATGATTCCATGTGTGGAGCCTGGGATTGTCATTCCTTCTCAATCTGTAGTTCTTCACATACAAATAAGCAGCCTCTGTGGTGGAGGCGGATGCGGGGTGGAAGGCGATTCTGGACTTAAATGCCTTCCTATCAGGAATATGCTATTTTATTAATTTGGTACTCATTCCATAAATCCTCTCGGATAAGAGCTTGCTGTTCTACATTTGCACACATGTGGGAACACTGGTTTGTCCCCATAGCATCCGTTCCCCTCCCCCAAAGCTATAAGTGGAACTCAAAGTATGGGTAGAGATTTTGGCGCTGATGCTGCCCTCTTGGAACCTGGTGGTGGGCAAGCTGGCAGGAGATGAGCACTGCTTCTTTGGGTTGCCACTTTTTGCTGGTGTTGGTGCTTTGCTCTGTCCTATGAACATAGCTTTCTTTTCTGTTCTGCAGGCCATTATGAATGCAAGAGGGCCTGGTCCTTCCCCAGGATCGCCTTGCAGGCTGTCCCCCATGGACCACCCTTCACCACCAGTCACGGGCGATGGGCCACCTCCGCCTCCTCCACCAGCTCCTCCACGTACTAAATTTGGTAAGATGACCTGAACTGGATGAGGGACTGATAAAGCGTATTCGTCTTCTTGGTGAAAGACTTGGTGGGAATGATGTAGGGATGCTTGTGAGGGCTTGGCAATTCAACTGCAAGCCTGCCTGAGGACAGTGTCACATATCTCAAGTTTCTCAGGACATAGTGTACAATGGGCTGTGTCATTTCCCTGTAATGAGGTCAGCTGTAGGTTTCTCTTGTCTACAAGAAAGAGGAGTTTTACACAAAGGCAGATGTATCAGGAGTACTGGTGCCTGTCTGAAAGACACAATGCTTTGAGCTCCGTGAAGGATGAGATGCACCCCTAAGTGTAGGTGCCTCAGGTGTCCCGTCTGAAAGGGGGCACATGCATTATATGACACAGACCTTGTGGTCACCATAGTGGAAGTACCAGTGAAGGATCCAGTGCAAAACTGGGGGAAACTTGAATCACGCAGGAATAGAAGGGAAGTTGAGCACAGCAAGCAGAGTTTGAGGAGGTGCAGAGGGGAGGGCGTTGGGGTCAGTAGGATGGACTTGGAGGCCATTTCTGGCAGGGCCCACACACTGGGAAGGGAGCATGAGGACAGTGTGAAGTCTGCAAAGGACTGCTGCACGGGTTCAACCACAATGTAGAATGCAGTCATCATCTCTGAAATGTCAACGTTACCACAGTGCACCTAGTTCATAATCTAAATAAAGTTTGTTGTTTCCCTTGGTCTTCTGAAGGGTCTGGACATGTTTGAAGAATGTTCTGGAAGATTTAGGAAATTAAACTTAGGAAATGCTTGTCTGCCTAAGTTAGCGTGTCTCAGTGAGACTAAATGTGAAGGCAGGTTGTAGATCAGCTGTGCCGCTTCCTTGGCCTTCAGCCTGAGTCAGACTCTTGGTGGGGAAGTCAGGGGTGAGGAGGAGCCGCCCCTGCTGAACTCTGGTCACCACCCCCTGCGTCTGCTGTCACCACCCTGCCTGCAGGTTTGCGTCTCCGAAAGTTCCCTCGCAATCTCCTGAGGTTTTGCCTGTGTTCCTGCTGTGTCAGCTCTAACACCAGCTCTCGGCGGTCATCTCAGAGCCTCAGGTTTGTAATCTGAGAAACAGGGACAATGTTGGTTTCTGAGGTCAGTACGATGAAGAGGTGAGAAGCACTTAAGGAATTTGTAAAATGTATGGGAGGAGTGGACACTCACCCTTCTCAGGGTGGAAATGAATGTATCTCCACACAGAAGGTCCTCAACAGATGTTCATTCAATTTCATGAAACTAAGAGTGTAATGCCTGAGGCTGAGAGGTTGGCAATCCCTGTTTCAAAAAATACGGCAAAGACCCCTGTGTTTTTTCTTTTAAAATTCAGGTCCTACTTTATGAAAAAGAAAAAGATAACTGTGATACTGTGTACATTCAGGGATCTATATCTAAGATTTGAAGACAGTCCTAATCCCTTAGAGGTACACACACAGATGCAGCCACACAATTAAGTGTTCATCCAAGGCCACAGATATATTGTTGAAGACAAAATACATAGAGGAGAACACAAGATCCCATTGCAATAACCCAAAATCTCGTTGCCTTACAGGAGAATGCGAACTTCGTGGACCCTGAACTATGACCAATAGGCTGTGGTGATGTGATATATTTAGAAAAGTTGTCTGGTATGCATATTTGACTGAATTCTTTCCCTGACCATTCCTGTCCCCTCTATTTTGTTTTTCCTCGTTTCCCTTAATAAACCCATCACAGTTCTGTATCTCTGTCATTATCTGCTTCCAGGAGGACCTACGGTCATTCTGTGTTGATGTACACAGTGTGACCCCTGTACACACGGTCACAAACAGGGAGAATCTACAGTAATAGGGGCAGAAGATAAGTGACTGTTTGAATTGTATTGACTGCACATGTCCCGCTGGTTCCTTCTGGGGTGGTGGCCACAAGCTTCCTCCAGATCTGGTGACAGTTGTGTTCACTCGTCAATAGATCCTCGCAAGCACGTGGCACTTCCTACTCACCGTGGTGTGTGGTGATCAGCAGGGCAGCTATCAGCCCCCAGGACATGGCTGATTCGTGATTGCAAGACATGGATGAGGGGTCAGCAGTGTCTCGGGTAGAACAGTGAGGAAACCCTGCATGAATCCACACGTTGTGGATTTCCCCACGTACCAGCTACCTCACGGTAGCACCAATCCAGGTGGGAGCTGAGGTAGACTCATGGTAGCAGTTGTGGGTGTGAGTCTTATAATGGCCCATATTCCTCTCAGTGTTTTCTGTTTTTATCTTTTATTTTGATGCAATGTTTATTTTTGAGTGAGAGAGAGACAGAGCACAATTGAGAGAGGGGCAGAGAGAGAGGGAGACACAGAATCCAAAGCAGGCTCCAGGCTCTGAGCTGTCAGCACAGAGCCCGACGTGGGGCTCAAACTCACAAATCCTGAGATCATGACCTGAGCCAAAGTGGGACACTTAAGTGACTGAGCTACCAAGTCGCCCCACCCCCTACTGTTTCCTTTTTGAGGGCCAGGCAGGGCAGAAGTCAATGACATGATACCCATTCCTTCCGCACCACCAAGGAGGAGTTGGGTGTAAGCATGTGACTCTTTCCAGGTCCTCAAAGCCCATGCGTTCTGCCCCAGAGCCCCTGACTCCTGCTTGGCCCTCCTTCCTCCCAGGTTATGGAGGCAACCAGCCTTCCATCCACGTTGGGGTCATGGCTGGGCCACCAAGGGCTCAAAATCTGGCTGTCCACATGCTTCCCTGCGGTGGCTGGGAACAGCCGTGCTCCAGTAAAGGTCAGCATGAGCAGCTTCTCTAAACAGGATTCTCATCCACTGTGATCAGGGCCTGAGCTAAAACATGACAGGGGAGAGGGGGACACAGGAGATGTGGTGCCGTTTCCTGGACAGGGCTGCACAGAGCAGAAGGCCGAGGGCTGCTAATCTCTGGATTCTGGATGGTAGGTGAGCAGTTTAAAACACCACAGCCTTCTCTTAGATCAAAAGAGAAACCTATATCTTCACCCAGCCTTCCTCTGATATGAAGAGATGGCAATTATTATTTGAAGGCACAATTATCTACCTATGAGTCTGATGGAAATGATTTCATCCATCTTCGTCCCTAAAGCACTTTTCATTGAAATTACCCATATAGAGGCAGGAAATTTATACCAGATGTGTAGCTCCCTCTAGATGCACATTCTGACCTTGTCCCATTTGTGTCCTCAAAGACATTACTGACAAGAAAAATAAGCTCTCAACATCAAGATGTTGACGTTAGAGAATGTGGTATAAATGGAATTTCATATGTTCTCAATTAGAAATAATTTTTGATGGTGAAGGAGAAATTAAAAATTTTGTCATTTTTAATTGAAATATAGGAGACTCACCATGTTGTATCAGTTTCAGGCATATATCATGGTGATTCCGTGTGTATACATTACGCTCTCCAGGTACCTAAGGGTAGCTATATTGCGAAAGCATGCAACGCTTTCTTACAGGATTGACGCTATTCTATGGGCTGTACCTTGGATCCCAATGAGTTATTCATTCCATAGCTGGAAGCCTGTATCTCTTTCTCAGAGGTGTCAACTTTTTTATTTAACCCAAGTATTATGGTGCTAAACACCATAATCTGTAGGTCAGCAGGTGTCTATTTCTGTGAATGCTGCTTAAAGCATTACACATGATATCATTACGTCAATAAATTCGGTTTCATTCTTCACTCAGTAAAAAGGAGAAGGAAAAGGTTTCTTCGTGTCCCAAGCAAGCCCTTCGGTAAGACCCTTCCCGATCAGGAGAACAGGCTTCACTGGACCAGCTGCACTCTCAGTACTTCCAGCTGAGCAGCCATGGCCTTGAGCATTGCGGAATTCCCATGGCGGCCGGCAGAGGGCGCGCACGCACCACGCCCAGGGAGGGGCCGGGCCTCTGCGTGGGCAGTGATGGCCTGAGAAGGCGCCCACTAACCAGGCTTTTCTGATCCAGGGCGCCTCGGGGCTGGGAAGGCTTCCTTGCTTCTGAGGACCCAGTGCCTCTGAGTGTGGGCAAAGAGCCAGAGCTGCGTTTCCAGCAGGTTCCGTCCCCGGGCCTGGGGGAGACCCTGGAGGCTTCGCAGCCCCTTGGCGTCTCCTAGGTGGTGGGGCTGAGTCCCGAGGCGGGGGAGGCAGGGCCTGGGCGGCTTCCCCGGAAGCGCGGGTGGTCGGTTGGCGGCACAGTCCCTCGCTTTTTCTGGGCTGTTCCGTGGTTTGTTCCTCATTTCCCCTGCCGGTATTTCCCTGGAGGATCCGTGGATTCATGGGATCCCGTGACGCCATGTCAGAGAGGCTGGGGTTGGTTTGTTCCAGGTCAGGCCTCTTTCGGGGGAGAAAGCCTGACCCAAATTCGGAGGAACAGGAGGCGCATTCAGTTGGGAAGTGAAGCCGCCAAATGTTGACTCTCAGGACCTTCTAGAAGAAGGAGCTGAGACCCACTCTCCGAGTCCTGCCGGAACCAGAGCGAGAGATGAAAACACAATGTGCCCTCCACATCGCACATGCTTTTATGAACTTTCAGTGGGGATTTTTTCCCAACAATGTTGTAGTCGTTGGAAACAACTGGAAACCTGACAGGTATGTTGTGTCGGGAACCGCCCGTTTCTTGAATGTTCAATATTATTCCTGCAACAGAATTTGTTACAGTTATCCTCTCTTCTCTTCTTTGGAAGGAATCTCATCAATAATATCTTAAAAACATCCTCGTTACCTTATCCCCTTTTCAGTTGAGATTTGGCATGTTTTCTGATTTCTCATGAACTCGTGAACATCTGAAATACTTTTAAATTGATTGCAGTTTTACTAAAAGCAGATTCACGGCGTCCCTCCCAGACTGCTCATGGTCAAAGAACATACCAAGGCCACTTCTCAGTATGGGTAAGACTGTACCAAACAAACATCCTGAATCAATTTTAGAAGAAAAAGCCTGATGGTATTTTTTCTTTATGAAAATTGATGCTTAGATACCCTGTTCGATACATTTCCACTTTTTTTTTCCCCTTTCTTTCTCATTTTCTCAGTCAGAGATTCACAGACCTGCCTGAGTTTTACATTCACCACACATACTTTCAAGGCTCCTTTCTGTCCCTGTAAGAAAGAAGACAGACCTTCTGATGCGCAGGCAAGTTGCTGTAACTTCAAGATTTGTGGTGTACGTGTCTGTTAACTCCCCCCCCCCAGTTGAAAATATCACCCCACCTTGAGTACTGCCATAAAAAATGTAACCTATGTTCACCAGTATGATTTCATTTCGTTAGAGTGGATTTCTTCATTTGATATTTTGTGTATATGCATACATTAGATGTTTTAGTCCTGAGAAAATCCCACATGTAGTTGAAAGAAAAATGTACATCCTATATGGAAAATTAGGAGATTGCACATTAAATTCATAAATGTAGAATTTTTTAATGTTTTTATTTATTTTATTTATTATTTTTTAAATATGCAATTCATTGTCAAATTGGTTTCCAACAACACCCAGTGCTCATCCCAACAGGTGCCCTCTTCAGTACCCATCACCCACCCTCCCCTTGCTCCAACCTCCATCAACCCTCAGTTCTCAGTTTTTAAGAGTCTCTTATGCTTTGGCTCCCTCCCTCTATAACCTCTTTTTTTTTTCCTTTTCCTCCCCCATGGGTTTCTGTTAAGTTTCTCAGGATCCATATAAGAGTGAAAACATGATATCTGTCTTTCGCTGTATGCATTATTTCACTTAGCATCGCACTCTCCAGTTCCATCCATGTTGCTACAAAAGGCCATATTTCATTCTTTCTCATTGCCATGTAGTACTCCATTGTGTATATAAACCACAATTTCTTTCTCCATTCATCAGTTGATGGACATTTAGGCTCTTTCCATAATTTGGCTCTTGTTGAAAGTGCTGCCATAAACACTGGGGTACAAGTGCCACTAGGCATCAGCACTCCTGTATCCCTTGGGTAAATTCCTAGCAGTGCTATTGCTGGGTCATAGGGTAGGTCTATTTTTAATTTTTTGAGGAACCTCCACACTGTTTTCCAGAGTGGCTGCACCAGTTTGCATTCCCACCAACAGTACAAGAGTGTTCCTGTTTCTCCACATCCTCGCCAGCATCTATAATCTCCTGATTTGTTCATTTTGGCCACTCTGACTGGCATGAGGTGATATCTGAGTGTGGTTTTGATTTGTATTTCCTTGATGAGGAGCGACATTGAGCATCTTCTCATGTGCCTGTGGGCCATCTGGATGTCTTCTTTAGAAGTGTCTATTCATGTTTCCTGCCCGTTTCTTCACTGGATTATTTGTTTTTTGGGTGTGGAGCTTGGTGAGCTCTTTATAGATTTTGGATACTAGCCCTTTGTCCGATATGTCATTTGCAAATATCTTTTCCCATTCCTTTGGTTGCCTTTTAGTTTGGTTGATTGTTTCCTTTGCAGTGCAGAAGCTTTTGATCTTGATGAGGTCCCAATAGTTCATTTTTGCTTTTAATTCCCTTGCCTTTGGGAAAGTGTCAAGTAAGAAATTGCTACGACTGAGGTCAGAGAGGTCTTTTCCTGCTTTCTCCTCTAGGGTTTGGATGGTTTCCTGTCTCACATTCAGGTCCTTCATCCATTTTGAGTTTATTTTTGTGAATGGTGTGAGAAAGTGGTCTAGTTTCAATCTTCTGCATGTTGCTGTCCAGTTCTCCCAGCACCATTTGTTAAAGAGACTGTCTTTTTTCCATTGGATATTCCTTCCTGCTTTGTCAAAGATGAGTTGGCCATCCGTTTGTGGGTCTAGTTCTGGGGTTTCTATTCTATTCCATTGGTCTATGTGTCTGTTTTTGTGCCAATACCATGCTGTCTTGATGATGACAGCTTTGTAGTAGAGGCTAAAGTCTGGGATTGTGATGCCTCCTGCTTTGGTCTTCTGCTTCAAAATTACTTTGGCTATTTGGGGCCTTTTGTGGTTCCATATGAATTTTAGGATTGCTTGTTCTAACTTCGAGAAGAATGCTGGTGCAAGTTTGATTGGGATTGCATTGAATGTGTAGATAGCTTTGGGTAGTATTGACATTTTAACAATATTTATTCTTCCAACCCATGAGCACTGAATGTTTTCCCATTGCTTTATATCTTCTTCAATTTCCTTCATAAGCTTTCTATAGTTTTCAGCATACAGATCTTGTACATCTTTGGTTAGATTTATTCCTAGGTATTTTATGCTTCTTGGTGCAATTGTGCATGGGATCAGTTTCTTTATTTGTCTTTCTGTTGCTTCATTATTGGTGTATAAGAATGCAACTGATTTCTGTACATTGGTTTTGTATCCTGCAACCTTGCTGAATTCATGTATCAGTTCTAGCAGACTTTTGGTGGAGTCTACCGGATTTTCCATGTATAGTATCATGTCATCTGCAATAAGTGAAAGCTTGACTTCATCTTTGCCAATCTTGATGCTTTGATTTCCTTTTGTTGTCTGATTGCTGATGCCAGCACTTCCAACACTATGTTAAACAACAGCGGTGAGAGTGGACATCCCTGTCGTGTTCCTGATCTCAAGGGGAAAGCTCTCAGTTTTTCCCCATTGAGGATGCTATTAGGTGTGGGCTTTTCATAAATGGCTTTTATGATGTGTAAGTATGTTCCTTCTATCCCGACTTGCTCAAGGGTTTTTATTAAGAAAGGATGCTGAATTTTGTCAAATGCTTTTTCTGCATCGATTGACAGGATCATATGGTTCTTATCTTTTCTTTTATTAATGTGACGTATCACATTGATTTGTGAATGTTGAACCAGCCCTGCATCCCAGGAATGAATCCCACTTGATCATGGTGAATAATTCTTTTTATATGCTGTTGAATTCGATTTGCTAGTATCTTATTGAGAATTTTTGCGTCCATATTCATCAGGGATGTTGGCCTGTAGTTCTCTTTTTTTCCTTGGTCTCTGTCTGGTTTAGGAATCAAAGTAATACTGGCTTCATAGAATGAGCCTGGAAGTTTTCCTTCCCTTTCTATTTTTTGGAATGGCTTGAGAAGGATAGGTATTATCTCTGCTTTAAATGTCTGGTAGAATTCCCCTGGGAAGCCATCTGGTCCTGGACTCTTATTTGTTGGGAGATTTTTGATAACCGATTCAATTTCTTCACTGGTATGGGTCTGTTCAAGCTTTCTGTTTCCTCCTGTTTGAGTTTTGGAAGTGTGTGGGTGTTTAGGAATTTGTCCATTTCTTCCAGGTTGCCCAGCTTGTTGGCATATAAGTTTTCATAGCATTCCCTGATAATTGCTTGTATTTCTGAGGGATTGGTTGTAACAATTCCACTTTCATTCATGATTTCATCTATTTGGGTCATCTCCCTTTTCTTTTTGAGAAGCATGGCTAGAGGTTTATCAATTTTTTTTTATTTTTTCAAAAAAACAACTCTTGGTTTCATTGATCTGCTCTACAGTTGTTTTAGATTCTATATTGTTTATTTCTGGTCTGATCTTTATTATTTCTCTTCTTCTGCTGGGTTTGGGGTGTCTTTGCTGCTCTGCTTCTATTTCCTTTAGGTGTGCTGTTAGATTGTGGTTTTGGGGATTTTTCTTGTTTCCTGAGATAGGCCTGGATTGCAATGTATTTTCCTCTCAGGACTGCCTTCGCTGCTTCTCAAATCACTTTAAAATCTTAGAGGTTCAGCTGTCTGCTTACATTCACCATCTCTTTTTACATGTTGTCCACTTTTTTCATCATCTGCATTATCATAGGAATGGAAGTGGTTTTAAGTTCCCAGGATGATAATTCCTACATCTCTGCCATAGGAAGTGTAATTCTAATGCTTGCTATCTGTGTTCAAACTGTGTGGTTTTTACTTTACTATGCCTTGTAAGTTGTGTTGAAAGGCAAATGTTATGTGCTGGTAAAGGAACTGAGGTAAATAGGACATGAGTGTGAGGTTTTTATATTTATCTGGCTAGGGGTTAGTCTGAATTGACTCCCAGGTGAGACAGGAAGGTGAGAGCCCTGGAGTTGAGTATTTTCCCTCACCTGTATTGCTTACTCTTTGGGAAATCCCCAGTTAGGCTCTTCGTTCCTCTTGAGGGCAGATCTTTTCTGGAAGAACAGAGTACTTTGGAATTTATTTCTAAATGAGTATTTGCCCCTCTCCCTGCCACTGGAGAAAACTTGCCTTCACACAGAAACACAAATATTGAGTATTTGGTGTGTTCATATTCCTTTTCACTTACCCGCCTGTGGGGCTGGGTGACAAGGGACAGGGAAGCTCAGAGGTTCCTAAGTGGCTTTTTGATAGCATGATGATATTCTAATATCCTGGCAAGAGTTTAGGGCTGGCCTCGGCCTCTCATCGTCCTTTCAAACTTTAGAATGGGGAAATATGTTAATGGTGTCAAAACCGGGTCATGCCTAGATTTGATGAGCTAGAATTTATCAGGAGAACTGAGGTCTGCAGAGCTCTTTTTGCTCTTTTTTTAAACATCAACTGTTATTTCTGTTGTTGCTTGTGCTTTAGCTCTAGCCGTGTTTTATTCTTTTTCTCATTTGGTGGCTTTTATTTTGTTTGTAGCAGTCTGGAAAAAATCATGGCACCTGAGGTGCCATAACTCTGTATGAATTCAGCAGACAGCCAACTCCATGTAGTATTTCAGAAGAGCTTTCTAGAGAATAAAAGAGGCATGTCTTAGCTCAAAGGTTTTGCCCGCCCTTCCTCTGTCCCTCCCTCCCTCCCTCCCTTCCTTCCTGTTTCTTTATTTCAGGAATTCAAAATAATCCTAGTTCTAAACTTCAGTGTGGATACTGGATTTAAAAAAAAAATAAGCGAGGGAAATGACAATTTAAAGCATTTTTTAAATGTATTATCAATGGTCAAAATTGAATAGGCTGAATGTTCATTTAATATAAACAAATTTTCTGTTTAAAAAAAAAGCTATTTACATTGTGCTCTTTAACAGAAATTGTGAAGTAACATGACTTAAATAGGGAATTCTATTTTTTCTTATCTTTTAATCCTGTGAATTAAGTATGCAAAATAAAATTACTGTAATTTCACTGGATTACTATTTTGCTCTTTATCAGGAACTATAGGTTTTTACTAATAATATGTTTTGACACCAAATTTAATTTTGTTTTTTCCCCTCTTAGATGGAGCCTTGAGAATATCACGGTAAGAATTTAAGCTTTAGTTTTCTTTGCAATATTTTCTCAGTACTGGTGTTTGATGTGGGTTGTTTTTTTTTAATGTTTGAGAGAGAAAGAGTGCAAGTGGGGGAGGGACAGAGAGGGAGAGACACACACAGAGTCCAAAGTGGGCACCAGGTCTTAGCTGTCACCACAGAGCCCCATGGGAGGGTAGAACCCATTAAGAGTGAGATCATGCATGACCTGAGCCAAAGTCAGACACTCAACCAACTGAGCCACCTAGGCGCCCCTTGATGTGCGTTTTGATTCACCTAAGGATAAATATGGGGACTTCTGATGTCTAATTGACTTTTTAACTCTTGAAATTCATCTTTCTCTTCCCTGTTTGGAGTCTAAGTGACAATGTGGAGGGAGTTGCCATCTCTTAAGACATCAGGAGGAGGAACACATCACCAGAGTAGAGGGAATGAAATTAGTGTAATTTTACATAGAAATGATTAGGAAACAAGTGATGATATGAGCCTGAGGTTTGGAGTGAGTACTTTGCCATGACCTGGCTCTTCGTGAAATGTGAAGATGAGAAAACTCTCTATCTACAAGCCCATCAAGAAGCCTGAGCTTAGAGACAAAGCCAGATATTGCCAGGCAGGGTGTGTGTCACAAGAGAGGTTTAAACCATGGTTCTGAGTCTGAGGTGGAGGAAGCCGTTCATGCCAGGGGAGAATGAGTGGAGATGAGATTTTTGCAAATGCGGGTAATGTATTCTGCACAGGCTCCATAGACTGTGGTGATCCTGTGGCGCTGTCTGTTGAGAGCCAGGGTGGCTGCCTGACACTTAACGAGCCCTCAAAGGCTGGTTGTTCATCCCTTTGAATGCAGTGGCGGTGGTGGGGAGAAGAGTGATCTCAGGACATGAGAGCTCTCACACTGGGCCAACAAAAGAGAAGTTTGCACTTTATGGTCAGATGACAGAATCAGTCCCTGTTAGAGGAGTCTGTTCTAGAGCTTACATGTGTTGCCTGTAATTGGGTCCTTCGTGTGTGTTGAATAATATTCCTTTAAGGTTGGAGGGTGGGGCGCCTGGGTGGCGCAGTCGGTTAAGCGTCCGACTTCAGCCAGGTCACGATCTCGCGGTCCGTGAGTTCGAGCCCCACGTCGGGCTCTGGGCTGACGGCTCAGAGCCTGGAGCCTGTTTCCAATTCTGTGTCTCCCTCTCTCTCTGCCCCTCCCCCGTTCATGCTCTGTCTCTCTCTGTCCCAAAAATAAATAAACGTTGAAAAAAAAAATTTTAAGGTTGGAGGCTAACATTCTCACGTTGGGATGAAAAAAGTTTGTCTTCTAGGAATTGCCATTAATCCACATCCTCCAGCCACTAAGTGTAAAGCTGAGATGGTACCCGTATGTTTGATTCCAAAGACCTTGTCCTCCAGGGCCCCCGGCCTAGGGTTCACGAAGGGCAACCTGTGAGCAGCAGGAAGTCATCCAACGCCTTCGAGTAGTCAGTCAGTCAGCAGCAGTTTGAGCTTTCCTTGTGTGGAATTCCAAATAGCACCTGGGAGTGTGAGTGGCTCAAATCGAGACTAAAGGATGGTTTTGTTTGTTCCATTATTTGCAGGGACCTATTTATGTACCTTAATAATTGGAGGAGAGAAATGTAAGTTGATAGGATTTGATTTTTGTTTCATCTCTGGTGGTGACATAAGTATTTGAAGTGATTGGATTTTCTAAGAAGGGTGCTTCCAGATGGGAGAGAAATGAGAAGATATTTTATTGTGTTTCTCCATTTTGGACAATATTTTAAATAGGAATCTCATTGAAATAGGGTTTTCTTAGGTTTAACATGCTGCTAAAACTTGATTTCTTCAGGCACAACGGGAAAGCTAAAATGTTAGTTACACCCACCTGTCAGATCATGTGTGCTGCTAATACACTGGGATTATTTGATGTCACTGGTTTGGTAACAGCCTTAGAACATGTTTTGTCTCCTTTTAGTTAGTTTACAGTGAATAATTGAGAAGATCCATACTTTTAAGAAAGAAAACAGAGAACTTCATTGCTGAAAAAATATCCATTTGGGAACAGAAGGTAGCATTGCCCTTTCAAATATTTTTTTGTGATTTCATTTTGGTTACTGCCACTCTGGTAGAGCATCCTACTGACCTATTTCATGTGTTCTATAAACAAAACCAATTCAACACAAGCTTCACAAATGTAAAGAGCTACCTCTTTATTTGTGAAAGGAGTCACACATTAGAAGATAGGTTTATCTAGCACTGTGCTTTTTTTTTTTTTTTTTTCTGATTCCTTTTTCGTGTTTTATACAACAGTGAGTTAAGGAAATGTCTTCAGGAAACTATGAGAGAAAGTAAGTTTCTCTCTGATGAAGCTTTTAAACTGAATGTAAGAATCCCTTCTTTGCCTGGATTGCATTCTAAAAACACAAATAAAAGGAATGAATTATTATTACTCATTCAACATGTTTTGTTGAAGGAGAATGTCAAAATAATAAGCACTTTAAAGAAATTAAAAAACTAGTGTTTATTAATTTTTTGAGAGACAGGGAGAGACAGAGCACAAGCAGGAGCAGGGGAGGAGTAGAGAGAGAGGGAGACACAGAATCCAAAACAGGCTCCAGGCTCTGAACTGTCAGCACAGAGTCTGACACAGGGCTCAAACTCACAAACCACGAGATGACGACCTGAGCTGAAGTGGGATGCTTAACTGACTGAGCCGCCCAGGAACCCACTTCAATGAAATTTTAAATGACACCCTTCAAAGTGCACTTGTTGCCTTGCAAACTCAGAGAGAGAGGAATGTGAAGAATCAGGAAGTGGTAAGAGTTGGCTGCTGAGTTTTACTGTAATTTGGCTTTGGAGGCTTTTATTCATTGGGTGAAGTGAGCACAGCATATTTGCTTGCCATTTCCCACAGTAGAGAGTGGGCCTCTGGGAGCCAAACCTCTTTCTGAACAATGAGCTAGAATTTCACTAGGACCACCAAGATGAGTTTTGCTATTTCAGGGACTAGGAGTTATCTTTTATTTTCACGACTAGGTAATTTATCACATCATTCAACTCTGCCCTCCAAGATATGTAGAAAATTCCCAAATATAGTTGAGAGACAAAGGGTGATAGCCACAGTGTATAATCCTTTCCTTTTAAAAAAATACTTTTAAATTGTTCTTTATGAATTTTTTGTTTCAATTTTAGTGAGAGAGGGCATGCGAGGGGGGCAGAGGGAAAGAGAGAGAATCTTAAGCAGGATCCACGCTCAATGTGGAGCCCAACACAGGTCTGGATCGCACGATCCTAGAATCATGACCTGACCCCAAATCAAGAGTCTGATGCTCAACTGAGCGAGCCACCCAGGTGCTCCATAGTCTCTTTCTCTCTTAATGCTGAACAGTGAATTTTCAACGTGAATGGGGAAGAAGTGTGTGTTTGTGTGTGTGTCTGCACACACACACATATACAGATGTATATAAATATATATATATATATCCCAACAAGAAAACCATTTATAAGCTATCTGACATGAACTATTTCCCACCATCTGTATCTTCTCCTAGTTATATTTATGCCTCAAGGTCTTTGTTTATTGCAATGCACAATCCTGTTCTGTTAGGTGCACTCAAATTTTTGTGCAATCATTACTTATGGAAAGTGTTTTTCTCATATCTGTCTTAAAAACGCAAGATGAAAATGGTGAATTCGAGCATGTAGAGTTGAGAGTCTTGAGGTCCAATAACTGTCAACTGGAAAGTATGCTGTCTGTTGGGGAGAAATCCCCATATTGGTGACAATGACTTTGCATTGGTAAGGGAAAGAGGGCCTTCCTGCCTTCACGGTTCTTGCCCTTTTCCTATCTCACCAAAAACAAGTCTCAGGTCATGTGCACACTTAGAAAGCAAATCCATGTTTTTACAGAAAATAAAAAGGCCCTGGAAGACAAGTGTAATGCATTGAGGTCTGTGAAAGCAACCAAAGAAGCAAAAGTCAAACAGCTGAAGGACAAAGCAGGCATCCTTGAAGAATTCTATGAAGAAAGAAAAGTGGCTATAGAAGACTAAAATGTTCAGGTGAGAACTATCACAAGTACTGTTGTATGAATGAATGTGACGGCCAGTAGAGATAACTAAAATTCTTTTCAAATTTTTTGCCAAATGCACTCAGAATTGTGCCTGTCCTTCTTACCTGGCTTTCTGTCACCCGCATTTTCCTTTCTGTCCTAAGTGCTTGTCACATATTGTGTCATGTATTTGGGGTGGAAGAGGGAAGGTATCAGCATTAATAACATTGATATCTGTATCTGCTTGGGATTCAGTCCCATCACGTTGTCTTGTCATCCAGGAATTAGGTCATTTTTGTTCAGGACCACACATGGGTCAAGAATGTGTAGGGGAAAAATCAATGATTTTGCTGCAGAAACCACAGAAATTTATTTCTGGAAAGGGGGTAGGGGTGCCAGTAGTACTGGATCCCTGCATCAGTTCTGCTAGTGAGATTGTTCACAGCAGGCCAATCCCTAAGGAAGCTGAGTTATTTCCTGTCCCCCGATTTTTGAAGTGTAACTCTTCTGAGTCTTGACCAAAGCCCGCAGCTTCACCAGGGCTCATCTTTGCTGGCTGCCTCTGAACTAAACACGTTTCCTTCTAAGTCTGTGCCCATAAAGTTGTTCAGCTATTTTGCAGTTCAGTTTTCTATCCCCAAGTTCATTGATGAGTCCTGGGGAGATTGGTTCCCACTGCCAGGCTGGCTTTGTCCTGGGCTTCCTTCTTCTCCATCTTGGTCACATGTGTCTTCATGGGGTCATTAGAAATGTGGTGCATTCGCTCACATGTTTTCTCCTTTGTACAGTATTTCCTTTTGTTCTCAGGAGGAGATCAGGGCCTTTAGAGTCCCTCATTCACATTGAAAAGGAAATACTTCCTTCTCTTCCCTGGAGACTCAGCTTCTGTTAGTCCTTCCCACACCTGGGGTGGAGCCTGCTCTGTCTCACTGGCATCTTGTTTTTATCATTTCTAAGCTCTTTTGGGGAGCACGTACAGCACCCTGGCCACCTTTCTATTTTCAATCCCTTACAACAGAACCACTACATTCCAGCCACTCCAGAAAGCATTTGTTGAAGGACTGCCTGAGATGCCGGAAGGAAATGCATGTGCCTTTCTCTGTCTAGAGGTTTTGTGTCCGTTTCTAGGAGTCTTTCAATTTTGCATGTGACTCTTGAATACATCCAGTACCAAGTTGAAACCCTTTAAAGTAACACCATGAACAAAATAGTCTGAGGGCAACACAGCAAACCAGCCTTTCTAAGCATTTCCCTTTGCTGACTTCACTGTCAATGAACTGAGTCTTCTTCAAGTACATTGGCTCCATGAAGTTGATAGTTTTCCATCTGAAATCTGTTTCCTGGAGATAAACCCAGACTGTGTGACAGTTCATATCAGGTTCTACCTCAGGTGATGTTGCTGCTCTAAGATTGGCCTTTTCCTCCACCAGGATATGTGAAGGTGGACGCAGGGGTTGTACTCCTGACTCTAGCAATGTCTGGGAGTGAGCTGCAATGTTGGGGAAGCCATATCCTGGAAGGTCGTCTTTTAGGGTGATTGTCTTTGTCAGGGTACAACTTCTGGACTGAGAATCAGGGCTCCCCACGGAGGTGTGAGACTAGTGATGATCCCTTGCTTCATCCTAATGGGTATGGGTGGTCAGACAAGGTTTTTGACACTGAACTGAAATGAGCCTTCACCATCTCAAACCAAAGTTCAGCTCTGGGAAGGCACAAAGTGCAATGTTATTTGATGACTTTATGATGAAGGAGAGGAAACAGGTCTGACAGCAGAGACATGGCAGCAGACAGAGGTTGAATTTTCTTTAACTTAAATGGGGTGTTCAGTTCATTTCTCTGACTGTGTTGTCAGTCTGTACATTTATGGGAGAGGTGGGGGAAAGGTATTTGTATCTAGGCCTTCAAGAGTGCTGGGAGGTAAAAAGGCAGAATTTGTGGACCTTGGCTCCTGGACTGTGTATATGTCTTTCCCATCTTAGGAAGCTGAAAATGACACAGTGTGAACTGGCGGCAAAGAAGAATCAGCTGGCAGCTGCAGGGAAAATGTGAAAATAGCCATGAAAGAAATAAACAAGTACAAGTGAGTTCAGCTACTAATTACCAGCAGCTCATGAACCTCTCTTCATTTTTTTGTTTTTAACCTTTTTACGAGGTTAAAAGTCTACGTTTAGACTCAACATAGTAATATAAACAAAATGCAGAGGACATATGCATAGAGTATTAACAAATAAAAAGGTAAGATTTAGAAAGAACAAAACAATTAACTTCATCAACATTTCCAGATTTCAAGCAATGGCCAGACTGTGTGGAAACTTCATCCATGCCAACGTTCCTAGGGGTGGTGTCAAGTATCATAATCTGTAGGAAAGCAGTGTGTCTTAGAATGAATCATACCATCAACATGGTAGTGCCATTTCATGGCCCTGGTCTTTGCAACCCTAGGAAACATGGTGAAGATCTAAGTGAAAGGAGGGAAGAGCTTTATGATGAAAGACATTTGTCACATGATGAATTAGGGCACAATTGAAAGTGGGAAGGAATTATGTGAACTCTGAACCCTACGGTCATGGAATGAGTTAGGAAAGGATGGAACAACAGTTTTGATCCTATTGTACATTTACAATCATGTGAAAAGTGTTTCATGTGTAAAATTGTATTAGGGGACAGATAGGAGGATGATGAGAACATGGGCAGATTATTGAAAATCATACCCAATATTGGGCCTTATCTGACAAAAGCAACTATAACTCACAGGCAACAAAATGGACAAAGACAAGAACAGCTTCAGCAGGCAGAACTCACCTTCAGACACCAGGGACCCTGAGCTCTGCCTGACATATTGAACCCTTAGTACCTCATGTGGGTGAGTGTAGTGGTCCTTGGAATTCCTAGACACGGACTTTTCATTGTTGCTTTTTCAGATCGCAGTTCATGAGAATAATGCTCAGGACAACTGGGTAAGTGTTTCCTTTTTTCCTCCTCTCCCTCTTCGGTGCACAGTCTGGCACGACTGAAGGTGGATGTGTTTTTCTCCCCCAGATCAAGCCTCAGATCTGGGAGAGGGAAATGGCAGAGCAGAGCCGGGAGGTCGCCCACTTGAAACACAGGTCTGGGAGCGTGACATGAGTTTTTATGGGTGTTTTGAGGGATGACAGCTGTGCTGTTTAGTGTCTAGTCAGAGGATGTGGCATTGCAACTCTTATAGAAGTCCATTCTTTTTCTGTATCCAAGACTGGATGGGATGGAAGGAAAGAGGCTGCTTGAGGGATACAGGAGGCGGAGAACAATGCCTGGAAGTCCAGAGACGCAGAACCCTCTGAGGAGAGGTAAGGAGTACGTGGTGTGTGCAGCAGCCTAATTTCTGCGGCAAAGCCTTTTCCTGTGGGTGATCATCGTGTGTCCTGGACAGAACCACAATTACTACCTAAGGAGAGCAGGTGGTTTGAAGGGGTGACAGGAGGGCGTTCTCCTCTGGTGCCCCAGGCAGCGGAGCACCTGTCCCTGTGACTGGTGGAGCTCAGGCCCCTCCCCTGACTGCGGACCCTCCCACCTCCTCCAGCATGCCCTAGCTAAAGAGAGGAGCCTGGAGGGGATGATGGGACATGGGCCTTAGCTTTCTTCCCACCTTGACGCAATGTGAAGACTATTTTAGTTTTGTTTGAGGAGAAGTTCATTTCGTTACTATTTTTAACGTTGTCATTTTTATTTTATTTTTTTCTTGAACCATAGCCCTACGTTCCTAAATTCAGGCTCCATATAGCTTTGTCCTCTGATGTTATCAGGGCAAGTCTGCAGCTTCACTGCTAAATACCCATCGTTTTTCTTTTCTCGTTTATATATTAGTATAAGTACATTTCTATTCAGATATAGTTATATAATAACTTCCCATGTAGAAGGCAGCTTATAGATAAGCGAAAAGACTGAACAATCCACCTGGAGCCTGAAGAAACATACCCAGGTTGAGCATTCCCTGATGATACACCCCAATCAGTATTCTCCATTTACCCTTTTTTAAAGCTCATTTATTTTGAGAGAGAGAGAGAGAGAGAGTGTTTGTGTGTGTGTGTGTGTGTGTGTGTGTGTGTGTGTGTGTGTGTGTGCACGCGTCTGTGAGGAGCAGAGAGAGAGGTGGGGAGAGAGAATCCCAACACTGTCAGGGTGGAGCTGGATGCAGGGCTCGAACTCACAAGCTGTGAGATCATGACCTGAGCCAAAATCAAGAGTCAGATGATTAACTGAGTGAGCCACCCAGGAATCCTTATTTTTATTCTTAATCTGTAATGAAATGGTGATTTCCCATAATGTATACCCGAGAAACCTCTGTTTAGGTGATGACTTCTAGATTGCTAGTTGAGCCTGACCTGTCAATAGTTATTTGATTAATTACGAAAAACATGAACTAGGGCACGGTGAGGTCTTTATCAAGGTGATGGGATTGTCCCCCTTATCCTTGGGGGTCACCTGAGGCATGTGGGATATCCTCTGCCTCTGGCCAAGGACCTGTGTGTAGGGAACAGTTTAAGATATTGGAGGAATGAGGTGAGGGTTTCTTTTAATTTCACACAGTCCACTAAAGTAGAATAAACCTCTATCCCTTCCAGGGTCCTTAGCAGATCCAGAAACTGGTGCAACCTCTGTGAGTTACAGCAGCTCTGACTGTACGAAGAATGCAGACAAGGACAAGGTAAATCCTGGGACCATTCTCAGTTGTAACACTTTCGGGAAACCCTCATCTGTCTGTACAGCACGCTCTCCTGGCCTAGTCTCGTTTTGTGTGTTGTGTGATATGCCTGCTTGTTTTTTGTTTTCCAAATGCACACTCTTAACCTAGGAGCCTACAAGCTTCTCTATTTTCAGCCTGTCATCTTTTTGTGGTAAGTTTAGAAGCCCAAAGGGCTTAGAGGCTGAGTACCTTAAGACTTTACCATGTGTTTCTGGAAATAACGGGAGGAGGATGACCCCACATTCCAAACAGACGTCTCCTGGCCTGGGTCACCCCTTCCAGACCTCAACTCTATGGGAACAGTGTGGCTGCTGTGTCTTCCTTTCTTGATTCTGGCTAGGAGATTAACCTGCTAGAAAGTCTACCATATTGTTTAAAATTGAAAAATGCGAAACCCCATCATTACTCCAACTTTTTATTTTGTGCCCTGTGCAATTTAAAATTATTTTTTAATGTTTATTTATTTTTGGGACAGAGAGAGACAGAGCATGAACGGGGGAGGGGCAGAGAGAGAGGGAGACACAGAATCGGAAACAGGCTCCAGGCTCTGAGCCATCAGCCCAGAGCCCGACGCGGGGCTCGAACTCACGGACCACGAGATCGTGACCTGGCTGAAGTCGGACGCTTAACCGACTGCGCCACCCAGGCGCCCCTCCTTCCCACTTTCAATTGTGCCCTAATTCATCATGTGACAAATGTCTTTCATCATAAAGCTCTTCCCTCCTTTCACTTAGATCTTCACCATGTTTCCTAGGGTTGCAAAGACCAGGGCCATGAAATGGCACTACCATGTTGATGGTATGATTCATTCTAAGACACACTGCTTTCCTACAGATTATGATACTTGACACCACCCCCAGGAACGTTGGCATGGATGAAGTTTCCACACAGTCTGGCCATTGCTTGAAATCTGGAAATGTTGATGAAGTTAATTGTTTTGTTCTTTCTAAATCTTACCTTTTTTATCTGTTAATACTCTATGCATATGTCCTCTGCATTTTGTTTATATTACTATGTTGAGTCTAAACGTAGACTTTTAACCTCGTAAAAAGGTTAAAAACAAAAAAATGAAGAGAGGTTCATGAGCTGCTGGTAATTAGTAGCTGAACTCACTTGTACTTGTTTATTTCTTTCATAGCTATTTTCACATTTTCCCTGCAGCTGCCAGCTGATTCTTCTTTGCTGCCAGTTCACACTGTGTCATTTTCAGCTTCCTAAGATGGGAAAGACATATACACAGTCCAGGAGCCAAGGTCCACAAATTCTGCCTTTTTACCTCCCAGCACTCTTGAAGGCCTAGATACAAATACCTTTCCCCCACCTCTCCCATAAATGCACAGACTGACAACACAGTCAGAGAAATGAACTGAACACCCCATTTAAGTTAAAGAAAATTCAACCTCTGTCTGCTGCCATGTCTCTGCTGTCAGACCTGTTTCCTCTCCTTCATCATAAAATCATCAAATAACATTGCACTTTGTGCCTTCCCAGAGCTGGACTTTGGTTTGAGATGGTGAAGGCTCATTTCAGTTCAGTGTCAAAAACCTTGTCTGACCACCCATACCCATTAGGATGAAGCAAGGGATCATCACTAGTCTCACACCTCCGTGGGGAGCCCTGATTCTCAGTCCAGAAGTTGTACCCTGACAAAGACAATCACCCTAAAAGACGACCTTCCAGGATATGGCTTCCCCAACATTGCAGCTCACTCCCAGACATTGCTAGAGTCAGGAGTACAACCCCTGCGTCCACCTTCACATATCCTGGTGGAGGAAAAGGCCAATCTTAGAGCAGCAACATCACCTGAGGTAGAACCTGATATGAACTGTCACACAGTCTGGGTTTATCTCCAGGAAACAGATTTCAGATGGAAAACTATCAACTTCATGAAGCCAATGTACTTGAAGAAGACTCAGTTCATTGACAGTGAAGGCAGCAAAGGGAAATGCTTAGAAAGGCTGGTTTGCTGTGTTGCTCTCAGACTATTTTGTTCATGGTGTTACTTTAAAGGGTTTCAACTTGGTACTGGATGTATTCAAGAGTCACATGCAAAATTGAAAGACTCCTAGAAACGGACACAAAACCTCTAGACAGAGAAAGGCACATGCATTTCCTTCCGGCATCTCAGGCAGTCCTTCAACAAATGCTTTCTGGAGTGGCTGGAATGTAGTGGTTCTGTTGTAAGGGATTGAAAATAGAAAGGTGGCCAGGGTGCTGTACGTGCTCCCCAAAAGAGCTTAGAAATGATAAAAACAAGATGCCAGTGAGACAGAGCAGGCTCCACCCCAGGTGTGGGAAGGACTAACAGAAGCTGAGTCTCCAGGGAAGAGAAGGAAGTATTTCCTTTTCAATGTGAATGAGGGACTCTAAAGGCCCTGATCTCCTCCTGAGAACAAAAGGAAATACTGTACAAAGGAGGAAACATGTGAGCGAATGCACCACATTTCTAATGACCCCATGAAGACACATGTGACCAAGATGGAGAAGAAGGAAGCCCAGGACAAAGCCAGCCTGGCAGTGGGAACCAATCTCCCCAGGACTCATCAATGAACTTGGGGATAGAAAACTGAACTGCAAAATAGCTGAACAACTTTATGGGCACAGACTTAGAAGGAAACGTGTTTAGTTCAGAGGCAGCCAGCAAAGATGAGCCCTGGTGAAGCTGCGGGCTTTGGTCAAGACTCAGAAGAGTTACACTTCAAAAATCGGGGGACAGGAAATAACTCAGCTTCCTTAGGGATTGGCCTGCTGTGAACAATCTCACTAGCAGAACTGATGCAGGGATCCAGTACTACTGGCACCCCTACCCCCTTTCCAGAAATAAATTTCTGTGGTTTCTGCAGCAAAATCATTGATTTTTCCCCTACACATTCTTGACCCATGTGTGGTCCTGAACAAAAATGACCTAATTCCTGGATGACAAGACAACGTGATGGGACTGAATCCCAAGCAGATACAGATATCAATGTTATTAATGCTGATACCTTCCCTCTTCCACCCCAAATACATGACACAATATGTGACAAGCACTTAGGACAGAAAGGAAAATGCGGGTGACAGAAAGCCAGGTAAGAAGGACAGGCACAATTCTGAGTGCATTTGGCAAAAAATTTGAAAAGAATTTTAGTTATCTCTACTGGCCGTCACATTCATTCATACAACAGTACTTGTGATAGTTCTCACCTGAACATTTTAGTCTTCTATAGCCACTTTTCTTTCTTCATAGAATTCTTCAAGGATGCCTGCTTTGTCCTTCAGCTGTTTGACTTTTGCTTCTTTGGTTGCTTTCACAGACCTCAATGCATTACACTTGTCTTCCAGGGCCTTTTTATTTTCTGTAAAAACATGGATTTGCTTTCTAAGTGTGCACATGACCTGAGACTTGTTTTTGGTGAGATAGGAAAAGGGCAAGAACCGTGAAGGCAGGAAGGCCCTCTTTCCCTTACCAATGCAAAGTCATTGTCACCAATATGGGGATTTCTCCCCAACAGACAGCATACTTTCCAGTTGACAGTTATTGGACCTCAAGACTCTCAACTCTACATGCTCGAATTCACCATTTTCATCTTGCGTTTTTAAGACAGATATGAGAAAAACACTTTCCATAAGTAATGATTGCACAAAAATTTGAGTGCACCTAACAGAACAGGATTGTGCATTGCAATAAACAAAGACCTTGAGGCATAAATATAACTAGGAGAAGATACAGATGGTGGGAAATAGTTCATGTCAGATAGCTTATAAATGGTTTTCTTGTTGGGATATATATATATATATTTATATACATCTGTATATGTGTGTGTGTGCAGACACACACACAAACACACACTTCTTCCCCATTCACGTTGAAAATTCACTGTTCAGCATTAAGAGAGAAAGAGACTATGGAGCACCTGGGTGGCTCGCTCAGTTGAGCATCAGACTCTTGATTTGGGGTCAGGTCATGATTCTAGGATCGTGCGATCCAGACCTGTGTTGGGCTCCACATTGAGCGTGGATCCTGCTTAAGATTCTCTCTCTTTCCCTCTGCCCCCCTCGCATGCCCTCTCTCACTAAAATTGAAACAAAAAATTCATAAAGAACAATTTAAAAGTATTTTTTTAAAAGGAAAGGATTATACACTGTGGCTATCACCCTTTGTCTCTCAACTATATTTGGGAATTTTCTACATATCTTGGAGGGCAGAGTTGAATGATGTGATAAATTACCTAGTCGTGAAAATAAAAGATAACTCCTAGTCCCTGAAATAGCAAAACTCATCTTGGTGGTCCTAGTGAAATTCTAGCTCATTGTTCAGAAAGAGGTTTGGCTCCCAGAGGCCCACTCTCTACTGTGGGAAATGGCAAGCAAATATGCTGTGCTCACTTCACCCAATGAATAAAAGCCTCCAAAGCCAAATTACAGTAAAACTCAGCAGCCAACTCTTACCACTTCCTGATTCTTCACATTCCTCTCTCTCTGAGTTTGCAAGGCAACAAGTGCACTTTGAAGGGTGTCATTTAAAATTTCATTGAAGTGGGTTCCTGGGCGGCTCAGTCAGTTAAGCATCCCACTTCAGCTCAGGTCGTCATCTCGTGGTTTGTGAGTTTGAGCCCTGTGTCAGACTCTGTGCTGACAGTTCAGAGCCTGGAGCCTGTTTTGGATTCTGTGTCTCCCTCTCTCTCTACTCCTCCCCTGCTCCTGCTTGTGCTCTGTCTCTCCCTGTCTCTCAAAAAATTAATAAACACTAGTTTTTTAATTTCTTTAAAGTGCTTATTATTTTGACATTCTCCTTCAACAAAACATGTTGAATGAGTAATAATAATTCATTCCTTTTATTTGTGTTTTTAGAATGCAATCCAGGCAAAGAAGGGATTCTTACATTCAGTTTAAAAGCTTCATCAGAGAGAAACTTACTTTCTCTCATAGTTTCCTGAAGACATTTCCTTAACTCACTGTTGTATAAAACACGAAAAAGGAATCAGAAAAAAAAAAAAAAAAGCACAGTGCTAGATAAACCTATCTTCTAATGTGTGACTCCTTTCACAAATAAAGAGGTAGCTCTTTACATTTGTGAAGCTTGTGTTGAATTGGTTTTGTTTATAGAACACATGAAATAGGTCAGTAGGATGCTCTACCAGAGTGGCAGTAACCAAAATGAAATCACAAAAAAATATTTGAAAGGGCAATGCTACCTTCTGTTCCCAAATGGATATTTTTTCAGCAATGAAGTTCTCTGTTTTCTTTCTTAAAAGTATGGATCTTCTCAATTATTCACTGTAAACTAACTAAAAGGAGACAAAACATGTTCTAAGGCTGTTACCAAACCAGTGACATCAAATAATCCCAGTGTATTAGCAGCACACATGATCTGACAGGTGGGTGTAACTAACATTTTAGCTTTCCCGTTGTGCCTGAAGAAATCAAGTTTTAGCAGCATGTTAAACCTAAGAAAACCCTATTTCAATGAGATTCCTATTTAAAATATTGTCCAAAATGGAGAAACACAATAAAATATCTTCTCATTTCTCTCCCATCTGGAAGCACCCTTCTTAGAAAATCCAATCACTTCAAATACTTATGTCACCACCAGAGATGAAACAAAAATCAAATCCTATCAACTTACATTTCTCTCCTCCAATTATTAAGGTACATAAATAGGTCCCTGCAAATAATGGAACAAACAAAACCATCCTTTAGTCTCGATTTGAGCCACTCACACTCCCAGGTGCTATTTGGAATTCCACACAAGGAAAGCTCAAACTGCTGCTGACTGACTGACTACTCGAAGGCGTTGGATGACTTCCTGCTGCTCACAGGTTGCCCTTCGTGAACCCTAGGCCGGGGGCCCTGGAGGACAAGGTCTTTGGAATCAAACATACGGGTACCATCTCAGCTTTACACTTAGTGGCTGGAGGATGTGGATTAATGGCAATTCCTAGAAGACAAACTTTTTTCATCCCAACGTGAGAATGTTAGCCTCCAACCTTAAAATTTTTTTTTTCAACGTTTATTTATTTTTGGGACAGAGAGAGACAGAGCATGAACGGGGGAGGGGCAGAGAGAGAGGGAGACACAGAATTGGAAACAGGCTCCAGGCTCTGAGCCGTCAGCCCAGAGCCCGACGTGGGGCTCGAACTCACGGACCGCGAGATCGTGACCTGGCTGAAGTCGGACGCTTAACCGACTGCGCCACCCAGGCGCCCCACCCTCCAACCTTAAAGGAATATTATTCAACACACACGAAGGACCCAATTACAGGCAACACATGTAAGCTCTAGAACAGACTCCTCTAACAGGGACTGATTCTGTCATCTGACCATAAAGTGCAAACTTCTCTTTTGTTGGCCCAGTGTGAGAGCTCTCATGTCCTGAGATCACTCTTCTCCCCACCACCGCCACTGCATTCAAAGGGATGAACAACCAGCCTTTGAGGGCTCATTAAGTGTCAGGCAGCCACCCTGGCTCTCAACAGACAGCGCCACAGGATCACCACAGTCTATGGAGCCTGTGCAGAATACATTACCCGCATTTGCAAAAATCTCATCTCCACTCATTCTCCCCTGGCATGAACGGCTTCCTCCACCTCAGACTCAGAACCATGGTTTAAACCTCTCTTGTGACACACACCCTGCCTGGCAATATCTGGCTTTGTCTCTAAGCTCAGGCTTCTTGATGGGCTTGTAGATAGAGAGTTTTCTCATCTTCACATTTCACGAAGAGCCAGGTCATGGCAAAGTACTCACTCCAAACCTCAGGCTCATATCATCACTTGTTTCCTAATCATTTCTATGTAAAATTACACTAATTTCATTCCCTCTACTCTGGTGATGTGTTCCTCCTCCTGATGTCTTAAGAGATGGCAACTCCCTCCACATTGTCACTTAGACTCCAAACAGGGAAGAGAAAGATGAATTTCAAGAGTTAAAAAGTCAATTAGACATCAGAAGTCCCCATATTTATCCTTAGGTGAATCAAAACGCACATCAAGGGGCGCCTAGGTGGCTCAGTTGGTTGAGTGTCTGACTTTGGCTCAGGTCATGCATGATCTCACTCTTAATGGGTTCTACCCTCCCATGGGGCTCTGTGGTGACAGCTAAGACCTGGTGCCCACTTTGGACTCTGCGTGTGTCTATCCCTCTCTGTCCCTCCCCCACTTGCACTCTTTCTCTCTCAAACATTAAAAAAAAACAACCCACATCAAACACCAGTACTGAGAAAATATTGCAAAGAAAACTAAAGCTTAAATTCTTACCGTGATATTCTCAAGGCTCCATCTAAGAGGGGAAAAAACAAAATTAAATTTGGTGTCAAAACATATTATTAGTAAAAACGTATAGTTCCTGATAAAGAGCAAAATAGTAATCCAGTGAAATTACAGTAATTTTATTTTGCATACTTAATTCACAGGATTAAAAGATAAGAAAAAATAGAATTCCCTATTTAAGTCATGTTACTTCACAATTTCTGTTAAAGAGCACAATGTAAATAGCTTTTTTTTTAAACAGAAAATTTGTTTATATTAAATGAACATTCAGCCTATTCAATTTTGACCATTGATAATACATTTAAAAAATGCTTTAAATTGTCATTTCCCTCGCTTATTTTTTTTTTAAATCCAGTATCCACACTCAAGTTTAGAACTAGGATTATTTTGAATTCCTGAAATAAAGAAACAGGAAGGAAGGGAGGGAGGGAGGGAGGGACAGAGGAAGGGCGGGCAAAACCTTTGAGCTAAGACATGCCTCTTTTATTCTCTAGAAAGCTCTTCTGAAATACTACATGGAGTTGGCTGTCTGCTGAATTCATACAGAGTTATGGCACCTCAGGTGCCATGATTTTTTCCAGACTGCTACAAACAAAATAAAAGCCACCAAATGAGAAAAAGAATAAAACACGGCTAGAGCTAAAGCACAAGCAACAACAGAAATAACAGTTGATGTTTAAAAAAAGAGCAAAAAGAGCTCTGCAGACCTCAGTTCTCCTGATAAATTCTAGCTCATCAAATCTAGGCATGACCCGGTTTTGACACCATTAACATATTTCCCCATTCTAAAGTTTGAAAGGACGATGAGAGGCCGAGGCCAGCCCTAAACTCTTGCCAGGATATTAGAATATCATCATGCTATCAAAAAGCCACTTAGGAACCTCTGAGCTTCCCTGTCCCTTGTCACCCAGCCCCACAGGCGGGTAAGTGAAAAGGAATATGAACACACCAAATACTCAATATTTGTGTTTCTGTTTGAAGGCAAGTTTTCTCCAGTGGCAGGGAGAGGGGCAAATACTCATTTAGAAATAAATTCCAAAGTACTCTGTTCTTCCAGAAAAGATCTGCCCTCAAGAGGAACGAAGAGCCTAACTGGGGATTTCCCAAAGAGTAAGCAATACAGGTGAGGGAAAATACTCAACTCCAGGGCTCTCACCTTCCTGTCTCACCTGGGAGTCAATTCAGACTAACCCCTAGCCAGATAAATATAAAAACCTCACACTCATGTCCTATTTACCTCAGTTCCTTTACCAGCACATAACATTTGCCTTTCAACACAACTTACAAGGCATAGTAAAGTAAAAACCACACAGTTTGAACACAGATAGCAAGCATTAGAATTACACTTCCTATGGCAGAGATGTAGGAATTATCATCCTGGGAACTTAAAACCACTTCCATTCCTATGATAATGCAGATGATGAAAAAAGTGGACAACATGTAAAAAGAGATGGTGAATGTAAGCAGACAGCTGAACCTCTAAGATTTTAAAGTGATTTGAGAAGCAGCGAAGGCAGTCCTGAGAGGAAAATACATTGCAATCCAGGCCTATCTCAGGAAACAAGAAAAATCCCAAAACCACAATCTAACAGCACACCTAAAGGAAATAGAAGCAGAGCAGCAAAGACACCCCAAACCCAGCAGAAGAAGAGAAATAATAAAGATCAGACCAGAAATAAACAATATAGAATCTAAAACAACTGTAGAGCAGATCAATGAAACCAAGAGTTGTTTTTTTGAAAAAATAAAAATTGATAAACCTCTAGCCATGCTTCTCAAAAAGAAAAGGGAGATGACCCAAATAGATGAAATCATGAATGAAAGTGGAATTGTTACAACCAATCCCTCAGAAATACAAGCAATTATCAGGGAATGCTATGAAAACTTATATGCCAACAAGCTGGGCAACCTGGAAGAAATGGACAAATTCCTAAACACCCACACACTTCCAAAACTCAAACAGGAGGAAACAGAACGCTTGAACAGACCCATACCAGTGAAGAAATTGAATCGGTTATCAAAAATCTCCCAACAAATAAGAGTCCAGGACCAGATGGCTTCCCAGGGGAATTCTACCAGACATTTAAAGCAGAGATAATACCTATCCTTCTCAAGCTATTCCAAAAAATAGAAAGGGAAGGAAAACTTCCAGGCTCATTCTATGAAGCCAGTATTACTTTGATTCCTAAACCAGACAGAGACCAAGGAAAAAAAGAGAACTACAGGCCAACATCCCTGATGAATATGGACGCAAAAATTCTCAATAAGATACTAGCAAATCGAATTCAACAGCATATAAAAAGAATTATTCACCATGATCAAGTGGGATTCATTCCTGGGATGCAGGGCTGGTTCAACATTCACAAATCAATCAATGTGATATGTCACATTAATAAAAGAAAAGATAAGAACCATATGATCCTGTCAATCGATGCAGAAAAAGCATTTGACAAAATTCAGCATCCTTTCTTAATAAAAACCCTTGAGCAAGTCGGGATAGAAGGAACATACTTACACATCATAAAAGCCATTTATGAAAAGCCCACACCTAATAGCATCCTCAATGGGGAAAAACAGAGCTTTCCCCTTGAGATCAGGAACACGACAGGGATGTCCACTCTCACCGCTGTTGTTTAACATAGTGTTGGAAGTGCTGGCATCAGCAATCAGACAACAAAAGGAAATCAAAGCATCAAGATTGGCAAAGATGAAGTCAAGCTTTCACTTATTGCAGATGACATGATACTATACATGGAAAATCCGGTAGACTCCACCAAAAGTCTGCTAGAACTGATACATGAATTCAGCAAGGTTGCAGGATACAAAACCAATGTACAGAAATCAGTTGCATTCTTATACACTAATAATGAAGCAACAGAAAGACAAATAAAGAAACTGATCCCATGCACAATTGCACCAAGAAGCATAAAATACCTAGGAATAAATCTAACCAAAGATGTACAAGATCTGTATGCTGAAAACTATAGAAAGCTTATGAAGGAAATTGAAGAAGATATAAAGCAATGGGAAAACATTCAGAGCTCATGGGTTGGAAGAATAAATATTGTTAAAATGTCAATACTACCCAAAGCTATCTACACATTCAATGCAATCCCAATCAAACTTGCACCAGCATTCTTCTCGAAGTTAGAACAAGCAATCCTAAAATTCATATGGAACCACAAAAGGCCCCAAATAGCCAAAGTAATTTTGAAGCAGAAGACCAAAGCAGGAGGCATCACAATCCCAGACTTTAGCCTCTACTACAAAGCTGTCATCATCAAGACAGCATGGTATTGGCACAAAAACAGACACATAGACCAATGGAATAGAATAGAAACCCCAGAACTAGACCCACAAACGGATGGCCAACTCATCTTTGACAAAGCAGGAAGGAATATCCAATGGAAAAAAGACAGTCTCTTTAACAAATGGTGCTGGGAGAACTGGACAGCAACATGCAGAAGATTGAAACTAGACCACTTTCTCATACCATTCACAAAAATAAACTCAAAATGGATGAAGGACCTGAATGTGAGACAGGAAACCATCCAAACCCTAGAGGAGAAAGCAGGAAACGACCTCTCTGACCTCAGTCGTAGCAATTTCTTACTTGACACTTTCCCAAAGGCAAGGGAATTAAAAGCAAAAATGAACTATTGGGACCTCATCAAGATCAAAAGCTTCTGCACAGCAAAGGAAACAATCAACCAAACTAAAAGGCAACCAACGGAATGGGAAAAGATATTTGCAAATGACATATCGGACAAAGGGCTAGTATCCAAAATCTATAAAGAGCTCACCAAGCTCCACACCCAAAAAACAAATAATCCAGTGAAGAAACGGGCAGGAAACATGAATAGACACTTCTAAAGAAGACATCCAGATGGCCCACAGGCACATGAGAAGATGCTCAATGTCGCTCCTCATCAAGGAAATACAAATCAAAACCACACTCAGATATCACCTCATGCCAGTCAGAGTGGCCAAAATGAACAAATCAGGAGATTATAGACGCTGGCGAGGATGTGGAGAAACAGGAACACTCTTGTACTGTTGGTGGGAATGCAAACTGGTGCAGCCACTCTGGAAAACAGTGTGGAGGTTCCTCAAAAAATTAAAAATAGACCTACCCTATGACCCAGCAATAGCACTGCTAGGAATTTACCCAAGGGATACAGGAGTGCTGATGCCTAGTGGCACTTGTACCCCAATGTTTATGGCAGCACTTTCAACAAGAGCCAAATTATGGAAAGAGCCTAAATGTCCATCAACTGATGAATGGAGAAAGAAATTGTGGTTTATATACACAATGGAGTACTACATGGCAATGAGAAAGAATGAAATATGGCCTTTTGTAGCAACATGGATGGAACTGGAGAGTGCTATGCTAAGTGAAATAATGCATACAGCGAAAGACAGATATCATATGTTTTCACTCTTATATGGATCCTGAGAAACTTAACAGAAACCCATGGGGGAGGGGAAGGAAAAAAAAAAAGAGGTTATAGAGGGAGGGAGACAAAGCATAAGAGACTCTTAAAAACTGAGAACTGAGGGTTGATGGAGGTTGGAGCAAGGGGAGGGTGGGTGATGGGTATTGAGGAGGGCACCTGTTGGGATGAGCACTGGGTGTTGTTGGAAACCAATTTGACAATGAATTGCATATTTAAAAAATAATAAATAAAATAAATAAAAACATTAAAAAATTCTACATTTATGAATTTAATGTGCAATCTCCTAATTTTCCATATAGGATGTACATTTTTCTTTCAACTACATGTGGGATTTTCTCAGGACTAAAACATCTAATGTATGCATATACACAAAATATCAAATGAAGAAATCCACTCTAACGAAATGAAATCATACTGGTGAACATAGGTTACATTTTTTATGGCAGTACTCAAGGTGGGGTGATATTTTCAACTGGGGGGGGGGGAGTTAACAGACACGTACACCACAAATCTTGAAGTTACAGCAACTTGCCTGCGCATCAGAAGGTCTGTCTTCTTTCTTACAGGGACAGAAAGGAGCCTTGAAAGTATGTGTGGTGAATGTAAAACTCAGGCAGGTCTGTGAATCTCTGACTGAGAAAATGAGAAAGAAAGGGAAAAAAAAAGTGGAAATGTATCGAACAGGGTATCTAAGCATCAATTTTCATAAAGAAAAAATACCATCAGGCTTTTTCTTCTAAAATTGATTCAGGATGTTTGTTTGGTACAGTCTTACCCATACTGAGAAGTGGCCTTGGTATGTTCTTTGACCATGAGCAGTCTGGGAGGGACGCCGTGAATCTGCTTTTAGTAAAACTGCAATCAATTTAAAAGTATTTCAGATGTTCACGAGTTCATGAGAAATCAGAAAACATGCCAAATCTCAACTGAAAAGGGGATAAGGTAACGAGGATGTTTTTAAGATATTATTGATGAGATTCCTTCCAAAGAAGAGAAGAGAGGATAACTGTAACAAATTCTGTTGCAGGAATAATATTGAACATTCAAGAAACGGGCGGTTCCCGACACAACATACCTGTCAGGTTTCCAGTTGTTTCCAACGACTACAACATTGTTGGGAAAAAATCCCCACTGAAAGTTCATAAAAGCATGTGCGATGTGGAGGGCACATTGTGTTTTCACCTCTGGCTCTGGTTCCAGCAGGACTCGGAGAGTGGGTCTCAGCTCCTTCTTCTAGAAGGTCCTGAGAGTCAACATTTGGCGGCTTCACTTCCCAACTGAATGCGCCTCCTGTTCCTCCGAATTTGTGTCAGGATTTCTCCCCCGAAAGAGGCCTGACCTGGAACAAACCAACCCCAGCCTCTCTGACATGGCGTCACGGGACCCCATGAATCCACGGATCCTCCAGGGAAATACCTGCAGGGGAAATGAGGAACAAACCACGGAACAGCCCAGAAAAAGCGAGGGACTGTGCCGCCAACCCACCACCCGCGCTTCCGGGGAAGCCGCCCAGGCCCTGCCTCCCCCGCCTCGGGACTCAGCCCCACCACCTAGGAGACACCAAGGGGCTGCGAAGCCTCCAGGGTCTCCCCCAGGCCCGGGGGTGGAACCTGCTGGAAACACAGCTCTGGCTCTTTGCCCACACTCAGAGGCACTGGGTCCTCAGAAGCAAGGAAGCCTTCCCAGCCCCGAGGCGCCCTGGATCAGAAAAGCCTAGTGGGCGCCTTCTCAGGCCATCACTGGCCACTCAGAGGCCCGGCCCCTCCCTGGGAGTGGTGCATGCGTGCCCTCTGCCGGCCGCGGTGGGAATTCCGCAATGCTCAAGGCCATGGCTGCTCAGCTGGAAGTACTGAGAGTGCAGCTGGTCCAGTGAAGCCTGTTCTCCTGATCGGGAAGGGTCTTACCAAAGGGCTTGCTTGGGACACAAAGAAACGTTTTCCTTCTCCTTTTTACTGAGTGAAAAATGAAACCGATTTTATTGACATAATGATATCATGTGTAATGCTTTTAGCAGCTTTTGCAGAAATACAGACACCTGCTGACCTACAGGTTATGGTGTTTAGCACCATAATACTTGGGTTAAATAAAAAAGTTGACACCTCTGAGAAAGAGATACAGGCTTCCAGCTATGGAATGAATAACTCATTGGGATCCAAGGTACAGCCCATAGAATAGCGTCAATCCTGTAAGAAAGCGTTGCAGGCTTTCACAATATAGCTACCCTTAGGTACCTGGAGAGCGTAATGTATACACACGGAATCACCATGATATATGCCTGAAACTGATACAACATGGTGAGTCTCCTATATTTCAATTAAAAATGACAAAATTTTTAATTTCTCCTTCACCATTAAAAATTATTTCTAATTGAGAACATATGAAATTCCATTTATACCACATTCTCTAACGTCAACATCTAGATGTTGAGAGCTTATTTTTCTTGTCAATAATGTCTTTGAGGACACAAATGGGACAAGGTCAGAATGTGCATCTAGAGGGAGCTACACATCTGGTATAAATTTCCTGCCTCTATATGGGTAATTTCAATGAAAAGTGCTTTATGGACGAAGATGGATGAAATCATTTCCATCAGACTCATAGGTAGATAATTGTGCCTTCAAATAATAATTGCCATCTCTTCATATCAGAGGAAGGCTGGGTGAAGATAAGGGTTTCTCTTTTGATCTAAGAGAAGGCTGTGGTGTTTTAAACTGCTCACCTACCATCCAGAATCCAGAGATTAGCAGCCCTCGGCCTTCTGCTCTGTGCAGCCCTGTCCAGGAAACGGCACCACATCTCCTGTGTCCCCCTCTCCCCTGTCATGTTTTAGCTCAGGCCCTGATCACAGTGGATGAGAATCCTGTTTAGAGAAGCTGCTCATGCTGACCTTTACTGGAGCACGGCTGTTCCAGCCACCACAGGGAAGCATGTGGACAGCGAGATTTTGAGCCCTTGGTGGCCCAGCCATGACCCCAACGTGGATGGAAGGCTGGTTGCCTCCATAACCTGGGAGGAAGGAGGGCCAAGCAGGAGTCAGGGGCTCTGGGGCAGAACGCATGGGCTTTGAGGACCTGGAAGGGTCACATGCTTACACCCAACTCCTCCTTGGTGGTGCGGAAGGAATGGGTATCATGTCATTGACTTCTGCCCTGCCTGGCCCTCAAAAAGGAAACAGTGGGGGGTGGGGCGACTTGGTAGCTCAGTCACTTAAGTGTCCCACTTTGGCTCAGGTCATGATCTCAGGATTTGTGAGTTTGAGCCCCACGTCGGGCTCTGTGCTGACAGCTCAGAGCCTGGAGCCTGCTTTGGATTCTGTGTCTCCCTCTCTCTCTGCCCCTCTCTCAATTGTGCTCTGTCTCTCTCTCACTCAAAAATAAACATTGCATCAAAATAAAAGATAAAAACAGAAAACACTGAGAGGAATATGGGCCATTATAAGACTCACACCCACAACTGCTACCATGAGTCTACCTCAGCTCCCACCTGGATTGGTGCTACCGTGAGGTAGCTGGTACGTGGGGAAATCCACAACGTGTGGATTCATGCAGGGTTTCCTCACTGTTCTACCCGAGACACTGCTGACCCCTCATCCATGTCTTGCAATCACGAATCAGCCATGTCCTGGGGGCTGATAGCTGCCCTGCTGATCACCACACACCACGGTGAGTAGGAAGTGCCACGTGCTTGCGAGGATCTATTGACGAGTGACCACAACTGTCACCAGATCTGGAGGAAGCTTGTGGCCACCACCCCAGAAGGAACCAGCGGGACATGTGCAGTCAATACAATTCAAACAGTCACTTATCTTCTGCCCCTATTACTGTAGATTCTCCCTGTTTGTGACCGTGTGTACAGGGGTCACACTGTGTACATCAACACAGAATGACCATAGGTCCTCCTGGAAGCAGATAATGACAGAGATACAGAACTGTGATGGGTTTATTAAGGGAAACGAGGAAAAACAAAATAGAGGGGACAGGAATGGTCAGGGAAAGAATTCAGTCAAATACGCATATCAGACAACTTTTCTAAATATATCACATCACCACAGCCTGTTGGTCATAGTTCAGGGTCCTCTTCAAATTTCGCATTCTCCTGTAAGGCAAAGAGATTTTGGGTTATTGCAATGGGATCTTGTGTTCTCCTCTATGTATTTTGTCTTCAACAATATATCTGTGGCCTTGGATGAACACTTAATTGTGTGGCTGCATCTGTGTGTCTACCTCTAAGGGATTAGGACTGTCTTCAAATCTTAGATATAGATCCCTGAATGTACACACTATCACAGTTATCTTTTTCTTTTTCATAAAGTAGGACCTGAATTTTAAAAGAAAAAACACAGGGGTCTTTGCCGTATTTTTTGAAACAGGGATTGCCAACCTCTCAGCCTCAGGCATTACACTCTTAGTTTCATGAAATTGAATGAACATCTGTTGAGGACCTTCTGTGTGGAGATACATTCATTTCCACCCTGAGAAGGGTGAGTGTCCACTCCTCCCATACATTTTACAAATTCCTTAAGTGCTTCTCACCTCTTCATCGTACTGACCTCAGAAACCAACATTGTCCCTGTTTCTCAGATTACAAACCTGAGGCTCTGAGATGACCGCCGAGAGCTGGTGTTAGAGCTGACACAGCAGGAACACAGGCAAAACCTCAGGAGATTGCGAGGGAACTTTCGGAGACGCAAACCTGCAGGCAGGGTGGTGACAGCAGACGCAGCGGTGTGGTGACCAGAGTTCAGCAGGGGCGGCTCCTCCTCACCCCTGACTTCCCCACCAAGAGTCTGACTCAGGCTGAAGGCCAAGGAAGCGGCACAGCTGATCTACAACCTGCCTTCACATTTAGTCTCACTGAGACACGCTAACTTAGGCAGACAAGCATTTCCTAAGTTTAATTTCCTAAATCTTCCAGAACATTCTTCAAACATGTCCAGACCCTTCAGAAGACCAAGGGAAACAACAAACTTTATTTAGATTATGAACTAGGTGCACTGTGGTAACGTTGACATTTCAGAGATGATGACTGCATTCTACATTGTGGTTGAACCCGTGCAGCAGTCCTTTGCAGACTTCACACTGTCCTCATGCTCCCTTCCCAGTGTGTGGGCCCTGCCAGAAATGGCCTCCAAGTCCATCCTACTGACCCCAACGCCCTCCCCTCTGCACCTCCTCAAACTCTGCTTACTGTGCTCAACTTCCCTTCTATTCCTGCGTGATTCAAGTTTCCCCCAGTTTTGCACTGGATCCTTCACTGGTACTTCCACTATGGTGACCACAAGGTCTGTGTCATATAATGCATGTGCCCCCTTTCAGACGGGACACCTGAGGCACCTACACTTAGGGGTGCATCTCATCCTTCACGGAGCTCAAAGCATTGTGTCTTTCAGACAGGCACCAGTACTTCTGATACATCTGCCTTTGTGTAAAACTCCTCTTTCTTGTAGAAAAGAGAAACCTACAGCTGACCTCATTACAGGGAAATGACACAGCCCATTATAAACTATGTCCTGAGAAACTTGAGATATGTGACACTGTCCTCAGGCAGGTTTGCAGTTGAATTGCCAAGCCCTCACAAGCATCCCTACATCATTCCCACCAAGTCTTTCACCAAGAAGATGAATACGCTTTATCAGTCACTCATCCAGTTCAGGTCATCTTACCAAATTTAGTTCGTGGAGGAGCTGGTGGAGGAGGCGGAGGTGGCCCATCGCCCGTGACTGGTGGTGAAGGGTGGTCCATGGGGGACAGCCTGCAAGGCGATCCTGGGGAAGGACCAGGCCCTCTTGCATTCATAATGGCCTGCAGAACAGAAAAGAAAGCTATGTTCATAGGACAGAGCAAAGCACCAACACCAGCAAAAAGTGGCAACCCAAAGAAGCAGTGCTCATCTCCTGCCAGCTTGCCCACCACCAGGTTCCAAGAGGGCAGCATCAGCGCCAAAATCTCTACCCATACTTTGAGTTCCACTTATAGCTTTGGGGGTGGGGAACGGATGCTATGGGGACAAACCAGTGTTCCCACATGTGTGCAAATGTAGAACAGCAAGCTCTTGTCCGAGAGGATTTATGGAATGAGGACCAAATTAATAAAATAGCATATTCCTGATAGGAAGGCATTTAAGTCCAGAATCGCCTTCCACCCCGCACATCCGCCTCCACCACAGAGGCTGCTTATTTGTATGTGAAGAACTACAGATTGAGAAGGAATGACAATCCCAGGCTCCACACATGGAATCATAGCCCTCGTGGCTCAAAGCTCTGCCTCTAAGCCCCCGCCTGTGCCCAATCTGCTTCTCTCCCGACAATGAGGTCTTCTCCTCTCTGCAAGTGCTATCCATGGGCACAGAGACATGTTGGGGGATGGGGATCCTGAGGTCATGCAGAGAACCTTGAAAAGCATTTTCTTAGAGAAACATGTTACCTATACATGTTAGGTAGGCTGAGCTAATTTATTTTCATTCAGTGGTACTTCTCAGTTAAATACAGTACAACTCGCAGGGTACTTTTGTTCTCTGAAAAAATAAGCTGAAATTCTAACTAACAGAATTAACACAAATACACTTTCGTTTTTGCTGTACATCTCCATGTTTCACCTGTAACAGTGACACAGGACACAAGAGAACGTGCTCATGTGAACACAAAGGACACAGTGGAGAATTCCAATGCAGGTAATTACGGATTGTCTCTCTTCACCACCCATGTAGCCATGCGTGTTTTCTAGGACAAATATGTCACCTCTTGGAGTTCAGAATATGTATACCCAGGGCACAACTGAAGAGATTCCAGACAGCACATTTACAAAAAAAAAAAAAAAAAAGAAAAAAGAAAACAAAAGAAAAAAAAAAAAGAAAAAAAGGCTGAATGTTGATGGGTATTAAATTTACTTTGTCTAAGACCACTCTAAATGACACATACAAAAATATAAGTTGGAGTGAAGGCAGTTTGCATTTTCAAAACATAAGGATAACTGCCGATTTTCTGAACACATTAATCCCCTAGAAAGAAACAGAACAGGAAGAAACAGCAAGAGCAATGATTCCACACTGAGGAGGTCCAGAAAAAATAAGTCATGCCAAAAGACTTCCAGGTGGAGTGTGGTCTCTTCCTCCCTGGTTTATTTCCAGGTATATACCAGAAAAGCCCTTGGGCGCTCAGCCCTAGGCACGATTGGTTCTAAACCTTCCACAAGGAGGTGACAGGCAGAAAGTAGAGAACCCCATAGACACTTGGGTTAAGGCTGTGCATTTGGAAAATGAGAAAAACAAGCAGACATATCATACAACACACAAAACAGACACAAAGCCGGGAGAGAGCGCTGAACAGAAAAAGGAGGGTTTTGCCAAAGAGTTACAACTGAAAATGTCCACAGCATTTACCTTGTCCTCCGTGATCCTTTTGGTAGAGTCAGTGTTGTTGTTACTCACAGGAGCAACATGTGGATCTGAAAAAGGCCCTAGAAGGGATGGAGGTTTATTCTGCTTTGAGTAGATTGTGCAGAGATTAAAAAAAAAAAAAACCAAAAACACAAAAACAAACAAAACAAAAACCCCAAAAAACAAAAACCACTCTCCTCATTCCTCAAGCAACTTAAACTCTTTGGCCCAGTCAGATCCCAAATCACATGCACAGGGTATCCCACATGCTTCAGGTGATCCCAAGGTAAAGGGAGAGCCATTCTTTAAACTCTGATGAAGACCCATAAAAGCCCTGGTTCAGGTGTTTTCATAACTCCTCAAACAACTGTGGATGACTGGGGCTCAACTGGATGGATATACGTTAGGCTGCGCCTCATGCCTCCCACCGCCCAGCACATGGACTGTGTATGGCACACATCTGCTGAAGCGCTATGCCTGCCTTTCTGCATACAGCCCCATTCCATCTCCACAAGAGACACCTGTACCAACACAAGGTGGGGGAAATGACACAAGGATGATAAGTCAATCGTGAGACACTCAAGGAATGTGGTGATGATGGCAGGCATTTTCCTTGCGTTGCAATGGTCTGTGGTACCACCTCTGCACCTTGTACAAGACTCAACTACGGGGCGCCTGGATGGCTCAGTCGGTTAAGCGTCCGACTCCGGCTCAGGTCATGATCTCACAGTGCGTGAGTTCCAGCCCCACGTCGGGCTCTGTGTTGACAGCTCAGAGCCTGGAACCTGCTTCAGATTCTGTGTCTCCCTCTCTCTGACCCTCCCCCATTCATGCTCAGTCTCTGTCTGTCTCAAAAATAAACATTAACAAATTTCTTAAAAAAGATTCAACAACAACAAAAATTAGATGAAGGTTCTTAGCAAGCCAACTCATACTGCCCAGATCATCTTACCAAGTGGTGCAGGTGGAGGGTTTCGGGATGGTCCCGAACCTGGCACAGGAGGTGGATGTGCACAGGAGATCATACGGTGGCCTCTAGGGTAGGGTGTGCAGAATCTTCCAGTTGATGGAGGAGGTCGCCACGGATCCACACTGCCCTGCAGAACAGAAGTGACAGCTATGTGCAGATGCCACACAAGAGAACCAATCCCCAAAGCAGCTGAAACCCATAGAAGTACGGGTCAGCACCTGCCCCCTTCTCTGCCACCAGGATCCGAGAGAGTAGCATCAGTACCTGAAAACTCTGTCCCTGCCACTGGGTACCACCTACAGCTTAGGCAACTAAACGCAGGCGGTTAAACTACTGTCACCACATGTCCCTGCCCAGGTCTGAGAATTTAGAACAAAATGATGCCATCTTACAGGATTAAATAAGTAATTCCAAACTAATGAAGCAGCATATTCCAGACAGGAAGACATCCATGTCCAGGATCACTTTGCATCCCTCCACTACAGGGACGGCAAAAGCTCTGTTTTTGGCTTATTCCGAACACAGAAAAATGGACTGCAAATACACAGCTCATTCTTGCACATGAAATCACAGCTACTCTTGGGGACAAGTTCTGCCTGCCGGCCCCACTCTTGGCCCCCTCTGCTTCCCTCGCTGAGAAAGAGGTCTTCCTACTTTCTGCAAGTGCTGTCAAAGGCCAAGAAACCACTCGGGAGTTGGGGATGCCTGGAGTCTTGTAGGGGACCTGAGGAAATGTTTGCTGTGAGGAACATATTACACATCAATGAGTACTAGGCCCCCAAGTGTTCACCTGAATTCATAAGGAATTCTGGTTCTGTGTACACTAAAAGACACAGAGTAATACATCGTATGGGAAAAAAGAGGCAGACATTCAGGAAACAGAATTAATGCAAATGTGTTTTGACTTTGGTATACACTTCCAGGGATGTGTCATGAGCGATGGTATCAGCTCTAACCCTGACTGGAGACACAAGAGAACCTGCTTATATGAATAAAACTGAAGGACCTTGTGTTCAGAATACTTTTACCTAAGATACTGCTTGAAAGGCTTCCAAACACTTCATTTACCCATGAAGACGTGAAGGTGGTGAGTTATGACAATGACGTTGTCTAAAACCATCATAAATTGTACAAGGCACACAATATAAAGATGGAGGGAAGTCTTTTCACGTTTACAATGAACAGACAGTCTTCACACATGAATAGTGAGACCAGAAAGAGGAAAATAACAACAACACTGATCCCACAGAGAGGTAGTGTGTTAGGAGTCAACAAGCTTAGAGACTTTGCTATAGAGTGCAGTGTATCTTCCTGTTGTTGTTATTTTGAACACAAGGGAAAAGCCATAAGGTGGTCAACTTCTAAGTTCCTTTGACTACTAAGCTGACCAGAAAAAAGATGACAGGCTGAAAAGAAAGCAGCCTGTAGACTCTTGGGTGAAGGCTGTGCATTTGGAAAATATAGAGACAGGCAGACATATCACACAACACACAAAACAAGGATAAGGCCACAGAGCATGCTGTTCCGCAAATGAGGGTTTCCTGACAGACTTACAACTGAAAAGGGCCCCAGCATTTACCTTGTCCTTCTCGGCATTGTTGGTAGACTGCTTGTAGTTGTGACTCATGGGAGTGACACCAACTTCGGCTGAAGGCTCTAAAAGGGATAGAGGTTTACTCTGATTTTAGTAGACTGTGCAGAATTCACACAAACACCACATTTTGTGTCGTGTTAAACTCTTGCCCACACTCAGGACCAGGAGGAGAGGCAGAGAGTAACCCACAAGCCTCAGTTGACCCCAGTGATAAGGGGGAGATCTATCCCATCATATCTTAATGAAGAAACCATAGGGTCCTGGCTCATGTTCTTCATAATTAGTCAAATAACTTTCAACAGGGCAGCTCAAAGAGAAATCAGGAAATCGTCACCAAAACAGCCATTTCTCAATACACATGAGGGGTAATAACTCAGCATCTCATTTCAGATAAAAATTAAAACGAGAGCGTCAGTTGGTGGATAACATCAAAAAACCCTCCACAGAAGAGCATGGGTGTGTTTCTTCTGACTCCAGGCAAATTGTTCATTCTTTCAGCTTATCTATAAGCTGCCTTCCACGTGGGAGCCGGTATTATGTAACTATTTCTGAATGGAACTGAACTTGACTGATATTATATTAAGGAGTAAAGGAAAACTATGGATGTTTAGCAGTGAAGCCGCAGAGGTGCACTGATAACATCAGAGGGCGAAGCTATTTGGAGCTTGGATTCAGGAATGTAGGTCTACAGTTCACAACAATAAAAATAAAGGAACATTAAAAATAGTCAATAAATGACCTTCTCCTCAAATAAACTAAAGTCTTCACATTGAGTCCGGGTGGGAAGAAGGATGAGGCCCCTGTCCTATCATCCTTTCCAGGCTCTTCAGACAGGGGGATGCTAGAGGAGGTGGGAGGGTCACAGTCAGAGGAGGGGCATGAGCTCCAACAGTCCCAGGGACAAGTGCCTCACTGCTTGCAGTACCAGAGGAGAACACCCTTCTGTCACCCCTTCAGACCACCTGCTGTCCTTAGTGTTTGTGGTTCTCTCCAGGACACACGATGATCACCCACAGGAAAAGGCTCTGCCACAGAAATTAGGCTGCTGCACATCACCACGTGCTCCTTACCTCTCCTCGGAGCGTTCTGCATCTCTGGACCTCCAGGCATTGGTCTCCACCTCCTGTATGCCTCAACCAGCCTCTCTCCTTCCATCCCATCCAGTCTTGGATACAGAAAAAGAATGGACTTCCATAAGAGTTGCAATGCCACGTCCTCTGACTACACACTAAACGGCACCGCTGTCATCCCTCAAAACACCCATAAAAACTCATGTCACGCTCCCACACCTGTATTTCAAGCGGGCGATCTCCCGGCTCTGTCCCGCCATTTTCGTCTCCCAGATCTGAGTCTTGATCTAGGGGAGAAAAACACATCCACCTTCAGTCGTGCCAGACTGTGCACCAAAGAGAGAGGAGGAAAAAGGAAAACACTTACCCAGTTTTCCGCAGCATTACGCTCATAAACTGCGACCTGAAAAAGCAACAATGAAAAGTCCATGTTTGGGAATTCCAAGGGCCACTACACTCAACCACATGAGGTACTAAGGGTTCAATATGTCAGGCAGAACTCACGTTACCTGGTGTGTGAAGGTGAGTTCTGCCTTCTGCAGCTGTTCTCGTGTTTGTTCAATTTCCTGTCTGTGAGATACAATTGTTTTCGTCAAATAAGGCCTAATATTAGGTAGGATTATAAATAATCTGCTCACGTTCCCGTCATCCTCATATCTTTCCCCAATACAATTTATCCTTTCACATGAAACACTTTTCACACAATTATAAATGTACAGAACCAAAGCTATTGTTCCATCTCCTTACTCATTATTCCATGCCCGTAGGGTTCAGAGGTCATAGAATTCTTTTCCATTTGCAATCTTGCCCTAATTCATCATGTGACAAGTGACTTTCATCATAAAGCCAACATAAAGTTCTATTCTCTTTTAACTTGTGTACTCACCAGGTTTCCTAGGGTTGCAAAGACCAGGACCATCAGATGGTACTACCTTGTTGATGGATAGGATTTCATCCTATGACACACTGCTTTCCTCTAGATTATGACAACTGACACCACCCCTCAGGAACGTTGGCATGGATGAAGTTTCTACATGGGCAGGTCAATGCTGGAGACCCAGAAATGTTTAGTAGCTTAATTGTTTTATTCTTTCTAATACTTATCTTTTCCTATCTGTTAATTCTCTACGGATATGTCCTCTGAATTTGTGTTTGTATTACTATATTCATGGAGTCTACCCATTGTACAAAGGTTAGAACTAAGAAACGAACAGGGGTTTCATGAGCCGCTGCTAATTAGTATCTGAACTCACTTGCACTTGTCTATGTCCCTTGTAGCTTTTTTCAGATTTTCCTCTGCAGTTGCCATCTGATTCTTCATTGCCACTAGTTCACAGTTTGTCATATCCAGATTCCTACGATGGGAAAGATATATACATAGTCCAGTAGCCAAGGTCCAGAAATTCTGCCTTTTTCCTTCTCAGCTCTCTTAAAGCCTAGATTCACATATCCCTATCCCCTCCCCCAACGATGCACAGACTGACAACACAGTCAGAGAAATGAAGACCCCATTTAATGGTAGAGAAAATTCAACCTCCGTCTGCTGCCAAGTGGCCTACAATCAGAGCCGCCTTTCTAGTTCTCTGCTTCTACTCCTTCATCGTCAAGTCATCAAATAACATTGCACCTTGTGCCTTCCCAGAGTTGGTCTTTTGTTTGAGATGGAGAAGGCCTATTTCAGGTCAGTGTGAAAACCTGTGCCTGACCAACTGTACCCATTAGGATGAGGCAGGGGATCATCATTGCCTTACACCTCCATGGGGCAGTGCACTGAATCTCAGTCCAGAAGTTGTACCCTGACACAGACACTGAGCATGAAAGACAGCCTTCCAGGATATGGCTTCACCAGCATTGCAAATCACTCCCATACACCACTAAGGTTCAGGAGTGCAACCCCTGCCCACTCTTTCAAAGATCCTGGTGGAGGGAAAGGCCAATCTTAGAGTGGCAATATATGCTGAAATAGAACATGGTGTGAACTGTCCCACAGTCAGGCTGTTGTCTTCAGGAAACAGATTTCAGATGGAAAACTATCAACTTCATGGACTCAGTCTACTTTAACAAGACTCAGTTCATTGACAGTGAAGGCAGCAAAGGGAAATGCTTAGAAAGGCTGGTTTGCTGTGTTGCCCTCAGACTATTTTGTCCATGGTGTTGCTTTAAAGGGTTTCAACTTGGCACCGGATGTACTCAAGAATCACATGCAAAACTGAAAGACTGTTAGTAGTGGACACAAAAGCACTAGACAGAGAAAGGTACATGCATTTCCTTCTGGCCTCTCAGGGAGTCCTTCAGCAAATGTTTTCTGGGGTGGCTGTAATGTAGAGGCTCTGTTGTAAGGGGGTGAAGATAGAAAGGTGGTCAGGGTGCTCTACCTGCTCCCACAAAGAGCTTACAAATTAACAAAAACAACATGCCAGTGAGACAGAGCAGGCTCCACCCCGGGTGTGGAAAGGACTAACAGAAGCTGAGTCTCCAGGGAAGACAAGGAAGCATTTCCTTTTCAATGTGAATGAGGGGCTCTAAAGGCCCTCCTCCTGAGAACAAAAGGAAATACTGGACCAAAGAAGAAACATGCACCTGGTGCACCAAATTTCTAATGAACCCATGAAGACACATTTCATACGAGTCTCCCTTGCAGACTGGATGAAGAGATGCAGTACTGATGCCATCCCAACCCACAGTCTAGAAAGAAACTCCCATGGTTTCTGCAGCAAGATAAGTCAATGTGTTCCCTAAATATGTTTGACCCAAGTCTGGTGCTGAACAAAGATCACCTAATTCCCGGCTGATAAGACAATGGGATGGGATTGAAACCTATAGGCCAATGTAAATGGATCCAGAGGGGATCCTGTTATCAGTGTGCTTAATGCCAGTATCTTCCCTCTTCTACCCCAAGTACATGACACAAGAATGTGTGACAAGCACTAAGGACAGAAAGGAAAATGCAGGTTATAGGAAGCAAGGTAGGAAGGGCAGGCACAATTCTCCTGAATGCATTTGGCAAAAATACTCTGGATCCAATTCTAGAAGAAATATATTTATCTATAGCGGCCACCACATTCATTCATACAACAGTACTCGGGACCATTATCACATGAACGTCTTACTTTGCTGTAGCCATTTTTCTTTCTTCATAGAATTCATCAAGGACGTCTCTTCTCTCCTTCAGCCTTTTGGCTGTTTCTTCCCTGATTGCTTTAATAGAACCCAAATCATTACGAATGTCTTCCACGGCCTTTTTCCTTGCTGTAAAAAAAAAATGGTTATTTTGTGCATGTGCATATGACCTGAGACTTGGTTTTGGGGTGACAGGAAAAGGGCAACTAGTGTGAAGGCAAGAAGGCATTCTTTCCCTTCCCAATGCAAAGTCATTGCCACCATATGGGGATTTCTCCCCAACAGACAACATACCTTCCAGTGCACGTTTATTGGACCTCCAGGCTCTCAGTTCCTCCAACTGACCGTTTGCATCTTCTGACTTTAGGACACATATGAGAAAATACATTCAAGAAATAATGATCGCACAACAATGTGAGTGCAACAGGACTGTGCATGGCAACAAAGAAAGATCCTGGGGCATAAATACAACAAGGAGAAGGCAAAGAACATGGAAAATAGTTCCAGTCAAAGGGCTCACAAATGGCTTTCTTAGGAGAATATTCCTCTATGCACACTGAACGTTGTTGAGCATTAAGAGAAGAAGGCAGTATACAATTTGCTATTGCCCTTCATCTCTCAACTATCTTGGGGGATTTTCTCCCTATCTTGGAGGGCAGGTCTGAATGATGTGGTAATGACCTAGTTGTGAAAATAAAAGATACTTCCTAGTCCTTGAAATAGCAAACTCCTCATGGTGGTCCTAGTGAAATGCCAGCTGTGCAGATGGAGGTTTGTCTCCCAGAGGCCCACTCTCTACTATGGTAAACAGCAAGCGAATATGCTATGCTCACCTCACCCAATGAACAAAAAGCCTCCAAAGTCAAATTACAGTAAAAGCAGCCAACTCTTAGCACTCCCTGATTCTTGACATTCCTCTCTCTCTCTCTTTCTGATTGCAAGGTAGCATGTGCACTTTGAAGGGTGTCATTTAAAATTTTATTAAAGTGCTCAACTTTTCTGATGTTCTCCTTCAACAGAACATGTTGAATGAGTCATAACAATTCCTTAATTTTACTTGTGTTTTTAGAACGCAATCCAAGCAAAGAAAGGATTCTGACTTTCAACTTAAGAGCTTCAGCAGAGTGAATGTTACTTTCTCTCTTAGCTTCTTGAAGATGTATCTTTAATTCATTGATGTATATACAAAACAAATGAAAAAGGAATCAGAATTCAAAAATAGCATCGTGATAGATAAGCCTATGTCTGATGTGTGACTCCTTTCACAAATAAAAAGGTAGTTTTTTATTACATTTGTGAAGCTTGTCTTGAATTGGAAGTATATATAGAACACATGAAATAGGTCAGTAGGATGAACTACAAGAGGTAAAACTAATCAAAATGAAGTCACAAGAAATATTTGAAAGGGCAATGCTACCTTCTGTTCCCACATGGATATTGCTTCAGCCAGCTCTGTGTTTTCTTTCTCCAACGTGTTGCTCTTTGCAGTTTTTTGCTGTACATTAACTAAAAGGAGACAAAACAATTTTTAAGGTTGTCACCAAACCAGTGACATCAAATAATCCCACTGTATTAGCAGCACAGACACATGATCTGACACATGGGTGTAACTAACTTTTTAGCTTTCTCATTGTGCCTGAAGAAAGCAAGTTTCAGCAGCATTTTAAACCCAAGAAACCTCATTTCACTGAAATTCCTATACATGTAAGCTCTAGAACACTGACTCCTCTAACAGACACAAAGTGCAAACTCCTCTTACACTGGCCCAATGTGAGAGCTCTCATGCCCCGAGATCACTCTTCTCATCACCACCACCGCTGCATTTACAGTGATAAACACCAACCAGTCTTTGAGGGCCTGTTAAGTGTCAGGTAGCCACCTTGCCTCTCAACAGACAGCACCACAGAATCACCACAGTCCATGGGTCCGTGCAGAATAGATTGCCCCCCATTTGCATCAAGTTCACTTTTCCCCTGGCATGAATGGCTCCCTCCACCTCAGACTCAAAACCTTGGTTTAACCCTCTCCTGCGACACACACCCTGCCTGGCAATACCTGGCTTCTTCTCTAAGCTTAGGCTTCTTGACAGACTCAAAGAGGGTTTTCTCATCTTCACATTTCACCAAAAGCCAGGTCATGGCAAAGTACTCACTCCACACCTCTGGCTCATATCATCACTTCTGTCCTAATCATTTCTATGCAAAATTACACTCATTCTGTTCTCCTTCCTCCTGTGCTGTTTTCCTCCCCTGGTCTCTTGTCTTAAGAGAGGCAAATCCCTCCACATTGTCCCTTAGCCTCTAACAGGGAAGAGAAAGATTTTCAAGAGTTAACAAGTCAATTAGACATCAGAAGTCACCATATTTATCCCTAGTTAAAAAATTAAAACCCACACCAAACACGAGTAATGAAAAAAATTTACAAAGACTACTCAAACCTAAAATCTTACCTGGATATACTGGAGGCTCTGTCTGAGAGAGGAAGAAACAAAATTAAGTTTGAGGTCAAAACATAGTAAGAGTAAAAACTTATTCTTCCTGATAAAATACTGAAATGTCATCCAATGAAATTAACAATGATCATTTTGGTCAGCATAATGAATGCATAACATTAATATAATAAAAAGTAGAATTTCATATTTAGTTCATGATTCTTTATAAACCATGTCTGATAAAAGCATAAAGATTCAGAGCTTATTTTGACCAAAAGGTAGATTTACATTATATTAAATAAATATCAAAATATTCAATTCTGTCAGTGCATAAGGCGGACAGTTTTAAAAATACATAAATAAAATATTTGTCTGATTTTTTTTTTCTCTTGTAGTCAAACCCAACATCCACACTGAAGTCCAGAACCCAGGATCATTTGAAATGCCAAAAAAAGAAAAAAAGAAAGGGAGAGAGGAAGAAAGAGACAGACAGAGAGAGAGATAGAGAGAGAGAGAGATGGAGGGGGACAGTAGGGGGGCGAGAAGGAAAGGGAAGGGATGAGAAGGAGGAAGGAAGCGGCAAGGAAAGAAAAGGAAAACCTTTGTATGAAGACACGCTTCTTTCATTCTCTAGAAAGCTTTCTGAAATGTTACACAGGGTTGGCTGCTTTCCGAATCAATAAACAATTACAACATGTCAGGTGCTATGATTTTCCTAGATCACTAAAAACAGAGGGTCTTCCAAAAACACATCATCAGATGAGAAAGAGAGTGGAACATGGCTAGGGCAAAAGCACAGGCACCAAAAGAAATGATGGCTAACATTTCAAAAACAAAGCAAAAAGGGCTCCCGTTGAGAAGGTATAAGAAAAGCAAGAGGAACTTAATTCTTGTAAAGGCACTGGTCTAAGGCAAGGGTTAACAGTTTCCATACTGGAGACTTCTGGAAAAGTGAACCAAAGAGAGAACAGGTATTAGGGAGTAATGGTTGTCTGGGCAAAAGTAGACATAACAATTTAAAGCCTGACTGCACTAGGATTTCTATTTTCTAGGAGCACTAAAAGCACGTCAACCATGGAAAAAGACATCCTGTGATTGTCTTGTGTCCACTGAAAAGTAACAACCATAAGATAATGACTGTGGGACTGAAGGATGCTTCCCCACTCCCAGCCCCTCACCCTTTGGAAAAGTGCCTTTATAAGCCTGGCACACCACCCTTTGGGGGAGCGATATTCCTCTTTCTCGGTGGCTCCGCTGTATACAACCTATCTCTAATAAACGCCACCTGCTTTGTTTCCCTTTCGATCAGTGTTCATTACTAAGACACTGAGACTGGAGAACCAGGTCTGGGTGGTCCAGTAACACCCAGACCCAAGTCATCCCCTGATGAATTAGAGCTCAATAAAATCTAGGCAAGACTCTACTTTAACAAAAGGGAAAGACACATTTTCTTGATCTGTAGGACGTATATCCCTATTTGAAAGTTTTGAATGATGATGTGATGCTGAAGCGAGCCCCAACATCTTGCCAGGATATTGGAATATCATCATGGTATCAAAAAGTGAGTCATAAAAATGTTGTTATAGGAAAGTGTATCTACGGAGGGCAAACAGGAAACCATGGATAGTCCTTTAATGTCACATGTTTCCTTTCCTAAGCAGGGGAAATGGAAAGAGAGATGGCCTTACAAATACTTAATATGCATATTTTCTTTTTGAAGGGAAAGATTTCTAAATTGGCAGGAAAAGAGGAAAAACAGCCACTTATAAATAAACTCATGCTGTTCTGTTCTTGCTTAGAAGACCTGCCCTCCAGAGAAACTATTTCTCCAAAGCCTAATGGGGTTTTTCTGAAGACAAGCAATACAGATGAAGGGAAATACTCAACTACAGTGCTCTTCCTCCTTCCTGTCTCATAGGGGAGTAAACTCAGCCTAAAACCTAGGTAAAGACAAAACTTTACACGAAAAGCCTTCACCTCAGTTTTTTGAGACACGGACGTGACCCCAAGCTTCCCAAAAAAACTTAACAAGGTACCCTAAAAGGAAAAACCACATATTTTGAACACAGAATGCAAGCATTAGAATCACACTTCCTATGGCAGAGATGGTGGGATAATCAGGCTGGGAATGTAAAACCGCTCTGATTAATAGGATAATGACTCTAATGGAAGAAGTAGTCAGCATGCAAGAAGAGGTGGAGAATGTGAGCACAGAAACGATAACTCTAGGATCCAAAAGGACTTGTAGAAATCCAAAACATCATAACAGAAATAAGGAATGCCTTTGTTGGATTTATTAACACACACAACACAGCTGAGGAAAGACTCAACAAGCAGAAGGAAATGTCAAGTAGAAACACCCAAAACAGAAACGCACACAAAAAAATTAAAAATACAACAGAGAAAATCCAAGACCAGTGTGACAATGACAAAAGGTGTAACATACACAAAATGGGAATACCTACTTATACGTTTGAAGTGAAAATGACTGAGAATTTTCCAAAATTAATGATAGTCATAAACCACAGATTCAGGAAACTCAAAGAATTTCAAGCAGGATAAATACCCCCCTCCAAAAAAACCAAACCAAACCAAAAACAAAACAAAACAAAACAAAACAAAACAAAAAACACAAGACTATCCCTAGACATATACTATTCAATCAAGAGAAAATTGAAAAAAAAGAATTTTGGAAGAAGCTAAGGGGTAGTGTTGGGGGCTGGAGTTGCAGGGAGATGGAAGAAATAACACCTTACCCAAGGGGAACCAGGACAAAAAATACTCAGAATTCAGACACCATGCAATGAAGAAGAATGAAATGTTTATACTGTTAAAAGAAAAGAACCCATCCACCTAGAATTCTGTGAACAATTAAATTGTCCTTCAAAACATGTACAAAATAAGGGAAATTATTGGAGATACTGAG